>NC_048600.1:85563147-86763147 GCF_003668045.3 Cricetulus griseus
TGTCATAGGTATATCAGTTGAGACTGGGCACCACACAGGCGCCTGTTCTCTGCATTTTGAAGGGTTGTCTTTTTTTATAGTGGTCTCTGTCATAACAACAATTAAATAAAAAGGAGGCCATGAATTTGAGATAGAGTGGGAAGGGGTGAACATGAGAGGGGTTGGAAAGAGAAAAGAAAAGGGGGAAATTAAGCAATCATATTTTAATTTTGAAAGATAAAAAATGAAAGAGGTTTTAAATGTTAAGAGATCTGTTCTATCTTTAAAATAAAATAAAAATGTATAATGAAGAGAGAGAGAGAGAGAGAGAGAGAGAGAGAGAGAGAGAGAGATATTGCAGTTTAGGGAGTAGCTTGAATTTTAGGAAGGTAGAGTTCACAGATCAGAACACTAAGATGGATTATAAAGTGACAGTAAGGCTTTTTTCAAGTTGGAAAAAAGTAAAGAGCATGTCCAAACATGTATTTCTGAAAATTTTGTCAGTTTCCATGAAGGGTTACAGGGTAGGGAAGACTAAAGGAATCACTTGATGGCACAGTGGCCCACATGATGGCCCAGGATAGAAATACATGAAGTTTGGAAACCTGTTGTGAGACTTTAGCATAGGCTGGCAAATGCCAACCTGAAGGTGGTCCAGGCTAGTGGAGCAGAGTCAGCAGGCGCAGAGCCTGCCTCCCTGAGCCTCCAGTGTGTTGGGGTGGGTGTTCAGGCATTTGAAGAAGCCTCCGCTGGTGGGAGGGCACTTTGTAAGTGATCTTAAGACTCTAAGTACATCATTTATCAGAAGAAATGGTGCTGCCTCTGCCTGCATGCTGAGAGTCTGTTGGTTTGAGTCCCCTGTTTCCCCCAAATGGGACTTAACAGAGCTGCAATTATTTTTAAAATCCTAAATTGGTTTCTTTTCTTTAGGAAAATGGCCCTTGAGTCAATTAATTTCTATCACAGAGAAGCAGTTAGACATCTGATTGGGAGAACTGTTGAGAGGAGACTGCTGCTCCCTGGATTCCGCTACTATAGTCCAATTAAACCAGCATCTATCAAGGTCCCAACATGAGTATGGTTGGAGCAGGGAGCTCCAGACCCCCAAGTGTGAGGAACCCCTCTTTGCCACACACCCAGCAGGGATCCAGGAGTAAGCTAAGAAGCTGGTACTCAGCCTTGGTTCCAGGAAGGTTAAGCTCAGGGATGGGGGCTCTAACAAATAGGTCTGGGAGAAATTGGCATTGAAGAGAGAATAAGAGCTAGGCCATGGATGCTCAGAGCAGGGTAGCATGATCTAGGGAGGGAGACTTCCAGTCAAAGAGAAGAACTTGGCCAAATCCCAGTGGTGAATTCAGGCATGGTGGCTCGCATGTGACTCAAAACTTGGTGGGCTGAGACGGGAGACTGCCATGAGTTTAGGGGCAGCATGGGATACAGTATGAAACCCTGTCTCAAAAAAATGAAATAAATCCCAACACACATGGACATCCAAAGGTGTGAAGGTGTAAAGGAAGAAAGTGTGCTAAGGAAAATGTACATAATTGGTGGACAGGATGTCTTTCATGTTGTACAAATTCGTTTGTGAAAATGATTGTCACCAGCCTTGTTTTCACATTTAGTCCTTATGACAAACTCATATACATGAAATTCTTGGTATAGGATTAACACAGCCAGACTCACTTTATTATTATCATCACCACTGCTATTACTTGTGTGTGTGTGTGTGTGTGTGTGTGTGTGTGTGTGTGTGTGCAGGTGTGTGTGCATGTGTGTGTATGCAGGTGTGTGTGCATGATGTGTGTATTGCCTGATGTTTGTGTACATAATGTGTGATGTGTGTGTGCTTGTGTGTATATACAGGTGTGCGTGCATGCATATGGAGGTCAGAGGACAATTTTGCAAAATCATTTCTCTCCTTTCACCTTTACATGTGTTCCTGGGATTGAACTCAGGTCACCATGCTTATGCAGCAACCCCCTCTACCCACTGAGTCATCTCCCCATCCTCTGACTTTTAAAAAGTCACCTTCTGTTTGCTATGAGAAAAAAAACCTGCAGAGGAAGGACAAGCTCAGAGTCTCTTGCAGCTTTCCAGGGGCAAAGTAATGGCTGGAGCAAGTCTCGAGGTGGAGGGGTGGTGAGAAAGACCAGTTTCCAGCCATAGTTTGAAACTAGAGTTGAGTGGGTTTGCTGATGACCCGGGTATAAGACATATGAGAAAGAAGTGTCAAGAAAGACAACAAAATTTGGTCAGAGCCTCTGGAGCATGCCACTGTCATTGGCTGAGCTCAGGATGACACACAGGCTTGAGACACACCATGCTGGGCACACACTGGAATGCTGACTTGCCAAGTGGTTGCCCTGTTTGCCTCACTACGCCTCTGTTAGTTCATGGGTCCACCAGAATCCCCAACATGGCATGCTCCTGCATAAGATTCCCCTGCCCTCCCAGCCTCTCCTGCTCACATACCACATCCCCAGCGGATCCTTCTCCAGTTACCACAGTCAGGCAAGTGGGTTATCTCCCATAGCCTTTCATTCATTCCCAAAAGTCCTGTCTCACCAATGCCTTAGTTCTCTGAGACAACCAACCTAATTTGACAGTGGCCTGAAGACTGGGTCATATGTAGAGGTTAAGAATAAGGACTGCAAAATCACACAGATATCAGCTGGAAACCATGATTAGCTTCTTAATAGCTGTGATCCTTGGTCAGTTTATTAAACTACTGTAACACTCAACTTGCCCGTGTGTAAACTAGGGATTGTCTTCGTTCACTCTGTTCGGCTACACTAGACTATCAGGGGCTGGTTAACATCAACTATAGAAATGTATTCTTTTGTGGTTTGAAGGTGGAAAAGCTGGTGTCTGGTAATGGCCTTTGAATGCGCTCATGTGGCAGAAGGCACAAAAGAGAATGAAGAGGCCACCACAAGCACTTTTTATAGTTTCGCTAACCCACTCATTTTGGTTTTGTGGCAGGGCCGACCTGAAGGTGCTGACCTGAGCCAGGCCGCTGCTGCAGGCTGTTTAGCTGGTGGGCCAGGCAAATCACTAGTGGCCTTCTTATTATCAACCAGCACGACCCTCACAACACTCCCATGCACTTAGGAGCACTTAGTAGCTTATAATGAACTCCAATAATCATTCTGTCATCTAAAACTTGCAAGAGACACAGCAAGGAATTAATTAGTAGAGTCAATGCATTCACTTGGTCACAGAGCACTTGTAAAACACAAGCTTAGCCATGGGCCCTAAGCTTAGTATTGTTAGCTCGGTCATACTTGGAAACCCTGGAACCAAAGAGGAAGAGGTCTCACCTACCATCCACTGCTAAAACATCCCAGAATGGCTTCATCCACTCATGAACTCCTCTCTGCTCAGTGTCCTGAGCCATCAGCTGCAGAGCCAGTGTG
Source organism: Cricetulus griseus (assembly GCF_003668045.3). NCBI lineage: Eukaryota > Metazoa > Chordata > Mammalia > Rodentia > Cricetidae > Cricetulus > Cricetulus griseus. The sequence goes on from NC_048600.1 coordinate 85,566,543, forward strand.
TCAGGTCTTGGTGGCAGGAGCTCACAGCCTCCTGATCCTCTTGGACCAGTGGGTGCAGCAGCCCAAAGGAGTCTGGGAGATGGTACCAGGTGAGCCACAGGGAGAGGGTGGGAATGACCTGCATTTGCTGTTGTTATTACAACATCCACCTTGATTCATTCCAGAACTGTAAGTGGTCCACATCTCTTTTTCTCAGTCAGTGAGTGGCCAGGGGAAAGTGTGACATTGCTGCTCTGGCACAGACAGTGTGGTGCTCTGGTAGATAGCAGCAGTGATTATGGGTTGCAGCAGAGAAGAAAGGTTGGCTTTGAAAAATACCCTAGTCTCCTGTCAGCTTTCATCCTGATTTGAGGACAGGTCTCTGCTGCACACAGAAAAGATTTTGCTCCAAGATACAATAAAACCACATTTAAAAATTCATCCAACTTCGGGGCATCGGAAAGCTGAAGGAAGAGAGAAGTTTCTGATAAAGTAACAATAATCCAGTTTGGAAGACAGTTGCCATGGTTACCTCCAAAGTCTCTGGGGCTGTTTCTCATTTGGCAAGAGGTATTAGATATTTTTCCTAGGTGAGCTGAATGGACCAAGATGGCCTGAGGAACATGGTACATCCTGGGCTCCGGTCATGTGGTCACATGACAAATGGAGTCACTGACCAAAGGACAGGCCACTCCAGGTAGAGTTTGATGCTTTAGAGGGAGCAATCTCTACCTGGAAGTTGAAGAACCATGGCAAGCTGAGCTCAGATGCCAGTGGTAATCATTTGGGGACCACGGCCAACTGCACCTGAGGGGTTCTGGACAGACAACTGCCAGGTAGATGCTGTCTGTGTCCATTTCCCTAACAATAGCCTCATGAGAGAGGCAATATGTCTGTGTTGAAAATGAAGCAACTGAGGCCCAGGGCACCTAAGCTTTTCAGTGGAGCTCACACAGGATAGTGGAGTTGGTGTTCTAACCCCACGGCTCATGTTTTGAAGGCTTAGTCCCCCATGCAATGGGGATTAGGATACAAATAGATCGTAAGAGCTCTGACCTATGACAAATTGATTCCCTTTGCCTGTGAACTCTCCTGAACATTGGCCCAGTCTCCTGGCATGGGACAGCTGTGTGCTCAGTTGCTCCTCCCTTGGGACCCTGAAGGAAACGTATGCAGCTCATCTGTGAATTTGTCCACCTAACAGTGATCATCTGGAGTGGTTTCTACACTAACTAAAAAGACAGCTGGCTCTATCTTGATAGGTTTTGGTTGTCTGTCCAGGGATTGGGATACAGACATCAGCACTGCTCACCAGTGATATCTTCTAGGAGGGAGCCCAGAGATGGTGCTGAGCATTATGTAATGCATGAGGCAGCCCCCAGCACACCTTGTGTGAGCAGCAGGACCTTCCACTGAAGTGAGCATGTTGTCATCCAACACCCCTCTAGCCACTAACCACATGTGGCAATTAAGCCCCTGAAAGGTGTCCAGTTGTGATTGAAGAACTAAATTTTCAAGTTTATTTCATTTTAATTAATTTGATTTTAACCTTAAATAGCTGCATGAGGCTTGCTGATGGCAACTGTGTGGACCAGTTCTGTTCTCAGCAGGCTGCAGAGAGTCTTCCTTGGTCCCTGAGGACAAACCTCGTTTCCATCTGTGGGAGTGTCTCCAGGGTACATCTCCCTGAAGGAAAAGCTTCCTACTACAGTTTCCCTGGTCAGGTAGGCCCTCATCTCATGCTAGGGCTGGAGTCCAGCTCCCACCTTTCTCCCAGTGAGCCCTCCCTGGCTTCCAGCAGACCCTTCAGACCATTCCCTGAACTACAGATATGAAGAAGTCGTGTTCATTACTTTTACCCACTCAAGAGTCCTCTATCTCCCTCCTTCCCTCCCAGAAACCAGCTCTGCTCTACAGAGGGGTATGGCTGAGAAAAATCTTTTGTCCTTCCTTTGGGGACAGTAAGCTCTGTCTCCCTCCCTGTTTTATCCTAGAAGGAGGAACTCTGCTCCAATGCTATCTTAATATCCCTCCACAATTAGAGATCATGACAACTCCAGACAGCAGCCTCTCTGGCTTAAAATAAAGTCCAGAATTGAGTTCTATATAGCCAGGCAGAGAAACCTTCGAAAGAGGAGAGCTGATGAGCCTTGAGTGAAAAGCACAGCAGGAGCAGAAAGTGGATGCACAGAACAGGGATCTGTACTGGAGAGTGGGGTGGATGAAGGAAGAAAAACCATCTTGATGAAAGGATCATGAGGTTTATACATCATTCCTATCTCAGAAATGAACACAATGAGCTCAGATCGGTTAAGCCACTTACCCAAAGCAACACAGCACATTTATGATAGAATTAGCATTTGAAACTGAGTCTGTCAGCCTCCAAGCCCCACCATCTTACATCTGAGGCATCAGTAAGAGGAAGTGTGTCACTGGACTGGCAATAGTGTCACAGAGCCCTCTGCAGGTCATTTGTTCAAGGAAATCTGCCTGATTTTCTTAGAGTCCAGGGCAACTAAGATATAGGACCACAGCATCCCTTTGGCACCAAGGCAGAGAGGAGACAGAGTGGCTCCCTCCCAGTTCTGCTTGAGAAGCCAGCTGTGCCTCTAATTGGCTTCAGGGATAAAGAAGTGGTTGGGGGATGGCTATTTATTTCACAGTGGGAAACATACATCCTGATTTGAGTGATCAAAATCCAGTCTGGCGCTCTGGGGTGCTGCTGGGGGGAGGTTGGGAGCTGGCAGGGATGGGCACTGGGCTGGGGAGCCGCTCAGCTTTGAAGTGTTTGCAGAGCCTCCTAATTAAAGGACAGGCCCACAAGGAAGCAAGCTGAGTAATGTAGGGAATTGGAATCTGGATGGCTGCGAATCTCCATGTTGAAATTAATCCGTTTTCTGGCTCTAAGAGGATGTTCTCTGGTCTCGTCTTCTATGCATGTGGCTTTACAGCCATTATCCAATTATGCCTCGTTAGGGCTTAAATGTATGTTCTAGAGAAAACAAGGGTGACAAATGGGTGGCAAGTATTTACCAGCTACTATTCTGTGCCCTTCACAGACATCACTAATCAATCCAAACACCATTTTCTAGAGAGGCAACTAGAAGTTTTGGAATGTTTTGTAGAGTAGGACTCCACATGTGGTCTATGAGATTTGTAGGGACAGCCTAGAGGACAGGTAGGACCCTACCCTCTTTCTGAGTGTGTGTGTGTGTGTGTGTGTGTGTGTGTGTGTGTGTGTGTGTGTGTGTGTGATTGCATATGTGTACGTATTCATGTTTTCCTGTATGTAGGCACATGCATGTATGGGGTTATATGTACACGTGTAAGCACATACATGTGGAGCACTGAGATTGATGCCAGGAATTGGCCTCAATCTCACTTCCATACTCCTTGAGGAGGGTCCCTCAAATCAAACCCAAAACTCACCAATATGGTTAGTCTAGATATCCAGCTTGCTGTGGGCCCTCTTCTGAGGCTGGGATTACAGATGAGCCACTGTGTCCAGCAGGCATTACGTGGGTTCTGAGAATTTGAACCTTGGCAAGTGCTTTAATCACTGAGCACCCAAGGGCAGATAGATCTTATTTAAAGTGGGCTCATTAGGCCAAAGTCATTGTTGTAATAACCTTTATGATACTAGGATGGTAGAGCCCAGGGATCAGAGGGCCTCCGGGTCACTGTGTCCTTCAAGCTGTTTCCTGTGCACTTTCTATTCTCCATTTTTATCTAAGTGATGGATCAAACCTTTCACTGAACATCTATAGGGATGGATACCCACTTCCTTAACAGGTAGCTTGTACCAGCTGGGGCCAGCTCCCAACAGTGTAGGCTCTGCAATGAACTGGTCCTGAGTGTTTGTCCTCTCATAGCTGACACTGAGCAAAGCACACCCACTCTTTCCTATCAATTGTGAGTGTGTGTGTTGGGGGGGAGAGGGGGTATGCCCCTGACAGGCAGGTATGAGACACAACTGAATGGATAAACAAAAACTCACCAAATGCCTCATATATGGCTTGTGTGAATAGTATATAGGTTTTAATTTTTTAATTGAGACAAAATTTGCCTTACTTGACTACGGCTCTGTGGGCTACTTGGGGATTCCAGGATATGTCTTTTTCTCCTTCCCATGACAACCTGGCAGACGTTTAAGACATACTTGAAGACAGAGCATCACATCTTTTCCAGTTCCTTTAGCATTTCCAGAAATCTGTGCAGTGCCATCTCTGCACTCGCTCTCAACCTGTGGACTCAATTCTTGGGGGAGCTCTGACCACATCTGTCCTGGAAAGAATGCAGACACCCTCATCTCTCACTGCAGACACCTGCATTCTTTCATCTGTACCTTTGAACATTTGCTTCATTCACTTAACAAGTAATTCACAATATTTGGGCATTTTCCTGCCATCTCTGCTATCTAGGTCACAATCCTAAAGATGCCACAACCTCCCAAAATTATGTCACCAGCTGGAGACAGAGTGGCCAAAACAGAAGCCTTTGGGTGACATTTCTGACTTAAACCATACAACTATTATGACTTCCTACAGTGCTCCTATTTTGTTGTTGTTTTTGTTTGTTTTGTTTTACCTTGAGATATTATTAAACTTTCCCAGGTGAAAAACTAAAATAAAACCAAGGAAATAAGACAACAGAACAAACGCCACCTATTAAAGCCCCTAGTGAATGTAAGGTGGGATACATTGGAAGTCTGGAGTAGGGGATCACTGGAATGGGAATAGCTGATGAGGAAGAGGGGAGAGGCGAGCCTGGAGATGAAGGCAGAACTGGAGAGTGCAGAGGCCCTAAGAAGGGCCAGACCTTATTCTAGAAGGATCATTGTGATAGATGAAGATTGGACTCCAAAGTGAAAAAAAAAACAAAAGCAACAAAAAAAGAAAAACAGAAGCAAATGGCGTGGTTTTTGTTGTTTCCCAGGAGAGAGATGGCATGGACCAGTGTCAGTTATATATTACAGAGAAGACAGATCGAAAGTTTGTTTAGAAAGCAAATGTGAAGTCAACAGGACTTAGTGGAGACTGTTTCCATGTATGAAGTGAGAAAGAAGGAGGAAAGAGTGATGCCTTAGCAATGGTTAGGCCGATTGGGTGAAGACTTGGAAACTCCTGGCTCCCAGGAAGTCTCTCTCTCTCTCTCTCTCTCTCTCTCTCTCTCTCTCTCTCTCTCTCTCTCTCTTCTCTCTCTCTCTCTCTCCTCTGTCCCTCTACAAGGGGGTTGAGTCTAACCACAAAAGACAAAAGCTGAGTCTGGGAAGATGGCTCAGCAGTAAGATGCTTGCTATGTTAGCATAAGGACTGGGTTTGAACCCCTTACCTACAGGAAAGACTGGGTGTGGTGCCTGCAATCTTAGTGTTGAAGGTGGAGATGAGAGGGACCCCTGTGCTTGCTGCAGCCAGTGTAACCAATAAGGGAGCCCTAGATCCTGTGAGAAACATATCTCAAAAAATAAGGTAGTAAAGCAATGGAAAAAGACATCTAATGCTGGCTGTTATCTTCCATGCCCCTGCACACATATAAGCAAGTGTGCCAACATATGTGCATACACACACACACACACACACACACACACACACACACACACACACACACACACACACACAAACACACTCACACAACACTCACAAACACACTCACACACACTCACACACTCACACACTCACACACACTCACACACATTCACACACACACACACACACACACAGAGAGAGAGAGAGAGAGAGAGAGAGAGAGAGAGAGAGAGAGAGAGAGATAGCTACTCTCAACTTCTCCCAGTTACAGTCTCACTCAGCCATGACCCTCCCTCCATTGCTTGCTGCAATCTGGCACATCCCTGCAATGGTGGGGATGTCTGCCAGGTTCAGGGTTTAGTGCTAGCAACACAGTTGTCTGACAGGCACGATGCCACATATTCCACCTGGTCTCTAGGAGTCATAACCTGACATTTTGGCCTCTATTTTTACTTTTTTTCATTTTGCTTCCCAATTTGTTCAAAACCCCTAACAGGGGCTAAGGTACAATTTACTAAGGATTCACCAACAATAAAATGAAACTGGGATTTAAGAAGCCAAATCTGTGATTGGAAAGATATGAAAAGACCCTGCAGCTGTGACTCCTATATGTTTGTCAGTCTTCCATCACTATAACAAGATATCTTCAATGATCAACTTACAAAGAAGAACCCTTTGTTTTGGCTCATGGTTTCTGCCATTTCATAGGTGTTATTGCTTTCTGGCCTGTGGCAAGCCAGTGCACGATGGAGGGAACACATGGAGGAACAAGCTGCTCACACCATGGTGGTCAAGAAGCAGAAACAAGAGGGTGGAGTGTCCCCTCAGTTCAAAGGGCACACTCCGTCATGTCCAGAAGACCTCCTATAAAAGCCCACGTCTGAAAGGCTTTGTCTCCTCCCAGTTGTGGCATGGGCTGAAGAGGAAGGCTATAACAAACACATGGGCCTGTGAGGACATTCAGAATCCAACTACAGCCTCTGTAAAGCATTTTAACCTTGGTCTCTAAAAGTTTGAATCAGACCAATTGTACTTTGTGATATGTTGTAATGATTCTTGAATTAAAGAAAGACAGGAAGATTGTGACTTAGGCCATGTGCTATGTTGATTTTAGAGGATATTTGTAGCTTTCAACCTTCACTGCAAAACTGAGGACTCTGAGCAGCACATTTCAACAAATACCATCCTTAAGCGCAATCTTATGTCCAAACAAGTTGCACTACAAGCAAAGACAGAGGTCTATGTATCTATGTATCTCACAGTATTCACTGAGCCAGGCTGAAGCACTTCACTTGGGTGTGCCCCTGCCTTCAGACAGCTCACACCTGAGAGGACAAAGAGACAGAGAGGGACCAGACAGATAGAAAAGCCTTCCACATGGAAACCAGAAGAGGGGAGAAGGCATTCCCTTCTAGCCCATTCTTGATGCCACTGTTAATGGGACTCAGTAAGCGGGGCATGAAGCTGCTTCCTAGAAGCAGGGATAGTCCTACATTTTAAATTCCACATCTGGATGGATGAATCCAAGGAATCCTGTCCAGGCATGTCATTCTCGCCTTTTTGCACCTGTTCTGCAAGGAAGCCAGGGAAGAGCAGATTGTCCTGGAGACCCCTTGAGCATCAGCACTGTGAGCTCAGGGACCATACCAGGGGAGCAGGTGCTCTGCTACTGGCTTTGGTCTCAGAGTACACCGTTCAGCTGCATTTCTGGTCTCCCAACATGTTCCAGAGTACCAATTAACTGCGGTTCTGCTGGGATTGCGTTTCTAGGATTCCTGGACCTCTGACCCCAGTGAATTTAATTCTGCTTCTTTAATAATTCCTGAGCACAGATTCTGTTGAGTGAGCAGCTTCCCTCCTGTGGAAATCAACTTACATCCTGAAGCAGCATGCTACATATTCAGGGAGAGTGGGCCCGGTTTGATGCTGGGGGTGGGCAGGAAAGGTCAGCAGGTGTCTCTGTGAAGGGAGCTGAGGAGCCAGGCAAAGTCCTCCAGTGTCCCTTGGGTGACCTGCTGCCTCAGAGGCTTTTATTCTGGCATGGCCTTATTCGCTGGGTTCCCATAAGAAGGACAATAGCTGGGAGCTCACATTATGTTCCAGGTTAAGCCCTCCTCCATGTTCTTGCCTTCATGCCGTGGCCCTGTAAGCAAGGGTAGCCTGGTGGAGTGAGCAGCAGGTGTAGAGGAACCGGCAGGCCAGAGTGAAACAGTGGTATGCCTGTTGCTGATGAGACCTTTGCAGGAGACTGAATCAGGAATGATCCATCTTTGCATCGCCTAGAAGCAGAAGGCAAAATCAGAAGGCCGTGAAGAAGAAACTGATGAGAGGGACAGGGACAAAAGGAGGAGGCCTGGGAGCAAAGGATAGGAGAGGGGAAGGAGGGGGAAGGAGAGAGGAAGAAGATTGAGTGTGAGAACCAATGCTCAAATAATATTAGAAATAAAAGGGGATGTCTGCACTTCTAGAGGCTTCTGGATTTTCATTTCAGGGCTCACTGAGGCCAGACAATATTCTCGCCCTATGTAGAAGAGACACCCTTCTTCTAGCAGCCTCTCTCTTTGTCCAAGCCTGAGCAAGCTCCTGGCCCTTATAAATGAAAGTGATCTTAAGCGCTCCTGACAGACACTTGTGACACACCAGTGTAATTGTAGTACTGACAGGAAAGGAAGTTGGAGAGCACAGGCAGGCGCCAGCTACCTGGAAGGGAAAGAGTCCAGACAGCTAAGAAAGGCCTCATAAAGGGTCAGTCTGAAATCAGTCCTGAAGGGATGGCAGCAGTGCCAGACAGTGTCAACCAATCCCCCGTGCTAGACACTTCCACGTGCTCTCATGTTGTCCCTCAGACTTCACAACAACTTAGGAAGTAAGGACAGGATGTTTGTGTTCTTCAGATGGATTTTTTTAGTTGTCCATGCTTAAGTCAATGCTCTGGCCTCCGATGTCATTCAGGCTGTGCCTTCTGCCCTGTCCATTATACCCTTCCCAAGGTCTGTTGTGTGAACTAGGAACAGTAGGGTTGGGTTTTGTATATACGAATAGTGAAAGATGGGGACACACAGTGTGTGTGTGTGTGTGTGTGTGTGTGTGTGTGTGTGTGTGTGTGTGTGTAGAATCCTGAACCCAGCCATGAACAAACAGATATGTAATAGGCAGAGCCTGGTGCAGATTGGGAATGTGAAACCTCATTCACCAACCAGTGAAAATTTCAAGATAGAAACAGCAAGTCAAGAAATGAGTTGTCAGCCTCTTGATGCCAGGCCCATGAATCCACATAGGCCTCATACCCATGAAAACAGGCGGGGTAGCACTTTCAACAACACATCTTTTTGTCTGGGACTCAAGAGGGACTATGATGAGGAGGGAAACCTAAAGTAAAGGAGGCTGGGACTTTTCCACGGTGCTCAATGGCTTAGATTTACTCCTATAGGGATGAGCAGCCTGGGAATCCTGTCTCGACTTACACTTCCAGGTAGCGAATCATCGCTTCTGTAAGTGCTGAGAAGAGGGGACAGTGGCCATCACTCATCCTCCAAGGAATCCTATAGGAAGTGTCTTCACATGGCCTGCTTGGCACTTCCTTACCCCTGCAGAATATCTGGCCAAGAAAGTTCAGAGGCCACAGTGGGAAAAATCCTCATTTAGGGGATGTTGAATCCATTAACACCATGTTTTTTTAAAGTGTTTCAGCTGGAGGAAAATATTTAAATAGGAGTCATTAGCAAGCACATTTTTGAAGCCAACAGTGCCTAATAAGTCAAAATTGCTTCCCCTAAAAATGAAACCTATTGAAGACTTTCAACCCCCCTTTCTGAAGTGCTCAATTAGAGTGAAAAAAATAATCCATAGTGCTGCCTGGATTGAAGCTGTTGAGAAGCCAGAGTGCTTTCTGGTTAGGTGCCATCCAACCACAGTGATACAAATCGGGCCTTTAAGGTAATTTATGTCAGGGGCAGGAGTTTGGAAGTGGGTCTGCTTGGAGTTAAAAGCATTGTAAATAAGCTGGGTTGGGAGACAGAGATGTTCTGGCTGTGGAGGGAATTAGAGTGGTCTATGGCTGCCCGAGGCACAGAGCCTACTCCCCTAGGATCTTAAGGGCTAAAAGATGGCAGCACCTTTCCTTGCTGGTTCATACCCATTGTGTTCCCAGGGAGACTGAGCTTCCAATAGAACAGCCTGCATTAGTTAGGTCTTGCTTCCTCCCTGATTACAGTGCCCACTAGTGTCTCAACTAGGTACTGTGATCGCCTTCACCCTGAGAACCAGGACTTGAGTTGAGGAGGGAAAGGCTAAAACCAGAGGACCACTTGGGCAAGAAAAATGTCACATACAATAATGTCAGTATGAAAATAAGCACATATGCAAAGAAGTGTGTACATGTATGTGTGCGTGCATGTATGCAAGCCTGTGGGGGTACATATGTTCATGTACTTTTATGTGCCATGCACTTGTATGTATGTATGGAGGCATGAGTTTGTGTGCGCCTATTCAACCACCAATCAGCTTCAGCATGCATATGTGTATTGTTTATATGTGCATGTGTGCATATGCCTGTATGCATATAAATGGTATGCATGCATGTATGTGTGATACAGTATTTATGTGTATCCATGTCTGTGTAAACTCAGATCTATATAAGATAGATTGGGAATCTCAGCTTAGTCTAAGGTTTCAACAAATTTAATGTAGGGCTGTGAGTCATGTCTTGAGTAAAGGTGGCAAAACCACTGGGGGTGAGTTGGCCTGTATCAGGAAGGGACTATTTTAAATGCCTGCATGCGAGATGAAATTCTTTTTCTTCAATGTCTCCCTCTGGGACATTTCCTCCCAGGTCTGTCATGTAACAAGCAGGGCTCTGTCTAGACAGTTTCAGAAAGTGACACAGTGCTGTTTGGAGATAGACGCCGCAGCCTGAAAACCTCTCAATCTGTCGGTGAAAATAAAAGGCAACAAAGACATGGAACACAGATGGAGTAATTCATTATTCCCGGGAGTCTGACCCCATAATTGTTGGATGTTATTATAAGCAAGCTCTGTAAAGGTTATCTTTAAAAAAAACAATGAACAGTTATTTATTCTCAGAAGACTGGTCCTCAAGATGGGTAAAAGGGTACTTGGGGTTTGCCACGGAGAAGCCAGATGTCTTTATGGACAATAAAAGATAGTTTTTATGGAGCTTAAAAGAGGAGTTCTCAAGATAGAAGGCTGTGGCTGTATGAGGGGGTAGGTGAATGGGGGTGGGGGTCCATGAAACATTTAGCCTGGTGGAGGAGAGTTTGTAAGAGACCGGGAGGGGACAGGGACCAAGCAGAGACTTGCACCAAGGTCTTCTTGTCTCAGGTGAATCCTTCAGGGATCCAATGTCTCTGAAGTGCCCTATTCACTAGGAGCAGTTCTGTCTGCCTGCAAATCGAGGTGACAGAGACTTGGTGACTCCTAGCACTTTCTGTCACTTCTCATTTCCCTGCTCCTTGCAGGCTGGCCAGAGAGCCTGACCCACACCTGAGTCCTGTCATTTCTCAGGTATGAGGGACCATTTGGAGCCCTGTGCTTTGCCATTGGGATGTTGAAACTCCTGCTAACCAAGGGACCCTCAAGGGGGAAAGCAGTTGCCTCAGATATTGGTCACAAACTCAGCCTGAAACTGTGAGAATCATCCTCATATAAGAACCAAAGATATAGGCAGGGCTGTGGTGGCGCACGCCTTTAATCCCAGCACTTGGGAGGCAGAGGCAGGCGGATCTCTGTGAGTTCAAGACCAGTCTGGTCTACAAGAGCTAGTTACAGGACAGCCTCCAAAGCCATAGGGAAATCCTGTCTCGAAAAAAAAAAAAAAGAAAAAAAGAACCAAAGATATTTATCCATGTGACCCACCACTAGTTGTCATAGCAACAGTCAGGCGGGCCCAGGAATTATGGTCAGGACCCACATCCTTCCTTTCTTTAGATCATGGTTCCTGTCCACTACTAAAAGGCTCACTGAGGCTCTGGACTCCAGCAGAAAGGCTAATCCCCTAGTATTTCCTAATCTGTCTCCAGACTAACCCTGTCTTCCCCTGAGAACACAGGGGTTTTTTATCCACTTTAGACTTACCTGAACCACACCTTCCTCTCATCATTCTGCAGTATTGTTCATGGACCAGAGAGATGGCTGAGCAGTAAGGACTCTGGCCACCAAGCTTGACGACTAGACTTCAATCCTCAGGACTCATGTGGTAGAATCGACTTCTACAAATTGTCTTCTGACTTACACACTTACACACACACACACACAGAGAGAGAGAGAGAGAGAGAGAGAGAGAGAGAGAGAGAGAGAGAGAGAAATGCCTACACATACACACACAACAAAAAATGCAAAAATATATATAAAAATAATTGCTTTCCATACAGTTTCATTTTTGAATGTTCTCAAAATCTGTTTTTCCTTTAAAGTACTTCTTTCTCTTTTGGGCTTCCCAGACCAATGAAAGCAAGGTCAAAAGGTTCTTTTGAATTACAGACACCTTCTGTGTCCCCAGGTCCCTTGTCTGCCACCAGCTCTTGCCCACTACCCATCAGTTCTGTACCTAGAAGGTACTCAAATCTCATAGTAGCACAGGGAACCCATGTTTGCCTCACACATAATCCTGTGTGGGCAGGAATAGAGAGAGAAGAGATCTATGCAGCACCAGCCATGGGCAGACATGCCTTCCCTGTGTCCCATCTATGCAGATATAGCTCTAATTTCCAAGGGAGTAGTGTAGGGAACCCCAGCAATCCCCTTCTGGGAAGGCATGTTTAAAGTCAGAACTAGATGTTGAACAGTAGATTTCCAAATGAAAATAGAGCCATGGAGTATAGCAAGATGTTCACAAGAATAGAAATAAGGAAAGTCACTAATGTAAGGCAGATGGTACAATGAGTGCCAAAGACCCACCCAGCCTCCTCCCCTTTAAACATCACACTCCCCTATCTTTCAGGGGAGGAGACAGAGCCTCTAGGACAGTGGTTATCAACCTTCCTAATGTTGTAACCCTTTAATACAGTTCTTCATGATGTGGTGACTCCCCCCAAACCATAAAATTATTTTTATTGCTACTTCATAACTGTAATTTTCATACTATTATGAATCAGAATGTAAATATCTGTGTTTTCAATGGTCTTAGGTGACCCCTGTGAAAGGATTGTTGGACCCCAAGAGGGGCACAACCCACAAGTTGAGAACCACTGCCCTGGAAAAAGGGGCTTGCAGAAGAAACACACTCATGTGGTCCTGGAGTAACAGTCACCTGGTCTGCTGTACCCCCCCCCAGGACTACCCTTTGAGCTGCCTTCTCTCCATTCATTCTTAATGCCTTTCCCTTTTGTTCTTCTGGGCAAAAGCAGGAATAACACAGATGAGACAAAGGGCAATGGAGGGGCAGGCTCTCTCTTAGACAAGCATCTTTATGTCCAATTATGGGGTAGCTCCCGCTTGCATGGGGTCGGGCACCTGGTGGGTATGAAAAAAAAAGGGGGATGCATGCAAATCTTCCTTCTGCAGCTCCTCTCTCCTCCACAAAGGACATCCTAATCTGGCTCAGTAATCTCTAAGTGACCAGTAGCTCCCTGTTTTAGGTCCCCTGTGCTCTGACAATGACATTGCCTTGTCCCTGCTTAGTAACAACTCAGAAGACCCTTTCCTTGAAGTTCTTCCCCAATCTATGAGACTGGTAGGGGTATGGGGAGGAACATGCTTGTGTTGCCTGGAAGCTAACTACACAGGGAATGCACTTGAGGCTTTTCTGGAGTTGCCAGTACTATCCCTGTGTGCCCCAGAGATGGTGGGACTGGGAGTAAGCAGGTGGGTGAACATGGAAACTAAGGTTGAGCACATGGGGAAGGGATCTTTTGTATCCAAATACACCAAAGCTCTAGTCCCAGCATTTCTACTTTCTAGACGTGTGGTAGTGGCTTAGTCACTTAGTCCCTTCATGTCACAATTTTCTCATCTGCAAAAAGGAGCTCAATCGGTATCTTCTGCACAAAACTTTGGGGAGGGTTAACTAAAATGACATGAAAACACCTCTCATAGGACCCAGCAACCCAGATTCTTCCTAAGTGCTAATACATCTCCTGCCTTCTTGGCTGGGGAGAAATCAGTACTTTCTGGACAGTAAGGACCAGCACCAGCTACAGTAATACACACACACACATGCAATATACACATGTACACCCACACCACATAAACACACACACATGCAATATACACATGTACACCCACACCACATAAACACACACACACATGCATGCACACTCACACATACGCATATACACATATGAACGTGTCACATATACAAGAACACATATGCACATATACACATATACCCACATACATACACACACATGAAAGCATGCATACTCTGAACACACACACACACTGAATATATAAACCACACAGATGCACACATACACCCTGTTTCTGCTTGCTTTGACACCGGGGTCTCGCCATCTTGGTTTTTAGCCTGAGAATAAAATCATGGAAACCCTGACAGAGGCATAGATTTAATTACAGGTGTAGAATCTTGGAGGGATTATTTATAGAACAGAGGTAGAAATTTGTCCTGGGACCCTGAAAGATGAAAATCTCAGAGATCAAAACAGTACAGAGAGATGGGATTCCAGGCAGAAAGAACAGGGGGTTAAAGTGTGAAAAATAGATAGCATGTATCACGAGTTTATTGAAAAAGTGTGGAAAAGAACACAGGAGTCTGTGATGTAGGGCTAAAGATGGGCTGGGACTGAAAGGCCTTAGATGACCAACCCCAGAGTCTGAGCTTACTCTGTACACAGCAAGAACACCACAAAGGGACATGAGAATTGTCAAGTCTCCAACCTTGCTTGACAGTTAGCACTGTGGAAAAGGTCTGAGAAGTTGAGAGCCATCTAAACACGATTTAGGGGTGTGGGATGAATGAGGGTTTTCAATGAAACTGGCAAAAGAGAAGTAAACGTGGAAGCTCCGATTATTAGAGGATGTTAGAGCCATGTGTCAAGGAAGGTGTTCAGGGGACAGAAGAAGATCGGGGACAGGGAAGGTTAGGGATGCCAGGTTAGGGATGAGGGATATTAGGAGCCAGTCAGCCATCCAGAAGAGACCCTGTGTAGACAGCTGTGGCTGAGGGTAGAGGTCAAAGTGGAGAAGAGAGGAGGTCTAGTGGAGAGGAGCAAACAGAGAAGAGACTTGGGGACTGAACTTTCAGGATCACCCTTACAGATGAGAAAGAGAAGCAAAACCTATGGTTGAGACAGGGAACAAGTTGGGAGCGGAGGATATTGGAGCTTCATGTGACTACAGAGTCAGGAGTGGACCCACTGCAGAGTATAGGCAGGGATGTGGAAGCCATCCTTAGACCAGAATCAGGAAGGAGTTGCCAGCCTCTGGGGGAAGAAGGGAGCAATTTCTGCCATTGCTGATTAGATGTTTGAGAAGAGAAGGAAGTGGGGGAGGGTTCCTCACTGGTCCACTGGGGGAAGTCTTCCATAGGAAGGAGTATGTGGGGAAGGAGACTGGAGATACAGGTGGATGAACAGAGGAAGGAAGAACCACAGTCACTGAGGAAATGGACTCATCTGCCCATGGGGAGTGAAGGGTTAAAGCTAGACATGGACGTTGGAAAGAGCTTCTCTTCCTCTCAAAAAGTCCCACCTTTCGGCCACCTAGGATACAGACAACACAGAGAAAGAATGAGTGGCCCCACCTCTGTCTTGGAGATGCCTGGGATGCAGGAGGCATAGGGAATGAAGAAGTGACCCTTGTATCATGGGTGTTTCTGGATATCCGCCAGTGGAACATTCAGAACTTACCTCCAGAATATTATGCCATCCTCCAGTCATCTCTTAGTCCTGCTTCTTTTAGAACCTCTTCCGTAGAAGCCTCTCTTCCCTGCCTGTCTTCAAGATACTGCCCAGATCTCCCTTCCTGGACAGTGGGCCTTATGTCCTAGAGACAGTGTATATAGACACTTGATGCCAGGAGCTTTAACAACCATGCTAGTTTAAGATGCCCAGGAAATTGAAATGAGCTTAAAAGATATTCTGCCTTGACAGTACTCTTGAGACTGTCAAGGTCGTCTCAAGCCCAGGCACCAAGAGAAACCATCACAGCCCAGAGGACAACTCAATGGACTCTGCAACCCTGCATACCACCCTGGGGCAGAGAAAGGATGTTAATAGGGAAACTGGTGAGATCCAAATTAAGTCTGGAGTTTAGCTACCAGCCATACATGTGCCAATGTCAGCCAAGGTCTTAGTTTTGAAGAAAGTATTGTAGAAATATAAGATGCTGGCCATGGGGGAAATGAATGGAGGTATGAGAGAATCCCATTCTCTCTAATACTTGTCTGTGAGCTTTAACTTATTCTAAAACAAAAGTGATCTTTTATATCAGTGCTATATAAATGAAGTATGCCAGTAGCTTAATTTAGATCATTTGCAAGTTCGTGACCTTTGGTGACAGACTTACAGGGAGATTTATACAAGTGGGGTGAACCTGAGCTGCTTCTTCTTTAGGCATCAATGTCTGGTGGGTGTGAACCAGATAGGCAGAGAGAGTAAAGCAGGGTAGAGGAGCTTCCACCATCCTCTTGTACCATGGCTTGCTTGCAAGCCTTACACCTTCCAGATGACAGCCAACACCATGGACTTCATGCTCATGCAGGCATGTTGAGGTTCTTCACGGCTTTCTCTTCCTCTGAATCACCCATTTGCAGCTTTTACACCATTGAGAGATGGAACCAGATAGCTATAATCCTCATCCAAGGCCCCTCATTCCAGTACATGTTAGGCTCAATGCCAGGACTGGGTGACAGAGGAGGATCATCAGAGATAAGATTTATTACTGTTGTGCTCTTCTCAAAGCACAACCTGGGCATCAAATATTCTGCCATTTTTCAGCCTGAACTGTGATGCTGTAGTGTTTCCATCCAAATCAGTGAATCCCCTCTAACCCCATCTCTGCTTGTCAGCCAAGGTGATGTCACATTCTAGACCCTTGGTCATTTCAGCAGTGTTCACAGTATCATCACCAGAGCAGATTCCATCTCCAGAAACTGCTTTGCTTGCCATGAGACTGGGGCAATTCTGCCCCATCCTCCAGCTCCATGCTAAGTTCTTGTTGTCTGGCTCTGGCTTTTCCCACCACAGCTACAGCTACTGATGTCTTGAACTCCTCCATAAGGTGCAAACCTGCTCCTTCCAAACTCCAGCTAATGTTACTATTCTGACCTCTTCTGTGAATCTTTAAAATTCTCAATGGGGTCTAGAATGCCTACTCCTTTCTAGAAGGTTGACTTTTCCCAGACCCAAAAGAGGCAACAGTTCTAGAGCAGTCAAAGCCTCAGAAAAAGTATTCTTAACTAGTAAGACTGAAAGTTGAAATTGCTCCTAGTTCTATGAGTTGCAGAGACTGTGTTAGTGGGTATGAAATTCAAGCTAAACTAAACTAAAGCATTACCTCTGAGGGAAGTAACATGCTTCCTCTGTGAGACATGGGGATTCAGAGATGTAAGTTTGCACCAGACGTCACAGCCTTCTCAGGTCTTGCCACCAAAACAAGTCTTTTTACAACGTGCCCTTTTTGCCACCTCTGGTTTCCTGTAATTTTCTGGGTGTTTCTGGTCCATGCCTGGTCCAGCTTCTCCCAAGCCAGAACAGCACTCAGGGAGGCTGCCTGGTCCCAGGCAGGCACAGGCTTGCTGCCCTGTTCCACATCCCCACAGCCTATGTTCTACAGCCCAGCACAACAGGGGTGCAATTACCATCTGTGTAGCTGGCATCTCCACAGAGCACATTTAAGTCACTGCAGCACTCACAGGAGAAAGCAAATAAATACAGCCCAGTGAAGTGCCGAACCCAGCCTCCAATCTCACTGTACACACAGACATGGAGTGTTCATAGCACCATGTAAAAAACTTGCAGTATGAAAGGAAAATGTGTCTTCTCTTTGGAGATGTTGTCGAAGGTTCTCCCTATCCTTAAAGGTCACATCCTCAGGAAAGGAACAAGAGTTGAAAGGCAACCTTCACAGGAGACTTAGGGACTGTCCCTGTGACCCTGAAGTCCTGGACAGTGGAGCAACAGCCGCGTGGGTGAAAAGGTGAACACTCAGACATAGGTGGTCAAAATGTTGTTGGCGTCCTCATTTTGGCACAGCCTTCTCCCCAACAGATAGATACCATAGTGTGAGCTATCCCCTTTCCTCTATGGTCTCCCCGGTGGCTGGTTGACTCTGGCAGGCAATCATAAGACCAACAGGGATGTCTGCAACCAGAGAAAGAGTAAGCAGTGTCCTGAGTTCTTCAGAAGAAACACGACATCTATTAGGGACTGACACTGACCTACCTGGGCTCATGGAAAGTGTCATGTTAGACACATTGCTCCTTAGAAGTTGATTATGCTTAAGCCAGGCACGAGGCTTATCTTGTTGCTAAGATCAAATAACCAGCTAAAGCAACTCAAGGAAGGTGGGGTTTGTCTGGGCTCACGGTATTAGGGCACAGTTCTTCCTGATGGAGAAGCCCTGGCAGTGGGAACCTGAGGCAGATGGATACGTTGTATCTATTTTAGGTAGCCAAGAACACTGAATACAGTGCTTAGCTTACTCCTTTCTGTACACATGTTCTAGATGGTAGAATATCACCCATATTCAGTATGTACCTTCTCATCTCAATTAACCAAATCTTAATAATTCTTCACAGCCAGGTCCAGAGACTAACCTAATCTAGATAACTCCTCACAGGTATGCCCAGAGACTTACCTCCTAGGTGGCTCTAGAACTTACCAAATTGACGTTAACCATCAAACTGGTTCACACTTGTAACCTTAGTAACCTTAGTACAGTGGTTCTCAACCTTCCTAATGCTGTGTGTGACTCTTTAATACACTTCCTCGTGTTGTGGTGACCCCCAACCATAAAATTATTTTGTTGCTATTTCATAACTATAATTCTGTTACTGTTATGACTATTATAAACTGTACTATAAATATGTGATATGCAGGATAACTGATACAAAACTCCTGTGAAAGGGTTGTTTGACCCCCACAGGTTGGAACCATGACCTTAGCACTTGGGAAGCTGAGGCAGGAGGATTGCTAGTGGGTTCAAGTCTAGCTTGGGTTATGAGTGAGTTCCCAGTTAGTCTGGCATATGAAGTAAAACTGTTTCAAAAGCCAAATGAATAAATGAGTGAATGAATAAATAAGTTAATGAATATTGATCATGTATATGTAGTATGTACTAAGGACTATGCGTGGCATAGCTCTTTGTGAGAGAAATCCCCCCAGATATCTGGGGGCTCAAATTCTAGCTGAGCAGCCTGTGAAGGTTAAAGAAAGGATGATGAACCAGCAAAGATGCAAGGTGAAGGTGGAGATCAGTCTTATAAGGACTGGGTAGTGGCTAGTGGGCAGGCGCTCTAGCTGGACTTCCCTTCAGGACAGGCCTCCTGGGCAACATGCCATTTGGAGAAGGAGCAAACACTACAAACCTGGTGGGCCTGGAGAACACTGAATAGCTGTGGCATTTCTGGTCACCAGGAAAACCCCTGCATGGGATATTAACAACAATAGATCGCATGCTGTGTCCGGTGCTGTTTTATTTACACACATAATTGGCTCAGATTTGGGGTTTGTTTTCTTGTCCAGCTGTCCATGCCGGATGCTTCTTTAGTAGGTTGGCTCAACAGTCTCCAGTAATCAGCAGGACTCTAACACAGGATGGGCGTCTTTCTCCTGAGTAAAAGAAAGCACAGCATGAAAGGCAGGGAGGGGGAGGGAGAGGAGAGGAGATGGGAGGGGAAGGAAGAGAAGAGGAGGGCAGGGGGAAGAGGAGGGGAGAAGAGGAAAAGTCCAGGAGAGGGCATTAAGCTTGGAGGCAATGCATATACTTGGGATCCAACGATTAAAATCCATAAAGAGGAGCAAATCGAGTAAAGAGGCAAACACAGAGAGACAGGGGTAGGGTGAGCTGAGACTATTTTAGTTCCTGGTCTCAGACTTACAAGGGAAGCAGAGGTGACTGCATTACTCAGGAGTAGCTGGACCTGAGTCAGCACTGTGGAAGGACCACCTTAGAAGTCCCTGAGACATTAGAATGTCTTTGCCACCTGGCAATAGGTGATATGGAGATGACTACCAGTGGATTTTAGCTATGTAGAACAAGACGCTAGGCACAGGGAGAGAGTTGGCATGGTTTGAAGGGGACTTTGTTATCAGGCCTATACAGTGTGGATTCTTGAACCCTTATCTGCAACCAACGGTAAAAGGGAGGGCTTCATCCAAGTACAGAAACACCCAAACTGCCTTTCCCAAGCCTCCTCAGCTAACTGCTCAATGGGTTCCTTCTCGTATCCTTTCTCAGTAGCTCTTGTCAGAGTCAGCAGGCATGCCTACACAGGCGTCTCTATACACAGAGAGCAGAAAGCCCTTCCTGGAGTGCTGCGCATTCAGGTGCAGCCAGACACAGAGCTCTTCCCTTAATATCCACTCCGTCCTTCACATAAGTCACACAGACCTCTCAGCTCCATTGTTCCAGGTTGCTGCTACTTGAGGTGGCATCTCGTCCTAAGTAGCGGCTGCAAGGGAGTGTCCAGAATCCTAAGAAGCTGGTTAAGACATCCCCGGGGCTGTCCTTGTTGCAACCCTTGCTTGGGTCATCAACTCCCTTTGTGCATCAAGAACATCACCTTTGAAGTGGGTGCATATGAAGTTAGTTTATCATAAGTGTTAAGTGGGTCAAAGGATATAAGACGGTCGTGCAAGACCCAGGAGTCTGTGCTTCCCAGCGACCCTGAACTGTGTTGGAAAATCATAACTTCATGTCGTGAAACTCTAATAATTTTTAGCACGGAGCCCACATTTTCCTTTTGCACTGGACTCTATAAATTATGTATCCAGTCCTGGAGGGGGTTTAAACACAAAACAACGTTTACTGTTGATAACAATTATTAAAGGCTGTGGAGAGGTTACTTTCTTTTCAGGACTGGAATGCTGAGATAGTACAGAATTCTTACCTCCCTGCACTCTCATCCAAGACTCCTGAGGCTCCAGAGAACTCAGCCATCATCCCCAGACCCAAGATTCTTCTGTGCAAACTTCAGCTGGTCCTTTCTTCATCAGGGTGTCTTGACACTGACCTTCCAGATACTAGTCCCTTCTAAGCCCCACTGCTGCTCTGCACCTGTTGAAAGCGCACTTCTCTGAGTGGTCGGGCAGCACTGCCCCTAGCGGAAGTTGGAAGCATGAAACTTCCATTCAGGAAGTCGGTAGAGCCCCTGCCACCTGCTCCTGCTGCCTCCTTTCATCCTGTCCTCAACCTCCAACAGCATCTTAGCTGTCAGTCCTGGGTGAGAACTCGGATCAGGGCTGCTCCTGGCAGAGCAGGGTAGACTTGGGGGCTTCGAGAGGGGGAGTGGGATTTCTCAGTGGGGTAAGCAAGCCTTTGAGGCTGGGCCCAGCCTTTATTTAAAGAGAGGACTGTGTATAGACCTGTGTGGCTCTCTCTCTCTCTCTCTCTCTCTCTCTCTCTCTCTCTCTCTCTCTCTCTCTCTCTCTCTCTCTCTCTCTCTCTCTCTCCTCTTTCTCTCTCTGTCCCTCTACATACTATATCACGAAGCAGGTCTGTCACCATGTGTCAGTGTGGGCAAGATGATAAGCTGCTGACAGAAGCCCTATATGGAGGTAGTACGAACATCCTTGTCATTAGGCTTGTGACTCAAATTGTGTGTGTGTGTGTGTGTGTGTGTGTGTGTGTGTGTGTGTGTGTGTGTGTGTTTATTTCTGAGTGGATTGTGGCATGGTGAGTGAGGTGAATGTGCTCACCTCTACATGGGACAGTCATCCAGTGTGTGTGTGTGTGTGTGTGTGTGTGTGTGTGTGTGTGTGTGTGTGTGTGTGTGTGTATTAGTGGTACAAACTGCGTGGTTGTGTATGTGTGTACCTGCCGGTGTTCTAGCCTGTTTCTGAGTGAGTGGAGCAGAGCCCGCAGAGTACGTGAGTGTGGGTGTCTGGTGATTCAGTGTGTATTTGTATCAGCCACTGTGCGTCTGCCACCACGTCTGCATCTAAGTGTGGTGGCGTACTGCCGTGAGTGGCAATACCCAATGTGTTCATGTGTGTGTCTGGTGTGAGCACCATGGTGTACGCTAGAGCCAGAGAGGCTGCAATACTAGGCTGGGCGGGTGCAGCATCTTGTCTTGGCAGTGGCGAGTAGCCGGTGTGACCCGCGGTGTGTGCCTTGTCTCACAGGCCAGGACAGATCACGCCCTCCCCCTCCGGGGACTATGAAGCCACGACCCTTCCAGGGAGCCAAAGAGCGGGGCATACGCCGGAGCCTCTAGGACCCGGCGGAGGCCGGCCGCTGTCCCCGGGCCGCGCGAGTGAGCATGTGCAGACCGGGCGCCCGTTCGCCCGCTCCGCGCCCGCCGCCCGCTCCACTCCGCGCCCGCGGCTCAGCTCGGCGCCCGCCGCTCTGCCACTGATCAGCGTGGAAGTCCGCAGCCGGGGGGAGCTGTGCGGCGTGGGCCTGGGCGCGTTGGTGTGGTCGCCACTAGCGCCGGGGGCGTGCGGGCGTCTGGGCTCCGGGCACTGAGAGGCTGCGGGCTCGGCGCCCCAGAAGGCGGGCGCCCCAGCCGGCCACGATCGCGGGGTGAGTCCTGTCTCCGGGGTTCCCCAGCCAGGACCCCGGCGCAGGCTGCGACCTGGATCTACCCCAGCCGCGGGCAAACAAGTTTGTGTAGACACGACTGGGAGCGCGCGGGGCTGCACCTGCTGGGGCGCGGGGCGCGCTGGTGGGGCGCCTTCTCCGGGCCGGTGCTCGGCGCGCCAGGACCGTGGCGGATGTGTGGGGAGCGCCTTGCCACGTCTGGGGTTGGCTGAGGGTGCACAAGCAGTTGCACCAGCCGCGTCTCTGCCAAGAGCTAGGGTACACCGGGTCCGAGACCCGGCGGGGCTGAGAACAGGATTTGTTTGAGGTGCGCACTGCCTCCCTCCTAGGTGGAGATATTCGCCAGAAGCGGCTCCCCCTCTCTCGTTCCGTTCCCCAGCCAGGCTTCCGGTCAGCGCAGGGTTTTCTCCAGTCTCTTGGTGAACTTGAACACAGGCAGAGATAAAACCGAAACGTATGTATTTTGTTGGGAAATTTACCGGTGTCGCTCTGTGCATCTTCCTAAGGTGTGGATGGAGACTCGTGGCTGGGTGCTGTGTGTGGCCTTTTTCTCTGCTAGTCAGAATCCTTGGCTGGGTCAGCTGCTTCAGGGTTGCCTCTCTAACTGCTTTCCTGGGTGTCTGTGCTCCGCGGATGGTACTTAGTCGTACCAGCTAGTCAATGGGAGGTCAGAGTGGAGAGAGGACCCATGTCTCATCTCCTTTCTGGCAAATGGGCAGTTTCCAGCCCTACAGACTTACCTGGGACACAGCCCTCACTCTCCATCGCAGGCTGCTTCCCAGACAGAATGGACAAACTCGGGACACCACTGTACTTTTGTCACCTCATCTCTCCTGTTACCCATACAGCGTGCTTCTGTGTGGGAGACAATCAGCCAGCCTGTGTGGGGACCCATAGTTGGGTTTAGGATCCCATCAGGCACAGGAAGTGAGGGCTCTAAGGAGTGGAAGAATTAGGAGCCTCAAGCTGGGTGGCCCTGCTCTGTCTACAGTGCCCCCACTTGATAGCTACCACACTTAATGGCTACAAGTGCGGGGGAGAGAGAGCTTCCTTGGTGTCAGAGTAGTTTCGTTTCTCCCAAGCATGACCTCCCACCACACACATAGTCTTAGCTGAAATCCCATAAAATGTCTGTCGGGAGAGACTGCCAAGCCCACAGGTTTAGAAGACATCTCCCTAGCAGAGATTGAAGGCAGCTTGGCTAGTTGCTGGACAGGGGTAGTGGGACAACTGTCCCCTTATCTCCTTAGCTCCCTGATATTATGCCCCCATCCAAAAATTGTTCCCAATAGAACTTTGGAAGAAACTGATCTTGGGGCGAGGTGATCCCTCTTTTCAGTGGGCATTGAAGTCCTAGCATAGGCAGTACTGCTCTGTGTCCTGACCAGAAGTGGAGAGCAACTTGGATTTAGACATAATATAGGACCCCTGTCCCTTTCTCCTTTCTGCCTCCAACCACAGAGAGCACATTCTGGGCCTACTGCTAACAGTGAGTCTCAGCCTGGCCAGTTCAACCTGGAAACTGCAGTACAAGTTAACTACCTCACTGGTAGTTCTTGTAGAGTCACTGAATAGAACCTAGGAACCCACAGCCTCCAGGCCCAGACTGAGACATAGGTGAGCAGGGCCTAGCAGGACAGATGCATTTCTCTTTGCAGACACTCCCAGGTTGTACTTCCATCTGGCTCCGTCCTGGCCAGTTTTCCTGAGACCAGCTCCCGGTGAAGTCAAGACCAAGGGCTTGAAGGCAGATCAGCATTCAACCTTTGGGTATCTGTATCTCTTTGGCATGAGTGGTAGTCATACTCACAGGGTGGGGTCCTGATATCTGATCCCAGGCTGATCTGGAGGTCAGCCTTCCTTATTTGGGGAGCATGACCTAATCTTTCTCTGGACCTCTTAATCTTGCTTTCTCCCCCTCTTCCCTAATTTCTCCACATCATGACTTTAATAACCACTGTGTAGAGCTGTCTCCAAAACACTATCCTCATGTGCTCCCTGAGGACCTGTGTCTGTGTGCCTCTTTGTAGGCATTAAGGCCCCTCCTCTCTGCTTGGATGCAGACTCCCTCCCAGAAGGTCAAGGCACCATGTGTAAGGACAGAGATGAGCAAGGTGTCCTGGGCCATCTCCCACAGCTAGAGTCCCTGTCCTTTGGCAGAAGTGGGGCCAGAGAAGAGGGATAACTGACTCACCTGCCCAGATTTATCCAAGTCCCTCAAAGGTGTCAGAACACCCATCTTGCCTGTTACATTCTGTGTGCGCTCGTGAGTGCACTCGAGGCCCAAGACCACCCTCAGGGACTCACCGCCAGTGGAAGAAGCGAGGAACAGATGAACAAATTAGGGTGAGGGTGCTAATTCAGGAGAGGTCGTGATTGACTGTGCCGTGTAGGATTGATCCCTGGGTCAACAAAATAGAAAGAGAAAACCCCAGCTGTGTGTGGTATTCCAGTGCAATGCATAGAAGGGTCCCTATCTGATATTGGGTAGAGGAAGGTCATGTGATGGGGCAATTGATGCCACACACTTGGAATCAGAAAGCTAGGATTCTGTTTATCTCTGTTTGAATTAATTGGCTCCCAGTGTTTCACATTCTGCCTCTCTATAATGGGGATAATGACTCATAAAATAATGTCATGAGCCTGTAGGAAGATCACTCATTCATTTGTTCATCTGCTTATCCATGCCACACACTTGGTAGTATGTGAAAGCACTTGTAATGCTAATGTGACATCTAAAACTTCACTGTTCATATGAACTTCAGCCACGAGTTTGCCAAAGGTTATATACCTCATTTGCATTGAGTGGAGTTTTGACCTTAGTAGGACTATTCTTACTATTTGTGACTGACAAAACATGTGTGTATTTTAACAGGCTACCATGTGTCATTGGATCTATGTACATAATATGAACTGATTAAGCTAATTAGCTATTATGATTTATACTTTTAAAGAACCATTGTATGTGGGTATGTGGGTGTGAAGCTGTGTGTGTGTGTGTGTGTGTGTGTGCGTGTGTGTGTGTGTGTGTGTGTGTAAGCACCTACAGAGGCCAGAAGTCGATGTCAAGTGGTTTTTTCTATTGTTCTCCACACTATTATTGTTGTTTGGGTTTTGTTTTGTTTGAGACAGGGTCTTGCTATCTAACTCCGGTTACCTGGGAGCTCATTTTGCAGACCAGGCTAGTCTCTGCCTCTGGAAGGCTGAGATGAAAGGCGTGTGCCACCACGTCTGGTCTCCACATTATTTTACAAGCCAAAGTGTATCACTGAACCTAGAGCTTTAGCTGTTCTGTCTGGTCAGCAAAATCTGTGGGATCTGCCTATCTGCACCTCACCAACACTGGGGTTACAGAAGTACAACCATGCTTGGCTTCTGCCTGCATGCTGGGGATCTGAACTCAGGATCCTATGCTTTCAGAGCAAGCGCTTTGCTTACTGAGCTATCTCCCCACACCCCTAAAAACATTTTTTATTTGAATTATTTCTCTTGGGTGCTGAAGTTCAAAGAGTTGTGCCTTTTCAAAGATGTACTCTTTACCCCATTCCTGCTAGGGCCCAGCAGATTTGTGGTTTGTGGATTCCTTACCCCTCTTTGCAGCCTCAGACCACAAGTTCAGGACCCTGGAATGAGGGAAGTATTCTTAGAAGTGGGCAGAGATACTGACTATATCCGGGAGTGGCCTTCGGGCTGGGAGGGGATATAGGGACATTGACAGGCAGCCACACTCCAAGTAGAGCCCAAACCCAGCCACAGGTCACTGTGCATCCAGCCCATCTGCCAGTGCTGCAGAGACACTCTGCTCCAGGGGTTGAGGAGGTTTTATGGAGAAAGTATTCTTGGGCTGAGCCTTGAGGGCAGGAAAGTATTTAAGGCCTGTGAATTGGGCAGAGCATCCCTTGCTGTCTGAAGAACAAGCACCATAAGGAGGCTTGAAACATCTCATGCTGTCCAGGAACACTGGTTGGGACACAGGGTTCTGTAAGAAATAGTTGGAGAGAAGGGCCTGGGAGTGAGACCAAGACAGGACAATGAGTGGCAGTGGAGGAGTTTGGACCAGTTCTTCCAAACCCTGGGGCTTCTGAAAGCTGTAGCATCACTGTATACATTGGGATGACTGCTTTCTTGGGATGCTGGGAGGACGCTGCCTCTGGGAGAGGGATGGGATTCAGATGACAGGCATTGATTAGGGCAGCAGAGGATGGAGAAGGGGAAACTAGAGGTGGGAGAACACTGGAGCCCAGTCTCATTTACAGCATCACTGAAGTCCCAAGACATAGAGCCACTAGCTTCCAGTTGGTCAGTGATCTGAGGCTCTGAGCAGCTGGGGTTTAGATTCTCATCTTGACTGGGGAACAACCAACTGGACCCTGCACTTTGTCTTTAGAATGCTGCCCTACTATGTGCACACAGTTTTGAGTCACTCTTGGTGGCCATGGTGACTAAAATCCATGTGGGTGGCCACGGGTCGTTTGCTCTTGCACTAATGCTTCTCATCTCTACCCAGGAGGTAGAAGGAAGGTAGAGTCACATGTGAACCCCAGGGGCCAGCATTGGCCAGCCTTGGTGATTCTCCCTTCCTCTTTCTGCTGCCACTCTTAGGGCTCCAACCCCAACCTGGCTCACAAGTAGGTGCCACCTGCCCTCTTCCAGAGTCCAGGTTTTCTGAGTTGCCCTTGCTCTAGGAGTCTACTTTTCTTCCCTGAGACTCCTCTCATTTCTGGGGAATCTCAGGGACTCCTTCCCTAAGCCCTAAAATAATTCCAAGGATGAATAGAGCACTGAGCAAAGTGTCAGGTGGGCATTTGCCCAATGTGGACAAGCCTCAAATGGGGGTCCTGGAGGATTCTCAGTAGTCCCTCACCCCCAAGTACTGGTAGGTTCCAGATCAGGAAAAGCAACAGTGAAACAAGCCTCAGAGGAGATGTTAGAGACTTCCAGAAAGGGGGAAGGGCTCAAAGGCAGCCTTCCAGCCTGCCCATGGCAGTGCCTGTTAGGTTTGGCTCTGGAAAGACCAGAACAGGAGGAGCTTCTGCCTGGCATAGTTTCAAACCTGTGATGGAAACACACTAAATTTTAAAGGATACACTTTGCCATGTGCAGAGCCAGAACTGACGTGAGGAAAGAGGCAGGAAGCTTATTGGTCACACGTTCCAGGAGCAGATGGTTTGGCTGTGAATACTGACTGTCTCCGATCATCTAGGCAGGTATGGGGACAGTTCTCAACTGACAGGAAGCAGACCCTCTGCTTCTCATGAGGACCTAGGGGTCCATGGGGTACATAGGCCGTCTAATCTATTTATTTACACTGCAGGAGCTTAATAAATGGTGTCACTGAAAATTAAGCAGTTGCCAACAGCAGTTAGATCAACTTCAAGCAAGAGAAAGTTGTTGGGTCTGTCCTGGGAGTAGGAGGCCAGGAGGGAAGGAGACAGTTTCCCAGGAACACCTGCTGTGGGCCTGTCCTCCAGCAGCTCCTATGTACATCTTTGGTATTCAGAACCAGTGTGTGCCACAGTCTAGGCAAGACCACACTCTACAACCTTACCCACTTGCCTATTCTCAGACAAGGAGCCTGATGTCCTGGCACTGGGTTTTGTATAATAAAGGTCTGCTGGTTTTGGGGTATAGCAGGTCAACCAATAGCCTCCCAGGTCCAGTACAGATGAAAAGTGGCCAGATTCCTGCCAGTTCTCAGCTGCCCCTGCTGTCTTGTACCTCTAAGCTTCTCTGTCTGTGAGCTCTATGCATGCTGCAATTCTCCCAGTCCCAGCTTGGCCACTCATGAGTTAGCAAGTTCTTGATGTTGCTACTCAACTAGCTGTATGTTAGCATCTGGTGATATGGTTGGAGATAGGCCAGGTAGATCTGTGACCTGGGCGGGTGGGGGCTCATCAGCCTGACAGATAAGTGGGGTGTGCACTAGCAAATGCAGTTTTGGTGGTAGAGTATGGTGGAGGATCAGGACAGGACAAGTCTCTGATGCTTTGATTGTGTAGCCCCATGCCCACATTCATCCAGGGTTCAGCTTTGCCATTTTAAGACTTGAGAATGAAAGCCTGTTTCTGGGACCCTGGGTTGTAGAACTCTGTCCTGCATGTGACTTTTGGGACCACCCACATTAGAGAGACCACTCCGGGAACTGATCTGGGGGCTCTGAGACGATTCACAAGATCTTGGAGAGCTTGAGTAGGTGAATCCTGGTGGGTTCATGCTGAAACCTCTCCCCCACACCCCACTCTACCTGTCTCATATATGCAGATCCTATGTGTAACATAAGATGGAAGTCCCAGCACACCTTGGGGACAGGGGTCGGGCATCACCCACCTGTCTGTTCCATCTCATCAGAAACTTTCTTCCCACAGCAGGTGTGCCACCGTTTGCCAGTTATTTTAGTTTTCATGATTTTACACCAGTAGGATTTTACACTAACTTTCTGCCTCCAGAACCCTTCTGTACACATACCTGGGAACCTTCTTATAGCACACAAAAGACCCAACATTTCGGTGTTTAGGTTCTTGATAATCCATGTGCGTCTCACACCTCAACTCTGTGGTGCTGAGACTCTGGTTGCCCACATGTCACTCAGCATCTCTCCAGTTCAGGTTTCCTCCCAGCTCTGGATGAATGGGGTTTGAAGCTTAGCTGCTACCAGGCCCCTCAGGAGTGGGCTTCTCCTGTTCACTTAGCCACCCTTTCATTCATAAAAAAAAAAAAGTCTTTACTGGCAAAGACCACTGAGGTGTCACTTTGTGCCAGGCTTCATGCGGGAGGGGGGGCAGTGACAAAAGTGAATAGGGGATGGCATCTACTAGGGTTGGCAGGGTTCTTTGGGGATGGTTGAAAAGTGGATAGACAATGCTAATTGCACCCAAGTGGTGCATGCTGGGATGGGCTCAGCACAAGCTGTTGGGAACCAGGGAGTCTATCTATCTCTGTGGGTGGATGTGATAAGGGAAACCTTGGAGGAAGTGACCTTTATGCTAAGCCTGTGGGTCATACAGAGATGCAGCAGGCATAGGGAGGAAATAGGGGCTGACACGCTATGATTACACGAGGCCCTTCTGCAATCATAGCGTATGTCTGTGCCTGCATGGTGGAGACACTGAGGCATAGGAATGGGCCTCGATGGGCTGGATCACAAGGAGACCTTGTGTGCCATGCTAAGGAGCTTGCAGTTTATCCCCAAGCTCTAGGGAGCTATTGAAAAGAGGTTTTTAAGCAGGGAAACACCAGCCATGATCAGATTCGCGTGTTAAGGAGGCTCACCCAGGCAGCCTATGCACTGTGGATTGGAGGAGCCCAGGCTGGGGGCAGACAGATCAGTCCGGATTTCATGGGATTTTCTCTGTGGTTTTACAAATCTGAGGCTGGCAGGGGTGGGTCTGGCGACACACCAGCTTAGACAGAAAAGAAAGGCTCGGAGACCATCTGCAAAGGCTTCCCCGCTCAGCTGGATTCCACCATCATTTGCTGATGAGGACCTGTGTTCCCATACCTCTGTCATCCTGGAGGCTCTCAGAACTTAATCCGGAAGGCTCAGGCTGGTCGGGGCCCCTTTGGATGGTCTCCTGGGCCCCCAGCCTCTTTGCAGCCTGGAATGCTGGGCCCCAGAGCCAAAACATTGTCTTTCTTCTCACACCCAGCAGGCCGTGTCTGTGCACAGAACAACCATTGAAGCGCTGCCCTAGCCATGTTAGTTACGGCCAGCGGCTTAGTCATGCTTCCAGGGTCCTTTCTTCTGGGACAAGCCTGTCCTTGTGCTCAGGGCCCTTCTCACACAGCAGCCCAGCTCGTGGCAGCTGCAGAGCCCCCCACCAACGCTAATAGCCACTTTAGAGATGCCGCCAATGGGAACCACAGCTTAACATGAACACTATGGCCTGGGCAGCGATGAGCACCATGCAAGTTTGCCCTGTGGATTTTCCCTCCTCCACACCAGCCCCTTGGTGCTACCCTGTCCTTTCGCGCCCTAGCAAGGAGTCCACCATACCCCACTTCCTCCCTTGGGCCTCTGTCTTAGTGAGAGTCAGTGACCAACCTCTGTAGAAGCTGCCCCCCAGGATATAGATCTTATCTTCACTGCATCACAGGGAGGCAGGTCCCTGTGTGTATTTACTAAGTGCCTTTAGTATGCACCTGCCTGTGTGGGACACACTTGTGCTATATTAAAGCTGTGTGTTTCAGGCTGGGCTGTGGAGCAGTTAAGAAAATGGATCTGGAGAGAGACTTTGGAACATTGGCTCTTGTGCTCCCCAGTTGTGTGGCTTCAGGAAATTACTTTTCCTTTGTTTTCCTCATCTGTGTAGTGGGGACATTACAGTATCTAGCTCATT
Source organism: Cricetulus griseus (assembly GCF_003668045.3). NCBI lineage: Eukaryota > Metazoa > Chordata > Mammalia > Rodentia > Cricetidae > Cricetulus > Cricetulus griseus. The sequence goes on from NC_048600.1 coordinate 85,597,063, forward strand.
AGATTGGGGAGAGTTAAATGAGATGACTGCATAACTCATTGAGCTGAGTGCCTGGGATTGCTGGGGAGTCAATGGAGGCCATGGTTGCTTGCGAAGCTCCTACTTATTGCTGCTGTCATTACTGGACCTTCATTGCTACTATCCAAAACAGTATCAACCTCATGTCACAAATGAGGAAGCTAAAGCCCAGAGAGGTTCAGCAACTTCCCCAGTGTCACGCAGCTGGCCAGCAGAAGAGCTGGGATCTGAACATACTGTCCAGTATTCCTGACACATAGCTCACCCCTTTGTTAAATCAGTCATAGGGCTGGGGAATACCCTGGGCCAGGAAGCGGGGCAATGGACCCTATTGCATCCTAATGTTATTTCTCTACTTTCCTAGGTTCCTAAGAGTGGCAAGGGCAAGGAGAGTTGAGGGATGGGGGAGATGGTGATCCTTTGGCAGAAGCTACCAACACGGGGCTTGTGGATTTTGAAGAAAAGTGACTGTGACATTTGAAATCTGCAGGGACAGAAACACAGAACTGTGCTGACAGGTGTCAAGAGCCAGAATGTTGGGATGACACCTCTGGAAGCCCTGGCATCCCTCCTGCCCAGGTGCTAGGAGCCGTCCCCAGGCTCCAGCCGGGAGCCCTGCTGCCCAGGGGCATGGCCAAACCTTTCTTCAGACTCCAGAAGTTTCTCCGCAGAACACAGTTCCTGCTACTTTTCCTCACAGCTGCCTACCTGATGACTGGCAGTCTGCTGCTCCTGCAGAGAGCCAGAGTGACCCTCCCGCAGGCCTTCCGGTCTCCTGGCAGCCTACAGGCCTTGCCAGTGGCCACTGTGGCACTGGGTGTGGGCCTTCTGGATGGCAGGAACCTTCATGACCCCCATAGTAGCCCTGACCTAATACTTGATGTGGACACACTGAGGAGTCCTCTGGCCCGACTGCCACCTGGAATCCGCTGGCCCCGGAGGAACCGAAGCTCACTGAGGCGGCGCTGGCTCCACCACCTCACCAGTGACCCTCAGGTGCCACCCACCCTGGGCCCTGAGGCCCCTGGACCAGCGAGTCGCAGCCAAGGTAGGCGCTATGTTGCTGCCAAGAAACCTGCTCAGGGTTCCATGTATTGTCTCTTTTCTTGACCCTGTGGCAGCTGAGGGGTTCCATACTGTCACCTAGAGCTCAGACTTTGATTTTGACTCAGTCACACCTAGCTGGATGACCTTGACTTGTTTCTGGGTCCTTGAAGGTGGAGATAGAGACATTAATGTAAGATTAAGGTCTCTTTATTCTAGAAGACACCAAGGTAAAACACAGGCCAGAGCTAGGTTATAGAACCCAGCCAGTGCGGCCAGAACAAAAGGGGCCAGGGTCCCCACGTGCAGCCCCTTAAGAAGCTCCCCTACGTCACCCCGGCTTTCCTTCACCACGCCCTTATGGGCGAGTCCCGGGTCCACCTGCTGCCTGTCAGGCGGGGCTAGGGTGTCTCCCTACACATTAACTCCAGGGTTATTGTGCAGATGTATTGGGGTGGCCTGGAACAGTGTGTCATGGGGTGTCAAGGGCACAGTCTCAGGTTCTGATACATCTAACAAAGCAGAATCTCCTCCATAGGTTACCACCAGAAATCCCCTTACCTACTCTATAGACCAGTGGTTCACAGCTTCCCTAATGCTGTGATCCTTTAGTACAGTTCCTCATGTTGTGTTGACCCCAACATAAAATTATATTCATTGCTACTTTGTAACTATAATTTTGCCACTATTATGAATTACAAATATCTGATAAGCAAAGATATCTTGTAAATATCTGATAAGCAAGAGATTTGACCCCTGGGAAGGGATCACTACCCACAGGTCGAGAATTGCTGTTCTATGTCATCCTGGTACATTCCTAAGCCAAGAGCTACTTGTCAAGGGCACCTCACAAATTACTTGGCCTTCTAACTGGAAGCTGTTACTACTTTAGTAAAAGTGGCTCCTGTCTGTACAGTGTCACTCTTCTGTGAAGCCACTGTGTCTGGCACTATTATTTCCCCAATTTACAATGAAGAATTGAAGCATGAGAAAGTTAAGTGTATGGCCAAGGTTATTCTCATAGTTTGGGGTCTCTAGAAGCTAGCCCCAAAGCCAAAACTCAGATGCAGAATAGTTCTGGACAGTGACCTCAGGAAACCCTTGTTGGAGAGTAGCAAGGAAAACAGGCAGCCATCACGCTGCTGGAAGTCCCAAGTCAAGATAGTCCACTCTGGCCTGTTGTTCCTTGCACTGAGTACTATAGATTTTCTGTACACAGCCCAGGGTACATTCTGGCTGCCCTGGGAACATAAAGTTGTACCTGAATGAAACTGAGCTCAATCAGCTCTGATCATCCGTTATCACCTTATTTGGTCCTATGCCCTAACTCACCAGGTGCTCCTGTCCCTGAAATAATGTTCATGGATTGCTAAACATAGAGTTTTGAGCATAGTCTATAGAGTACCTAGCATAAGCAATAAGCATATCAGTGCATAGAGTACTTAGCATAGAGTACTAAGCATGGCACATAAGCATAGTATACAGAGTTCTTAGCCTAGAGTACTAAGTGGAAGTCTGTAGGAGGGGAAAAGGTAAGTGGGGCATCAGGCTCAAGGGAGGGAAGACATAAGAGAAAGTGCCAGACCTAACATTTGAACATTTGTGATGGAGGATGGGTGGATGGATGGATGGATGGATGGATGGATGGATGGATGGATGGATGGATCAATAGATCTATTTTGTGTTGCTGAAATTCAGATACCAGATCTTGGGATACTCACACATCCCACTGTTGAGTCACACCCCCAGCCCTTGATTTATTCTGAGAATGATAAGGGTCCAGAGGCATGAAAGGAGCCCCAGCTTATCTTCCTTGGGGAGATGACTCAGTGGGCCCAACAGACTGAAGACTAGAAAGCTGTGGGTTCTTGTCTCCAGGGAAGGATGGTTTCAGACACCATCCAGCTGATGTTCGTCACAGTGGGTTTTTGAGCATGGCCTGCCTGTAAGAGAAGACAGAGGGACTGGTGGCACAGCTCATTTTATATATGTGTGCTTTCTGTAATCTCTCCAATGCACCAAGAAACAGGGTCTTTATGCAGGCATTACTGGGGCAATTAATTTAGACTTAAGGTGCAAATGACCAGGAGAGGGCCCCATGGGTTTCTTGAGAGGAAGTTTTGTGAAGTGCTTACTTGCTGAAGACAGAGCTGAGTTCCTCCCTTGCTGTTGCCACTTCATGGCTCTGTGACCTTCAACAAATTGACCTGGAGTCTTCACTTCTTTGCATGCTCATTTATTGAAGGCCTACTGCATTAGTCCTCATATGTGTTTTGCATTGGGCTCTTGAGTGCTCTGTCTAGGGTGGAGTCAGCTCTGTGTTCAAATAATCACTGCACAGACTTACTGAAGGATGATTAAGGCATGGCATGGGGCTTGGGACAGAGCAGACATTTTATAGCTTATCTGCATAGAAGGGAACTGAAGGGCCTGGCTGTCTGGTTCTGGCCATGGATGTGTCCAAGAGAACCATATAGTTATGCCCAAAGACACAGTAGTGATGGAAGGGCTTCCATAAAAGCAGGAGAGATCACAGTTAGATGTAAGCAAGACAGTGATCAACTGCTATCCAAAAATATAGTTTGGGGTATGAATAAAGATGGCATACCTCCTTATCTGTTGATAGTCCCTGTCCCTGACCTCTGGAATGCCCCTGTTACCAAATAGAGAAAGGGTTAACTATGGCCACACCAGGGTACAGCGGAGCATCCAAAGTCCAGTCCTAGGGCTTGTCAGTGAGTTCTCAGAATGTTCAGTGGGTACCACTACTCCATGAGTGATGAAATATTCTGAATCTTCTGTAAGACTTTAAAGATAAAGTTAGTTTCCCCAAAGACTTTTAAAAAGGAGTGTCTGAGGGAGGTGTGGTGACACACTGGGAGTCATCAGAGAATGCGGAGGAAGGCAGAACGCTGACCTGGGAGCCCCTGCCCATGCCTCTGATAGGATTCTCTGGCCAAGCAGGTCTTCTTGGTCTAGAGAGTGGCCCACAGTGTAGCCCTCGGCCAGCTGCTGGGGCAGCAGACAAAGCAAGCATCTCTTTGCAGCCCGGGCATCCCGCCATCCCCTGAAAGGGATCCTGCAAGCCACGGAAGCTGCAGGAGTCTCCATCAATCACTGAGCATTTCATTATACCTTGGACAACATCCATAATGGAATAAAATGTCAGTAAGTTTACTAGGGGAAAAATAGTAACTTCTCCATAGCCAGTTTGTTTTTTATTGATAGTAATTTCCAAAGACATTCCAATATCTCCAAAGCCATCGTTAATAGCCTCACGACTTGTCCATTCCGATGTGCAAATGAACAGATGCAGAGTCACAGGCAGTAATGCATCGCCTTCATTTCAGCCCAAAGTAATAAATCCGCCTCAGGATTGTCCCAGTGCATCCCTCGAAAGTTCTTGCTTTTCTGCACATTCTTGCCTCTGTCAGGGATTTAGAAAAGACATTTGTTATGTTAAGTGACAAAGAACTCCTCTGCTCCCCCACAACCTGGAGGGGCCATCTGTGTCTCAAGCCCTGGCTTCACCCCAAGATGGGACTGCTGGGCCCAGAGGCATTGGGGGCGGGGCTTCCTCTGCATGTTGGTCAGACAGAGTCCAGCTGCTCAGTACTCAGCCACATCTAGTTTCAGAATGCCAGCCTGGCTGTTGAAACCATTGCTTTCCTCTCTTCTACTAACAGGCTAATTTATTCAACTAATATTTACTGATCCATTGTCCCACTAGGTCCCAGGTTAGAGTATAGGATCAGAATAATAATAGATGTTATTTATTTGAACATCTGTTATGTATGGAGCATCATTTTTGTGTAGATGTCCATCTGTCATCTTGTTTAATTTAATCTTCAAAGAGCCCACTGATGTAAACAGTGCTCTCACCATTTTAACAATGAAGAATGGGAGTTCCAGGGAAGTAATTGAGAATTCTTCATTATTAAAAATGAGCTCTTAAAAATAAAATAGTCACTCCTGGGTATCTACATTCCAAGGTTTGTGTTAGACATTGGACATGTGTTGTCTTGTGGAATTCTCTCCGCCAGCTTCTGGAATTGGTACCGTGTCCCAGTTTGTAGATAGGGAGCCTACACCTTAGGGAGGGGTTTTTCACATCCCAGGTCACACAGCCCTGTCCTGATGGAGCAGGAATGCAAACCTCCACTATCCCATTCTTAGAAACAGGGATGCACCATTTTAGCATCCGCAGGTCTTCACCGGATGCTTTGTGCTTCGTTTTCAGCTACGGGGCTTGTGTTTGGAATGTTTAATCAAAAGCTGTGATGAACTTTTTTTCTTCTGTGCCAACCAACACATTGAAAATTTTTCAGACACTGCTTTTCTTTTACTAAGTAGGCAAACAGAGAATAATTCATGCCTGCTGCTCCAGGTGGGTGTTTTCTGCAGCCATATATGACGAATTCCGGGGTCCTGCAGCAATTGAGAGAGAGTAGTTTACAGGGATCCATACCAAGGAAATAGCCCCCACCAGGGAATAGGAGCCTGTGGTTGAGATGCTGGGTGTAGCCACATGTTTTGATGTCCAGCCCTCCATGGGGTGGCCTCAGGAGGCATGGGATTTAGAAGCGGCCACATGGAAGATGACTCTTGGCTTCCTCTTCCTGGCATCTTCTGATCTGAGATTTCCTGGAGCGCCAGATGGTGAAAGTGCAGCTTCCTGCTGTCATTGGCTGTCATCTGCTCTAGGAATCTAGGCCCCTGGAACTTAGATCCATGTATGGTCAGCTGAGCCACCCTTTTTGTATGTGGGCTCCTCTGCTTTATACCTGAGGCCTTGGGACTACCAGTATGGTTTGTTGGAGCTGTGACCCACTGTTTTGAGTTAGGTGATAACACTGGCATCGTGCCTAACCCTGGTGAGTCACTTGGGGTAAAGATGCTGTTTCTACACTCTAAGAGGGTTCAGATTTAGATTTTTAACATCAAGTTAATAACTGGGGGCGTGGTTGACAATCCCAGTCATTAATTTGCCTGTAGTTTTAAGACAACATCTTTGAGTCCTGAGGTCCTGTGGAGAGCTAAAGTGACAGGGAAAGGGTCCTGGCCTTAGGATAGATGAAAATCTCTGGCTATATGGGAAGAGGGAACTGGTCCCGAGCAAAGGTGGGCATGCATCCCCCTCACAGTTGGGGAGACTGAGGCATGGACAATTGAGATGATCCAGCAGAATCCAAAGTAGCCTTTACTGCTGCAACACTGGAGGACAGAAGAGCCCCTCCCTGCTTCAGGAATGAGTGGGTATGGAGCCCTTCCCCACACTGCTGAGCAGAAGCCATCATTCCCTGGGAGGGACCATGACCTCGCTCTTCACTAGCCAGCCATGAGAAGCCATGGGGCTGCTAGAAAACCTGACACATGTTTCTGGTGCACACTCCAGGTGACATTTCCGAGGTCCTGGGCAACAGAGCACACACACTCTCAGAGGATGTGCAGTGTCAGGGCAGGTGTCCTATCCAGCTCCCAACATAGCTGCTGTGGATGTGCCTTCCCAGTTTGGGGACCATGTGAGAGTGTGTTTGCAAACCCCCAAATGCCATTTCTTCAAAACACTATGATGCATGTGACATTTACATGCCTGGGGCTGCGCTTGCATTCTCCAAGTTTCTCTGCAAGTCTGGGAGGCATCTCCTTCCTGCCAGGGACAGCCAGGGCTATCAGCCACTCCCATCTGTGCGTGCATGCTGGGGTCTATCATGCCACTGCCCTATGAAGTCATGCTCAAGTGTCCCTGACTGGGGAAGTGCTGAGGGTATGGCAGAGGGCTCAATGGTCGCTTGGTTACATCAGTTCCTATGTGATCACCTGTCTCAAAACTGACAGCCTATTTACATATGCTAGCAACACACGGCAGATTGGTTGTTTTAAAGAGGCCCCTGCTTATGAAAACTCTTAGGTTAACTGATTCCAGACTTCCCCTTGGGTCCTATCCTCTCTCTCTGGATCATGTGAATATGATAGAACTGTGTCTTGGGACTATAGTAGAGGCAGGGACCATAGTAGAGCCTAGGAAGGGAAAGAGAAGGGTGGGCCATTAAACCAGTAATGTTTATGAGGACTCAACTACTCTGACTTAATCATTGAACACATATCAAATCATCACACTGTACTCATATACAAGCACAGGGAAGAAAAATGATGAGGAAAAGCTGCAATCAGGCTGGCTCCAGTTCCTGGTACTGCCCTTGGGTGCACAGTAGGACATTAACTGGGTACATAGTAGGCCATTAACTGAGCAAAGGAGTAGAAAGCTGCCAAGCTGCCCACTTGGCTCCTGTGCTGAGGGGAAGCTGAAGAGCAGCTTTCATCCCCTCTACTTTCTAGAGAAGCATGTGGACCAGGCAGGGCTGGTGATTCCTCCTTTTCCTCACTGGTTTCAGACAAGCCGACTTTCCCAGAGCCCATGGCTGGAGGACCTCCCTGACTCCTGGGCCTGTGATTTCAGTTGTGCTCCCTCCTTGCAGGTACTTACCTGGGATGCTTCAGTGAGGAGGGCCAGGAGAGAACTCTGAAGGGGGCAGTATTTTATGACCTGAGAAAGATGACCGTGTCCCACTGCCAGGATGCCTGTGCTGAGCGGTGAGTGTTGAGCTGGGCTATTGACTGCATTGGGATAAAGTTAGAAGACAGGCTCAAAACCAAGGGGCATCATAGTTGTTGGTTGGCTGTCCTGATACCATTATAGCTCCATTCATCAGACTCTGATCTCCAGGAGAAAGTTTGTCAGCATATGACCAAGGTGCTGGGAAGTATCTGGAGATTGGATTCTATTCCTGCTCCGCTAGGAACTCTCCCTGTGACCCTAGGAGTTCTGTGAGTAGGCTATCGAAGAGGATGAGGGCCTATCAAAAACTCAGTTACTCAAGTCCCTGGCCTCAGTTTCTGCATCTGTTTAAAAAATAAAATAAAGAGGACCAATTCAGCAGTTAAAAAAAATCATTCCTACTTGTGTTTACAACAAAATTTGTTTCTCTAGATGCTGTTAAATAATTCCCTTGAGACTATGAGACATTTGTCATGTGCCAGGGAGTAGCCCTTACCATCAGGACAATTACAGCTCTTCATGTGAGCATGTTCATGCCAGAATACAGGCAGAGCAGTGGGAACTCACCACACACTTTGCCTATTTCTATCACCTTAGATTCTTTACATTTTTATACCTAGAGAAAACAAAGATAAGACCCACCTTCCCCATGCATGGTAACTCAGAGAAAGGTGAGGCTGAACATGAGGATGCCAATGTCTCATTTTAGTCCCTTCATATTTAAGGGAACTGAGGTTCACAGGTAGCAAGTGGCAGCATCTACCATCTCATAAGCAGGCAAATGGGACTTCATCATTCTGTGGAGTTTTCCTTCTAGGCTTTTCACACCAGAAAGGGAGTTCATTGAACAATGATGCATTTTCTGTAGCTGTGGCCCTATGTAATTCTCTGTGGGGTCTGTTTTACCCGTGTTGCTCTATCTTGCTATAGAGGGACCTATGGGTAAGGAGGAGGAGAAGGTAGCTGTGCAGCAGGGCTCTGGAGTGTCACTTGTTGCATACACTCCGGGCCAGTGCTGTGCTAGAGCTGGACACACTTTAATCTCCACCTGTGACACTGTAATTAGCAGCTTGAGGTCATCTGTTGAGTGTTTACGCCACAGCAATTGGCAAACACTATGCACCAGAGCTCTGCACATCTGCTAAGAACTGCATCCCCACACGGCACTCATGTAATCCCTTGTAACTTGAGACCATACATGAAACTGAAGTTCAGTCTCAAAACTGACAACACAGATCCATGGGACTTAATAGTTTATTCCAAAGAAAACATTATTCCCTATACTTAGATAACATTTAATTCTGGCTGGAGCCTGATTCCCTAGTCCAGTGGTTCTCAACCTTCCTAATCTTGTGACCCTTTAATGCAGTTCCTCATGATGTGGTGACTCCCAACCATAACATTGTTTTGTTGCTACTTAATAACTGTAATTTTGCTGCTGTTATGAGTTGTAATGCAAATATCTGATATGCAGGATATATGACATTTGAGCGCTGTGAAAGGGGCATTTGACCCCAAAGGGGTTGGGACCCACATGTTGAGAACCACTGTCCTAGGCCATGCTGATGGCCATGCCCCTGCCTATTCATTCAGACCTCATTGCAGCTTCAAGTCCATCCCTAAGACCCAACTGCCATCACCTGACCCTGACCTTTCCGTATTTTGGACTCCAGCCTTAGCTCTGTATCTAGCCAGCTTGGACTCACTCACACTCTGTGTCCCTGCAGGTCTTATGTCTATGCCGGCTTGGAGGCTGGTGCAGAGTGCTACTGTGGGAACCGGCTACCAGTCACACGTGTCAGCCTGAAGGAATGTAACCAGGAGTGCAAGGGGGAGAAGGGCACCTTTTGCGGGGCTGTTCGTCGGCTCTCTGTGTACAGTGTGGGGCTGCAGCAGCCAGGCTCCAGGAAGCGTGAGTGTGGTAGCATCACCCCAAGCTTTACGTGTCACCCATGTTCCACTCACCCTACCCACAGCCCATAGGGCAGAATTTGAGCCCCCCTTCCCTGTCACCTGCACCTGACTGGTTCCTGGTATGCTGCAGACAGAGAACAAGAGCTGTCAAAAACTGTTTGGGTTTATGACTAGGCACACTTTCCCTTATCCCTTTCAGAAAAAGCTAAATAGGAAGCCTAGGCATGGTGTGTGGTCACAAATGGCTCACTTCTCTTTGCTGGACTCCAGTATATTCTCTCAACTTCTTTGAATAGAGCTAGGTGTCTAGCACTAGTGTGGTAGACTTGAGGGGATGAAACTGGTTTGAGGAGATAAAGTAAGACTTGAGAATGTATAACTACTATAGCTCCACATTTGTGTATATCTGGGGGTCAACTTTAAACCATCTACCCATCCTTGCAAGCTCTAACATAAAAGTTGGTTCTGGAGTTTTGTGGAGGATCTTGGAGGAGCAAGTAAGTCCAAAATCTCTCTCTGGAGAGCTATGCCAACAGACCAAGGCATCAAGTGTTCTTATAGATAAATTCTCACCAAAGATGAGCATATAATTCAAAATTACAAACTTGAGAAGAAATAACCCAGCCCTGAGGACAATGGTGGGTGACAGCCGCTGTGCATAGGGCCAGAGGTCAGAGAGAGTGACTCTTTCCTGACTTCTAGAGATGTTCAGGTCCTTCCTGCATCAGATAGATGTGTCTGGAAGCCAAGAGGTCTAGATAGCTTGTAATGAAGACACTGATACTATATACCAGCTCAAGGATTTGCTAGTGAGTACATTAACTCAACAGAAACCCACTGATACTTAGTGTGTGCCAGATGTGAGATTTACCTTGTCACTTGCATAGGTTTTCTGAGGACTGAACTGTACCACACTCACTTCCTGGGTCTTTTATTTCTTTGGCCTTAGATGATTAATTAGCCTGATCCCTGATCCCTGATCCCTGATCACTTACTCCCGAGCCCCAACAGGGTCAGCCCTGAAATAGACTCTAGACCACTCTACCAGCTTCCAGATATGTCAGGGACTTAGCGACAGCTGTTTTACCTCTGCTTCCAATTGGCTGAGGGACAGCTGGTCTGGTCATTCAGGCCAGCCTCTGATCTTGAGTGGGCCAGAGCTGCTGTCATGGTTCATGTTGGCAGTGGTGTCAATGCCAAGCTGTGTGGCTGACCCTTGCATTCTGCTCCCCTCTCAGGAGCTATGCTAACAGGCTGTCAGAGGTGACCAGGTGGCCATCCTTTGTAAATTGCAGCTTGCAGTTACTAGGACATACTCACAGGTATGCCCTTGCCTTCAAGTTGGGATCAGGGTCAGTCGTGATACTTCATCCAGTGTCTTCCCTTGACAATGCTCTTCTGCCCTGCATGGCCCCAGCTCTCTCATCTGGGGATAAAGAGTGAGGGCTGTAGAGTAGTCTACACTTAATGGCATTATCCACAAACAGTCACATCAGTGAAGTGCACAGACTATTTCTGTGACCACCCAAGACACATGGGTTGCTTCCCGGTTTTAGGTTATGCTAAGGAACGCCCCCCCACCCCAGTATACCACAGCTCATTCCATTCTTTCACTCACTCAGCACCCCTTAGCATCTTGTGCTTTTCAGTGTTGAGGCTGGTTGCAGGGATCAAAGGGAACCACACACAGCAGCCTCCTCTGGGAGCTCCATTCTAGAATCTCATGACTCCTATGTTCCCCCAGCCCTGCCATGGCCTGGACTCTCTGGGATACTGGTTACTCTCCTTCTCCTATGTTTTGCCTTCCTTAATGACCCTCCCTTCCCTCGTGCTCCTCAGCCCCAGCCCGTATCCTCAGCATCTGTCCCTTGCCTGTGATTGAGTTCTGTCTTTGTTCTTGAGCCAACTCTTTGTTCTTTGTGGCCTGGCTTTGCCACATAGGATGGCACGGAGTCTTGTGGGCAGTACATGCCACTGGCCTTGGCTGTTGCACCACAGTCCTGAGCAGGTGTATATGGGGCGGGAGGATACAGCTGTCAGGAGCTGGCACTGGGACACACAGTGCCTCCATAACAGTCCCCAGAGCTTGGAGGATGTCAGTGAGGAAGAGTCCTTGAGTCTGTGATGCAGGGTTAGTCACAGGTTGGACAGCCCAGGTCCTGAGGACTGGAAGACGGCCATTTCCTCTTCAGTAAATGCCCTTCCTAGCACTATGAACTGATTTCCAACCCCCTAGTTCTGTGGTCACTCAGTATTGGCTTCCAGATCCAAAACTTGGCATGACTTAACAGTTTATAATGAAAAGTTCCTGCCCTGACCGAGGCTGGGGAGAGTCTGTGCTGTTGAGTAGATGTGGCAGGTAGAGCAAGCATGAGGGCAGATGTCACACCCCAGGAGACCTTATATGAAAAGGAGTGTGGGATGGGAATCAGATGCTATCTCAAGAAACTTATTCCCAAGCAGCTGGTACCAGAACATTCCAGAAGGTTTGCTCAGTACCAAGGGAACCAAAAAGCAAGCTGAGTTTTTCCACCAGAAGGTTGAAGAACAACTTGGCAAGAAAATCCCTTCATGACATGGGATTGAGGGGTATCCCTGGAACCCTGGTGGGAGTTCAAGACCAGAGTGAGGGAAGCCTTGCTAGGAGGCCCAGGAGTGTCTTATCTGCCCAGGCACAGCAAGAGGCAATGGACAGTCCAGATGCCTAAGTCCACTTATTTTTTCCGTGCATATTCTCTGGAGTCAGAACTTTCCAGACTGTCAACCTACCACATCACCTGCTATGGAAGCTAGCATGAAATAAATGTAAAATGAGGGAAAGAAAACACGAACAGCTACCCACTCCCTTCACCTCCACCTTCACCCCTACCCCCCCCCCAAATATATGGCAGGAAAAGTGACCCCTTAAGTCAGCATTACAGCCAGGTGACCTTCGTCAGAGACCTGGGTGACCATGTTTCCCATGGAAGGTGTTTCTCAGGTGTTTGGCTCAGCCCCATCTTGATCCTCTCTCTCTCTCTCTCCCTCTCTTCCTCTCCCTCTCTTCCTCCCTCTCTCTCTCTCCCCCTCTCTCTTCCTCTCCCTCTCTCTCTCTCTCTCTCTCTTTCTCTCTCCCTCTCTCTCTCTCCCCCCTCTCTCCTCTCCCCTCTCCCCTCTCTCTTATGATATCTGCCCCTCCTGAGTCTATTCACATAGATCTCAGGACCCAGGACCCAAACCCAACCACAGATACCATTTCTCATCCAAACCCCATTTCCTTCCCTGCAGGGCGGACTGCCACTTACCGAGGCTGCTTCCCACTGCCAGAGAACGTCACCCACACCTTCTCCTCCTCCCTGACACAGGCCAACGTGACTGTGGAGACATGCTCTGGATTTTGTTCCCAGAAAGTAAGAACTATTACCATTGTGTTGTGTTTCAGTCATAGAGTGTGCATGGTGGTCTTCAGAGCAGTGGCAGGGCCCATGCTGGGCCACACACACATCCACTCTTGCAGCCCAGGTGGGAGCCAAGGAGTAGAGGGCAGGGCCAGGTCATATATCCAGTGTCACACGAGGTGTGTTGGATAGTTCACAGGTAACACCCTCTATGATTTGAGACTGGATAGGGAAGGGTGTAAAGCTAAAAAGAATGTGCCTGCATACCTTTCTAAATTGACCTTGTTTAGATTCAGAGATGCCAGATCAATCCTTAGGGATGGCTGATGGGTCTTCCGTTTTCTGTGCTGAGGGCTGTGACTGGCTGCAGGGGCCATGCCACAACCACTCCTGTGGTTCAGTCCAGACTTTGGAGAGGAGTGGAACTCAGTTAGAGCTGAGCTGGGCAAGGCACCAAAGCAATTGTCCCTACACTATGTACTTGCTCTGTGGCAGGATGAGGGGTGAGCAGAGGCAGGTGGGGATTGCAAAGTTCCAAGTCAGAATTGTATTAGCTGTGGTGGGGAGCTCTGAGTCCACAGAGCACAGAGGAGCTAGACTGGGACTCAGTCCTCTCACACCGTGGTGGATGCTGCATCTCTGCAAGTGACCCTAGTTGTGTTGGGGTTCAATAGCCTCAGTGTTCTGTGGTATTTGACAGATAACAGAACAGAGCTAAGGGGAGGAGAGGGCATTGCCTGTGATGATGATGATGACAATGGTGATGATGACAATGACCGTGAACAGAAACTGACACTGATCCAACATACCATGCTAGGTACTAACTATTTCAAGCACTTTTTCTGTGTTGAGTCATTCAGCCTTCCTAAGGCCTGATGGGATAGGTGTGGTGATGGCCTGCATTTGGCAGGTAAGGAAACTGAGGCAGCTAAGACAGGAGCACTCAAGCTGTCTACGCGTGCTCATGTAGTACAGATGGAGCTGGGACCTGACAACTGCATGGCCCATTGTGGGGGTTGGGTGGAGCAGGGGCAGCTGCGGTGAAGTGATTGTCACATCCATCCTCCATCTCACCCCCACCCCTACAACCCCACTGGGTGCTGCCCTCTTCCTGCTTCCTCAGCTCTCTGGAAATGCTTCTCTTGCAAGGTGGAGGGAGAACAAAGCTTTTATAGGCCCTTTTCTCTCGCCTGAGTACAATGTTGACGTACTTCCTCTGTTTTGTGCCACCAGCATTTTTAAAGCCACTGCCACCAGGGCCCATAGGTCACAGAGCAGTCACCCCACTTTATTGGCTTGCGGGCATCTGGCCCTGGGAAATCACTTCTCATCCTCGTGGTGGGAACAGAACTCAGTAGAGAGGGAGTAAGGACACCCACACAACTGCCAGCCCTGCCTGAGCTACAGGGAAATGATGCATCTGAAGTTTGAGCCGTTCCACCATGCCCACCCCAATCCCGACTTCCTCGGGAATGTCGAATGCCAGGCCTAGAGCAGGATAAAGGCAGACTTCCCAGCAGCTTTGGAGGGGCCATGGCCTTTCCAAAGAGTATCTGCTTCAGTCTTCTCAGCAGGAGACCCCCTCATATCCCTGGTGGCTGTAGGATTCAGCTCAGGTTTGCAGAGGGATAAGCTTGTACACAGGCATAGCCAGGGCTCCTGACTCCACCATCTGTGCTCTTAGACATTGCAACCTCTCCTTGTGACAGAAGGTGAGGCAGAGATGAGAAAAAGAATGGGAAAAAAGAGCAAGTGCAGTTGCCATGACTGCAGGCTTGGCCCCCTCTGGTTAGCTTTGAGTAAGTAATACGTTTATGTAAACACAGTAGAGATACCAAGGCAGGTCAGCTCACTCCTGCCTCTCTCCCACCCCAGCTTCCTCCCTGGGAGGCAGCTCATATCCTTGGCTTCCTATGGCCACTTTCAAAAACTGAATATTCAATCCGTTGCATCCTAGACTGGTCCATTACATATCCCACAGCTTCGGTAACACAGGACCTGCACTCTGCTGAACTGGCCCTGTTCTACCAGACTACCCGCCTTAGAGATCACTCCATATGGGTTTAGAAGTTAACTCCAATCTTTCCCAGCCTCACAGATGTCCTATAATTTATTTAACCGATCTCCTACTGTTCAGCTTTTAGATTGTGTTTAGTCATTTGCTTTTACAAACAGTGGTGCAATGACTGTGTTTAGGTCATTTTGTATGAGTGAATCTGTAAGGAAAAGAAAAAAAAAAACAAAAAAAAACAAAAATCTCTCCCAGGCGATGCTGGGTTCAGGAGGTATCTTTGTTGTTCAGTCTCTGCTGCCAGATTGCCCTTGGCAAAGGTTGTACTAACTTTACACCTCTTACAGGGATGTGGGAGAGGACATAACCAATCCTGGAGGGTTCTCCTTCTTTGGGGGAGGGGATGTCCTAGGAAAATGTTCCAGTATTCTAGATGTGACTCCCCCTGAACTGCCTTGTAGAACCTAGGGAGCTCTGCCCGGTGGTTGCAGACAATAATTTAAAGATGAGAAACTCCTTGCTATTTTCAGCTCTCCTTCATATTTACTGGCACAAATTCACGTCGCTACAGTTTTACAGTGAAGTGTGCCAGAAGATCCCCGCAGGCTCTCGGTATCATAAGCCGTTTGGCACCTTAGCACCTTGTCTGACTCCCCTGCAGATGCATCTCAAGGGCGAGTTACTGGCTTAGTTCTATCGTTTGCAGCAGTCGGGGCTCATCAGAGCCACATGGAAAAGGTGCCTGAGGTTCTCAGATGTGGCCCGTGTCCTCAGAGCATCAAGTGTGGGAATCAGTTCAATCATTTCTTGTCCAACCCCCCCTGGAGGATGGAGCAGGAGGAGATATTTCTTTGAGTCCCATTGTTGAGAGCTACAGGGGTTTGCAGCCGTGAAAGAGTCATCCTCTACAGTGTTCAAGTTGAAAGTGGCTTTTAGCAAAATACATTTAGCAGGATTTGGTCAAATTGCATAGGCTGATGTTTACAGAGGTAAAACCATGTGCTGGGTGCCAGCAGAGCCCAGCAATGGGTGAGACTTAGCGAACTGCAAGGTAAAGTTTATGGCTGGGGAGGAGCCAAGATGCATGGCTTAGTGAGGCTAGTGGCTAAAGGAGATGGGGGTAACTTAGAGGAGGGGAGGAGCTGGAGCACCTAGGGCAGTGTGAGCAGATGGATAGGGGAAATGGACATTGATGGTCACTGTGTGATAGCCACTATGTGATGACTGACAGTCCATTGGAAGAAGAGACAGCTAGGAGTCGGTTTGAAAAGTAGGTGTGGAAAAGTTACAAAGATCCTTGGGTGTCTGACTTAATGCTGAGCCGGTTGTGGTTTTCTTTTTTGTTTTGTTTTAATACTCCCCGACAGGAAACAGGACGCTATTGATGGTGTAGTCGGGAGGGGCACTATGAGTAGCAGGACACTCTCCATCTGTAAGCAGGATGCTTTGGACCGCAGAGAAGAGTGGAGCTGATGGAGGAGGGGCTCAAGCTGAGTGGTGCTACATGAGCTAAATCCACTTTAGAGGATGGGGGACCCACTGGGAGGAGGGTGACAAATTCTGTGTGGGTAGAGAGTAGATCTGGCCAGTAGAGTTCTCCATAGAGCCTCCTAGGAGGCAGCATTCTTCAGAGTCAGCCTTGGAGACACCTGGCAAAGCTGCCACAGAAGCCAACCTATGGTATGGCTCTGGAGTAAGGGATTCCAGTTGTGGCCAAAACAGAGCAAGTAAAGTCTCCTCAGTGCATCAGAGTGCATCTCTGGTCCCCGAGCTGTCAGCTTGTCTCCCTTGTCTTCCCCTTACACATTGGTATAATCGGACTCAAGGCCTCAGCTTGCAGATTCCTGGGTTTGCCTTCACCCCAGAGCAAGGTCTCACAGCCTTGGACCTCGAGGGTTGGAGAATTGATTGTTTCAGGAACTCTGCATTATAGGATATTTAGCAAGGACCCCAGCTTCTACCCATGGGATTCCAACAGCAACTTTCCCCTCAAGGGTCACAACTCAAAGTCAGACATTGGCCAAGATCTGTGGAAGTAAGACCCACAGCCCTGGAGAGCCGGTTTGAATGTGCTGCACAGCCCTGCCCTGCCCTGCCCTGCCTTTCCCATGGCACTGAGTCCCACTTTCAGCATGAAGGCCTGGGGTGGAAAATGCACTGGAAGTTGGCCTGCCCATGGCCTCTGCAGGGAGTAGTTTCCTGACTTCCTTCCTGCACAAAATGAGTGGGTGGTGGGACAACAACGATGGAACACTTGGCTGTACTTTCTTGTCCCCAATCCAAGTACTTCCTCCCCTAGAAAGGCCAGAGGCAGTGTCACGGCAGGACTGACCAGCACCAGCCTCATCACGTCTTCACTGGGCCATAAAATAAGCTCAGATGCCACACGCAGTGGGAATGGCCAGAACCATGCAATACACTGTAATACAGACATTGAGAACTTGTCCAGACGTTGGAGGGAGGGTGTGTGCTTGCAGCAGGGTGTTCAGTGGGGCAGAGCTAAGCCTGAGGGTGTGAGCCCGTAGCAGCAGATGTGAGAGGTGGTGCTTGGAAGCAGGAGGGGGGGTAGTGGAAGGAGAGAGAGAGGGAGAGAGAAAAGGAGGGAGGGAGAGAAGGAGGGAAGGAGGGAGAGAGGAAGGGAGGGAGGGAGGGAGGGAGGGACCCTCCCTCAGAACCACCACTTCTCAGCTTTCAGCTAAAGATTCTTTATGTGATCATAGAGAAAGATGCTTAGTTTCAGACTAGTTAGCTAGCACAGATTTAAGAAACTCCAGGAAGGTAACTGAACAACAAAGAACATTTAGGAGCCAAACTCAGCTGTAATGACCCGTTTTTACTAGCATATGTTAATTATATATAATAATGGGTTTCATTCTGGCATTTTCTCAGGACACATAGTATATTTTTGGCATAGGCACCCCATCACCTTCTCCTGTTTCCCCTCTTTTTTGCTGCTCCCCTTTCTCTTCCCACCTAGTGTCTCTTGCACTTTCACATCTTCGTTTATGTTGATGTGAATTTCATTAGGGTTGTTTACAGGATCCTGGTGAAGGATTGTTTACAGGAGCATAGGCTCCTTTCCAGTGGGTACACCCCAGAAGAAACAAAAAAATGTATTTTTAAAGTTATGGGTGAGTCCAATATGTGCAGTGAGTGCAGTACCTGCAGCGGCCAGAAGAGGGCATTCAGCTCTTCTGCTGGGCAGTTGTGAGCCACCCAACATGGAAGCTGGGAACTGAACTTGGGACCTCAGGAACAGCCTCAAGGGCTCTAAACTACTCAACCATCTCTCCAGCTGCCCCTTCCCCTAAAGTGCATTTTCAAAGCCCTGTATAATTTCTGATATTCAACGTTGGAGATAGAAGGAAGCTTGCTCCTTTTCAGTCACCTTCAAGATCCTGCTGCCTCCTTCATTCCGTGCAAGGTGGGAAGCAGCCGGGTGGGGGGTTAGCTACTTTCATCACTCTGGTTCCATCTAGGGTAATTAATTTGAAGACTGATATTTGTGTGCAAGAGCAGAGACTGTGGGAGTGAGGATTCTAAAATGGGGAACAGTGAAGTCTGACACTGTCTGCAGGCAGGTTAATAAGGTATGGCTGTCCTGTCACAATGCCTGGGGAACTGGGAAGGAAAGCATGACCCTGAGCCTATGTTTCCCCTCCCAGTTTGCTTGCTCTAACTAAATCCCCCCGAGTCCCAGTAGATGGGCGAGTTCTACCCCAGGGAGACCCCCAGCAACCTTGCAGCACCCACGTCTTTGCCAATGGTGGACTCTGTGGGAGTCTGGGACCTGTGATCCTTGACATATAGAATTTTCTTTTGTTAGGCTGTATGTGTGCTTTCCAGGAGCAGCTCAAGACTGGTGCTGTAGGCCAGACACGGTGGCAGACGCCTGCAATCCTAGCACTCGGGAAGCATAGAGACTGGATGATTATGAATTTGAGACTAGCCTGTACTACACAATAGACTTGATATCAAAAAAGCAAGGGCCATGGATGTGGCTCACTTAGATCTTGCTTGGCGTGCACGAGACCCTGGCTCCATCCCTAGTATGGCACACAGCAGAGTCATTCAAAAGCCCATACAGAACCTGTGATATTGAACTCTGCATGTGCTTATAAAGCATTCATTGTTTTAGAGGGTTGCAAAGGTAAAAAAAAAAAAAAAACATAGCTGTTACAGAAAATTTGAAGGTACAAAAATAGAAATAAAACTTACCTATAACTTTACTCCATCAGAAAAGAAAACAGCTAAAAAACATAGCAGCCTTTTGACCTTATTCTAGGTATGTGTGCAAGGGCTTTGTTTTCTAATATGAACACTGGACTATGGTATCTTTCATCGATCCTCTTCTTTAATATGACCTGTACATTTTTGTTGCTATGCTGTGATTTTGTGGCTCTGTGGCTTTCCATCCTCCCCTCCCCTCTGCTCTCCTCACCTCCCTTTCTCTCCCTTCCCCTCCCTTTTCTCTGCCTCCCTTCTTTCTTTCCCTTATGTCCCCCCATCTCCCCCTCCATTCTCTCTTTCTTGTGTCTTCTATGTGTGTGTATGCATGTGCACATGTGTGCACAAATGTTCATACTCACATAGCAAGTACACATGTGTAAGAGTTCACACATGCACATGCATGTGGTAGCTAGAGGACAATCTTGAGTATCGTCCCTCAGAAGCCATCCATCATTAGCCTGGAACTCTCTAAGTAGGCTAGGCTTGCTAGCCTGTAAGCCTCGGGGATCTGCCAGACTTTACCTCCCCTGTTCCGAAACTATAAGTGTGCACCACCACATCCGCCCTTTTTAAATGTGGGTTCTGGAACTCAGGTCCTCGTGCTTACAAGGCAAGCACTTTACTAATGGAGCTACCTCTGACCTACTTCGTTATTTCCGTTGTACTCTGATTTCCTTTCTTACCTGTGAGCACACTCATAATTGTTTCCTTGAGCTGCATTATTGAGGGAGCTAAGGGTCTGTGGTTTCATATGTAGGCTTGGAAAGTACATAATGAACTTTTGATATGGTTTCTGACTGCATCTTGTCCTTCTCAAGTTAGTCCAAAGAAGGATTTGAACTTGTGATCATTTGAGTCCTAGTCCCTGCCTAGTATGTTCTTTTCTTTTTTTCATTTGTGATGCTAGCTAGTCCTGTCACCCCCATCCTCCACCTTTTGTGATGAATGTGGCAAGAATGCCTACAAGAGTGTGGCACAGAGCCAATGATGTCACGATTTACATTTTGTGGTGCCTCTTGAGTAGCTCATTGTCCAGACGGTGATTATGACAATGGTTATTTCTGTGTATCCTGGCTCCTTTGCTGGTGGGACATATTTGAGAAGCTGACCCAGGAGGAGCTGGTTCTTTCTCTGATGGGTGGATGCCAAGCCCCTGGGTTCCTGCTGGTTGGGTGGGTCTTCACCAGTTCTTCTGTCTAATGGTATTTGGCTTTAATGGAAGGTATTCTCTGGGAAGTTGGTCTAGTTTGTCTATTGCCCCTGAACTCAAGTCTTCCCAAAGCCATGCCACTGCTACTGATACCCACAGATCTCCTGGAGACACTCTGACTTTCCCCCCAAGCCATCATGTTTGGACTTTTCTTGTGACCACAAGATAGATGTTTGGTGTGAACTGTTGGCATCTTGAGGCTGGATGTGTGAAGAGGGCTTGCTAAGTGAGAGGTGTTGCAAATGAAGGCTCTAGCCGGTTCTTTGAGCCTTACCCACATCTCCACGGTCATAGCTGTTGAGTACTCGTTATCAAAGAGAGTAGGTCCCTAGATCCCACTCCCGTGAATAGAGATATCCACAACCCCAGGCCAGGCCTTTGCTTGTGGCTCCCTGTAAGCCACAGAGCCATAGTCTCTGTATCAAAACTTGGTCTTTGCCTGATGCCCACTCCTAGGTCAGGCTCAGCCCCAACCTCTCAAGTCTGCATCTAAGGCAGGTGTCTGCATCCCAGGCAGGCCCAGGATCAAGACCAGGATATGCATCCATCCTGTCCTAGGATGCAGGCCTAAGCAGCTCACCTCACTCTCTGCTTGATTCCCACCACCCCACACCATGCTCAGGCTTTCTGCTTGCTTTTTCTGCCTGACTTTTTTCAACTTGTTCCCCACCCCCCACCTCCACCCCTTTCCCTCTGTCTTTTTCTCTCATTGAAGGTTGGAGTGGGGGCAGGGGCATGGGAGAGCTGAAAGTTGGAAGAGAGATAAGATTCATCAATATTTAATTTTTATGGAAATCCTGTCCTCGAAATCCCATGGGGCTGAAAATTGTTCTGTGTTTCAGGATCCAGTGATGTCGCCGAGGCGGTTTTGTTGTAAATAAAACTGCATTACTGTGTGCAGCTCTCCCGTTGCTCTGCAAACACCCGGAAACTTGACAGTTTAATCCACTCAGGGAAGCAAAAAGGTTTGGGTCACTGGTGGGAGCAAGGACAGGCATATGAGACGGGCAGCCCTGGGATATGAGAATGAGAGGTTCAACCTCAGTAGCACCAGTGCCACTTGGGAGAGCCCAGAGCCCTGCAGGGATCCCAAGATAGCAGAGCCCTGGGCTTGGGAGGGCTGGCTCAGATGTAGCCACTTTCTCCTCCCTCATCGTTCTTGATGCTCTTGACCTTAGCTATCACGAATATGGCATGGTTTGTTGCCAACAGCTTTTGATGGTGGTGGAATCTAGAAAGGATGTTCATTCATTCATTCATCCATCCATCCATCCATCCATTCCTTCATTCGTTTGTTTGTTCAACAATCAAATACTTACTAAAAGTCTGCCTCACACTAGACACTGTTTTAGACCCCGAGGATGCGGCAAAACACAGGACACAGAAATCCCTTCCCTGTATGCATTCTCGTGAACAGGGCAGACAAGAAACCAGGAAAAGAAATAAAATATACAGTATGCCCTGCGGTGGTGAGTACAGCCGTGAAGAAAAAGGCAGGAAAGGCAGTAGGTGCTCACACACGAGACATTCATCCTTAGATGTTTCAAAGCAGCTTTCCTCACAGTGGCTACACCCCGGAAACAGCTCAGATGGCTGTCAAACAGTGGATTGGTCAATGCACACACAATCCATCCACACGTGGAATTCTATGTGACAGTGAGAAGGAACAAGCTGCGGACATGTAAAGCGATGGGGACAGATTAAACCAATGGTTTTCTGAATGAAAGAAGCCAGGCTCACAAAAATACACACCCTGCGATTCTATTTATATGACACTCTAGAATGGATACCGCTGATCTGCGGCGGTCAGAAAGAAGCAGGAGGCTTAGGTTGAAGGGAAGGAGAGATGTTGGAGGAAAGGCAGTAGACCGTCTAAGTGGATGGACTGCCCCCTGCCTCCGTGTGTGTTCCTCGTGGCTGACCGACCATAGATTTGCAATCAGAGTATCTCATCAGGAACTTAGTAAGTCATATTCACACACAGCCAGGGAGTAGGTGGGAGGGCACTGCGGTTTGGAAAGGGACAGGCAGAGGAGACCTCCCTGAGATGGTGGCTAGAAGAAAGTGAGAGAGGGTGTGTGGGGAAGAACAGTCCAGGCAGTTGAAATAGCAGTGCAAAAGTCCTGGGGTGGGAGCCTGACTCCGTAGCCAAGGAAGAAAGAGAGCCATTGTCTTAGCTGACTCAGGCTGCTGTATCAGCACCATGGGCTGGGCAGATTAAGCAACAGGTATTAACCTTCACACAGCTCTGGAGGCTAAAGCTGGAATCAGAACTTGGAGGAACCAGCAGCCTTGGTTTGTTCCAAAGCCTCTTTCCTTTACCTGTGTCTCCCAGGGTTGTTAGATGCTTACATTGGCCTGCACCCGTCACACGCAAAGGCCATCCCAACCTAATGGCTTTGTTTTAATTAACTCTATAAATACCCATTTCTAAATAAGGTCCACTCTGAGTCTCCACCGTCACAGGCTGTGTGTGCTGGAATGAGCAAGACACTACCAAGTCACTGTGGGCTCCCAAAGGGCAACATGGGGGCCTGGGAGCCCCTGCTTAGATAAAGGTTCCACTGAGGGACAAGGCAGGTCACTGGTAAAAAGAGGGGGTAAAATTGCAGGGGCCATACCACTTTTCACCAGTTCACAGCCACAGGGACTCTTACTGCCAGAAAAGCTGGCTAGTCTGGCCACCAAAGTAAAGTTGTGTGGGGCCTCTGTGTGGAATCTACTTAAAGACACAGCGGGGCCTGTCAGTCCCTTGTGTCAGTGAGCACAGTGCCATCCTAGTATGAAGAAAAATGGGGGTGGTGTGGACAGGGATTTCTGGACTCACAGGAGAGGGTCTACAGTGCCCTAGGAGTCAGCAATTAGCATTTCTCCCTGGCTGAGTCCCCCAGGCTCCGCTTCACATCCCCTGGCTGCGACACTATCTCTTGTCTAACACGAGTGCATAGCTCCTCAGCTTTACCAAGCCACGCACAGAAAACGCTATTGATTTTCCTTATTTATTTATGAGATTTCTTGCTGTGGGCAAAAAATAAAAAGGTTTGTGCAGCAGCTCTCTTCACAGCAAACACCATCCTCCACCAGCTGCCTCCCTCTGTCACATAGGCTCTGTACCTGAGAAACCTGCTGTTCCCCTTAGGAGAAATGGGGGTGGGGCTGAATTAGGTCCAACCTAATGACTGGCACATAGTGGGTGTTCACAGACATGTGTTAGGGGAAGTGACTGGATGCACTTTTTGAATGAGCTGTGATAAACACTCAAAAGGGTAAGGAAGCCAAATATGTCCCATTCCTATATGAAATGCCTGCTGGATTCCAGGCACCATGCTGACCCACTGGGGCCCAACTTTTCTAGCCATCAACCTACGTGGTATATTTTATTACCTTTTACCAATAGTGAGATTCTGAGTGGTCAAGCATCTCACATTGTTGCACAAGTGAGCCAGAATTCACATCCAGGGTTCGGGGTTCTCATTCTGCTGTAGGATGTGGACACTCCAAATAGGAACAAAAGCCTCTTGAGAGCTGGCTGTGCCCTCAAAAAGAGGTATGTCCAGTCTCTGTCTGATGGAGTCATTCCACTTTCAGAAAGGCCCCCATCCTCTGAGCATGTCAGGAACGAACAAGGTTTGTGTTTCTCTACTCTACTCTTCAATCTCTGCAAAACAAATATAGGGTCTGTCCCCAATCTGTTGTGGGATCACTAGCCCAAGGGTTGCCTTTTGTCCCTTTCCAGTGGGGCACAGGTAGCCAAGGGAATTGGGCTCCCCTCTCTGGGCTCAAGGTCTGTTGTCTAATGATATGGCACACCACGCCCTGAGCTGCTCTGTGGCAGCATAGCTAGCTGGCTTCCTGACCTCACAAGTTCACTTATGTGAGTCTCTTCTGTGATGTCCTCACCCGCCCTACCACTCCAGCCATATCCAGGGCCCTGTTCCAGGATCTGCCCAAGGATCTGCCCAGCATCCTGGGCTTTGTTCACCTTCTCCCACAGTGACGCTTTTGCAGTGTGGTGGCAGTTGCTTTGTCACCCGTCCACCCTGAGCAGGGCAGAAGTCACATCTCACTTCTGTGACTACCTCAGGTTTAGACACAGTGACTGGTGGTCATCCCTGCTGACCCTATATGAGTGGCAGCACCCCCACAGAGTACAGCTGACACCTGAACTACAGGGACAAGGCACTCACTTCTTCACCTCACACTCCTCCTCTCCTTCCCCACAGGAGTTTCCTCTGGCCATCCTCCGGGGCTGGGATTGCTACTGTGCCTACCCTACCCCCCAGTTCAGCCTGCGGGATGCTGTGGATGGAGCATTATGCAACCAGGCCCCTGAGGCTCAAGATCTACCTGGCTACTGTGAGGTCTACCAGACACCTGTACAAGGTGAGCTCTGCATACCTCCTGGACTGTGGCATTGGTCTAGAGCAGTGGTTCTCAACCTTCCAAATGCTATGACACTTTAATACAATTCCTCATGTTATGGGTGGTTCCCAACCAGAAAATTATTTTCATTGCTACTTTGTAACTGTAATTTTTCTACTGTTATGAATTTTAATGTGAACATCTGATTATTCCCAATGGTCTTAAGTCACACCTATAAAAGGGTCATTCAAACCTTAAAGGGGTCACAACCCACAGGTTGAGAACTTCTGGTCTGGGCCCAAAGAGCTCCCCAGGCTAGAAAGACTAGGAATGCCTGACTGTGAACCCTCGGGGTGAAGGGTGTGTAGAGTTCCATGTGTCTCTTCTTAGTTGGTAGGGGAGAGGAAAGGTAGGGTGAGGCCAGGCTCCTTTTGAAAATATGAGCCAATGGGGATGATAGAGTAAGAGGCAGAGAGGAAGGGGGTGGGGTGGCTCAGGGGATAACACAAGACTCAGGCACAGGAAAGGCACTTAGGTCTCAGAAGCCTCGTGTGCTAGCAGCCTTCCTGGAGTGAGCGTCACCACACTGGCCTCTGCTGGTCCTAGGGACTGATGGGGGAGACTAGCTCATAGGGAGAAGCATCCCCACCGTTGCCAGTGTCTCCAGGGATTGTCCCCTAGTGACTTGTAATTCTTCCAGCAGCCCTGGGGAGGGAACATGAGAAGCCTTAAATCAGCCCAGCTTCAGTTCATTGCGCTGCAGTAGCATGGCTGGGTTCAGACAAAGCCCTGCCTGCCTCCTCTAGCAGAATCTGGAGTTCTCTGTTTTATGCCAAGAGGCTTTGGCTGTCCCATAAAAACAGAGTGGGGTGAGAGTCCTCAGAACACCCAATTCCCAGCCACCAGAGATGGGTGGCTTTATCACATCACTAGTCACTCACCGCATAACAAGGTGCAGGTGACAAATCCCTTAGTCACCAGTCCCTGTCCAGAGGACTTCAGTGGCGAATCTGAGATCACAGTGCGGGTGAGTGACTCCCTGGTGACTTATGGACTTTCAGACACCCGGTGCACAGACAGGAGGTTCCTGCCCGACAAGTCTAAGGTGTTTGTGGCTCTGTCGAGCTTCCCAGGAGCTGGGAACACATGGGCAAGGCACCTGATCGAACACGCCACTGGCTTCTACACAGGAAGCTACTACTTCGATGGAACCCTGTACAACAAGGGTAAGCCAGGGTTGCTGGGGGAGAAGACGCAACCCCATACGGTCCCCTCACGAACCAGCCCTCCTCAAAGCTCTAGAATTTTCCCATAGCTCCCCAGTCATTAAGGGTGAAAGTTAATCTGTTCATCCCTCTTTTTTTTTTTCCAGGCAAAGGGGTAGTTCATCGAAATGCAGCGTTTTGTTTTGTTTTTTAATTGATCCAGAAATGCTCAAGAACTTTATGATTTCTAATCTTTCCCTTGTAAAAATAAGAGGTCTCGTTATGCTGAGTAAATTAACTTAAACAGCTCAAGGTTGCATGCTGCTCAAGAACGAAGACCCTCAGACAAGTCAAGTGGCATCTAAATTTGGCAAAATGTGTTTCTCAGTTGTCAAGTGGAACAGCATTTGCTCTGAGTTTCTGAACCAGAGTTTGGTTTGGGGGGGCGAAGCCCATACTGTCAGAAACAAAACAACCTAGTGTCTTTGGCAGCAAGTTCTTAAACTGGGTACGTGCATATGTAGCCCAGCCCATCTTCCTTGAAATGCTAAGGGCACCTGCAGATGTAGGGGACAGTTGACGTATAAGCATATGGACCTGCTTTCTCTGGCTGGCCCCTCTCTCCAGGCTGCAATGACCTACCATGTTTGCCTAGAAGGCCTGTGCCAGCTGCCTGGATATACATGTAGATAAGTGGCCAAAGAGTATAACAACCAGCTTCAGGGCTGCCAAGAGGCACCTGGGCTTTGGGCCCTCGGACGTTGCCTGGCATTTATTTAGCTATAGTTTGAATCTTCCTCTGATGGCATCCTACCTGTTTGGTAAGATCAATCAAGGCAAACACTTCTGGTGATTGACCCATAGCAGTGGCAAGCTTTGGTGGGCAACCACCAATTCTGGGTCTGAGAGTTGCATTTTCCAGTCACCAGGGAAACACTGATGCCACTGTTGATCTGGATGCTTTGCAACCACTACCAAAGCGGGGCAGTGGGACTTTGTTTCCCAAATCCCATGACAAGACTGTGGAGATTTAAGGAGCCTTTTTTTCTGAGCTGGGGATCCTGGGTGAGGCTGACTGATGGGCTAGGGACTCCGGGCAACGTCTTTCCGGAAAGCCTCCAGAACATCCCACTTTGTGGGCTCTCCTGCTCTGTTCCCTGAAGCCCTGGTGATCTGCACTTGGGCCACACCACCTTCTCGTCCACAACCTTAAAGTCAGGATCTGTTCTTGTTTCTTTATTGCTGTTGTATTTATTCTTCGTTTTGCTGTGACAAATAACACTTGTTGCAAAAGCAACTCAAGGAAGGAAGGGTTTGAGATGGAATCCACCAGGTAAATCAGAAAGCAAGAGATTGAGGTGGCTGGTCACACTAGTTCCCTCTGTGTTCATCAAGGAAAAAAAATCAATGAATTCAGACAGCTTCCTCCTCTTATGTGGTCCAGGACCCCAGTTCAGGGAATGGTGTCGTCTTCCTTTAGGGTGGGTCTGCCTGCATCAATTAACCCAATCAAGATAGTCCCCAATGCCACATCCTTCATGAATGTGCCCAGAGGCCAGTGCAACATCCCTCACAGTGTGCCCAGAGGCATGTCTCCTAGCTGAGTTCAACCTTATCAAGTTGACAGCATCAGCCACCAACTAATTCTAAGTTCAACACAAGGAGCCCCGAGGTCCTTATGGAATCCTGGGACTCTGGGGACCAATTAGTCCAGTCTGATTTTTCTTTTTAATCAGTTTTCACTCAAATTCTGAGTCCACCGTGCTTTTAGCAAGGAGCCACAGAACAATGTGGGTAGCAGAGATACTGGCTTTGGGGACAACTCTCTATTCATGGAAGCAGGGTCGTGGGTCCTGAAATACTTCGAGTGTGGCCATCGCCAGACCTGCCCTGGTTCCCACAGTAGAAAATCTCTACTCATGTGATAGTCCAGGGATCTGTGATGAGATATATAAGGTCATAGGGAGGCTACTATTGTTTACAGCCACTGACCAATGATGGCTGTCTTGTCTCTACTGGAGTGGTGGCTAGAAGATGGGGCCTTCACACAAACACTCAAGGGCATATGGCAGAGCTCTAGTACAGGTGTCAGGATGCAGTGTAATACTGTGTAAGTCACATACCCACTCTGAGCCTCAGTCTTCATGTGGGCCAAAATTCCTTTTTTATTATTTTATTTTGGGGGGGAGGCAAAATTCTTTAAAATGCTCCTCTGAAACTATCTCCCTGGAAAGTCCAACATGTGTGTCACCTTCTGTATCTATAGTCAGGACCCTGTCTCTTTCACTGCCAGGGACTGCAGGAGGTAATTTGCTTCATGCTTCATCTTCCCTGCCAGGAGACACCTCCTGATCACACTTTCCCTGCGACAAGAGCCACTCCTATGAAGGCCTCTCCTGTCCCCATCCATAGATTCCCCAATATTCCCTCAGATGCCATCAGTCCTTGTGCTATTGTGGAAATGGGATCACCCCATGTGGTGGTGAGGGTACCTTCCTCCACAGAGGCCCTGTCATTCCTCCTGAGCAGGGTTCAAGGGTGAGAAGGACCATTGGCGGAGCCGGCGCACCATCTGTGTGAAGACACATGAGAGTGGCCGGAGGGAGATTGAGATGTTCGACTCCGCCATCCTGCTGATCCGGAACCCATACAGATCTCTAGTTGCCGAATTCAATAGGAAATGTGCTGGACACCTGGGCTATGCCCCTGACCACAACTGGAAGAGCAAAGGTGAGGGACGGATCGCCTGGGCTGGGGACTGAGAAGTGTAGCAGGGTGGTGCAGGATCCGAATACACATTCCTGGCTGTGGAGAGGCCTGATTGCATTCATTTCTTCCCCATCTTCTCCAAGCTTGCTTTGTCCACACAGTGTGGCACTTTATGTGACTGCCATGCAGATGGCAAGCCAAACTTTTCCTCTTCTCTCTGCCCTCAGGTGGGTGATGAGGTCATATAGACCTGGAGCTCGCACAGAGTTCAGACAGCTCTAGATGCACATGGCTCTGTTTGCCCCTCTGCCTGAATCAACAAGATTCTCCTTTAGAAAAGGAGGCCATAGTCACACGACGTTCAGCAATGGGAAGATAGTGTGCATGCCTGGTGTGTCCCGGGTTCAGCATCATGGTCCTTCCTAAGCTGCCCCCATGGACTCTATGGAATTCTGAAGGGGAATCACTGTCCATGTAACTTTCTGGATGAGCCCAGAGGATAACTTGATTTGTCCAGGGTACCTGGGTGTTGAGAGGCAGAGCTGGGTTTTAATCCCTGCTTCCTAGTCAGCTTGGACTACCATAACAAGGCACCGGAGATGGGGGCTTAAATAACAGTTCTTTGTTCTTCATGGTTCTAGAAGCTGAATGATTCAGTGTCTGGAGGAACCCTTCTCCCAGATTTCAGACAGCACTCCATGGCTATATGGCAGAGATACTAATCCCATCTCAAGGCCCAAGCCCTCACAACGTCATCTAACCCAGATTGTCTTCCAGAAACCTCTTCTATAGACACCATCATATTGGAGTCTAGGGACTTTCATATATGTTACAAGCATTCAGTCATAGCACCCTGGCTTCCTGATTTGGACCAATCAAATAGCTCTCTTCATGGAGTCACCCTGCTGATCTCAGCTTCTAAAATTCTACCATTTGTCAGGCCCTAGCTGAAGAGCCTGCCCTTGAAGCACTACAGTCTGGCCCTAGTCCCCCTCCATTCATATATTGAACCCCTGTCCCAGTATGATGGTATTTGATAGAAATGTACATCTGGAGGTGACAATGTCAGTTAAGCCAAGAATAAAACTGCCCAGGGCAACACTGGGTAGAGATGCTGCAGGGCCAGTGCCAGCCGAACCTGTGCTTCCGGAGCTGACTGGTGACCTGATGGCTTATCAGTCATCCCCTTACCTATCACCTTCTACTTTGGCCAGACCCCAACAGCCATCCTTCTCTGCTTTTAGGTACAAAGGGGCAGTGGCAAGAGATCAGCACCCATCAGCCTACCATACTCATGCTGAGCTCATATCCCTCCGTTGGCTCTGAGGAAGCTTCAGCCTTTTCCCCAGAGATCAGGGTGTTTTTCATCTTTGAGACTGGTATTGTCCGATCTCACAGGATTATTTTGAAGATGACAGGAGGCAAGCCATAGTATGCCAATAGCTCAACAATGGAAACATTTAGACAAAAAGGAAATGTTTTAGACAAAATATTATTCCACTTAGACTGTTCTGGAATTTTCTATATAGACCAGGCTGGCTTTGAACTCATAACTCTCTATTTCAGCCTCTGAAATGCTGGGTTTATAGGTATGTAATAGCTCTGCTGCACCTAATGAGAAACTTTTAACCGGGACCATTTTTGTTTTCATACCCTGCACCCTCCAAAAATAATTTCTTTATGTTGTAAAAATGGGCATCTCCTGGTATAGATCTGCAAAAAACAAGAGGTTGCCCCCTTGTCTATGGCTTCAATCTTCATCCTGCCTCCCAGCAACGTCATGGGTTCAAATCTGCTATCATGATGACTAGGCCCCCATGTGCATATTTCACACACCACATTCTCTTAGCACAGCAGACTAAGCTGCTTGGCATCCTCAACTCACTGGGGCCCAGAAGCTGGTGGCATACATTAACCATTAGTCAGCACAGTGGTTGTCACCCTTTTAATTCTGCAACCTTTTAATACAGTTCCTCACGTTGTGGTGACCCCCAACCATAAAGCTATTTTCACTGCTACTTCATAACTGGAATTTTGTTACTGTTATGAATCATAACATAAATATCTATATCTTCTGATCATCTTAATCAATCCCTGTGAAAGGGTCATTCAATCCCCCAAAGGGATCCCAACCCACATATTCAGAACCACTACCCTAGAGGATGCAGGCAAGTTGATCCAGATGGCAAGCACTAGAACCCTGATTATTGCCCTCTCCTTAAAATTTGATGTGCCCAGTGGCTTGGGCCAAGGTCAAGGTGCTCATGGGATCATCTGCACAAAGATGGATTGCTTGGGTTTCCTTTTGATTTTGACCCTTTTATCATGCCCTGAGGCCTACAGGCCCACCCACACTCCTTGTCCAGGACAGTCCCAAAAGTCAAAGAACTCAGCACACAGGAAAGGGCCAGTTTTCACTTGGCACATAACAGGCTGTGTTTATCTTAACTTGGTACCCAAGATCGGTGTCTTCCAGGCAGACGTAGGACTCTTCCAAGTAGAACCTGACAGGAACCATTCATTCACACTGGACTCCCAAGTGGGTCAGCCCTGGGTAGTGAAAGGTCAAAAACTGGCAGCAGCCCTCTCCTAGGCAGGCCCTACAGAACCAGTAGCCCTGGGAGGCAACCCTGACTGCAGTACTTCTCCTCCTGTTCCAGAATGGCCGGACTTTGTGAACAGCTATGCCTCCTGGTGGTCCTCACACGTCCTAGACTGGCTCAAGTATGGGAAGCGGCTGCTGGTTGTGCACTATGAGGAGCTGCGGCACAGCCTGGTGCCCACACTGCGGGAGATGGTGGCCTTCCTCAACGTCTCTGTGAGTGAGGAACGGCTTCTCTGTGTGGAGAACAACAAAGAGGGCAGCTTCAGGCGGCGTGGCCGGCGCCCTCATGACACAGAGCCCTTCACCCCGGAGATGAAGGACTTGATCAATGGCTATATCCGGACAGTGGACCAGGCTTTGCGTGACCACAACTGGGCTGGGCTGCCCAGGGAGTATGTACCCAGATGATAGGCCCACCCTGGATACCTGCTCCTGCTGAGATGCAGTTACACTAACGGCTGAACACTGCTCTAGTGCATTGATCTGTGGACCCCTGGGATGCATGGCTGCCAGCACACAGTCAGCAAGGTGTCCTTGCCAGTACTGCTCCATGTGCAGAGGATGCTGGGCAGCACCAAGCCTACCCAGATAGATGCACATCACAGGACACTCCTTGCCAGACACTTACACATCCTCAGACACACTTAGACATCATTCAACATCCACAGTGCCCATTTTAATGTGCCTAAGCCACTTGGGTAGGGTGGGTCGGACACTTCCAGCTTTGCATACACAGCCAGATATGGACACATACACTCGGGTGCCAGGGTGTATGCTTACAGAGACTGGCTATCTGCCTCATATATTAACATGTGCACACTCAAGGCTGTGGGAGACCCTTGGCTTCCTGGGTCCAGCTGGGCACAAACTGGCCTTTTGAGGTCCTTGGCTCTCGAATATTGTACTGGGCAGGCATTATTGTGCTGAGCAGTACAGTGAGGACTTGGGGGATGGAGATGCACAGACAGACTGTCGCTGATGGGTAATGTGTGACCCTGGCTGTGTATCTGACATCCCATAAATGTGTGTGCTGTGACATCCGGGCACTGCAAACACCATGTCTCTGCCTCTCTCTTCTCCATGGATGAGGACTGCCAACATTGTGTCAGCATGGGGCCCACTGCCGCCCCCTCCCCAACTCCTGCAAGTACACTTGTTGACCTTAGGACAGCCGCTACTATTCAGCACAGCCCTCTTACCCTTTTTCAGCTAACAGCACCAAGGCATCTAAGAGTAGCCCCACTTGCTCCCCCATTCAACTGTCTTCCAAAGCATGGGCGTCCTGCCCATGAGGAGGGCCAGAGGATGGGATAGCAGCTTGGCCTCCAGAGGATCTCCAGACTCCAGCAGGAGGGGTTTGTGGTGGGTATAAGAGGCCCTAGGTGGTATGTCTCAGGGACCACTAGGACCAGTTGTCCCACACATCAGCAAGCCCATGCTCTATAGAGGTCATACAGAAAGTTCTATGCAAACCAAGTATAGAGACATCCATCTTCCTTCTCTGCACTTCAGACTGAAAACAGTAGAATCAAGCACTCAGTCTCATCTTCAGCTACCTAGTGAATTTGAAGCTAGCCTGGGCATGCACGCCCGCATGCGCATGTGTGTGTGTGTGTGTGTGTGTGTGTGTGTGTGTGTGTGTGTGCGCGCGCGCGCGCGCGCGTGCGCGCGTGCGTGTGCGCGCACACACACACACACACACACACACACACACACACACACACACACACACACACACACACCACACATAAAACACAAAGTACTATGTGTTACTTGAAGTGGCTTGGCAAAGCCTTTGCCCTCCCCCGCCCCCGAACCCATGACAGAGCCCTCTCTGATACTGCATTTGCTCTGACACTGATTGTCACTGCTGCCATGTCACTGCCTCTGCCACCTCTGGCTGTATTTCTGTAGCCAACACTGTTCCCCATCCGTGGTCCATTTCTGTCATCAAAGGGCAGTAAGATACTGATTCAGTCTTCCTCAGTCACCCCCACTCTGCCCTCTGTTCTACTCACAAGAAGATGGGTGTACAACACCCCCCCTTACCCCCTTCCTACCAAGCTCACCAGTTGTGGGATTGTCCCAGTGGGCATAGAAAACTAGTCACAGACGAATGTATCTCAAAAGGGCTAAGCTGCATCCCCAGGATCTTCTGGGAATGCTTCATGCAAGTCTCGAGGTGGCTTTGAATGAGAGTGGCCCTTGCTAAGAAAGGGAGGACAGATGGAGGGAGAGCAGTATGTGCTCATGTGCAGAGATTCAGAGGCCTAGGAACCCTGGTGGGCTTGTAAAGCGACCACGGGTTAGCCTCAAGGGCAGGTCCCTTTGCCTAAGCAGTGGGAGGACGGAGTGGGTAGGTGAGGACAGAGGAGGGACATAGAAATGGACTCCGCTCTCACAGCCTTTTAGTGGTCAGCCCAGCCTGCCAGCCTGAGACCAGAACAATTGCTTATGCTCACAACCTTCTTGGGTCACCTTTGCTGTGTCTTATGCTCAGAAATGGTTGTTGTTTGGGAGCAAGGGACAGGAGAGAGAGTGAGGGGTGGGGATTTGTGGGCCCTGGCAAGGGTGAAAAGCAGGGTGAGCCTGAACTCCAGAGAGCTTCTCCATGGACGGTGACCCCGGCAGGACATAGGGTCTTGCCCTTGGAATGCCCTCAGGGAGACATCCCTCAACCCAAGCAAAGCTGTATAGAAGGAGTAGCAATGTGGACAGTTGAGAGGATGATCATGAGAAGGCCCCAAACTGCTCTTTTGCTAGAGCATGGGGGCTGGAGTCCCTATCTGGAGGTATAGGGTGGTAGTATGTACCACAGAACCGCCTCCCCCAGCTGCATATCTGCTCCTAAGCCTCCATGCCCTTCCCACAGAGTCTATTCTTTTTAATCTCCTGCCTCCAGCCTACAAGTCCTCTTTCTACACCATGTCTTTTTATTTTGTTTTGTAACCCACTGTTTAATCAGAGCCATCTGTGAAACCACAGGTTTGAACTTTTTGTTAGGGGCATGGTGAACTCATCAGTGAGTACACAACTAAAGATAATATCTGCCCTATCCCCAGGATCCATCAGTAACCGATTGTTCAGCAGGGAGGAGCAGAGCCATTTGGGACACATACCCCCTATCTATGATTGACTATTAACTGGGCTACTGTAAGCAACCACTGCTACTGTGAGGTTGTGATTCCATTATCAGTGTCATGGCCAGAAGATACCATTTCATAGCTCTGTAGTTCTATCTTGCAGTTCTTATATTCTTACCACCTCCTCTTCTGAGCTGTTCTCTGATTCTCGGAGGTGGTAATTTGAATATCCTCCTTGGCGCTGAACACATAACCATCATTTATTGTTAGTATCTTGAGCAGTCATGAGTCTCTTTATTCATCACCTTTCATAAAAGTTTCCCCCCAGTCAAAACCAACAGTAGCATCTGTCTTATGAGTGTAAAAAAACATTTAGAAAGCAGTATGGTTCTGTGTCAACTTAGGTTAACAACACTAGTAAGCTCTCCCTACAGCCTCAGACCATCCTAGCCATGGGTTTTTAACATCCCAGACATGGATTCTCTTTTGTAGAGTGGGCCTCAAAACTAATCATAGAGTGGTTGCCCACATCACAG
The DNA here is from genome assembly GCF_003668045.3 of Cricetulus griseus. Classification (NCBI taxonomy): domain Eukaryota; kingdom Metazoa; phylum Chordata; class Mammalia; order Rodentia; family Cricetidae; genus Cricetulus; species Cricetulus griseus. The sequence goes on from NC_048600.1 coordinate 85,631,926, forward strand.
CCATACCACTATTATACCCGTAGATCCATATCTCCTGGCAGTTGATACCATAGCCTGTAGAGTTCTCAGTTAGGTAAAGCCATCAATGCTTGTCCTTATTTGCTTTCCTGTTACTATGTAAACACCATGACCAAAGCAACTTGATTAGAAAGAGCTTCTTTTGTCTTACAGATTATAATCCATCATTGAGGGACATGAGGACAGGAATTCAGCAGGAACCTGGAGGCAGGAACTGAAGCAGAGATCATGGAGAAGTATTGCTTACTGCCTTGCTTTCCTGAACTTGCTCAGTTACCTCTCTTATACAGCCCAGGACCACCTGCCTATGGATAGTGTCACCCACCATGGCCTGAGCACTCACACATCAACTACCAATCAAGAAAATGCCCCATGAATGTGGCCATACACTAATCTTATGGGGAAAACTCAACTGAAGTTCCCTCTTCCCAGGAATGTCAAGTTGACAATTGAAGCTAACTATGACAAAGTCTTTTAACTCCCCCAGTAGCTTGCCTTGCACCTTGCAGTACTGTGAAAGCTGACCATGAGGGAAGAGGATGCCAGCTCAGTTACAGTTAAATTTCTCTGTATATTGTGTGAGACCTTTAGCAATAGTGTCTTATCAACTAGTTCTGGTGGCCATCCAAGAAGAATGGCTTATGTTGTTTTGGTTTTCCATTATTCTGAGGCCTCCATGGCTGTCCTGGTTATTTTTGGTTTGGTTTGGTTTGATTTTTTGTTGTTTTTTGTCATCTTGACACAAATTAGAGCCATTTTGGAAGAGAGGATCTCAACTGAGACAATTCCCCAATCATATTTTCTTATAGGAAGCTCTGTTGATTAATGATTGTTCTTAGTGGACCCAGATCATTGGGAGCAGTGCCATCCTTGGGTATGTGGTTCTAGATAGTATGATAGAAAAGACTGAGGATGCTATGAGGATCAAAACAATTAGGAGCACTCCTCCATGGCTTCTGCTTCAGTTACTGCCTCCTGTTTGTTGCTCTAGGTTCCTGTGCTCACTTCCCTAAGTGATGGGCTTACAATCTGTAAGGTGAAATAAACCCCTTTCCTCCCCAAGTTGCTTTTGGTCATGACATTTTGTTACATCGATAGAAACTCTAACTAAGAAGGCAATGGCCAACAACTCACAGGGAAGTATTCTATACCTACCACTAGAATTTTTGTTGAAGAATCCCCAGCTTTTAGGGTCAACATTATTCAGTCATGCAGGTGATCACCCTTTAATCTAACTTCAGATGCCCAAGTCTCACTGGAATAACATAAGCAATACAAGAATCTAAGACAATCTGTCCCCCACAAGAATTGCCAACCCCATAATAATCATCCCTAATGAGAACAACATAGGAAATGAAACAAAAGAAAAAATGCAAGACAAAGAGTTCAAAAAACTATTATAAACATGTTCCAAAATATTCAAATAAGACACAGATAACATCTGAATGAACTCAAAGACAATGGGAATAAAGCATTTGAAGGGTGGAAAAAGAACAAACTGCTAAATAAAATGCAGAAGACAATTTAGGATATGGAAGTAGAATTCAATGAATAGGTAGGAATTCTAAAGAAAACCCAAACTGAAATCAAAGAATTCACTGGAAATGAAAGAAGTCAATAAATCAAATAAGAAGCTCAGTGGAAAGCCTTGCCAACAAAATTGATCATATAGGGGACAGAGTTTAGGGGTTTGAAGAAAGGGTAGAGAAATGAATTACTCAAAGGGAATAATAACTTTTTTTAAATCACACAAATGGAACATGCAGGATATTTAAGGCACTATGCAAAGACCAAATCTAAAGAACCTACTCTTGGCCCTCTCTCAGGATCACTCAGTTCAGCATAAATCTGGGGAGACTGGAGTCTCCATCAATCTGTTCAGGCTTAGGCTATCTCTACCGTTCAGTCTGAAGGAGAAGTTGAGGCTCTGCCCTAGGAATGTCCATGATACCTTGAAGGGGAGACAGGAAACACCTGCATCCCAGAGCCTCAAATAAGTAGCAGACATGATGTCAGAGTTTGGAGAGCAAGGAGCTAGAGTCCTCCTGAGATAATCCATGGCCTCCTGGTGGTCACTCAATAGATCCCCAAAGGAAGGCTTGGAAGGGCAAAGTGTGGAGAGAGACCTGGCAGGGTCTGCAGCCAGGCATGATACCCCCTGCTCTTTCCCTGCCATTCCAGGAGTCTGGGAGAGTAGCAGTCCCAGAGAGATCATCTGGAGAGTTGGGTGATATGTTCACAGCTGCCAGGTGCCCAAAGGCCTTGCCTCCTGTCAGATGAAGTGCTACCAATTCATATGGCCTCAAGGTTCACTGAATAAAGGAGTGTAAAGGTCCTGTGGTGGTGGTGACTGACCTTCAACAGGTCAGTCCAATCAGCCTCGTTAGGAGGAGGGATCTGCCCAGCCCTTTGGAGAAGTCCATTTGACTCATCTGTAGCTCTCAGCTTCTCACTAGAGAGGATGCTGCTGAACACACTAGCCAAATCATAAAAGCCAATCTGTCTGAAAAGCAGGCATGTGACAACTGCATCGGGACCCAATTAGAAAAGAACAGCAAAACCCTAACCATCTACAGATTCCAACTCTAGTAGCAAGGCTGTGAAGTGGCACAAACCTGTGTTTAAAACATGTAATTTTCATGGATTTTATCTCCTGTTGTGGATCAATTTGGAAAAACCAAAATATATAATTTTAAAGAACTAAAACACATTCTGATAATCTCAGTGATGTGTAAATGAGAGAGAAGAATAGACAGGCTCCCAGGCCCTGGGAAGAAAACTGCTTAATTATGTGAACATCTTATAATGAAGCTTCTTGCAGCTAAAATTAGATTTTGAGTGCATGAATATGCGAACTTGTTTGCACATCAGAATGCAGTTTTTCCTCTTAAAAGTAGCAAGAGCTCCTTGGTTCTCATGGTGGCCCCAAGAGCAAAGGGAGGAAAACTGAAGGTTATTCTTGTGACTGCAAAAAGCCTTAGGGCCCAGCTTTCCTTTAGAGTCAGAAAATGGGATGTTAAAATCCAGTGTATCCAAAGCAGTGCATGGAGAGCTAAGGAGAAGCTAATTGCTCTGCTCCCATGTTGACTGTCACTGGTGTTGGATGTGTTGTTCTGAACAAGGATGAGTAGAGGGATTTTTAAGTAAAGGGGAGTGTGATGGCCTGGGTAATTTCTAGGCTTTTCCATCTCTGATCTCAGTCTCTCATCCAAAAGCTGAGAGGTGTGGTGGATGTTGGTCCCATTCCCAGTGCCTGTTCTCTCCTGCCTCTGCCTCCACAACCCCTCATTTCTTCTGGACTTTCATATAATGCGGGTCTTACCATCATTTGGTAGAACACTTGGCCTGGGCTGATGTCAGCAACGCTGTCCACCTCTCTGGCTACAGTGACTGGTCCTTGTGCAGTCATGTAGCCAAATTTGTAGACTTTTCTGGGAACACTTATGTTATATTAGACAGGTAACCCTGAGTCTCCAGAGTGGGCAGATGACTTAAAACTGTGATGGTGTCACTCTCCCTAAGGGAAGGACAAAGCTACTAATATTGGAACATCACTTTCTTCAGCTTGAAACTGGATGTGAAGGACTTAGTGGGAAGCTGTGCCAAGACAGGTGACATGTTTAAGTCAGTACATGAAGGTGACCAGGATATCCTTAGGAAAGAATTCCTACTGGACACTTGAGCTAAACTGTCCATTGTCTCAGTCCTCATCAATCCTTTGAAGTAATTACTGTTTTATTACTATGTCAGCTTGACAGAAAAGAAGACCAAGACAACCACTATAATAACTGTAAAAGCATGGCCCTGTTGTGTTTCCCACAATTCTTTTGTGGAGAAATTTTGTGGTGTTAGAAAGAATTCTTGGTAATTGACTTAGATTGCAGGTGAGTCCCACTTCAAACAGTAACTGGTGACAATAAGAGCATGTGCCCTAAACTGCCTTCCAAAGGAAGGCAGGCATGATGGTTAATATTGATTGTCAAGTTGACATGATCCAGAGTCACCTAGGAGACAAACTGTAGGGTGTGTCTAGGAGGAAGTTTCTAGATTAGGCTCATTGGGTGGGATGACCCTGGCTGATGGTAGGCAGTACCATTCCATGGGCTGGGGACTCAGACTGTGAAGAGGAAGGGGCAAGCTGAGCACCAATGCTCATCTTTCTTTGCTTCCTGGCTGCTGGTCTGATATGACTGTCTCATACTCCAGCTGTTATGCTTTCAATAAACGACTGTATCCTCAGACTGTGAACCAAAGTACACACTTCCTTAAATTACTTTTGACGTGTATATTGTCACAGTAAACGAAAATACTAATGCACCAGGTGTAGTGAACCATCTTTGTTTTTTTTCTCCAAATGAAATATTTAAGGCAGAACAGGAGTGGTGTCATTGGAGGGAAGGTGGGGTGAAGTCACTGGAGTCCTCTTCTCTGCCCTGCTCCCTGTAACCCCATTGTGGACTAGAAATTTGAGGGACAAAAGAAACAATATCTTGTCCCTTCCTTTGAGTTCTTCTTGGAATGTCTGGATGTCTAGAGTATGCCAAGGTAGAGGTCTCCTTGATGTACAGAGAAAGGCAAGGATCTCAGTATGAGTATGCTTGTTCACAGTTAACATTTTGTGGTTGAAGCTAGATTTTTCAGGCCCTCTAAGATTATCTATGGTGTGGAAACATCATAGAAACCCAACCCCTACCATAGGAATATGAGCAAATCTACCTTAAATTGCCACCATGTTCTATAAGATGGGGACTCTTGGTATCAAACAAAAAGGACAATAACTCCAACTGAGGCTGTAAGCATAACAGGAACGGAATGAATTAACTTTCCAGTACCTGAGATCTCTTTTATTCAGGCTCAGATATCAATAAGAACATTCACAGTTCGAAGGTAGAGTCACAGATGAGCAATGAGATTAGTTCCAAGGGTCATCATCTCACTGTCTGGGGGAGGTAGACATTATGTCCATGTGGGGGAAGAGAAACTATTGTTTTTGAGACTAATCAAAGTTTAGCCCTCTTGCCTTACAGAAGAGAAAAATGAGGTTCAGAAATGGTGTTGTATACAGTGAAACAATGGCGAGTGGGGGTTGCAGTGAGGACTGAAAGGTAATTCTTTTCCCTAGCTCACACCATCACCACCAAACTACATCCCTGTCACTTTTCAAGAAGTTAGTGGAGGTCTAGAGAGATGGTTTCATGGGTAAAGGTGCTCACTTCCAAGCCTGACCACCTAAGTTCAATACCAGGAACTCACACAAGTTGAAGGAGAAAAGCAGCTCCCAAGAGTCATCCTCTGCCACACACAAGCACACACACAACATAAAAAAAAATTAAGTAACTCAGTGGAAATTAAATAAGTGTGCTTATCCGCTCATTTGGAAGCGACACTGTTTATTTCGCGGCTAATCCTTTGCCAAGACACTTTACAGTGGGTGCTTGAGTTCCCTTCTTAAGGCCATTGATCAAGTGTTCCTAGTACTTGGAAAGCTGCTCAGAGGAAGTATTCTGGGCCACCTCCAGACTCACGCTAGATGTGTGCCCTTCCTTCCAAAGTAGGAGTGAACCACTGTATCATCTGGGGATGGCAGCTCTGTTTGCTAGAGGAAGAATGATCAAGGGAGCTAATGCCAAAGCACTAGAGACTCTTGGAATGAAACATTGCTTTCTTAGCCTACTATCATATATCTCACCTAATGTGTGTGTGTGTGCGTGTGTGTGTGTGTGTGAGAGAGAGAGAGAGAGAGAGAGAGAGAGAGAGAGAGAGACAGACAGACAGACAGACAGACAGAGACAGAGATAGAGACAGAGACATGGAGAGACAGAGAGAGAGAGAAGATACTTGCTGATTATTCTATTGCCAATCCTAAAATATCAGGTTTTTGAAGCTCTCAGACATCCTAAGAGCCTTATGCAGATGCTGACTCGGACTCCCATCTGGGAGCATCTCCTCTCTCTGAATCTCAATTTCCTCTTTTAAAAACAATTAATGCTTCAGAATTATCTAAAGCCTCATCTAGCTTGTGGATTCTAAAATTTGGCTTACCTCATCCACATAATCATAGGAGGAAGAGATTCTTGTATTCCACTCAAAGCACAGGACTTCACCAATGACAAAAGAGCAGATGGACTTTTACTCACTTTATTTCTCAATTTTGATCAGGACTCCCCAAGTGAACAGTGTCTAATAATCATTTTATTGCAATAATAACATTAATGATGATTTTTCTTTATCTCTTCCATTCTTTATTTTTTATCTGCTTGTTTCAATTCAATTCAATGTTCTCCAACACTTCTCATTCACTTGAAAAGCTGCATTTATATGTTTCCATCATTAGAATTTTAAGTCACTGGAGCCAAGGACAGTATAGTATTTGTACTTATCTTTTTAACCTCTACCACTAGCATAGGACCTGGTTTACACAGGAGTCCCAGAAACTGTAAGTAGAATAAAAAGAGAAACTAATGGAAATCTAAGATCTCCTAGGTTTTAGGAGTTTTCTAAGAAAATAATGTTGTCCTGGGAAACACAACTGTGTTTTTGACATGCTGAGGAAGACAGTTGGCTGAGTGTTGCCACCAGCAGTTTGTTAAATAGTTCAGAGACTGGTCTGGGTTTTAACTGCTCAGAGCAGCAGGTGTGAGTAGGAGAGAAGCATGGCACACACCAAATTTTGTTGGATCGCTGTTTTGAGCCACCATGTCAGTTTGTGGCCAACCATCTGTTCCTAACTCTTGGAGAAGAACAGAATACAAATTGGCAAAATCCCTCACCATGGATGTTCAGAAAGACAGCCTAATAACAGGCTCCACACCTTGGTTCTACACCAGAGCCTGTGTTGATCTTTCAGTACAGGTGGGGAATGGCACCTTCCCTACCTCTCATGGCTCTATAGTTCCTCACCCAAAGCCAGCCACAAAGTTTACCGAACTTCTTTCTTTTAATAGAAGTCTCCCTTCTAGGGTTTGGGATGTAGTTAAGTTGGTAAAAAAAAATGTTTGCACAAATCTCTGGGGTCAATCCATAACGCCAAAGAGACAGTGAGCAAACCACAAGCTACTATCTTCTGTAACCAATTCTTGGAAATAGCATCACATCACTTTGATAATTACTGTACCTATCAGAAGCAAGTCACTCAACCCAGTCCAGGAATGCAGAAGAGCACAGACCTCCAAGGGCAGTAAACATCAGTAGGTAGGCAAGACCTACCCTGACGTCATAACCCATCTTGAGGTTCCTTGCGCTGGACCTCACCTCACCCTTATACATCCTTCAGCATCCTCAGCTGAGTTTCTCCAGACAAGTAATCGGGCTGGGATCCTGCCTTCATCATTGTTGGACATGAAGATTGTTTTCTACCTCCTTATCCATTATAACCATGGTCATCACTTTTTTTAATCTTGGGAGGGAGGGAGGGAAGGGAGGGAGGGAGGAGGAGGGAGGGGGAGGGAGGGAGAGAGAGAGAGAGAGAGAGAGAGAGAGAGAGAGAGAGAACACATGGATAGGCATCACATGCCATAGCATGTGTATAAAAGTCAGAGGACAACTCATATATCAGTCTTCACCTTGTTTCAGACAGAACCTCTTCACATTTGCTGCTATGGAGGCCAGGCTAGCCTCCTCCCTGCCAGTTTCCATTGTCTTTGCCTGCCTTATCACTGTCAAGAATGCTGGGATTACAAATATTCTGCTATATGCCTTTACAGAGACTCTGGGGCTCTAAACTCAGGGCCTCGTGCTCGCCCAGCAAGCACTTTAACCAGTGAGCTACCTCCCCAGCCCTGCCATCAGTCCTTTCATGGTCTCCTCCTCCACATGTCATGAAACCAGCAGGAATCACTCTGGCTAGACACCCTAGTGGATGGCCTACGCTACTGGCCCACCATGAAACCTATTCTTAATGGGATACATTAGCCCCCTTTATGCCAGGTTTCCCCCATACTATGGCCACATTAACCCCCATCAGATAATTAAGGGCTTGGCTTACCATGAGAGACCTTAAATGTCACCTTTCTGCCACCCAATACATCTTTAAATGACACAGACGCTAATGAGATGTTCAAATATAGAAAACTGAATGATTCCTTGCTTTCATGTGACATTTATTCAGCCAGAGTGATCGGACTCCACCACTACATTACTTCCAATTTCTACCTGACCTTGGGTGGTGGAGGGTAATCTTTAAGGAAAACTATCCATTTAATCTCCCTTGCCTTATTAGCATTTAATTGCTCTGACAAATTTTCAAATGTACAAAGGATGTTAAGATTATAATTCAATTTTCCTCTCAAACAGCCCAGTAGCCAAGGGCAGTGGGGCCATCTCTGGCACAGCTGAGTTCTGTTAAGGCGATCATCCTGGGCCTGGTGCTGCCTTCTGCTCCTCTGAGTACCCGGAATGCTGATAGCAATATTAATTCCATCATCAGGGCCTTCTCTGTGCACCACCACCCCCTTCTCAGTGGACTGAACTTTGGCTGTGAGTTACATGAAGATTCATGTCATGCTTTATAGGACCAGGAAAAGGACAATTTGTGCTCAGAATGCCAGAGAGCAAATCTTCTAGCTTGAGAAACATCTTGACCCAGAGATACCATATGCAAATTTATAAATATTTTCAATTGCAGAGGAACAATAGATGGAAATGAGTCAGTGACATCGTGTGTTGGTCCATCCTGCTGTGCTGGTGTAGCTAAGGCTACATATGGCTACCTTACTTGTCCTGTTCTAGCTAGGGTAGAGGCAGCATCTATGTCCACATTTGCTCCTATTGTTTCCTTTACACCCAGTGGAGGGTCCTTGTCTCAAGCAGCTCTGTCCTGTCAGGGCAGCATAGCTCAGGAATGTGAGACTAGGTCCCACTCCTGGTACCAATTTCTGCCCTAGTTTTCTTTCTGTTGCTCTGATGAATACCACCACCAAAAGCAATGTGGGAAAGAACAGGTTTATTTGACCTATACATCCCAATTATAGTCCATTATTGTGGAAATTCAGGGCAGGAACTGTGGAGGGATACTGCTTAGTGGCTTGATTTCAATGTCTTGTTCAGGTACTTCTTACAGCCCAAGACCACCTGCCCAGGGGTGTCCCCACCTACAGTGGGCTGAGCCTTCACACATCAATCATCAATCAAGAAAATGCTCCACAGAGGTGCCCACAGGCTGAGCTGACAGAGGCAGTTCCTCTTTCCAGATAATTTTTTGTGTGGACTTGAAAAAACTTAACCAGTACAGACACCTTCACCTACTCTCACTCTTTAAAAAAGTACATTTGCCCAATGAGTTATTCTCTCATTTTTCCAGAGATGCTCATGTCAGGTTTTCTTACTTGCCCTGACCTCATTAATCAAGGAGGGAGCTATTCTCAGGGTCACTAGCCTTAGGAGGTAAAAATTGAAGTAACTCCAATGCGTGAGAAAATTCCCCATTTGGAGCCAGAGCCTTGGGTTTTAGATCTGAGTTTACCACTAATTGGCTGTGCACCTTTGGGAGGCAACCTCCCCTTCCTTTAGGACTGTCACTAGAACATGGTTGTAACCAGACACTGGATTTGACCTTTTGACTTGTCTCCCTGAACAGAGTTATTGGGACCATTGGAGCCCTATAGGCTAGGATGAAGCAACTGGACTCCAGTTTCAGTAACTTGAGCTTGAACCTGAGAGACCCTGACCTGTTTTCTGGCTGTGTGAAATGAACACATGGCATGGAACCTGTCACATGGTCATTCTGAAGGATAAATGGTGTCACTGTGCTAAGAGACGGAGACGTTGCCTATAATCCTAACATGACAATCCCAGTACAAGACAAGCACTGACACCTCATCAAGTCAGTCCCCTCATTTCTCCATGCTGCTCTGGGATCCCTTTTCATGCTAATTTAGTTTTCCAAGGTGAGCTAAAACAACTCATAGATGCATGGATGCTTTGTTTTGTTTTGCTTTTTAACAGGGTCAAAGTCCGAAGATCAGGCTGGTCTTGAATTCACTGTGTGTGTAGCCTAGGCTGGCCTTGAGCTTGGCAATCTTCCTGCCTCAGCCTCCCAAGTGCTGGGATTATAGGCATCAGTCTATCCATTCATAGCTTCTAATTCTTTTCATTTAGCAACATTTTATTAATATTTCTCATTTTCAGTAACCTTTCAAAATCTTTTCCCCAAATTTGTCTTTTTCTCACTTTCCTATTCAGCCTCCAAGAGAAGAAGCAGTAGTAACATTCACTCAGTTCTCTGTAGTCATATAAGCTCACATAACACATTTGTAGTAACAAGTGCCCCTAAGTCTGCATTTACCTCTGTCTACAAATACTGAGAGAACTTTGGAGGACATATGACCACACATGACTTTCCACAGATGAGATTTCTGATATGCCACCCCACTGGCACAAGGCGAAACATTCAAACTTTGACACCTATTGATTTTTATCTCAACTCTTTAAAATTTCTGATTTGTGTTTGTTCGTCATGTACATAACATAATACATACAAGTAAATATTTGCATTTTAGAGGTGTGCACTCTCATTAAATAGCAATCAAAAGTGCTGGCTTGACCACTAGTCTGCAGAATCGGGCAACAATTTGGTCACCCGCCTTCTCTGTCTGGATGCATATCCAGGCTGATTCTTGAAGTTGAAAAGAGATTCATTACAATTGAATCCACAGCCAACCTCAATCCACGGGGGTGTTTAAATGCTGGAATCCCCAAAGTAAACTGCAGATTCAAAGGTTATGTGCTATTTTCATATTAATCAATATGTGGTGTTCTCTGAAATGTCTGCAACAATTTGTATTTCTGCTATCAGTGGAGATATAAATTCCATTGACATTCATAGTCCCACACAGACCTCATGGCTCTTACTCATTCAATCTTGACCTGTCCAGTGGAAGGGTAGTGAAGCAAACCCTGTCTGAGAGAATCTTTAAAAGCATCCTCACATTTGAGGACAGGTACTGGACAAGATGATTTTCAAAACCCTTCTGGCTCTTGTGTAGATGATTTCACCACCTGCTCTCGGGGTCACCTGTCAGCAGTGTGTATTCAGTCTCCCCTCTACCAGCTGTTGTGAGTCCCAGAGACATCTTGGGGAAAATTGACAGGAACTAACAAACTAGAGGCTAGAATAAAAGTTGAATCTGGCCCAGGAGATGGTTTGGCCAATACTGTTCAGCCTGTAAAAATCACCGAGGCCAAATCCATGATTTCTCCCAGAACAAATAATAAAGAGCAGGGCATCATATTTCTAGCGCAAGTGCATTCATAGGAAATATTTTTAAGATCAATGGCTGCAAAAGACGGGTTTTCCTTGGAGATTCACTTTTCAAATGGTTCTGTATTAAAAGTGCTATCTCAATAAATATTCATGGAGAGAGTGGTTGATGTGTTTTTACCATTTATAGCTCATACTTCAAAGGCCCAAGAGAAGGAAAAGATTCTTGGCCTCTTAGAAGTGCTAAAAGATAGGTGTCATGCCTTGGTCTCCTCTGACTGTAAGCTCCTGGCAGGGGGCTGTGCTCTCTGCCCTGTAGCGTGTCCTGCAGCTGGACATGCCCTGCTCAGAGCATAACTGAGAATGAGGACATGGGGGATTAGAAGGCATGTGTGAGCAGTCTTTGTAATAGCTGTCATTTAGTAAAGATTTGTGGTATACCCAGCATCCAGATAGAAACTTCCTATGCCTTCGTTCACTGGTCCTTCCGGTAGCTCTGTGAAACTGTCTCTCTTTTGACAGATGGAGCTATTTGTCCCCAGTGTTCACACACAGAGCTAGATGGCAGAAAAATGACTGACACTTGGACCCATGTGGCTATTACTTCCTCTATGATTCACCTCATGTGCCTCAGTTTCTTGACTGTAGTTTTCCCCTCAGAGCCACCTCTCCACCCCCACCAGAGCTGAAGAAATAGGAGAAATCTTGAGTGATGCTAAATTCTTCTTCACGGTCCTTGTTAAGCTCGAGTTTGCTACCTGCTCTAGACATGAGGGTCCCACAGTCCCTGTAATGTCATCCATCTTGACCCTTGCCAGACAGCAACCCACCTAGCTGAAGAACTGAAAAGCTGGCCTCTTAATCCTGCAAATATTTCTCAGTATTGAGTAAATGTATTTAATTTTTGTAATGGCAGGTTTCACCATTGGCAGTGACCAGAATCCCTTGCTTAAGATGTTAGAACCACTTCCATGGCCTGTAGAATAAAACTCAGAGGCCCACTTGGCTTGGCACTGGAGACCTTCTGTAACATGACCACATAAGTCTCCTATTCATGACTGTAATTCCCCATGTATGCTTCGGTCTGTCTAGTCAGTCAGTCTAGATGGCAGCTCTCCCAACTGCTTAGAATGTTTTTTTTTCCCCTCTTGGACCATTCAAGTGTTAAGCATCCTTCACAGCCTGAACTGAATGGACCTGCCTCCCCAAGAGCCTCTTCTCTATCAGAAAAAAATTTGAAGGGTGTCTCCTTGGTATCCCCACAGTCTCATTTCTATCATTCTGCCTCTAGCTCCATATCTGCCTTGGCAACTAGACTGTGAATTCCTTATGGGCAGGACCCATGCTGTTCACCCCTATTGTTACTCAGGAACAATGACAACATCAACGACAATAATAGCAGATGGCATTTATGGAGAGTTAGGATGTGAATGTCCTTGGTCCTCAGCACAATCCCATGAGGCAGATATCAGACCGACTTTGATTTAACTGGTAAGGAACAGAGTTCCCCACGGTCCCATTGAAAATGGCAGCTTTCATAGTAACCACTGGCTTCATTTGGTGTTACTAACTGTTCAGTGAATAAGACACATGTTAACAATCAAATAAAGTAATAAGACAAAAGTCACCAGCTAGAGAAGCCGTCTGCTCTACTCACTATAGTAAGACATTTTCTACAATCCAGGCAACGAAAGTGAGCCTTCTCTTTGATTAGGAGCAGCTCCATGGAGGCACTACCCTGACAGCCACACCAGTGGGTGTCACTTTAAAAGCACTCCAAGGGATATGGAGAGGGATATTTTATCCTGGTGGGCCCAGAAAAACTCTGACTGTCCTCAGAAGGATGGACTATAGAACTGGACAGCTCCAGCAGAGGTGGGTTACCTGGACTCCTTTAGGTTAAGCTACACTATCCTCCAGGGCAAACTTCACCCAAGACTGTTACCCGATGTCAGAGGATAGTAAAGTCAGGAAGCCAATAGGATGCAGAGGAGAACAGAAAGGATGGATGGTGAGCAGGCCTCCCTCCCTCTGAAGCAGGGACCATGGGCACTGGTGGAAGCAAGGACATTGATGCAAGAATTATGGAGATAAAACCATGATAACAATCCATAAAACTGCAAATCCCACAGAAAACTATGTCAGACACACTTAGATCAGGAAGTGGATACAGGACCTGGGCCTCATCCAGGAGCAACACAAAAACAAGGGCCAAGCATCTGATATTCAGAGGAAGGCCTCAGGAGTGTCCCCTATGCGGCCTCTGCCCCACTTGCTCTGCACAGGGAGAATTCTGGTGACATAATAATAAAGAAACACTGAGACATACACATATGTAGAGGGAAATGCTGACTACGCCCTCTTGGGGCTGGCACAGGCACCACTGACCACACCCACTTGGGCGTGGTCAGAGTGACATAGCAAAGGTTTAAATATCAGAGACCATGCACCCGGCCCTTTTTTCCCTGGCAGGCATCTGGTGTAAACCTGGTCACTGGCTCCATTGCGTGAGCACTTTCTTAATAAACTATCTGTTATTAATCTAGTTCTGATTCCACATTGCATTCGGCTTTACATACACACACACACACACACACACACACACACACACACACACACACACGCACGCACACTCTCACATATGCACACAAACACCTTTAGTCTTGCACACAAACTTACAAGTTCACACATATGCACATTCACATATAAACACAGACACATGCATATACACTAGTGTGTGGACATGTGCACACATACAAAGGTAGAGACACAGAATTTCTGCCTCACTTGGATATGTTCTCACATACATACATTTACATATAAGATACCTCTGTATGTGTGTGTGCTCGTGCAACACACACACACACACACACACACACACACACACACACACACACACACACACAGTGGAGGGATCTAAGCACTTCAAAGCATAGCTAATGGATAGATATCATTTCTAGAATGAAATCAGCATGCCCCCAAGGCCAAGGCCAGTGATCGCTTCTGAGGAGCTGCCAATTAGCAGCTCTATCCCCTTATCCTCCATAGTTTGCTGGCCTTATAATGACAGGAAAGTATATCTTGAGTCCAGCAGTCACACACACACGCACACACGCGCGCGCGCACGCGCACACACACACACACACACACACACACACACACACACACACACACTTCATGTGAAGAATCTAATTTTCATTAGAAATTTAGAAACCATGTCTTGAAGTGTTTTTGGAAACACATGAAAGCATCTTCTTGTTGTTTTTCTGAACATGAGAGGCTGCTAACTAGCTCCCAGAGTACTCAATAATCAGGTCCTCTTTCCAGAAGAGCCAAGATGCAGTGGCATTAGGTTTGCAGTCTCTGCCAGAATCTCAAGGGATAGGATTTGAGAAGTCTCAGCCAGTCCAACCGGGTCCATGTAGCCTTCAAGGACCCTTCATTCACTCACCAGTCCTTCAGTCCTTCAGTTTATCATCCCTTGCCTTTGGATTGGCCTGTGGTTCCAGGTCTCCTGAAAGGACTTCAGAGGCCTCAGGATTATCATGAAACAGGAGAGTTTGTGACTCCTGGCTGTTTGCTATTGAAATGAAAGCCAGGGGATAAGAGCTTTCAGGTGTGCAGTTCCTCTGGCTTGAGAACAATGTGATTGTTGGTGCTGGGCCTGGCCCAGATTCTAGGCTCTGATTCAGGATAATGGGAACCACCTGTTCAAATGCCCTTGATGAACCCCACACTCTCCATCTTTGAAAAGTCTTTGATGATGGAAGCGAGGCTGAACGATTATGTAAGAGTGTTTTTGCGATGCGTTTATGGGTGTATTCTGAAGGAAGCAAACATATGCCTATTAAGCATGGGGAGAATTATCAGTGAATGTTTTTAAATGACCAATAAAAATGAAATTATCATTGCTCATTGTTTTTATGGATCATAATGTCTTTTTTTTTCTTATGGAAATATCTAACAAACTCCCTTCCTAGACGAGGCCGCTAATTATGTAGTTAGCACACAGTAATCCATGCAAGTGGGTTCTGGCCTGTCATAATTTATCTTCATAAATGTAATTGGCCCAATGAAAGAGACCACAAAATAATTCTGCAAAGAGTTGGATTCAACAAACATGATTTCTCCCTTCTCTTTCCCCAAAGTACAAGCTTGGGATAGGCCTTTTTTTTTTTAATCCCCACTGACCCTCTACCCTATTTGTTGGCCAAGTATTTACTGGTTCATTAAAAACCCAGTTCAGTTTGAATCACTGGCTAAATTCTAAGGTTAAATCAAAATTTGAAACATATCCCAACTGCATGATCTGGAAATCTGTCAATTGAATGAGCAGACAGGAAGCAGGCAGTGATGACAGTGACTTGGACTGACAGTAACCAGTGCTCCAGAAGGGCAGAGGTGAGTTGCTTCCTGGTGGGAAATCATAGACACTTTCTGTACAAAGTAGCATTGATGGATGAAAGGGATGGGGCTAGTAGGGAAGAAGGTGGCCATTTTAAGAGACAGATTCATTCATATTAACATGGGAGTGACTTTAATGTGAGGCAGGCATGTGAAGGGCAGTGAGAGATGGAAAAGAAGGACAGGTCTGAAGTACTGACCAGGATGCAGAAACTATAGCTTAAATTTGTAGGTCAAGGTCATAGTTACCTTCCTGTCTACACAGTGAATGAAGACGCATGGAAGCATCAGTACAGCACACCGGTTTGTCAGACCCTGGCTGGGTCCTTGTGAGAGACCTAGATGAATCAGGCACAAAGCCACCCAGAAACTCTGAAGGAAATGGAGATGACACTGAAGCCAGTGCTGGCTTGAACTTGTGTTGGGGTGGATGTCACTGTTTCCATGTGGCTATCAGTGCAAATGAGTTCACTATATCCCATCTCACAGCAGGCACGGTCAGCACAGAGCCCTGGTTGTTTCCAAGGCAAAGGCTCTTGGACCACTGACTGCCAAGTGCATCTCTTCTTTCATTCAGTCACCAACATTTTCCTTCATGAAATCTGAATGAGCCTAGCAATGATGCTGAAAAGAAATGTTCGGGGAAATAAAAGGGAAACACAGATATGGACCAGGAGGTAGGATCCAAGAACACAGGGTTATTTCAGAAATAGACTGGTTGACTGTCACAGATTGCAGGCAATTAGAACCAAAGTGTGGTGAGTGTCCATGAAGAAAATCTTGGTTGGATGGCATGATCTGGGGCAGGAACATTAGCATGAGGGGTGAGCTCGCCTGGGGTACATGGAGTCTCAGAGCTGGAGTGGGTATCTCATCAGTGCCCAACATCCACACCTCTGCTCTCGCTCTCATCAACAGAGCTAGTGACTCAGGAAATTGTGCCTCTGAATTTTTAATGAGTACATTCTATGCTTCTGTGGCAGTTTTACATTGAGGGATACTCGTGATGGTTTAGGCTGGGTCTTATTCTTTCATGATATTAAGACCCGTAACCAGTAACCTGTAACCTAGATGGAGCTCACTTCCCCTCTCTCCCTATCCTTAGCACTTCTCTGCTATCTCACTCTTCTTCATCCTACTTTTTATCTCTAGGGGTTCCTTTGTGGTAGATTTCAATTATTCTTTCTGTGTATACATGCAAGTGTGTGTGTGTGTGTGTGTGTGTGTGTGTGTGTGTGTGTGTGTGTGTGTAATGTTTGATGTCTTCCTCAATCACTCCTCACTATATTTTTTGAGACAAGGTCTCTCACTAAATCTGAAGCTCATAGTTTTTGCTAGACTTGCTGACCATCAAGTCCCAGAAATCCTTCTGTCCCCTTCAAGTACATGGTATCGCACTGGCTCTAGGGAAATCAGACTCAGGTCTTTGTGTTTGGATGACAAGCACTGTACCCAGTGAGCCATCTCCCCAGCCTCTTCTCTGTCTTGTGGAGTTTTACTTGCACACTCAGTCCATAGTCTAGCCATCTACAGAATAGTCTTTTCTGACTTGACTTTCACAGAGTCTGTATAGCTTGTGTATAACCAGCAAGAAGCTGGCAAATACAATGCAATCAGAGATGTGAAATGTCCAGATGCAGCTGAGTTTTCTCAGACCATGCTCTAATGACCCACTAGAAATCATCTGCCAGTAAGATGCTGGCACTTATACTAGACCCCAGAATAAACTCACAGAATAGGCCTGAACCTGCCTTGAACCCTGGATCCAAGGAAGCCAAGCAATAACATGAGGCACATGAACCCAGCCAAGCCCAGCTATAGTAGGAAACATCTCCATCAACCTAATCTTATAGTATACACCTGTTTAAGTCACATCACTGAGTTTGGGAGATGTTTGTTATGCAGCATTACCAACACTTCTACTAACTAATACAACTTGACTACTTTAGGTGCTTAAACCCTCACTCTTTCAAGTCCAAATGTCAACTCAGACTGACAGATAACTACAGACAGCAACCACAAACAAGGAATACTTTCCCTTCAGAGTTTTCAACTATCTTCTCCAGAAGCTTCCAGTCTTTCTTCCTTCATTTATTCACACATTTCATGAAGAGCACTTGTGCTGACTTAGCAAAGGCACCAGGACACATTCACTATGGCTGTCAGCTGGGGTGAGGCAAATTCTATCACTTTAGATGAGAGCAAAAGATGTGTGCACAAGTAATTACATCCTAAGATGCCTGCCATAGTTGTTATCCCAAAGCACACCAAGTATAGATGAAACGATCATTCTAGCAACTGCCCTTGTTTATAGTCAAAAGCAATCATCTGTGGATATATTTTTTAAAAATCTATAGTAATTACGAGTTTGCCTTTTTCTCTTTTGCAGATCATATGAACCAGCAAAGACGTGGATTGAAAGACAGTTTTACCATATGTTGACATCAAATACATTTTCCTGTAATAAGTGTGCTTTGGGCACCATCCTGGAAGGTGCAAGTGAAACACACTTGTAATTGAGGAGGACTGACTGGGGGAATCACTCAGCCTTGCATCATCTGCATCAATCACATCCAGCAATGGGACCAGTGAAACGCATTTACAACTTTCGGAAGACACTCCCCCAAACAGTACATATCTATGGTGTCTGCTTGTGCTCAACTCAGCATGGCCAGACTGGCAATCAACCAAAATGAGTCCAAGACACCCAAGTCCCAGATCCCTTGGACCAAGAGGGATATCATGCCAGGACAGGGGTCTTTCTGACCTCCATTCTGTATTGAGATGGGGGCAGACAGGTATAGATACTCATTAGGATGTCAAGAAAACACTCAATCGTCCTGCTGACCAGGTAATACAAATGCAGGAAGTTGAGCAAAATGATAAAAACACAGTCTTGTCTTCAGGCTTCTTATGGACCCATGAGAGTCACAGTCAAGCATGCTATCCCCACCCACTGTAATTAATGAGTATATACATGTTTTTAAGATTCTAAACCTATTTGTCCCACTAGTCCCTCATTCATAAAAGTATAGTGTAGGCTTGCTGTAAGGATCAAAGAAGTTAATTGATGCTATGCAAATATAGCCAGTTGCTACCCAACACCCATGGATTCCACTGGGGTGGTAATACGCCTTGGGAAAAATGTTCTCTCCAGATCCCCTTGCTACAATGAGCGGCCGTGTGTCCACATTCAGTTCTGGCCATCAAGAAGCAGATGGGACTCTTGGTGAGGAAGTCACATAAGAATGGAAGACAAGG
Organism: Cricetulus griseus; assembly: GCF_003668045.3. NCBI lineage: Eukaryota > Metazoa > Chordata > Mammalia > Rodentia > Cricetidae > Cricetulus > Cricetulus griseus. Next base: position 85,650,806 of record NC_048600.1, read on the forward strand.
TTTCATGAGACACTTCTGTCCTCTCTCCAGAAATGTATGTATGGAAGAGTTTGCCAGTGTGTGATGATGATAACAAAGCCATATGTTTGGGAGGACAAGGCAGGCATCTAGATAGAAAGAATTTTACTTCCCAGTGGCATCCTTGGGCACTGCACAAACCCTACTTAACTTCCATTGTCTCCACTGCCATACAATATCTCTAGATTTGGCCTCTCTGTGTTGCAACAGTGGGAGGGGAACCAACAGGTGATAGCAGTATTGAAAATGACTAAAGAATATTATGTACACATATGGAATTTTATAATGAAACCTATTACTTTGTACAATTAATGAATGCTAATAAGTGGGGGGTAGGGAGACTGGACATTTTCTCCAGAACTAAATCCCCAGCCTTGGTACTTTGTACAGCCACCAAGCTTCCATCTTCCTTCACACCCAGTGGAGTGTTTTGGATGCATAATCACAGGTTAATGGTGAGCAGGAGAGATGCAAAGCCCTTTTTTCCACACTGGACCCATTTTGTTCCCTTCCCTGAAGACCTCAGTGTCCCTGGCTGCATTAGGACAGAGGACTTAGACCATTATATCCCTTAGCATCCCCTGTTGCAGCTAAATTCTGAGGCTTCAGACCCAGGTGCCCCCACCCTACCCAGCCCAGCCCAGGCCTCCTGGAGAGAGGCAGCCTGTCATTCAGAGAACTCTCTTTCTCCAAAATCTAATATCCCCTCATCTCCCATTATGAGTTCAGTTATGGGAGCCTTCATAGCAGGTGTCATTAAATAGACATTAAGACCCAACAGGGCATGTTTTACGGGACCATTACCATATGCCTGATGTTTGCTGTGACAAATGGAGATCCAGCCAACCACACCATGTGATAATGGGCCGGGAAACACCCCCTGGGGTGAGTTAATGTGATTAGAAGATGAAGCTCTCTTTGTTTAATACCATCCCCTGGAAGGGGATGGCTTCCTCTCTACTGATGCACCTTAAAGTCAGCTTTCAGCCTCATGAGGCTATGCTGCCTCAGTTTCCCTCAGGATGATTGCACTTTGAAAGCCTGAAGCAGAATAGCAAAACTGGGAGAATTCTCTTTGTCCAGGCTCTCCACTGTTAGTAACACCTTGCTCAGTCTGGGTATATTTATGGAAATTGAGACATTAACACCATTACAATATGACTAGTGAATCTTTAATTTGGATCCCCTATTCATGCTTTTCTGCTCTGTGATCAAATTCAGGATGTGTTCATTATTGCATTTTGAGTGGGTCATTCTGTATCCAGACTACCCAAAATCAAGTTCATAGAACCTCAACTTTGCAATCTCTTCTTAGTGCAGGCTTTGCATCATCCATCAAGGTCTCCTACAATTAACCTTGGTCCAAGAAGAGATTTCCACTGGGTCCCCAAGCTGTGGGTTCTTCTTGATTTTCAGATTTCTGGGTATTATTATTATCTTTGTTACTAGTTTCCTCTTTGTCTGATGTGCTGAACCAGGAGGGACAGAAAAGCAAAGCACCTATTCTTAATGACTCCAAAGGTTCCAAATCAAATCAGGACATATTTGATGATTGCCCGAAGATAAAATATGAAGTGTATGGCCCATGAGGGTGGGAGCCAATGTGTATAATGTAATTTAGAAGAACATTTTTGCCAAGGCAGAAGGCAGTGCTGAGAGATTTACATCGACAGGACAAAAGTTCCCGAAAGCTGCGGCTCTCCCACAGCCTGAAATGATGTTATTTGCTGTTGGCAGCCATGGCTGAGTTGGAAAAAGAAAGACCACACTTGCAGATTGTCACTTCATTTTATTCCTTTGTGGCTTCTGTCCAAAGTTCTGAAGTGAGAAGCCTCCCAGGAGGCGGCCTTTAAGACTGTTCAGCTCCTCTCCACCTTGCCTTTCTGCTTTGATTTCTTCCAGTGGTCAGAGTGCTAAGGGGGGCATCAATGACAGAGCTGGGTCTAGAGTGAGGTTTTAGTTTTGAGCATTGCAGTGTGTGGGACCCTGGGCCACCATCTGCCTCTCCCTATGAGGCTCTCTTCACTCTACTGGATGGGGTACCACTCACCCCTGGGGATGAGAATAATGTTGCTCTTTTGTTTGGTTAGTGCCTTTAACCTCTCTCCTGGTGGTGATGGTTTGAATGAGAATGGCCCCCTGTAGGCTTATATATTTGAATACTTGGTCCCCACTAGGTGGAACTGTTTGGGAAGGTGTAGCAATTAGGAGGTGTGGCCTTATGGAAGGAAATGTGTCACTGAGGATGGGCCTTGAGGTTTCAAAATCCCACACCATTCCCAGTTAGCTCTCTCTTTGTCATGCTTGAGGATCAAGATGTAAACTCTCAGTTACATGCCTGCCTGCCTGCTGCCATGCTCCCCGCCTTAGAGTAGCCATGAACTCTAGCACTCTGGAACTATAAGCTCCCAATAAACTCTTTCTTCTGTAAATTGCCTTGGTCATGGTGTCTTATCACAGCCATAGAAAAGGAACTAAGACATTCTCACAAGGCTGCCTGGGCCTCTCTCCTCTGGATTGGCCTCATGGCCCCAGGTTCCAGGTTTGCCTCTTATTGAAAGGAGGAAGGCACAGTAAGCCTCTATTTGACCAGCAGCTGGTACATATGAAATGCATCTCAAAGAGCCAAGTTCCGGAGCAAGAATGCTTCCAGGGTACCAGAAGGTGCCTATATACCGCCACACAAACAGCAGTAATGGCAAATTCAGGCAGCACTGCTATTCAAGTATTTATTTCAGGGCTGCATGAATTATGGAGTCTCAGGATAATACTATGAGGGAGGTGTTTATTATTCCTATGTCACAAAAGAAATATCTAAGAGAGGTAGGTTAATCAGCCTAAAGCCAAGTCATTGGGGGCTGTTCCACACGGTTGCACACAGAAGCCTTGTCTAAGTGAACAGCATGGGCATTGCAGACAAAAATCTAATGACAGCATATGACAGGCATAAAGTTTCCAGACCTCCGAAGCATGTCTTAGAGTAGCCAGTCCTTCCTAAACCCACCAAGAAACTGTAAGTAGGTTTCCTGTAGAAACAGGAATGAAGTGTGGGACACCAGGTCCTGACCTATGCTGGTGTCTTCTGTGGCTACTTCCATGGTTATCCTGGATCTCTGGCTTTATTCTCATCCCCAATCCCTACTTCATGCCTAAATCACCTAGACTGAGTCCCAAGAGGTTCTTTTCTGGCCTCACTTTCCCTTTCCTACTTCAAAAGCTATAATATTGTGTAATGTTCTGGGTTCCTACCATGAAGTGTCCAAGGTACCTAAGAATACTGTTGAGCAATGTGGGTTTTGCATTCAGGACAGAACTCCATGCCTCTCCCCCATCAGAAGGGGCAGGACTTTCCCCAGCACTGCATGATGCACGACCTTCCACCAGCACCTGCCTGCTGACAGGACTCTTGCAAGCCCCGCTTTGCTGCTATCAGCTGACCTAGTTTCATTCCCATTCCCTTGAAATAGCCTTATCCCAGTTCGCTCTGTGTCGTCTGACAAATGTGTTTCTTTATTAGGGTGAGCCGGGCCCGTGGAGGTAGCAGAGTGGGTCGTGGGCTAGCAAGGTTGCCATGGAAATTATTCACTTTTCACTGAATTATTCATTTGTGTAGCCCATCTATAATGCCCCCACCTCAGGCTCACAGCTGGCAGACAGACACACAGACAGAGACCTGGGAAGGATGGACCTTGCATCTGCAGCGCTGCCTGAGAGATGCCTTACACAGGGGTGGAGAGCCAGAGCTCTGCCCACCCCCAGGGACAGTGTGGTCTTTGGTGACAGTGTGCAGATTGGCTCCAGAGGGCTGGGGCTCAAGGCTCTTCTTCCTCTGTTCTCTCTACTGGAAAGCTGGAGGAGAACAGCACCTCTCCAGGCTGTTCCTGAACCTCAGACTTCAACACAGGAAATGTGCCCGGAAGGACTTGTACTTGTAGTGCTATTGGGCATCTTAGGAAACACCAAGCTCAGAGAGTCCCTGCCACTGACATGGAGCCAAATGGCATCTTCTCATGTGAGCTGTTTCTTGGAGTCACAATTCCCTGAGCACATGTTGTCTGCTGCCTCACAACAGTCACAACCCATGCTTATAAACTGAGTATGAGTTAAAGGCCCAAAGGGCCCAGTTCCTATCTCAAAGGAAGGATGGACTGTGTTCCTTTGGCTCTTCTGGAATTGGAAGCTTTGATACTGTACCATTAACAGCTGGACAGGGCTGGTCATTTTTACTAAGACTCACCAGTGCCACCTAAGCACTCTGTCCTGGTCTTCAAACAGCCACTCGGTGGCAGAATGAAGGAAAAATGACCAATGCTATTTATGTTTTATCAGAGGGATTTTTTTCTTCTTTTTCTATTCTGACCTGAAACTAGTTTTTAAGTTGCCACCTCAACAAGTGTGTAAAGATATAAATGGAAAGATGTTATTACAGAAGTATCGGACATTGCCTCAAAGCCCATCCAGCAGGGCACAGACTATATATACTGTAGCTCCTATCTAATAACTCACCATCTAGATGGCAAGAAAAGTGATCTAAACATAAACTTAGTGATTGGCCAAGATGCATAAGCACAGGGATGAGCACAAAGAGCTATAAAACAGCAAGTGTTATAAAATTCCACTTAAATAAAGCCCATAAACATGCATATACATCCCTGGCTGGTGGCTAGGGCCAGCCTACAGCTGCAGATCTAAAGATGCTTTGCCTAAATCCCTACCCACACATTGATAAACCCCAGTCTCCTTGAATCACTGAAGGACCCTTGTTGGCCAAGTCACAGCTGGGTTCTCTGTCCCCACCTGCCCCAGTCCATTCTCCCCTTCTGCTAAGTGTTCTCAAAGTCGGGACTATCTTACTGTTTTCTGTGCCTCTCTTGTTCCCACACCATAACCCACTAGGAGGTAGAGAGTCAACTCTTTCCTAATGCTTCCCTGTACACTCATAAGTCTGTGTGTGTCAAGAATGCTGCGGAAGGCTTGGAAAAGTCTGCAGCAGCTTTTCATAACAACAAAGCAAGCACCTTGCAGTTCAGCCATTAGGCATCCCTGTAGAAGTACCTTGACCACTCCCCCAAGCAAGGTACAGCCTCCTGCTGGGATGGGGCTTCACTTTAGTTTTCTTTCTATTTTCAGCTCTATTGCTCTCCTTCCTGCTCTTGATTGGCTCTGGGAGCTCCAAGCTCTTCTCTCTTTATGAAGCAGAGCAATTCAGCCCTTTTCCTGCCTCATCCTAGCTCCACATATAGGCCACATTTGCTTGTGTCCAAACCCATCCTGAGGCCCCAGGTCAACTCCCAACAGCCACTCCCTGAACAGAACCTGTCCTCCTTAGATAGCAGTTGGCAAGTAGCAATGCTATCCACATGCACACATGAACACACACATATGCACCCATGAGCACACACACATGTGCACATGAACACACACACACACACACACACACACACACACACACACACACACACACACAAAATCAGCCTAGAATATGTCATCCAAATGATAACAGTGGTTGTTTCTCAGAAATAATGATTTTGTTTTTTAATTTGCCCTCTCTCTCTCTCTGCCCCCTCTCTATCTCTCTCTTTGTGTGTCTGTCTCTGTCTGTCTGTCTCTCTGTCTCTCTCTGTGTCTGTCTGTCTCTCTCTTTCTCTCTCTCTCTCTCTCTCTGTGTGTGTGTGTGAGAGAGAGAGAGAGAGAGAGAGAGAAAGAAAGAGAGAGAGAATGAACATGTATGCATGTGTGTGCTATTTGAACTTTCTAAAATGGGTTCAGTTTAGATTTCTGGTCTGAGCAGAGAAAAGACAATATGCTCTGCGGTGCAGATACCCAGGTCAAGTGCTTGCCACAAATCCCTCACTGCATGAAGTCATTGAGTCCCCTGCTCCTCAGCTGACCCATCTCAGTACATCTCCCTGCCCCATCCTGTGGTGCCACAGTGGCAGACAGCCAACATTCCAGGCAGGATGGCCTTCCCAGACATTCTGCTCATAGGTGCTCACAAGCATTTGAAGAGTAGCTATAGTGAGACACCCCCCCAGAGAGCCAGGGAGTCCAAGGACCACAGTGACCTCTACTCTACCTACTTTCATAGGAACTATTTAACTGAGACACATGTTGAATGGTCAGAGGCAGGGCTCAGCACCTTCTCGAATCTGGTGAAGGAATCCTTGGTCCCAGTGTGAATAACTGAATGCCACCCCAGCAGGAAAGGAGGAGTACCAGGGGTCTGGGGAGCACTCCAAGCCCCCAAATCATAGCCTTAACAGACACATGTGGTATTGCTCTTATCACAGCATCCTTTCATGACTTGTCACAACTACTCTGTTGTTACAATAACAAGAAATGAGAGTTGCTTTGTTGCCCAGAAAATTATACAACAAAACATGAACCCATGGTCCAGAATAGTAGGTGTAATCCCATGATCAGCACTGAGACTTGGCACTCAGGAGAAGAGGTTTCCAACTCTCCTCTACTCTGTCCCTTACCTGACATGGGTTTCTATCCAGTGATCTGTCTGAGGTCCGTATTAAGTCATCTAGCAGAAATAGAACTTTAGCTATGACCCTCATCTAAGCCTGGCACTGAGTGACCCATTTTGAAGACATAAACTCAGTTCTTACAGAATGAGTCTTGCTCTTTCTCAGATCTCATTGATGGGAAACTCTCAGCATAGTGAGCTCCATGTTGTGCTTTCTTACACCATAGGTCATCAAGCCATAACACAAGGGCAGCAAGGTAGGTGGGATGGCCTATATCTTACAGATGAGGAAACCATATCCCACTGAGATTCACATGAGCAACTGACTAGAAGCTTCCAAGTCCATTTGTCAGCTATTGTGGCCATAATATCACATATGAAAAAGACCCACAAGCTCAGAAAATGACAGCAAACCTTCCCTCACTGGCAGATGGGGCCCCTGTGGTTTGGTGCTAGGTTGTTGGTGGTCCATTTCTGGAATCTCTTCATTCCTCTGGGGTGATGATCATGAACTCATTCCTCAGATTAGATGAGAGACAGCAAGATTTCACCCAAAACAGGCAACTCCATAACAGTGTTGGCCGAGACCCACATCAGTGGGAAGGAAATCTACTGCCACCTCTTCCACTGGGAAGTCTGATAACATTGCATGGGAAAGGACTAGGTGCTCCATTTGACTACCAGGAGCAAAATAAGAGGAATGGGATACGCCACACATTCCTAGCGAGCTGAGAGGAAACACCAGGATCCAAATTGGTCCCCTGCCACCAAAATGCACTGTCACCTTGCTTCCTTCCTGTTGTTCTGTTGTCCCCTCCACAACTGTGCAAATGAAACTGGGCTCATGATCTTGATATGAATGGAGAAACCTGCTCACTGGCTCTAAGAAGGCTGTGGCCAGCTTCTCATGCAGGATGAGGAGCCAGAGATGAAAACCATACCTTGTCACCAAGGCCCATTCATCAGTAACATCTGCTTCCTGCCCACCAAAGGCAGAAGACTGTTCACTCATGCCCAGCTTGGACAGGGTGTTTTTCAAATATAATAGGGGCCAGGCGGTGGTGGCACACGCCTTTAATACCAGCACTCGGGATGCAGAGACAGGTGGATCTCTGTGAGTTCGAGGTCAGCCTGGTCTACAAAGCTACACAGAGAAACCCTGTCTTGAAAACCGAAAAAAAATTAAATATGGTGGTAATGTTCCCCACAGTATTTCATTCAGGGTGTCCAAGTTCTCATCTGTGAACTCCAACTTCTAGAACCTTAGTAGGGACATCACTGCTAATATCTAGCTATTTACCCATATCTGGGGCTCAAGAGGCTTTGAACAGACACACCAACTGTAGGGAATGGCTATTGCCTGAGAATGGGAACCAATGTTCTGAGTTCCTGTCTCGTGCTTTTGCTCATCCCTGACCTCCATTTATCAATTTGTAAAATGGGCTTTGGCCAAAATATCCATCCTAAGGTCTTCCTAGCCAGAAGTTCCCACTCCCAGGATACAGGCATGTCACTGATGGTTCTAGACTCTATTCTGCCTGTGATGATCATACTTCAAGTTCATTGATCTAAAACACTCACTGCCCAGACTCCTCTGTCTTCTATCCATTAGGGAGGTGGGGCAATTAGGAGGAGTGGTGAGTGTGGGGAGTGGCCTGGTGAGTGTGAGGAAGGGCCAGGTTAGCTTAGATCTGTCAGGTTCCAGGGCTTTCCCAGTAACCCTATGTTATTCTTGGATTGGAGACTCTTCAATGAATCCAGTGTGTAAGGGATGTGTGTGTCTGTGTGTGTGTGTGTGTGTCTGTGTGTGTGTGTGTGTGTGTGTATGTGTAAGGCCTAGAGGAGATGAAACAGTTTGACTCTTTGTGTCCCAAACAGGAACCACAGACCAACAGCCACAACAACAGCCTGGAGCACACTGTGAACACAGGTCCTCAGGCCCCAGAGCCCTCAGTCAGAATTACATTGAGCAGGCAGGCTCTCCAGGCCTCTTGCGCTCACCCCATACCTTGAGATGTACTGATATGGTAGGCACTATAGCCATGCTTTTCCATTACAGACTTTTTCTCTGTTTTTTTTTCTACACACTTCTCCTAGCTGCTTTCATCCCCCCAAGCCCACACCAGTGCCTCTTTGCTGGAAGGCTGCCCTAGGGCTGCTGGAGGCCCCTTTGCCTGTGGCACAGAGAGCCTGAGGGCCTAGAAACTTACATCCACTCAGGGGCAGCCCTTCACCCAGGGCTTCCCAAACTTCCACAGTTCCCCTATGTCTTAGTCATTCACACAGAACTCATTCCTAGGCCAAAAGGTTGTACAGATAAACAAACAAACAAACAAAAAGCCCGGTAGCATGGGTCAAACAGCTTTAACAGTATTTATGTCCTAATAATAACATGTCAATTTTACCCATATATCACCACACTTGTGTATTGACAGGGTGCATGTACCTGTTTGGCCACTGCCCAAACTCTTCCATGCTTGGAATCTGACTGGGCACCATTGCCCTCATTCCAGGCTCCAACGGCTTTCCACTAGGTCTGGGATTTTGATACCAGCTGCTGCTTCACACCCAGCTTCACACAGATTTGACGTCATCTGAGGGAATGTAGGGCAGTCTGATGCTTAAACTGAACTGTCTTGAGAGTGGGTGTCTGGCAGCTGATGCTGTGCTTTCCTCTAAAAATTAAAACATACAACAGCAGCTTGGGTCATTTGGCTCAGGGCTTGGAAAGCACGTTCCAACCTGTAATTTGTGTTGCCTGTGTCTCAGCATCCAGCTTTTGCACCCAGTTCAAACCAAGATGACCTTGAGCAAGACCTGAGATGTCCGAAGCTGCCCTCGGGGCCTCAGCTATTATCTGACCACATTGCCATGTGTTCTTTTCCCATCCTGGTCTCCACTCTTCACTCATTTCTGGATTATTCTAATAATCCTTCCTACGGAGTGGAATCTCTATCTCTGTGTCTGTTTGGGGGTACCCAGTCTAAGAAAAAGGTGCCCTGAGAGGAAGGCTGGGACTAGTACAAAATGACGCTCTCATTCATGGGAGAATGTGCCTACCTCTATCTTGGACAATGATAGTGGCATGAAAACTGAGAGTCAAGTCCGGAAATACTATGGGAGTGGAGTTACCAGCATTGGCCACAAGCTAGATAAGGAAAGGCGAAAGAACTGTGTCTATCACCACTGTTTAGTGATGTCAGAGATGGCCTTGGGAGTAAAGAGCCAGGTTTGGGCAAGTAGAGAGTTCCCTTTACCACATACCAGGCACAACCTCTGAAATCCCAATTGTAAAAGAGAGAGCTAGCTAGAGTGAAAGTCGAGCAGGCAAATTTCCCCACCCACTTTTAAAAAGGTTTTGTTTAAATGTGTGCTTGATGCTCTGTTCCCAGCTTCATTAACCCCCTAATAATTATACTAATTATGCCACTATCTCTGCATAAGGATGTGTTTGGAAGCCCCACTCCCGCTCAGCTTCGAATGGCAGACAGCGTGTTCCCGAGCCAATGTGTTGCTGTTACATCCAGAAATGTTTTAAGCAAACAGAGGAGCACCTGTTGAATGTCATTGTGGCTGGAGGCGGCTCAGCTTGAGCAGCCTGTACAGGTTCAGAGCAGGGCCACACTCTACTGAGTCAGCTTCTGTGGAGGAGCAGATGAGAGTATAGGACTGCTGTGCTCCCAGGGCCCACAGGGGTGGACAGGAGCTGTATTTTGATACTTTTGTACCTAGCTGTTCTTCTATTCCTCTCCACAACCAGGAGCTATGGGAACTGCCACCCCAATTTTACAGGTAGGAAATCCTTACCTTCTCAGTACAGGCATGCTTTCCATGGTGTTGTCTTGGATTCTTTACTTTCCTACTGGGTCCTTTCATCCCAGCTCTGGTTCTATTAGTATAATTTTTTTTTCTTCTCTGTATACCCTAAGCTGTCACATTTAGAGATTAAGGAAGAGGTTATCTTCCTAAGGTCAGCAGATTCTAGCAGATACCCAAAGACTCCATGCGTAAACTTAACAATCTAGAGTCTATTAGCCCTCAGCCATCAAGCCAAAGATACCCCCAGAGTAGGTCATCCCAGGCCCAAGAACCAGGCAACTTAAGATGTTCCCATGGCCCCCAGTCCACCAGAAGTAGCCAGTCTTGAACTGTTCCCCCCCCCGCCCCACTGCTTTTCCTTCAGAAAGCTCATGAACACCATACCCTATACATTTGCCCTTACATTCTGCCTCCTGTGCAGCTCTGCAGCTCCCCCCGCATGGTCCTGAGTGTGAAGTGTCCTGTTCTCTCATTTCTAGGTGTGATGGCTAGTGTTAATTGTCAGCTTGACAGAATCTAGAATCACCCAGGAGACAGGCCTCTGGGGATGACTGTGAGAAATTATCAAGATCATATTAATTGATATGCAGGAAAACATCTTAATTGTGGGTGGGGACATTCCCTGCGTGGGGGGATACTGGACCATTTATTTATTTATTTATTTATTTTAAAAATTTGAATTCTGTGTATATGTGAGCAGCGGATATCCATGTGTCTGAGGAGGCAAGAAAAGGGTGTCAGATGCACTGGAGCTGGAGTTACAGGCGCTGTGAGCCTCCTGAAGTGGGTTCTGGGAACAGAATGTCAAGCAGCCTCTGTAGAGCAGTGTTCACTGTTAACAACTGAGCCGTCTTTCCCAGTCTGTTTAATTGAAGAAAGTGAGCTGATAACTAACAAGCTTGCTTTCATCCCTCTCTGTTTCCCAATCAGAGATGCACAATGTGCAATGTGACTGGTTGCTCCAGGAACCTACTGCCTTGAATCTCCCACCTTGATGGACTAGCTCTTGAACTGTGAGTGCAATAAACCCCCTCTCCCTTAAATTGTGCCTATCAGGATATTTATCACAACAGGAAAACAGGCCAAGACACCAGGGGAACCATGGCAACATTCAAATGTTCTGCTGATGGCTCGACCTCCTTAAATTGTTAATCAGCCACATTTACAAATTAAGACCCAGGCGCCGAGAACAGCCCCTTTAATTACCTAGAAGAGAAACATCAGGGATGAGACCTCTGTAAAAAGCTTAGTAACCCCAAGAGGAAAGGCAGCAAACATTGGCTGGAAGAAAGGAGACCTCAGAGGAAAAGTGGAAAGGATGTCAGAGGGCACTCTGAGCAGAGGGCTCCAGTGCCTGGGCTGGCATCTGAGTTCCATCCAGAGCCAGAACACAGCTGAGGCTGACTGAGGAGTGGGCATGGGCTTCCTTTCTGAATGTCCACAATGTTCAGACCAAGGTGTGTGTGTGTGTGTGTGTGTGTGTGTGTGTGTGTGTGTGTGTGTGTGTGTGTGTGTGTATGTGTGTGCATTTATATAAATATATATAAATATGATAATATCTTTGAAAGATAAAATTTTCTTTAAAAAAAAAAACCCTGTCAGGACATTGTGAGGCAAGGACCCTCCACTGACGTCGTGAGTCCATTTTCTGTGGGCCTTCTACTGTGAGCATGCAGCCTATCCTTAAGAGTACTTTGTTTCCCCAGTGAGACTCTCTTGAAGGAAACTAAATTTTCATTTTTAAGTAGTTTTCAATTAGAAATAACTTCTGGGTTAGGGATGAGGGCATGTGCCCACTTCTCCTTTTGGCTCCAGGACCCCATCTGGTGCAGACCCATGCAGGCCCTGTGCATGCTGCCTCAGTCTCTGCTCATTCATAGATCATATGTGATCTAGAGGCCTTCTTCTCTAGTGTCCTCCACCTCTTCTGGTTCTTACACTCTTTCTGCCTCCTCTTCATCACGGTTCCCTGAGCTGAGGGGAGGGATTTGATGGAGACTTCCTATTTAGAGCAGAGTGTTGCACAGTCTCTAATTCTGGTCTCTCATTCTCTGCATAACATCTGGCCATGAGTCTCCACATTTCTTCCCATTTGCTGCAGGAGGAAGCTTCTCTAATGATGACTACACAAGATACTGAACTATGAGTATAACAGAATGGCATTAGGAGTCATTTTATTCCTTTTTAAGTACAGCAGTATTTAGTTTTATCCTTGGCCCCTGGGCTGTCTTGCCTCAGGTTCTTGGTCACCCAAGCAGCGTTTCCTATAGGTTCTATCTGGAGCAATGGGCCTTAAGTCAAATCAGGTATCAGATATTGGTTGCTTACTCTCCCAAGCTTTGTGCCACCATTGCACTAGTGTGTCTTGCAGACAGGACACAATTGTATGTCAAAATGTTTGTGACTGTTTAGGTGTTTTATATTTTTCCTCTGGTAGACTGAAGAGTAATTTCCTGTACCAAAGACATCAGCACATAAGGGTGAAGGCTCTGGGTAGGTACCAGCTAAACATCCCCATGTTCAATGATTGTATGGGTGTTATATTCAGTAATGGGCATTGCTGTCAATTTGTGGAGAACAACCCACAGTCTTGGCAACAGCCAGGGTTATTTGGGGGTTCCCATGAGACATATTTGGCCCACAACTCAATTAGATGTAACCCAATGCAAGTACTGGAAACTTCATTTGGTAACAAGAGATGGCCAGTTGGGGCTCTGTCTTCCCCATTATTTGACAATTTCATTTAGATTCCCTTAGCATCTTATGTATTTTAGAAAGCTTCTACTGTATTCAGTTTTCACCCTACCCCTCGAATGGTCTCCCCCTGTATTCCCTCATTTATCCTCCTCCTCCTTCCCTCTCCTACTTGATCCTTCCATTCCAGACACCCTCTAATCCATCTACAACTATCTTGTTTCCATTTCCCAGGGAGATCTGTCACCCCTCCCTTACTCTACACCTAGTTCTATGGATTGTAGCTTGGTTATCATTGACTTAATGGATAATATCCACATATAAGTGAACACATACCATATTTGTCTTTCTAGTTCTAGATTACCTCGCTCAGTATGATTTTTCTCTAGTTTTGTCCATTTACCTGAAGATTTCATAGATCCATTTTTTTCAAATGACTGAGTAATATTTCATTGTGTAAATGTGTCACATTTTCTTTATCCATTCATTTGTTGAGGGGCATCTAGGTTGGTTCCAGTTTTTAGATATTGTGAATAGAGAAGCAATGAACATAATTAAGTATCTCTATAGTAGTATGAACCGCCATTTGGGAATATGCCTAAGGGTATTATAGCTGGACCTTGAGGTGGATTAATTCCCATCTTCCTGAGGAACTGTCACACTGATTCCATAGTGGTTGTATGAATTGGCAATTCCACCAGCAATGGAGGAGTGTTTCCCCTTGCTCCACATCCTCACCAGCATGAGCTGTCATTTGTTTTATTGATATTAACCATTCTGACGGGTGTAAGATGAAATCTTAAAATAGTTTTGATTTGCATTTCCCTGATGGCTAAGGATGTTGAGCATTTCTTTAAGTTGGACCAAGGCAATTTAAACAAAGTTTCACTCCTGACAGTCCAGGAGAGTCAGGCATCTGGCTGGACCCAGAGATGCTAATGAGCCCGTCTGGGAAGCTTAGTGTCTGGCTTGGCAGGAAGGCCCTGCTCTGGCACACATCATCAGCCCCTGGGATATGGGGAAAGGTGTGTTCAGCTGCAGCAGCCCGGGGGAGGCCGAGTAGCTTTGTGCCAACTGGCATGAAGAGACTATCTGGAAGAAAGATTCACAGAGCCACCCTCTGAGAAGACACAGCCTCTTGGGGGCAGTATTTGTCAAGGTGCTTTAAGGTAAAGATGCCTCCTCCACCACACACTTGCTAATGCATTCACATAGGCACAGCTCAGTGAGGATATGGAGTGGAGTGTGGGGCAGAACACAACTTGCCCCCACTCTTCTGGGCATCTGTGGAACGCCGCACAATTGCACTCTGGCAGCCTTGTCTCTGCCTACGGGAAGCTGACACTCATGGTAAACCAAGAGCTATTTACAGGCATGGTGATGAGAAAGCCTGGGAACAGCTCCTTGAAGAGGCTGAGGTGGGTCTTGGCAATTGCAAGGCCACTGAGCTGGTGAATGCCAATGTGAGGGCTTGCCTGGAACACACAACTGAGGAGCTGTGGTAAGTGCTTTTTCCCATTTGTCTGTTTTTCTCTCTGGAGATAAAGCTGAGGAAATGGGGACCCAGCTTCCAGAAGAAACCATTGTCCTGACCCCTCCACTGAAGTCCCCTTCTCAGGAGTTGAGAAATGGTTGAGGTTGAGGCAAAGGCAAGTGCTAGGCCTGCACCACAACTGAGAGCCTCCTTTGTCTTGAAAGTCTGAGCTCCCTTTCCAGACCTATGCACACACAGCTGTAACTACAGGGTGCAGAGAATGACAGTAGTCCTGGAGAGACTGAGACTCTAAAACTGCTCCTCAAGGCCCAGGTACAAGTAGACAGATAGGGAGGGGCAGAGAGTGCACCCTAGAATGTTCTCTGTGATGAATTTGATGCCAGGAAAAAATAAATAAATCTATGGGTGTGTTTCCCCTGGAGGAATGGCCTCAACAAATTTGCAATGAATGAGAATGTTTCTGGGCTACGTGCTGGAAAATTAGCACGGGCTTGCATTAATTGAAATTCAGTTCTTTATGTATATCAATTCCCTTTGATCCTTCTGGGATTCACAGCAGCAAGAAAGACACAGAGCAACAGATTAATCCAAGTGTTGTCAGCGACAATGATAAATTGAGGTGTAAAAGCCCACATTGAGATAAATTGCTATTAAAAACCCAGCTGCCCCTCTTCCTGTTAAGTCTGCAGAACCAAGAATTTGTTAAAATAGTGGGGTTGCCTCTCATGAAGAGGCAACTATGCCCGTCTTCATGCAGCTCTTTCTCACCTCGGGCTACTTCCCTACCCTTAGTGTTGTTGCTGGGTGTCATCTAGGTCACCGAGTGCCTTCTCATGGGTCCTCTGCTACACACACACACACACACACACACACACACACACACACTTCTCTGCACTCCTCCTGTGCACTTCCTGGCCATTTCCTGAAACCTCACACAGCATAGGCAAAACTTAATGTGCCATTTCTGCCAAAACGTAGTAGATCCGAGTTCTCACCAACAGCTCAGTTTCCCAAGTCAGTACATCATTCCAGGCTTTTCCCTTCCTTTCCCCCAACCCAGTATTAATAGCTTAGACCTCTGACAACAGCCCTCTTCTCTTTGGGAGTCTTGATAGTCCAGTCTCAGCCCCATGGCCAGCCATGGCCACCTGCACTGCACCAAACTGTTCATATCTCTGGAAGATATCACACTTCCTTACGCTCTGACTTTGCCCCTTTCTCCACCCTTCTCTGCTAGGAGCCCTCATGCTTGTTCTAGAAGCTCAAGCTCAAACAGAATGGAGCGCTCACCCAAGAACCTGTGGTGGCTCTATGGTGGTATTCTCCATTGTTCTCACCATACTGGGAGCCCTGGGCATTTAGGGACTTACACACTTAAGTTCACATGCATCCACAGTCTGTGGTTGACTGTGCTGTGCTGGAGGTGTGAAGATGAGTAGCCATCAGTTAGCTCAACATCGGAAAATGCACCTGCACCAGGGGGCGGACACTGCCTTTTGGGACGGAGGGATCTTGCCATGTGCTGATATCACAAAGCAGAGCTCTGTGGAGCTCTGGGGACACCTGGACCCATTTCCTCCTGTATGAGCCCTAACAGACATTCCCAGGGTATTTCCCTGGATTATTCAAATAAACATCATTTCAGGCACCCTGTCATCGTACAGCTAGTGGGAAGGGGGCACTCAGAGAGGAATGAATTCATAACTGTTTATTCCCCAGACTAGCATAAGGAAAACTACATCATTAAAATTACATGCTGCATACACTTCCTGATCAACATGGATAGTAAGGAACTTTCTCTCCACAGATGAAGAGCTGTTTCAAGATGAAGGTCTTATCTCACTCTTTGTATCTGGTTTTGTTGTGTCTGGGAGGCTCCACTTCATTATCTGTCCTTTGGTTCATTCTCCTCCTTTTTCCCCTTCCCCTCCCCCTCCCTCAACCACTGCTTATTCTCTTCACTCACCCCACCAGTAATTTCCCAAGTAACAATAGAAGGGATGCCTTGGAGTAATCAGCCACTGCAATTTGGGGGTGAATATTCCATTAGTTCCAGGCCAGGGATTCCTGATCAATATTGCCTTCTCAAGGCCAACCAGTGTAACAAACCTTCTTATTAAGCAATTCTAAGTCCTGATGCTGTTCCCCATGACTGGCAGTCAATCTGCGCTTTAATTAATGCCTGCACCTCTGTTCACTAGAGCTATGGAGTCCCCTCAAACATCTTCAGCCCCCACTCTGCAGTGATGCTGCTGGAGACTGAGAAGTCCAAAGCCCAGCTTAGACCTTTGATGACTCCAGGGCTTAGAACTTCAACACCCAACTTTCAAGAACGTGATCCCTTCACACCCCCACTCCCAGCAATGGAAGGAAGATCTCTCCCTCCCTCACATTCTCCACCTACCACACTCCAGGTATGTATCTTGACCAAGACTCATCATTCTCTCCTTGCACACCTTTGGTGATGGCAGACTCATCCCCTGTGGAAGATGCTGGGCTTGGCTGTGACCATTACTAAAATCCAACTCCTCTTGAGATAGATTCTATTGCCTTGGATCCTGGCTTTTTATTTCAGAAGCATTGGGTTCTCCCTCACCCCCCCCCAAAGTTATCTCTCACTCCTTGAACCAGTATTCTAGCTGCCTCCTTTGTGCAAAGATCCCCTAGTGGTTGGTGTTTCAGGCCTCCATACTGTCATAACAGCAGCATTAAGATCATAATTTGCTGAGCATTTGCTGTGTTGGCCCCAGACTTGGAACAAAGTGTTCTTTCTATGGCTTAGTTTTCTAACACACATAATTGATACAAGAAACCCTCCCTAGACCTCCCTAAACCACCCACCTATGTCAGGACCTACACTCTGAAAGGTGGAAATTAGTTGTGCCCTGTGCCTATGGCTGCAGCTAATGATAGGAATAGAAAGCAGAGCTCAGGGAATATTCAGAAGAATTAGCAAGGTCGATTTTGAAATACACATGGCCCAGGGCTGACCTAGGATGTGAGTTAAAACAATGTCACCCCAGTAACGTAGGCAGTACTTGGCACCCACTCAAATGGAGCCGTAAGATCCTAACATCTGAGGAGCAGAACTGAGTGTGGCAAGTGGCTAGTTCTAGGTCCAGAGCCAGCCACATACCCACCCTTCTGGCCCTTGATACCTGAGAGCCCCTTTCCCCTGACCTTGGCAGGACCTTATGGCTTTCCCAATTTCCAATCTATCCTCTTGTGCTACTACTTCAGGGTCCTCTGTATTACCAAGCTTCTCCACAGCCTCTCCGTTGACACCTAAGTGCCCTTAACTCCTACACTGTGTATTCAGGAGTTACCTTTGAAACTAAGGTACAGACTAATGGCTGTAACATGACATATTACAAACGGTGGACTCACCTCAGGGTTGAGACAGTCCCGGTGAGGTGTTCCTCATGCAGAGAAGCATTGCTGGTGATTTGAGTGTAGCAACAGAGGGCACTTGGGGGATTTGCTGCCCCTGTGGAACAGCCTACTGGATGAGGTATGGAGACAGGAGCATGACTGTAGCTTGCTTGCCAGCCAACCTAAAAGAAAATAGTGGGCTCCAAGTTCAGTGGGGGACTTTGTCTCAAGGGAATAAGGTAAAAGGAAACAAAAGACACCTACATATGTACACACGTGTGTATATACCCCATACACAGTGGCGCATAGACAAATACACCCTACCTAATACAAGTGACACCGCACACACAAAGCGGAAGTAAACAAGAAGCAGGTGAGAAGGAGGGACTGAATAAGAGGAGGAAGAGGAGAAGGAGGAGGAAGAAAAGAAGCCGTGAGCAGGGAGTATGGCTAGGCTATCAAACCTCAAGACCTGTCCCCAGTAACTCACTTCTAAAGGTTTCACGACCTTCCAGACTGTACCATCAGCTGCAGACTAAGTATTCGAACTCATGAGCCTATGAAAGCCATTTCACACTGGTTGAGTGACCACCTGCGTCAGAGACACAAGAGGGAGGGAGAAAGGGGAGAACAGATGTCATCAAGTTCAGGGGAGCAGAGTGTCTTTCCAAACCATGAGCTGCTTAGCATAGATGGGCTGGGCTCATACCTGGATATGCATAGAAGAATGTGTTGCCATCTGACCTGAATTTAGACCTAAGCTTGAGCACACTAGGATGTCTTCAGCAAGGTCATTTGGGACAAGAGATTCTATCTCAAGTTTACTGCCATGTGTGAGTTGAAGAAGTGGCTTCCAGGTACAAGCTGCAAGCTGCTCCAGCTTTTGAGACCTCCTGGTCTTGGAACCCATACAAGCCTTCAGCTGCCTTACATTCATCAAATTCTCGGGCTGCATTTTGCCAAGTACAACAAGTGTGTGTTTTTAAGGGGAAATTAATGCATATGCTTCTGATTCATCGTATGTGGAAGTGATCAAAATATTGTGTCTGAAGTAGAGTAACATCTAGAAAAGGCTTTGGGTAGTTTTGCCAGGTTTTTGGATGTCTCTTGAGGAGACAAGGTTCCAGCCTCATTGCCTCCCAGTCATATCAGGAGGTATAAACAGCACTTCCTTTAGGAAGCCTCCCCATGCTACCCCACTATCAAGCTCAGAGCACGTGTGGACCGTATTCAGAGGCACAGCCTGTGGAAATGCCCTCCCTTCAGGTCACAAACCCCTCCCTCTACAAGTAAACTGACCCAGGATGGAATCCAGACACCCTGATTGATGGATTCCATCAGGACCTACCTTCTTGGACATTATGAGCCTGCCTATTGTCTGTACCAGGTGTGCCAGAAGACAAGGCCATTCAGGGGACCCTGTACTGGAAGACAGAGAGGCTGGATGGGCTGGGAGACTGAGACACTGAGCTGTGCAAGGTTTGGTCTCAGTTCTTCGCTTCTCAGTTTATAAATTTCCTTAGTCACATGCTCAGGAGTAACAGTCACACAGGGCAGGCTACCATCCAAGAGACAACCTCTGTGTCTCTCCTACAGAACTGTAAATTTTCCTAAAGGAAAAAAGGGACATTGACCTTGACCCGGACATGGGTAGACCCTGATGCAGGCTTCACACCAAGCCTTGATCCTGGCCCAACAAGACCCTGAACATGGCTTTGGATCAAGTCTCCACACTATCCACTGGCCCAATCTGGCATAGCCAAGGCCAAAGCTGTCCTCAGCCTCAGACTGAGCTCATTACCTACTTGGAGCCTGTGCACTGCCACTGCCCCTGAACTGTGCCACAGTTCTGCATGGTAGCTTGGCACAGCCTTGCCTTTTATCAAGGCAGCAGTGAGGCTGTGCCTCTATCCTCAAGCCCTCACTCCTCTTACCCAACTGCAAATACATTAGGAGTCTAGCTAGCATCTGCCAAACTCCCTGTCCCTCAGGCCACCGAAGTCAACAATTCT
This sequence comes from Cricetulus griseus, assembly GCF_003668045.3. Taxonomy (NCBI): domain Eukaryota; kingdom Metazoa; phylum Chordata; class Mammalia; order Rodentia; family Cricetidae; genus Cricetulus; species Cricetulus griseus. Next base: position 85,670,691 of record NC_048600.1, read on the forward strand.
GTTTGAGGAATATGTGGCAAGTGAAAGTTGCCATCTGGACAGGTGGTAACATGTTGTTTTCCTTCACAAGGTTGCTGTATACCAAGTTTGTAGGACACAGAGCCTTGCTATGACCAGGCTCTGATCATGGTTCCCTGGGGCCCTCCCCAAGTACTCTCCTCCTTATGGCTGCTCTGACCTCCTGATCATGGTAGTTAGCAAGCAGGAAAGACCCGGGTTCTGGTTGTCCCTGATCAAATGGCCAGAGTTTGGGCTTCCCTTCTCTCTGGCTACCCACTCAGTTCCTTGTGGGTCAGTCAGCCTTACAGTTTCCACAATTCCAGATGGTATTGTTTATAGTGGATTATGTTTCTCTGCTAGGATATCATCCTGTTATTTCCTGTGTGACAATGTTCCTGGAGAGACATGAACAGACATCTATTCATACCCCATATTGGGAACCAACAACAGACCAAAGTACAGACACCACCAAAGTCAAACTTGGTGAACCAATGAGCTTTACTCATTGCAAAAGGAGAAATGGCACAAACAACTTCATTGCCAAAGCCCAACCCAGCATGGATAACAGTCCATAAAATCTGGGAACACAGAGCATATTGTATAACCTGCAAGCAGCTCAACAGGTTGGAGAGTGTCCTTTCCAGGTCCTCAGCTCAGCTGGTCTCAGAATCTTCTAGGTATCTTGGCTTATCTAAGAGTGTATCCCAGCAGTCCTCACTGCTGATATGTACTTGGCCAAGTGAATCTGCAGGGTTTGGGTTTCCTGGAGTTGTTGAGTTGTTTACTTCCTGAGTTTAAAGCACTTCCCTCCAGGATGGGATGTTACAGCTTCCCTTAGAACATCCTGGTGTTTCACTTTCCTGTAACCATCCTGTCTTAAAATATCCTGTTGTTTCACCTCACCCTGCAACATCTTGTGTCTTAATAAGTTTTTCTCCAAGATGGAAAGTTCTAATCTTAAAGGGAAACTGCTATGCAACTCCTCTAGAGCAAGTATCCGGGTCATTTCCTGAGGGACAGAACCCACTACCAGAAAGTGAGCTGCACCATTTGGTGTCATCCAAAGGAGCAATGCTGGTACTCCAGCATAAGTCTCCCAGACAGTCTGCCCTGGAAACACACTGACAACAAGCCAGGTGTATAACACCTATACAAAGCGACAATGTCTTTCATGTGTCCTGTCTGGAAATATGCAGATTGCTACAGAAAGATCTGGCAAGAGCTCTTGAGAAAATCCACACAGTAAGAGGTGAGGGAAAGAGGACACAAGAGGGCCTCCTCCCACTAGGATGTTCTTTCCACATAGGCTGCCAAGCACCAGCAAGCCAGCATCCTGTCACTCCTGCAGAAGACCCAGCTCATAGCTCACAGCTCACACTAGCTATCAAAGACTCCTTGGTAACTTCAAAGAGCTTCAGAAAGAGGATGGCACAGAGATCTCTTCTTACTTGTAGAACTAAGAGTGTGGATGGGGTGTGTAGAGGGCAAATCAGTCTTTGTGAGTCCTGGAGAAGCCAGGAAAAGTTAAACACCCAGTGTATCTTTTCAATGGATTGAGGTACTTAGAAGTTCCTCCTGGAATGCTGCGAATGGATGTAGTTTATAACCTGGCAATCCTTTGCTACCTGTTGAACCAAGCTCCGCCTATACCCCCCTTTGCAGAATATTGTTTTATTTATCCTAGAGTTTCCTGCTAAAACCTTGAGCATTACTTCTAGGCCACAAAGCCCATCCTTATGAATGATGTCAGTTGTACTTTACAACAGCCTAAGTGACTTCTGTGTTATCTTAGGGCCAATGGGCCAATCCTGACATCCACAGTCATCATGTTTACCTCAGTCATTCTCCCTAGACTCTTATTTTGAGCATTTTTCTAAGTCAACAGAACCCATCTTACAGAAGAAGTCACATGTACTTTATAAAGAGCATCAATAAAAGCATGTCTTAAGCTCTACCGTACTCACTGAGTTAACTGGGTTACCAGAAAACTTTTTTTCCAAAATTGCATTGTGCTTAAATATGGGTGAAGTAAATGATCTGGTGTCAGACTCTCAAAATCTTGGCCCAACACTGGTAACTAAAATCAGGCTGAACCAAGTTGCATTCTTGTCTCTTTGCGCATCATTTTCCTGCCTGCTTTAAAGCCTGCAGGGACCCTCCACAGGAGTAGGTATGTTATAGTGGAAAATGGGGATTGGGTGAGGAAGAAACATACCCACAAAATGCAATCAATCATCTAATCATCTTCCCTCCACAATTTTGTAGTTGGCACCACATGCGCAAGAGTTCTTTTTTATTTTTTTCATCTCATCATAGCTAATTTCTGATGTGTTCAAATTCCCACTGAAAGTAATGTTAACGGCTGCATAACATTTCATGAGCTGGCTGTATGCAACGGTTGGTTTTATCTTTTGTTCCCCTTTTGGTGGATATCTAGGCTTCCTCGTCAAGACTTGTTCTTCCTTTGCAGCTCAGATTGTTCTCATATCCACATGTTAAATTACTGAGAAAGAATGAATGTTTTTAAGCTCCTGAGTCATATTCCCTGATTGTTCTCAAAGAAAGTTTGTGACAGGGCTTTGAGATGGCTCAGTGGCCTAAGGTGCCTGCTGCTAAGCCTGATGACCTGAGCTCAATCCCAAAACCTACTCCTGCAAACTGTCCCCAGGCTTCCAGATCATGGCTGTAGTGTGCCTATCCATACATAACACACACACACACACACACACACACACACACACACACACACACACACACACACACACGTGTTAAAAAGAAAAAAAGGTCTGTGACCATTTACGTCCCCAACAATAAGTAAATCAGAAGCCTGTCATCATAGTGTTGTCACTTGAAATCTAAAGCCAGCCTGAGGGAAGCTTCTAAGTATACCTGTGAGGAATTATCTGCATTAAGGTTAGCCTTTGAGAATGAATTAATGATTACCTTGATTACATTAATTGATGCGAGCAGGCCCATCTTGATAGTGGTTGGGCCCATTCCTGGGTCAGGGAATCCTGCACTATATACAATGGAGAAAGCCAGCTGCACACTAGCATGGATTTAATCACCTTTTTTATCTGCTTCCTGACTATGGATATAATGTGACCAGCTGCTTCAAGCTTCTGCTGCCTTGACTGCCCCTGCATGAAGGCCTAAAGCATTTCATTGTGAACCCTTACATTGCTATTACCTGGGTATTTTAACACAGTGACAGGAAAAGAAACCAAGACACCCATCTTCCTGAAACCTCACCAGCACTGAGTATTTTCACCTCAAGATTTTGACACTCTGACAAGCAACATGGCAAGCTACACTCAGTTTGAATGTCTGTGACTGTTACCTGGTAAGCCATGCTGACTGGAGAGACACAAAGATGTCTTGAAGATGGAGATCTAAATATCAGCAGCAGGACTTCCAAGAGCTGGTGTGGGGGCTGTTGCTTGGATGTGATGCAGCTAGGGCTTGCACATTCTGAATGTCACAGTTAGAAAAATGTCACAAGCAGGGTTAGCCTCTGCCACGAGGCCTCCTGTGGGGTCTTTTCAGGTAGATCTCCAAGAAGAGGCAAGAGGAAAACCAAAAAGAGGACCCAGGACCTCATTCCAAGTGCATCAATCAAATAAGTCACTTCTGGTAGAAGGGAACAGACAGAGGTCAAGAGTGTTCAGGTCTACACCCCCCCATGAGCCTGGAAGATCAAGGGGTGCTCCTCCCTCAGCTACACTTGAAGAGGTGGTTTTGGGGGTGACTCATGCCCCTCATTGTCACCTTTGCTCCATCCTTACCCTTGGGTTTCACTCTTTATGTGCCTAGCTTCCAAAGCGTTGTTCTGGCTGATGGGCTGGCCTACAGTTCAGGCACAAAGAGGTGTGCATATGCAGTCAGGGAACTCAGATGTGACCAAGGCATGGAGAAGCCACAGGGGTGGAGAAGTGAGAATCCAGGAGCGAACAGAGGATGAGGAAGAGGGCCATTACCTTGTTGCAGTGGACACATCCCATGGTGGTTTGAATGAGACTTGTCCCCTTAGGCTCAGATATTTGAATGCATGGTCCCCAGTGGTGGAACAGTTTGAGAACAATCAGGAGGTTTGACCTTGTTGGCGGAGATGTGCCAATAGGGGAGAGGGCTTTGAGGTTTCAAGAGCCTGTGCTATTTCCATTTAGTTCTCTGTCTCACGCTTGTGGATCAAGGTGTAAGCTCTCAGATACTGCTCCAGCACCATGCCTGCCTGCCTGCTGCGATGCTCCCCACCTTGATGGTCATGGACTCTAACACCCAGGAACAATGAACCCCCAAATTAAATGCTTTCTTATACAAGTAGCCTTGGTCATGGCAATAGAAAATTAACTAAGATATACCCTAAAGCAACCCTTCTGCCATGTTTTGCCCTTTTCAGTCCTCTCCCTTTGAGTATTGGTGGGGCCAGTAGCATGTTCTAATCCATCAGAGTGCCACTGAGGAATTATAAAGTCACTACCAGGGTTGCCTCACCAAGTTAGACTTTGTTGAATTGAGAGAGCACATCTCTGGAAGGCCTTGAAAAAAGTCAACTGTCCTATGTTAACATACAGGGAGAGGACCCTATGGCAAGGCTTGAGTGACCTCTAACCCCAATACTAGTCTCCAGCCAGCATTCATTGAGAACTGGGGCACCAAGCCACATGGCTACAAACAGATGAATTCAGCTGGACAGTGAATGAGCTGGGATGTGAGCAGAGTCCACCAGATGAGACCTCGCATAGCATCTGGGAGGCCCTGGGCAGAGGACACGGGTAGTTCACTCTCACTGTGCAGAGCAAACAGAAAGAAAAATTAAGCCTTTAGTTCCTCTAAGTCCATAGTGGTGGTCACCTCTGCGGACCTGGCTCCAGACTAAAGGACCCTTGGCTGAGTTCTTTTTTTAAAAAAAAAAATATCACCGTTGGATTGTTAACAGTGAGTCTGCTCTGTTTAATTAGTTGTACAATTAAAATATTAGTAAAAATGTAAGGAAAATAAAAATATTTGTCCATGCATAATGTCCTTTGATGCACAAAGCAGCCTAAACGGCATCATTTGCATTTTTCAGAAAAAGACACAGAGACCAGGAGAGGGGAGCTGGCTTGTGCTGGGGCCACCAGCTTGCCAGCCACTAGGCCCACACTGCCCTTTCCCTAGGCTGTGCTACTCCTGTGCCTGGCAAATGAATGCAGACAATGGACTTTGTAAAGGCTATCAACAATAGTACTAGGGAACACAGATACAGGCTCCCAGTACTCTTCTGCTAAAGACAGAACAACTGTGTCCTACCCCCAATTCCTTGTTGAAGCCTAAAATCCAAGTTAATGGGGCCATGGAAAGAAGTCAGGTCATGAGAATAGACCTGTGTGAAGGGAGTGGCAACATTGTAAGGAGAAGACATGAAAGAAATGACCTCTTTCCAGTAGGTAAGAAGCCACAGCTAGAGCATCCCATTCTGTGTAATTTTGTAGTCATAAGAGTACCTGTATCTGTAAGCAGAGCTCAGTGGTAAAGACCCTGCTTAGCCTATATGACAACTTGGGTTCTATCCCTAGTACTGAAAAGAAACACACAACACAACTTGCAATGATGATAATCTATAGTATTCACTCCCCTGCCCAGGATGCAGAGGACACATGATTTCCCACACAGGAGGGCACTGGAAAGCCATTGGGGTTGCCAAGAGAGTTTCTCCTCTGGAGAAGGAAGTTTGAGGCCTCCATGGTTCCAGCAGCCTCTGACTGAGTCTCCAGGGAGCTGTCTTCTCTCTCAGCCTGGCCCAGAGTTACTGTACTCTGTGTCACTCACTTTTCTGGAGCACCAGCAGCCTGTATTGTTGAGAACGGCATATTTGACTTTAATCAGAGCTGCTGTCAAGCACTCACCCCCTTCCTTTGTGTTTCATTATCCTCAAGGGAGAAAAATTTCTTATGAGCATCATTTTACACCAACCTCCCAGACACGCTGAGACTCTGCAATTCCTGAAGCTGCTGAGCTGGTTTCTGCTCAACCTTGAGCCTCTTGCTACCCATCTCTTGGCCTCAGGTTCACCATATTTGCAACCAGGGATTGGAAATGGTTTACAGAGTATTCTATTCTAAGCATCAGTGTAATTTTATGGTCCATAAGAGTAACTGAATCTATATACATGGCCATCTTAGGTCTCCCAGCTTCTGATCATCTTGTCCCGAGTATTGACTGAGCTTTCTTATTGCATATCTGAGTGCTGCATTCCCAAGCTCTGATAGCCTCTGCCTTCCTAGACTGCTATTTAAAGCTCTCATCAGTTGGCCTCAACATCCCATTCTGCTTCATCTCCTGTCCCTGCCACAGTGCTCCACTGCTGCCTTTATCAAGAGGCTCACAACAAGGGTTCCTTGCACAACCTTGATTTTATAAGCCTTGTCCCCTCCACCTGGAATAGCCTTCTCTCTTCTTTACTTTATCCAACTTCCACTTTGTCAAAAGTGTCAAAATACACTTCGGATACCAAGATCTTGGAAATGTGCTAGGATGCACTAGTATGCTCTCAGCCCTTGCATCAGGCTCTCCTGATCCTGCATATTGACCAAGCTCAGCATTCTCCACTTTGTGGCCATGCCTCTAGACACCAAATACATCCAGTGTATAGACCATGTCTGTATTTTCTGTGTTGAGCATTGGACATGTCATGGAAGGATACTTGTGAGCCACATGATGGGGACACATAAACATGAACAGAATTCATCTAAACATAGCTGACTTGATTTCCACAGAGCAGACTCATAGAGTAAGATGAGCAGTTTTGAAAATGATCACTCCAGGGTTCAAATGCTAATGCTGCCACTTAGGCAAGTCACTTTATCTATACCTCACTGTCTGTCTGTCGAATGGGAATCTTGAGGTCAATCTTGTAGGACATATGCAGTATCTAACACATAGTAGATGTGCACTCATTGCTCCACCTGCCCACCTATCCATATATCCACTAATCGTGATCCATCTATCTAATCATTAATATCCGTACCTCTAATCCATTGATCCATACATGCACCCATTCATCTGTTCAATCATCCATCCATGTAACTAACCATACAAATCTATCAACAAACCAATATTTCTAGAGCATTTTCTAGGTGCTGGACACAGTACTATACTAGGGACACTGTGGAGAGTACTCAGGAGAAGACAGTTTTAATAGTCTCTATGTATTGTTCTGATATTTGAAATTGTAGCCTTTGTTTTCATATCACCTCTGCTGCTGCTGCTGCTGCTGCTATATGGCTTGGTGTGTCTCTGAGCTAGTGAGATGGACAGGCTGTCCTGGCTAGTCAATTCCTTATGCATCTTCTCAGCTGTGATCTATGGGACTGGTCTACCCTAAGGGGAAACCTCAGACATGTCAAAGAAGGCAGTGGATAATATCAGGCAGGGCCTGGGCACATGAAGGCTTCCCTGGTACAGCATGATACTATCATTTGAACCCTTATTGCCTGACCATACCCATCCTTTCCATGACTCCATGTCCCCCCACCTGGCTGTCTAGTCATCCACTTACTCTCTATTATGGTTTTGTTTCTGTTGCTGCAATAAAATATCCTGATAAAAATCAACTTAGAGGAAAAGGGCTCATTTTAGATCACAGTTCCAAGTTGTAGTCCATCATTGTAGGGAGGTCACAGCTGCAGGAACTTGAAGAAGCTGGTAATATGCACATAGTCAAGAGCAGAGCAAAACAAATGCATACAGAGTCGCTTGTTTGCATACATGCATGCATGTCTGCTTGCTTGCCTGTACTCAGCTCTGTTGATCTACTCTTATACATTCAGGAACCACTGACTAGGGAATAGTGCCTCCCACAGTGGATTAAGTCTTCTGACACCAGTTAATTAAACTAAAACACTCCCCCACAGATATGCTCACAAGCTAACCCAATGTAGACAACATTGTGGTGGTTTGAATGAGAATGTCCCCATAGGCTCACATGTTTGAATGCTTGGTCTCTAGCTAGTGAAGTTATTTGGGATGAATTAGGTGTGGCTTTGTTGGAGGAGGCATGTCACTGTGGGGGTGGACTTTGAGATTTTAAATACCTGGCCTAGCGCTCTCTCTCTCTCTCTCTCTCTCTCTCTCTCTCTCTCTCTCTCTCTCTGTCTGTCTCTCTCTCTCTCTCTCTCCCTTCCTACCTTCCCTCTCTCTCCCCTGTCTGTGGATCCGAATGTAAAGCTCTTAGCTTCTGCTCTAGCTCCATGCCTGTCTACTTCCTGTCATGATGATCATAGACTAACCCTCTGAAACTGTAAACAAGTCCCCTAATTAAAGGCTTTCTTTTATAAGAGTTGCCTAGGCCATGGTGTCTCTACACAGCAATAGGGCAGTAACTAAGATACTTATTGAGATTCTCTTTCCAGGCAATTCCAGGTTATGTCAAGATAACCATCACACTCTCCCATAAGGCTGTTGTGAGGATGAAAGGAGGGAACATAGAATTTTAGAATGTTCTAGAAATTCTATACACTACAAGAGCATTTACTTTCACTATTCTATCAGTAAGTGCTCAAGACAACTTGGTGGTGTTGAGGCTCAATACCCTCCGTTTGCACTCAGGAAGCATGCTGATAGAAAATGAGAGCAGCATAAGGACAAGTCCAGGAAGAGGCAGGAGAGACAGGAAGCCATGTGGGAATGGATGGCAGAGCTGTACCCTCTCCTCTGCCTCAGTGAAGTGCAGAGACGAGGCTAGCTCAATAAGGATATCTTACTACTGTTCTAGACTCTCTGTAGTTCCCTCCAGGCCAGCAACTTGGCCAGAAAGAAAGGGAAATGGGGATGAGGGCAGCATCACCATCCTATGTGAGAGTTTGATCCCAGTGTTAAGCATCCCTGACCATGCATACATTGTGCATGCATGCCAGAAATTGGCTGTGGACCACGGCTGTATTCAAGTAGCTCCTTCATGAGACACTGTTTAAAGGCACCTTCTGCCAGTCCCAATGGTCCAGGTCTCATGCATCTATCCATCTGTCCTCCAGACAGGGGTTGGAGGATTTTCAAACATCAGTGTGTTATTCTCTCAGCATTTCCCAGAGGGTGCTACTGTGGTTTGGTGGCAAGGTTTGCTCAAGGACAGTGGGAGCATCTTGGCCAAGGACAGTGGCCAAGAGAGGATAAGAACCATGCATCCTGAACTCTCTGGCATGTTCCCTTCCTCAGCCAAGTTTTCGGTTGTGTTGGGAGCTTAAGCCACCCTCAAGGCTCCTTCTACTGAGCTTATTCCTCTAACTATTCAAAGGGGACTTCAGGGGGTCACTCCATCCTGCCCTGGGAGCCCAGAGCCTTGGTGGGTTTCTCCAGGAAGTCCTGTAGAACTCCTGAGCTCCTTGCCTGGCTGCCTTTTGCAGTACTAAGCCTGTGATTCCCATCCCCCTTTACCCGCTTTTCATCCCCTCTAAAGGTGACTTGGTGACACGGCTCCACGAGGTCCCACCTCAAGCTTCAGTTATTTGTGATTTAATGAGGAGCCTTTTAATTATAACATCTGTTGTTTTAATTACCAAAGGAATTATAATGAGGCTCCCTGAGGAAGCCGAGCCAGTGCAGAGGCTGGAAAAGAATTCTCAACATCAGAGGGCCCGCCGGGTCCTTGGCACAGTGACTGCCACCAAGCGTGACCCGTCATGGAGAGCACTTCATCTTCATTTTAATTAAGCTTCAGGGGTGAGGCAGGCAGCCTCCCTATCCCAGGGAGCTGAGCAGCAGGATCGGATCCGGAAGAGGCTCTATTTAGGAAGCCTTTGGCTCTGTGGCTATGGAGGATGCAAAGGACAGCCCCACCCTCAATTTGCTGATGCTGGTAGAGGCAGACATCTGTCACTCTAGAGTGGGACACAGAGAAGCCTGGCTCTCTCTACAGCCCAGCTGTGGGACGCTAAACAAAGCAGAACACATCTTGGATCTCAATTTTGTCCTGTAGAAGGCACAAGTGAGTCCCCTGTGGCACAGGTTCTCTTTAAAGTGTGTGAGGCCTGTTCACATCCATCACATGTTGTGGCATGACAAGTCACCGTGGACAGAGGGTCCATGAAGGAAGTGAGGATGCTGCCCCTGTTGACCAAGATGCCAAGTGCATGGTGCTGACAGGGATGAACTCTGAAGTGTGAACCAGACACTTCCTTTACCACCTATAATCAAGGCCTTGGAAGCTCCTGTCCTGAAGAGGGTGAACGGGTCTCCCTCACAGAACTCAGGGGACCAGACTGTTTACTGTTCTCAATAAAGTGAGTGTAAGTGACGATGCAACTGCTCCAAACCTTGATGGTTTCGGTCCTTAGCTCTTTGCTGACTGCTTGGATGGTGAGAACAGGCCTGGAGTTGCCTGTGGAAGATGGATTGACAGAGGAGAACTGAGGCCATTCTAAATTCGTTGCCGTTCCTCCAGTGTTGAGATCAAGCTAAGTTAGTTCACATTGTATGAAACAGAGGTTTTTGAGGCTGTGCCTTGTCCTGAGAAACTCCCTTTTACAAGCGCTCCGTATTGAGTGCAAACACAGAAGAGGGATGGCCCTACACCTTGGTGGATACATATACACCATCTGTTTAGTACCACCTATGATGTACTGACTGATAAACACTAGTGCCAGCTATACAGTCACCAAAATAAACCCAGTGAACACATGGGTATATTAAAATCTCATCAGGAAAATGAATCCAGAGAACTTGTCAAATACATCAAACAGAGGAAAGGGTGTGGCACCTTTTTATGGACTCCATGAAGAAAAAGACACTTAATAGATGATTGAGACGGGCCCCACCAAGCCATCATGTGACCACCTCATGTGTGTATCAAGGAACAGACAGAGAACTCCTGACTGTCCCAGGGCTTCCACTTGCCTCTGACCCACTCAGATTACTACCCGTCTACCCTGTCATCCACCTTGACCGGGACCCACCCTTCTTCTCTACAGCCTTTATGGTGGCATCTTATTTTGGCAGCTGAACTCTACCCTGGTGATTATCTCAATCTGACCCTGGCGTCTGATTCTGCAGAGACACTCCCCCCAAAAACCCTCCAGCATGTTCATTTTCTAAGTCCTGCATAGGCCCCCTCTACATCCCTCTCATATCTCCATATAGGCCCCTTCAGAACCCGTAAAACTCTGCTGCAGCCTCTTTAACCCTTTCTGTAACATACAGAATAAATATGTAATATGTGATTCAAATTAATATTAATGTTTAAGACATGAATAAAAGCTTGTGTTTGCTTCAACAAACTAAGGAAAATTTAAACTACTTGGCAAATTAGGAAACAGAACTAATGTAGCTTATGAATTTACTGTCTTTCAATAAATTCTGACATTGTGAAAAGCCACAAATGTGTCTGTCTACATTTCTGATGTAGTAGGCTCATCACAACAAGGTTCTAGACATAAGGAATCCAGCCAAGGTAAGTAGAGTCCCTAGATGGCTGCAAGTGACACATGGGTAATAAACACAGTGGTTGATGGTTCCAGAAGATTTATAGAAATTTTTATATATTAAAATGATGGTATATAATATATGCACTCCTCTGGGCTCTGCAGAAATTGAGAAATAAATAGGAAACACATAACAAAACGGCTCCCTCCCCTATGAGATTTGGTAGACTTGAAATTTTGAGTAAAACCTAGCTTTCTAACAAAATTGCAGGTACTACCCCTGCCTATCCAGGTGAGAACATTACATAGAAAAAGGAAATAAAGCATCCTGTGGAAAAAAGTCAGGATGGACAGCAAAGATAGCATGGCCAGGGAGACCAAGATACTCACACACTCAACTGTTTAACCTCCCTTCATACCGGATGAGACATTTGTCCATTGGGGATGAGGGAGAAAGAGATGAACAAAAGAGCAAAACTATGGACCTACCCATCCAGGGGGACAGAAGTTCCTGTTTCCATTTCTTATGGGTCTTGACTTTGGATATATGAGGAAAGGGATAATAAGGCTCCTCCTAGAAAGATCATGATGAAGTTGATGGTGCTGGCGACGGTGGTGTTGGTAAAGATGGTGGTAATGGTGGAGATGAAGGTTCTGGTGGAGATGGTAGTGGTGATGATGGCAATGATGATGGTAGTGATGAAGATGGTGAGTCAATAGATGGTGCCAATGTGAAGCTTTTCCTGAGGAGTGAACAAATGTCTGCTTCCCCAAGATAAGGCACTAACGACAGACCACAGAAACAAGTTCACCAAAGTCTAGCTTAGTAAACTAGGGAGTTTGTTGAAGTTATTTATAGAAGTATGAATGAGGGGTTACACAAGAGCAAGAGTTACTCAAAGGCAGCTGCATCACTAAAATCTGCCCCAGCATGGATGACAACTCACAAAAATTGAATACCTGAGTTCTTTGTACAATGTACAAGCAGATTGGCCATTTGGAGTCTCTTATCCACAGCAAATGTTACTGTTTTATAATCTTTGGGAGGAACCTTGTGAGTTTTGTTTATTACCTGGATCTAAAAAGCCTCCTTCCACTGATCCAGACCCCATGAATGTAGGTGTCAGTGAGGAGGCCTTGGGAATCTATGGGGCCTCTTGTAGTAGATCAGTACTTACCTCTACCATAGGAATGGACTTTGGGAGCCCATTTCACATAGAGGGTTACTCCCTCAGCCTAGACACATGGGGGAGGGCCTGGGCCCTATCCCAAAGGCTATGACAGACTCTGAAGGCCCCCCTATGGAAGACCTCACTCTCCCTGGGGAGCAGAAAGGGTGTGGGATAGGTAGGGTGTTAGTGGGGGGCAGAGGAGGAGGGGAGGGAGAGGGAACTGGGATTGACATATAAAACAATCTTGTTTCTAATTTAAATTAAAGATGGAGAAAAAAATAAATAAATAAACAAAAAGACTCCTTCCATCCAGAAGAAATAGATGCACAACAGGTGGGGAGAGGTGGAAATGGTGGTAATGGTGGTGATGGGAGAAATGGTCCTGATGGGGGAAACAGTCCTGATAGGAGAGATGATCCTGATGGGAGAGATGGTAGTGATGAAGGTGATAGTTTTGATTGGGAGATGGTGGTGATAATGGGTCAGAAGATGGTAAGGATGAGGATTGTGGAGAAAGTAAAGATTGTAGTGACTGAGGTGGTAGAGAAGATGAAGATGGTGGTGGTTCCAAGGATGTCCACACTTGTGAAAAAATGATGTTTTCCATCAGCAGATTCTACCAAAAACTCCTGCTAGTTGGTGGCTCTTGGGTCAAGCCAACCATTCTACCAGTAAGCAGACTTTACATGTTTACTCTGTGCTAAGCAAGGGGTTGTTCTTCTGTGCCTCCCCCAACAGTTTCTCAACTGCACAAGGATCCCTATATCACATTGTCCCCTTTGCCTGGATGTTCCTCTCTGTCTTGCTCATCTTCACTCCTCCTTCCAGATTTAGTTCAAATATCTCTTGACTGGTGGATCCTTCCTTGAGTTTACTTCATGGCCATAGGTCCTCCACCTTCAGGGCTCCCCACATCTGCCAATCAGAACACACATTAAATTCTCCTGGCACCCCATTCACCTACCTGCTCTAGCCCCCTGAGGACTAACAGTATAGCTTACTGCCCAGTGGATTATGCATGCCCAGCATCAAGCATGGCTCTTATCAAGTATCCAGGAATGTTTGGGAAGCCAACTCATTCAAGCATGCCTTGCAAGAAGGGACAGAGGCATTGTCAAGGTGGCAGAGGAGCCTTTGATGTCACTCAAGGCCACCTGGATGGAGACTAAGCTGAGCAGGGCAATTGGTGCAGAAACCCTGACTTATCAAGCAGCCTCTCTAGTTTTCTAGAAATTGACTTTTCTTTTTAAGAGAAGTTATTTTAACAAAAGAAGGGGGGCCTCACTTAAGAGGGTATTGGCTTTCTGTAGAGCATTTTTTAAGACTCATCAGGGCTGGAGGTCTCTGTGTCCTCCGAGGGGACTATTTGTGCTGGGAGAGAGTTACAGGGAAATGACATGCAGCAGTTGTGTCCTTTGAAGCTTTTAAAGCAGCCAAGGCCAACCAGCTCCTCAGTGCTGGTGGTTGAAGGATGCAGATATCCTTCATTCTTGCCAGCTATCTAAGCACAGAAAGATCCTTCCTAATTATCCACATTAGGTAAATATTCTTCCACTAGATTCTTGTTTAGAGACTAGATGGATACTGATGAATGTGGTAGACAGATGCTAATGAACATGGCCTTGGAGTGAATTGGTGCAGAGCCATGGCTCTGCTTTTAATGGCTTGCAGTATTTAAATACAGAAATACATGCATACCCTATAAAGACACAGACAGACAGACAGACAGACAGACAGACAGACAGACAGACATATGGTGCTGATGCCACACAGTAGAAGAAATTGTGCATGCATGAGAATCCCTTCAAATGTATGCAAATCTAAAAGAAATGGGGATTTAGATAATGGTAAGATCCATGACATACTGGGAAACGAGGACCACCAAATGTGTCATCTTCCCTGGCAATCTGTCTTCCACATTAATTCTAGTGTACCTAATGTTCACCAGGATACATCTCACTTTTCTTATTCTTTTCTTTTAACTAAGATATAATTACATGATTTTCCTCTTCCCTTTCCTCCCTCCAATACCTCCCATGTACCTGCTTTTGCTCCTTCTGGAAATCATGACCTCTTTTTCTTTGTCATTGTTTTACACACACATACACACACACACACACACACACACACACACACACACACACACACACGTGTGTGTGTGTGTGTGTGTGTGTGTGTGAATGTGTGTACTCAGTCCATTCTGTGCTACTTGTAGCTACTTGTATGTATGACTTCAGGTTGACTTGATTAGGCAGTCATATTGTTAAGGTATCACAGGTGAAGTCTCCCTGCTATTTCTAGGAGACACAGTCTCATAGCAGACTTCCTGGTTCTCAGGCTCTTACAGTCTTCCTATTCTCTCTTCCATGATGTTCCCTGAGCCTTGGACTGCACCATATTTTATAAACCATGACCCAGGTCAAAAGCCTAGTTACATCCTAGTCATACAAGGAATAAAGGCCACCATTTGGGTCACATTTATGAGTTTTTCTCAATTTGACAAGAACTTAGCTTCTATTCTGCCTCCCCCATTTCCATATACCCAACCCCACTCAACTTGTACAGAACCCACCCTCATCATTGTCACCACCACCACCATTGTCCTTATGGGACACTGCCTCTCTGTCAGGCCCTGAGCAAGGAAACTCACATGAATTCTGTAAAGATGGCAGTAGGATTGCCCTCATCTTGAAGATGAAGGGTTCAGATTTGTTAAATAATTTACTTGAAGCTACATAGTCATTAAAGTGTTCAATGGTACCTATACTGACATTTTACCCTTGGCAGAAGCTATCCCCCAACAGTGACTTCCCATCTCCACCATCATCATCAACTGATCTCTTGCTTTGCAGTCTGACCATCCTTTCTCTCTGATTTCTGACCTCACCTTTTCTGATCACATTCCCTGGCTTTGTGGATCACTCAGAAACAAATTCTACTTGGTTGAATTCCTTTTTTTCATTGTTGAGCAAGAGGTCCCAAGATATAAAGACTGCTTTTGTCCAGAGTGTGAAGTCAGTTCTGAATGTCACTACACCTCTGTGAAGCATCTTCACTGTCCAGAGGCCTGTGGGAATCCAAGTAGAATCTAAGAGACATTCTCCCAGTTTGCAGGCAGATTGACATGCAGCATTCATCCAGGCTAAGATGTATCTAGACTCCCTGTAGGCTTTCTTTTTCTTCTGCATATTGTTCAATTACATCTTTTGCCTCCTTTTCTGTATCATCTTATTGAGGTTTATTAAAACACTGTCTTTGAAACAACTCACTTCTGCTTTTGTTGATCCATTTCTTTTTATGTTTTACGTGCTGCTATTTGTTTTATTTTGCATTTGTTGCCATCATTATCTTTGTTATTTCCTTCTTTCTAGTTTCTTTTTCTCTTTAAGATTGTTGAGTTGATTGCTTGGGCTGTGGGTTAGATGCAGCTGTTCTAATTCCCTAATAAGTGCATTCAGGACTATAAATTACTCCATCAGGAGGCAGGGAGATGGCACCAGACAAGTTCCAGGCTCAGTGCTTTCAGAATTTCAACACATGGTTTTGTTTATTTCTGTTGTGATTTTCTTCCTTAACCCATGGGTAATTTAGAAGTACACCTTTTAGTTTCCAAGCAAAAACTTAAACCATCTCTTTTTTTGCTGGTTACTAATTTTATTGCATGCCAGAGACAGAGACTGAGACAGAGACAGAGACAGAGACAGAGACTTCGTCCAGAATGAGAGTTCTTTGGAATGTATTGAAACCTCTTCTGTAGTCTGTACACAGACCATTTGCCCCAATATATTCTCCATGTCTTTGGTTCAAATGCATTTTTGTATGTGCACATAATCAAACATTTTTTCAGATAGGTTCTCATGTACCTCGGCTGTCCTGGTTAGGTTTTGTAATTGTTACTGTTGTTTTATTTTGTCTTTGGGGGTTTTGTTGTTTTCATTTTGTTAACTTGACGCAAGCTAGAGTTATCTGGGAAGAGGAACTCAATTAAGAAAATATTCCCACTAGACTGGCCAGTGGAAAAGCCAACCTGTGGTGCATTTTCTTTTTCTTTCTTTCTTTCTTTCTTTCTTTCTTTCTTTCTTTCTTTCTTTCTTCCTTCCTTCCTTCCTTCCTTCCTTTCTTTCTTTCTTTCTTTTTGATCAGTGATTGATGTAGGGGGGCCTAGCTCACTGTCAGTGGTGCTGCCCATGGACTGGTAGTCCTGGGTTCTTTAAAAAAGCAGGGTGAGCAAGCCGGAAAGAGCAAGCCAGTAAGCAGCACCCCTCATTGACTTCTGCATCAGTTCCTGCCTCCAGGTTCCCTCGGCGATGGAGTGTGACTTCAGAGTTGTAAACTTTAATAAATCACTTTCTCCCCAAGTTGCTTTTGATCATATTTTCTTTTTATCATAGCAAAAGAAACCCAAATTAAGATAGTAATTAACATAGTTTAAGGAATATTGCTGTGACATACTTGATCATATATTTTTGGGAAGATTGTGGTAGCCTTTGAACTTGAGGCTGGAGAAGCTGGTAAGTGTTAAGTGTTTCGAATTTAATGAACTATTGTGACAAGTTAGAAGATAATGCTGAAAACAATGAAGATTATGGTGATCTGGCTTGTGAAGTTTCAGAGAGTCTCTTAAAGACAGTCATGATCATTGATACTTTAAAGTAAGAACTACTAAATTAAAACCTTTCCTTTCCTGGGACAATTGATGCTGGCTAACTGGTGCTGAGAAATTACTAATGAATTAAGGAGGAACAAACGTCGTTGATGTAAAGTCTTCTGGGAGTGTTTCCTGGGGTCAGAACACAGAAGCTGTGGTCCAGGGGACCCAAAGCTGTACTTGGCAATCTATAAGCATTTCCAGGTGGAACTGGCTTTGAAGGCATGAAAGGGTCATGCAGAGTAACTGAATATGCCACCATAAGAGGTCAGGAAATAGCTTTGGTGAAGATTCAGTTGAAGTAGAGACCCCAGGATTGAAGGTGTCATGGAGGGAGATGAAGCTTGGCAATAATCAAATTAAAGTAAAAACAAAATCCAGCAGGGTCAGGGTCAGACTTCTGGAACTCACAGTCTTCTAGTGTCCAAAGAGGTTGGTGAGCTCCACTTCTCCACTTCTCCACATAGACTGTCTCATAAGCTCAGACCATCTCCACTCCATATTTGCTACTGTTTTTAGTGTTCATCCCATTGTACCAGCATCTTCAAAATGCTGGGGTCTCTCTTGTAACTGGACCTCACCTTCACCAATACCTTCTCCCAGGCTTTCTTCAGAGATTCTGATGCTGCCACATGGTGCCAGGAAAATTAAGCCCAACTTTCTCATACCACAGTGTGTTTATACTAGCCTCCGACTGATAGTCATGGACATGGGGGAGATGTCATTAAGCCTGACTTCTTTGTGTTTTATAACCAAAGCTAAATCCAGTCCAAACAAGAGGTCCTTGGAATATATGTTTCATAATGGCAGAGGTAGTAAGAATTTCATCTCTCACTGCCTCCCCCTTGAGCCACATCCAAACACACCTGCCGGTCAAACACCCCAAGTAGCTTGTTTTCCTCTAAGAACACCTTTTAACAATTAGTCTTCAGCATATTGGAAGAAGATCACCATGGCAGACACAGACTTAGCCACCCCCTTCATCACAGAAGACTTCATTGAGTCTAGAACTAGAACAGTATTTGTAGGAACCTACCAGAAGCTGGGCTTGGATGCTCAGGGCATGGAACACTGTGACTTGGGTCCTTAGACTAGATGCCACCATTTCACAGCCCTGGCAGAGGCTGATGGAGACCAGGGGACAGGGCTAAAGAGCAGAATAAAACACAGAATGGATTTGGGGCCCTCCAGGGCAGATAGACTGGACTCTGCTCTTCCCAGGGAGTCTGTTATATCTTCTTCCTGGTTCTAACAGCAAATTGTAACAACCACTGGTAGGTATTTGGTGATTTTTCCTGTGTGTCACTTAAGAGTTGGTTTAGTTGCAAGTAAGACCCCTGAAAACAGCCACAGTGAAAATGATGCTTATTTCTCCTCCAAATTGGCTTATGCCCTGGAATCCAGGCTATTCCACAATTGTACCCAGTAGTCTCCAAAATATGGTTCTCACTCATACTTTGGTATAATATGGTGCTAGAACCTCAGCCATTATATTACTTCCTAGACAGAAGGTCAGAGTGGGGAGGGGTAAGGGAAGAAGACAAAAAATAAATAACAAATAGTAAATATATGTTGGCATATATTTATTGTACATAGTAGTGAGTGTCATAAACATAGTTTCAAATAATTATATCATATCTTGATCACAATCACCACCATGACCCTCCTTTTTCTCCCCTAACCTTCCTGGCTAGTCTCCTTTGTTCCTCCAGTTTCACTCCTACTCTCTTTACATACGTACACATGTGTTGTTGTGTGTCTTTATGAATTCTAGGATCCACAAATGAGAGGAAATGTGTGATGTGTGTCTTTCTGAGTCTGACTATTTTGTTCAATATGATGATCTCCAATTGCATCCATATTTCTCCTTTAGAGAGGGATGCAACCCCATGTGTATATACACCACATTGTCTTCATCAATTCATTGACTGGCACCAAGGATAATTCTATAGTTTGGCTATTGTGAATAGTGCTGCAAAAAAAAAACATGGATGCAAGTATCTCTGTCTGTGTTATGTTGATACACAATCCTTCCATAATATCCCCAGGAATACCTGATACCTGAGTCATCTGACAGGTCTATATGAGTTCTTCTGCAAACCTCCATGCTGATTTTCTGTAGCAGTTAGGTTAATTTACATTCCTATGAGAAGTGTATAAGGGATCCCTTCCTGACACTTTCTCACCAGCATTTGTTGCTATTTGGTTTCTTGATGACAGCCATTCAAACTGGGGTGAGATGGGATCTCAATGTATTTTTAAGTTACACTTCCGTGATGCCTAAAGACATTGAACATTTTCATGTGTTTATCAGCCATTTGGACTCTGTCTTTTGAGAACCACCCATGCATTGGCTCATTGATTCATGACATGAGAGGCAATATTACTCTTCTTAAGGGAAAATTTCTGGGAACTTCCACATGACACTCCCATTTCAATTACAGTGGCTGTCAAATGGATATACAGTGTGGCTTGCTTCAGGGAATATGGCACATGTAGCCTTTCTCCTAGGTGATCATGAACCCTCCTAAAACCTTCATTGAATATGAAAGAAGAGAAGGCTGGGTCCTGAGGCATCTCTCCACCTGGCCTCAGCTCTGGGAATAAGCTTCAGATTTCATGGGGACCTATCCCTTTCCTGGTGGGTCTGCCATGATAGTACCACCAGCTAAGAAGAAAAGCCAGAGAATAGCCCGAATTAGGCCAGTCAGATTTATGAGCAGGGCCTTTGATTGTCAGCTAGGGAGCCAAGGGGACAATGACTAGAAATACTTTGTTCCTGAACCTGGACCCCTGAGGAAAACGTGCATTCTCCACTGCTCACTGCATCCTTAGAGCAGCTCACTACCCTGTGTGTTCCATAGCCTGTGCTACAGTTTAACCTTCAGTCCAATGACCTATTCCATATCCTTTCAAGTGGCTCCTTTTTTCTTAAGTTTACCCAAAGTTCATCCCCATGTCTTGAAAACGAATAATGCTGACTGATGCTCCTCCAGATGTCATTTGTCTTGGCATTTGCACATCTGTGTCTTGAACTAGAAAAAAATCCCTCTGAGAGCGCATTCGTTTATATCACAGCACCTGCCCCACAAATCAACACTGTTCCCTTCAGAACTCTGTCAATGTTTGCTGAATAAATAAATGAGAAATTCTAGGTGATTCTGTGTGGAGAGAAGAAAGCTACTGAGCATCTCTGCTTCACTATCCCCAAGGGAACTTACAGTTAGTATTATGGAATGGTACCAAGGAAGATGGTCCATGTATACCTCATTTCCCTCCTCATCCTCAGGAACCCCGAAGAGGAGGTTTGCCAGCCTCCTTTGATAACAGACTACTACCAAAGCTGAAACTATCATTGAAAAGTTCCTAATTGCAGAAGAAGGTATTCCTAAAATTTATCTAATATTTATCTCCCCACCTGGACATGAGAGTCACCAGATTTGTCTCTATCATGTGACTTTTTCTGGGAAGATGTGAATGAATTTCTATTTAGCCCAGATAAGAAACTAGTGACATATGGAAAAAGTGATTCCACCCAAGTCCGGGTTTACTTCCATTATCTACAGTAATATCACCAAAACACCCACTCCGGCATAGTGATGATTCATGAGAGCTGCGTCCTTGAAGCTATCCTTGGAGCTCCCTGCACAACTTGCAGGCAGCTCCACCAAAGAGTCCCTGTTCCCCAGCAAATGTTTACTGCATATATAACCTGGAGGAGGAGGAGCAGGAGGAGGAGGAGGAGGAGGAGGAGGAGGAGGAGGAGGAGTAAAAGGAGGAGAAGGAGGAGGAAGTGGTGGTGGCAGCAGCTTATGAATCAAATAACTTTCTTGGCATCCTGAGAATCTTACCTTAGGAAGTTCCACCATTCCCTACCAGAGAGAGTATTTCAATTTGGAGAAAATAGCTCCATAGTCATCTCAGATAATAGTCACCATCTGGGACCCAGGAACCATGAGTTCATCCCCTCTCTCACCACCTGTACCTACTCACGGGGAGTTATCCTACACCATTCTTAGTCACTTTCTCAGCTGGTTGTAGGAAGGGGCAGCTGACCCAAGATATGTCAATCATTTCTCTCCACCAGGAAGCTGGCATTGCAATTGAGCAATGCTGGCATCTTGGCTGCTGGCAGGGATAGAGAGTACAAAAATAAAAAGAGGGGAAGGAGGCCATTCTTCCTGATGATGACTGCTTAAAGACATGAGGAAAGTTGGTCTGTAGAGAAAGAGGGAAGATGAGGGTGCAGAGCAAGCACAAATGGAAGAGAAGCCTGTCCTTCTTCCAGGTGGCTTTGTGGGTACCAATTCCAGTCTCCTGAGCAGCTCAGTGGGATGTTCTGTCCTTGAGTCAGGCTCTATAGGACACCTGTGAATGCATATACAGAGAAAGGACACCTGAGAATCAATTACACAATGCCCTTCTACATTCTTGAGCCAGTCAGACTCCAGTTCTTATACCCTAACAAATATGCCTGCTCTAGGTCAAGCCTCAACTACATTCTTTTTACAAGACTTGTTTTTATTTTTAATTATGTGTATGCCTGTGTGGGTTTTTGCACATGAATACAGGTGTCCAGGAGGCCAGAAGATGGTGTTAGATGCCCTGAAGCTGGAGTTACAGGCAGTTATGAGTCACCTGATGTGGGTGTGGAAACTAAACTTGAACCCTCTACAAGGGCAGTACACTCTCTTAAACACTAAGTCATCTCTTCAGATCTCTCAACCTCTGTTTAATAAAAAGGATGTCTTTAACTCAAGTAGAACTGTATTCCTTTTCCCCTCCCTTTCTTCCCTCTAGCCCCTCCCAGCTACCCTCCCTTTAATCCCTCATATTCCCTTCACATCTATAGCCTCTTTTCCTTTGATTATTATTGTTACATATATGCATACATACATATGTACATGTATGTAGATAAGAACAATATAAATAAAACCTGCTGGATCCAATTTTATTTTTAGACAGGGTTTCTCTACATACCCTGGGCCGTCCTAGAGCTCACTATGTAGACCAGACTGACTTGGAGCTCATATACATCCTCCTGCCACTGCTTCCCAGTTGCTGGAATTAAAGATATGTGCCACCATGCCCATCTGCTGAGTCCATCTCTTTGTTTGTATAGATATGGTTTGGGGGCTGACCACTTTGCATTGGACAACCAACAAAAAAAGCTCATCCCTGGGAGAAGCTAATTCCCCTTCTACCAGCATTCATGAGTTGCCTACAATCCTTTGTCTAGAGGTGAGACTCACATGAAATTTTCTCCCTTCTACCTTACTAAATCCTTCTCAATCATTCTTGTTTCCACTTTGTCCTTAGTTCCCTGCCCTATCCTGCCTCTGGCCTGTCCTGACTCTACCCCAAGTCACCTTTTACCCAGGCTTCCAGGCAAACCTCACTGTCAGTGTCCCTATATAGAGGCAACCTAACAGGCCTAAGATGGCTTCATTTAGCTCTACTGACCCCTGAGGTCCTCCCATGATTCCCCGCTCTCACATGAGTCCATCCTAGTCAGATGTAAACTGTACCCTCCCCAGTGACACCCTGCCTCACTCCAGTCTAGAAATTCACAGGGATAAAGTGGAGTCCACTTCCAGGAGCAGCTGCAGCCTCCTTCATGCAGCCCAAGAGGCAGCTTTGGGGTCCTGCCTCCCCAGAACAGTGCGGATTTCCTGCAGCTGAATCCTTTTGACATTTTCAATGGTAAAATAAATTTGATTTGCAGAAGCCATGGAGGAACCGAGGCGATGTGATTTTCAAAATGCACTGTGTTATTGGATATGATAAAAGACCGAATGAGTCAGTAAATGCAGCAGTTTAGTAACTGTTACAAAAAAATCAATAGCCATGCCATCTGCCAGGGTGGAGGAGGAGGCTATGTGGATGGGGGTGATGAGGGAGAGGATTCATGGCTGAACTCAGGATACACACCCAGCCTGAGCCCACAGTTCCTCGATTCCTCGATGGCATAGGCAGACACATAGATTCACACCCTGCACTCCTGTGTGGTGAGACACCCTGCCTCTCCACTGACCATCGTGATTGGTGCCATTATCACTGAGGGGTGAAAATGTGCTGGATGCTGCCGGCAGGACTTGCATATTCGTGTCTCACTTTATGCATTTGCTGAACTATGATGAGATAAACAGATTATTATTCAACCTAAAAGAAATTAAAGGAGGGTGGGGAGATAGCTCAGTCAGTAAAGTGTTTGCCTTGCAAGTCCAAGGGCCTGTGTTTGACCCCAAAAATCCACATTGCAAATCTAGGAGTGGTGACATAGACTCGTAATCCCAACAGTGGGGAAGCAGAGAAGGTGATCCCTGGGACTTGCTAACCAACCAGCCTACCTAATTAGTGTCCCTGTCTCAAAAACAAAGTGTGTAGTATCTAAGGAATAGTATCTGAGCTTACACACACACATGCTCACTCAAGCGTGTGCACATGTACATGCACACATGCTTGAGTGCAACACACACACACACACACACACACACACACATACACACGGGGATGGAGATGCTCTGTTTTGACATACAGCTTCTCAGTGCACAGTCTCAATTGGTTCGTGACCTACAATGAGGGAGAACGTTGGAACAATGGATGCATGGTAGATCAGAAATTCTCTTTATACTAGCTAGGAAGGAAAAGCCCAAGAGAAAAGAGCCAGGCCCCAATATCCCTCCAAAGTTATACCCTCCAATAACCTAGTCTCTTCTGATAGTTCAACATCTCCCAGTAACATCAAGGGCTGAGGACTAAGCTTGCTACACATGGGCCTTTGTGAGACCTCCTGACCAAAATAAAGCAAGCCCAGAGACCTGTGGAAATGCTAGTGGCTCTGATCCCATCTTCCTGCAGATGCCCTGGCAGAAACTTAACAGGATGACCTGTCGATTAGATGTCAGCAAACTGTTAGAAGAGGGCAGGGTTTCATCGGCCATGAATCGCATTGTCACATAATGAACTGGAAGAGTAGATAAATGCTCGTGGATAATGGTTTTCTTACCAATATCAGATATTTAAAGTCTTTTGGTTTACTAGTAATTCAGTATCAAGATAATTAGATATCCATTAGGAACATTAAACACCATTTACATTGGCCACAGTTTCCGAATCCTCATAAGAGTCTCCTCTCCTGTTCCCTCCTCCTTTGATGGCCATGACTATTGCTTATTTGGGACAATACATCTCATGCCCTGAAAATTATCAGTGGGAAGGGAATCCCCTAGACTGCCATGTAAGCTAGAGGTTGCCGAGTTCTCTTTTGCTCCACAGACTGGTACTGGAAGAAAAGTCTAGTCTAATCCATCATCTCTGCTAAACCCTTTCACCTGCATTACATCTTACTCCTTATTAATTGAATTACTTCATAATTACCTTGATGCCAAGTCATGTAAGCCAGATTATTTTAATCACATTGAACCCCGACTCCCCCCATAAATGTTTCCAATGTGTGGAAATTATATTGAAGCCAGAGGCTCTTGTGAGTCTTACATGGAGAAAGGGGGTCACTAATTCTGGCCATTAAGGTTTGATGGGCATGAGTCTAAAGCACAGTAATGTGGATTTGTGCTGTTGGAGGAGGAAGGGTCTCTGCAAGCTTGAAGAGACTTCACGCTTGCAGAGACTTGACCACGGGAGTGAAAGATTCAGGCTGCTGAACAACCTTGACTCATGAGATGAGGAGTTCCACTGAAAACAAATTTGTCCAGTACATGGCAGAGCTGAGGGTCATTTGATGAGAGGGCAGTGACTCTAAGAGATAAGCTGGGGGGCGTGGGGGTCCTTCCCTTCCAGGATTCCATAATCTTGGGGTGGCTGAGATATCATGGAGGAGAGGAGCCCTGTTTCCTGTGCCTGCACACTAAGAGTCACAAATGCTTAGTGTGGGGAGTGCAATTCTGCTCAAATTGACATCTTCGTATTTGCCTCCCGCTACCTTGTGTTGGCTTGTAGCTGTGCATTCCTGCTTTAGACTGGGGAAATCACCGTGGTGTACTATCTAGTAATGTGGATTCTGGACAGCTGTTCTTGGAGAAAAGTGTGAAATCATCATTAACCTGCCTACAAGTCTTTGAAACTCTGGAGGTAAGGGTTCTGTGCTTGGGAGCTCAAGGTGAAGGTCTGAATCACCCGTCATGTAGCTCTGAGACTCTCTCCTCCTGCTAGTCTCATTACCAAATATTACCAATACATAGTCAGGTAATGGTTAGGATATATTTATTAGGGAAAATGCCTTACTTACAGAGATCCCTAGCCAACTGGCAGGAAACAAAGCAAGAAGAGCAAGCCAAAGCAGCAGGGGAAAAGGGGGGCTTCCCACGTGTGTCTCCTGACTCCTAAACTTCTCTCACATCACCCTGTAGCCAGCCCCAGGAGGCATGGTTAGGGTGACCCCTACAATTCCCCTTAGTCTAAAAGAGGATTAAAACTTAACAGTATAAAGTATCCAAATCATAGGGGTGAAATACAAGAAGATACAATAATCTGCTTATGTCACATCCTAACTATGTCTATTTTAACTAAACCCTAAAGTCATCTGAAAGAGATGTCCAAGCTTGAACACCTCCTTCCAATCCCAACCCTAAACAATAGGAAACTATCCCTAACTAGGTGTACATTATCCTTAGTGGCAACAATGGGGGAAAGGGAGTATAGTATTCTCCAAGTTACTTCCTGCTGAAATGGGACAACGATAGCCTTGCGGGGTCCTGTAGGAAGAAAATGTCAGTATAGTGGAAGTCTTGAGTGGATTGTATCCAGTCCATGTTTGCTGGGATTTGCTTGATTGAAGATCTAGGTCGAAGTCTTCAACTTGACTGAAGTTCTTGTGTTGATTGAAGTCAGTACCTGAAGCTCTGACCGGAGTGTCAGTTGAAACGAAACAAGTTGGATCCAGTGTACTCGAGGAGGTATGGCCCATTTTCTTTCCGGAGCATCCAGGGATGTCAGGCAGGTCCTCAATGGCTGTGTGGAACTCAAACATAAATGTTAGCAGAGAAATGTTTGCTTGTGTGTGTATGCATACTGGGAAAGGCAACCATGGGAAAATAACAATTATGAGAGGGTGTACACCTGGAGAGAAAGAGCCAAGAAAAGACAAATGACAGTCCCATTTTTTTCTTATTCTGTATTACATCAATTGGCTTCTTGATATAATACAGAAACCATGAAACCATTTTAACAACGTGCTTGAATTTAGAGGAGGAAAGCCAAATCCAACTCTAAAATCAGCATTGATTTAATTGAATGGGGACTAGGAAACAAAGAGAAATAGGTGTAGATGCATCTACGAAATTCCAATATATGGCAATTGTCTGTTATTAGATGGTTATACCTACCTTCTCTTCTACCCATGTAGTGTCCCTTGACTTCTAGAGATGAGTTTTCCTGTGGAAATAAAAACAAAACATTTCCCTTTCCTTTGTGAGGTTTCCATCCAGTTTATGATATATACCTTGGTAGATTGCCTGTCATTCCTCCTTGTTGAGAGGTTTTTCCTTTTCAACTTGAAACTTGATCAACTCTGATGATATCCAATGTTTTTCTTCTCCTGTGGAAACAAATGAAAAACCCCTTCCCCAATGTAACACATGTCCTGGTTTCCACACAGAGGTCAATACATCTTTAAAGTATGCCAGCTGATTTAGTTCAGCAACTGGGTGTTTCACAACTCCCTGGGAAGCATATACCGTAGAAAGAATTTGGATTAAAGAACTACAATGGGTAGTTGAGGTCAGAACTGAGGGACTGGGCTGAGGCAAACAGCCAGAAGCCAAATCTAACCAAATGAAGCACCGGAATAGGAAAGAAAACTAGGAGATGATTTTGGAGGCACAGAATCTAAGAAGAAATAGGGAAGGAGGAACCAGAGGTAGTAAGCAGCTGGGATCTGAATAGCTCCATGATGGCTTGCTCCAATTTCAATGGCTGTAGGAGTGGTCCTGCTTGTCACAGCCCACTGATTCTTTAGTAATCCCTACAGAAGCACCTGGTGGCTTCTAGCTAGCTGAAGCTCACTCCTAATAACAGGCTAGATCAGGACCAAGGATGATTTGGAAATAAGTGAACCCAACCGAGTCCACACGTGACCTGGGTCTTACCTAGAAACAGTGTGAATGACTAACAGGTGTGGTGATAAAGATCAGCAGGTGAGGTACAGGGCAGACAAGGCTGACCAAGGACAGCTTTGGCTTGCCCATAAATGATGCGGCAAAGAAAGTTCCAGTGTAGAAAGTGCCATCAGAGTCTTAGAATTTTTGCCCCGGGAACTGCAGGAGACGGGACCCTGGGAGCAGGAAGTGGAACTGAGGGTGCAGCAGGAAGCAGCTGGGGGACAGTGGGCTGCTGTGTTCCTGCTTGTGCTGGGCCATCATGGCCTGTCCCATCCCAAGTGTCCTCTGGGAGAGGAGAGGGCCCTGAGGAAGAAGCAGTCCCTCCCATATAAATCAGGGCTAACCTGTGCTGATCGCCCGCGCCCTAAATCAAGAAGCTGGCAGGTTTTCTGGGTGAAAATCAATCTTGCTGTCCCCGTAGTAAATACCATAATCCTTTTTCCAGTGTAGTTTAGAGAATGTAACTGCCATGCTCATGATTTATTCGAAAATATTCTGCCAGGTTGTGTGAATGAGTTGGGGAGTCAACACACTTTGAAATGGGAGGTCAGGGCACTTGCAGGACCCAGGGCTTCCTCCTCATGGCTGATGCTTCAGCAGGCTGCCAAATCTTCTCCTATACCCCTCACACAAACAGCCTGTAGCCACCAGGACAAGGGGGCATAGGAACTGAGGGTGAGCAGTCACACACCCAAAACAGCCAATCAGGCACAGGCCACAGGCAGCCAAGCCAGCCAGTAGTTCCCTCTGGCCTTTTGGTGGAAGCCATCTCTGGAATTCTTCTTTTTATATTTTTACTATATTGTTCTCATTACTCAGCAAATACCAGAGTATATTCACATTATATCTGAATCAAAAACTACAGGAATTTTCAGGGGGAAAAAATGAGACTCTCTCTTCACCACTTTTCACCCACTTGAGATTCCAGATTTCTATTCTTCCAGGGATGGCAGTTAACCCACTGCACTCAGAAACACATGTCTTTCTCATGTAAATAGGTTCATTTGTTTACATACAGATTATAATGTACCTGTATGTACATTATGTATTGTTTGTGTGTGTGGTAATATGCATATATATTCATTTTCTCATCGCCATGATGAAAGGCCTGTCATAGGATCTTACAGGAGAGAACTTGCTCTGGCTCTCACTGTCAGAGGCTTTGGTTCATCCTGGCAGGGAGCACCTGGCAGGACAGAGCAGTTCACATCCTGGGAACCTGGAGAGTGCAGAGAGAAAGCACTTTTGTGACAGTCACACCATGGTGCCTAGGAAAGCAGAGGGAGAATGCCTCTACTGCAAGCCCTCCCCTTTTCCTCTTTTATTCCACCCAGGGCCTCAGCCTCAGCAAGGGTTCTATGCACATTCAGGACAGCCCTTCCCACTAGTTAACCACCTCAGCTGCTCCTAGAGACCCAGAATGTGTGTTACCATCTCCTAGACACTCCACAGTCCAGTCAAGTTAACAGTTCAGATTGACCATTACAACATAGCATAGCACTTTATATATAACCCTAAATATACCATTTTTGTGTATGTATATATGTGGATGGATGTACACACACACACACACACACACACACACACACACACACACACACACACACACGTGAATCATGAAGCGGAAAGAGGTGGATATTAGAGCTTGGATTGCTTTGTTTTCTCTGTTTCTCATTTGTAAGCCCAGCCCATGAAATGGCACTGCCTACTTTGCAGGGCAGATCTTATGCCCTCATAGGTACACCCAAAGATGTGCCTCACCAATGCCCTAGGCTTTTGTCTCTGGATCCAATCAGATTGGCAATCAAAATTAATCATCACATTAAAATATTTCATATCACTTTCCTGCTTGTCTTTTAATCTTGTTGTGTCTTCCTTGCTCAGATGTTATAAATATTTTATGAATTCAGATCTGGCCAGCTTTTCATTTATGACTTCTGTAGTCTTTGGCTTGTGTGGAAAGCTTTGCTGCCCCAGGCTTCTTGTATTTTGTGCTAAAATTTTCTATGCCTCTCCATCTCGAAATCACTCAGCCTGCAGCAGCTCTGCCATCACTGTCACATTTCCCTCCAGAATGTACCCTCCCCTCCACACACCAGCTAATAGTGTCCAGAAGTCTGGAGAGACAGTGAGAAAAGAGAAAAGACCTAGGAGAAGATAGGAATAATTCCTTCTTCAGGCAGTGGTCAGCCATTGGAATGCAGCCTGGCTCCCATCTTGTGATAAAATCTGCAGTGGAAACTGGAGTGTGTAGCTGTCACAGAGCATGGGAAGGAAGCAAGCACCACAAGCAGCCCTCTAACTTCCTCCTAAGCAGCATGTGGACCCTTTCACAATGCGGTGAAGCTGGATGCTCCTGGAATCTGTGCCTCCTATGCTCTAGAAGGGGGCTAAGGAAATGGCTGAACCACACAGGGTTTCCCAGGGGCTGTGAGTGGAATGAACTAATGGTAGAGAAAGGAAATGTGGAAAAGAAGAGGAACCCATGCAAACACTCACTGCTGCACTTGTTGAATTTCTGGACCTGTGGGTTGTGCTGTTCTAGAACTGTGGCTACAGATTCAAGCAGAACAAGACAGCCATAGACCCTGCTAGTGGAAGCCACAACCCAGTGAAGGAAATGATCAGCAGACAAGGGCACATTTTATACCCTGCTAAGTAGCAAGTAGAGTTATGAGGACAGATAAATAGCAATGACCAACAAGTACTATGAGTTAATTACAAGCCCATCCATGAATCAGTACATTGACCCTTCAAAGAATACCACTACATATAATTATCATTTCAATTTAATGCTGAGACACTGAGGCTGAAATTTAACACTGAACTAAGTTGCTGGAACAAAGAGACTCTTTTAATACACTGTAACCCAAAGAGAAGAAGTCAGTTTCATCTCAAAGGGAGCTGTGTAGTCAAGAGTCAGTGGGCATTTCTGTTCTACAGCATTTTTCAGGAATTCTGGATCTTTCTACTTTGCTTCTCCATATCACAAAAAGTTGGATGTAGGCAGAGTTTTCATGTCCCAACTGCCTGCTCCCAAATAACTGGCAGACCCTTTCCAAATAACTGATTTGGAAACTTAATATAAATTATAAATGTTCAGCCAATATCTCAGGCTTCTTACTAACTAGCTCTTACATTTAAATTAACCCATAGTTCTTTAAATTAACCCACATTTCTTATCGCTGCTTTGCCACATGGCTCTTGACTTGTTACCTTGTTTTCTACACATCCTGCTTCCTTGGTGGGTGGCTGGAATCTCCTCTGACTTGGCCCTTCTTTCCATTATTCTCCTAGCCAATAATTCCTGCCTCACCCATAATTCATGCCTCTCTACCAGCCAATCAGCTTTTTATTAAAACAATCCAAATGACAAATTTTCACAGTGTACAAAATTGTTATTCCATAGCAATTGGTCCTCTCTCTATGACCAAAGTTGGCTTGGCTCCATAGCCACATGATACAATGGGAGGTGGGAAGAGGACATAAGACACATGTAAGTGGATAGTTCAGTGTCACATACAGCACTTCAACATGGTCCAATCAACCCTAACTGAACCTATAGGCAACCCACTTAGCTGCAGGGGAGTCAGAGAAATGCAGTCTCTCTTACAGGTCATGTGGCCAGATCAAATTGAGAGAGGATCCAACTGCTAAAAGAAATAAGGGGAGTGGATAATTGATGTGAGAGAGGAAAAAAATTACCCTTGTCCAAGGGATATCTAGTCATATTTTGGGAACAGAAGAGAAAAGTATATAGACTAACCAGTGAGTTTTCCATAGGAAGTAACATTACCTAAGATACTCAAAACAAGGACAGGTCTAAAGAAGAGTGTTTGAAGGAAGAGGGCAGGAATTACAGAGAGCCCAAGGCATGTTCTACAATTGCAAGGAAATCAGAGAGCCGGAACACAAGAGGGAAAAAGAATGTAGCCATAGGCAAGGCCAGAGATGATGAAATATCTTGTCATTCATATCTTAGGTTCTGGGAAAACACTGGAGCAGTATTTTATATTATTGCAATCAATTTATTCCAAGTTCAATCGTTACAAATAAAAAATGAATTTTAGTTAACATAACAGTTTAGCTAAGTATGAACTCTGTAGTCAAGTTTTATGATGTCACAATGCCAACAAAGGATGAGATGTTTTTAAACTCTATAAGATTTCAAATGGGAATTATCTCATTTCAGTCTTATTATACATTAACATACAAAAAGTCACATCTTAGAAGACATTTAACAAAAGCCACCATGGCTCCAAATATGAAGATAAGAGAGTATATTTTTGGCTTAATAATATAGACTTACTTGACTTTTTATGTGTGTGAATATTTTGCCACAGATTCCTGTATTGATAATCCTCCTCCCTGACTCCTGAGGGATGTTGCTAGCATACAGTTAAATATCCTCTTGGCCACACCACCTCTAAATCACACAAAGGAGGGGGCACAGTGGTCCACACTGTTACAGTCTATCAACTCCTGCAGGTTGCTCCTCCAGTCTTACTGTGTCAATATCTGTGTATAACTAGCTGTACACAGTTTTGTGACAAGCATAGACTCAGCATTCACTGCAATAGTCATAGAACCAAGCATTTCCATCACAGCACCAACTCCACACTGGAACATTAATGCGAGAGCTGGGTTGCAGTGGACGCCTGCAAGAATGCTTCTAGAGCTCCAACGGCTGAGCAAGAACCGAGAGCTGGAAGTGTCATCTAAGGTTCAACAGCATTTCTCTGAGCCTGCATCAGCCCAAGACTCTACTCTCATAAATCCGCCAACAGTCGTGAGACAAAAACCTGGGGAAAAAGCCCAGGAATTTCCCATCCCTGAAACTGTTCAGTAAGATATCTTCTGGAAAACGAAGGTCAACCTTACCTCCAGCTTCTCTCCCTTTCATTACAAACTAAGAAGACCTGAGACGAATTATTTTCAATTAAAGTTTCTTGTCCATTCATTAAATGATATGGAGAGAACAGTAGATGTGTCTGATCTCAGTTGCTTTTAGAATAATGTTGAAACACATGCTGTACAATCAGAGTGGTGTGAGCATGGGCAACTCACACCTCTTGGCTGCCAACACCACCAGCACATACTGAGCAGGCCTGGTGCCTGGCTACATGGGACATTGATCTGAGAAGCTCTTTTCTTTCAGTTGGATTCGAACACCAAAAACCTACTCTCTGCCAAACAAGACCAAACTATATATCTTTTCCCTCATATTATTAAAGTGTGACAACATTGCTTATAGTGCATGTTTGTCAGAAACTGTTATTTTAAACAGAAAATATCTTTGCATAATATTTCACGGAAGGGCAAATTCACCATTTAAAGACATGTGCTTGAATTCAGTCCAGCACATGCTATGACTGCTGCTGCAGAGAACATGAGGAAGCAGCTTTTCATGTATGATGAAGGCAGAGAGAGAATTCCATCTGGAGACCACCCTGTGGATTTAGTCAATCAACATCTCAGTCTTTTTCAAAATAAACCATCCTGAGTGTGGGAGGCTCTCGTGTTAAGGAAGCCACTGAAATATAGATGGGAAATAGAGACTTCACAAGTACGTGTGGTGCATACCTGCAATGTGACATGGTTCTGAGGATCAGTTTATAGCAATAAATATTTTATCACCGTTTACAAAAGACACCTTTGTTTGTTGAAAGAAAATGAAGGCACAGGGAAAAAAAAGCTTTCCTACAAAATGCCAAATTTCAACAAATGAAGTTTGTGTGCCTTTCCTGTTGTTTTGGAGCAAAGAATGCTACTGTGAGATTTACGTTTTTAAAAGATGAATGCATAGTATTTTCATGATCTTTGTTTATGTTCACAATTTTAAAATAGATTAATAGTTAAAATCCAACAGTGGCCAATTTAGAAACTAAAATATTTAATAAGAAAAACAACTATAAAAACCAGTGTTGTGAAGTATAGAAGAAACACTTGCATTGGGTCACTTTTATTATCTCAAAGAGAATCCCATCTAAAACATTAATTTTAAAATGGGATGGCATCCATGAACCTGGATTAATTGCCTAGGTTCACTGTCCAGGATGCTTCTACACTGAGTGCAAGTGGATGGGGGAGGGGAAGCTCCATGCTTTCTCTTCCTGGCAGGCGCTTCTAGGTCACTCTGGGAGACAAACCAGGAAGACAACTCCTCAAGAATGGCCGCAACCCAAGAAACTTCATCCAGCACTTCCTGCTCATCACCAGGGTCCAAGAAACTGTATGTCCACCAGCCTTCCCTGTCTGAGGTCTAGTTATTCTAAGGTATGGCTAGGATTTACTATGGCTTTGAAAGACTGGCTCTCAGAGGCCATGCACTTCCTCCAAGTCGTTGCAGGTGGGGCCTGCAGCTGAAGGCTGGGAAGAGGGTTCTAGCCCCAGACTGGCACCTGGAGACCAGGCACTTCCTCCAAGCCCTTGGCTGCAGCTGGAAGCTGAGGAAGAGGAAGCATGGTTTAAGAAGCACAGAGCCAGGAAGGCTCCTGACTTTGGATTCATGCTTTCTAGAGTTGAAATGCCAGGTACTTCACAGTTTATCTAAGCTATACAGGCCTGATATGGTGGATCCTACTTACATCATGGAAATAAGCCCAGTAACATAACAAAGGCTCCTCATCAGTCTGCAAACCCCCAGGCATTGACAAGGTGAAAGACCATGGTGTGGGGACTAGTCACCCTGTGGAGGGGATGTTACCAAGCTGGATATCCAACCTCCATGCTGGGAGCTTACAGTGTCCTAGTCCTGTGGTAAGCACCCACCAGTCCCGAAAGGCATGTTCCTTGGTAACCTCATATAACGCAGGTAGTGTGGTCACTAGCCTAGACTCACAAATCCAACCACCTGGCTCTGCTACTTGCTCACTGTGTGACCTTGAGAACATTCCCTAGCCTCTCTATGCTTGTTTCCCCATCCGTTAAAGAGGGCACAATGATAATACCTACTCTAATAGGTTGTTAAGAGAATTGACTTCATAGATAGAGGGTTTAGAAATGTGACAACGGCAAATGCACTGTACGTAATGCTGGAAGGATTATTACAGGATCAACGAGAGCACCAGGAAGAAACCAATGCCAGGGTTAGTGCTGTGTGCAAAGGGTGTGGGTGGACAACTTGAGCGAGAGGAGAGACAAGGAAGGAAGACTGGGATCAATGGTTCTGGGTAGAAGCCATGTCTCCTGCAAGATGCAGACAGAGCACAGAGACTTCTAGAGACTTCAGGAAAAGAGTCAAGGGCTACACATGGCTTCTAGCTTGAGCACCTGGATAGGGACTGTTCTGGTTTTGGGGGACCAGGAATTCTGATTGAGACTAGAAGTCATCCATCTTGGACAAGACTCTGATGGTCAGGCAAAGCTATTTCTCAGAGCTCAGTAGGACTGATGCTGAGGCCCAAGGTACCACTGGGAGCAGGGAAATTGAGACTCTGCTTCTTCCCCAAGCTATCCTCAGGCTATTTCATGGCTCTGACCCCCTCACTGGAAACTCTTTCCCTCCCAGCCAGGGCCTCTTGGGGGTTACTCAAATGTGCAACTTTTTATAGTTCGCATTCATTCTGCTGGGAAAATCGGCCCTGGGCTGCAGTGGTGCCCAGCCATGAATCACAATGTCCACAGTGTGGAGAAAATGCAGCCAGTCGTGTAGCGGTGGGTGGGGCCTCAGGCTGCTCAGTCACAAAGAGATTTTTCAATTTTATTAAAATCGATAGGAGTTTTATTACAGTATAAATGAAATGAGAGCTTCTCACTCCTGGGATAACAATCCACATCACTCTCCCAGCCTGTGTGAGGGCCCCATGAAGAGGGCAAGTATCTGGATTCATGCATCCAGGGCAGAAGTTAGCCATTGGGATGAAGAGAGATCTTCCAAAGAAATGTTAAGTGCCAGAACTTTCCATCAAAATGCCACGTGTCACTGTGTACCCCCCTCTTACACTTACACAGGAACCCTGTGAAAGTCATGAAAGGTGGTGGGGTGACATTTCTGTGGAAACAGGGATGGAGGGAGGGATGGAGGGAGTCGACTCAGTACTGAAGCTATCCTTCCTAAGTGGAAGCCCTATGCAAAAAGGAGTGCTGTCCACATGTCTTGGGCTGTTTCTGCATCATTCAAAACAGTGGTTGCATCATTCAAAAAGATTTACAGATTCTTATAGAGGAGGAAAAAGAAGCAGAGACTGTAGGAACTAGCGCAGAGAGGACAATTGCTAAGATGAGAGAAGAGAAATGGGAGTATATGAAAAGCACACACGTGACACTTGTGCACAGACTGCACTTGCGTGCGCATGCATGCACAGACACACACACTTGAGCAACTCTGGGATGGACAGGCATATGGAGGGTCTTTGAGCTGTGGAGCTCAGGTCTGTAGGCATGGGCGGGGTTGTTGAAGCTCTAATCAAATTTCAGTAGCTTGACTCCCAGATCTGCCTGACTCAGCAGAGTAGGTGCTGCCAGGATGCTTCCAGCTCTGCCCCTGCCCCTACCTGAGATCTGGCATCATCCCCTGTTCTCTGCTCTCACCTGGGGAGAAGCTGTCCCTTGACCCTAAAAGCCTCTCTGCTGTCCTCCAGTTTGGGGCTGGCGCTGACTGAGATGATGTCCTGAAAGTACAGGAAGCAGATGGAACTTGATTGATGTAGGCACTGCAGTAACCATTTGTCAGGACAGCCACCTGCCCCTTGGGGGCTATGCTGCAAATACCACCTGCTGGTGCCCCAAGCTGTGGGTTTCTGCTGGTGTCTGGAAGGGCTACTGGAAGCTACTGGCCTGGCTGTCTAGACCAGGCAACCAACATGGAGGGAGGTCCAAGGGACTGAGATCCCAGGCAAGGAGGGGCAATGGCTGGGAAAGAGCCTGTGATGTGGACCCCACAGGCTTCAGAAGCCCATTTCTTAAAATGAAATCAACATGCAAGGCACCCTAAATCCCACAGAGGAAACTATTCTCATCTCTCTGTTTCTCCTCCCTTCCCTTGTCTGTGGAAGCACACATTTTCTCTCTACTGCACTTATGTGTGTAATTTGGCATGCAGAGATTTTTGTCCAGTTTACAATGCATAATAAACATTTTCCATGTTTCATACAGCCTTTGTAATCAAATTTAAAGGATAAAAAACACAGTGTACATGACCTATAATTCCCTCAACAATCCTTTATCAAGTGTACAGGTTACTGCCAACACTTTTTTTTTATAATAACACATGAAACATCATCAAAGGGACAGTGTCTTTCTTTCCAGAGTTGAACTAACAGGGCCAAAGGACACAGAAGTCCTTAGATTCTTCTTATGCACTGCTTACTTAAAACAACAAGACCCTTCCTTCCACCTCTGAGCATGACTGAGTTTGTGTCCCCACTCCATTCCTGCGGTAGGGTTGGTGACAAGAGCCCTTCAGGGGTAGGTGTTGCTGCTAGTTCAACAAGCATCAAACAGATTAAGACTGCTTCCTTTCTGTTGCTCTGATTAGCAGAGAGGCTAAACACTCCCCCAGGTGTTTGCTAACACATAGGATACCCCAAGTGGATAGTCTCTGCAATGCATTCCCCACTTACCTTTTAGAGTTGTAATGATTTTCCTTGCACATATTTTAATGAGGTCTTCCTGCAGCATAGTTATCAGCCCTTTGTACATCAAAGTAGAGGAGACTTATGTTTTTCCTTCTAGAGTTTCCTCATTCTGCTGCTGCTGCTGCTGCTGCTGCTGGTGGTGGTGGTGGTGGTGGTGGTGGTGTGGTGGTGGTGTGTGTGTGTGTGTGGTGTGTGTGTGTGTGTGTGTGTGTGTGTGTGTGTGTGTCCTGTAACACACCAGAGTTTTAATTTTGTTCTTGGCATCATCCATCAGTCATCTCCTTAGTGGATTCCTTTCTTGCTTCCAAGCCAAGAGTGGTCTTTCTTGACAAAGATAATACATATTTCATTTTCTGCTAAGTTTTCTGTTTTTAAGACTATATTTAGCTCTTTAATCATCTGTAGTCTATTTTCACGTGAGGGGTTCTAAATTAAAATTCTTCAATGCCATCCACTCCCCCAGCATCATTCATTTTTTATTATCTTTTAAATTATTATTTTAGAAAATGTTGCAGGGTTTCGTGGTTTAGTCTTTGCCACGTCCTCTCGTTTCTCTGCACAGCCTTTGAAACCCCCGTCTGCTTGTGTCTCTGGAATCTTGTGTGTGTGTATGAGTCCTATTGGGATTGATCAGAAGCAGGCAGTGTTAATTCGCAGAATTAACCTGAGGCAGGAGACATTCGCACAGTACCAAGCATGTTCATCTTGGGAATATATTACAGCTCTCCCCCTGCCCACATCCCACTGGGGCTTGTAATGTTCTTTATAAAGGTCAGGCATATATTATATTTATTTCTAAACATGTTAGATCACTCGCTTCTGTTACAAATGGATGTTTTTCATTCTATTTGCTAGCTGCCAGTGGTGTTCAGAAGGACCATCGATTCTCGTGTGCGCAGTTTGTATCCATCTTCTGTCTCAGACTCTTTAATTCGTAAATTTTCTCAACCCTTTGTATTCTCTGCCCAAACAAATGTTTCTTGTTGTCCTGTCCTCCCCATTCATTTTCCCTGGCCTTATTGAAGTGACTGGGATATCCAAATACAATCTGTTCCTCCTTAAGTTTCTTCAGAACTCTATAGAAAGTTGGTCAGCTTGGCAATTATCAGTGCGGTGACATGGTTTTTCTTTTAATCCCTGATTTTAATCTTACTTGCATTCTTCAAGTGCACATTTCCGTTTATAAGTAGGTATTCTTATTAGATCATTGAAGAGTTCTTAAGTCATCATCCATAAATAAATAAATAAATAAATAAATAAATAAATAAATAAGTTCAAGGGTTGGAGAATCTCAACGGTAGAATATTCATCTAGTATGTGAGGAACCCTGCATTACATCCATACCCAACCCAAGAAAAGTGAATTTTTAAACTGTTGATGGAGTTGTTATTGATGAATTATTTTAATTATGGGAGGAGGTATGGGTGTGGGTGTGTGCACGTGAGTGCAGGTATGCACAAAAACCAGAAGAGGGCACCAGATACCCAGAAGCTGAAGCTACAGGTGGTTGTGAGCCACATAGCATGGGTGGTAGTGACTGAACTTCAGTTCTCTAGAAGAACTACATGAGGTCTTTACCACAGAGCCATCACTCCGGTCCCTAGAAGGAATCATCCTTATTAAGATGATTCTGACACCTTTCTTCTTTCATTTTTGTCCTGGATCCTATGTGGAATGCATGTTGTATGGATAATAACATTCTCCCCTAGTGACAGAGCTAGAATTACAACTCAGGCATTCCCATCCC
Organism: Cricetulus griseus; assembly: GCF_003668045.3. Classification (NCBI taxonomy): domain Eukaryota; kingdom Metazoa; phylum Chordata; class Mammalia; order Rodentia; family Cricetidae; genus Cricetulus; species Cricetulus griseus. The sequence goes on from NC_048600.1 coordinate 85,709,350, forward strand.
CCAGCCTGTTACACACAGATGCAGCCATTTGGGAAGACGTGTTTAATTTCCAGGGATAGAGCATGGCTTCTCATTGTGTAATGACAGCAAATTAAAGGTGCCATTTGGGAGAATTCATCCTGTCTTTAACCCTTTCCAAACACCTTTGTTTCTATGGCAGCAGCTTCTATGGGGGTAGAATTCCAGGGTCAACTCTGAAATTTTTAAAACTTAAAACGACCCAAAGATTAACCAAAAGTGGCTGAAAGAAGACATTGGAAAAAATAGATACTTTTTACTCAAAGTTAACTGAGACACAATGTAAATTACAAATTAAACAGGTTCGTTTCCACCTTGAGTTCTTACTGGAAGGGACCATTTTCCATGTGACCCTCTTGCCTGGCTACCCTTTCTGTCATGCCATCCTCCCCACGGCTCCTACACCACTTTCATCCTCCTCCAGGCAGCTGCAGCACTCTATCCCGTGAGCTCATTCTCCCTGGCTATTTCTCTCTGCTGCATTGTGGTAGATTTTTATTCTGCTCCAATTAGCCTGCTTCACCAGAATCCAGGCTAAAAGCCAAGCCCACACTGGGCAGCACGGTGCCACACTGTGCAGCATGGAGCCACACTTGCCTCACACCCAGCCTCTAGTGAACAGCAATCCTGGGAGCCAGGCCACCTTCTCCACCATCATCCCCTGGGTCACAGGCATCAAATACACAAACTCCTCACTTTAATGTCAAGGCTGTGAGGCAGGTAGACAGGGGTTCAACACAAATCTCCACTTCCCAGATGAAAACTGAGGCTCAAGGAGGGTGAATTACATGAAACTCAAACTGTTAGGAAGTGGCCAGACTACTATTCCAAACCGAACTCCAGCATGATTCCAAACCCTGTGTTCTCAACACCACACTATATAGACTTCCTGTAAGATAATCCCTCTCTCTCCTATAAAATTTGAAAGAGAGAAGCCCAACTTCATCAGGCAACTGGCAGGAGTTAGGTACATGTTGGTTTCAAGTAACTTACAAGTTCCAAGAATGTGGAATTTTGTTAGAAAGGGACAGGGACTCACTCCATGTCCCAGTATCTTAGTCTCACAAAGTAGATTGAACCTTTGGGTTCTCTTGTTGCCCCAAACACTGAGCAGAGCTATGGGAAGCTAGACAGAGGACAGGTGGACAGAGGACTCCTCAACTTGCCAATATGATGGGCTGGAGTTCCATCACTGGAAGCCCTTGGCTTTGGAGATTTGCTCTCCCCTGCAATGCTCAGTGGAAGCCAAGAGTTTGTTCTAGTGACTGGGATGGGAGGAAATGGTTCTGGGTCCCACTCTGTTCCTCTCTTCCAGATATCCAAGTATAGACTGCTGGCAGGGAACATGCATCTCATTCTGCCAAGGCAAAGGGACTGGAGAGAGGACAGAGGCCTTCTCCTCATTCTGAATCAAGGAGAGGTGCAGCCTCGACCACCCCAGATGCTTTGCCAATGGAGCTGAGCTAGACTAGAGTGAAGGCTTTCACGGGAGTTAGGGGCAGTTAAGAATATTCAGAAGGCCTAAAACAGGACAGCTGGGGATAGCCAGTGGTTCCTGTGGCCCCTAACTAGACATGGGGAACACTATGGGAGTTGTAGAAAATAAAGTTAGACCCTGAAGGGAGCTGGTTCACACATCATCAGTTCAAAACTGTTCCCTATCTGGGGAAAGCTTATGCTCAGAATAAGGAAGTGACCAGCCCAGGTTCACACAGCTAGCCAGTAGCTGGTAGCAGGTTCAGGAAGGGAACCCAGCACTCCAGGCTATCAGCTCACTCTTTCCATCACCAGTGCCTGACACAGCTGTGTCCTGCTGTTCTTCTGGCAGGCTCTTGGGACTCAGGACTCTAAGCTGTCCACTCTGGGGACTCATATCCATCATCCTGGCATGTATGCTACTCAGGAACCCAAGGGAAGGGGCACAATAGTCAGGTCAGAGCCAACAGGGACTGTAACCAGAATGTGCAGTTCATGACCCTGGTTTTCTGAAGATTCCAACAGTAAATTGCCCTCCTGACTGATCATATTATAAGAAAAAAAACATCACTATTTGCTCAAAACCTCTTATTCTAGCTACCACCAGAGCTTATGAGGGCTCTGGTTGGCCTCCAGCCCTGAAGCTCCCTCAGCCTGGACTCAGCATCTCAAGTTGCCCGTTGTTTGCCTTCTGCTTTGCTTGGCTAACTTATGTCCTGAGTCCTTCCAGGTCCTGGGTTCTTCTTGTCTCTAGACCTCAGGCAATCCAAAGCAGCAGACAGGATGCTTTACACCTTCCAAAGCTCCTCCTGGAATTAAGTCCCAGGACATCTCCCAGAAGCCCTGGTCACTCCTGATATCTGGCCAGCCTCCCTTCCAGAGTCTGCTCATCTCTGGAAATCCCTCTCAGTGGATTTTGGGCACAAGGTTTGAAAGCCACATTATGTCCCATCAAACCTCAGTATCCACTGAAGGAAAGGGTTTCAAGAAAGGTGGAATGGAGCCTATGGAAATGAGGAACAGCAGGAATTAGAGACTCCAACTCCCTGATCTATTGTTTCCTCCTTGGTTGGCAATAGAATATGGGTTAAATTCCTTAAAAACTCCTCCCACAAGAAACTGAAGAATTGATGCTAACCCCACATGTGCCTATGACAAACACAGACCCCGAGACGTATAGGGCAGACACTCACCTAAGGACACTCGGGGTATCAGTCACAGTCAGGACTAGATCTCTTGTTTCTGGACCCTAGTCCTACCAGAGATTCATCCATGACTCCATCCTCCCTAGACTAATTTGAAAATAGGAACACAGAGGTGCCAAGGGCAGAGAAGTGGATTGCAGGCAGGTTCCTCCCTCTGCCTATCTCTCCAGGAGAGAGCCTCAAGGGCATATTCCAGACCTCCTGGTTCTCACACGATCCTCTTCCCGGCTTCATTCATGCATTTCTCCTTATAATTAATGAGCAAACATTCTTTGCAAAACAATGTTTAAACACTTTAGGACTAATTTAATCAAATATTTAATTGCCCCATAATTAATCATCTGAGCTTAATGAATTGAGCCTCTGTCTCTGGGAGTTGGGTTTGCCCAATGACTTCTGAAAATAAATACATCATGGGGCCTTTCAGAACTAGGCTTTCTGGTTCCGTGTGCAGATGCTGGGGAAAGGACACCCTCACCTAGCACAAAACCTGAGATCAACTCTCTAAGTTGGTTAAGGGTCACAGTCTTGGACCAGTCACTCTAGAAGTAAGCACCAAGCTGTCCAGGTACAGAGCAAGTGGGGGAAACTGGGCAGCTGAAGATGGTCCCACTGACCCAGCTGTGCCCTCTGGGAGGTTACATTTCCTCTAGAGTCTCAGCATCTTCATCAATGGGGTGTCGGTCCCCATGAACTCTGGAGAGGGTACAACAAGACCTCAAAAAGGATCAATTCTTCAAGGACCGTGGAACATTACAGAAGAAAGGGGTGTGTAAGGGGCAGAGAATGGGGAGGAGTGCAGTGTGGTGAAGTCTTGTCTTCGGGAATTGGCATGGCTATCACACACATTAACTCACAGCAGCGGTGACTACCTGTATAAGATTGGGCTCAACATTTCACTATAGAGGGAGGAATAATAACCACGCCTCCTGTAGGTTAGGCATAATGCATGACCATGAGTCAAGTCTGGGGTTCGGGCCTGCACAACTACAGAGAGCTTACTGAGTGTTTGCTATTATTAGATCTTTCTCCTTAGGGATCTCATCTGCCCTGGTTTCTTGTGAAGCATTGGGATTCATATTCCTCAGTGGTGTAGCTTCTGATAAGTTGCCCTTGCTCAAGTCAATAATCTCCCTGTGCAGGCAGGCAAGCCTAATTAAATACAGTGGGCCACAAACAAACAAACAAAAAGACATAAAAATATAAGGAAAATTTGATGAAATAAAAGAGTGGGAGGAGGAAGGAAATTAATTGATAAATAACCAAAGAGAAAACTCTCTCTCTCTCTCTCTCTCTCTCTCTCTCTCTCTCTCTCTCTCTCTCTGTGTGTGTGTGTGTGTGTGTGTGTGTGTGTGTGTGTGTGTGTGTGTGTTTTGTGTGTGTGTGTGTACTGGTTAGTTAGTTTTTTGTTGTTTGGTTTTTATCAACTTGACATGGCCGGGTCATTTTGGAAGATGAAATTCTGGTTGAAAAAAATGTCTCCATCAGATTGGGATAATTTCTTGAATAATTATTGATATGGGAGGGCATATCCCACTGTGGGTGGTGTCATTCATGGTATCCTGGGGTAAAAGAAAACAGGCTAAGTAAGCCATGATGAGCAAGCCAGTAAACAGTGATCCTCAATACCTCTTCGCCAGTTCCTGCCTCCAGCTTCCTGCCTTGCTTGAGTTCTCACCCTGCTTTCCCTCAATGATGGACTGAGATCAGAGCCTCTAAGCCAAGTAAACCCTTTCCTCACCAAGATGCCTTTGATCATGGTATTTATCACAGCAATAGACAGCAAATTGTGTGTGTGTGTGTGTGTGTGTGTGTGTGTGTGTGTGTGTGTGTGTGTGTGTGTGTGAAATCGTGATAGAATAAATTAAATTTTACCAATATAAATAAATGAGAGTGTCATGAGGCTTTGTGATTGTCAAGTGCTATGTACAAAGGGAGTTGCTTGAAGCCCCTCTATGCTCTCCTCATACTTCTTAGAACATGCGCTCAACAGACTGTTTGCAAGACGACCCAGCCCAGGAGGCTCTGTTCATAGCCTGATGCAGTACAAGATGCTATAGGCCCATCAAGAAAAAATCTGATGAATTAACCATTAAACCCTTGCCTGTGCAGACCTGAAAAACTCCCAGTCAGGCTGGCAGAAGACTGAGAGCAGGAACACTAGAGTCCCTATGAATACTCTCCATAGTTCTGTCCTTCCAAAGAATGCTGTGGAGGTCAGAGCATCTGAGCTGCCCTGGATGCTTCACAAGAAACCAGGGCAGATGAGATCCCTAAGGAGAAAGATCTAATAATAGCAAACACTCAGTAAGCTCTCTGTAGTTGCGAAGGCCCGAACCCCAGACTTGACTCATGGTCATGCATTAAGTCTTCACACTAAGCTCTGAGACTGACCATGCTAGCTGGGCTGAATGGTGGCCCTCACCACTCCTTGCCTATCTGACAAATGAGGAAATGGAGAGTCAGGGGGCTTAGAAAATGTATAGAGCTGGTATCAGACAGAGCCAAAATCTCAACTAAAGCAGCCTGGCTCCAAGTCAAGTTCTAAAACCTATGTGTCCAGTCTTCTGGGAGAAAGGAAAACTGTGACAGTGCCAAATGAGGTGAGCCACTAGCTGAGGGACATGAGATAGGCAGGCTGTGCATCTGCTGCCAAGAGAGACCAAACTAGCCTCTCCCAATAGATAGGAGTGCCCACCAAATAGAAAACTGGAGTTAGTCTAACTCACCTTGTAGACTGACTGAGCCTTTTGGACCAAGAAAAGACTCAGAGGCCAGGTTCCTGTCCCTTCTCCCCATATGGCTTTACCCTAAGTACAGGGCACCCATGCTCTCTGGAGAGGCATCTGTTAGAAGGAAATTAGCCCCAGACAGGCACAACCTCTGACCTGACATCTTTGCCTTCGGCTACACATGGAGCCAAGGATTGATTAACTGCAGCCTGGCTTAGGAGCTACAAGGCCGAGTGCTTCCCCCTGGAGTTATTTATGCCAGCCCATTAGCTCAGGAAAGGCAGGATTCATAGAGCCATCGTGGCCTGGGAACTCAGTGAAATTAATATCACAGTGACTAAAATACACACGAAGCCTGTGCCACCTTCACTTAATCAGGAATGAAGAAGCGTTCCGATTAGCGTGGGAGGTTTCCTCTTCTTACACCTATCCTGCATCCTTTCCCTCTCCCCATTCATATGGCTCCTGTCATCTCAGTAAGATCTTACCACAGCCTGCTACAGTCCCAGGTACTGGCTTCTCAGCCTCTAGACACACCCCACCCAGGAACCCTCCATGGAGTTTCGGCACCTGGCATGGAACATTAAAAAGCAAAGCTGGCTTTCTGCATAAGTCAATGACTTCATTTCAAGTGGCACTTTAAGAATTTACATTTAGGGGATGGCAGAGGTAGATTCAAGGTAAAGATGCTGTATTGTCCTTGCAGAGGACCCAAGTTTGGTTCCAGTATCCACACTGGGCAGTTCATAGCTGCCTTTTACTCTAGCTCCAGAGGGGATGCAACTCTTCTGGTTGCCATGGGCATTGCACTCAAGTGTACAAGCCCAACCCACACTCATACATACCATTTTTTTAAAAAATACTCTAAAAAACAGAAATTCATTCTTTATAATTACCAGTAAGAACATAGCCTGACAGTGTGTTCCCACAGAGCCCTACATCAGGATCTGGAATCCATGCTGCTCGTTTGTGCATTAACATATGCTAATTATTCAAATTAATAGGCTTCACTGTGACATTTCCATTCGCAGATATCAGTCATTGATCATGTACCTCCCTTTTACCCTCTTCCTCTGTCTCCTCTCAACCTCCTTCCAAGTCCCCACCAGCTCCTCTTCAACTTTCCCAGCTGTTTTTGAAACTCCTTTCAAAGTATCTTTGTCAGGCTTTCTATTGCTGTGATAAAACACCATGACCAAAAGCAACTTGGAGAAAAAAAAAGAGTTTATTTCCTTTTACAACTCTCATTTCATCACCAAGGGATGTTGGGCCGGGAACTCAAGGCAAGAATCCAGAATCAGGAACTAAAACAGAAGCCATGATGGAACATTTCTTACTGACTTGCTCCTCCTGGCTTGTTCAGCTTGCTTTCTTATACCACCCAGAATCACATGCCCAGGGGTGGCATTGCCCTTCCAATGGGCTAGCACCTCCCACATCCATCACTAATCAAGAAAATGCCCTACAAGCAATCTAGAAGGAGGTATTTTCTCAATTAAGATTCCCACTTCTTAGCTATGTCTAAGTAAGGCTTTGTACTGATTTGTTATGGGATCCCATAGCAGAGGACCACAGGCTGGGTGACTTACACAAACAGATATTACTAGCAGCTATAGAAGTGGGAAATCGGAAATGGAAGTACCAGGATAGTCAGCTGCTTCTGAGGGCTGAAAGGGAGGGGTCTGTTTTAAGCCTCTCTTATATGCCTTTTTTAATCTTACATTTATTTGTTTCGTGTGTATGAGTGCTTTGTCTGCATGTATATCTGTGCACCACAAGCATGCCTAGTACCCACAAAGGCCAGAAGAAGGCATCATCTGGGACTAGAGTGACAATAGTTGGGAACCACCACGTGGGTGCTAAGAATTGAACACGGGTCTCTAGAAGAGAAGCCAGTGCTCGTAACTGCTGAGACATCTGTCCAGCTCCTTCTTTATGTCTCCCCCCACCATTGTTTTTCCACAGTGTGTAGTGCTCATGTCCAAATTTTCCCTTCGTGTGATGACACCAGCCATACTGGATTAGGGTCCACCCTCATGCCTTCATTTTAACTTGACACAGTCTACAAATATGGTCACCATCTGAGGTATAGGCAGCTATAACCCCAACACAGTTTGGGGTGGGATGGCACAGTGTAGGCCATAGCAGGTTTTGACTTCCAATCTAGTTGTGTTTCTTGAAAAGACCTTTAATAAAGAGTGAGGGGTGAGGGCCAGGACAGGATCCAGTCAGGCGGTTCCTGGTCACCCACCACACATCCAAATGGCACTGAAGCCTCAATCCTTGCTGTCCACTAAAGAACAAGGAGCCTTGGAGTATGTAGCTTTCAGCTGGCAGCTATGAGCGTTCTTCACCCCAATTCAGCTCTACACTCTCTCCTCCTCAACCAAAAGTGTAGACATCGACTCCCCTGGGACCTGTATCATCCATGCTAAGTCCACTCACCCATTCATTCATTTAGCTATCTTTATTGACCATTGTGTAGTAGGCCTTGTGTAGGGCTCCATGGACATAGCCGTGAGTGAGAAATGAACTCTGCTTTGAAGGGATTTTCAGGATTGCCATGGAAACAAATGGAAAAATGGAGAATTCCAAGGGGCTATTGAGAGAGGATGGGGAACAAGTATGCAGCCTGTCGAGTCCTTGTCCACACAAGAGTCTTTTCTCATTGCCATGTTAAGTTTTCAGATTTCGGGCTACATGCTGTTAAGGGTCCTCACAATAAGAGGATAATCCCAGTAGTCAAAGACAGTCCAGCATGTCCTGGCACTGGACAGATGGGCACTGGATCTCATGGGAAAGGTGCTGTCTCCCCATCACCAATCATGGTCCTGACATTTCGAGCAAAAATGTCAATGTACCAGATGCTCTGTGGGCTGCAGACCAGATCCAGGAAAAAATGTAATCTTTAAACCAAGAAAAGGCAAGCTTCAGGCTGTCACTAAAAGTCAGTCCACTTCGTGTCTTTGCAAATAAAGCTTTATTCAAAGAGCCTAGCCCATTGCTTTGTTGCAATTTGGCTACAGCTTCCTCTGTACTTACTAGACAACAATCTGAAATTGAGACAGAGATAATGTAGCCTGCAAGCTACAGTATGATGTGCAAAGCTGAAGTCACTACTGGGGACTTTATCCCATACTGGGGAAGCCCAGATGACCATCCAAAGGAGGGGTGTAGAACTGGGGTTGTCCTGCCTAAGTTCTGGTCTGGTGCTTGTTGCTGGGTGACCATAAGTCAGTTGCTTCCCATGGAGGCCTCAGCTTCCCTGTCTGCAAAGCGATGAGCAGAGAAGCCAGCCTGCTTTCTGTCTGTCTACACTGCTGTGTTTGTGTTGAAGCAGTTCATTATCCTGTCAGGGGCTCTGTGACCCACAGGTGAGCTTTGTGGTCTCAAAGGAACCTTGTAATTACTCTTGCAAGCCCAGAAAGAATTCACCAGAATTATTAGGGCAACCAAGGCCTCAGCAGGCTGAATCATTTCCCCCAGATGGTGCTGTGCCCTCTGCCACTAAAGTTAGCTTTGGACACAAGAACCAGGCATCCTCAGCAACAAAACAGAGGGATGGAACATGGAAGCCAAAGGCACTGCTGGATAGGTTCAAAGCACATCAACCAGGCTTCCAATGACTGAGGCTCAACACTACTCTGTCAAACTGAGACTCCTGGGATGAAAAGCATGGGACTGTGGCTAGAGATGCTGGGGTCCCTCTGTGGGTCTCTCATCATTACTCACACCACCATGGTCAGGTTATCAGCCTCTTTGTGTTTTTTTTTCTTACCTTGAAACCTCCACCCAGGGACCTCCGGAGAACTAAATAAGATGGTGGGTAAAATGTGTATAGTGTGTAACACGTAGAACATTGCCATCACACCATTTATCCTGTCTTCCATCACTTTGCTCACCTCAGAAACCTCAGGGCTTTCTTCCAGAGTGCCTCAGTAGGAGTAGGTATTGATGGAACTTGTAAGGAACAGAAGCCAAGATGAGGGAAGGCACAAAGATTATGTTCCTGGAAAGTGACAAACATTTAAGAAAGGCTTTTAACTCACTCTGCTCCCTCTACACTGACCAAGAGCAGCTATTTTCTGGAGTTGAGAAGAAGCTACAGGAAGTAGAATAGCAGGGCCACTCGGGAGCTGTGGGGCAGAAGACAATAAGTACCCAGGACTCACAGTGTATGTCCAGAGCTTGTTGATACAGCCAGGTATCTGCTTGGAGCACCTAGGGGAGACCGGAGTCACATCTAGCGAATGCTCAGAGGTAGAAGGAATCTGTAGTGTGTGGGAAAGGGGTCCCCATGTTTCCAACCAGACTTCTGTCCTGCTCAATGAAGATTCAGAGGAGTATGGTGAAGTCTCCAGGTCTGATGGGAAGACAAACATGAAAACAAAGACTGAATTTCCATGGTAGGAAACCACATCAAACTGAAGGTGGAGAGAAGACCATTTCATGAATGGGATCTTCAGCTCCCAGGCAGAGTCAGCAAAGGCACCTTCAGTACATATCAGCAAAGTGATGTAAGAATTTGTGGGAACAGGAGTAAGAAAGGGAAGGGAAAGAATTATTATTAGGTATGTAAGCTTGGGAAAATCACTTAATTTTCAGGTCTAGTTTTCTCACAGAATGAGGACACTGGACTAAATGATTTCCCAATTTCCAGCTAGTCCTAGAGTTCTATATTTCTACATAGTTGAATTATTTTATCATGCTGTTTCTGGGGAATACAACTAACACTTTTGAAGCTACTAATTTTATGTCAAGCTTTAAAGTCCATAATTGTTATCTTCAGAAAATATTATTTGACCTGTAGTATGTCTAAATCAATTTAATAAAATCACTTTATAACAGGGAAAAAAGAATTAGAAAAGCACAAATGTAGATAGATAGATGGGCAAGATCAGGTAGAAATTGAGGGGAAAGCATGATTAAAATGCAGTGTGTGGAAAAAAACCTTTTAAATGAAAGAATCTAGATTGGGGGAAATTAAGAGTGTGTAGCACATCTAGATTGTGGTCAAGTTAATGTAAGGAACTCCAGGTTCTCCGGAAATAATATCTCAATGAGATAAAAGGCATTCTGCACAATGTTTATAATACAGGCAGCTGACAGATGAAGAACTTAAAAACCTGTGATCAGAGAGTAACTCCCATACATTATTAAGGAAACGAAAACTAAGGAGGAGATGCAGAGGCCATCTGCGCACAGTACAGGAACTTAACGGTCAGTGGCACAGGGCAGATCCACTCAAGTCTCATTAGTAGCCATAAGTTCGGTTCCTTGTCTAATCATCTGTAAACGTTGTCACATCAACTGGGGGGAAGGGGGGCTCTGTAATCCTCCCACACTTTCAGAGGGTTGCAAATAAGTGCCAACTTTTTATAGGATGACCTGTCAGTATCTAATGACATTGTCGAAGACTGCCTTAGTTCTGTCTTCCTCTTACCTTCTGATCCCTGGCTAGTGACCTTCTTAGATGGGTGCCAGTCACAAAAAAACCTAGGGATCCCATCAGGCAGAGCCAGTGTCTACCCTCAGAAGTGCATCAAAGATGGCAAATGGATATGATACTGGGCATAAACTCTCCTCGGCTGCCACTAATTTTCTGGATTCACGTCCATCAATCATGGGTGACATCTATGTACTGGTCTGGTCTCCTATGTGAAAAGACCTGGTGCCTTCAGTTGTTTCCTTGTTGTTGAGCATTTAGAATTGCTTCTAGTTCTGTGTCATTTCTTTTCTTTTCTTTTTGACAAAGTGTTCCACCATATGGTCCTGGCTACCCTACAACTCTTAATGTAGACTAAGCTGAACTTATGCTTTTAGTCATCTCCCCATGCCTCTGCTTTCAGGTTTTAGGGATTATAGGTATGAGCACCATACAAATAGCTGTTTGGTGCTATTTCAAACAGTGTGGTAGAAGGCATGGCTGTGCTCAAACTCTGTGTACACAGACACCCTTATTTCTGGAATAGATACCCAAGCATAGGACTGAAAAGGTGAGATTAGAAGGCAAGAAAAAGGAAAGGGGGGAAGTCACCACCTTTTGCATTGGGTGGACTCTCCAGCAATGGTTGCTGTAGCTCCAGATTCTATGTGACAGCCACACTGATGGGCACTGCTCCCTGCTCTTGGATCCAGTCACACACCTCCTTCCTTTATATCTGAAGCCCAGGGGACTGCAACTCATCGCTAAGCCCCTTCCCTCCTCCCCATTGCTTCTCAGCTCTCAAACACCTTTGTTGCTGTTCCCTACATTCAGCCCCCTGTGACTATCCAGCTGGCATGGATTTTGTCTTCCTGGATGAACACTGACACACAGGCAAGTGCCAAGATTTATGCAGGGGTGTGCCATGATCCCCTGTCTGACTGTATTGATAACTTTTCTGTTGATGTGAATGACTGCCTGACAGAAACAGCTTAAGGATGGTGTCTTAGATACTGTTTTATTGCTGTGGTGAAACACCATGATCAAGGCAACTATTAAAAGGAGGCATTTGCCGGGCGTTGGTGGCGCACGCCTTTAATCCCAGCACTCAGGAGGCAGAGGCAGGTGGATCTCTGTGAGTTCGAGGTCAGCCTGGTCTCCAGAGCGAGTGCCAGATAGGCTCCAAAGCTACACAAAGAAACCCTGTCTCAAAAAAACAAAAAAAAGAGGAAGCATTTAATTGGGGGCTTGCTTACAGTTCTGGGGGGTTAGTCTATTATTGTCATGGCAGAGAGCATGGCAGCAGACAGGCAGGCACAGTGCTGGAGAAGTAGCTCAGAGTTCTCCATCCAGATCCACAGGCAGCAGATAGAAGAAGAGAGACGGGGCCTGTCATGGGCTTTTGAAACCTCAAAGCCCACCCCCAATGAAAATCCTCCTCCAAAGGGCTATACCTCCTAATCCTTCCCAAACAGTTCCACTAACAGGGGACCAAACATTCAAAAGTACAAACCAATGGCAGTCATTTTCATTCAAACCAATGGTAGTCATTCTCATTCCAACCAATGGCAGTCATTCTCATTCCAACCAATGGCAGTTGTTCTCATTCAAACCAATGGCAGCCATTCTCATTCAAACCACCAAAGGAGGAAAGGTTTATTTGGACTCATGAGTTCAGAAAGATTTCAGTGGTGATAAGATGAGCTGTCAGGAGCATGAGGCAGAAGTTCATTACATAGCTGCAATTCAGGAAGCAGACTGGAACCAGGGCAGGTATAACTCAAAAGGCCCACCTCCAGTGACCTACTCTTTTTATGGGGATGGGGACTTGTTAGTTTATTTTTTTCTTTTGAGACAGGCTCTCATTATGCAGTCTTAGTTAGCTTGGAACTCACTGTGTAGACCAGGTTGGCCTCAGTCTCATTGTGATCAACCTGAATGCTGGGATTAAAAGCATTTGTCACCATGGCCTACTCATGCCGGCCAGTTCCCCTACACACACACACACACACACACACACACACACACACACACACACCTCTTAAAGGCTCCACCACAACCTTCAAATTAGCACACAGTCTGGGGACTGAGAACTCAAAACATGAATGAGCCTTGAGGAATGATTCAGATTCAAATTACAACACAGACTTAAACCCATGGCATTGGCCACTGGGCAGAGGGCAGATCCAGAAACATGGGCTAAGGAGGCCCACAAGGTAGTGGTTTGCATGAGAGTGGTAGCTGTAAGTGAGCAACATGGCATGGTTTAGAGATAGTGGAGGAGGGACCAGGGATGCAGGCAAGATTTCTGGTTTAACTAGCTGGGTGGTAATGCTACCTGTGGTGGTTTCAATGAGAATGGCTCCCATAGGCTCATATATTTGAATGCCTAGTCACCAGCAAGCAGAACTGTTAGAGCAGGATTAGGAGGATTAGGAGGCATGGCCTTGTTGGAGAAGATGTGTCACTATGGGAGCAGGCTTTGAGGTTTCAAAAGCCCACACCAGGCCGTGTGTGTGTGTGTGTGTGTGTGTGTGTGTGTGTGTGTGTGTGTGTGTTTGCCTGCTGCTTGAGGATCGGGATGTAAAGCTCTCAGCTGCCACGCCTGTCTGCTTAACACCATGATGATAATGAACTAACTCCTCTGAAATTGGAAGCAAGCTCCCAGTTAAATGCTTTCTTTTTTTCTGAATTTTGTTATTACCTTTTTTTCTTCTTTATTTTTTTAATTTGAATTAGAAACAAGATTGTTTTACATATCAATCCCAGTTCCCACTCCCTCCCCTCCTCCCCTATCACCCTCTCCAAATAATATCCTACCTATCACATATCCTTTCTGTTCCCCAGGGGAGTGTGAGGCCTTCCATAGGGGGTCATCAGAGTCTATCGTAGTCTTTGGGATAGGGCCTAGGCCCACACCTGTGTGTTTTGGCTCAGGGGTATCCCTGTATGTGGATTGGGCTCCCAAAGTCCACACCTATGCTAGGGATAAGTACTGAACTACTACAGGAGGTCCCTTAGATTTCCGAGGTCTCCTTACTGGAACCCACATTCCTGGGGTCTAAATCAGTCCCATGCTGGTATCCCAGCTATCAGTCTGGGGACCAAGAGCTCCTGTTGTTCAGGTCAGCTGTTTCTGTCGGTTTCACCAGCCTGGTCTGGACCCGTTTGCCCATCGCTCATTCTTCTCTGCAGTTGGATTCCAGTTGAGTTCATAGATGACTTGTGGGTGTTGGCTTCTACTTCCACCAGCTGCTGGATGAAGGCTATAGGATGGCATACAAGACAGTCATCAATCTCATTATCAGGGGAGGGCATTTAAGGTAGCCTCTCCTCTGTTACTTAGATTGTTAGTTGGTGTCATCTTTGTAGATCTCCAGACATTTCCCTAGTGCCTGATTTCTCTTTAAACCTAAAATGTCTCCCTCTATTATGGTATCTCCATTCTTGTTATCTTCTATTCTTCCCCTGACTCAACCTTTCTGCTCCCTCATGTTCTCCTCACCCTCCTCTTCTCCCCTTCTCATTCTCCTAGCTCCTTCCCCCCACCTCCCTTGCTCCCAATTTGCTCAGGAGATCTTGACCCTTTACCCTTCTCCAGGGGACCATGTATGTATCTCTTAGAGTCCTCCTTGTTTACTAGCTTCTCTGGCAGTGTGGATTGTAAGCTGGTATTCTTTTACTCTATGTCTAAAATCCACATATGAGTGAGTACATACCACGTTTGTTTTTTTGTGATTGGGTTACCTCGCTCAGAATTGTTTCTTCTAGTTCCATCCATTTCCCTGCAAATTCAAGATTCCATTTTTTTTCTGCTGAGTAGTACTCCACTGTGTAAATGTACCACATTTTTTCTATCCATTCTTCAGTTGAGGGGCATCTAGGATGCTTCCAGGTTCTGGCTATTACAAATAGTGTTGCTATGAACATCATTGAACAGATGTCCTTGTTGTATGAATCTTTTGGGTATATGCTTAAGAGTGGAACTGCTGGATCTTGCAGTAGACTGATTCCCATTTTCCTAAGGAGTCACCATACTGATTTCCAAAGTGGCTGTACAAGTTGGCACTCCCACCAGCAGTGAAAGAGAGTTCCCCTTTCTCCACATCCTTTCCAGCATAAACTATCATTGGTGTTTTTTATTTTAGCCATTCTAACAGGAGTAAGATGGTATCTCAGAGTTGTTTTGATTTGCATTTCCCTGATGGCTAAGGATGTTGAACACTTTCTTATGTGCCTTTCAGCCATTTTAGATTCCTCTATTGAGAATTGTCTATTTAGTTCTGTTCCCCACTTTTTAATTGGATTGTTTGGTGTTTTGGAGACTCGATTCTTAAGTTCTTTATATATTTTGGAGATCAGCCCTCTGTCAGATGTGGGGTGGGTGAATATCTTTTCCCAGTCTGTGGGCTGCCGTTTTGTCTTACTGACTGTGTCCTTAGCCTTACAGAAGCTTCTCAGTTTCAGGAGATCCCATTTATCAATTGTTGATCTCAGTATCTGTGCTACTGCTGTAAAGTTCAGGAAGCAGTCTCCTGTACCAGTTAATTCAAGGGTATTTCCCACTTTGTCTTCTAATAGGTTCGGTGTAGCTAGATTTATGTTCAGGTCTTTGATTCATTTGGACTTAGGTTTTGTGCATGGCGATAGACATGGATCTATCTGCAGTCTTCTACATTCCAGCATCCAGTTATGCCAGCAGCATTTGTTGAAGAATTGTGTTGGGATTTTGATGGGGATTGTATTGAATCTGTAGATTGCTTTTGGCAAGATTGTCATTTTTACTATGTTGATCCTACCTATCCAAGAACATGGAAGATCCTTCCATTTTCTGGTATCTTCTTTAATTTCTTTCTTTAGAGACTCAAAATTCTTATGGTACAGGTCTTTCATTTTTTGGTTAGTGTTACCCCAAGGTATTTTATGTTGTTTGTGGCAATTGTAAAGGGTGATGTTTGTCTGATTTCTTTCTCCACAAATGTATCATTTGTATATAGTAGGGCTACAGATTTTTTTGAGTTAATCTTGTATCCTGCCACTTTGCTGAAGGTTTATCAGCTGTAGGAGTTCCCTGGTAGAGTTTCTTTGGCCACAGTGTCTCTTCATAGCAATAGAACAGCAACTAAGACACTGCCATTTCCAAAGTGGGGTTTCCTTACCCAAGGAGTATAGAGAACAGGAGAGTGCCCATTCCTAAATATCTTTCTCCTCTGCTCTGGTTCCCAGAGCTTAAACACCACTTGACAGCACCACGGGAAACTTTACAGCACTTTTCCCAAAAGAAACAACAGAAAGCAGCTAGGAATGACATAGTTGGTACTTCTGGAGCCCACTGCACAGGAGTCCCAACACCAGCTAGCTTGTTTGATTGGCATCTTGCAGCAGTACCAGCTGCATGCCTACTAGGTATTGGGCCCAGGCTGGGTGTTTCATATATATTCTCCCTTATCTCCAAAACAGGAGTCAGCACTCGTAATTTAATTTTCAGTCACAACTGGTGGAAATTCACTTTGGTCTCTCACATGATTGGATCCTGTATTTGTGAAGGCCCCTGCCTGGTGGGACCATTACATCATGCTGACAATATAAATTAGACTGATTAGGGCCTGACAACATCGTTAGGAATGATATACAATTTAGTAGCTGGCATTATTGCCTGTTAAATTTACACATGACAAACTGCCTTCTATCTCTGCCCAGTGATACTTGGGCACCAACCCAAGTCACAGGAAATGTCATAATGCAAACTGTAGACCAATCATTAGCTGTCCCTGGGAGGTCATGCAGCCCTTGCAGCCTTTCTGACAGACTAGCCTTGAGTGAAATGAGGAAGGGAAGGCAAGTTTCTCTTTCTACCCTTTATACCCAAGGTCATCTCTCAGCTCCCAGATCCCTAGCAGAGAAGTCATCCTAGCGCATGGGAAAACTCTGAAAGCTGGCTTAACTACTTAATAGGTTAGTTGTTTCTCTGAGTCTCGATTCCTTCCTCTTAAAAACAAAGTTAATAAAAGAAAGCAGTTTTTTGACCTCTCTGTACTATGAGGGTTTTCTGCAGACTAGATGAACCAGGAAATAGGAAGTTCCTGGTGTCAGTCAACTTTTCCTGTGTCACAACAGCACTAACAAATCTCTGCAGTAGGAAGCTGAGCACTTATTTCTGCCATGTCTGGAAGCCAGTTGATCAGTGTCTGATCTGGGCAAAGCCAACTGATTTGTTCTGCTTTAAGCTAAGGCTTGGTCTAAAATGGGTTCTTGACCAAGCTAGGTTCTGTTCAATCCTTTTTGTGCTTCTTCTTGTGTCTAGCCAGCATGGAGAGGCAGCATCTACTGGGAAGATAACCCTTCTTAAGGTGATGGCCAAGGCACAAATGGGGACTCTCCATTGCATAGATCACATCATGCCTATTGATTTTGTAGTGGGCCTGACAAAGCTCCAGCCCAGGAGACAGCAGATAAACTTGCCTGCAGGTGATTTAGGAAAGAGAGTGTATCTTTTTAACAGTGGTCTGTTCTACCACACACAGGCTCTAAGTATTTAACAAAGGACCATTTGTGGTGATGTCTTCAGCTTCGCTAAGGATTGAGAAGCCAAACTGTCTTCCCATCTACTGCTTTTACTTGACACCACCTTGTTTGGTGTATGCTGATCAACCTTGAAGGCCATCAGCTTGCTGGACTAACTGGCTGCTTGGCCATATCCAGGGAAACCCATGCAGAGGCATGTTACATCCTCTAATTCCCATCTATCCCATAACAAATGAAGAAGTAGCCTGTGTCATCTGCTTCCATCTCACAAAGGAGACTGTGAGAGGGACCATTCTGCCTTATTTCTCCCACTCAACTTCCTGAGGCTGGAAACTACAGAATAACTACCAACCATGTTTGCATAGGCCTTTATTGGTAAGCAAATGCTTTCACAGATGGAATCCATTCTGTATCTTTACCATGTCCCCATTCTACGGATAAGGAAATGAAGGCTCAGAGAATTGCAAATGGTGTTACTTAGGCCGTATCAGTCTGGAGTGGGAAACATGAAATTTTGACCATGACCTGCAGATTATAAAGTTGGGCCTCCTCTCTCCCATTTCATGGACGGGCTTCCTGCTGACCAGGACCAAATCTTTCTCTCTCTTGTGGCTTTGCCTGGCTCCGTGGCACTCCACCAATGTCACCCCAGCCCCCATGCATGGTCTATCTACCACATCCAGAATGATTTTACTTCTTCAGTTTATGTGAACAGAAATCATTCACTAAAATTTAATTTGGTAAATTTCCATCTTTGTAAACAGTTAATTCAATGAAGGCAAGGCCAGTCAGTCAGCAGTTACTCAAGCTATTTCCATGCAGCCAGCCCTCCCTCCATATCGCCACGAAGGCTCGAGAGTCCTGGACCACTTTAAATCCACATCCCTTCATTATTATGTCAGGGAAAGCCATTATGTGACTGAAGAAAACACTTCCTGTCTAGAAAAATTAAAGACCGTCATGTGCCACGGATTAGCATTTTCTGCCAGGGATTAGGCAGGAGCTCTTGAGGAGCGAGTGTGCTTTCTGTATTATGTGGTTTGATGATTACTTAACCACATTGGCTGGTGATGACTATTCATCTAGCCAAAAGCAATGCAATGCAACAGACTCATCCTTTTGCTCCATGGAGTTTCCACCCAGAACTCAGCTCCCAGAATCCAATGGGAGAGGAATGGGGAACAGTGCAGTGTTCTGGGCCAGTGCTTGTTACACAGACCATTCAGAAAATACTTCTGGGTTTTGTGTGACATTGCGAGGATACTGGGAAGTGTTTTAAAAAGTTTCTTGCAGGTGGATCTCTGTGAGTTAGAGGCCAGCCTGGTCTACACAGAGAGTTCTAGGACAGCCAGGGAGACACAGATGAATGTAGGTACTTGAGACACAGAGAACTGCAGAAGCAGAGGTCCCCTGGAGAACCATGTGTGACTACAGCATGCTTCTCTGCTTGGTACACAAACAGGTGTCAAAGATACAGGGGCTAGACCTGGGAGCACTCGGGCCTGTTGCAATCTGGAGGGTCCCAGGAGAGGACACAGAATGCAGAGGAATCAGGGAGTCCTCCCTGGAAGAGGTGATGTGGAAGGTAGAACCACAGGAAGCTCTGAGGAACTGATGCTAAAGAATTGTGAGTCACTGAGCCGAAGCTGAGGTCTGGTAGATCTGAGCCAGCATGTGCAGTCTCTGCCAGGGGACTTGTTGAGCCTGAGGTCACAGAACACAACATCAGTGCCAAGATAAAGTAGCACCTGGATGGCTGTTTGAGGAAAGCCTGCCAGCCAGGGCTCTCACATATTGACAGAGCCTCAGGGCCTCATGAGTCCTGATGGAGGTGGAGGGTGGGGCAGAGATTCTAGAAGTGGATGGTGCCGACTCGACTGTGTCCTAGATGTATGGTCTCAGACCAAAAGCCTCCAGGCCTTTGTTTCCTTGTCTGTAAAATAACCTGTTAAAAGTGCTCGCTCCCACCCCTTAAGAGCTGGTGTGATGATTAGACAGAGTGACAGTGATCTGTAATCGCTAATGTACCCTCACTTACTGGGCCAGCCACTAATGGTGTGGGATCATGGGGTCTCCAAGTTAAAGCATGACAAAAGCTGCCTTCTGAGACCTGCAGCTCTGACACTAGCTTTGAAGTCACCACAAAGTGGGAGCAAAGTTTGTCCCTCAGCCTGAGGAGTCTGACAGTGGTCCCACATGGGAGTGGCCATCCCGGGAATGGATCCATACCAGGTTGTTGGCTCCTCTTCACTCTGCATCAGTTTCAGACCAGTGCTGACATGTGCTGACCTTTAGCCTGTCTAGAGCTCACTGGTGACCCTTCCCTTGATGGCTACTCAGAGACAATGTTTGCAGGTCTCCCCGAGACCTTGTTCCCAACCTCCTGTAGTATGTCACGGTGGGGTGTCATCCTGAAGCCAATCCTCCTGGGAGGACTCTTCCTTAGTCAATGACTTATGGACTTGGATTGTCTGCCCTGCCCTACTATACAGACATATTCAACTCTGCTTGATATAGACAGTGCTTGAGGAGCTCAAGCAGAATTCATCCCAAATGGAATTCCTAGACACCCTCTTTCCCACACACTTTTCTCCCCCAGTCTCCGGTGACTGCCATCCGTAAAGCTCCTCCAGCATGTCTCGATTTATATCATCCGTGCCATCTGCTGTCCTTCCTCCTTCTGGAATCGAGCCTACTGGAACCTCCATCCAGCACTGCCTCACAAACACAACCCATTACTCACTCCTTTCAACTCCCTTGTTTGCCTCTCCGCCCATGCTGCCAACCTCTGGGCTAGGTGCTCTGCAGGTCCTGGTTGTCCTGCTGGCTCCTCTGGGCTTCTACACACCTACTCCCTATAAAGTAGCCAGAGGGGCATTTTCAAAACACAAATCAAGTTGTATCTGAGGTCTGAAAGGCCTTCTTCTTGGTGTATGTAAATTAAAAACAGAGCAGAGCCTAGGCAGATGGTACAGGGTCGGGGTGTGAATAGGGTGTTGGAGGAATGCAAAAGCAAGATGCATTGGCTAGGAGAGGAGTGTCAGTCAGAGCCTGACAGAGAAAGTGTTGTCACCTTAGAAGGGAGAGACTTCAGTGTGCTGACAGCTGAGGAGTCACACTCAGGAGAGCGGAGTTTGTGGGATTTGTTTAGTTAATATGGCTTCTTCGATGAGTTTGCATCTAATTTACATTGTTCACCACAGCATTCCTGTCCAGATAAGCCTATTTTCATCAACTCCCCAAGAAAGGAGAACCAGAGAGAGACTTTTTTGCTACTGCTTAAAAGTCCCTCTTGGATCTACCCCCACCCCTTGCATCCAGCATGGTTGGCAGCTATGCTTTATGGCTGCTGAAGAGAGAGGCACTGAAATACATAGTCTGGTTGTTCCTCCTCCTGTCTCTGCCTTTTTAAACACTCTTCCTTCCTGAACATTACATCCTACAGCCAGCTGACTAGCACAGGAATGTCCAACAAGGGTACTGGAGCTCTCACACAGAAGCAGGCCACCCACGGGTGAGGGACATCATGAGGAATGATAGTATTTGAGCAGTGTGGTGTGGGCTGAGAGTGCCAGATTGGCTTAGGAGGACATCTGTGTGACAGAGAGTGCCCTGGCATGCTTCAGACCCAAGACCGGGTGATGGAGGGAACCTGGTGTGAAAACCTCATGTCCAAGCAAGAAGAGAAGACCACCATATGAGATGGTGATGGACTTGGGGCGTCAGATCCCAGGGGAAGCAAAACCCACAATACACAGGATAGCCTGACCTGAGAGTTCGGAGTCCCTGAGAGACAAAAGTAGAGTTAAGACAGCAGGGTGGTCAACTGAGGAACCATGATCAAATAAACAATGACAAGAACAGAAGCCAGACATTACAGATTGAATTGTGTCTCCCCAAAATCACATGATGATATCTTCACCCCAAGATCCTTAGAATGTGGCCTGACATTGAAACAGGGTCATTGTAGACAAAATTAGTAAGATGAAGGCAGTCCATAATAGAGAGAACCCTTGGTCCAGCTACCTGATGTCCTTATAGAAAGAGCAAAGTTGGGCATAGAAACATGCCATACATCAGACAAGTGTCCTTGTGAAGATGGGCACATTTACCCCAGAGGAGACCTCTGTGATCCAGGCCTCTCTGAGGACTGAAACCCCATGCCAGCTAATCTCTCACCCCTAAGAATGCAGGGGTATACCTAGAAGCTAAGGCATGTAAAAATTCTGTAGTGAACTCCAGGAGCTAGGGCCCAAGCACAGAACAGAATCTCACGGCAGCAGAAAGGACTCACCCTGCCAACAGCTTTGTGGGTATCTTAGACATCTTGCTTCCAGATCTATGGAAAAATAAGTTTCTGTTGTCAAAACCACTCAGTTTGTGGCATTTCTCAGTGACGGCCCTAGAACACTGATGTCCAGGGTCATCACTACTGAGAAACTGGTTATGAACACTGAAAGGAAGAAATCCAGAATAAACAGATCTTGTGGAGTTGAGTTAGAATTGGATGTGTGGGAATAACCTAATGGATTTCAGGAGTTAGAGAAAAAATAGAAAGAATAAATTTAAATGTGGTATGAAGCAAGTTTCCTAGCTCTGTCTTTGGGAAAAGCCTAGAAGAAGAGCTATTCCAAGATCATAGCCACTAAATACTACATTCCACTAAAAACTAAGTGACTCTTAGACAGATGACTGCTACTAGACAGAGGACATGTGCACAGCGAATCCAGAAAATGCTACTCCAGAAACTAAGGAGGTGAACAAAGGATAATGGTGGCATGACACGGTAACAATGGAAAGCTCTACCAAGCTCTCATTGGTCACCAGTGAGATAATCCAAGGACCACACTAAACAATGGCATGATGGGTCACAGCCCATGGAATAAAAGTGGAAACACAGGTAGATACAAATAAGTGAATAAATTAAAATGCATGGAGGAATAAGATAATTATGCAACCTCTCACCTCTTTGATATAAAAATGCTCACCCCCACTGCTGGTCCTTTCCTGAGGACCATCAGCCTGGAATCTGTTGTCTCATGCCTTTCAAAAGTAGTTCCTGGTGCCATCCGGTCTCAAGTGCCACTCTTTCAGACATCTCTGACCACACTCACCTCCCTCCAGCCACCTCTCAACTCTGTTCCATTTTCTTTGCCATCTGTTTTCTATGACTTCTGTTAGAAATGGTTACACACTTAGGGGTTCAAAACAATAAAAATTTACTTTCTTACAGTACTGATGTGTTGGAAGTCTGACACAGTCTCACGGGACCACCCTTAGGGTCTTTGTAGGACTTTGTTCTAAAGACTCTGGGAGATGACCCAAGTCCTTTCCCTTTCTGGGATGCAGAGGTTACTGCATGCCTTGGCACACATATTCTTCCTCCATCTCCTAAAGCCTCAGTGAGATAGCTTTCAGTGTCTGTCCCCTAGAATCATATCTTCACCTCACAGACTTACCTTCTGCTCTTCTCCACTTGTCTGTGCCCCTGCAACTAAGCTGGACCCATCAAGATAATCCATAAAAGCACACATCTCATCTATCACCAGACTGCATCTACAAAGTCCTTTTACAATATGAAATAGCATAGTCACGGAGTCTGGGGATCAGGATGTGGACGTTTTTTGCAACACCATTCATTGTTCAACACTTTCTTTACAGCCTTTCTGAATGGAAATGTTGCTGTTATCTAACCCAACCATGCTCCTTTCCTCTGTCCTCATTCCTAGATTCTGAGTAAGTTGTTGGTGAATGGACTCAGTGACATTTGTTCTGCAGCATCATTGGGATGAATGAATTAAGCAGTGTCTACAAAGTGAAGCTCTCAAGGCTTAGTACATGTGTAATGTAGTCCATATTCACACCTGCCTTTCCAGGCCAGAAATCTGAGGTCTCAGGAAGGGCTGGGTGTGATCTTTTTACTGCAGACCTCCAATCACTTATCCTTCTTCGTCTTCTCCTTTTCTCTGGTGTTTGTGACAGCGGGGTCCCTTCCCCAATTTCCTGAGATAATGTAGCCTAAATAGAATATAACAGAGCCAGTAGTAAGGCTCATTTCTCACCAGCACCTAGGTAGCTCCTACCTCCATACATGCACAGGCATGTCATTTCTGGTCATGTCCATGGGTAACTTGCTTTGAGTATGTCAGTTTTTCTTTGAATACAGGAGAGAGGCATAGGCTGGAGGACCTTTTTCTGAAGCTTCAGTGAACTCACCCATTCAAAACAAAGACCTAGAAGCAAGTTATTCATAGACCCACCCCCACCACTACTACTACCATTTTTCCACGAAACCTATCATGAGCTTGCCTATTTCTAAGGATTTGGAAGTTAGTAAAATATGTCATGTGAGTCCTTTTTTACATTGCTAGGGTCTTAGATCAGGTTGGTTTCACAGCCTCCATTATTAACTGCCCCTGGTACTGTGTGGCTCAATGCAGGCCTGGTGTGGTGGTTTGGAACTATGCAAGAGCAACCCTGGCCTCTACAGCCCTTGGGAATCTTGGGTTTTCTCCCATTTTTTTCTTCTTCACTGGAATCTCTGCAAGCATTTATTTATGGCTGCCACCCTACCAAGCAAACCCAGCTATTTAGTCAGAGATGCTCCACAAACAAGGGGTAGCTCAGGGCTTGGGCACATTGCCATAGGAAACAAAGACAGTGAATCTATTTCTGGTCACCTTAGGACTGACTTTGACTTGTAGGGTTAGCAGTAAGATGGAGGTGTGGGTAACGACTTCAGCTAGAGATATTTGAGTTCTCTAAATCTATTATCTTAAATTCTTAACTCCTTTGGAGCAGTCCTGTGTCTTGTCTTGTTTAGTTTTTAGAAAGTTGAAGACATTATGTAATTGCTCCCAGAAACAGGAGAATGTACACTCATTCCTAGATGTGTACACACACACACACACACACACACACACACACACACACACACACCCTCTGTGGATCCAGGTTTAGAACCTGCTTCTTTCCACAGGCCCATCCAATCTTGGAGACCTCTGCTCCCCACCAGCCAAATTCACTTTTCAGGAGCCCATAGAATTGGTGACTTAAGAAGTTTAGAGATTGCTGAGTAGCAGTTCAATTTCACACCTGGCTCTATGAGTGCTCGCAAATGAAAAGGAAAATGATGGATGCTAACTCAGGCAGCAAAAAGGGAAAGGGTGCCTTTTCAGAACTGCCCGAGACAGGGGTGTGTATCGCCAAAGGCGTGAGGGAAAGGTATTATTTCTATCCCATGAAAAAACTCTTAAGTGTTCAAATGAATTGTAATCTTTGTAGGCTGAGAGTTTCTATTGTGTGCTCTGGCATTTTTGAACGTAATGAGTAGTTTGCCTTCAAGAGATCCCAGGCCCAAGCTGAGCCCAATAACTCTGGTCCCTGAGTGGGTGCATATATCTAAAAAGGTAATCAAAGCACATCAATGGTAGAGAACCTTTTTATCCTGGGTGTAATAGGGGCTCGGAGTTTAGTCCTTCTGTGCTTCAGAAATAATAATGTCTTTATATTCACGAAAAAACTGCATGCTACCTCAATCCCAGTATCTGCTCCTAGAAGAGCACTCTTCTGCACCAGTCCACGAATAATTGAACATGTGCACATGTTTCATTATCACCAGATTCTGAACATCTCTCCAGCCGCTTCCCCCACTCCTTCATCCAGGGATCTTGGAGTGTCATTCAAACTCTCAGAATGAGGAAGGTTCCAAAGCCTGCAGTGCTAGGATGGCCACTGGCCGTGGTGCTGAAATAAAACAGATCCTTCAGATCCGAGTCAGTCACGCCTGCATCCACTTGCCTTCAGAGGATTAAGGCAGGCCACAATGGTACATATTTACTGAAATTGCATGTTCCCCAGGCTTTAGTGAGGGTTCCTGATTTACTGGTCTGAGTCTACAACTCCATTTCCAGCCACTCTCCAACTACAATCTCATGCCTCAGTCACACTGTTCAACCTGTAATTTCTTCCACTTACTAAATTTCTCCATAGCTCTGGGCTTCTGTGCATGCTATTTCTTGAAATGTCAACACACAACACCATCACTTATCATAATTCCTACTGATCACCAATTCTTTCTAATTCAGCCTATGTGTCACCACCTCTGGGAAGCCTTCCCGATCACCCTTGAGTTGCTTTTCCTTTACCTGAATTTTTTTAAGCACAAGTACAATGAATCATTTCAATTCTACATCACTCCAGTCCCCTGTGCTTCCTTGCACCATTGTGCTCCATGCTGTGGTGTGCTATGGTCTGACTGTCTTGGAGGCTCAGGCCACAGTGATGCCACTCCATGTTTCCAGAACAATGACAGCTCTGGAACACACAGGTTCTGAGAAGTGTATGGGACAGGAGCTGGGTCTCTGTGTGTTCTTCTGCCACAGTTGTATACTGTTTCCCAGAGAGGTAGAAGCAGGGGAAAGCACAATGAAGTAATTCCATCAAGCTCTAAAGAGGGTGAGGGGTAGAGGATAAGGAGGGAAAATGAGAAATTTTACTTTTATGAAATGTTTGACCTGGAAATGAGGGATCGGGGTATGAGGTAAGATAGAAAAGATCCATAAAGAGAAAAATATCCACAGTCAGTTTAGGAGGAAATCTTTTCCCTGTCTTCTGCTAACTGTATTTGGCCTCTTGACAAAATGAACTCCACCCCTGGAAGTGGAGAGACTGGGAACTCACTCTCTCCAACTGTACTCAGGCCAATGAGAGATCAGCTGACCTGCGGCTGGGAACTCTCCCTCACAACCCAAAGCCCAGGCTGACAGTCAGGCCCCCCGGCTCTACAGGAATCTGTAATGAGCAAGACATCTGGATTCTTCTAGGCCACCATCTTCTAAACTGGTCATTTTAAGGGTTATTTAGTCTCTTTGAGATAGCTTTCTCAATTCTGCCTTTGGTTCTGAATTAAGCTTAAGGAGAGAGGTACTATTCATTAGGGGTCCTCTCAAAAATTACAACAAGTGTTCTTTAGTTCAGTTGCTCATTCTATGAGCCTTTATCAAGCATGTCAGTGCCAGGAACAGTGCTGGTTCCTGGACTGGGAATTAAACTGTGAAGTTCAATATGCTTCCCATCTTCAAGGAACTTGTGGACCAGTGAGAGAGACCTAAGATAAGGGGAGTTACTAAAGTCCAGTGTAAGAATGGTCTATGGATCAGGAAGAATAAAATGCAATAGGAAATTAGAGTTAAGATAAGTTGATTCAGTGACAGGGGCAGGATAAGAGGAGCAGTGGATGGTGTGCTTGAGAGGAAGGTGTTTGTTTCCAGTCTGAAAGAACACTTAGAGGTTTTCCATCAAATAAAAGGGTAAAGGCTGTTTCCAAAGGATAGAAGCCCAGATTTTAAACATGCCATGCACATCGTCTTGAAGGTTTAACTGACGCTTTGTGTAACTTTGCAGAATGCAAAGAAAGTGAGAAATGGTTAGAGATAAGCTGCAAAACAGAGTGTGACAAGATAAAAGAACTCTTAAAGGCTGAGGGAAGTCATCTCAAATGTATCTTAGCAGAGGTATGCAAAATGGACAGAGGACTGGGACCAGAAAAGCTCCATCATGGGTAGAGATGCCACCTTCTCAGCAATTAGCCTAGCAATTAGCCACTTGAGATTTCTCTGAGCTCTTCCTGCAACATGAAATAAAGAGAAATAAATAAAGGTCTGAAATGGCTAGACACTTTGTACAATTATCCTCAACGGTGACTTTTATCAGGAGTGTGTGATATAATTCAGACATCTGTGACCATAATCTAGCATTTCATCAAAATGAAGATTGGCAGTGCAAGGACCATGAACAACACATCCTGGACCACAGAACACACTTTGGATGCTAAATATACTCCTATTAAAATTGAACATGATATCACAGTCATGAAGAAAGATGATGTCATTGGCTAGAAAACATGATTTCTAAAGTTATCAATTCCTACAGTGTAAACTAAAGCATGTCCACCACAGATGACCTTGAAGATGTACTGTCTGTGGGGTGGGGACTGCTATCCCGGGCTATGGCTTATGATGCTAACTTCAAAGCAGAGATGGAAATGAGGAGGAAGTAGTTATGCATTACCTAATCATCTTGTTTGTGACATCAAGTCCCCACCACCAGTTTCCAGCATGAAAGTCAGCTCTAAACTGGGGTAACTTCAATGAATGGGGGTTGCCTGTCTGGTTCATGCCATCCCTGTTCATCCTCTACCCAAAACATTACACCCAAGAAGATGCCTTAGCTACTTTTCCCTTTGCTGTAACAAAATACTCTAACAGAAGCAACTTAAAGGATGAAACGATTATTTTAGCTCAAAGTTGGAGAGGACAGTCAATTCTGGTGGAGAAGACATGGTGGAAGGAGTTTGAGGCAGCCAATCACATTGTGTCCACAGTCAGGGAGCAGAGAGCCGTGAATGTTAGTGCTCAGCTCCCTTTCTCTTTTCTATCTGTCCAACATTAGTCTTTCTACTCCAGTTAAACTTCAGTCTCTCACTGACATACCCGGGGCTAACCTAATCTAGAAAGCCCCTCATGGTCATGCTTAACCTAATCTAGACAATCCCTCATGATCATGCTTAACCTAATCTAGACAGTCCCTCACAGCCATGTCCAGAAGCTAACCTAATCTAGACAATCCCTCATGGTCATGCTTAACCTAATCTAGAAAGTCCCCACAGCCATGTCCAGAGACTAACCCAATCTAGTCAGTCCCTCACTGACATGCCCAGAGGCTAACCTAATCTAGACAGTTCCTCACAGTCACTTCTAGATGCTAATCTCCAAGGTGAGTTTAGATCTTGGCAATGAATACTAATCATCACACATATAGTGTTGCCCCATGACAGCACCGGATTTTGGGGGAGGGAAGGGACAAGAAAGAAACTCCAGGATGCAGCCTCAAGAAATTAAGAACAAACATCAAATTTTTACTTGGTCTTCCCATGGCCTACCTCACTTAGCCCAATTGATGAAAAGGGGAATTCCCTGAAGGAACAGCAAATCTTGAGCCTGCTGTGTTAAGAATCATGATTGGCACATAGTAGGCACTTAATGGTACACTCTGAGACTGTGGAAGATACCACACCTTGCCTGATGACTGGGTTAGGCCATTAAGCAGACCAGCAGTAGCCTTTATTTTCCTGCCTAAACCTGAGACTTGAAACTTTCTTCTGCATCAAAGCAGTGACTGTGGCCACAAAATTCATCTTCAGTATCTGCACTCAATCATGATCTGAAACTTCAAGAAATAACTCCAAGTTTTTAAATAAGTTCTATTGAAGCATGATGCCATGGTTTCATTTGAGTTTAGTTAGTATTGCTTATCTCTTACTGGGCCAAACTTAGAAATTAAATAGTATTAGAGGTATGTATGATGTTTAGGCAAATAGCACAGTATATGGAGAGTTGGGTATTATCCATGGTTTAGAGTAGGTACCTGGATTTCTTAGGAGGTACCAGGAGTAGGAAAGAATTTCTGTAGTTGTAAACATGCTACTCCTGTCTTGATGGATCTGAGAACTGAAGAACCCAAGGAGATTAATGTTTTACTCAACCAAGACTGCTCCCTTCTCAGATGTTATTGAAGCCTCTGCTGCAGTAAGGTCTAACTGAGCTGTAGCATCATAGTGATGAAGTCTTAACCACCTGGACACTCTTTGCACCGAGCACTCACTGCATCCCTGTGCTTGGCTCGATGTCCTGGGGTGTGAAATGGAAGAGATGGAGGCCCTGTCCCCATGAGACTCATATCCAGCTCCAAGGAGAGCCATGTCTGCAAATTTCACAATGAAGGGGAAATGTGACAATGAGTTCTGTTAGGTAGAGATCCTTATTTGAATTTGAAATGTTCCCCAGTGGGTGACACTGTTCAGGGGTTATTCTATAACGTTTGGGAGGTTGAGACCTGGTAGCAGAGATGGGTCACTGAAGGCAGGCTTTTAGGGGTTGTTTGTTTCCCAGCCTTGCTTCAGGTTTCATCCACTGCTTCCTGGCCAGGTTGTCATGTAAAGACTCCCAACCCCTACTCTTGTTGATGTCTTCCCCACCATGGTGGACTGAAAGTCCCCTAAACTGTGAGCAAAAGGAACTTTTCCTCCCTTAAGTTTTTTCTGTCAGGTATTTGGTCACAGTGACACAAAAGTGACTTGCAGTAAATCATGTGGGGATTGTAGTGAAGAGGGAGGCAGCTGTTGTACAGCAATTGAAGTATGGGAAATGAAACAGTCCATCCTTCAGATAAGCTCATCACGCAGGAAGTAAACAAATCAGAAGCTTCAGGAAGTCCCTGAAACTGACTAGATGCACTAGGCCCCTCACTTTCCTGTACATCTTACATAAGACTGCTGAGAGATATGATCAGATAAGCTGAGGCTCCTGGAAGAGGCTCATATAAACCAAGACGCCAAAAAAAAAAAAAGAAAGAAACTCTGACCTGCAGATTGTGCAATGAGCTCTAGATTTACATCTGTTACAAAATGTCACCCATGTTAGAGTGGGCTTTGGTGATGCAACTGTCTTTGAGTTATTTCTGCTCCTGTAACTCCTTGTCTGTACTCCTGAGACACGAACAAAAATCATTGGTTTGCCAAGTTGGACTTCAGTGGTACCCTTACTTCGACCTGTCATCGATTTCCTGTCTGGAATGAACAGATATCTGTTCATGTCTCCTCACGTACACAACAACAATGAGGGCTTGTTTAATAGGACCTTTTGTCCTAGACAGAGGAGATGGACACTAGTCTAAACCCAGCAATACTGGCATTAGTATGCATTTCCTGGTGCTTCTAGCACATTGTTTGGGCTATGTGTGTATGAGTTACAGATTGATAAATCTTAAACAATGTTAGGAACAGAGTCACTTTGATTTCTAACAGTACCAGCAGCAGAGGTGATGGGAGACCAGTCACTGTGGGACTTGAACCCCCACTTCCTCCATGAACCTTCAGCTCTCTCTCCCATCAAACACATAAGCTGAGGAGATGCCTCGAAAAGCAGGCATGATGAGTGCAGGCCACTCTGCATACAAGTTCAGGCTTGCAGCAATTCTACCTGGATACCCACTGGCTGCACAGGGAAAAGGTCAAACTTAACAGGATGTCTTCTCCACCTAGCCACCATGACATGAAATGAACACCAGGAGCCAGAGCCACAGGGTGTCACCACAGCTTATGATCACAAAAAGTGACTAATGGAAGGATGTTCATGGGTTCCTGGTTAACTGGACCCAGAAACTCATCTGCTCATTGGCACTGGAAGTCTGCATCTAAGTGAGAAGGATTTCCAGGGACATCAGCAGTGGTTGTTAAACCAAGGAAGGCAGTTGTTGAATTCTGTTATCTGCTTTCCCTTCCAAGGAACAGACACAAGCTGTGCTCTGTGGGAAGATATTTCTAAATATTCTGACTGAGCAAAGGCATTTGAATGCAAACGTTCCCTTGAAACTTTACAGTTCTCTTTCATGTCAACAGATAAGCTTGACTTTGTTGTTGTTGTTTAACTATTTCTGTTCTTTAATCTACTGATTGCTTTTGCTGTCCCCAGAATATATGAGTTGAGCCTTTAGGTACCAACAACACCCCTGCATGCCCTTGCAAACCCAAGGTTCAAGGTCATCATGGTCTCCACTACTATCATCATTATCATAATTCTGTGTCCATCGTCAGTGCCAGAACACCCTTTAACCAAGCTGCTTTTCATCTTTATACACGTAGTATCTCCAGTGCCTCCAACTACCCTGCATTATGAATACCACTTTGTCCATGTTTTGGTAGCATTTAAATGCTTGGAATATTTAGTGAATGGCTTGGGTATACAGCTTGTGAGTAGCAACAGTTGCCTTTCTGTATATTCTATATGGCATCCAATGCTGGTTCACTCTACCTCCTATCTTTCTGGAACAAACTTTTCTTTGCATCTAGGGCCCCACCACTGACCTGGTCTGAATCCGTAAAAGGGCCTTGGTACTTACTGCAAAATTGAGGTGTGGATAAGGGGAGCTTCTGAGATTCTGAAGGTTTCTGGGAGGAGGAAAATGAGATTTTGCTCACTGATGAGAGGAAGTGAAGTCTGATGGAAACTGTTGTCTGCCCTGGACTTGCAAATCACAAACATTAGGCTGAAATGGGGGCTCAGAAAAGGATTCACTGAAAGCCTGAAGGGAACTAAGTATTGATTGCAGTCACTGCCAAAGACACATTGACCCCCATGAGATACAAAATGACAGGCAACAGTAGAGTCCCCAGACCCCCATCTAAAGGCATAGGACTACCTCCATCAGCTGTTTTGTCAGATCCAACTGATCATTCTTCCTTGTGAACCTGAAGCTCAGCATATGTGCCCACCTTAGCTTCCCAGGAATATTGTCATAGACTATCAAAGCACAGTGGCTTTGAACAAGGCATAGTCCTGAGTTCTGCAAGTCAGACCTTGGTGACACAAGGTGTAACCAAAGCTGTGTTCCTCCAAGGCACTTGAAGGAGGCATGTGTCTTCTTGTCTAAAGGCTCCCTATATGCCTTGGCTTCCAGCTCCCTCCTCCAACTGCAAAGCCAGCAACAGGGCATCTCCCAGGTTTTCTCACCTGCTCCTTTTGTCTCCTCCCCTCTTTCCCCTTTTGTTCTTTCCTTCTCCTTCTCTGCTTCCTCCTCTCCTCCTCCCATTCTCATACTCCCTCTACTCCCCCTTCCAGCTTCTGATTCTTCCATCACATCTTCTTTTTTTGGACCCTCCTGTCCCCTCCCTCTTATAAGGAACTCACAATTTCCTTGGACCCATCAGGAGAATCCAGCAGCATCTCTTCATTACAACCTTGCTTTAATCACAGCAGCAAAATTTTTGCTATGTAAGGTGGCACATGCCTGGGTTTGGGGTATTAGGCTGTGGACATCTTGAAAGAAAGGCAGGAGACTGCATTCTACATGGCAGTCTCTTCACTGGGACCTATGCTGTGTGCCCTGTAGATAATCTTATGGCTCAGCTTCAGCCTCTGCTCCCCTTTGTAGTAAGAAGGCAAGGACTTTTAGCCCCTGGACCATGCCTTTTCTCTATAGAGGCTTCTAGGAAATGCCACCATCACAGAAGCCATCTGGCACTGCTCCTGTGTCCTCAAATCTCAGACAGTCCTCTGGCTCTCTTTTCCAACAATGCCTGTCTTCCATGCAAGGAGAGACGAGTGTGTTGACAGTCTCAGGGTGCTCCTAGCTCTGCCCTCCTACTTCCTAAGATCATTTAGCCTACGGGCAGCAAGGGGCAGACCAAGCTGCCCTTCATCTGCTCCTGGTATGAACATCAGTTTCCAGAGAGCACTGTTTGCCTGGGACCAAGCAGCACTAAAGGAATCCCTAGGCTTTCATTTTCTAATTAAATCAGCACAAATTTAATTTGGATGTAATTTTTTAAACACGCCCCATAAAAATATCCTCAAGTACAGCTCTTCTGGGCCTCCTGGAGGGAAGACAGCCTGGGACGCCACTGAAAGGTCTACTCTGTGCTAATCAGCAGCAGATGCCAGAGACAATGAAAGGTCCTGGGTCTGCACAGACTCAGTACAGACATAAAATTGTGAAATCATAGGTGGGAAAGGTCACGAGGAAAGGGCAAAGCTAGGAAATGCCAGGATTCTCTCTTTGACATTTCCCACAAATGGGGAAAGGCACAGAACTGAGGGTTAGCATAAGGTGAGCAAAGACTGTTCACAGAGGCTGAAGGTCTGCAGGCAGCTGGAAGAGTCCAACGAGCCAAAGCCTTGATCCCCAAGCCACTTCAGCCATGCTAGCTGGGTCCAGCAAGGCTCCTCATGCACCTGAGCCTGGGAACGCTGTACTCTGCCTCTTGCCCTTCAGAGTGGTCTTACAGAGAGTGCTGAGAGCAGTTTTCAAATCACTTCCATCTTCAGCCTGTTCCTCAGTGGTCCTGTTGGAGTCCTGCTCTCCTGTCTGTAGCCAATTCCAGTTGCATCAGCGTCTCACAGGACTGCATGGTCAGAGGTACCAAGCAAGACCAATAAGCTGGAGCTCTCCTGTACTGAAATCACACATGAAATCCCCAGCCAGCCCTGGCAGCCCTGGAGCCAAATATAGGCTCGCTGTTTCCTATTGATCCACCTTTTCTAGCTGCCACTTATATGTACTCTTCATTTTTAATTTTGTTCAGAAATTGTAAAGATGCAGGAAAGACAAGTGATAGTATTCTTATTTATCCATCAGAACTGGCACTTTCTTAATGTACTTGATATATATATATATATATATATATATATATATATATATATATGTATATATATATATATGTGTGTGTGTGTGTGTATGCATACATATGTTTACACATACATATATGTGTGTGTATATATATATATATATATATATATATGAGATATTGTGATACATCAGTAATACCATGTTTGGTTTTTACATACTTACAAGATATTAAAATACTTTGCCCACACAGGACATTACAGCCAGGTTCTAAGTCCCTCCCCTCTTGGCTTCCAAGGCAGGCAGAGTAACCACTATCAGAAATTGGTTATGCACTTTCTCTGCTTAAGCTTTAAGCTTTCATGTGCACACAGAGACCCCTGGGATACTATATAGCACTGCCTGTGTGTTGATTGCAGAAGATGTAAAATATGCACCCCCCCCAGGAAGCTGCTTAAGGCAGCTCACACTCCCAATGATCATGGCACTAGGCCTGAGATTTGTGCCCAAGGCTGCATGATCCCAAAACACACCACATCTCTGCTTTTAATCATACTTTGTGCATAGTCTGACTCACTCACCCTGCACCCCACAAAGCTTGCAGTTTAAGCCATTTCCTACCCATCTGCTTCATGATTGATATGGAAACCTAGCCCACCTGGCAGGTTTCTCTAAGGTGGGAAGTCAGTAGAATCACTGAGTGTTAGGTCTGGCTGGATGCCACTGGATGCAGCCAGGTTGTTCTGTTTTGCCCATGCTTATACCACTAGACAGGTTTGAGTGTGTCCACTACCCAGAGGCATACGAGTGTGCCCAGAAGTGGAGAAAATGAGACCCAGACCTGTGAACAGACTTGCCCAGGACACTATTACCAGTCAGTGGAGAAGTCAACTAGGCTTTGCTTACATGTTCAGTTCTCTGGTCAGCATTCAAGGAATAAATGCCCAGAAATACTTTTCCTTTTGTTCGACCAAGTTCAGACTCTAGAACCTGGTCTTCCCCTTGACCCCAGTCTGAGCAGTCTTTGTTCAGCTTTGGGGCACATTCTTATTGGTTTCTGCTTTTCTTAGAAAGGAATAAAACTTAAGGATTGCTGTCTAGTTACACACATCTTGCATCATTTTCAACATTAACAATGAAAGCTTGTTTTCCTACACCGAGGACATCTCCATTCTTCTGGTCTGTCACCCCTGGGAAGGAAATCTGATGTACCTTGACTGTTTTATAACATAACATCCTAGAGAAATGAGACACTGTCAGCAGAAGCATGAGAAAACTACAGGGATAAAAATTAGCCAGAGATGAAGATGGTGATAGTCAAATAAATGGTGTTATTTAAAATTGGATTTTGTGGTAATCGCTACAACAGGCATCTCCCAGACTGTGAAGGTCACACGTTCCAATAATGAAAACACTCCGGCCCCATGCTGGAGAAGTTAGCTCTCCAAGGGCTGCTGCTGCCCTGACAGCTGCCAAGGCTGCTTTATCCAGAGACACCTCTGTCAACAGGTGGCTGGGTCAGCACAGCAGCAATGGATGGGACTAGCAAGGCTGACTCACAAGATGGACCAACTGGGGTATGGGGAGAGGGGTTCAATCTGCCAGCCTTTCTCAGAGCACAGGCAGGCTACAGATGGAGCCGGAAGGGTCCAGCAGACATCCAGCCTGGGAACAGGAACTATAGACCCTAACGTGCTTCCAGAGAGAGTTCACACATGATCAGTGATCCCAGCATTTGTCACCTGTTTCTTGCCTTTCTCCATCCCGGGACTTTAAATGCCTTGAGAGCTACAACTTCGTTGTGTTTATCCTGATATTTCTACTGATGAGGAAGGGCCTTGAACATAGGAGATACTCAACAAATGCTAGCTATGGACTGGATGAATGGTTTCAGTGCACAGCAGCCTCAGCCACACCACAGATGAGCTCATGGGGCTGGAGCAGGCTTTCTGGCACTAACCCCCAGCCCAGCCCACCTTGGCAACCATCCCATCCCACCAATGTCCTCTCCAGGAAGCCTCCCCTTGCCAATCTAGTATTTGCTTTGCCCTCCACATTTTATGTCTTCCTGCTCCACATCCATTCCAACTCTCTCCATCCAGCACCATGGCCTCCCAGATAGACAGCAACCCAAGATTTTAAACTCTCAACCAAGTGCTCTCCAGGGTCCTGTCAACAACTCCTCAAAGTGCAAATGTTGACTGAATCTACCTGATGACCTGGGGGAGTTATTTGGCCTCAGAGTGTCTCATTTAGTGAGCACAAAGACCAAGAGAATGCTGTAACACAGGTTCCATTGAAATGTCCATCCTCACTTAGTTCACAGTATTCTTTTTTTTTTTAACAATCTTATTTCACATGCCAATCTCAGTTCCCTCTCCCTTCCCTCCTCCCACTCCCTCCTACCTTCTCTCCACCCTACCCCCCATTCACTCCTCAGAGAAGGTGAAGCCTCCCATAAGGAATCATTAAAGTCTGTCACATCATTTGAGGCAGGACCAAGGTCCTCCCCCTTGTATCTAGGTTGAGCAAGGTATCCCTCCATAGGGAATGGGCTCTAAAAAGCCAGTTCATGCACTAGGGATAAATCCTGGTCCCACTGCCAGCATCCCCATAGACTTCCCAAGCTCCCCAACTGACACCCACGTTCAGAGTGCCTAGTTCAGTCTTATGCAGGTTCCCCAGCTGTCAGTCTGGAGTCAGTGAGCTCCCACTTGCTCAGGTCAGTTGTTTGTGTATGTTTCCCCAACATGGTCTTGACCCCTTTGCTCTTATTATCACTACTCCCTCTCTACAACTGGATTTCAGGAGTTCGGCCCAGTGCTTAACTGTGGATCTCTGCATCTGCTTCCATCAGCCACCAGATGAAGGCTCTATGATGGCAATTAAGATGGTAATCAGTCTCATTATAGAGGAAAAGCAGTTAAGCTAACCTCTCCACTATTGTTTCAATTCTTAGTTGGGGTCATCCTGTGGATTCCTGGGAATTTCTCTAGTGTCAGGTTTCTCCTTAACCCCATAATAGCTCCCTCTATCCAGGTCTCTTTGCTCCCCCTTTCTGTCCTTCCCCAACTTGACCTTCCTGATCCCTCATGTTCTCCTCCTCCCTCCCTTTTCCCCTCCCCATTCTCCTACCACCCTCCCCCTCCCTTCATGCTCCCAATTTACTCAGGGGATCTTGTCTATTTCCCCTTCTTGTGGGAGGGGGGTCCATGTATGTCTCTCTTAGGGTCCTTCTTGATTCCTGGCTTCTCTGGGGTTGTGGCCTATAGGCTGTTTATCCTTTGCTTTATGTCTAATATCCACTTATGAGTGAGTACACACAGTGTTTGTCTTTCTGTGTCTGGGTTACCTCACTCAGGATGGTTTCAGTTCATGGTATTCTCGTAGTAGGGCAACTGAGAATCCTCTGGGCCACTAGCCATGCTAGAAGACCTCTATTGTAGCCACTGGAGATGGGGCTTGAAAGAAGGGCACACAGAGTGACTTAAAAGCCCATTTCCTAGACAGCCAGGTGTAGTATGATCCTTGAGTGAACCCCAATTCTCCCTCTGGAAACCTGCACACAGTGGAATACTAAGGCTGTCCACCACAAGACTCCAAACCCATTCAGTAGTGAAACTGCATCTCATATGTGTGAAATGATTGCTGATGTCCCCAGCAGGGAGGAACATTCCAGAGGCATAACCCATTCTCCTCTCTCACAACACCTGTCTCTGCCCTGATCATTGCCTCAGGACATGTTTATGAATCTTCCATGTCATGTGGGGAGCTTTGAACAGCACAGCTGTAAGTGGTTTGGATGGAAAACCCTTCTCTTTCAACACCTGCTGGAGAGGGTCTATATATGCTTGCCTAGTGGTCAAGAAGCCCTGGTTTTGTCTTCAGCCCTGAATAAATCAAAGGCAGTAATCAGAAGCTTAAGATCATAATCAGCTGCATATCAAATAGATGGCTATGGCTCAAAAAGAAAAACAGGAATGCTGGAGAGATGGTCCAGCCAATTAAACACTTGCCCTGTAAATATAAGGGCCATTGCTCAGCTCCGCAGCACCCACACACTCAGACAATAAGGTGAAAGTGATTGAAGAAGATCCAACATTCACCTCTGGGATACACACACACACACACACACACACACACACACACACACACACCATACACCAGACAGATCTCTGTGGCTTGGAGCCTCCTGAAACCCCATGTGCTCTGACTTCCAGTGGTGACCACCTGAAACCACCAAGCAGCTGCATATGGAGGCCCATGGATGTCAGAAGGCCTCTCAAAGGAGGTGGTGGCCAGCAGCTGGCACAATCTGGTTCTCCTCCTTGGTGCCCTCTTTCCCAATGGCATCTCATTCCCCAGAGCCTTTCTCTCTCAACCCTGAACTTCCTTGGAGCACGATAGCAGGGTATCAGTAGGGCAAAACAGGATCTTATGACTATTTGTTTATTTATTTTGTTTTTTTTTTTGAGATAGGTTTTCTATGTGTAGCTCTAGCTGTCCTGGAACTCACTCTGTAGACACAACTGGCCTCAAACTCAGAGATCCACACACAACTGCCTCTGCCTCCCAAGTGCTGGGATTAAAGGCGTGTGCCACCATGCCTAACTGTGACATTTATTTACTTACCTGTTTGAGGGGGGAAGTGACACACATGGAACAGAACAAATGTGGAGGTCAGAGGCAAACTTGCCAGAATCAGTTCTTTCCTTCTGCCTTGTGAATTCTGATCTGGGCATCAAACTTAGGTCATCAGGCTTGGTAGCAAGCACCCTTATCCTCCAAGTCACTTCATGGCCCTAAAGCAGAATCTCAGAAGTGAGTCTAGAATTGAGATGGGGTCCCTTCCTCTGCATTCTATGCCTAGAGCAAGTGGTAAGTCATGCCAAAGCCAGGGCAGGAGAAGACATGGGCCTTCCAGTGAGAGGAACAGCACATCAACACAGGGAGTGGGGATTGCAGGTGGTGTCCGAAGAGAGGTGGCTGTGGGAATCTCTGTAGGGTAAAGGGGTCACCCAAAGAACCCACCCTAGTCCTGAAACCAGAGCTAGTAAAAGAAACACTGTAGCCTTGAACTCAGAACCTAAGAAATACACCCAACTCTGAAATCAGAGCCAAAGAAACACAGTTTGGTCCTAGATTCAGAGCCAGTAAAAGACATATGCCTTAGACCTGAAAATAGAGCCAAAAGCCTAAAAAGGGACCATGAAAGAAACATGGTTTGGCCCTGGAACCAGAGCCAACTCTGCCCCTGACCAACTAAACCAACCAATCCCTGAGCAGGAAAACTAACCAATCCCTGGACAGAAAATCTTTCCCTGGGAAAACTCTGCCTCTAAGAAGCCCTATATAAGCCACTGTGCCTGTACAGTTGTAGGCTATCCATTTTCTTTCTACTACATGGAGAAAAGAACCTTTGCTGAGACATCCCTTTAGCAGGGCTGAGCAGAAAATAGTAACCTTTGGCTAGAACCAGAGGAGACTGCTACATTCTTGCAGGGGTTTCCCCTTTAGCAGAGTGAAGCAGAAGTAACATCCTGGGCCAGAGCAGAGGAAGAAATGGATGGCTCTGCTAGGATGTTCCTTTAGAGGAAGCTAGCAGAACTCAGATGTAATGGCTGTCTGTAGGAGAGGAGCAGGAGTGCTGCATCCTACAGGATTGCTACATCCTATGGGGAGACCATCTCCCCCTCACGCGCCAGCCTCAGGTTTATAAGGTATAGCCTGACTTCCCAACAAGTCAAGAGACCTTTCTCCCGAGATCTGTAACACTCACAGTCTCAATTCCGTCATAGTACAATGCATGGGCCTTGGTTGTCTAGGTCCATAGAGAGAGTCCTAACAGACCAAATAAAGAGTTCCATTGAAGTCCATGTTGTTGACCAGTGAGATCTCTGGGATTGCTTAACAGGAGCTTGTGGGTTCAGTGACAGCCACACCAAGAAGTCCCCTGGGCAACAACACCACTGAATTGTTCTACTTACAGCATGAGGACTTGTGAGAAGCTGCCACTGAAGGGTCCTGGGGGCAACTTAAGGGCAATTGTGTGGTAAAAGAGTGAACCCAACTTAATTGCTTACCTCTTATCTAACCTAGGGACGACCTTTAATAGGGTGTCCTAAAGGTGTATAGCTCTATCTCATAAGGATCACATTGGAGTGACTACAGATGCCCTCATCCAAAATGAGATCATATCCAATGGATATAGCCTCTCTCAGGAGAGAGTCATCCTGAATCCAAGGGTCCCCTTCCAAAGCTCCACATGGGTCCATTTGGAGACTAGCAGCAGGAAGCCAGGAGCAAAAGAAATGTCATAACCAGGAGCAGCCCATGATAGGACACTGTCATGAGAGGTGCCCAGAAACCTTCCAATGTATTCCATAAGAGAACATTATTTGGGATGGGCCCCACCCAGGGACACCAGACCAGACACTTGAGCTTTGATCCCTCACCTTCTCCCGCCCCCTTCTGCATAGTGAAGCCCTGCTGTGATGACTCTCTAACTGAGGGAAGTCTGGGGGAAGGGTGTCTGGGAAGAAGAAGAAGTTGCTTAGAATTAGAAGTGAGATTAGACGTTCAATTATACAAAGGATGGGTATTTTAATGACTAGGAAAAAATGAGCTATTTATTAATCCCTGGGAGTTGGCAGGAAAGCTGAGACTATGTTGAGGTTCCATCTAGGAAGGGGAAAGAATTAGTCAAGGGAATAAATTAATGGGTCAGAGTTAAACTTTAAATTACTTTTCTGCTCAAAACCTAACAACTCCAGTTCACCCTAAAGCTCAGGTGCATAGATAATAAAAATATGCAGCAGCTAAGTACAGATTCTGGGACCCAGTAGGTGATCAACCAACTATATAGGGCTGAATCCCAGCTCTGCTGCTTTCTAGCTGGGTGAGCTGAAGTGAGCTGTGTGGCCTATGCACCTTATCCATGAAAGGAGATCTAGTAACTGAACCATGAGGCTACTGTTATAGCTCAAAATGGTAAGTGGTTGGAGCTGAGGTGTGGCTCGGTTTGTAGAGTGCTTTGACTAGCATATGTGACACCCTGGGTTTGATCCCCAGCACCACACTGATCAGGTGTTGTGGCACATGCCTGTAAGGAGGCAGAAAGATCAGAATTTTGACTTGTCCTTGAGCTACATGGCAAGTTCATGAGACATGTCCCAAAAATCTGTAAAAAGGAATAGGAATAAATGCTACTTCCCAGGATTTGTGGACTAATTTTTTTAAGGTCCTAGATTCACCCTGAAGAGAGGAGTGACACCAAGAACCATCATTTCAAGCTCAAATCTCAGCTCTACTGCCATTTGCAAGAGGTGTGACTTTGTCAAGTGACATTACATCTTCATGCCTCAGTTCCCTGGACATTGGCAAGTGATTTAACCTCTCCATACTTCTGTTACATTTCTATAGCTGTACTAACAGTAGAGTTACATTATGTCCGGATGATATGAAGATGAGCTATGTGTTTATATAAAGTGATGAGACTGTTGATTGGCCAATGGTGGTAAAGAAGTCAGAAGTGCCCTAACTGAGGTTTAATGCCAGGTCTGTAGATCCCAGGATCTACACATTTTCCTTGTCCTCTGAGAAATAAAATTGTAAAAGTCGAATGCAAAGACCAAGAAACACCCCACTAGGCTATCTCAGGATCCTAGAAACGCATGGTCAAGTGTAATGTTTTGCAGACACACTGGTAAGGGAGTTCTTCTTCACCCTAAATGCCCACCCATTAATGAGGGCTCTATAGTCAGCTGGGATGGGACTCTCCTACCTACTCCAGGCTTCTGGAACACAACAATCAGCTTTTAAAATCTCAGCAAGAAAGCCAGGTTTTGTGGATTTCAATAGTTAATCTTGATTGTCCACTTGACACACCTGGGTAGAGGGGACCTCAGTTGAGGAATGGCCTCCATCATGTTGGCTTGAGAATAAAATGTATGTGAGTCATTTTCTTAAACTAACTTATGCAAGGATCCCAGCCTACTGTGGGCAGTGTCGTCTTTAGGCAAGTAGACCTGAGCTGTACAAGCAAGCTAACTGAGTAAGCCTGAGGAAGCATGCAGTATTTCTCTGTGCTCTCTACCTCAGTTCCTGACTCCAGGCTCCTGCCTTGAGCTCCTCCCTTGACTTCCATCAATGTTTGACTATAAGCTGTAAGCCAAATAAACCCTTTTGTCTCCAAGTTGGCTTTAGTCATGAGATTATCACAGCAACAAGAAACCAAGCTAGACATGACCAAACGCCTTCCCCTAATGAGGAAGTTCCCTCTGTTGCTGGCTGTGTTCTTATTTTCCAGAGACCATTGCTACTTGGTGTATTTGAAAAGCCTGTTTGGGCTACAGGATACAGGATGAGTTGCAATTCTGAGTGAGTGGGTTACATTCTACCCTAGCCCAGCTGTTTTGGCGACTGACCTAAACAGTGTGTGCTTAAACACCTGTGTTCCTTATTTAATATCTTCTCACTCTGAAGATTTGATAAGGAACAAATGGGACAGGGCAGTGACAGTGCTCAGAACCCACTGTTGCACCTATGTCACCAGCAGCAGAAGCCCTCATCCCATGTCCCTATGGGAGCCCACCTTCTTGACACACCCAAAGATTCACAGTAACAATAGAGGCAAAGCAACAGGCACACACACGTATTCTGCTCCACCCCTCTGTGCAGCCAGCTGCAGCCACAACATGTTGGAACCAGACTACAGCAGAAAGACACCAATCAGCCCAGGACCCTGATGTGAATAGGGCCTGGTGGGTCAGGACTACCTAAGAGCTCTCCTGTACAGAAAGCTGAGTCTGAAGTTCAAGGCCTGAGGAATGGAGGAGGTTGCTGAATCTTAACCACACAGTCCCTGGATCCACTCAAAGGAGCATGTTTCCAGCCATCTTTCAAATGTGACCATCTTCTTCCAGAGGTCTGAGGCCCTCTGAAGGACAGAGGAGGATGAGTGAGAGCCTAGGCCTGGCTGCCTGAGCCAGCTCTGGAAGGTTGCTGTCCAAGGTTCACAGACCAGGTCATGTAGTTTCTACAACTTAGCCCTATCTACTCTATAAGGAGACCGTTTTTTGCAAGGTTTGCTCCCATCAGGAACAAGCTCCAAGCTTCCAGGCAAACCTCTGCTCCCCCTGTGGGGAGGGCTAACAGGCTTTCTTCTTGCCTGCTCAGCTTTAAAAGAAGAGAGATTGAGTGAAGATGGCTCACCCCCAGGCAAAGCCCCACACCTGTGGTGGGGAAAAATGAAGCCATCTCCTGCTGTCTGCTGTAGTTTTATAAAACAGAGCCAATGAAGGCTCCTCCCAGGGCTGACCCAGGCAGCCTGAGGGCCTCATATCAGAAAGCCAGCTCAGCAATTCAGAGAATCGGCCCAGCATATGTGGGCAGCACAATTCTAATGCTACTAGCTCCTTCACATCTGCCAAGGACTTCACTTTCTCACCAAACCAGCCATCCTATCACTACAGGTCTGACAAGGCTGGACTCCAGGGGCCCATGACCCAGGCACCAGCTCTGGCTCCCTAGAGCCAGAAGAAGCATCAGTGAGTTAAATGCAATGCTCTTTCCGGCTTGAAATTCTGAACAATGAGTTTTCATTCTGCATTCAGCCTGCCAAATGAGGTAGCCATGCTCTCTGACTACTGAGGAGTCTATTTGTGATCTTTTCACATTTCCACACTTTCCTTCATGAACCCCCAAGTTGGGTCTGTCCCTAATGGGCCACTAGAGACCCCATAGGGACTCTAATTTGGGGTGGGGTTAGAACCAGAATGATGTCAGTGTGACACTCAGGGTATGAAATGTAAAGAGCCCCCCAGTGTACACAGGGTGCCTATAACCTGACCTAGTCACAGTGCTGGTAGATCAAGCTATAAAGTGATGTCTATCAAACACAGCCTCCAAGGAGGAAATCCCATGATGCTCACTCCTTCCAACATACCTATATACCTATGGCCCTGAGCAAAGAGGATGAGGAAGGTAGAGGATTGTGCATGCAGGCCAGGCATGGGGACCTGGACATTACCTGCTGCAGCTAAGGCTGTCTTGGATCACCCGTGTCTCATGAAAATAGGTTAGAAGTTCAGATTTTTGCATATTGCAGAACCCACCTCTTTTTGAGACTGGATGATATTTCATTATGTATATAAGCCAATGCTT
Organism: Cricetulus griseus; assembly: GCF_003668045.3. NCBI lineage: Eukaryota > Metazoa > Chordata > Mammalia > Rodentia > Cricetidae > Cricetulus > Cricetulus griseus. The sequence goes on from NC_048600.1 coordinate 85,753,077, forward strand.
ACCTGTGTGTAGACATCTAGGCTGTTTCCATATGCCCATGAGTATAAATAGGACTACAGTGCTCATGAAGGTGGTTAATGTCTCTTTGCAATCTCAATTTCAACTCTTTGGAGCAAATACCCATCCCAGACATTGTCGTGTCCTATTTTTAATGTTTGAGGAGCCTTCATACTGTTTTCCATAATAAACACACCATCTTGCCTCATGCCAGCAGTGTGCAAGAGCTCCAGTTTTTTCATGTCCTCACCAGCACTCATCTCTTGTCTGTTTTATCCCAGCATCCTGACAGATGTGTAATAATGTAGGTAAGCAGGAGGTCACTAGGTTAAGTGAAGTGAGTCACATGACGACAATTACTTCATGGTTCCACTTAAAGTAAAAACTGAAATACTCACATTTGTAGAATTGAAGAGTGGAATGGTGGTGGCCAGGGAGGAAGAGGGGAATGAATCCCAGAGGTGTGCTGCAGAATGCTACACACAACACCACGATGTCATATTGCACACATACAAACTTTGTATGCAGGTGTATTATTTCATTTCTGTTGCTGTGATGAGACACCCTGACAAAAAGCAATTTAGAGGAGAGTTTACCTTATCTCGCAGGTCCAGGTTACAGTCCATCAGGTGCAGAAGTCAGAAGCTGGAACCTGAGGGAGGTTGTCACATGCCCAGTCAAGAGCAGAGAAAATTTTACTGTTACATGCCATCTCATTTCTCCACTCTTCCACACTACAGGACTGCCTAGGGAATGGTGCCACCCACACTGGACTGGGGCTTACCACATCAATTAACTTAATTAAGGCGATCCCCTACAGACATTCCCTTGTAGCAACCCAATGTAGAAAACCTCACTTTAAGACTTCTCAAAGGTGATTCTAAGTTATGTCAAGTTTTCAATTAGCGCCAACCATCACAGAAGGTAAATCACATGTTAGATGTTCTTCCAGTAATAAAACAGAAAATGAACAGATTATCATGCCCTTCCTCCAACCTGCTGAATAAAGTCTGTGCTTTAATGAGATCCTGGGGCCTCTGCAGCCCAGTTAAGACAGAAGAAAGGCTTACAGAGTCTCCCAGCCAGACTTCTGGCTCCCAGCCAGCCAGAGTCTTCAGCAGACACTGAAAGCTGAATCCCACATCATCTGGAACTGCCTGAGTACATCTAACTTTATCTGTTTCATCTCCTATTTTTACTTCTAAGTACCAGTTTTTCTTTTTATTGAAAAAAATAGGATAACAGCATTAAACATAAAATTTTAAAGTGATTTCCCCTATCTTGCAACATATATGATAATGGATCAACAACCCAAATTTAAGAGCTAAAACTATAAAATTCTTGGAGGATACATAGAAGAAAGCTTCATGACCCTGGGTTTGGTGGAGGATTCGTAAGTACTACAGCAGAGGGAGAGCAAGAAGTGGGGGATGCAAGAAAAGCATCTTTCCCTGGAGAAGCCCAAACTCACAGTCTCCAGTGTGTTTCACTTTCTTCCCTAGAGCCTTTTCTCAGCCTTCACACTTATAAACATCTTTTGATAAATTCCAACTCTGCTAGAAAAAAATTCAATAAATTGGGCCACATCAGAACTTAAATTTTATGCTTCAAATAATCACTGTCAAGAAAATGAAAAGACAGCCCATAGAATAGGAGAAAATATTTGTTAATTATACATCTGATCAGGCTTTAGGTTAGCTAAAGAACTTCACTCATGAAATTCTACAGAAAACTCCCACATCTCAATAACAATAAAATAAACAACCCAGTTTTTAGATGGGCAAAGGAATTGAATAGACTCAAGATGCTTGGTACCATCTGCCACCAGCACAGAGCCACAGAGAGTCACCCTCCTGCCATTGGGATGGCTGATTTAAAGAACAAAGAGGAGACAGGCAGTATTGGCTTGGTGAGGTTAGGGTGCCAGTGTGCGCTGCTTTGCTGGGAACACAAACAGCACACTCACAGTGGAAAAACAGTTTGCTCTTCTTTAAAGAGCCAACACGGAGCTGGAAAGGTGAATCTGAGATAAAGCACTTACCATGCAAGCAGGAAGAAGAGAGTTCAAATTCCCTGACATCCATGTAAATGCCAGGAGGGCATCATAGCCACCTGTAATCCCAGCATACAAGAGGCAGAGACGAGAGACCTCCAAGGCAAGCTGGATCGCTAGGCTAGCTGAACCAGGAGCTCTGGGTTCAAGTGAGAGACCCTACCTGAATGTGTAAGGTGGAGACTGATAGACAAAGACATTGAACACCAACTTCTGTCTGCCACATACATGTGCAGATACATGTTCTTGTACACACATGTGCATCCACACACAAATACACATATACCCATGCACCACACATAGCTAATTATAGAATTAGCATATCATCAACTCCACTAAAAAAATAGAAAATCAAACACACTCTGACACACCAGTTTCTTAGTGTTATTGAGAATATCCAGAAGGTAGAACAAACCATAGATGGGCAAATAAAATGTACTATCCAACAGAACGTCCAGCCATAAACCAGTTCCGATACACAGAACTATAAAGCTCAAAACTGTTCATCAGTACTAAATAGTCCATATTAGTATATGTTTCCACACATGAGTTAATGCACAGAAGCAGATAGATTAAAGTCCACAGGGTCTGGGACCAGCAGGGACCGTGTTTCTCCTTGGGATGATGCCAAGCCTTTGCTCATTGACAGTGGCGCTGGTTAAACAGCATCATAAAAATAATTGATCTCTGAATTGCACACTTTAAGCCAGGCTTTAAAAATAATTTAGACTTTGCCACACAGCCCTCCAAACCCTGGCTCCAACTTCTTTGTTGTCAAGAATCGTCCAAGCTTGCTGTATTCAAGGACATCAGCCCTTTTTTTAGAGCAAGGTCACTTCCAAACCTGAAAGTCCCTTTTCTCATGCCTTCTCCCTATTGGATGAGAAGACTCAAGCTTGGGTGTATGCAAACACACACACACACACACACACACACACACACACACACACACACACACAGCTTGGCAATGCTCATCTCTTGTGGGTCTGGGGCACCCACAGTCTCCTGCCGATGTCTTCTGGGACAGTCTTTCCCTTGGCCCTGGCAGAAATGTCCCCATCCAGGCAGCTGCCCCTACTGAACCCATGTAGTGTATCCCCAGCTATCCCACACCCCTCTTTCTCTCTGAAATGGTAGCCCCACTTTGCAGAGGGACATTGACAAACCCTACAGCAACAGCATCTCCACTGCCCTGAGGAGTTGATGAAGTTTGAGGCCCTAGAGATCTGAATTCCACTTCCTGTCCCATCACCACCAACCTGCCCAAGGATCTCTGCCAAGGCCCCTCCATTCTCTGAGCCCCAGTTTTCCTATCTGTAAATGGAGCTTAAAAATACTTTATGCTTTGAAGGTAAATTAAATCATAAATGGGAGCTTACTAATTCACAAGAGAATGACTTTGAGCTTGTTTGGTGGTGTTTCGAGTATTTGTCTGTTTGTATTACTTAGTCCATGGTCTCACTTGTGCTAGGCAAGTCCCTACCACTGAACTATATCTTCAGCCCACAAGAATACTTTGTGGCCTTCATTGGACTAAAAACTGTTTTGAGGGCAGACCCAATGTGTGTCCCACTTTCACCCCAGAGGGGCTTCTGATTCAGGGCTGGTAATTTAGCAGGAGCCCAGCAGCTCAGAACACACACACACACACACACACACACACACACACACTTACAGTTAGCACTGTTTATGAGATGGGATAACGGAAGGAAAGCCAGTCTGCCCTGAGCACCACCCTGAAGCAAACACAGAGTGTTCACACTCCAGCTTAACCTCCAGCAGCCCGATGGACAGGCTGATCATCAGAGGAAACAAAGCTAAAGTCCAGAGAGACGAAATAACTTCCCACTTTCACAGAAAGCAGGTGGCAGAGCCCCTGAGGACTTGTGGGGTGGCACTGCATCTCAGCCTCACCCTTCCCTTCCCTTCTCCAGTTGCAAGTCCCCAGCAGGTCTCATAACACAGATCTGCACGCCCAACATCTGCAACGGAAAGCCCAACCCGAGACAGCCTAGCTCAGGTGGCATTGAAATAACCGCTGCTGGTACACAGTGTCCCTGGAACCTGCCTGAGCAACTTGGAGCCCTCTGAAAGATGGGGAGATCTCTGGATGAGAAGCAGCAGTCCTGTCTCCTCTTCTCACCAGAGCTCAACACCTCCTCCAGCCACCACAGTTGTTAACAGCCCTCTCTGCCTCCCTCCCAGGACCCTCGCCAGGATCAGTTGAGGAACAGGATGTGAAAACACCTTGCAAGCTGGAAAAGGCTGAGCCAATGGGAGATGCTGTTGGAATGAATTAACACCTACTCTGCTGCCAAGCCCGCCATGCCTTCCTTGCCTACTACCATTTTCCGTCTCACCACATTGCTAGAGCTGTGGATGCCTTCCCCTGAGCCCGAACACAAGTTGCCTGGCAGACTACAGTGACTGACTGCAGGGGACACAGCCACTATTCATGAGCTCAGCAGAAAGGCTGGTCTCATGTCACCTGCAAGTTAATGCCAGGACTCAAGAGTCTCAGGGCACTCTTAGTGGACTCCTTCCCACCAAGTCTTCATTATTCCTGAGATTTCAAATAACAGATAGTCAGATGGACCCAAAGCCACACTTTCTTGTCTGGGGCCCACAAAGCTCAGGTTCTTGAACACTTGTTAGTATCCTCTAGATGCTGTGACCACAGAACACTGGTATGGTGTGACTTCAAAGCTCAGGAATGTGTCCCTTCACAGGTCTATGGAACCAGAACCAAAAGACCAAGGGTTAGCACAGGCTCCTGGAGGACAATGTGCTGCTTCTGGCTTCTAGATGCTGCCATAGTAACCTCAGGCATGTGGCTGCATCACCTCAGTCTTAGCCTTGGTCGTCACATCCCTTCTCTGAGTCTCTGTGCAAACCCTATGTCCTTTGCTATAAGGTCCTGTGTGTTAGCCTTTGAGGTTCTCGGAGTGATTGAGACTAAATCCTTCCTCTTTTGACTCTCGACTCTGGTGCATCTATGTTGGATTTTGTCACCTTAACACAAACCTAGCTATCTGGGAATAGAGAATCTCAAATGATAAAAAGTCTGCAGCACATTGGCCTATAGGCAAGTCTATGTGGCATTTTCTTGATCATCATATGATATAGGAGGGCCCAGGTCACTGAGGGCAGTGCCAGCCCAGGCAGGTGGTCCCAGGTTGTATAAGAAAGCAGGCTGAGCAAGTCATGAGGATCAAGCCAGTAATCAGTATCCTTCCATGGCTTTTGCTTCAGTTCCTGCCTCCAGGTTACTGCCTTGAGCTCCTGCCCTGACTACCTTCAATGAGCTGTGACCCAGAATGGGATGTGCATCCTTAGCCTCCTCAAGTTACTTTTGGTCATGGTGTTTAATCACAGCAATAGAAACTTTAAGTCAACATCCTTTGCCATCTAAGTCACAGATTCTAGAAATAATGACAAGGACACAGGTTTTGAGGGTGGCACCCCACAGCTTAGTACCAATTCTGTAAGAAGGGGAAATTGACTAGGGTACCCAATGAGGGCTGACCCTAGTGTGGCCTTTGTTCTGAGATTTGTGAAAATTAGTGCTCCACAGAAGTCATTGTCACACCCTCAACAGCTGTCTTCAGGTTACAACCAGGTCAGGTGATCAATTCCTAACAATCCTTCTGAGACTTAGCCAGTTTTAGCACTGAAATTTCATAGTCAAGATACCCCTCAGTCCTGGGCAAGTAGGGACACCCTGTCACTCAAAGCCCAGGTTAACTTTACATGGTAACTATAATTGACAGGAGATTTTCAAAGTGCTATCTGTTATTCATATCTGTTCCTCTGGGCGTCTTCCAGCAGTGATGGCTCACAAAACAGCAGCTGGCAGACCCCACACTGAGCAGAAGTACCATCCTCAATCACCTCAAGACCTTCTCTATCTCATCCCCTGCCCTAGTGTCAGGAGTCTGTCACTGAGGGACTGTCCAGACCAGACTGCCCTGTATGTATTATCTCTGGAAATTGTCTTGACTGTTGACTGATGGAAGAGGCCCCATCCCACTGTGTGTGGCATCATTTCCTGGGCAGGTGGTCCCAGGCTGTATAAGAAAGCTAGCTGAGGGAGGTAGGAGAGATGGAGCAGTGGTTAAGAGAGTTTGGTGCTATTCTAGAGGACCTGAGTTTAGTTCTCAGTACCCATGTTGGAAGCTCGTAACTGCCTATAACTCCAGCCCCAGAGCCAGTGCCCTCTTCTGAATTCCAGGGGCATCTTCACACATGTACATACACACATACACACACACACACACACACACACACACACACACACACACACACACACACGTACACACATACACAAACAAACAAAAACAAAACTAAATCTATTTTAAGGAAGAAAAGGGTAGGAGGGAAGGAAGGAAGGAAGGAAGGAAGGAAGGAAGGAAGGAAGGAAGGAAGGAAGGAAGGAGCAAAGGAACAAAGGAACAAAGGAACGAAGGAACGAAGAAGGAAGAAGGAAGCTAATTAACAATTACCCTGTAAGTCTGTGAACAAGCCAGCAGGCAATGTTTCTCCATGTCCCTGCCTTAGGGCTCCTGCTTGAGTTTCTGTCCTGACTTCCCTAAATGATGGACTGTGACCTGGACTGTAAACTGAAATAAGCACTTTCCTCCCCTATGTTGCTTTTTGTCAGAGTGTTATATCAGAGAGATTGAAGTAGGACACCCTCTCTGTTCTCTGCCCTCTGTCCTCTATGAATTAACAGTGGAACTCATTCTGATGTCTTCTGAAGTCCTCCCAAGAGCGAAGGGCTCACTAACTTCTGAAAAAGCCAGTTTACATTCAACTCCAACTGTGGGGAAGGTCGTCCCCATTCCTAGCTTTCCCTGATATGTGCTATAAGATCCCATGGTACCCAGCACTGGGCCCACCAAGAGCAACTGTAACCTGGAGAACTCACTCAGCTTCTCCCTGCTCCTAAACCTTCTAGGTCTTCCCCTTCTACTCTCACAGAAACCCACCCAATGCACCTGCAGAGATCACACAGGGCACAGGTTAGCGCAGAGGCCAGACCTCCAGAGCATCCAGGGAGACACAAATGAAAACAAAAGTGTGAGTGCTGCCAAATTGAGAGAGATTGATGTGCCTGGCCCTGGAAATCTTTTGAGCAAAGGGCACTCACAACCCTGATGGCAGGCGAACTGTGACTTATTTCAACCATTTCAGAAGGTAATCTAACAGGATTTATTAAAGTTAGAGATGCAGAGTCCCTTTGACCCAAACACAATGCCGCTTCTGGGAACCGATCCAACCGAAATAAAAGTCCCAATCCAAAAGATGTACGAGTAAGAGTGATTCTGGGAGAATTGCTAAAAATACAAAAATGAAACCCAAACTTCACATTTTGGTGGAATACTACACAGCTATTATAAAGAATGGAGTAAATCTTTATATAGAGAAATGGAGGGAAATAAAATCTAGAGAATATGCACAGCACACTTCTTTTTGTGCACACAGTGAGTGTGACACAGGTCTGGCCACATGTGGAGGCACAAGCAAGATGCAACTGAGGCTTCAGTGCCTATCGCTCCTCTTCAGAAGTAGGACTAAAAACACCTGACAGAAACCATTCAAGGGAGGAACAGAAGATTCTGGTTCATGTTCCTAGCAGTTTCAATACATCAGCAGGAACAGCTCCATCCTGAGTGGCAGGTGTGGAAGGAGCAGCTCGCTCACATGAGGCAGACAAAGGGACAGACAGCAGGCACTGGCACCTGGCTCCCTTTCCCTCCTGTGCCCATCCACACCTTCATCCCATGGGATGCTGCCACTCACATTCAGGGTGGTTCTTCCCCCACCAGGTAGTCCCCTTTGGGGATACCCTCACAGACACACCCTGAAGAGTGTTTTGCTGATCTCACAGGTGGCTCTAAACCCAGTTAAGTGGACACCACTCCTATCATGTCAACACCACCTGCTGCCTTGCTGCTGTGAGGAACAGCCCCTACCTTCTCAAAGCAGCTTCACACCTCTAGACTGCAGTGAGACAGGTCCCATGAAGGATGTGGGGGAACAGCCAATCCCAGGGGATAAAGTTCACAGCTCACCTCCTCACAATGGCACCTTCCAAACAAGTACAGAGGTCTCCTCACAGGGTAGACCCTTCCCTTGTTCTCCAAGTTAAGACATCTGCCTTCCATGAAGAAAAGATACTTCTTTCCGATTCCAGACATAACCTTTGGGTTTCTTGGATAAAAGCACACTGTAGCCAAAGAGAAGCAGTCCTTTTCTGTGGACCTACCTTAAACACACACACACACACACACACACACACACACACACACACACACACACACACACACACACCACATTAACACTGTAAACACTATGCAAACCAACACCAATCACCCACTGATGATCAAAGCACTGTGAAGAGCCTGGGGCAGAATGAAGAGGTGAAGTGTAAGGGATTCAGATGCACAGGGTACCCAGCCTGGTGGAGAAGTGAATATTCTCCCACCATCAGAGCCTCTGTCTCTACTCAGGGTATGGATTTCCAGACCCAATGGCTCCTCCAACCAAGTCCCTGATTTGATTTACCTTGACACCTACACATGCAAACAACTAGAGACCTTCTGAATGTGAATTTAGAGTCCATCTCATCTTCTAGAATTTAAATTATGAAACTCATTGGTAAGGCTTGCTATTAAAGACAAAACAGAGCTAGTGCAGCAGGCACTGAGGACAAGATCCCCACACTGTGAACAGATGCTGAAGGCAGAACAGAGTTTGGGAGTAGGGACCTCACTTGTTATTCTGTATAGTTCTAAGTCTGTTAACCACTATAATCAGGCATTAGCTTTGTGATCTGAGGATTTGTAGAAAGACTAGCATGTGCAAGGATCTGGCTTGCCTTTGTAGTCTTGTACCTTGATGCATGCAGGTTGGAGCAGGTTAAATAGCCTAAGCGGAGGGTGGGGGTGTGGGGGACAGTGTGAAACCTCCTCAGTGCTCAACCCCTCATCTTTCAAGAAGATCCTGAAGATGGAGGTGGGCAGCGAGATGGAGATGAAAATGAAGCAGGCACACAGGCTGCCTCAGAGCAAGTCTCTGCCTGCTGGGTTTGAATGTGTGGCTAACCCAAGAACACATTGAACCTTAATCCTCAGAGCCCTGGAGACTCTGGTCCCATGAATGTCACTACAAAAGGGTCCCCTGGGAAAGCTGTGGAGAACAGAGTTCTTCCTCCCTGGAGACCCCATGTTTAAGGTGCCATCTTGGAAGTGACCAAACTAGCTCTCAGCAGACAGACACTAAGCCTGATGGCACTTTGACCTCAGACTTCCCAGCCTCAGGAAATGTTAGAAGAAAAGTCATTTCTCTAGAAATTGCTAAGCCCATCTGTTAGAGTGGCACAAAAATTAGCTCAGACAGTGTCAGGGTCAGAGATCCTTTCAGATACCGGATGTAACTATCTCCCTCCAGGAGCCATAGGCTGAACTTTTGATCATTTCCCAGGGGCTTCCAGTCATATCCCTCAGGCACACCCTATCTCCCCTGGGATAGGTGTTGTCATTTTTCTCACTGTTGTGACCAAATGCTTAATGAGAAGAAGTTTACAGGTGGAGAGTGTATCCTGGCTCAAGTTTAAAAAACATAGTCCAGCATGGCGGGTGTCCTAGCCTGCTTTCTATTGCTACAATAAAACACCATGACCAAAAGCAGTTTGTGGAGGAAAGGTTTTATTTAAACTTACAGCTCACAGTCCACCATGAGGGGGAGTCAGGGCAGGAACCTAGAGGCAGGGACAGAAGCACAGGCTGTGGAGGAGGGCTGCTTACTGACTAGCTCCCCAGAGCCTGCTAAGCCTGCTTTATTATACCACTCAGGACCACCTGCCTAGGGGTGATACTGCCACCCAAGCGGCTGGGCCCTCTCACATCAATCAAGAAAACACCCTGCCAATGTCCCTACAGGCCAATCTGGTGAAGGCATTTTCTCAATCAAGGGTCCTTTTCCCAGATGACTCTAACTTGTAACAAGTTGACCAAAAAAAAAAAAAAAAAAAAAGTCTGGGCAAAAGCATAGATACAGTACTGATGCAGGTGTTCACAGTACACCTACAGTCAAGAAACAGAAAACAGACAGAAATTGGGCCTGTTCATAAAGCTTAAAGGCCTGACTCCTGTGACCCATTTTCCCCAGCCAGGCTCTAATTCCTAAAAGATCCACAGCCTTCCAAAACAGCATTGCCAGCTGGGAATGTTCAAACACAGGGGCCTGTGGGAGAAGCTTCACACTCATCTGTTACGATAAATCTTTCCGCCAAAAGCTGCCCAAGCCCCACTGCCACGTGGGCGGTCTCCACCAGCCGCCCAAGTTCTGCCCGCCCCGTGGATGGACAAAATAATACAGAGACATATTAGTTACAAATGCTGCTTGGCCAATGACTAGGATTCTCATCTGTTAGCTCAGTCTTAATTATCATACATCTGTATATTTTATAAAACTTATCTTATAGAGGATGCCTTTTGCTGGCACCCTCTCTTGCAGGTGGCTCACATCCAGCCACTGGAGGATGCGAAGGGGAAAAGGGACACTTCCTGTTTCTGCTTGCTTAAATATGAGTCTCCTTGCTATGTCACTTCCTGCCTGGATCACCACTTCTCTACTACATTTCCCAGAATCCTCTTTGACTCCTAGTCCCATCTAACTTGCTGCTTCATTGGCCAAACAAGTACTTTATTCAATAATCAATAAGATGAACATACACAGAAGCACTTCCCCCATCACTCATCGACAATAGGGGTGATGGTTACAGAAAGCTACTTATTGTCACCCTCCAGTTAGTCTTTCCCGAGACACAGACATCATGTGGGTATTGATGGAAGATATTTCTTGGAAAGTTTGACTGAGCCCTGTGGAGGGCTCAGTCCTTGGGACATGGCTATTGTCCTCAGCCTTACCTATCTCTGTTCTAGGGAGTCAACAGTTCAGGCATAAGGGCTGTCTCAGAGAACAAGTGTCCATCTCATAGTATTATCAGAGAATTTTCTAACTGCAGCTTTAAAAAGAACACATGTGTCTAAACTCAGGCACCCCTGGGCCATTTCTGAGGAACACTCCATGGAGAGCCCCTCCATTGTGCTGTATGTAATGTCCTCTGCTTGCACGAAATGTGGGCTTTCCCCCTCCATTTCTGAGTGCTGATCAGGACCTGCTCTGGAACTGGCAACAGTGAATGTCTTTCAGGTGAATATGTGTTGAATGGAAGGATACTAAGGAAGCTGCCTGGGGAGGAGCTAGAGGCTCTCTCACTTCCTTTTAGCCTCCCACATTGTCTCAGGCAGAACTGACCATGCCCTTTTGTAGAGGTGGAGGTGGAGATTGCTCTTGGCAAAGGCATCAAATGATGCATTGATTCAGCTAAGTCAGTCAAACCAACAGTCAATTCCAATTGTCAGCAGCTGACCCTATGAAAGGATGAAAGCCCAAGGGTTCAAGCTGCTTGACATTTTCCTGATGATATCAAAACAGCACCATTGTCAAACTCAGGGCATTCTGACCTGAATCCTGTTCTCTTAAACTTCCTAAACAAGCAGATCCTGCCTCACCATTTCAGTCTGTTGATGGTGAGTGAAAACTCAACCATGGTTGGCTTTTCAGCACCTGGGACAGCAGCTGGCCGACCGGACTCTCAGTGCTGTTTCTGGGCTTTGGAAAGCAGGGCTTGCAAGTCATTGCCCTCCAGCAGAGGGGCCAATGCTCTCCCTTTCCTAACTAACCCAATGCACCACTAAGCTTTTCCATACACCAGACCTCTGGATAATGGGGACCAATGTCCTTAAACCACTGTTGGCCAGGGTCTGAGCAGAGAAGGTCATGGGAATATGAGCAGGCTCGGGACACTACCACGCAGTGATCCGCCCATAAAAATCATAGTGAAACAGAGACTGGAGCAAGTGTCTGCTGTTCTGTCCCTTCTGCTTCTAAACACCAAGGGGAGAAGGAAGATCCAGAAACAATAAATTCTTATCAGATCTGTCAACAGTAACATATGCTAAAATCACACAATAAAGACATAAAGGGGCCAAGACCCTCCCTGGTCCTCAGGACACCTCCTGCCTCCATGGCCCTCTCTAGGTGTGTTCCAATCTCTCCACTCACAGAGAAACACAAGAGGTAAACAGACAAATGATAAGTCTTTTCTTACAGGCAGATCTGGGTTCTCCTTTTTAATTGTTGTGTATTATTCCACATCAAAAGAACCACACATTATTAAAACATTCCCTTACTAGCAAGTACATCAGCAAAGATTCTTCAGAGGCAGTAACTAATAAGAAAGGAACAAGAGAAAGAAGTGGGGGCAGAGACAGAGTCTAAGAATCAATTCACATGACCATGGATGGATGCTTGATAAGCCCATAGTCTACAGGGAAAATTGCCAGACTGAAACCCAGGGTGGGCTATAGTTGAGTCTAGATGTGATCTGTTAGCAGAATTCCATCTTCTTCGGGAGAGAGCTATCTTTCTGTTTTTAGGACATCAACCAATCAGATGAGCCCCATCCATGTTATTCATGGAGGGGAATCAATCAACTCTACTCAAAGTCTACTCATGTGAACAACATTTTCTTTTGTCTTCACCGTGATCTTATGAGGAACTCAGAACTTCCCTGCCATTCGTGATGGCCCAAAACTTGGGAACCAGGTTTATTTGATGATATGCTTAGGTTCTGACTCATTCTGTGACTAGCTCTATGGGCTTCAGCCTCTTGCCTCAATTTTTCCATCTGTTAAATGGGCTTCACATGATCAACTATGGGACTGCTATAAAGGTCCAATGAGACAAAGTTCTAAATATTACTTGTTATTACACATGGATAAATTGTTAAAGCAGTCTCCTGCTCATAAGTATATTAAAAGGAGCTCTTCAGAGACACATTAACAGACACACTAGGACAGACAGAAATGAAAGTGTTCTGTGTTGGGTAGAACAATGTTTGATAATGGAAAGATACTATTTCTTCTGTTAGTCTGGCAAAGGGGCTGGACCCCATTTGGACATGGTCCTAGAGTGTCCCCAAGATCCTGGTCATAGGCAGGTGCATAGACTATTTCCAACCCACGGCTGTCATCAGCAAGCTTGGGAGGTGCCTTAATTAAGAAGCAGCCCCTCCAGCCACCTGGCAGTGCCTTACCGTTTCCTGGCCTGAGCTACACTGTTGTCACAGTTGACTCTCTGCAAAGGAGATCTGAGAAACATTAGCACTCTCGAAGCCCACGCTCCAGACCCACTGGAGGGCCCACCTCGCCATCTGCCGTGGGCCTCAAGCCGAACAGGCAGCAATGAAGAAGAGGATTTAGAACATTCTCTCATTCCAAAGCGGAGGAGGCTACTGGGCTCCGGCTGGGCCAGCTCTGGTGAGCACATCCCTTCTGCCAGGCCCAGCTATCTTTGAAAGGCTCTGTGGCTGCTCTGACCTAATACCCTCTGAAGCTGGACTTGCCCCGGGACCACAGGATGCTGAGAGGCCATTGCCATCTACTGCTTCACACCACCAAGGGCTGGCGGGGGGGGGGGGATTCCTGTGGAGGGAAGCAGGGGATCTCAGACAAGACAATTAGCTTTCTACTCCCCTTTCCTACCCCCATATACACTGAAAACTGGGGTCACCGTTTGCTTCTAACTGTGAATTGCTGACTCCAGGGGTCAAAGTCATGGATTTCTCCCCTTCTGAGCTGGATACTGGGCTGTGAGATGTGAAGATGGATAGACCCTGGCAAAGCTGGTACACTGACTCTTCTTGACCAGCACTGTGTAAGAATGCCACACCACACCAGTGCAAGAGAGGAGGGTTATGGAAAGACAGAAAGCTGAATGTCCCAGCCCCAGGACAGAACAAGGAAATGAGAAAAAGTTGAGGGCCAATAAAAAGGATAGATGGTAAAGAAATGGGAGACTTGAGTATTGTTTGCTGGATGATGTTGGGGTTGGAAAACCACAGAACCCCACCCAGGAGAGGTTGCGTGGATTAGGGTCTGTAGGATCCATCTTAGCCTGAGTGGGTGCCAGGTACTTGAGGTGACAGAAGATGATCCCTATCAACAAAAGGTCCCCACATTAGGAACTGAAACATTTGCTGACTATGGGGAATTCTGTGGGCATAAAGATACCACTATCAGAGAAAGACAAGGTGCCCTCAAAGAGAAGTGACAGCCAACTATCCAACCCCACAAACACTGAGCTGCTGAGCCAGAACCAGGGACTGGCCATGCAGCCATAGATCATGACAATGGGTACATCCCTATCACCCACCAGAAGACCTCACACAAAGGCCTTGGCTTGTCTTTTCTTGGGGCTGGAAAAGAAGGAAGGCCTACAGCAGGCAGTGACTGGACTACCAGTTCCAAATGTAGATGGACAAGCTAAGAAATGTGGGAGGAAGCCAGGCATTGGTAGCGCACGCCTTTAATCCCAGCACTCAGGAGACAGAGGCAGGTGGATCTCTGTGAGTTCGAGGCCAGCCTGGTCTACAGAGCAAGTTCCAGGACAGGCTCCAAAGCAATAAAGAGAAAACCCTGTCTTGAAAAACCAAAAGAAAGAAAGGGGGAGAGAGGGAGTGAGGAAGGGAGGGAGGGAGGGAGGGAGGGAGGGAGGAGAAGGGAGAGACAGAGGGAAGAATAGACCTAAAATCAGGAAAGGCCATCGATGCTAGTTTGTCTAGCATCCCACTCCACTCGAGAAATCCTGCTGGACCATCGAAACAAAACTTATTCTCCACTTAAACAGCCCAAGAGAGCAGAGTGTTCTCTCCTACTTTCGTGTAGAAAGTCCACTCCATGAGGCAGGGTTACCAAGTCTTAGCTGCAAAAGACTGTCTCTGACATTAATTAGTTGTGCCTTCTGATTCCATGCAGAAGGAAAACCAGAAGAAATTCCTCCTCATGTATGGTGAGTAAGGTAGCCAGACACACAAGATGCCCTCACCCTAACCCCAGCACTAAGGCTCAATCACCTCACCTGTGATAAGTTGAGGGACTGGAAGCAGGAACCCCTGATCGTTCTAGATTTCCTTGCAGTGCCCAAGTAATCTTGAGGCTCCTGGATAGGAGAAGGCAGAGCCAGGAGACCTGGACCTGAGATGCTGTAGCAAGAGATCAAAAGGTTAAGAGTGCCACCTTGCCATGAGAGAGGTCATGTGCCAAGGATGCTTCAGAATCTGGTGAAGGCATGGAGCAGACCTCCTGAAGCATCCGGACTTTGGTTTCAGCCCAGGGAGACCTCAGCCCTTAGAACCTGTGTTGTTTTAAGGTGCCAAGTCCAGCCACATGTTTCTGTAGCCACAGGAAATGAATCCACCATCACAGTGGAGGTGAAACCCAGTCCTGGGGCTTCTCCCTTTCCAAACGAAATGCTTTCCCACTACTTCTCATCCTACGCTGCTCAGGGCTTTCTGTCAGTCACACCCGTCTAAACCCCACCCTGTCCACTCTCCCAAGTCTAATAAACACAGTTAGGGGGCCTCAAGCAGTGGCTCAACTCCAGAAAGAACACAGATCAGGACATCCCCAACCATGCTCCTCTCCATGGCAGTCAGTCTGAAGCCTTGTCGTGCCAACACCCATGGAAGCTTCTCATAGGAAGCACTCTAGCCTGTCCACTCATCTCTTAGAGTCCCCATGCAGCAGTTTCTGCTTCCTCTGTGAGCTTCTTAAACTTTTACTTTTTGACTCCATTTCAGCCCATTTTCCCACTCTAAGTCACCTTGAATGTGATTCCAGCAGCCAGGGATTGGTGCTTCTGGACCCTTCAGAGTCTCCCTCAGCCTATTGTGGCTGAGAACTGGCCTCCACAGTAACCTCTGATAACCATAAACACACATCAATGACGTTGTAAGGATCATGTGTGAGGATTTGTGAGAAGCATGGAGGAGAGTGACAGAGTAATGGCCATAGGAGGCTATAGCAGACGCAGAACCCCACAGAGCCAGAGTTTGGCCCTCCTTGGTGGCATGCCACCCAGTACTATCAATAGCCTTGTCCCTAAATGTGGCCTTAAGCTCTCCTCCTTCATCCCTGGTCCCTTCATTTAGAATGGGAGTGCCCCTTCCCTGGAGAAGGCATCACTCTGCAGGATACCAGGAGCAGCCTACATTAGAAGTCCCCAGATATTGGGAGCCTGAGGTCACTAAGGTCCTCAGTATGGACTTACCCTCTCTAACATTTCCTTCAGGGTTAGGATCATTGTGGAAGGAAAGAACCAACTCCACAAAGTCGTCCTCTGACCTTCATGTGTATAGTGTGGCATGTGTGCACGCTCGTGGGCGCACACACACACAATAATAGATAAAGTAAACATCCAACAACAAAAACATTAACTCTGCTTTTTGGAAATAGGCAAGAGGGGTTGAGCTGTGGGTCAGTGGTGGGATACTTGACTAGCATACACAAGACTCTGGGTTCAATCCTCAGCACTGATAATAGTAATAGAAGAAGAGGAGAATGAAGAAGAGGAAGAGGAAGAGGAGGAGAAGGAGGAGGAGGAGGAGGAGGAGGAGGAGGAGGAAGAAGAAGAAGAAGAAGAAGAAGAAGAAGAAGAAGAAGAAGAAGAAGAAGAAGAAGAAGAAGAAGAAGAGGAATTTTAAAAATAGACATTTCTTCAAGGAAGATATGAGAGTCAATAAGCATCAAAGATGTGCAGCCTGATTGATCTTTAAAGACATGAAAAGAAGACCACAGTGAGATCCTTCTCCACACTTGCTAGGATATCTATAATGAGTTTTCAGAAGAAAGGGGCTATTGAGAGGCGATGGTGGTGATGGTGGTATGAGAAGAGTGTCCTTGTACAGTGCTGTGGGAATGTGCAGTGATCTGGTCTCATCTGATGATTCCTCAGAAATTTCAAGATAGAGACCTGTTGCAATGCTCATGGGTAAAGTACTTACTATGCAAGCATGAGGACCTAAGTTTGGATCCCCCACACCCATGTTAAAAAAAAAAAAAGCCAGACATGGCGGCATGTGCCTGCGATTGGCTGAGAGTCAGAGACAGGAGAAGCTGTGGAACTCGCTGGTCAATTTAGCCAATCAGTGAGTTCCGGTTCAGTGAGAGACCCTGTCTAAAATGTAGGTGGAGGTTCACAGAGGAAGACACCTGATGCCAACCTTAGGCCTCTGCATGTGCACACACAGCCCACACTCACACGTACCACAGACACACATGCATGCATGCACGTGTGAAAAAAAGGGAAAAGATTCACCTGTAATTGTGAGCTAATATTCCACTTGTACATACATACCCTAAAGAACTGAAAGTTGTCACTAAAACAAATACAAGTGTACCCATGTTCTTAGAAGCACAATAAATTGATAATAGAAGTTAGAATCAGTACAACAGGTAACAATGAATAAGTGGAGAAATAGGTTATTAAATGTTAACAGCGTGGAATATTATTAAACCATTAAAAAGAAACAAAAATTAAGCCATAAACAAGAAGTAGATAGTGCAACCACAAAAACATGGTGCTAAATGAAAGAAGCTGGATTCAAAAGGCCAGACATTTCATGGATCTACCAATAGAAAATTCCATACAGAGTACAGATGGAGAACCAAGTGGGAAGTTTCTGCATAATGCCTGGAGTTTCCTACTGGGGCAGCCAATATGTGGGAGGAGCTTTCTGCAAATGCAAAATCAGATAGGCAGTGGCTGCAGAACACTGTGGATAATGCCACTGACCTATTCACTTGAAAATGACTCCTTTTATGCAAATTGGACCTCCACTTCAAAATACCTAGTTTCTACTTTCAAGTCTGTACACTTGGCACCCAGGATCATTTTTCATCTCTCCAAAACTACAATGACATGACTCAAAAATGGGAAAATAGGAGTTCCCCAAACACAGTGAGGCCAGCAGCTTGCAGAAGGTGGGAAGGCACTTTGTGGGAAAGAGGCCCCTCCTGGAGAGATGAAGGGAAAGCAGTAGCAAGAAACAATGTCTTGTGATTCAATGACTTGTGATGCGTGGGCAGGTTTTCCAGTACAGCCTAGGGAAATCTCTAAACTCAAGGCAGCTAGGACCAGAGCAACACTGTGTCATGAAGCCGAAGATGGAGGTCAGCAGGCAGGCTGGGGAAATGAGAACTCTGACCATGGGCAGGATGGGTCCTGGTTGTCTCAACAAGCACACGGCATTGTTTGACCTAGCTATATGGAAAGGGAGATGCTGTAGGAGGAAGGCTAACTGTAGGTCAACAAACAAATCCCATGCCAAAGCTTTAAGTCTCAGTCATGCACCTGGAGCCCAGATTCATTCAGCTTCAACTTCTTCTGGAGTAGGTGAAGAATCACATTTGCAGCATGACTCTGTGTGTGTGTGTGTGTGTGTGTGTGTGTGTGTGTGTGTGTGTGTGTGCGTGCGCGCGCGCGCGCGCGCGCGCGCGCGTGCACACATTTTATTAAAAAATGTTTACTCTTCCCACTCCTGATGTATTCTCATAGTTTATATTCTGGTCTAGTCTGTTTCATTTTTTAAAAGGTACTGGCCACAACCCACTAACACAATTTTATGTAGCCTAGGTTTCCATAGTAACTACATCACTATCCATACACAGATACCCCTAAGATCTGAGACTGGAATGGAGGTGAGCAAGCATCAAGAAGGGGCCATCTGCAGGTGCTAGGCACTCTCTGGAGATCTTGCGATTGCTGTCCTCCAGATGTAGGAGACACAGCCAAGGACAGAGGCCTTCCTTCACCCCTCCCGTGACTTAGCCTACTCCCAGTAGATGTGGAAAGAGCTTTGGCTTTGTGTAAATCAAAGACAAATATGCACGTTTCAAAACAGGGATCACACATGGCAAGGACAATCCTGTGGGCTTGTGGCTTGCCCCCCCAACCTCCAGCTCTCTGGGGCCACTCTGCCTGCAGGGACATGAGAACTCAAGAACAAAAGAAAACGCTTGAGAAGCACTGTTGGAAGTTCTGAATTAGAGCCTCTGTAATGCTCTTTGAGAGACACAATTAAAGC
Organism: Cricetulus griseus; assembly: GCF_003668045.3. Taxonomy (NCBI): domain Eukaryota; kingdom Metazoa; phylum Chordata; class Mammalia; order Rodentia; family Cricetidae; genus Cricetulus; species Cricetulus griseus. Next base: position 85,772,123 of record NC_048600.1, read on the forward strand.
CTTTTTAATTACTTTGGGCACCTCATCTGGGTTTCTCTGATAGAGCTGTTTCATGCTGGGCCTCAGGGTGGGGTGGGATGGGAAGCTTTCTCTTGAGTTAGACAGATGGCAAGTCACTCATTCTCCCTCAAGAGCAAAGGCACGAGAAATAACAAGGCATTGCAAAGCCTTGTGATCCGCCAGAATGCAGAGACGGAATTGGCATGAGTATAAACTGTACCAGCTTTCCAAAATGTGACCTGTTGCCAGTGCTGAAATTTAAATTGCACATGCTCTGTGACTCATCAGCCCCTCACCCACAAACACACTGAAGTGAATTGCAGGACAGAGTCCATACCTATATCCGCCAGAGGGTGAGCCACTGAAGACAGTACATATGTCCATCACGATCATTTACCTACCATTCCCTGGGTACCAGACACACACAGAGTGCTTAAAGGCTTCACTGGAGTTAATCCTCCTGTCAGCTCTGTGGGATGTGTGTTGTTATCTCTATTTAGAGCAAAAGAAATTAAGACATGGGAAGTTTGACATGACCACATCACAGCAGGACTGTGTGGCAAGCTTATTCTCTGACCAAATACTCACGAGGGAGATATTTAAAAGCTTTCATTTGCATAAAAAGCATTTTTTGAGGGCCACATGTGCTGGGACACGGATGATGAACATAGACAATAGTCCCAGCCCCCAGGGATAGTACTTCGTTTTTTATATAGCTTCACATAGCCCAGGCTAGCCTCAAACTCACTATGTAGTTGAGGATGGCCTTGAGGTTGTGGTCCTCCTACTCCCACCCCCAGGGTCCTCAGAGAACAGCTATGTGCGTCTACACCTGGTTAGTGTGGTGCTGGGGATGGAACACAGAGCCCCACGCACGCCAGGCGAGCACTCCCCCCACTAAGCTACATCCCCGGCCCCTCAGGGACAGTCTTCTGTGCTGACCTGGAAGACATCTGCAGTATCAGATGTGAGAAAGGCGGGTTAAATAACTGCAGCATTCATAGCACGATCCATTTACTCCCTCAGATACTACCTCCCACATGTGCTGTTGGGCTCTATGCCAGGCCTTCCCAGATTACGAGACCCTCAAGTCCACAAAGGCCTGACTCTGTGTCTTCTCGTGTGGAGACTGGGCCAGGAGCAGACACTCAGAACCAGTTCATCAAATTGGTGTGTTAGTCGAAAAAGTGAACAAATGGGTGGAGGCATGAATGACCGAAGGGCTTTTTGGGACACGAGTCCCAAAAATAAAATTATTACAAAATTATCACTCTTAAAAGATGTTACTAAAACTCCATAGAAATATAGACAGTGAAAGCCCCTCCTCCACTGTCCCTCCTTTAGAGGGATCTTGACCTTTTGGTGTACAGTGTCGAGCCTCTAGACCCTGCTCTTGTGTTCATTAGCTTTTGTCACTGTGACAGCTTACCAGGCCCAATCAGGGCCACCTCCTAACAGCCCTTTCAGTTTGGACTGGTCAATGGGTTATCCCATTGAAGAGCTCCTTGTCTTCTTGTCCAGTTAGTTACCTCTCAGTAGTGGCACCAGATGGAGACCAAGTGACAACACATGAGCCTTTTAGGGATCACTTCAGATTCAAATCAAAACACAGTTTTCTGCTACTGCTCCCAAGCCATTCGCTTTCTGCACACAATACACTGTGGAATCACAATATGCTGTGGAATGGCCTTTTATCCCCAACTCCTTGTCTGAATCACCCAGGGAGAATATAACTACACACCTAAATCTACAAAAAAAAGGAAAAATGTGCTTCATTTCATGGAGTTTAATGGATAAAACTGCCACCTGGACACAAGGTTTTCCCTCAGTCTTCATTTCTGCTCTCAGTCTCCCAGATCAGACCTGTACTAGCCCTGAATCCTTTGCACTCTTGCTTTTTGGGGGCTGTGACCCAGAAAACTCCACTTTTATAATAATCCTGAGAGCCCATGGGTTAGCCATTCCATCCTTACCAGTGTAGGGCTGACTCAAGGACCAGCTGGGGGTCTAATGCAAGCTGAAGGCCTTTGCCCAGCTACTCTGCATTTGGAATCTGTGACTCCCTGAGAACCATGCGGTGGCAGCAGGTGACAGCGATTCCATGTGTATGAGATGAGGTTGCTAAAGACGCAAGAACAGAAGCAATTAAAAAGGCATTAGTTGGTTCCTCCATCAAGTGATGTTCTTAGAACTAATTATTTGTTCATTAAGGCTCCCAGCCTTCATCAGAGGCTTTGTCATGTGAAAAAAAAAGCTCACAGGCCTGACTCATGCTACAGAACCAATGGCTTGGCAGACTGTGCATCATGGCTGTGAACAGCCTTACTTCTGGGGAAGTTGGGACCTTTTCACTGATACCTCCAAGCTTGGGAGTTAGAAATGAGAGCACATGTCACTCAGGCTTTGCTGGTTGGCTCTTTGTGACATGGACACCAACCAGGAGCACTATCACCTTGACTTTCTCGTATGTCTCCTTGATATGTGCCAGTACAGACCTTCAGCAGTTCTACAGAGGTAGCATTGGAAACTACAGGTCAATCACACTGTGCCTTCCCTTCCTCACCTGAAATCACAGGTCTAGGTGGATTATAACAACAGAAAAGCAGTGAGTAACAAGAGAGCTAAATTGATTTCTAGAAGCTAGGAAGTAGATATTTGATGTGGAAGCAGCATAAAGCCATCCCTAAACACAGACAGAAACAGAGACACCCCCAGAACCACCCTGCCCTCTAAAACCCTGGGACCAGACTAGAGACTTCAGGTATAAATAGTCATGGCATATCAAGTTGCAAATGGGGTGCTTGAATTGATTATCTATACATGGAAAATCTGAATGTACTCTCATCAAAATTCTTAAGCAGCCATATATTTGTACGGGGATGAAATACATGGAGGAAAATTGATACCCTATGTAATACTTATCCACTGTTGCATGAAAAATTACCCCTGGAACTACTCATCTGTAATAACAAGTGTTTACTATCTTACAGTTTACATGGATTTGAGATTTAGCTGGTGATTTTGGCTTAGAGTCATTCACAAGGTTGAGATGTCTTACAGGGTGACAATCATCTGAAGGTTGGACCAGGGCTGGAAGATTTCCTTCCAAGACGGTGGGCCCAGAAGGCTATTGGCTGAAAGCATCAGCCCTTGCCACTCCTCCTGGGGCTGCTAAAGTGACTTCATGGCATAGCAACTGGCTTTCTCCAAGAGTGAAGGAGTAAAAGAAACTTGCATGCCTTTTATTACTGTGGCCTAAGAGCCACACCCTGGCAATTTGCCATGTTCTGTCCATTAGAACCATATCTAGGTCTAGCTCTCCTTCAAGGAGACTGAAATGAAGTGGCACCTCTTGAATGGGAGCATGCCCAAAGCTTGTAGAAATAACTGAACATGAATATCCCCATGAAAGTAGATCTCCATAGTCTAGCACTTAGGAATCTTCTAACTCTGAGACCTACTCTTTAACTGACTTGTTTAAAGCAAATTCCCCAACTTGGGATCCCTCCACATATTCATAGGCTATGCAGCTATTCCATAAAACTGAATCTAAGTAGTCAACCAGTATAGTAGGCTATTTTTCCTTATGTGTGTTCTGGAGCCAAACATGCATGCTTTCAAATAATGACTGCTGGGAAAGAAAAACTCAGTCTTCCTCAGGGATAACCTCCCTAATTGGTTATTCAATACCAAGTAGTCAGTGTTAAAAACATACATGTATGAGCATCACTAAATGGTCTCAGTAGATTATATTTATATGTTTGTGTGTGTGTGTGTGTGTGTGTGTGTGTGTGTGTGTGTGTGTGTAATGACAATGATTAAAGAAACAAAGGCCATAAATTTGAAAGGATAAGGCATGGGAGGACTTACAGGGAGGAGAAGGAGGGGGAGAATAATGTAAACACTCCTATATGGAATTCTCAATGAAATATAATTTAAAAAGAAGCATGCATGCTAAGGCAAGTGCTCTATTACTGAGCCCCCAGACAAAAATTAGGTCTCCAGTGCACAATAGCTCAACAGCAATATAGAAAAAAACTAACCCTAAAAGTGATTCAGGAAATAGAATATAATTTTAAGTAAAAAATGTCTAGTACCTTCAAGGGGAATCCAAAATTATTTTTAATTTGCAAAAGAACTTTTGAAAACGTCAAATTGAATTGCCAAGAAACTATAACAAAGAGGAAGAGACAAGAAAGATGAGAGAAAATAATGAGAGAGTTCTTAATAAGTCTAGTGGGGTTGGCAGATATTAAATACCTAATAAACTCTAAGAAATGGAGGAAGAAAACACTGTTTTGCCAAAATTAGGAACAAGAGCAACAAGGTTGGGAAATTCACCAAGTGCTCAAGTATGATTGATAAAAAGAAACAACACTCTGCCAACAGGTCATTGGGGACTTTTGAAGTGTCAAGGACAATGCCCTGTGGCTTTTGGGGGGTTTCGAGACAGGTTTTCTCTGTGTAGCTTTTGGAGCCTATCCTGGCACTCGCTCTGGAGACCAGGCTGGCCTCGAACTCACAGAGATCCATTTACTTCTGCTGGGATTAAAGGTGTGCGCCACCAACACCCGCCTACCCCGTGGCTTTTTAAAAGCAAAGGTTAGTAAACAGTTTAGGTACCACATCTGGCACACTGCTTGTTTTTATAAATAAAGCTTTATTAGAACAAATGTGTATTCCCTGTTTACCAGCAATCTATAGTTTCTTTCCATTGTAGCAGAGTGGGGAAAAGAATATACATGGACACAAAAAATGCTGACCTTTGTACTAAAGATAAACTTCCAGAAGAGATGAAAGTTGTCTTTCAAAAGAACAAAATCCACCTGATACTAGTCACTTCTTTCATCATCACTGAATGCCATGGGAGATGGGTAAATGCCCCTGTAACTGATGGGCCCATGAGGGATCTTGACTTTGAACATATCTGATGCTGTAGGGACCAAGACCCTTGAACTATAGCCTGAAGACTAGGTTCACTTCCCAGAAGACACCTGTCAAAGTCTATTCGTCTAAAGGAATATGTTGTGGTCTGAACAGCAGAGGCAAGACCTCATATGTAGTCACGAACGGGGCTGACCTAGCCCATTTGCCATTTTGGTCTGAGCCTGAACCTTTAACAGCTGAACCATCTCCACAGCCTGACTTGGCCCATTTGGATATCTAAGCTTGCCAACTGCTGTACTTCAGATGTGAAATGTCCCCACAAGCGGAGGCGGGGCCTGGTTGCTGGAGTGGGGAAAGTCAAGCCCTTGGGCCTTCTGAAGCCCAGTATTCATCTCTCTTTGCAGAGATGAGAAAGTTCTCTGCTGTGGGCTCCTGCTGTGGTGCCTCTGCCACCACAGGGCCAAAGCAACCATAAACTAAAACATCTGGGACTCTGAACCAGCATAAACTTCTCCTTTGAAGTTAATGGTCTCTAGTATTTTGTCACAAGAATGAAAAGCTGACTACCATGGCAAAGATAGGAAACTCAGAACAGGGGCTTCTGCTTACCCAGCACAGACCTTGTACACAGCACCTTAGCTATGGTGCTGAGAGAAACCAGAGTACCCAGGACTCCATCTTCTGAGACTCCTCACCCCTCATTCCACCATCAGCCTCCTCCCTCTAAAAAGCCTTCATTCCTTACCTCATTAAGCCTGACAATGTAATTCCTCCTTTGTCTTTGAGTTTTCAGCCATAACTCAGACACAGCTTTTCTAAACCAAAGACTCCATCAATATTTTTAGCAAACATCTACATGTTTATCTAGATGTCTCACAACCAGTAAGGGTGGCTTCATAATAATTATTTCCATGACTTTTTTATGCTTTACCTATTTTTCAGGTTGTGGAACAAAAGCAAGAGAATAAATCCCTGACTGAAGGCTACAACCCTAGGATCATAGCCTGGAGTCAAGGCAGGATTCAATCCAGGAATGACTCCACAGCTGGACTCTTGAGAGTTTGTGCCTTTCTGTCAGAGAAGGAGGCCATCACTGAACCTGCCCTTGCCAAGGGCCATTCAAGGTCAAGGACTCCCTGGTTCTGCACATCTTGATTTAAGAGTCTTAGTCTCTGGGAGGAAGAATCTGATTGGTCCAGCTTGAGTGATCTGGCCTTACCTTGTACCAATCAGCTGTGTCCAGGAGGTATTCAGGTGCTGGAGAAGCATTCTGAGTCCTGGGGGATGTTACCGTGTGAGCTAGACAGTCTTGCGGGGAGGACTGCTACTAATGAGTAACATGTTCTTGTACAGAACTGGTTGCTTTCAGGCCTGTGTACAGCAGCATCCAGATCTGTGCAGAATGGCCACAATATTTCACCTGATGTCCTCTGCCCTCCCCCACCTCAGGCAAGCCTGGAACTAGGAATGCATCTCCCCTTGTCCTGCATTCCAGCATGGGGTGATTACTTGCAAATGGCAGTCATGTTTGGTCACTGTGGACATCTCTCCCACCCAGCAGCATCTTTTCACACACAGGGACATTCCTCAAAATGTTCTGCTCAAATGAGCGTGAGACAAAACAACTTGTCAGGCTGTCTCTTTCTTGCAGAAATGAGGTGGTGATGTCAAAATCCAGTCCTTTACTCATTTAGAAACAATCTGATAACGGGAAGCTGGCTTAATTTCCGGAGAAAGTGAGAAGCTTCTCCACTAGTGGAGCTGCCGATCACACGCGCGCACGCGCGCGCACACACACACACACACACACACACACACACTCACACACACACACACACACACACACACACACACACACACACACACACACACACACACACAGTGTAATGCAGAGAGCCTAGGCTTCAGGATCCACAGAGCCCACTGTAAAGCTCCAGCCTCACACACAAGATACTGTTTCTTTTGAAGACAATCACCTATCGCCCTTCTGCGGGTGCTACAGGTACAGGCTCTTCTTGGGATCAGAAACATTAATACAGTTATAGCTCTGGTCCCTCCCTGCCGCCATTCATGGGAAAGATAAGTGTATATATTTAGAGACTGCCTGTGCTTGCCTGAGTGGCATGAGACACAGAAGGACTGGTCTGCAATTCATCTTTCCGATGTTGAATATCTCAAAGCATCAGGAACCTATAGGAACAGAAGGGCACCAGACAGAAATGAAAAAGCAAAACAGCATGTCTTTTATGTGCCCCCCTCCTTCTCATATAGGCCCTGAGGGCTTGGTGAGGATTGAGGGTTGCTATGGGGATGGGACAGGATGGAATCAGGTGGGGACAGACACAGACAGGCAACTGAGGGAAGAAAGAAAAGGGAGAGTTTGTTCCTTGAGTTGGCCTTGAAATAAGGATGCTTCTGCTAAAGGAGAGGAGCATTTTCATGGCATGTGTATGCATGCACACACACATGCACACACACATGCATGCACACATACACACACATGCATGCACAGGTGCACACACTCATGCACACACATGCATGCACACACAAATGCATGCACACATGTACACACATACACTCATACAGGGCCACCTTACCCCCCACCTCTGCCCACTCCCCAATCTTCAAAACATGTCAATGTTGGTCTTGGCTCTCCATCTTCTACACCTTCCTGCCCTAGATTGGATGGAGCTACAGCTCAGAGAGCTTAGGCAGGAGGCACCAAGAGGATTGTGAGGAGAGTCCTGGAGAGAAGATCTTGGCCTCTCCTCAGAGGATCCAGAGGTCTGTGTGGAAGAGGCACTTGTGTTGGACCCAGGGCACCAGCTACCACTCAGAAGAAGAAAGGAAAGACCAGCCTGAGAGACGGCAGGCATGGGCAGGACCTTGTGGAGACAGCTGAGTCCTTTGCCCCCACTGAGAACTGCTGGGGCTAGAGAGGTACTGGGGATCTCATATGCCAAAGTGAGGAGCTTGGGCTTTGTCCTACAGGAGGTCTTCAGAGAGGATGATGAAAGCTTGTCCTTTGGGAAGCTCAGATGGACAGAAAGAGGGAGGGGATGGGCAGGGAGTCCATGTGGAGACTGAGAAGCCATCAAAGCATCAGTGTCCTCATGTGCAGAGGTGACTGTGACGGGTGGACAGAAACAGTGTCTCAGACAGCAAAGAGTTAGAGGGTAGGCACTGCAGAGTTTGGGGGTGCCTGATATGGTAGGGGAAGAGAATAAGGGACCCAGGTCTGGGAGTAGGGTGATGCACATAGAAAATGGAATGGAGCGTGAAAGCTCATGCACACACTTCACTCTCCAGCCACTAGGCTTCTTAGATCCATTCGCAGCAGCGCTTCTCTCTCCCTGCCTTCCACGACTTCAACTATAAGGGGTGACCCTGTTCAATTGCATCGCAACGTTTTATTTTGTTTTCTGTGGCATTCTACTTCGTAGAAATTTTCTCCTAAAAGACCCTAAGAGGCAGGCAGTGAAGGCTGGGGTTCACACAGCCGGGAGGCTAGAGGGTGGAGCCCTGACCTCTGACCCCAAGCAGCTTTCTCCTGCCACTTGGGGCTGGAAGAAACAGGTGAGTGGTCCAGCCATCTTGCTACCTTCTTTGTGGTGGTTCACACTGTAGTGAGGAAATCCTTTTTAATCGTTCTTTTCACTGTCACAATCATATTTCCTTCCTCCAGAAGGGAGCACAGCCGGGAGATTATTTTGACATATTTCTCAAAGACGCTGTTTCTAGAGCACTTGCCTGATAAAAATGATATATTTATTTGGGACCGCCAAGAGCTTGCTGAAATGAGGAATTTATCTGCATAGCTTTTGTTATTAAAGTGATTCTTCTTGTGTATTTCCTTCTAAGCTACTGATTCCATCTATAATACATGAGTTCCAGGTAATAGAAATTTTTCATGCAAGTAAATATTTTAATAACAACATTATGGCCTTGATTCCAAACGCTACAGGCAAAAGCCTGGCACTGTGAACAGGCTCCACGCTGGAGGCTAGGGACCTGGATTGTTGTTCCTACGCTGTACCTGTGACCTTAGACAGTACCAGGCCCTCTCTGAACTTCAGTCATGTTAGCTGTCTATAAAATGTAGGAGCTGTCACTCACAGAAGCTACCACTAAGCTCAGATGAGAGACCAGTTTCAACAAACGCTTGGCCTTGGACTTTGGGACCTGTGTATGGAGCCAGCATGTGTCATTAGCTAGGAGACAGACAGTCACCAATAGCCATCTCTGCAGATAAAAGTACCTATCGTCAAGCCTGATGACCTGAGTTCAGTCCCCAAGACCAATATGGTAGGAGAGACTGATTGCCCCAAAATGTCTTCACACATGCTCACTGTGGCACAGGAACACACACACACACACACACACACACACACACACACACACACACACACACACTCATGCATAAGATTTAAAGACAATGTGAGATGGCTTGCTGCTCTCACAAAGACATGGGAATCTAAATAGAGTGAATTGTCCCATGCCACACAGTCAATCAAGGATCCAACAGACCCATATCCATATAGGACTTCCATATCCACACTCAAGGCACAGGCCTCTATTTCTGTTGTTTCACAATAAATAAACAATACAACAGGAAAAGTCAAATGGCTTTATCTTTAAGTTGGCAACCTAAAAATTGCACATGGCCCTTCCACTCATATCCCGGAGTAAAAGTCATGGCCACTTGTCTTCCTTGACCACAGAGGAGCCTGGAGATGCAGCTCCTAGCATGGTGGTCATACTGCTGGCTAGCTCTTAGTGTCTCATACTATACTAGCACTTGGAAGAGAGAATGGACACTACACACAGTATATGGATGAGAATGGCCACTTAGAATAGTGACCACAGACATGGAAGAGCAGAGAACTCATGAACCTGCCTCATGTAAACACAGGCAAACATGTATTCACATGCAGTCAAGCAGAGATGGGTCCCGTTAAGCAAAGGGTAGGAGGAAACTCGGCATGTTATTTGGCTTTCAAAGTATGTACTGAGTAGATGAGTTCAAAATCTGCACCTCCAAAACAAAAGAAGAAGGGCCGTGGTGAGGTTAAGTAGGGGGAGAGGTGATGGACAGCCTGGACCCAGGAGCATCACAGGCTTCATTCAGAATGCACCACCATCAAACCCAAGGCAAACAATCACTGCTGGGATGAGCTGGTAACCAGGCACTGATCTTTCTGCAGACTGACTTACTCTCCATGCAGTGAGAATGTCCCCATCAGGACATGGGCCAATCCCCCAGTGTTGGTCTGAGCCTGAGGAGCATTGTGTGCCCTACATAGTAGCTCTCTCTTCCCCCACTATATCCTTGTCACCCTGTGGTTGTCATTTCTACCATCAGAAGTGGAAAACAGCAAAACCACAGGAATTGCTTTTCCCTTCTTTCCAGTCTCACCAGTAGAAGATCAGGTCTTATCATGGGGCTTAGACACCTTAGTGTCTAACCATTTTTCCTTCCTTATTAAGCTAAAAATTCCTCCCTTAAAGGAAGCACTTTCTGGACTCTATTTGGCATATTCAAATTGCCTGAGATGGAGACTTTGTTGGGTAAAAATAAGGCTACTTGAACACAAACAGCTGCAGCTACTAAGAGCCTAATGGGGAAAGGGGAGGGGGGTCCCGGCATACACCAGTGTGGCTCAAACTTTTTCCTCCTGTGATTCCTTTTCATGGCAGAAAATAAAACATATAGAGATGAATCTCATAAAATCCAGAGTAGCCTTGCTATGTAGCCAAGGATGTTCTTGAACTTCTCATCCTACTGCCTCCACCTCCCAAGGGCCAGCATTGCAGACACATGCTACAGCCCAGCCTCCCCTGTGCTGATCCCAGGACCTTATGCATTCTAGGCAAGCACTCTATCAACTAAGTGAAATCACCTGCTCCACCAGAGATTATACACAGCCCTGGGTACATAGGTGTTTACTAATCATAAATCATACAGGAATTTATTTTTAAACAATTCTTTGGACTACATTTAATTTTACCATTTGTTAAAGTCTAAAGCAAATTTGGGTATTAATGAAATGGATATGGTGGCTCATTTTTACATAATTGAATATTGGCTAAATATTTGGCACTGCAAGACATACAGCATTCCTCCGACATTTTTCAGAATTATCAGTGTTTTTGATGCTACAATCATCGATGCTGACACTTCTGCTTTACATATATAGGGAAGGCAAAGTAGCAGAAGAATATTCATGGCCATTTCAGAAACTATCAGAAACTCTGTCTCAATCCCAAACCAAAATTCATTTAATGTTTTTCTTTGTTTATTTTATCAAGTTTGAGTCACCAACTCATACAGCAGTTTCTAAAGTCAAATATTCTAACGCAGTCCAATTCAAAGAGACACAAATTTGTTACATGCTAAGGAATGATGGAAAACAGGCAAAGTCTTTGTTTTCCCTAAGTAAGCTCTTGCGTTTCTATACAGCAGAAGCATTTATGTAACAAAAATCACTGCAGTTTGTGGCACACAGTAGCCTCAATCTGAGCTGTTTGCTGGTGTTATGTGACCTGACAGCACACTAGGTACAAAGAGTGCATGTCCTAACTCCCAACCAAGGCTACAGTGAAGTTACATGGTACAGCATGGGCAAGGGCTGCCAAAAACACACAGAGCCATTACATATTTGATTTTGAGTTAGCATTTGGTCACTGTATGTTCAGAAAGCTTTTGCTGGTTTACGAAGTTACTGCAAGTTATACACTCACGTCTAAAGACTGGGGAAAGATCCATAAATGAGACAGACTATGCTGCATTTGTCATTCTGGGTCCGGGTTACCATACTCAGTTTCTAGTTCATTAATTTACCTGCAAATTTCAGGATTTAGCTTTTCTTCACAGCTGTGTATGTGTAAATCTTCATTATCAACTCACAAGTTGGAGGGAATTCAGGTTGTTCCCATTTCCTAACCATTGTGAATAGAATGACAGTGAGCATGGCTGAGCAAGTATCTGTGTATATACCAAATATCTTGGGCATATACCAAGGAGTGGTATAGTTGGGTCATATGGTGTATTTACTTTTTGCTTTCTGAAAATTCTCCGACTGATTTCCACAGTGGCTACCAGTGTGCAGTCCCAGCAACAATGAATGTTCCCACGTTCTTACCAGCATTTATTGTCGGTTGTTCTCTTGGCATTGCCAATGCTTTTTGCAACCTCACATTCAGTTACATTACCACACATGGGCTCACAACCTGCGGTTTAAGAAATTCTGGTATTCACCATGAGAGGCTCTGCATTCCAGGGTGACACACGGAAGATGGAATTACACCAGGCTACTCAGGAAGAGGAGCTATTTAAAACTAGCCACCTGATTCTCCCATAACTTTCCGTTTAGGGTTTTCAGCACCTGGAGAATGTGGGTAGCTGAGACCTCAATAGTGAAACCATGGCAAAGGAGGAGCACTGAATACAAACTCATATTTTGACTGAAAACTCTACCCTCCAGACACTTGGGTTCTGTCTCCCCAAACTGACTGTTGGTTCAGATTAAACTCTGAGCCTGACCTCACTCAAGGCTTCCCCAAGGACACTCCAGGAGCGGGTCCTGACTGTGGGGTAGGTGACTTTTCCAACACTTGTCACAGACCTGTTTCAGTTCCCAGCCCACATAGGAGGAAGAAACAAGAAACTCTCCACAGTATCAAGAAATCCCCAGTGTGAACTGACCATATGGAGACACACATATAGCTGTGTCATGGGGTCATGTAGGTGACTGCAGAGAGGCAGTTGCCATCAGAAGCCCTGCTCCACCTCCTCAGGACCTCAGGAGCTCACTACTCACACACTTCATATCCAGTAGCTACCCTGGTGTATTTGCACTGGCTCACTCATAATTATTTGTCAAAACCACTTTTTCCCTCATTATTCCCTGCTGAGAGTGTGAGATTATTCAAATTTATGTTGTAACTGTCACCAACTCCAACAACATCACAAAGGAAGAGAAATGGAGCCCTGACTCATTAGGAAGTGTTTAGTTTGATGCTCTGGGAGAAAGTAATTTAATAGATTAATTTTTTAAATCATATGAAGCCTGTGATGTTTGTGGGCAACAGTGTCACTGTTCACTGTTCTGTTGCAGGGGATGAGGTACAAGACAACCATAGTGACTTGTGGGTAAAGGTATTTACTGAGAAGGTGTCACAGCAACTGGCTCTGGCCAGGGAAGGAGATTGGGAGGGCCATGTCTCTGTTCTGGGGGGGCCTGGGTTTCTGATGAAGAATAGTAATACGTGTTGTGCATTTCAGTTCCAGATAACTTCCCCTCACAAGCAGGCATTGTCACTCATGCATGCTCTGGTTAACCTGTTCTAGTAGTCTCCTACATCTACCCTGATTATATCATCCTAACCAGTCATTCACACCCAGAGTGAGCCTTCAAACCTCATATCTAATGTTATCCTCTCCCTCCACAAGGCCCCCACGTAAGATTCCCTCCTCTGTCTGGAATCCTCTTCCTAACCCTCACCATTCTGCCCAGCCCTTACTTAAAGCAGGACTTCCCTCAGCAAAAGTAAAGTCTCACAACAGTCAAAATGTAAAGTCACCAATCGTTACTCTGTTTTGTTTTGGGTTGATTATGTTGTTGTATATTTTGTTTGGCTTTGTCTTTAGACAGGGTCTCATGTAGCCTTGTCTGGCCTTAAAATCATTGCATATTTGAAGATCACTTGGAATTTCTGATCCCCAGCCTCCACCTCGGAAGTTCTGAGGTGACTGGCGTGCTCCACTACGCTCAGTTTATGCTTTGTGTAGGGACCAAACCCAAGGCGTCATGTATGCCAGGCAATCACTCTACCATTTGAGTTCTGTCCCCAGCCCCTGGTTTTTGTCTTGTGAGCAAAGGTCTTGCTGTGTATCCCAGGCTGGCCTGATACTTTTGGTCCTCTTGCATTGGTCTCTTGAATAATGGTCATATGGGTGTGTGCCAGCAGATCTGATCTTAAGAAGTGTGCATAGATTGAGGTTACGGTTTGACTATGAAATGCTCCTTATAGGCTCATGCATTAGACATTCAATCCTTGACTGATGGGCACTGTTGTAGAAACTTTAGGTGATGGGACCTGGCTGAAGGGAATGGGATGTGTCCTTGATGCATGTCTCATCCCTGCTTCCTTCCTGTCTCATGCCCAGCTTCCTGGCTACCATCAAGTAAGTAAGTATCCCTAGCCATGATGTTCTGCCCTAGAAAGCACCTGTGACAAAGCAGCTATGGAAGGAACCCTCTGAAACCATGAGCCAAAATAAACCTTGATATTGCTTATGTCAGGCATTTTTGCTCACACCATGCAAAGATCAGCACAAATACTGTTAACATTTGTGAATGGGGAATGTGTGTGAGTGGAAGTATCCCTCCATGGAGTGTTCTGATTGGCCTGCCAGAGTCACCTGATTAAAGAGCTGAGGTGGTTAAAGACATACAGAATACCTGGAGTTTAATAGTCAGAACAAATCTGTGCGAGTCCAGAACTGGTATCTGACTTTTCCCCATTGTTTCTATGTAGCCTTAGACAAGATGTTTCTTTCTTTGGTTCTTTCAAGTGGGATGGGAGTAGAAGGCACCCTACCCTGTCAGACCCTTGAGAACACTGAGGGAGAAGCGCAACTATGCCCCCTCCAGGACGGGGGTAAACACAGAGGCAGCAGACATGCCCATCTTTCTGAGCCATGCAACCAAGTTCCTGCAGGATATGTTCTGGTATCATTCAAATTAAAGCACAGCTTAGCTTCCCACTGGCTTGAAGCTCAGATGCTACTTCTCTCCTGCAGTCTGTATCTCATAGCCTGAGGGCACCTTCCCTGAGCCAGAAGGGACAAGATCCATCACTCTTGTACAGAATTCACACCACACAGCCATGACCTGAACAACACATCTACAATTAGCTAATGTGGATCATTTTCAGCAGAAAATGAAGCATGAAATATGCAAAAATAATGAGCCCTTCACTGAGATTCTGGTAGCTGCTACAGGGCAGCCAATTTGAATAGCAGTTGCAATTCCTAAGAAAGAAACCCATTAATAAGGACAGTGTTGAAATCGTTGTGTACGGACCCTGAAACTCATTTGATAATTAATTTGGTAGATAAACATGGTATTAATCCTCCCACAGTTTGTAGCTTAAATGAGGCTTTTATTGAAATATCGGGTCCAGTTTTAGGTTTAGCTAGACCGAAAAGCAGGCAAGGCCATTGTTAATAGGACAGACACTGACATAAGCAAGGGTGGGCCACATGCTATGAAGGACAGAGCCTGCCTTATAGGCTGTAAGAGGACACCATGTCACTCAGGCTTCCAACATAAGGAGTACATAGTATCAGACACTGCTTGTCTTCAGCAGGTAGGGTTTCTATTGTTGGGATGAAACACTGTGACCAAAAGAAGCAACTTAGGAAAGAAAGGGTTTAATTCATTTACACTTCCTCATCGTAGTTCATCATCAAAGGAAATCAAGGCAGGAACTCAAGTGAGGCAGGAGCCTGGAGGCAGGAACTGATGCAGAAGCCGTGGAGGAGTGCTGCTTCCTGTCATGCTCCCCATGGTTTATCCAGCCTGCTTTATTCTAGCACCCATGACCACCAATCCAGTGGTGGCACTGCCCCGTGAGCGCAGCGTTTCCACATGCATCATTAATCAGAAAAATGACCGATGTCCACATGCCAATTTGGGGGAGGGGCATTTTCTCAGTTTGGGTTCCCTCTTCTAAAGTGACTCTAACTTTTGTCAAGTTTACATAAAACTAGCCCTCAGGTCACTAATCACGGCTAATCACTGTTCTGCCAAATGGTAACAACCCCATCTCTGCCTTTAAAGTTAGCCTGTGTTTCCCTCCCTGCCTGGAATTGCTCTAGATCAGCAGTTCTCAATCTATGGGTTGCAGCCCCTTTGGGGGACTAAACAATCCTTTCACTGGGGTTGAATATCAGGTATCCCACATATCAGGCATTTACATTACAATTCATAACAGCAACAAAATTACAGTTATGAAGTAGCAGCGAAAATAATGTTACGATTGGGGTCACCACAACATGAGAAACTGTATTAAAGGGTCACAAGATTAGTAAGGTTGAGAGCCACTGATCTAGATGGTAGAGAAGACAGACCCAAAGCATCAGCCTTCAGTGTCAGAGAAAGAGTCGAGTCTAGACTCTGCTTACTGGCTCCTTAAAC
This sequence comes from Cricetulus griseus, assembly GCF_003668045.3. NCBI lineage: Eukaryota > Metazoa > Chordata > Mammalia > Rodentia > Cricetidae > Cricetulus > Cricetulus griseus. Next base: position 85,788,214 of record NC_048600.1, read on the forward strand.
TTCAGTGTGTAGTGGGTGCTTTCCCAGTCTGTAACAATAGAATGGCCAGTTTTTACTGATTTTATGGAGGATAGAGCAGCACAATGGGTGTTAAGTACTTGCCATGAGTATAGTGTGGAGTAAGAGCTCACCAAACAGGATCTGCCCTTGTCTAATTCTTTAATCCAAGGCTGGACCTTGGTTCTCAGAGGCACCTCCTATGTAGGTGACATGTGACTCTGTGGAGCAAGAGCATGTCCACATCCAAACTGGGTCTGGCACCTGATATCAGGAGTCTGGACTTCGGGGATTACTAATTATCCTGAAATGCCACATCCATGGTACTCAAGTAAAATCAAGACCCATCTCATGAAACGTAGAGCATGCACTAAAAAATACGCAAAGGGCTGGGACTGCATTTCAGTGGCAGAGTGCTTTCCCAGCCTGCTCAGGTCCTGGGCTCAATCCCCAGGACTGGAGCAAATAAAAAGAAGGACAGGAATGACGTGAAGTGGAATGGGGTACAGTGGAATGAAATGCTGGCCACGAGTTGACAGCTGTTGACACTGGGTCCTAGCAGTTCAATGCATGGTGCTATCTAGTTTGTGTGTGCTTTCAATGTCTTGCCTTGCTTTATTAATACATATCAACTATGTAGTAATGAAATCCACACTGGTTTTCACATACACACAGTGTGTATTGATCATATGCATCTACCCTTTTCCACCCTCGTCATCACTGCTATGACACCCTTCCTAGCCCCTACTTACCACTATTCTAATTTTCAAGATGACATCTTTAAAGAAATGTCTGCATATGAAAAGAAACATGTAAAAGCTGTCTTTCCATGTCTGGCTTATTTCACGAGCACGGCACCCTCCAGTTCCATCCATCTGGCCACAGATGACAAGACTTCCTCTTCTTCATTGCTGAATAATGCTTCATTGTCTATGTATACCCCGTTTACTTTATCCATTCATTGATGGACACCTACTAGTCCCTTATTTTGGGCATTTTGAACAATATTGTGATAAGCCTAAGTGTGCCCATCCCTTTGCACACTGAGCTCAGTTCTTTAGGATAGGTAGCTAGGAATGCTTTAATTTTTAGAGACCTATCCAAAATAGGTTTAACAGCACTTAGGTGTCTGAGACAGGAAGATCAGGAATTCAAGTCAGCCTGCACTGCAGTGCACAACCCCGTCTCAAAAATAAAATAAAGCAGGTCCTACTGAGTTACTAAATTCCACAAATAGGGAAGAAATTGGGCAAGCCAGCCTGGCATTGTCTAGCCATTCTTCTGGGACAGTCCCTCTGGGTGAGGTCATAGGCCTTTCTTTGCTAAAGTCTGTATTACATTGTGATGTGCAATGAAATAAGAAAACACAAAGACTTGGGGCAGGAAGAATTCACCCATGAGCTGCCTGGCATTTCTAGGTCTGGAAAACCCTGGAGGATAAACACAACTCTGCCCCCAGTCTCTAGACTTTGGGCAGGAGGAATTCGTCCATGAGCCCAAGTGTCAGCCTGTTGGGCACCATCACACTCTCTCAGCAGAATCACCTCACCACTCCAGGAAGAGAAAACGGGAACCTGTCCATCACAGTAAGACTGAGAGGGAGACAAATATCCACATGTCAGTTGCGGGGTTCTGTGCCCTGGGCCTAGAAAAGAAAATACAGCTACACCTGGCACTTGATGGGCTCTATCATGGTGAGCAAATATATACTGGGATATGGACGAGAGGAAGAGATAGAATGGTTCATGTCCTGTGGAAAGAGGCAGATCAGAAGAGTTGAAGGCTGTGAGGGGTGGCCTGAGGTGGATGGCCTGCTTGCCACCTGGGGCCATGGTGCTGTTCAGGCCTGAGCTGCAGCCAAGGGCCATGTCATCATCTGTGACTCTGCTGCAGCCATGGTCCATGGCTCCTGTTACCACTGAATATTGAGAGGATAGGGTTGCACAGAGTTGGACCCGCCCCTCACTGACTGCAATACTAGGGAGAGCTGGACCTACTCCTCACCAGCTGCAGTACTGAGGAGAGCAAGCGGACCCTGCACCTTACTTGGGCAGCATGACAGAGCTGACCCTGTTGGTGGTGGCACGGGCCAGCCCTGAGGGCATGGGAGTGGGAGGGCTGGTCCCATTCCACTTATCTGCCATGCGGTAGTATGGGTGAGAGAAAGATACACCCACCCCTCATCCCTTGCCATCTGTAGCAAACAGGAGACCTGACCTAGTCCCTCAAAGCACTAGGGAGAGCAGGCTCTGCACCTTGCCTAGGCAGCACAGTGGAACAAACCCTGTTGACAGGGATTTGGTTAAGCAGCCAAGAATGTGAACATGAAAGGTCTAGCCCTGCCCCTTATCTGCCATATGGTGTAATGAACAGAGAGAAGAAGACCTCCCGGGCACCACTCCCATCCCTCACCACCTGTGGCTGGTGGGAGAGCTGACCTGGGGTCAGGAGAACCAGTGAGCTGGCCCAGCATCTCAATGGCTACAACACTGTGGAATTCAGGCCCTGCACCTCACCTGAGCAACTCAGTCGAGCTGACCCTGCTGCTGATGGTGCAGGAGAGCCGACCCCAAGGGCCTAAGCACGGGAGAGCTAGCCCCACTTCTCATCTGTCACGTGCCCCTTGCCTCTCGCCCCTCACTCCCTCCGCACTCAGGAGAGCAGACCCTGAACCTCACCTGGGCACTACAGTAGTGCTGACCCTGTTGGTGGGGGCACTGGTGAGCCTGCCCTGATGTTGTGAAAATGGGACAGCGGGCCCTGCCATGTGGTAGTGAGGGAGAGGTAAAGATGCCCTCCCCGCCTTTGGCCTTTGCCACCTACAGTGGATGAGACAGCTGACCCTGCCCCTCACTAGATGCAGAACTAGGGAGAGTGGGCCCTGCACCTCTCCTAGGCAACACAGTAAAGCTGACCCTGTTGGCAGAGACATGGGTGAGGTGGGTGGTGAGCTGGCCCCCAAGAACATGAGTGTGAGAGATCGAGCCCTGCCCCCCATCTACCATATGGTGTTGTGGGTAAAGGAGAGAAGTCTCCCTCCCATGCTCCTAGAGGCGAAGATGAGGGAGAGCTGGCGGGCTGACCAACTCAGCAAGCACCCAGACCCAGAACTAGAGCTATGAGTTGTCCCATCCCATCATCCACCCCATCTATGATCTGCCAGAGAACGTGAAGGGCCTGGTCCTTCCAACCCAAAGTCATAGGATATCCATGACACAGAGCAACAACAGGATATCCAAGAGAAGCCCCAGTATTAATAATGTAGCAAAAACCAGAGACCTCAAACGAGACCAACAACTCACTGCAAGTTGGGCTAAAGGACTGTGTGACTCACTGGGTCATGCTACAGCTTCCACAATGAGATTTTTCCTTTTTTCTCCCTCTCTTTTCTTTTAAATTTTTTATTGTTTTATCATGGGAGGGTTGCAAGGGTAGACAGAGGGTAGGTAGGAAGGGACAGGGAGATGAGTGGCATTGAGATGCATGATGAGAAATCCACAAAGAATCAATAAAAAGTTGAATTTGAAAAAAGAAAGCAACCAAGCAAGCACACTTCAGGAAACAAACAAGAAAAAAAGCCTTTATTTTTTTAAGACCACCAAGGACTAGTCCAAGGAGAGCTGTTTAAATGAAAGGAAACAAATTATCAACTGTGAGTGTGGCAGTCAATGAGGGTCTAATTGACACATTGTGTGATTGCTCCCTACACCAGATTAGAGGAGTGAGAGCTGTAACTGGGAACAAACTCCCAATTCTGCTCCTACACCGGGTGCCTGCTCTGCTAAGACCCAGAAGAGGGACTTTGGTATCTCACAGCACACCATTATCCAATAGTTACAACAGCAGCAACAAATGCTGCAACCACTAACATTATTACCATAAACTCTACTAAGATTTCAATGTATCATCACATTCAATTCCAAGAACAAAGTCCTAAATAAAATAACTTTTAAGGAAGGTAGTGCTGTTACCTCTATTTTACAGAGAGAAAACGGAAGGGACTTGCCTAGGGAAATACTGCCTGGGATGTAGATCAGTTTCTTACTGTGAGAGATACCTGAGACAAGCAATTGAAGGCTTTACTCTGGCTCCCAATTTCAGTGACTGTGGTCTGCGGTGGCACCATTGTTTCTGGGAAATAGTAAAGCAGAGCATAGTGGCAGAAGGGTATGGTCACACAGAGATGCTCACCTTGTGGCAAGCAAGAAGCAGACAGTTTGAGAAGTGAGAAGGGACTAGGAACAGTGAGTGTATAACTCTCAAGAGTTCATGACCAATGATGCATCACCCCCAGCCAAGCCCCACCTCCCGATAGCCGGTACAGCTATGAACTCGTGGATGAAAGAGTCTACTCCTTTAATTAGCACCCCCATGCTCTAAATCACCTCTTGGTGGTTGTCTCCACAAATAGGGACCAAAACCTTTAAGTCAGCCTTTTGTGAGGACACTCTCTACATGTGAACTGTAACAGAATTCTACCCAGGTCTGTTCTGACGACCTCTGGAAGTATCTGCCTGGGTATTTGCACTCTTTCTAATTTCCTCACCTTACAGATCATGCTGCAGGAGCACTGGTATAGAATTTGCATCTTCTGTCTGCCCGACCCTGCTCTAGGGTTAGAGATGTTTTTAATTGAGGATTTTCTGCCATGTTCTTTATTTCTCTACCTCTGGTACATAGCACAAGAATGACATAAAATAAATAGAGTCAATGTTTGTTAGATGGATGAATATATAGACAGACAGTTGCATGGAGAGATGGATTGGGAGTAATTCTCTAAGATGGACATCTACAAGTCTTTAGCTGTTGCTCCCAGAGACCATAGTTTAGGACAGTAGCTGTCAGCTTCAGCAGCATATTAGAGTTTCCCAGTGGACCTTTTAAGAATAGTAATGGGAAAGGATTGTAAAGTGTGGCACAAATAATGCATACCTCCGGGGAGTCAGACCAAGTTTGATGAACAGATGTTTTAATAGGAAAGCACTCACGCAACGAGTCAGTCCTCTAAACCAGGAGAACCATGGAACAGAGAGAGCCGCCTGCCTACGACCCTCATATTTAAGGTCTTGCTACGTCACTGACCATGCCCTAGTGTGCATGTCTATGTCACCTGTGCCAGCCCCCAAGAGGGCTTGTCTAACATTTCCCCTACAGGATTGGACCTGCAGATAGTGAGATTCCACAAGCCTGGGTATGGTCCAGTCCCTCCCTGCCCTTGTCTCCTCTTCCATATTTACAACCCCTAGAATTTTAATTCAAATTGTTATTTTTAATGATCTAGTATTATTCATTTTTAACTCTAAATTTTACTTGTATTTTGCATGCCATTTTGTTTCATATCCTGATGTCATTTTCCATTCATCATTCCTGTTTCTGGTCTTTTTTTTTTCAGATAGATTATAAGAAGCATGATTTCTGAGTCCTCAATACCTGAAAATATCTTTGCCCTCCAGGGCATTTCAGGCTTGATATGTAATTCTAGCTTTAAATTGTTTTCTCCCTGGAGCTTGGGATGTGTGACTCCGTGTATTCTTGAACTCTGTATTGCTCACACTTCCTGTTTTATGAAGAATCCATTTCTCTACTCCTCCTTTGCTCTTTCTGAAAGGTTTTATTCTCTCTCCCTCCCTCCCTCCCTCCCTCCCTTCCTCCTCCCTCCCTCCTCTCTTCTCTCTCTCTCTCTCCTCTCTCTCTCTCTCTCGTGTGTGTGTGTGTGTGTGTGTGTGTGTGTGTGTGTGTGTGTGTGTGTATCCATGGTGTTCTGAAATCTTTCTATGCTCTCAGACTTGCTGCATTTTCTAGTCAGTTTGTTGGGTTCTCCTATAACCCCCAATAACAATTGTTACAATATGAATGTGCACAGCTAGCATTGAGTTCTATCACACTCCAGGTTATGCCAAGTCCTTTATGTGCTCACTGCTTCTCGTGACACTATCTATGCTGGTTCTAACCTGATGTCAACAAGAGGAAACTGATAAGGAGAAAAATCATCTTCTTCTAACTATAAGTTACTGTCAGTGCTTCTAGAATTTGCTCCATTCTTTTTCTCTTCAAATTCCTGTTCATTCAGCATTGGCAACTGCAGGTCCTCTGCACCCCAAGATGCATGCTAAAATGCTATTGATGAAAACATGTGTGGCTGGGAAGGTTCCTGGTTCATACAGTACCCTCTTTTCTAGAATCACAGCCCAATACACAGTAGTGTGACTCTATAGGCTCCCATGTTTGGACACTTGCACCCTAGTTGGTGGCACTATTTAGGGGGTGGTGGAAATTTTAAGATGAAGGTATAGCCAGCAACCTTTGTGGGTTATGGCCCATCTCCACTTCCAGTCATGTCTCTGGTTCCTGTTGGTTAAATTGTAAGAACCTGCTACAGTACGCTCCCACCACTGTGGAATTAGCTACTTTGTCAGTTTCCTCTCCTTCACAGTGGCCAGCCCTTCTGGAACAATGAGCCTAATAAAATAAAGAGACCTTCCTCCCTTCGGTTGCTTCTGTCAAGTACTTTGTCATTATGACAGAAAAGTAACTAGCAGCATTTGGCCTTCAGAGACCCTCACATCCCACTTGGCCACAAATTACCAGTGGGTATAGGTGTGAGGACTTGACTCCAGCCAAGCAATCAACACCTCCTCCCTCCCAAAGTCTAAACCATGAAAGAATATCTTTAACTTATGCAAACTCCACCCTGTGATGAAAGCCACCATGTGGCTCAGCCTGTTACGACAGACAAGCTTTAGGAAGTTTTCTTGCCGATGGTGAATTCTAAGGCAATCAAACCCTTGAGTTCACAGTTTGACCACTTATCAAGCTGCAACTCTAATCCTTCTTTGGCCTTGATTGCAGCCCTGCTTTCCTGGAGTTTCATTTCTGGCTAGACAGTGAACTTTGATCCTAACCTTAGAATTAAACCTTGACCTGTTCAGAGATTGCATAGAGCTCAACTCTGACCCCAACAACATACCAACCCTGTGCACCCCACCCCATTCCATCCCCCAACATGTTTGAAAGTACGAGACCGGATGGCCTTCCTCTCTGGTTTTATAATGTATGTCTGGTTTCCCATAAGAACAGCTACATCAGGCCCTCCCCACAAGACACCAAGGATGATCAGACCCTAGAACTGCCCCTGCCATACTAGGTCCAGGATGTGTTTCTCAGTATAAGACCCAAATGCCCAGACCAACTATCAGCTGCTCTTTGATGGGAAGGAACCTGGCAAGATCAGGCCATGTAGCTGCTGGCAATCTATAACTCCAGATCCAGAGGATATGTTTTCTGGCCTCCATAGGCACTGCACACACATGGTGTACACACATAAATGCAGGCAAAGCACTCATACATGCAAAAAAAAACTACATCAACCTTAAAAGCAAACACAAGACCTGAGCAAATAACACTGGTTGAAATCTTCCACAGAAGGCATGGGTAATGTCTTTAACCACTGGGAGCTCCTCAGATCCATACCTCGGACTCTTTGTTCTGTGTGCCTCTCAGCAACTTCTACAAACCCCTCTCTGTCCTCACCTTGACCTCCCTTGTCAGGGGGTTGCTCCCAAGGTCAAGCCAAGCTATGATAGTCACACAGTGCACATAGTGGTTTCCATTGTCGAGTTGAGATTGCATTAAAGAGATACTCTTTACATTTTCAAATTCCCTGAGGGGAAGAGGGATGTTTCTGGTAGGTTTTTCTCCCCAAGTTTCATTATCTCTTCCTTTCCCTCCCCACAACTCACTAAAATCTCTCAAGATGTCCAACACAAGCCTGTGACTTCCCTTTGGCCTGCAGGGGAAGCCCTGCTTGTGGTCTTCTGATCCTTTCATTATCCACCCTAAAGTACCCCATGGCACCATGCTCATCCAAGGAGGAAAGCGGTTTACTTGTCATACAGGCCATTTGCCCCAGGCTCTGGGGGGCTCTGGGGACAAACCTTTCTGTAGAGGAAGTGATGGCTTTATTTCTTTAGACTGCTGTTACTTCACACCATGGAGAGTTGGGACGGTTATAATTATACATTGCAAACTGAAGCTGTTATTATATCAAAGCATCACCCAAAACCTCCGAAACGTGCTGTGACATCTCAGGACTCTTTTCCCTGCTGGCTCCGGTGCAACTCTGAAAGGAAGCTGACCTTTTCCTTAGCCGGATTATAAATGTCAGAGTCGCACAGCACCATCCTTCAATTACTGTCACCTTGAAAGGGGAAAGCGCTGGAGGCCTCGCACTTAAGTATTTTCAATCACAGATATATTTCAGCAATCCATCTCCTCAGGAGAGAAGAGGAACGCCGAGGGCGGGTGCAGTCTCACTGTGGCCCCACGCCATGTGCAGTGGCCCGGAACTTCAGCCACTTAAAGGATGATTTGGGAATGGATCAGAACCACCCATCCAATCACCTCCCATCCCATCCAACTAAAGATTTGATTTTTCTTCAACTGCTATTTCCAGAAACACCAAGGGACAAAGACGCCTCCACTGTGTGCCTCCTAAATGCAGATAATTGTAGATCGCGCTTTTCCCTTTACAAAATCATGTTTTTATTGTCCGTCTTGAAATAACAGGAGAAAAAAAGCTTCCCTTCTGGTCACGTTTCCAGTCCTCATTTAAAGTCTTCACTCAACAAGAAGGCGGAGAGGGCTGAGTCCATTAAGAAGGAGAAAGCAATCCAGCACTCAGGGCTGGCATGATCCCAGGATATTTATAGCACATGTGCAACGAATTAGCATCTTCACGTGTTAAAGTGTTCATTTCTCCCTCTGTCTCCTGGAACCTGTGTTCCCAGAGGGGATTGTCCCCCTTTGCTTAGTTAATAATATTATTATTATATTTTAGTTATTACAAAACATTGACAATATAATCCCCTGATGATGGCGGTGGTGATGCTAGTAGGGTGGTGGTGGTGATGGTTGTGGTGGTGATGGTGGTGATGGTGATGGTGATGGTGGTGATGGTGGTGATGGTGGTGATGGTGGTGATGGTGGTGATGGTGGTGGTGGTGATGGTGATGGTGATGGTGGTGATGGTGGTGATGGTGATGGTGGTGATGTGATGGTGATGGTGATGGTGGTGATGGTGGTGGAGATGGTGATGGTGGTGGTGGTGATGGTGATGGTGATGGTGATGGTGGTAGTGGTGATGGTGGTGATGGTGATGGTGGTGATGGTGGTGATGGTGGTGGTGGTGATGGTGGTGATGGTGATGGTGGTGATGATGGTGATGGTGGTGGTGATGGTGATGGTGATGGTGATGGTGATGAGATGGTGATGGTGGTGATGGTGGTGGTGATGGTGATGGTGGTGGTGATGGTGATGGTGGTGAAGATGGTGATGGTGGTGATGGTGATGGTGGTGATGGTGATGGTGATGGTGGTGGTGATGGTGATGGTGGTGGTGATGGTGGTGGTGATGGTGGTGATGGTGGTGATGGTGATGTTGGTGATGGTGGTGGATGGTGATGGTGGTGATGGTGGTGGTGATGGTGATGGTGGTGGTGATGGTGATGGTGGTGGATGGTGATGGTGGTGATGGTGATGGTGGTGATGGTGGTGGTGATGGTGGTGATGGTGATGGTGGTGGTGATGGTGATGGTGGTGGTGGTGATGGTGGTGATGGTGGTGATGGTGGTGATGGTGGTGGTGGTGGCGAGAGGGGGTGTTGAACATTCTAGGTCTGAGTGAGCTGGAAAGTCCTGCCATCTCCAAGAAGAGAATTGCAAATTCTCTGGGCCTCTCCAGGATTCGTGGCCAAGCTTCATCACTCAGCCAAGTATATTCTCTCCAGTTCAATAGTGCCAAACCCTATGGCCTTCAGGAACTCCAGAGTCAACGGGCAACTGACCATGAGCCTCAGCAGCTGCCCTCTGTGTTGGCCTACTATACTCAGGCACAGGGCAGTACTCACCCCTTTCTGGGAAGCCCAGTGGCTCTGATTCTTCAGCCCCTGTCCCAGAAAGTACATCTGAGGCTATCTGGGGGGTAAGCAGGTTTGACGGGTGGAGCAGTCACGTATCTTAGACCTATTCTCAAAATGAGGTGCCTTTTTCACCTTTCACAGGTTGACATAGTAGCTGATCAGAGTCCATTGAAACGAGATCAAAGATTCGGGCACAGGCAGTGAGCCACACCCAATGGGTGATCGAAGGGCAAGGCTGCACCCAGGTTCTTACAGAACCTTTTTCTATTTGAGACCAGACCAGTCTCCAAGATGGCAGGTTACTTTATAATCTACAATTCTCAACCTGTGGGTCACGACCCATTTGGGGTTGCATATCAGATATCCTGTATATCAGATATCTACATTGCAATTCATAACAGTCTCAAATTTTCAGTTATGAAGTAGCAATGAAATAATTCTATGATTGGGGGTCGCCACAACATGGGGAACTATATTAAAGCGTTGCTGCTCTAGATGAGGACAAAGGCCTTATTCTGTGCATTTCTGCAAGCCCTCTCCCAGATGCAGACCCTGACATGGCTTGGCATGAGGTCATTAAGAGATGATCCCCTTCTGACAAACACAACAGTACTCCCTCTGGGCAGGTAGGTCTGGCATTGTTATTGGGTACACACTGCCCGCAGTAGGCTAAGGATAGGCTAGCTGGACAGACTTCTGATAGGTTTGCAATAACCACTCCCATAACCCACCTCAGAAGCCAGGTTTATTCTCAGGAATGGGCAAAGCTAGTCCAGGCTGATCCTTGTGACTTATCCTGGCATCTGTCCCCAGCTGTGACTCTGGCCTGGACTGGAGGCCACTTTGATCTCCACCCAGTTCTGGCTCTTTCTGAATTTCTGTCTCCCCTCCCTCATGACTGAAAAAGAAATCCATGGAAAGGCATTGGGAATCCAATTGCTTCTAAAATCTCCTTGGTCTCCATCTTGGCCCTTTGCAGCCACCTGTGATTACTGCCTACCAACAATCTGTCCCCAGCATAGGTCTGAGTCTTCTAAGATTGGAGTCTATTACCTCACTCTCCACCTCCTATGCTCAAAAGCCTTTGCTTGGCTCCCATCTCCCTCAGCATAGGAGCCAAGGTTCTAACGCAATAAGCCCAAAAGCCCACCCCCCAAAGACCTCCTACTTCCTTCAAGGTCAGCATTTTCCATTGTCTTCTGACCATCCACGTGTCTGGCCATAGCCTCTATGCAGAGGCTTGTTTCTGCCTGCTGTATCTCCCAGACCCTCACTCCTATGCTACATCAGGCTTTCCTTGACAAACACTCATCCCTACTCCCAACCGGCTCTACCCACCCGCTACTTTATTTTTCTTCTAATTATCTCTCACCCTTTAACATCCCAAACATTCCCCCTCCTGCTAGAATGTAAACCAAGTAGAACAGAGACCACTTCGAGGTTTTATGACTTCATGTCTGTTTCATTCCCTGACAACATATCATGAAACTCTTCAAAAGCAAGGCAAGTTGAAAGAAGTGAATGAAGAATTCTCACAGATCCAGCAACATTTTTGAAAATTTTGCTTTCATCCCCTGTCTAACAGTGCATCAGTGCTCCAAGCCATGTCCTTCCTTGATGCACTCAAAGTAGTTGCAGACATCAAGTGCACTGCACTGCCCAACACTTTCGAGTGTGTATTAGCCACCACTTCAGTGTTTACATCCACTTCTTTTTCTGCTTGGGGCAAGGCCTGCACTGAGGGAAAATACAAGTCTTAAGTGTATCATCAACAAGCTCTGACAGATTCAAATATCATGGAATGCAAATATTTACCAGGATGCAGAAAATGGATTCCCTCCAAAAGTTCCCTTACGGCCCTTCAGTATCAGTCTCCAGAGAGGCTCAGGAAAGCATCTGGTACCTAACGGGTGCTCAGGGGGTACTTGTGGGATTAAAAACGGTGATCTCCTACAAGGGGAAGCTTCAGAGGAAGTGAACTTCTGGTTCATTGGCCCAGATGTGTGAGTTGAATGCTGGCTTCAATTGAGCTTAAAAGAAATAAAAAAAAAAATCCTAGCAATCTGAGTCAAACCAAATGGGACTGCAAGCCCAGACCAAACAGCCTACTGGAGAATGATGCATTTCCATGGAGCCTGCCCCTTCCATTACCTGCCCAACAGCAGGATTCTTTCCTAATGCTAGGCCTGCAATACAGAGATTGTGGACTCTGGATTGAATGAGGTCAACGCAACAGACAGTGGTAGAACCAAGAAAGCCTCTTGGGAGAGGGCTCAGTCACTCCCTGTCTTGACCATCGGCCATCCCAGCAGCTGCAAACATAAACAATGATGTATTCATTCAAGATGGCCGGTTAAGTTTTGCTCAGCCATATGCAAAGTGTGACTCAAAGCACATTTGAAAAGTTGTCATTAGCTCAGCTATGTACATGCTGAAACAGATTGGTATGTCTAAATCCTTCTTATAGAGGAAGTCAGAAGGTCACATGGGTAACAATGAACAGAACATATATCCCTCTGCACACCACACACACATATGTGCACACATATACACACATGCACAAGCATACACAGTTATTTTATATACACATGTATATACTCATGCACAAGCATGCATATACACATACACACATATGTGTACACATAGAGGTACACATATACCTTGCTTTGGTAGAAGAGGCTGTTTCATGTGATAAATAGGAAAATGTAGCCTCCATTGCTGCAGATTCAGTCAGAAAGCTAGGACAGCAGTAGTGCCTTCAATCACCACTAAATCCAGGCCATAAAAATGTAGACCCATACCAATTTGTTCAAGGGTTCCTCCCACTTTCTCTTCTAAGAGGTTCAATGTGGCTGGATGTATGTTGAGGTCTTTGATTCATTTGGACTTAAGTTTTGTGCATGGCAATAAATAAGGATCTATCTGCAGTCTTCTACATGTCACCATCCAGTTATGCCAGCACCATTTATTAAAGATGTTTTCTAATTTCCATTGTGTAAGTTTAGCTTGTTTGTCAAAAATTAGGTGTTCGTATATGTGGGGATTAATATCAGAGTTTTCAATTCGATTCCATTGGCCACCTGTCCATTTTTGTGCCAATACTAAGCTGCTTACAGAACTACGGCTCTATAGTAGAGCTTGAAGTCATGGATGGTGATGCCTCCAGAAGTTCCTTTATTGTACAGGATTGTTTTGGCTATCCTGGGTCTTTTGTTTCTCCATATAAAGTTTAGTATTGCTCTTTCAAGGTCTGTAAAGAACTGTGCTGGGATTTTAATAGGGATTGCATTGAATCTCTAGATTGCTTTTGATAAGATTGCCATTTTTACTATGTTGATCTTACCTATCCAAGAGCATGGGATATCTTTCCATTTTCTGGTATCTTCTTTGATTTCTTCCTTTAAAGATTCAAAGTTCTTGTCATACAGGTCTTTCACATGTATGGTTAGAGTTACCCGAAGATATTTTATGTTGTTTGTGGCTATTGTACAGGGTGATGTTTCTCTGATTTCTTTCTCAGTCCATTTATCATCTATATATAGTAGGGCTACTGATTTTTTGAGTTAATCTTGATATCCCTTCATGAACATAACTGTAGCACAGACACTGAGATCTACAACTAATAAATGGGACCTCCTGAAACTGAGAAGCTTCTGTAAGGCGAAGGACACAGGCAATAAGACAAAACGGCAGCCCACAGAATGGGAAAAGATATTCACCAACCCCACATCTAACAGAGAGCTGATTTCTAAAATATACGAAGAACTCAAAAAGCTAGTCACCAAAACGCCAAAAAATCCAATTAAAAAAGTGGGAACAGAACTAAATAGAGAATTCTCAATAGAGGAATCTAAAATGGCTGACACTTAAGGAAGTGCTCAACATCCTTAGCCATCATCTGGGAAATGCAAATCAAAACAACTCTGAGACACTACCTTGCTCCTGTCAGAATGGCTAAAATCAAAAATACCAATGACAGTTTATGCTGGAGAGGATGTGGAAAAGGGAGACACTCCTCCACTGCTGGTGGGAGTGCAAACTCATACAACTGCTTTGGAAATTGTTCCTCAGGAAAATGGGAATTAGTCTACCACAAGATCCAGCAATTCCACTCTTAGGCATATACCCGAAAGATGCACATTCATACAACAAGGGCACCTGTTCACTTATGTTCATAGCAGCGTTGTTTGTAATAGCTAGAACCTGGAAGCAACCTAGATGTCCCTCAGCCAAAGAATGGATGGAGAAAATGTGGAACATTTACACAATGGAGTATTATTCAGTGGGGAAAATAAAACAATGAAATCTTGAAATTGGAAGGCTAATGGATGGAACTGGAAGAAACTATCCTGAATGAGGTAACACAGTAACAGAAAGACAAGCATGGTATGTACTCACTCATATATGGATTTTAGACATAGAGCAAAGGACTATCAGTCTACAATCCACACCTCCAGAGAAGCTAAGAAACAAGGAGATCCCTAAAAGAGACATACATGGTCCCCAGGATAAGAGGTCCTGAATAAATTGGGAGCATGAGGGGGGATGAGGGGGAGAGAGGTAGGAAAAAGAGAAGGGGAGAAGAGGAAGGGGGAGGAGAACATGAGGGATCAGGAAGACTGAGTCGGAGGAGGAATAGAAGAGAGTAAGAAAAGAGATACCTTAATAGAGGGAGCCATTATAGGTTTAAAGAGAAATCTGGCACTAGGGAAATGTCCAGAGATGATGGGGAATGTACTGTGTATGTTTATCTTATTGATTGTTAAATACAATACTGTTTGGCCAATGAAACGGCAAGTTAGGCAGGATTAGGAGTCAAAGAGGATTCTGGGAAATGTAGTAGAGAAGTGCTGATCCAGGCAGGAAGTGACATAGCAAGGAGACTCATATTTAAGCAAAGGAGAAACAGGAAGGGCCCTCTTTTCCCCTCCGCTCCTGCTCCAGCGGCACAATGTGATCCACCGGCCAGGAGGGATGCCAACAAGGTGTCCAATAAGATGAGTCTTATAAAATATATAAGTTTATGATAGTTAAGACTGAGCTAACATATGAGAATCCTAGTCATTGGCCAAGCAGCTTTGAACTTAATACAACTTTCTGTATATTCATTTGGGCCTAACTCGGGCGGGAGGCTGGTGTAAAGCTCACACGTGGCGGTAAGGCTCAGGCGGCTTTTGGCAGAAAAATTTATCGTAACACAGAGATCCACAAGAATAACCCCAACTAAGAATCTAAGCAATAAAAGGGGTCAAGACCATGCTGGTGAAACACACAGAAACAGCTGACCTGAACAAGGGAAGCTCATGGACCCCAGACTGAAAACTGGGAAATCAGCATAGGAATGATCCAGACCTCCTGAATGTTGGTGTCAGTGAGGAGGTCTCGGCAAACTATGGGGCCTCTGGTAGTAGATCAGTATTTATCCCTAGCATACGAATGGACTTTGGGAGCCCATTCCACATAGAGGGATACTGTCTCGGCCTAGACACACAGAGGAGGGCCTGGGCCCTGCTCCAAAGCATATAACAGACTCTGAAGAGCCCCTATGGAAGGTCTCACCCTCCCTGGGGAGCAGAAAGGGTATGGGATAGGAAGTTAGTGGGGGGGGGAGAGGGAATTGGGATTGACATGTAAAACAATCTCCTTTCTAACTTAAATTAAAAATGGGGGAAATCTAAGCAATAATGGAGAGGCTACCTTAAATGCCTTTACCCTATAATGAGATTGATGACTACCTTCTATGCCATCCTAGAGCCTTCATCCAGTAGCTGATGGAAGCAGAAGCAGACACCCACAGCTAATCACTGAGCCAAACTCCTGGAATCCAGTTGTAGAAAGAGAGGAGGGATGAGCAAAGGAGGTAAGACCATGCTGGAGAAACCCACAGAAACAGCTGACCTGACCAAGTGAGAGCACATGGACCCCAGTGTTAAAACTGGGGAACCACCATAGGACTGAACCAAGCCTTCTGAATGCAGTGCCAATTAGGAGGCCTGGGCAGTCTATGGGACCTCTGACAGTCAAACCAGTATTTACCCCTAGTGCACAAATGGACTTCGGGAGCCCATTCCTCATGAAGGGATACTATTGCAGCCCAGATGCATGGAGGAGGGCCTAGGCCCTTCCCCAAATGATGTGACAAACTTTGATGGTGCCCCATGGAAGGCCTCACCCTCCCTGGGGAACAGATGGGGGTGGGATGGGGGCTTGGTGGGGGGCATGGGAGGATGGGGGGGAACTGGGATGTAAAATAAGATTGTTTCTAAATTAAATAAATAAATTTTTAAAAATGCAGACCCAAAGAGAAACATGTAGACCAAGCCAGGAGAGAGGCAGCCACAGTGCTTAGAGAGGAAGAGGTAAAGAGGTATGCGTTTAGGGTAAAGTGGGTGGCAGAGTCTTTTGCAGAAGAGGACTTTGAGGACAGAGGGTCATACATGGGGGCTGTCTTATGCAGAACTGAATGTCTGGGCCATGATCAACTCAGTGAGCATTCACTCAGTGGCATTCAGTCCACATGTTGGGAGCTACTACTGGGATACCTGTGCCTGGTTCCAACCTCAGCAGATCCTGATGGAGGTGAAGAGAAAGAATGTAAAGCCACAGTACTGAGAGGCCAGGTTTAGGTGGAACTGTCTTGGAGTGCAGCCTGGAATGGGATGCTGGAATGAGGAACAGCAAACATGGTGCCATAGGGTTAGCTGAATAAGCCATGGCATCCTTCCTCAGGTGGCTCACCTAATTCCTCATGGAGGACCAGGGGGTCATGAATGGCACAGCTCACTCTGTGACTTGCTGTTGAAAACATAGATGAGTATGCCACCTGAAAACTCAGTCTTAGTGTATATGACGGGCTTATGTAAGTCTTGGTTAGCCCTTTAGTAAAAGAACTTCCAGGTCAATGTTAGACTTTGGAAGACTGGGATGTTCTGTAGATTTAGAACCACCCAGTCAGCACACATTAGAATATCTTGGGGTTAGATAATAGACCTGGAGGTGCACACAGTTCTGGGAAACCCTGCTTCTTGGGAACCCTGCTTCAGGGGGACTCTCCAGTACCCCCAGGAAAGAAGAGGTTCTTTCTCGTGTACTATTGAGGGGCCAGATATGAGTGGGAACAGTGCATGATATGATACAGTCTCTGTGTCTTTGTCTCCATCTCTGCCCCTATCCAAGGTCCTGGCTGGACTCCCTCAGATAGCTACCATCATCTCTGACCTCTCCCCTTCTCATGTTCCCATGCTCCCACCAAGCAGATGGAATCAGCAATCAGATCATTATGAGTCATAACAACCTATCCATACTTAGAAAACTATAGTCTGGCTAGACTAAGGGAGATAGCCCTACAATCAGCTTCTTACAGCCACCCTCAGAAGCCACCCCATATTAAAAGCCCTCTGAGATGCTACCCTCTCTCCCACTCTCATGCGTACATTCCATCTTGACCTTGTACCACACTGATCTATACTCATGGTTTATTTCCTCCTTGTATCCTTTGATCTATTCTTTATTCTTTGATATTGACTCCCTCTTCCCAGGTCTTAACATGTGTTATTGGTTGAATAAACCTTTCAAAGGTTTTGCCTTTGGTGTCACTGGTAAATCTCAGCTGTCTTCTGTCTTGGGATTTTCTGAAGGGCAGTCTAACACCCATCACACATTGAGCCAAGAACCTCGAGGTGATGGAGAACCATCAGAGTGGGAGTTGGGCAGGGCAGGCTGTCCTCTCTATCTGCTTTTCTCAGCTCCCCTTGAGAGTCCGAGGGCAGAGGGCAGTCGCTAGACAGAATCAGCCTCAACCTGAACCCAGACAGCCCATGTGGGAGTTGTGCTCCCACCCAAGGCTGGCCTTACTGAGGCTGCACCCCTGCCCCCGAGTGACCTGCCTTCCCAGCCACCCACTCTAAAATGCACTTTGCTTATCTTCAAAGTCTAGACCCTCTTGTGGGCATAGAGACTGCTCACTTCTCCAGCCTTTCCATTCTCAGACCCCATGTGCATGAGAAGGCAGGTTCGATACAATGAACTTTTGTTTCTGTTAGCTGCTCCACGTTTACCCCAGTTGTCTCACTAACTCCACAAGGCCAGGATATGCCTCTTTCTTGGTGGTCTTTAAGTATTCATTTGTGTGTGTGTGTGTGTGTGTGTGTGTGTGTGTGTGTGTGTGTGTGTGTGTGTGTGTGTGTTGGCAAGGTTAAAAAATAAAGCCCTGAGATTTGAAGTCCCACATTTAATTCAGTTATTTTTCCTAATTATGGTGCTCTCAGAACAAAAGAATACAGCCATGTGCCTTCTGTCCGTAGACAGTTTCCTATAATGGCTACAGCAAGAGAGGGTTGGAACAGCTCCCTCAATGGCCCCAGGCTCATGAAAGACCACACTCCACAATCAGCCCCACACTCAGGGGGAAAGCCGAGAAGTAGGCTTGCTAAAACAACACCCTGTTAAATTAATGCTTTTAATTTGAATGTTATTGATTTCTGAGTTCACCATTCTATAATTTGTTCATTTGTTTTGCTTTTCTAGCCATCTAAGAGCCCTCGGCAGAAGGAATTTACTCCAGCTCTCCTGTGGGTGCAGATTTTAATAGCACTAGCATAAAGGTCCTCAAGAGGAAAGGATTCTTGAAAGGGCTCTTATTGTAAAAGAGGGGTGTGTATGGCTCAGGTTGGAGAAATGTTTTTCTCAGTGTGAGGTTTCTCAGGACAAGGTCAGCAGCTCTCATCTTCTCCCAGCTGCAGTGACTTTCCCAGGAGAAATCAACCCATGGTTTTCCTTCTTTTAATGCTCCTGTTGTTGTTGATGTCCATTGATTCATTTGTTCCTTTGCTTTGAAGTTCTTGGAATCAAACCTAGGTCCTCATGTGTGCTAGACAGGTGCTCTACAGTGCTCTAGAAACCTGAGGGGGGATGATGTGAGGTCCCCCCATTGCGGGTCATCATCCTGCAAACAGCAAAGATGGAGACTAACACAGGAGAGTCCCTGCAGAGACTGCCCCAAAGCAGTCATCCCAGCCAGGACAGCTCTCCCTGTCTGCTGGAAGTAAACACAACCACCCTGAAAAAAGTTCTTTTCTTCTTCTTTCCCTGACAATACAGAGATGTAGTTGGAGACACCATGCAGGGTGACAAAAGCTCTTGGCAGAGTTGGCAATTCCCAAACAAGCAGTACAGAACCCACTTAGTTCCTACTGCCCTGATTTTATATTCTAATTGGTGCATAGGATAGTGTGTAAGGCCAATAAGAAAAGTCACACACACACTCACACACACACACACACACAGAGAGAGAGAGAGAGAGAGAGAGAGAGAGAGAGAGAGAGAGAGAGAGAGAACGCTATGGCCCACCAACCTGGGAAAGTCAAAACACCTGAGATTTTGCCTCCCAGGCATCTCTCTATAGACTAGGCCCTTGTTTTTCCTGGCTTCCCACCACACCCCAGCTGCAGTCTGGGGGACTGAACGGGGATACTTGTATTACTGCTACATCTCTGTTTGGAATGTCCCCCACCCTCTACAGGCTGACTGAAGCCTGCTTGTCTTTTAGCACTGAGGTGGTATGTCCCCCCCTCCCCCCCAGAAACCATCACTGATCCCTGCCAAGACAGGAATAGGTACACTCCTCTGCTCCCTAATAGCACTCCACAGGGACCTATATTTCTCAATGATGCCTTGGGGTTCAAGTGCTTATCTCCCCACTAGACTGCAGGTTTCCTAGGGGCAGATCCCCAGGCTCCTCTAGAATCCCAGGCCTGTGCACAGTATCCGGTACATATTCACATACTCTTCCAAGTGTGTGGCTAGAGGAAAACTTATAAAACGTACACTGTCACTATGGAGAGAGCTTAGCAATGACCTTGTGTGTCAGCTGCCAACTCCTGTCCATGTTTATTTCATCCCCCCCCTCCGCTGTTGAGCCCTTCACTTTCTGCTGTAGGTTGTGACCTTGTTTTAGATTTATTACATTTTTATTTTCAATTATATGTATGTGCAGAAAGGGTTGGAGTTGTGCACATGAGTGCGGTACAAGTGGGGGCCATCATATCCTCTGAAGCTGGAGTTTTATAAACTCCAACCTGGGTGCTGGGAATCAAACCTTGGTCCTCTTAACTAGTGAGCCATATCTCCAACACTGGGTTTTGACTTTTCACACCCTTGAAGAAGAGAGGGTTTCAGACAAAGGCCTTAAGGTTAACATTGACCCTAATCCCCTAGCTGCCAGACCTCGGTTAAACTCAGATCCGTCGGATCCAGGATCCAGGCAAACTTGTAAGTGACCACCTCCACCTCACATGTACATGGCCTGAAATGCAGAAACAGCACCAGGGGCCCAAGTCCATTGTCAGATGTATTTACTGCAATTGTAAAGGTAGCCCTTCTTGGGACTATCTCATTACTGGATATACTTGCATGCCAGCTTCTCACCAGAATGGGTCCTGTGTGGAAGTTTGTCTGCCAAGAACAGTCAGAGCCCAGCTGAAGAACATGGTTGGCCAAGGCAGACTCATCAAAGCTACCAGGATGAGGACATTCGAATACTTCACTGCCTCCCTGCTCTGTGCATTACAAACTGCCTCCCGTCAAAAAGAAACTCCACTTCCCCTGCTTTTGGGACACATGAACTCCAAAGACCACACCTTCAGGCAGTAAGACCCACTCTGCCCATGGGGCAGGAGAAGACCAGGTTGGAATGGGGAGGTCTCCTGTCCAGACTTCTCTTTCCTGCTTGCTATGGCATTCAGCCCTGCCTCCCACTTTCCAACTGTGACAGTGTCGGGGATGGGGGGAATCTTCAATTCAAACTGTAAATGCTGGTTTCTCTCTGCCTCTAACATTCTACCCGAAAATGAACCATAATTTGAAACACGCAGTAAAATGTAATCTTGGCTTTTTAGCACTCAGACTCCTTCATTTTCAGAGAAAGCCAATGGCTGGGAGATTGGATTTTGTTTTTGCCAATTATACATTTTTGCCTCGAAAGCTGCCTGTACTACAAAAAAAGAAGTGAGAGCATCCATGCTTTGAAGATGAATCATGTTCAAAGCCGGCGTTAGAACCCGTGGTGTTCATAACCCTGGTCTTGAGACAAATGCACTACTCATTAGTGAGCGTGCAAACGACAGCATGGAGTTATGACTAGCGTTTGCTCACCGCAGTAAAGAATGTCCTCTATTAATGACAACAGCTGCCGGTTTAATAACCCCAGAAAAGATCATTACATTCCTTTACATTTCCCAGAAACAGATGGAAGAATTTTAAGAAGGTCCAAGCATATGGGAAAGCAGGTTGGATCCAGCATCTCCAAAAAGCAACCAGAAATCTCATCTTCTCTGGGTCATTCTGGCCACATTACCTGTGGGTGCCCAAGGGAAAGCGGGTGTGCTCTGGATCTTGTGGGGGACAGGAAACATGGTGGGAGTGATGAGGAGACAGGTGAGCCTTCAGTAAGCCAGGCCAGGCTGCAAAATGGCTCCCTGGGTTGTCAGGTACTAGTGAAGGCTGAGGACAGCCACTGTACCGCAGTGACTTCTGGTGGCACCATGCACTAACAAACATCAACACAGCCACTCCCCTGAGCATGGTCTCACCACACATTTATACCAGTATGTGCAGACATGCTTAGGTGGGCATTGGCCTTCCCCATACCCATACAGGCAAACTTCAAAGCTTTGCATCAATCCACTTACCCCCCTGGAGTGATCACTCATAACTAAAGCCTGGCCTTGCCCTTATATTCAGAGTCAGGAGTGCCTGTCTATTTCACATCCCAGCCAGTACAAAAGGGTATTTCCAGACCTCCAAGCAATTGTCCTGATGATATAGCTATGTCCATCCACAAAGAAAGATGGGGCTGTAACTAAGGAATAAATCCAGAATTAGAAAAATCCTTTCATACTGATAAATAAAAAATATATAAAAGGCAAAGGCCATAAGGCCTGGTAGTTTTACTAGTGACTTCTTTTATATTTTTCTAGGATGATTAATTCATATGCTGTGAAAATTATCCCTATGTATAGATAACTACAGAAATCTACACTACGTATTGTATGGAAGAAGCGATATAATAAAACCTTTAGTTTAAAAAAACTGAAGGCCAAGTTCACTTAAGAGCATAGAAATAAATCCCATGTATTTAACAGCAAGACAAAGTTTAAATTATACTAATGGATAGATAAGGGTCATTATAAGTTTGTGAGAATGGTTTGATATTACAAAATTAATCACTTTTAAACATATACATTTGATAATAAAAACACTAAAAAGATTTCTGTATAGTAATTCTTGAAATAATTGATTGGTATTATTAACTGATAGGTTTTACCTGACTCCACTACTCCCCTGTGCAACACACACACACACACACACACACACACACACACACACACACACACACAAATACATATAGTGCATTTCTAACCTCTAGAACTCAGAATGTGACCTTATTTTAAAAGTGAATTCTGCAGGTACAATGTGTTAAAATGAGGTCATGCTGGAATAAGATAGGTTCTTTGTCCAATGTGGCTGGTGTCCTTACAAGAAGG
Organism: Cricetulus griseus; assembly: GCF_003668045.3. Classification (NCBI taxonomy): domain Eukaryota; kingdom Metazoa; phylum Chordata; class Mammalia; order Rodentia; family Cricetidae; genus Cricetulus; species Cricetulus griseus. The sequence continues at coordinate 85,810,668 of NC_048600.1, forward strand.
TGACCATGTGAAGACACAGGCACAAGAAGACCACATGAGAATAGACACCAGGATTAGAGTGACGAAGCTTGAGCTGAGGACACCGCAGAAAGCAAGAAGAAAGAGGAGGGGAAGGAGCAGGATGCTGCCCATGCTGTGGCCTCAGACTTCTCACCTCCAGAATGGTGGAACAATAAAGCTGAGTTGTTTGAAGCTTACAGTTTGTGAGACTTTATCCCAACAGCCTTCAGAAACAAGCACAATCCATTGAGATGGGGCCCAGCAACCTTTGACTTGTCCACAACCAAGTCTGCAGACACTTTCTACAGCCTGTGAAGGAAGAATCTCTTTAGTCTACTTTACAAATGTAAACAGAGAGGAGAAGAAAAGGAGGGGACAGAGATTCACCAAGAAGAGCAAGGCAGTAAGCAGCACTCCTTCTCCATGGCCTCTTCTTCAGTTCCTGCCTCCAGGACCCTGCCTGTTTTCCCCAGATGATGGAGTACAAGCTATAAAATGAAATAAACCATTTCCTCCACAAGTTGTGCTATTTTATCACAGCAATAGGATCCTAACTAAAATGCACTGTGAGATTTTCAAGTACAAGACAAACATAATTAAAGTAGGAGTGTGCTGAGAAAAACATTGGCTGAGATCTGTGGAATGAGAGGCATCATTCTTACACAGGCTTGTTTAGAATAATAAGGAATGGATGGTGTCAGAAACATTTGAAGTTTATAAGAACAGAAATAATTGTCTAAATGCTGGGGAAATTTGCAGTATGAGAGTAAAAAGTACTGGATCATTACACCATGTGTAAAAATAAATACTGAGCTGATTTGAAAAGCTAGATATTAAAAAATGAAATCTTTTAAAAGTCTGGGAGAGAATATGTATAAATATACAATTGATTGCTGAACAAAAAAGAGCTATCAAAGCAAAAAAAGATAGACAACTAGTAAAATAGTATGAGATGCAATGACAACATCCCAAACTCCTGAATCTCAAAAGAACCATGAACCAAGATAAAAAGTAGGCAACAGGCAACAGAAAACAAAATTATGACAGAGAAAGGACCAATCACCATCATATATAGCAAAAGATCAATAAGGAAAGTACTATGACTCCAATAGAAAAATAAGCAGACAATCTAACAACTCGTACATGATGTAGAATTGGTGACAGGATATGTAAGAAATAGCACACATCATAGTAACAAAAAATACACACTATAAAATGAACTATCATGGTTGGTAGGTGGTTGTCTTGATTAGTCAGGGGGGTTGTTTGTTTGCTGCTTGTTTGTTGTCAATTTGACACTTGGAACAAACCAGGGCCACCTGAGAGAGAGAATTTCAACTGAGAAATGCCTCCAGTAGACTGGCCTACAGGTAGGTCTGTAGGACATTTTCTTGATTAATGATTGATGTGGGAGACAACTGGGGATGGTGCCAACCCTGGGCACCTGGGGGCTCTATAAGAAAGCATGCTGAGAAAGCCATGGGGAGCAAGCTAAGAAGCAACAGTCCTCCATGGTCTCTGTCTCCTACCTTGAGTTCCTGCCCCAACTTCCCTTCCTGACGGACTATAACACCTGTATTGTATAATCCCCACTCACATTGATTTTGGGCATGGTGTATTATCACAACAATATAAAGAAAACCAAGACAGGAATCTCTTTTTTTTTTCAACTTAAAAAAAATGTTTCTAATTGATGCATAGTCATGCATATTTGTGGGCGTGGTGTGAAGTTTCCATAAACAACATATTGTGGAAATTTTAGCATACCCATTGCCTCATTTGTTAACTGTTTCATTGTTGTGGAATAGTCAAGATAATTTCCAGCCATTTTAAAGTATTCAATATAGTATTAAAATATTGAATTGGCAAAAAAATATGTGTTTCACAACCAACTGACAATCTTGGGTATCATCCTTAAGAACTCTGACCACCTCCTCTAAGACAGGCTCTCTCGTTAGCCTGGAGTGAACAATTAGCCTAGACGGGTTGACCATTGAACCTCGGAGACCTGTCTGTCACTAACTTTACAGAGCTGTGATTACAATCAATGTCACCATGCCTGGCATTCGCATGTGGGATCTGGGGATAGACTCGGATACTAACTTGTAAGACAAGGGCTTTGTGCAAGGCGCCATCTCTCCAGACCTGGATGGACAAAATTTAATAAGGTCTAAGCACTCTGTTGTACAGAGTCTTAGAGACTTTTATACACATGGTAGAGATCTAAAGGAATAATCTCTCTTGACACCAATTTTGTCTTTCTACAGCACATGTTCCTATAATGAAAACAAGGTCATACATAGTGGGCACAAGCAAGAAAGACATCGCAGAACCCAGAGGGTCATTGTCCATATGCTTCCTGAAGCCTGTGTCTAAACTAAAATGCTAAACTGTGAGTCAGAACCTCATATGGGGCAACAAACCTGAATGGGGGTGGGCATTAAAAACTTGGCAACAGTAAAAATTTTCTGAGCACACAATGACCAAAAGTCAAGTCAAAATCCAACACATAATGAATCAAGTATTTTTAGCAGTACTTGCCCTGTGGTCTCTGCAATTTCATCACAGTCTTGGTTCTAAACATCCAACATGCATTGGCGATGCTTTGCACTGTACACACCGGACAAGCTGTGTAACTCCAACACACACCACCTGAAACAAATTGCCTTGGATTTCAGTGTGCTGTGAGTTATTAATTATGGTGTTTTTGCTGTACATCCTTTTTGCCCTTAAAGCCACATAATAGTCTAATTATATAAAAAAACAACAACAAAAAGGTTTTTAAAGTATTTATTGTCATTCCACAGCTTGTAAGTATCAAATTAATACGTCTTAGGATTGTATTGTGCTAGACAAACAAACATACCCATCTGATTAGTTTGTCAATTTTCTTTCATCTTTAGTAATAGGGAAAATTGTATGTATACCAAAGAAGTATTTTAAAATACACTTCTTCATGATTTGTTACTCTAGCAAACATTTAGTTTTATAACTATATTCCCAGGATCACATAAAAATTTTCTCTAGCAAAGTTCAGCAAATGGATCAGCAGGTAAAGACACTTTCTACCAAGGATGACAACTTGAATTCAAGCCCCAGAACCCACGAGGTTCTAAGAGTGTGTCCTCCAGCACACTGATACGCGTAACTGCTCACACACACACACAAATAAATAAACATAATAAAATGTTTTTAATTTCTCCAGCAGAAAGGGGCAGAGCAGAAAAGGGGTTAGGAAGCGTCATTCTAAGCCACCAGATAGCAGCTGCTGAAGTAGAAGTCCATTCCCAACTGCCTCCTCAGCATGCTGCCTCTGCCCAGGCTGGTTCGGCTTCTTGCTCTGCCTTGAAGGTTCTTATTGCTGACTGCACACCACTCTATAGACTTCTGCGCCATCTGGGAGGGGTCTCATCACCAACACTCCCTTCCACCCTTCCCAGGAAGCCACCTGCAAATGTAAAAGGCCAATATTTAGTAGTGTAGTTACTTGATTTATTATGAATGTAATTAATTTTTAAGTAGCGTTTTTATTAGGATTGTTATTTTTTATTTGTGCCACGGTCATGATGTAACATAAATTGTGAGTGATCTGCCTCAAATCCATTTTCCCATAAGTCATGTTATTTGTATTGCATGGTTTTCCAAAACATAATATTTCTAACATTTATATGACATATACACATACACTTCACATTATTATAGAATACATTACTTTGATTGTCAAAAACCTAAAAATGAGCCAGTAAATCCATTTGTAGAAATACATACACAGAGAAAAAAATCAAATGTACACAGCAAAAATAATATCCACAGAGGTATTTATCAAAGACTCATTTATAAAGCTGGAGTAACTGGAAGACATCCAAATGCATGATACAATTGAATACCTAATATTCCACACACAGAATCTATGAGCCATTAAAAATAATCTTTTCAAAAATATTTTCAAAGATACTTAGAGTAATAAAAATTATGTAATAGATCATTAAGTGGAAAAAGAATAATCTCTAAAAACTATGTCTCAGAATATCATCCAAATTTTATAATAGGAAGTACAAAATTACACTTTTTCCATTTTACCTTCAACAAATACATAACTACACACAGCAAAATGTAAATAATGGATTAAATACTGGTAGATGGGATTGTGCTTTTCTATATTTTCTATCATGAATTTTAATCTATATTACATCCATAAATAAAAGCAAACAAGTATTATTTTCTAAGAATAAAATATGCAATGGGTGCTTTAACAAAAAGGAAGGCAGATAGGCACAGTGGTAAACACTATGACCTCAGTGCTCAGGAGGCTAAGGTAGAAAGATCATGTGTTTGAGGCCAGCCTGGAATACATAAACAGACAGAAAGAAAAGGAACGGAGGGAGGAAGGGAGGAGGGAGGGAGGGAGGGAAGGAAGGAGGGAGGGGAGGGAGGGAAGGAGGGAGGGAGGGTGGGAGAGAGGGGAGGGGGGAAGGAGAGGAGAGAGGGGAGGCAGGGATGGAAGAAGGATGAGATAGAGAAGAGAGAGTAAAAGAAAAGGGGAAGTAGAAAGAAGAGGCCAGAGATACAGGGAGAGAAGAATAGGGGAGACTACCTGCCCCTCATGATATTGGTTCCTACATACCTTTGGATCAAGCCCATAAATCCTTCAGTACTGCATCTTGGGGCTCAGGTACAGCTCAAGAGTCAGGATCTTACCCCAGAATACAGGTGATCAAGTCCAGGTGCCACATCAGAGCCACTGGAGGGGTCCGTTCATGTAGCCTACCCAGCATTCCCTGGAACTTAGGGAGGAAGTTGGAGGTGCAGGCTGTAGTGAGTGGTACTGCAACCATCAGGAATAACATTAACTTCTGAGAAGAAGCCCTGGGTTGACCCTGTCTCAGGACAGACGGAGTGGACATCTCCACCTGTACCACATACAGGAATGACAGCGTGATCAGGGCACACTGCTCCCACACCCATGCCCTGACATTGCAAAGCTGCTACCCATCCCTGGCTGGAAAGAGAGAGAGAGAGAGAGAGAGAGAGAGAGAGAGAGAGAGAGAGAGAGAGAGAGAGATCCCAAACTGACAGAGTTGGTGATAATTTAATAAATTAAGTTATAAAGAATGACACAATGGCTTTTTTCTAACCACAGAGTTGGATTTGATATGATATGGTCCCCCTATGAGGCCTTCTGGGATGAAACAACTAAGGAATTGTATGAAACATGTTTTAACTCTGCGTAAATACATTACTGATCTACACAGAAGAAAGCTGTGCTGAGCCTTAAAAACAACTGAAGTAGAATTTTGGGAAGGAAGATGAACAGTAATGCTGCATTCTCCCAGAATCCTTGAGGTCTTTCTCTGATACCACCTGAGGTATGGGGTCAAGAGGGCAAACTCAGTCACAGACAAGTGTCCCAAGATGGGGGACAAGATATGAAGTCCTCACATAAAGCTGAGGGCTAGGGCTAGAAGATCCATGTCTGCTCAGTGTGACCACAAAATATAACCACCCCTCCCCTCCCAGCCTGCATGCCCATGCGCAAAGGAAGGGTTTGGCTTGACCTTGACATTGTCTGAATGAAGGGAGTTTATTGTAGACACAGCCTGCTTCTTACACTATTTTGAGAATTAGGCACATTGTGAGGCCCATGAAAACATTGGGTTGAAACTTTGGGTAGTGTCCCCAGTCACTGCAGAAGCAAAACAGAAATCTCTCTGGCAAAAACAAAATCATGAACAAGGCCCCAGGAATTCCTATGAGGGAAGTTCCCAAAGGTAATAAGCAGCTTACAGCCCCCAAATACCAAACACACAAAGAAATAAAGAATAACAGGCATGAATTTTTTAGAAAAAAATATATAGGCTCACAAGAACTTCAGATACTGGAATTCTCAGATGGGGAATATAAGGTGTATACATATACTGGTTAGAGGAGCTAGGGGTTTAGCCAATAAAATACTAGCCCTTCAAGCTCAAGGTCCCCAGAACATACACTTTTAAAAAGCTGAAAATGGTGATGCATGCTTGTAATCTTAGAACTAGGAAGAATGGAGATAGGAGGGGCCCAGTGGCCTGCTGGTCAGCCAATCTAGTCCACTTGTTAAGTTCCAAAACACTAATAACCCTGTCTCAAAAAAAAAAAAAAAAAGAAAGAAAAGAAAAAAAGAAAAGGGAAAAAACAGGTGGGCAAAACCAGCACATGAGAAGCCTGCAGTCCTTTCTCAGCACCATAAAGAGAAGACATTTTGAAACTGTGAGGCAGTTGCCACGGATCCTGATGATCTGAGTTCAATGTCCAGAGCCCACATAATGGAAAGAGAGAACTGACTTCCATAAACTGTCTTCTGATGTCTATGTGGACACACAAAAAAAATAAATAATTATAAAAACAATTTTTAACCAAGGAAATAGGACATTTTGGGGGTTGTATTTAAGGTACCTGTGATCCAGCCCCTACTAAAGTCTGCAGCCAGATCTAGGACAGTCACTTGGTCCCCACATTACATTTGCACCATGGGACACTTCCAAAGCCCACCTGGCTCATCCCAGCCACTCTAGATAGAATCTCACTCTAGCTAGGGTGAGGAAGTTGATCTCCCAGGTCACAGCCCCTCTTCCTTGAAGGCATCCCAGAAGCCCAGGAAAGACTCCTTAGTCATGTTTTGTTTAGCTTCGTTTAGTTTAATGTCCATCAATTCAGAAGCCCCCGAAGCTATCATCACTGCAGAGACATGCTAGCCATCCATCCCCCATATCATCTAGGGGGCCTCATGAGAGGAGGCTTATCTCGGTGAATAACTAATACATAGTTCGTAAGGTTAGGATAACTTTTAATAGGTAAATGCCAACCAACAGGAAGCCAGAGCATGCCAAAGCAGCAAGGAAAAGAGAGCTACCATGTGTGTTCCCTATACCGTTAAACCTTTACCACGTCACCCTGACATCACCGTGACCACACCCTGACAGGTGTGATCGAACACACCTGTAGCCAGCCCTTAGGAGGCTTTCAGGAGCATAGCTCTGGATACCTGGTCCCCAGTAGAACGCCTTGTCAGGCTCCCACCAACCATCATGCCAGAAGCAGGAGGGCCTCCCAGCTTTTGTACCAGCTCATTGAGTTCTTAGCAGAGCATAAAATGAGCTCTCTGGGAAATTAGGAAAACATACAACCTGCTGTCTGTCCACAGTACACAATGCCTGCTTGTTGGCAGGAGCCCCTCCTTCTGTGCTGTGGGCAGTGGCTCCAAGAACTACTACTCTGGCCACTGGGAGGCTCCCTAGAATGGCTCACAAAAATAACTGACCGTAGCAGCTGAAGCAGCAGCCCTACAGTAGAGGGACTCAAGGGGGACCACTCTGACCCCTGCAGTAAAGCCATCCTCACACATGAAATAACAGAATCTGTCTTCAGATGTGTGACTGAGACCAACCAGCTGCCACCATTGAGGCTGTAGCTACTTGTCCCTCAGGGCTCACCCCACTTTTGGCATCATGGGTTATAGAGACAGAGCCTGGGCTCAGCCATGCCTGTTCCCAACGCTATTCCTACACAGTTCAGCTGATTTCCTCAACAGAGCAGCTGTGGTTTGTAGAAATTCTACCCAGGGGGCTGAGCATACCACAAAGACAGGGCCCAGCCTGACTCACTTGTCATAATGTTCTGAATAGCCAGCCTCTAGGAGAGCTGCCAAATGGATGCCAGGGACACACTTGTTGGATGGCTGGAGGAGATGCCGGCAGGCCTGGCCTCAGCTCCCTGTCTACTTTCCGATGGGTCTGCAGTTATTCAAGAGACATAATTCTCTCCCTATCTCCATGCCTGTCCTCTGGGATGAGGAGAGATGGCTTCTACCAGCATACCTAGAGAGATGGACGAGGGTTGCTAACAGCTGGACTGGAAGAGGGCCCTTTGAGAACTGTGTGCAGGATTCTCTCCCTAGCAAATGCGTTCTCAGGTCACAGGAAGGCCAAAGATGGTCGAAAGAGAAACAGTGAGTTTCCTACTGGAGAGGCAGAGAAGGAAAGCAAGGGCAGGAGAAGCATCCTTGAGAATCCTGTGGAAATGGGAGTTTCAAGCACACTGAGAGCAAGAACATCTGGGCCAGACCTGTGCTTTACAAGGATCATAATGGCAGCCACTGTGGACAGAGGCCACTGGAGGCTATGAGCCTCTAAGAGCTGCCTCTCCCAGTGCTCAGAAATTATCCAAGAGCAGAAAAGCCTTTGCTTGCTTCTGCCACAGGGCAGGGCTAACCATGTCACAGATGATCCAGGAAGCAGGCATCATCAGCTGGTTTGCGGAGCCTTGGAATTTCATCCTATATGACAAAGGCACTAGGGAGCTAGTGAAGACTTAGGAAGAAGGGGCGAGACAGAAGGGCATTTGAGAGAACACTAAGCCACAGCCGGTGATGTTCCCAGACTGTTTCTGTTCTTCCCCTACAGAGGCCAGCAGCGTGTGAAGAATGTGCCAGAAGCCTGGCATTATTAATCATCTTAAAAGCAAACATTCATCTTGGTGCAGGGGTTTTACTTTTCTCCTCTAATAATGGATTAGAGCACCCAGATATTAATGGGCCAGATAATTTCGTTTTGCTTAAACAGAAAGAAATAAACCGTCAGACTCTTGTGGCGACACCACTTTCAGACAGATTGAGAGATAGGCCCGATAAGCAGCTCTAAAATGCGCACATCCCACGCTCTTTCGCTGATACACAAGAGTACACAAACACTTTGCAACAAGTGCTGTGATTTCTGTACACAAATAATTACCATTTCCCCTGAAGAGCTTGCCTCTCCTTCTTGCCTTCCCAACTGCTCAGGGCAATTAAACCCACAAATCCCCTGTGCTCCTGTTAAAAATTCTGACCTCAGTCCCCAGTAAATCAGTCCTTGGAGAAATCAACCCATGGAGGGATGGGCATGTAGGGTTACCAAGAAACAAGATGGGCTTTAGACAATGCCCTGCCCTGCCCTGGTTGCTCTCCTAATGGGCATCCTAAGGAGGTCTCTTCATCTCTGTCCTCCCTGTTTGATCACTGTAAAAGAAAAAAGAAAAAGAAATCAGCTTTTGCAGCTGTCTAAGGTTCCTGAGAGCAAGTAAGACATTGCAGAAGGCTTTGCAGTGTGACTTACCCCTGCACAGACACTGAGAGTGTGACCTTGACCAATTTTTAACTTCCTGGACTGCCGGTTCCCCACCTGTTCCATGAAGAGTTTGATTCTGGCTGGCAAATCTATCCTCTGCCATTTTGCAGTTAACTCCTGGTTGCTCCAGGACCAGAGCATCAAGAATCAGAGCTAAGCAATGGAAAAAAAAGAAGAAGAAAAAAAGAAAAAAAAAAAAAAAAACACCTCCCGGCTCACCTAGGTGAGCTTCTCTGTACACGCACAGTATCTAATCTAGCAACCCACTGGGCATGCTCCGTCCCCAGGGAAACTACCTGCTGAGAATCCCCAAATGAGCTAACCTCTGGGCATGCTCAGAGCCCAGGTGCACTGAACATATCTAATCCCTAAGCGAGTTGCATATTGGATTTATTAAGTCTCGGGATGAGTTACTCACTGAGATTAATACTCAGTTAAACTATTCACCAAGCATGTGAAATCCTCAGGTGAGTGTCTCAGTGAGCATGCTCAGATCCATGTGTATTGCCCACTGAATGTGCTCAATTCTACCTGCACTGCTCCAGGGCACGCTTAGTGGTAAGACCATCAAATCCCTAGTCTAAGGCACCAAGTAGACCGTGTGTCACCGAGTATTCAATTCAAGCACAAGGCCCTGATAGCCTCGTTGTTGGTGAAAGCTTTGCCTGTCTTCTTGTGCTCCCAAAAATCAGAGCAGCACACAGTAGGCCAGCAAGGACACAGTGAATTAAACAAGAACAGGAGGTTTAGGCCAGGCTACTTTTGTTAACCTGATGGTTTAGGTAGAAATGATTGTCCCAAATTGGGGCCTAGGTTGATTGCTATGCCAAAATCTAAATCCTTGTAGATAAATCTTCTCCAGTCAGTATCTCCAAAACAACTGCAGCTTCTCACAAGTCCACAAGCTCATCATAAGCTCACTGTAAGGACACAGAAAATCTGGACACTGTCCTCTAAGATGACCTCACTGACATCTGCAGATCAGTCCACCCGGCAATAGAGTTCACATCCTTTTCAGATACACGGGCAATCCTCCCTGAGCAGGCCATGTGCTTCACAATGGAGCATGTCTCAGCAAGTTTTTAACGATTAGAGATCATTCAAGTTACAGTCTCTAGTCACATGGGATTAAATTTAAAAGGAATACACCAAGATTCGGGAAATTAAACAAACACTTTTAAGTAAACCACAGATCGATGAAGAAATTACAAAGGGAACTCGAAAATATCTCAAACAAAATGATAACGGAAACCACACATTAAAATTTGAAAGGCACAGCTAGAGCTCCGAGCAGGAGGTTAGAGCTTTAAATGCCTAGTCTCATGAAGAAAGGACACTAAGCCAGTTGTCTAAGCCTCCACCTACAGACAAAAGAAAAAGGCAAATAAGTCTCCATGATGGTAAGAAATGGGAACTGATGGGAGGGGGGAGCAGTCGTGGGAAAATTGATCCAAGTTGTTTCTTTGAAAAGATTAAAAATAAATGGCTACCCCAAGACTATGGATCTGTTTATAAGTAGAGAAAATCCTGCCAATATTAGGAAGGATCCTCACTCCAGACCCTATACCTATTTCTAAAAACGAAAATAATCTGAACAACTAAGCAAAATATACAAATAACTCACCCAAGTGAACAAAACATAAAATTTACTTTTTTATTTGATATTTTTATTTAAAGTAACATTTTTTTCATTTATTTTACATACTGACCACAGTTTCCCCTTCCTTCTCCTCTCCTCTCAGCACCCCCATCCCTCCAAAACATAAAATGTTTAATCTAAATTGCCCTATATTTGTTCACTTTTAATTTTAGCAAACTTTTTTCTACAAAGAGAACTTGAAACCCATGAGGCTTAATGAACTCTGTCAAATATTTTATGAAGAAATATTGCCAATATTAAACAAGCTCCAGCATGAAGCAAGAAGAACCCAATACCACAGTTGACAAAGACCGGAGAGGTTTTTTTTTGTTTTTTGTTTTTTTTTAATCTTATGGAAATATTATCAAATTAAATGTAATAGAAAACAAGTTCTACAAGTCTTGACTAAGTGTCCAAGGATGCATCAGGAGTACAGGGTTGACTGATTGAACATTAGAAATGTTTGGAGAAAAAAAAAGTCAAGTAAGAAATGAAATCCAGGAAAAAGATACCTTAATAGAGGGAGCTGTCATGGGCTTAACAAGAAATCTGGCACTAGGGGAATTTCCAGGAATCCACAAGAATGATCCCAACTAAGAATTTAAGCAATAGTGGAGAGGCTACCTTAAATGCCCTTCCCCTATAATGAGATTGATGAATACCTTATATTCCATCCTAGAGTCTTCATCCAGTAGCTGATGAAAGCAGAAGCAGAGATCCACAGCTAAGCACTGAGCCGAACTCCTGGAATCCAGTTATAGAGAGAGAGGAGTAATGAGCAAAGGGGTTAAGACCATGCTGGAGAAACCCATAGAAACAGCTGACCTGAGCAAGTGGGAGTTCAAAGAGACCCCAGTCTGACAGCTGGGGAACCAGCATTGGACCAAACCAAGCCATCTGAATGTGGGTGCCAGTTAGGAGGCCTGGGCAGTCTATGGGGTCTCTGGCAGTGGAACCAGTATTTATTCCAAGTGCACGAATGGATTTCAGGAGCCCATTCCCTATGGAGGGATACTCTCTCAGCCCAGATACACGGAGGAGGGTCTAGGCCCTGCCCCAAATGTGACAGACTTTGATGATCCCCCATGGGAGGCTTCACTCTCCCTAAGGAGTGGATGGGGATAAAATGGGGGGCTGGTTGGGGGAATGGGAGCACGGGAGGGAGAGGAAACTGGGATTAGTATGTAAAATAAGATTGTTTTTAATTTAAATAAAAATTAATAAAATAAATAAAAATGAAATCCATGACACAAAATTAATAGAATAAATGAGAAATTTAACTCATACTTAATGAATAAAGAAAAGTCATGTTACTGTTACAAAATGTTTTTGTTGTTGATTAGTAGTCCCCTGACATATCCTAGAGATAAGTCTCATATTAGATGTTTGTACTGTGATTTTTTTAATGTAACTATGGCATTTGTTAAGTACCTAATAATATCGTGCCTCATGGTCAAAACTCCAAAGCTCCTTAAAAATTACCAGCATTAGGCTGGGTGGTGGTAGTACACACCTTTAATCCCAGCACTAGGGAGTCAGAGGCAGACAGATCTCTGTGAGTCTGAGGTCAGCCTGGCCTAAAGAGCGAGTTCCAGGACAGGCTCCAAAGCTATAGAGAAACCCTGTCTCTAAAAACAAACAAACAAACAAGCAAAGAACTAACAACATTGAGTTTTTATGGGTTTGAGGGGGGTGAGTGTGTGCAGACACATGCACATTTCTTGTGCTCTTTCTTGTTTGTTTTTTATTGACCTACTTCTATTCTTAAGAGACAGAGAAAGTAGGTGTGGAGTTGGAAGGGTGGAGAGGTGGAAAGATACGGGAGGAGAAGAGAAAGAATATGATGATCTGAATATACTGTATGAAACTAACTTTACTTTCAATTTTAAAAAGTGGCCTGAAAACCTTCCAGATATCATTTTTAAAAGGTATCAAGGAAGTCACAAAAAGGTATTCTTTTAAACATTTTACTAGAAACATGAGACCATAAAATAAGACAAGAAAATAAGTCTTAAATATTGGAAGTTAAGAAGTAAAGCAGTGACCACTCACCATGTAATATTTCACAGAAACTCAAAAAATATGCCAGAATTGAATTCATCAGTATTGCATGTCATTATCCAAAAATCTATTCTTGTCTTACCTATTAGCAAAAACGTTTTGAATAAAAACTTCTAAAATTAACCATGACCAATAGAATTTTTAATTACTTAGAAATGAATCATATTAAAAGTTGCAAATCCACTGAACTGCAATTTAGTGCTGGAGGAATTTTTTTATTTTTTTTATTCTTAATACATGAAGGGAGAACAAATGATAAAATAGTTATTAGTTTGTATAGCATGCATTTGAATTATACATGGGATAAATTTAAAGTCAATATACTGTTTTCATGCCATGACATGTTATTGGAGCACACTTTATCTGAGGCCAGTTAGTATTCATAGAAGGACTTCGAGCCAAAGCTAATTTTATATTAGCCTTACTGTGCTTAAATTGTACATTTGTAGTGTAGGAAATTTAATGTACTGAAGGGAAAGTTATAAATAACAAAACAAGGTAAATTGCAGTTGTTTTTCTAGTTTTTTTCCTTTTTTATTTAGATTAGAAACAAGCTTCATTTAAATGTCAATCCCAGTTCCCTCACCCTCCCCTCCTCCCCTGCCCCCCACCAACTCACTCTCCCATCCCCTTTCTGCTCCCTAGGGAGTTTGGGGCCTTCCATGGGGGATCTTCAAAGTCTGTCATGTCATTTGGAGCAGGGCCTAAACCCTCCCCGATATGTCAAGGCTGAGAGAGTATCTCTCTATGTGGAATTGGTTCCCAAAGTCCATTCATGTACTAGTGATGAATACCGATCCACTACCAAAGGCCTCATAGATTAACCAGACCTCAAAACTGGCATCCTCCTTCAGGGGATCAGTCCTACATTGGTTTCCCAGCTATCAGTCTGGGGCCCGTGAGCCCCCCTTGTTCAGGTCAGCTGTTTCTGTGGGTTTCTTAAGCCTGGTCTTGACCCCTTTGCTCATCACTCCTCCCTCTCTGCAGCTGGGTTCCAGGGTACAGCTCAGTGTTTAGCTGTGGATTTCTGCTTCTGCTTCGATCAGCTACTAGATGAAGGCTCTAGGATGGCATATAAGGTAGTCATCAATCTCATTATCAGAGAGGGGCTTTTAAGGTAGCCTCTTCACTATTGCTTAGATTGTTAGTTGGGGTAAACTGTGTAGATCTTTGGACATTTCCCTAGAGCCAGATTTCTCTTTAAAACTATAATGGCTCCCTCTATTATGGTATCTCTTTTCTTGCTCTCCCTGACTTCTTCCCCTGACTCCATCTTCCTGCTCTCTCTTGTCCTCCTCTCCCCTTCTCTTTCTTCTAACTCCCTCTCCCCTCCCCCATGCTCCCAGTTAGCTCAGGAGATCTTGTCCTGTTCCCCTTCTCTGGGAGACCATATATGTCTCTCTTAAGGTCTTCCTTGTGTCTTAGCTTCTCTGGCGTGTGGACTGTAGACTGCTACTCCTTTACTCTAGGTCTAAAATCTGTATATGAGTGGGTACATACCATTTTTATCTTTTTGTGAATGGGTTACCTCACTCCAAATGGTTTCTTCTAGTTCCATCCATTTGCCTGCGAATCTCAAGATTCCATTGTTTTTTTTTTCTGCTGAATAGTATCCATTGTATAAATGTCCCACATTTTCTCCATTCATTCTTCGGTTGAGGGACATCTAGGTTGCTTCCAGGTTCTGGCTGTTACAAATAATGCTGCTACGAACATAGTTAAATAGATGTCCTTGTTGTATGAATGTGCATCTTGTGGGTGTTTGCCTAAGAGTGGAATTGCTGGATCTTGTGGTAGACTCATTGCCATTTTGCTGAGGAACTGCCATGCTTATTACTGGAGGAATTTTTTTTAAGACCTAAATAAGTGCAAATATTTTAAGACCTAAATAAGTGTATCCACACCCATGCATACAACTTGATATTGTTACGATTTCAGTTCCTGTTAAATTAGCCTGTCACTCGAAAATCCAAATGCCAATAGGGGATTTGGAAAACCGAAAACATGAAAGACATGAACTACCAATTTCAAATCATTCCATAACAAGTTAAGTGTAGTTTGGGTATAGGCACCAGCAGACTACAAGACAGTGTACAAGGTACAAGGCAGTGAGGAATACATACTCCAAAACTGGACTCAAGTGTAAGGTCACCTAATTTTTAGCCAAGCTAATTCAACAAAGGAAAGGAAGCCTTCTTTACAATGGTCCTAGAACAACTCATAATAATACAGAAAAATATCTTAACCCCTACCTCATTCCATATATAATAATTAATTGGAGATAGAACATGTCTACCCTTTTGGCTAAGTGCAAGTGATAGTGGCTTATAAAACCAAACATACTATAGAAAATGCCCCCAAAGAAAACAAAAGGATGTCCTTGAGACTTGGCAAAGACAAATAACAAATTACTTCAAATTAAATCCCTACTCCTCAATATACACAGTTAACAGAAATAACAAGCATTCCCCAAACTGAGGGGGAAAAAACACAACACAAACATCTAACAAGGGACTTATCTCAAAACTCTATCAAGAACTATTCATCAGCAGCCAAAAGAAAATAGTACAAAGTCCAAAATGGGTAAAAGGAGCTACAGGCCACTGATGGTTGCTGAGAGAGGGAGAAGTCATCCTCCCCAGGTATGAGCCCCCTAGTTAGTTATCCAGTACCAAGTGGTCAGTTCTAAAAACGTACACATATGAACCACACTTAGTAGACTCAGCAGGCTGCATTTACATATTCATATACATATGTAAATATACATACATAAAGAAAAAGGGGTCATTAATTTGAGAAGAGTGGGGAGGAAGGGCTAAAAGGAGGATGGGGAGAGAGAGTTGTGAACTCAGTACACATTATGAAATTTTAAAATATATTTAATTTTTTAATGTTTCAGAAAACAGGGAAAAGGCTTAAAAATGACGTTTCATGGGAGCTGGGGAGATGACTTCGCAGGTAAAATGTTTGCTGTGAAAGCATGAGTGTCTGAGTTTGAATCTCTAGCATCGTGTGAATAGTTAGATACCTGCTTGTAATCCCAGTTCTGCAGAGCAAAGTGGACCCCAGGGGTTCTCTGGACAACCAGTCTAGCAGAACAGCAAGATCCAGATTCAGTGAGAGATCCTGTCTAAAAAATAAGGTGTAGACGTTAATGAAAAAGACACCTGGATATCAGCCTCTAACCTCCACATGCACCTGCACAGGTGAGCACACACACAACACACACACACACACACACACACACACACACACACACACACACATTCATACAAAGATATTCCACAAAGAAGATAATATGAATGACCTCCAGGATAAAAAAATCTCAATATCAATATTCATACCCACAATGATAATCTCTTTCTAGGACACTAGAGATCATATCCAGGGCCTTGTCCTTGCTAAACAAGTACTCTATCACTGAGCTACATCCCAGCCCTTGGGTTTTTTGAAACAGTATTTCGTAATATAGCACAGACTGGGTTTAAACTTGTGAGGTTTAAACCTGCCTCCACCCTCTCAAACGCTGAGATTTCAGGTGTGTGACATTACACAAACCTTCAAACGTGCTTTTAAATGACAGAAAAAGAGTGCAATGAGTCTTTATGAAATAGTGTAAAACTAGACAGTTGCACAACTAAATAAATTTATAACCGTTGAACTCTGCTTCTGAATAGGTGAGTTTTATACCTACTTCATTTCTCAGTATACTCACATAGTGTGATTGAAAGCATAAATCACGAGGTAGACTTTAAAGGTGAAACTGAATTGTAAAGAGAAGCTGAAGAATGATAAGCACAAAATTCAGGACAGAAATTGTCTACAAGAGCAGATGGGAGTGACACACTGAAGGAGGATGCCAAAGGCTTCTGGCAAACTCTGTTCCTACTGCACTGATTGGTCAGCATGGTGGCTTCACTGAGAAATGCTTCTCCACAGACTTGGTTCCCAGCTGTTTGCACTTTTGGGGGTGGGAGACAGGGAACCTTTAGGAGGTGGAGCTTTGCTGGAGGAAGTATGTCACTGGAGGTGGGCTTTGTGGGTTTATAACCTCTCTTTTCTTATTTGTTCATCCCCTCCCCTTCCTGCCCATGAATAGAGATGAGATCAGCCAGCAGAACAACATGCCTTCCTGATGTTATGAACTCTAGACCTCTGGAACCATGAAACAAAACAAACTCTTCCTTAAGTTGCTTTTGGTCATGGCCTTTTATCACATCAACAGAAAAGTAACTAATACAGAGATATATTATATCTATAGTTTTTTATTATGGGGAGATCATTATTTGCTTCTACTCAACAAGTAAAACAAATAAAAACTAGCCGAAATAAATTATAAAAGAGATTAGGCATTGACATGTGACAGGTCTGCACTATAGTAACAAAGTGGGAAGTTGATGGGTTAAAACTCAGCCTTGTTTAGGAAACACAATAGTGCCATGGTAAGGCAGAGCTAGAAGACAATCCTGCAGAGATGAATCCAATGGAGAACCACATAAAGTGATAGGCAGAATTGGTGATCATGAAGGAATGGACAGTACCAAAGAAGAAAATCATGGTGGGCTGACAGCAGCTCTACTTTGAATAGAAAGGGAACAGAAACTGCACCAAGTGTTCCCAGGCCCTGCCTAGTGCTGTTTAGATGCCAGTCTGTGACTTTTCAGTTACAATATGTACAGATCTTCCTTAGAGTTCATGCCTCGTCTGGCTTATTCAGAAAAGGAAGCTTAGAAACACAGAGGAGTGGTGAAGGGCAATGATTCTCCAATCCATGCCAGAACCTCGGTGGAGACAACTGGGTAAAAGCACAGAATCTGCGCACTGAAGAATTAGAAAGTTCTAGAGCAGGCTAGGTTACCATAATACATAGACCTGGAAGGCCAGATGTGGTGAAGCACACCTTTAATCCCAGCACTCGGGATGCAGAGACGGGTGGATCTCTGAGTTTGAGGCCAGCCTGGTCTACAGAGTGAGTTCCAGAACAGCCAGGGCTACACAGGGAAACCCTGTCTTGAAAAACAAAGCACAAATATATATATATATATATATATATATATATATATATATATTAGCATATATATATGCTAATGGCTCAAATATAATTGCCATTCATTCCTGCCTCATGCTTTTTCATCCTAAAGGCAAAATCCTGGCTGGTGACGCCCCCTTATGCAGTAACTAGGTCCCTGGGTCCTAAATACCTTTCATCTGATGGCATTTCTACTGCCCAAGGTGTTAATAAGTGTCACCTGTCTCTGAAATCAGAGAGGGTGGAACAAGGAGGCAGAGGAGAATGCATTTTTTTGTAAACTTTTGGCTCCATGACCTCGAAGAAAAGATATCTAAGACAGGACACCACAACACCAAATCATCAGAGAAAATATCAATAGGTCCATAAACTGGACTTCATAGAGATAAGCACAGCTCCGTTTAAATGGAATCTATTAACAGAAAACCTTTTCCTCAGGCATCTATCTGACAGAAGCCTTGTATCCAACATACATTAAAAACTCAGCAGTAGTAAGACCAAAGTAATTGAAATGGGCAAAAGTTTTTGAAGTATTTACAAAAGTGTATACTCAGATGGTCACAAAACACATTGAAGATGCTTGATAGAATTGGCGATCAGGAAAAATGCAAATTAAACCACCATAAATATCATGGTACACACACCAAGAGGGCTAAAATTAAATTGACTTGAGTTATCAAGAGTTGGTGGTGGTGTGGAATGCTGTAACCCTCCCATGATGCTGACTGGCCTGGAACAATCACTGCAGGAAACAGCTTAGCACTTTCTTGCAGTCAAATATGCGCTTGTGTGACTCAGCAACTTCATTGCTAGGGAACAGAGAGAATCGATACACGTGGAGACTGGACACAGGTGTACCTAGCTTTATCCACTGTAGCCAAAAGTTCAAGCAAGCCATATATCTACCAAACATTGTAGCATATTCATACAATGGAAGGCTACTCAACAGAAAGTGGAGGAAACTACACATCCAAGCAACATGTATAAATTTTCAAACACTGCACGTCACAGGAATCCATGTATATGACATCCAGGAAGTCATTGGTTTCCACCTCCCCTAATTGGGGTGTGAGAATGTATTGCAGAACCATGAGAAGGCACTTTAGGATGATTTGAATGATCCGAGGTGGCTGTGGTGGTCTACCTGATAGTGAGGCTATGTATGTGTGTCAACCTGCATACCGGCAACACATTTCACAGTACGGTATATGACTAATCCCTCAAATAACGTGATGGCGGGAGTTGTTAAAGGTTATGGATCTTAGCCCAGAAGCACATGTATAACTCCCACCCTCTTTTGTATGGTTAGAACACACCATCTTGAAGGCCATCCAACTAGATGAGAGCCTGGGCAAGAAAGTCCAGCTGAGTGGCCATCCAGGAAGAAGGGGAAAATTATTTCCATGAGTTGTTTATGGTCAACTTTACTGGATTTTAGGATCACTTTGGAGACACACTTCTGTGTATGCCTGAGTCTATTTTCAGGGAAGTATAGCTGATGAGGGAAGACCCACTCTGAATACAGGTAGTGCTATCCCATGAGCTGGAGTCCTGTACTGAAAAAAAAAAGAGAGAGAGAGAAAGAAGGAGAACACGAGCACTAGCATTCCTCTCTCTGCTTCCTGACTGTGGACACAATGTGAGTGCTACAGCTGGGGACATGCAGGGACAGCTCTCTTATTCTTATGGCCTCAGGGCCAGCTCTCCCACCTGCCTCAGGTGTAGAGGTGTAGAGAGAGAGCATCTCTTCCCTGCCCACACCGTATTGCTGATGAAGGACAGGGCCAGATCTCCCACACTCAATGTTTTGGGGGCTCAGCTCACCCCTTTCCCACCCACCCCACGCCCCCATTAACAATCAGCTCCATTGTTCTGTGCTGTGCTGCCCAGACGAGTTGCAGGGCCCACTTTCCCAAGAATTGCAGCTTTGGTGAGGGGGAGGGTCAGCTCCCTCAACAGCTGGAGGAAGCAGGGGTGAGGAGGGCATCTTACCCTCGCCCATGCCATGCAGGAGTGTGACCTGCTGTCCCATTCTCACACCCTCAGGGCCAGCTTACCCAGGCCCCTATGAACAGGGTCAGCTTTATTGTGCTGCCCAAGTGAGGTGTAGGACCCTCGCTCCTGGGTGCTTCAGCCAATGAAAAGCAGGAAAGTTCTCCCTAGTGTTGCAGCCAGTGAGGGGACAGGGCCAACTTTGTACAACCCTATCTTCTCCGCCTTCAGTGGTATCAGGAACCACGGTGTACATCAATCTAGATTGTGGCTGCATCAGGGCCATGAATCCCAGACATGGGACCCTGTAGCAGCCCAGGCATCACCATGGCCCTGGGTTACAATCAAGTCACCCATCTCAGCCCACTCTTTACCACTTTCACATTTTCAGATAGGCCTCTGTCCACAGGACATGAACCTTCTGTCTCTGTCTCTCTGTCTCTCTGTCTCTCTGTCTCTGTCTCTCTGTCTCTCTGTCTCTGTCTCTCTCTGTCTCTCTCTGTCTCTCTCTGTCTCTCTCTGTCTCTCTCTCTCTGTCTCTCTCTCTCTCTCTCTCTCTCTCTCTCTCTCTCTCTCTCTCTCTCTCTCTCTCTCTCCCATACCACACCATACATTTGCTCACCATAGTAGTTCCCCTCTGCTCAGTGCCACAAGGCACTGGGCAGGCTTGTGTTTTCTTCTCAAAGCCCAGGGTGGACTGTCCCAGGCCTGCATGTGGGTCTCCTTGTCCTGCTCAGTCTGTCATGACACTGGGTAAGACCATGATTTCTCCTCAGAGCCCAGGGTAGTCCCCTGATGCTAGGTACTTTCTAAAGAAGAAAGATAACAGTTTGGGAAATTGAAAGGCAAAAATTGGGTGGCCCCATCTCTTCAGCATCTAGTGAGGGCCCCTTGGATGTGTTACAACATAGCAGAGGAGCTAAAAGAGAAAAGGCTGATGAATACAGAAAAATCCAAGACCATAGAGTGAACTCAATTTACAACTGTCTATTCTCAGCCTAGCACTTGGGAGGCAGAGGCAGGATCTCTGTAAGTTCAAGGCCAGCCTGGTCTACAAAGCTGCACAGAGAAACCCTATCTCAAAAAGAAAACTAACTCTCTAGAGCTGGAGTTACAACTGCTTGTGAGCTACCATGTGGGTTCTGGGAATTGAACCCAGATCCTCTGCAAGAGCAGCCAGTGCTCCTAACTGCAGAGTCATTTCTCCAGTCCCTTGAGAACTAACTTTCCCCAAAGCCCAATAGTAATCCCTTCCCAGGTTGATGACTTGATCACATTAGCCACCACCCCTACCACACTGTCACGCTGGAGAATGGCCCCTACTACCTGATTCCTCAGGAGACAAACACCCTTATCCACGTGAGGAACATCCCTCAAGAAATGACATTTCAAAAACAGCAAGGGAAAATCAAGATCTGAAAAAGCATGAGAGAGACTAGGGGACAATGGTTCTGAGAATTGGTGAATTGCTCTGCATGGCTGGTGAAGAGAGGTTGGTGACAGGTGAAGATCCCTGAAGCCTACCATGATGGGCTAAGAATCAGGGATCGTATACCACACACCCTAAGAACTCTGGAGAGGCTTACATGGAGTTCAGGCTTTTACAGAGTAACATGTCTATTTTCCTACTATGTGTAGACCCCTCTCTAGCTCCTTCCCATGCACTTGGGAGTGGGGCAGATCAAGCCTTCAGAGCATCCCAAAGACTGGGCTGGAGGCAGCCTCTGAACAGGGGGAGCTGAGAAAAGTCCCAAGCGATGACTAAGGCTGCACTCCAGGAAGCAAGAAGATGGAGGAGTAAGCCACAGAGGCAGGAAGTCATGTATGGCTAGAGCCTACTCCCGTCTGAGTCACAGCAAGGTAAAGCCTGCTGTTGCCCAGCAACAGAAGCCCCAGCTCCTGGCTTGGATTCCAGCTGGCTAACCCTTCCCCTCCCAAGGAGGGCAATCTGGTCTCCAGCTACCAAATGTTAAAGGCCTGAACTCACCTGCATCAAGCTACCTGCCATTCAGCCTGTCCCAGAAAGCAGAAGCTTGAGATGGAGGACACAGAGTCCACTGCACTCTCGTTCCCTATCCCATTAAGAAAACCAAAGCTCAGGGCCTCACCCAAGCGTGCACAGCTAACAAAAGGCAGAGCCGAGGTGGGAGTTCCAGGTTCCTGGCTCCTTCCTTTCATATGTGAGACCACTTTATCCATTAGGTGCAAGCTGGAAGTCCCTAGGGCAAAAGAACTAAAGGCCTAGGAAAGAAGGATTAGTTCCAAAAGATGAAAAGAAAACTGAAAAATCAAATTAAATAAAATGTCTAACGCTTATAAAGTTGGCCATTGCACTGGCTTCATGAATTGGAGCCGTTTATAATGTATAATTGAATCAGTCTCTTCTGACCAAATCATTTCAAAAGCAAATTTATTTCAAATCCTTTTATTTGTTAGAGCAAGAAGGAAAAAAACAACACATAATGAGAGACAAATGTTGTATATGATGAGAGAGGCTTCCAGTGTGAGATGATGACAACTCAGTGGAGGTTCTGCATGGCACAAACTGGAGCACCCTCTGGTCAACAGGGCGTTGAGTGAGAGTTGCAGCCTGGTAGAAGGCTGTCCAGGAGCATAGCGGTTCTGCAGAACTCCCCTGAATACAAAAGCTTGGTGTGTTGCTAGCTGAACTGCAGCCCCAGCAACAGTCGCTTCCCACCCTGAGCATGCTCACTGCAGCTCCTCACACCCTGCAGAATCCACTGATCCTATTAACGATAAGAGGCCAGGGGAAAGCCCAAGTCTCGTGTTCTGAACAGATTATGTTGATGGAAACAAGATAGAGGCTGGGTGCTCAGCTGTATCAGGGTGCCTGGGAGAGGCCTCCCTACAGTCAAAAGTAGCACTCCCATGTTGCCTGGGAAAATGGGAGATGAACGATGCTGTAATCTCATTTTTAGTGAGATAATCCCCACATGCCTGGGGATCCAGCTCCCCACCCCCACCCATCTTCACAAGGCCTTTGGAGAGAAGTTTAGGTAAGTAGCTATGGATTAGAAGACACAGGCTCAGGACCTGGAGACCTGGGCTCTACTCCTGGACACAGTCAAACTAGCTGACTTCAGCCAAGAAATAGTTCATCCCTCTGAACCTCCATTTCTTCTAGTATAAGATGGAAGGGGGGGGGAAGAGATGGCCATTTCAAAGCTTACCTCCTGCTCTAAAAGGCTGTGAAGGTCAGCTTCTCTCTGCAGCCATGTAGTTCCTGCTCTGAACTCTGAGAGATCCCAAAATCCCATTCACACTCAAGAACTCAGTCCCCGCTATGACTATTGGAGCTGCTGGTCCTATCCTGGACTCCATCATTTCAATTGAATAGATAACTGGACACCAGGGATGTTGGGGACCCCAGGTGTTTTTCCACTTAACACAAGAATCTTCCATGGTGTGATTCTGCTCGCCCGCCCCTGCCACTGTGCTGCTCTGGTGACACATGCTCCTTTGCCATGCTTTGCAACCCTCAATACAATAGTATCCATTTCCCTTGATACAGAGTCATTCCTCTTTCCAGGAAATACTCAAAGAGAAAGATAACGTTGTTTTCTCTGTCTCGTCTCATCTCACCATTGCTGGTGCCCTCACTCTTTCTCTTCTATCGGAGCTGCTGTCTGATGCTGTCTCCACTTATCTTGAAGAATTTCCCTCAGCATTTTGTGTCGTGAGTATCTGCTCGGCTTTCGCTCATCTGAAATGGCTTGATGATGCCTTCGTTTTGATATGAAATAGACATTTTTCACTGGATGCAGAATTTTGCATTGGCTGCTTTGGTTGTTTGTTTTGCACTTCACTGTACCAGCAACATCACTCTGTCGTCTCGGGATCGCTGTTGTTTGGGTGAGAAATCCGTTATCACTCCATTATTAGTGTTCCCCTGTATATAAAGCCCACTTGGTTCTGCTTCAATGTCTCCCTCTCTTTGTTTTTTGTTTTTTGGGTTTTTTTTTTTTGGTTTTTTGTTTGTTTGTTTATTTTTTGGTGATTTGATGTTGATATGCCCAGGCATAGACCAGGCTGGCCTCGAACTCACAGAGATCCGCCTGCCTCTGCCTCCCAAGTGCTGGGATTAAAGGCGTGCGCCACCAATGCCTGGCGCCGGGATTTCTTAGAGCTATATATTTGTGTTTTCACAAAATTGGAGAAAATTGGGGACACTGTTCTTTCTTTACAGTTCTCTGCCTAATTCTCTCTGCTAGTCTTCTTGTTAATTACACATATGACAGACCACTTCATGTTGTCTCCTATGACACTAAAGCTGTTTGACTTCATCTCAACCACTATTTTCTTCTTTACAAACTGGATAATTTCTTTGGTCTACCTTCAGTTTCACTCATCTGTCCAATTTCATTGCCATCTTCAATTTGCTATTAAGCCCATTAATAAACTTTTTTCTATTTCCTCTCTCTCTCTCTCTCTCTCTCTCTCTCTCTCTCTCTCTCTCTCTCTCTGGAGGGGTGTTCAAGACAGGATTTCTCTGTGGCTTTGGAGGCTGTCCTGGAACTAGCTCTTTGTAGAACGGGCTTGGTCTCAAACTCACAGAGATCCACCTGCCTCTGCCTCCTGAGTGTTGGGACTAAAGATATGTGCCATCAACGCCTGGCTCCTATCTCATTTTTAAATTCTGGAATTTCTATTTGGTTCTTTCATTTCCCCTCTCCTTCCTGTGTTTTTAGCGTGTGTGTGTGTGTGTGTGTGTGTGTGTGTGTGTGTGTGTTTAGATTTATTTATTTTCATTTCTTTATATGTATGAGTGTATTGCTTGCATGGATATATGTGCAACCAGGTGCATACCTGATGCCAGAGAAGACCAGAGGAGGGTGTCATATCCCCTGGAATTAGAGTTATAAACAGTTTTTAATCACCATGTGAATGCTGGGAGCTGAACCCAAGTCCTCTAGAAGACTAGCAAATGCTCTTAACTGTAGAGCCATCTCTTCAGCCCTAAGTCTATGTATATTTTAATAGCTTCTTTTAAAAGATCTTTTTTTTGTCAACTAATTCCAGTTTGAGTCATTTTGACGTCTGTTTGTATTGGCTTCCTGTCCTGTGACATTAATCCCATTTTCCTGCTTCTTTGTATCCAGCAGTTCTTAGCTGTATACTCATCAGTGTGGGTGACACATTATAGAGACTCTGGGTTCTTCCTTTTCTCCGGGATGAGAGCTAGAGTTTGTTCTAATGGGAGGTTAAGTTACTAGGTAACCACCCTGAACTCCTGTTTTACATTGTTAAAGTTGATCTGCTTTAGTTTTGCTCTCAGTGGTACAAGTCCCTAGACCTGAGGCATAGCTTCCGTACCATTCTCTGAAAGTCCAGTGGGAGGAAAATCCAAGATTCCACTAAGTCTCAATGACCTGACAGGATCCATACTTTCCTCTGTTTCCCTAAAACTCTGTGTTCAGCTGCTTTAGCCTGTCCGCTGTTTGTTTCTCTGAGCTCCTTGGTCTCAACCCTGTATATTTCAGAGATTTGAAGAGAGTACTTACGTTGATCTGGTGGCACCTCCCTGGCACCCTGTCCTCTCAGTCTTCTTACTGCCAGCTTCTATCTATTCTCGAAGCCTTGAACTCTGTTAGTAAGACCAACACTCTCAGCCTAAGTCATGGTTCCAGTCTGCATTTTCTAAACACGTCATCCATGTGTTCCTTCCTTTCAAGGCTAGAATAGCTTTCATTGTCTGCCCACCACCGAACACTCTTCAGTATCTACAAGTACGAGCTCATTATTTATCATCTATAAAAGATATATCTTGGCATAAACCACTATCAAACCTGGAAGTTAGACTGGAGAGATGGATCAGCATCATGAGCATGTGCACTCTTGCAGAAGACCCGAGTTCAATTCCCAACACTCACTTCAGGTGGCTCACAACAACCCAGAACTCCAAGGCGATCAGCTGCCTCTGGCCTTCACAGGCTCCTGTACTCATGTGCACAAATAAATATATTTGTAAACTGGAAATAAATTCAAAGAAGTTTTATTTCATAACTGATATTCTATTTCTAAAAAAAAAATAAAGACAGTATCCATCATAGGAAAAAACAGAACCTCATGGGGCTGGTTGATATTTATGTTAGAATTTAGAATTTCTTCACTATAAATTTGTCAATGCCTGTTATGATTTGAAACTGGAATGTTCCTCCATGGACTCATTTTGAACACTCAGTCCCAGCTTCTGGTACAATACTGAAGACTGTGCAGGCTTTAGGAGACAGAAAAAGGCCACGAATGGGCAGGCCTTTAAAAATAAGATATGACTCTAGTTCTGGTTCCAAGGACTCAGATTCATGACTGTCACCATGTGAACCAAGCCACTGCCTCACACTCCCTCTGCCTCAGATGGGATGAGTGCCCCACCCTGCCTTCTCCACCATGACAGACTAAAATCCCCTAAATGGTGACCCTAAACAACCCTTTCTTTCCTTAAGTGCCTTCTGTCAGGTATTTTGGTTACAGTAATAGGAAAGAAACAAATACACAACTCAGGGAAGGCTCTTTACTCAGCCCCTCACTCATCAGCTCAAGGCCACCAGACTCAGAGAGAGTCGGCAAGCTGGAGAGCTGCTGGTGTGGGTGACTTAACTGAAGGTGGCCCTGTCTCACCCTGGTCCCCTGGCCTGAGATCCTCTTCTGCCCTGATCTTGGGTCCTAGTTACTGTGACAGCTTCTGCCTTGTCCCAAAGCCAAGTCCTTTCTTGACTATCAGCTCTAGCAGCAGCAGGATTCAGTATTCTTCCCTTGGACACAAAGCCCAGACTTAAAACCATATCTGCCTCTCCAGCATAAGTTATCATTGGTGTTTTTTATTTTAGCCATTCTGACAGGAAAAAGATGGTTTCTCAAAGAACCAACTCTTGGTGACATTGATTCTTTGAATTGTTTTCTTTGTTTCGACTTTATTGATTTCTGCCCTCAGTTTGATTATTTCCTCTGGGGTGAATTTTCTTCCATTTGTTCTAGAGCTTTCAGTTGTAATGTCAACTCTCTGGTGTGACTCCTCTCTTCCACTGCTGGTGGGAGTGCAAACTTGTACAGCCACTTTGGAAATCAGTATGGTGATTTCTCAGGAAAATGGGAATCACTCTGCCACAAGATCCAGCAATTCCACTCTTAGGCATATACCCAAAAGAAGCACGTTCATACAACAAGGACATCTGTTCAACAATGTTCACAGCAGCATTATTTGTAATAGCCAAAACCTGGAAGCAACCTAGACACCCCTCAACTAGAGTGGATACAGAAAATGTGGTACATTTACACAATGGAGTGTTACTCAGCAGAAAAAAAAAAATGGAATCTTGAAATTTGCAGGCAAATGGATGGAACTATAAGAAACCATCCTGAGCAAGGTAACCCAGTCACAAAAAGACAAACATGGTATGCACTCACTCATATATGGATTTTACACATAGAGCAAAGGATTACCAGCCTATAATCCACACCACTAGAGAAGTTAGGCAACAAGGAGGACATACATGGTCCCCTGTTGAAGGGGAAAGGGACAAGATCTCCTGAGCAAATTGGGAGCATGGGGAGAGGGGAGAAGGAGCTAGGAGAATGAGAAAGGGAGAAGAGGAGGGGTGAGGAGGACATAAGGGAGCAGAAAGTTTGTGTAGGGGGAAGAATAGAGGAGAGCAAAATAAGAGATACCATCAGAGAAGGAGCCAGTATAGGTTAAAGAGAAATCAGGCACTAGGAAAATGTCCAGAGATCTACAAGGATGACACCAACTAACCATCTAAGCAACAGTGGGGAGGCTACCTTAAATGCCCTCCCCTGATAATGAGATTGATGACTAACTTATATGCCATCCTAGAGCCTTCATCCAGCAGCTGATGAAAGTAGAAGCAGACAGCTACAGCTGAACAGTGAACTGAGCTGGAATCAAGTTGCAGAGGAGGAGTGATGAGCAAAGGGGTCAAGACCAGGCTGGTGAAACCCACAGAAACAGCTGACCTGAACAAGGGGGAGCTCTAGGCTCCCAGACTGATCACTTGGAAACCAGCATGGAACTGATCCAGACTCCATGAATGTGGGTGTCAGTGTGGAGGCCTCGGAAATCTATGGGACCTCTTGTAGTAGATCTGTACTTATCCCTAGCATAGCAATGGACTTTGGGAGCCCATTTCACATAGAGGGATACTCCCTGAGCCTAGACACAAGGGCCTAGGCCCTATCCCAAAGGATATGCCAGATTCTGAAGACCCCCCCTATGGAAGGCCTCACCCTCCCTGGGGAGCAAAAAGGGTATGGGTTAGGTAGGGTGTTAGTGGGGGGCAGGGGAGGAAGGGAGGGAGAGGGAACTGGGATTGACATGTAAAACAGTCTTGTTTCTAATTTAAATTTAAAAACGGAGGAAAAAAACATATCTCCCAGTCTCTGCCACATGATGCACTAGCCAGCAAATAGCAGAGGGTCGATATATATTGATTTGACTTGACTGGTGGCTCTCAACCTCTTCTTACAACCAAATATTTTTGTAAAGCTCCTATATTAGTTAACTACTAGTGTATAACAAACCAGTACAAAGCTTAGTGGCCTAAAAATAATTTATTACTTGTCATGCTTCTTTAGCTGACTGGGTCATGATGCCACCTGCAAAAGCTAAAAGGTTAGCTGGGACGGGATGTGTGGGGTGGTTTTCTTTTTTTTTTTTTTTTCTCGTGTCTGAAGTTGGTCTGGATGAAAGCAGGTGTCCTACATTCACTTCCACCCTCCTCCAGACTCATCCATCTTCTTTGCTTGATGGGTGGTCCCAAGATGGAATTCCAGGAGGGTAGACACAGAAGTACAGAGTTCTTGAAACTCACAGAATCCCTTTTAAGTGTTCATTTTACTCATCAAGTTGACTGAACTATGTGTACCCAGATATTTGACTAAGTACTCTTTTAGGTATTTTTGTCATGTGTTTGAAGGACTGTGTGTGTGTGTGTGTGTGTGTGTGTGTGTAGTGAATTTACTGGACTGACTTACAGGCTGCAATCCAGCTAATCCAATAATGGCTGGCTGAGAACAGGAAGTCCCAAGAATCCAGTGGCTGCTCAGTCAACAAGTCTGAACATCTCAGCTGGTCTTCAGTATATGCTGGAATCCCAAAGTAGACTCTAATGCCAGTGAGGAATGGATGTGCTAGCAAGGCCAAGCAGGCAAGGAGCAAAAGCTTCCTTCTTCTATGCACTTATATAGACTTCCAGCAGAAGGTATGGCCCAGATTAAATGTATGTCTTCCCATCTCAAGACCCAGATCAAAGGTGTGTATCTTCCTGCCTCAAAGGTCTGGACTAGAAGTAGATTCACCTACTTCAAGCAAAGCAAAACATCTCTCACAGATGTTCCCTCCATTTCTAGATTGTAGTTCATTCCAGATATAGTCAAGTTGACAACCAAGAATAGCCATCATAGAGGTTAACTTTTGTGTTGGTCCACTGAATAAAGCACATTGCCTTTCTCAAAGGAAGTGGACCTCATTTAATGAACTGAAAGTCTGACTAGACTAAAAAGATTGACCTGCCAACAAGTTAGCAGGAATCATGCCTGGAAGGTGGCATTCCATAGCCATTACACACTCTACCATGGCACTTTCCACGACCCTTAAGATGAGAGTGCAGAAAATAGAGCCAATCTACAGGGAAATGTTTAAAACCACAAAATACAAATAATTCACTACACACGATATAAGAGATATAGGAAAAAGAATCACTTTATAACAAACGCAATATGCATTTCAGTATATAAATGTCTGGGCATTGTTGCACTGGGAGACATCATGATGTAATCAGCCTTCTGTGTTTATATGCAGAACAGCACGTGTGGAGTGACACAGGAGGGTGACACTGATGACTCAGACATTATGAGCATCATTGTCATCAGTGATGATTTCAAAATGAGGATCAACTATTGGAAATTTTCAGAACAGAGCCGAACTAAAATTCCCCTGATTTGCATAGCCATGTCCTCCACTAGACAGCACAGACTAAAAACTAGACCAATGGGCTTAGCTTCCAGATTCAGACAACTATGAAAACGTTATGCACCCACAAGAATGTCTAGCTGGACATTTGAAGTCCAGCAAGACAAAGGATAACTTGTTGGGACCATCATAGAATTAGGCACTCAGTCTTAAGCACACACTGAAGTTTGAGATGACCCCTAGGGGGCATTGGTGACAGCTGAGAACAATCAGCCAGTGAAGTGTTACAACAAAGCTATGTACCTACCACAGACCCACTGTATAGAAAGGCTCCAGGGCATTGTCAGAGACAATGCACCACCTGGTAGAACCAACAGTTAGGTTCTGGGGAGAAAACAAAGTGTCTGGAGGAGTCAAGAAAAACAATGAAAGAAACAGTAGGTAGTCCCCAGAAGATCCTTGGAGAAGTGTTAGTGTTTCCCAGACCTCTCCTAGTCATGAGAGACACATCAATGTGGCCCCTTATAGACAGGTCAAGTCATGTTATAGAGGTGGCTCATAAACCCCACCATGAGGCCATGAAAGTGGCAGGTGGGCAGTTGTTTGGAATCTCTGTTAGAGGACTTGTCCCTCTGTGGTAGCAGGGGCGGGGGAAATCAGGCTATTTCTGCCAAGAAAATCTGGCTCAGGAATTACCTTGAGATTTAGCTTTGGAAGCCACAAGCTTTCTCTCCAAACTTTATTTGAGCAACAAGAGAACGTCGCAGCTTGATCTGATGACTGTGAATGATGTTACCAGGTCCCCACAGTCACGGGGAGACAGCCAAGGCCCTGCTGGTGTCTGCATGTGGCAGGCACACTCTCAGTGTGATCTATGGCTTGTGGAGTCATCTCTGTTAATTAAACTCCTTAATATAATTTTGAGGTAAGGGAGCTTGGCCCGTGTTCCAGACAGTCCCTGGAGGCCTGGGGAAGTGGGAGAACATGCCATCTGGCAAAGTACCACAAAGTTTAATCACCTGGGAGAAATCGGAGAGAGCGGTACTGGGGGAAGAGGGAGGAGGAGATGGGCAGATGGGCAGATGGAATTCTCTGTTCTCTGCTCACCTGCCCAGTGATGGCAGCAGTGGTTGGGAGCAGACCTCTGTATCCCAGCTGTGTGACCTCCCAAGGCAGCTTCCAACTGCTCCTGAAGGACAAGGAGGCTATTGTGTGGGTGTTTCTCCTCTAGCAAGCAGTTCTTGGGCCTGTGCTATCAGGCCTCCCTGACCTCACTGACTCCTCTGGCTTTCCCCACCTCAACCAAACCCTCTTATTCCTCAGATTGTGTTTGTGGAAGACCATGATGGCTCCACATTCACTCACAACTGTGTACCATTGGAAGGAAATCAATACATAATTACGTGTTCTGTCTGTTGCACAGCTCAGAGCCAAGCAGATCTGGAATTAGCAAGAAGGGAAAGTCAACAGAGTGGTCAAGGCTGGTCCAGCAGGTGCACTCCAGCTGAAGGGAAGAAGCTGGGGAAAGGGGCCAACAGTCAGTCTTAGCTACATCAGCTCCACTTCATGTATCCATGTCCTCAAATGAGTTCAGACAGCACTGCTGGCTATGTGACTTCTCACCAGAATTCACGGATAAATCTACAGCAGCCTCCTCGCCTGCCTCCGGCCTCCAATCTCTACTGAGCACAGGCGCCCTTCACCCAAATCAAATCACCTTCCCAAAGTGCAAATTGGACTGTGTCACCACCTGCTGAGGTCATTTTTACAGGCAGCTTGAGGTTTAAAGCCCCTTTGCATGAAGTCACCAAGGCCCAGTAAGATGCCAGTCCAGTCAGTGGACCCTCTGCAAAGTGGAAAACATAAGAAACCTGACTTGCCAACACTGTGTAGGGATCCTATGAGATAACCACACACCTCTTCCCAGGCCTGGCACACTGTAGGCACCATGTAACCAGCAGCCATCTCTTCAGCTTTTGCTATTATCGCTGTTCACAGTTCTAGAAGCCAGCGCCACCTCCTCCTCCTCCGCAGGCCTCCTTTACTGGTTTTCCAGAGCAGCACTTAGAATGCAGGGAGCCTCCAGCATCTTCTTCCCACCTGCGGAGGCTCCAAGAACCAAGTGACTCTAAGTGACATCTTGGGGTGGGGGACCATTTCTCTTGGGGACACGATGATGGCAGGCGCATGGGAGAAGGTGTGGACAGAGGTGGCTGAAGTTAGTTCATGTCTCAGATGATGCAAAGATCCCATCTCCATCTGGGTCTCACAAGGGACATGTATTCTACCACTGCCCAAAAAACGGCACCCTCAATAGCCCTCCCTCTGTTCCCTATGGTCAAGATTGCTGGAAGGAAAGCAGAAGTCTTCCCTTGACTATATTCAAAGAGGCAGGAGTTGGGGCCCTCTGCATGGAATATCCCACCCAACTGAGAAGAGCCCCTGCAAGGTTCAGTTGATAAAGCACTTGCCTTACAAGCATAAGGACCCTGAGTTTAATCCCAGGACCCACATTTTAAAAGCCAGGCATAGTGCCATACACCTGTAATCCACTAAGGAGGTGGGGACAAGTAAATCTCTTGGGGTTTCAGGCAAGTCTCTTGGTGAGCTCCAGACCAATGAGAAACCCTGTCTTAAAAAAAAAAAGTGGATAGTTCCTGGGTAATGACACTGGAAGCTGTCCTTTGGTCTGTATGTGTGCGTGTGCACACACATACATGAACACACAGAGAGACAAGGAACTACTACCAATAGCTGGATAGATATCTAAAGTGTGTGTGTGTGACACTCAGGACCAAAGGCACAAACCAGGAATACAGGAAGCCAGTTGAAGGTAAACCACAGAGCAGAGAAAAAGTCTGTGGGAGGGCTAGAGATGACTCACAGGTTAAGAGTACTAGCTGCTCTTCCAGAGGTCCTGAGTTCAATTCCCAGCAACCACATGGTGGCTCACTGCCATCCTTAATGATTTCTGGTGTCCTCTTCTGGCACACAGGCATACATGCAGGAAGAATATTGTATACATAATAAATAAATAAAATTTTTCTTTAAAAAAATAGAAAATCATTTTTTAAAAAGTCTGTGAGTAATAATGGCCCTGAGAAGAGGTGACCCAAAGGGATCCATGAGTGTGGTCAGTATTATCTTACTCTTTGCTAGGGATGACAGTCAGGAGGGAAGGGGTAATGCACAGAAGCCCCCGGGGACCACCCCTGTTACCATAAATCTTTCCGCCAAAAGCCGCCTGAGCCCCACCACCATGTGTGAGCTTTATGCCAGCTGCCTGCCTGAGTTAGGGCCCAAATGAATACACAGAAACTTGTATTAGGTTCAAAGCTGCTTGGCCAATGACTAGGATTCTCATCTGTTAGCTCAGTCTTAATTATCATACATCTATATATTTTATAAGACTTATCTTAACGGACACCTTATTGGCATCCCTCCTTGCCGATGGATCACATTGTGCTGCTGGAGCAGGAGCAGAGGGGAAAAGAGGGAACTTCCCGTTTCTCCTCTCTCAAATATGAGTCTCCTTGCTATGTCACTTCCTGCCTGGACCACCACTTTTCAACTACATCTCCCAGAATCCTCTTTGACTCCTAGTTCCATCTAACTTGCTGTCTCATTGGCCAAACAGTATTTTATTCAACAATCAATAAGATAAACATACACAGAAGTACTTCCCCCATCACTCCCCCCTTTGTCTTCCAGGCAGGAGTGAATCAATGCACCTGTCCCTACCTCTACCCAAGCAACTCCAGATTCTAATTGGTCCCACTTTGTCCCATGTTCTCTTCCCTTGAGGGCAACTACACCTGACCATCCAAGTACTTTTTTTTTATAGAGTTTTACTATGTAGACCTATCAGGCCTGAAACTCACTATGTAGATCAGGCTGACTTCAAACTCACAGAGATCCTCCTGCCTCTGCCTCTGGAGTGCTGGGATTAAAGGTGTTCACCCTCATACCTAGACATCTTATCCACTTCTCTCTTCCAGACCTTGATATCTCCAGCACTCTCTCGGCCTGAGTCTCTATTTCATTTGCAGATTATTTTTGCCAAAATTGTTCCAGAAGGCAAATTCTTCTACAGCATTAAAAAATAATTTATAGAAATAATGTTCCTTTAATAAAAGCCACACAGAATTATACAATTTTTATAGTGCATGACAGGATAAGAAAGGTCTAAGCTCTTATAGAAAAATATTAATGTCTCCAGCTGCAGTGTGCTTGGAGTGCGGCTACCTCCTCCGGCTAGTATAACGTACCAACTTGGAAAGCCAACTACTCATCCTGCAGCCCAAACCTCATCCAAAGAGTTTCTCTCGACCTGGCTCATAGTATGGGAACAGGAAGAACTAACTCACTCTGACTGCATCTTCTGTTTCTGCTTTTTTAAAAATATATAATTAAACAGTTAGTGGCTAAATTGCATTGTAATTGATTGCAAAATTGCTTTTTTAATGAGATTTAGACACTAGGAAATAGTTTTTTCTCTCTCTCTTCAATGTGCCCAAAGTGAACTTGGTCATTTTAACAACAAACTGTCTCCCTGGTTGTCTTCTAGACACACATAATTCTGAGATCAACAGACAAAAGGGGCTCAGCTGCCTTGGGAAGAGAGGGCTGGAACCAGAAGTCCCTCCCCAACCCCTGCAGGGATGGCAGCTTTGAGACACCTTCTTCCCAGAACTCTCAGAGCATCCCATTCCACCCCACCCAAGGATGCCTGAACTGTCAGGATGAGGGGAAGTCCTCAAATCATACCATCTGGGCCTTCATTTCCCAGCTCTGGCTGCTGAAGTGTTTCCTCTACCTCAGTCCATCTTGCCACATGCCTGTCCACATCAGGAAGACATGAGACACACATGTACCCCACCATGAGCACATATGGCAGACTAACATCCTCACACACAGCTGCAGAATCTCAGGCTTTCTAGAATCTCATGTATAGGGTCTAACATGCAGTTGCTGAAAACATAAATGCTCTTTACACTCTCCTGGAAAAGCCAAAGCTGGGGACACTGATGGTTCTAACAGTTCCCAGTGTCAAATTCCACTATGCACTTATCTGAGCATCAATTTACCAATGTTCTATGCAATCCTTGAAATCTGGGGCCATTGAGATGGGGCTGACAATGGGAGAGGGTAGACAAAGCACCTGGACCACACACACACACACACA
Organism: Cricetulus griseus; assembly: GCF_003668045.3. Classification (NCBI taxonomy): domain Eukaryota; kingdom Metazoa; phylum Chordata; class Mammalia; order Rodentia; family Cricetidae; genus Cricetulus; species Cricetulus griseus. The sequence continues at coordinate 85,845,660 of NC_048600.1, forward strand.
CACACACACACACACACACACACACACACAAACACACACTTGGTCTGTCTGTTTGAAAATTGGGCTTCCACTCAAGAGATTGTAGGAAAGGTCCTAGTGACTTGGCGTGAGGATGTGACTTGATGATTGGATAGCTGGATGATAGCTTAGATAGCTGGATGATAAAATACTTAGCATTAAAGGAATGTGCTTCATGGTAGAGTACTTAGCTAGCATGTGGGACACCCTGAGCTTGACCCTCCAGAACTACCAAAATAAAAGGCAAGGCCTTTAGAAACATAGCCCAGGAGAAGAGTTCCAGGGCCTGTGTTTTGTCACCAATTCATCAGATGCTCAGGGAAACAGGGAAGCAGGAGACAGCAGGAGAAAGGCTCAGCAGATGAATAGCAGTAGGTCCAGTCTCAGCCTGGGCCTGGAAGAGCTGAGCTCTGCAGTGTAGATGACACCCCAGAGTCAGCACCTCCCCAAGATACAAAACAGGGACTTCTTAGACCCCTGCTGTAGTCCTGTTGTTGTGTGGACAGCACAACTGAAAGGTGAGGTGGATGCAATTTGGCAAGGGAGGACACTCGGGCCAGACTGCTTCTGTAAAGGGCCTGGCATTTTTAGGTTGCACTATGTGGATCACACAGCCTCTGTTGCAATGATTCACTATTGGTCTGCAAATTCAGTTACAGACAAGACAGAGATAAGTGGGAGTGGCCGTGTCCTAGTAAGACTTGACTTATCAGAGTGCTGTTTATGTCTAAGAAGGTTCTTTCCTGTGGACCCAGCATTCAGGAGGGTAACATGGGAGAATAGCTTGACACAGAAGTTGGAGACTAGCCTGGGCAGCAGGGTAATACTCTTTTAAAAAACATTTTAAAGCAAGCTGAGTATAGTAATGCACATCTTAAACCTTTAATCCCAGAGACAGACACAGGCAGACCTCTGTAAATTAAAAGCCAGCCTGATGTACATAGGGAGTTCCAGGCTAGTTATAGATACATGGTAAGATTTAGCTGGTGGAGGGGGAGGAGGAGGAGGGGGAGGAGGAGGAGGGGGAGGAGGAGGAGGGGGAGGAGGAGGAGGAGGCAAAAGGAGTGGGACTGGGGAGGAAGAAGAAGAAAGGGGGTGGAGAAGGAAGGAACGAACGAACGAACGAAAGAAGGAACGACGGAAGGACAGAAGAAAAGAAGGAAAAGGAAAGGAGGAAACAAACAAAATCCAGGTTGATCTGAAGAAGGAAAGTACAAAACACAGTCAAGGAGGGCAGGGCTTGTGACCATCAAGGGAAGATGCTGACCCTGCTAGCGAGGGCAGGGAAGCACGAACTGGTTTGTATCTGGATGGAACATCACCCTAGGATCTGACTTGGTCTGTGTAATAGCCAAACATCAAGAGAGGACTGAAACTTCAGTCCATCCAGTAGACTCCAGATCTGCCTGAGGAATTCTAGTCCTCTTGAGAGCTGAGAGACCTAACTCTAAGAACCTGTGACCACAGCCACAGGGCAACTGCACTGAATTACTACAGGGTAATTCATTGTTTTTTTTTTTTTTTTTAAGTGCGCCTGTGACTCAGGGATGAGCTCATGAAACCCCATGGATGATGCAAGGTGGACCAGGCAAGTTCTCGGTGTCCACTGCTTTCATGTGGCTGGGACCGCAATGCCTGGCAGAAACGACTTTAGCTTCACAGGTTTCAAAGGAGTTCAAGTTCATCCTGGTGGGGAAAGCACGATGAAATTAGTGGTGGTGGGAATGTAGAACTGTGCAGGCTAGTTCCGTGTCAGCTTCTCACAAGCTAGAGATATCTGGGAAGAAGGAACTTCACTTGAGAAAACACTCCCACTAGACTGGCCTGTAGGCAAACCTATGGTGCATTTTCTTGATTATTACTGACGTGGGGGTCCCAGAGTGCCACCCCTGGGCAGTGGTCCTGGGTGCTATAAGAAAATAGGCTGGGCAAGTTGGTAAACAGTGTTCCTCCATGGTCTCTTCACCAGTTCCTACCTCCAGGTTCCTTCCTTGAGTTCCTGCCTTGACGTTACTGGAAGGTGGACTATAAGCTGAAGGATGACATAAACCCTTTCCTCCCCAAGTTACTTTGATCATATTATTATTATTATTATTATTATTATTATTATTATTATTATTATTGAATAGACATTGTAACTAAGCTGGAGACGGAAACTCCTCACATGGTACAAACCAGGAAGCAAAGAATGCAGAGGGTCCCCAGACGTGAGTGAAACCTCCAAAGACCTATCCCTAGAGGTCTACTTCCACCAGGTAGTCTGCCACATCCAGAAGATTCCACAGCAGCGCCACCGTCAGGGATGCTAGTGCCCACACACATGAGCCTGTGGGGATGCTTCACACTCAAACCAAGGCACCCACTCTCTTCGTATTACAGAACAAGACTGAAGGCCTGGGAAGTGAAGTGACCCCTCAAGATCACACAACCAGGTGTGCAAACCAGACCTGGAGATCAGAGCTACTTTTGAAATCAGTGAGAATTCAACTTTCTCCCGGCCTGTGGTTCTAACTTGAGAACATTGCAGCCACTCAGCATGCATTTCTAGAATTTAGCACACATTAGACCAGCCTGTATCTTCTCTAAGGAAACATGATATGAGGCGTGTATGTATTTCAAATAAAAAGTAGCTTCAATTTTTCAAGGTTTATGAAATGAAGCGGCCTGAGGCATGTCTTGCAAGGGGGTCGGATTTACACAAAACAAGCTGCTGGTGCTGGGAGACATTCGCTTATCCCCTGACCTCTGGCAAGTCTCTTCCTCACCCAACAGTTTATTCTCAGCTGTTACACACCGGAATGGGATCAATGCTCACTGGAGTCTCTCTCTACTCGAAGAAAAATGCTTTAATCAATTAGGTCTGGGCATTAGGCCAACATTTTCACATTCTCACCATAAACCATTCTGTAAGCTGAAAGAGGAGGCAGAGGTATTTGGGGTTCACTGAAAGGAGTCTGAAGTGATCTCCCTCTAGGCCATGGGGCCTCTGGACATCAAAGCCAGCAGGAGCCAGAAAATGGGCAGGCCACTGTTGTAACTTTGCAGGTGGCCAGCAGCCTCTCCCTCCCAAAAAAAAATCACATACTTCTCAGACCTATACACTAGGGACCTCTGATCACAACCCAGCATTTCACAAGGGCACTAGACCTGAACAGGGTCTCTCTTCCTGTTCAGGAAGAGATCACAGCTAATACAACTTCCGTGAGGAGCTGGGGAGACAGCTCGATGGGTAAAGTGCTTGCTGCATGAGTGTGAAGACCTAGCTTTGAGTCCCCAGAATACACATCAAATCTGGGAGTAGTAGATCACATCAGTAATCCCAGCACTCCTACAATGAGACGGGAGCGGAAACAGGAGAATCCCCAGAAGCTAGAGGACCAGCTAGCCTGGAATGCACAGCAGGGAACAATAAAAGAGAGACTCTGTCTCAAAAAAAGATAGAAAGCAAAGATCAAAACCCAAGGTTATCCTCCAGCCTCCACACATGTACTGCAGCAAGCATTCATTCACCTGTGCTCATGAACTCACACTGGCATGCACACCCACAAACATGCAAATAAATAAATGTGGAAAATAAAAACTGTGACCTGGAGGAGCCAAAGCAACCCCTCACATATCCATCACTCCTTGAGGGAAGCTCAGCAGCCAGTTCCTCATCAGCACTGGGTCTCCAGCTCACCCAGCATCCATCTTCCCGGTGCTGCTCTGAGTACATGGTAGAGCCAATTGCCTGAAGTGGAGGAAAGAAAGCAGGTCAGAAATGGGGCTAGTGGGAATTATAGAGCATGTGTGGGGAAGGAAGCATTTGACGGAACTTCCTGGTCCATTCTGAATAGTAATGAGTGGCGTGTAGAAGTCAAGATTTTTATTTCTTGTTTTTCAAAAGCCACATTGATGGGAGAAGACTCACAATACAAACAGTGGTGATTGCAATCACTTGCTGTTCCCATGGCAACAGACAAGATTAAAAGGGCAAACAACGGAGCTGGAACTCTCTTCAGATTAAACTCTCCCGATTTTAATTGCCAGGCAGCACGCTGACACATGAAATCCCAGACTCTGTTTAACAAAATCAAAACCTCCCCTCTGCTACTGATGGGACTAATTCAGGCTGACCAGCCTAGTCCTCACTCTCCTCATTCAGAACTTGAAACACCACAAAAAGTCAAACCTCGAATATCTCCAGCACTGGAGTGTTCATTAGCTGCAGCAGAGAATGCCCCTATGTTGTACCCGTTGCTAGACTCCATTTAGGATCCCCTACTCTCACAGACACCAGCACCAAGCAGTCTTGTGCTTCCTGCTTTGCAGGCGAGGGGGCTGCAACTTGGGGAGATTAGGGTTAAAGTTATGTACTAGAAGGGGAAGAACCAAAAATGACACTCAGTACCATTCCATCTGTTCCCAGAATCCAGGTACTTTGCCAACCCTCTGCCCCTGGAGGAAGGAATGGAAAAGCATGGAGATGGTTGGCTTACAGGGGTGGCATAAGAATAGGACGGCTGGAGACAGCTAGACAGTTGACACCTGGTCCTGACCAAACTGTTCCCTGCTGGCCCCTGTCCCTCCCTAGAGAAGCTGCAGTTCTGAGTGAGGCCTCAGCTGTACCTCAGTGGCACTCAGCAGGGTGGCATTGTTGCTGTAGTATTCTTGGGTTTTCTTCATTCCTGGATGCCTGCTTTCCTTGGCTCCAGCTTCTTTCTCCCCTGAGTGGTGAGTTTCTGCCTCACACAGCTGCTCTGAGTTTGATCAGTCTGGTTCAAAGCCACCTCTGCAAGCCTAGGGGGGAGCAGACCTTCAGAAAAACAACACTGAAATGAAACAACAAAGAATTCGCTGGGAAATGATAATTGAACAAGCCACACGGGGCATCTGCTCTCCAGCCCTAGAAAAATGAAATCTATCTCTAAACTGTGCAGCCAGACATCAGTTGCCGCTCAACTTCTTATTGGGTACCTACTGTACTCAAGAGAAAATTGCTACATCATTCAGCACTGGGGCATACATCCAGGTGTTGCCACCAGCAATCACAGAGCAAGATACAAAGTAGCACATGATGCTGGACCACTGATGCTGAGCCCCGGTCCTGGAACGGAGGAAAGGAGCCTTTCCATCACTCACTCAGAGCAGCAACTTACCAAGTGTCCATACTTGCCCACTGCAAGTGTGAGTAGCAGGTTGGTTCCTACAGCCTGGAAGCCAGTCTGGAGAAGCCTGGAGAAAACAGTAAAAAGATTAAACATTCCCCTCACCACCCTAGAGTCCCTGGAGGGGCAAGAAGGGAAATAAAACACAGAAACTGATCTTGGACTTAATCCCTGGGTTGAGATGGGAGGAAAGGAGTTAGGAGGAGAGAGGGTTATTGAGGATGAGGGGTCTCCCTTGAAAACGAATGGCCCAAGCCAGACAATTCAGCTAGACTGACTGGTCAAAAGCCCCCAACAATCCTCCTGTCTCCACCTCCCCAACACTGGGGTTACAGACACATGCTGCCACACAATGGCTTATAAGTGGGTTCTGGCTTGAACATGAGTCCTCACACTTACACAGCAAGCCTGTTGAGCCATGTCTCCAGCCCCCAAAGCTATGAACAGTTTTGATAAACAAAATTTATAACTACCTCATACAAAAATGTTGTTATGACTCAGACCCTCATTCAGATGAGGGGCCCTGTGTGGCTTCAGGTCCATTCATCCTAAAGCATGCATTACAGGGCACACAGACCTGTGATCTGCCAAGGTGTAATGAACATCGGGTAACCAGGTTCCTTCCCTCTGTTTCCAGCCTCACATTTCTCTAAATGGTTTGTGCTACACTTAGTCATTTTAGTTTTTCTTCACATGAAACACAAACGCACATTCCTTCCCAAGTGGATTTTTAACACAGCTGCAGCAGACTGAAAGAGGAAAAAAACCCACTGGTGACGGATGCACCCTTACAGTGAGACTGAAGCCGAAACTGAAAACCAAGGACTGATCTTTGTGTACCTTTCAAATGGATGTGCTTTTTAAATTGGCAATTTGAAAAAATAAAATCAGTTTGAAGAATACAGTGCAAAGGGGGAACAGGCTGGGGTGTCGTTATAATTCTAAGTAGAGACTTCCTCCCTCTCAATTCAGATTTGCTTACAGAACAATTTGGTTTTAATGGGAAGACGCCCTTACTTCTCCTCTAGATTCTCTTCCTGCTGAGCCATCCCTCCAGCCCCCAAAGCTACAAACAGTTTTAATAAACAAACTTTAGAACTACCTAATGCAAAAATGCTGTTGCTGCTCTGACCTTCCCTTAAATGGGGGGGGGGGAAGGGCTGTGATTACTGCTATGGAGTTTTGCTTACATTGGGGTGGACTGCAAGGCCCTGGGGAGCATGGACTCAGAGGGACCAAGACAGGGTCACTTTCTCTTGCTACTAAAAAGAACTGCTGACCAAACACAGTAGAATCCCCTCAGAAACACAATGGCTACTCTTCTGTTTCTTTATTTCAAGTGTCCTGAGTGTTCCAAAAACAAATGGAGGTTTTACACTATCGAGGGTACCTGGAAGAACACGTGGGGGGGGCAGTGCCACAGCAGCCCCATCCTGTCACCATGGTTCAGGCACATCCCCGCTCTGGCTGATGGAGTTTTGGCAGCATGAGTAGAAATGTAAGGACTCCCCAGAAAATGTCAGGCTCAGATAGTTTGAGAGTCAGGAAACTCATGGTGGGGCTGTAAAAAGATTCATAGAAAACAGCTGTGGGGCTGGAGAGATGGCTCAGGGGTTAAGAGTTGCTGCCTGCTCTTCCAGAGGTCCTGAGTTCAATTCCCTGCAACCACATGGTGGCTCACAATCATCTATAATGAAGTCTGGTGCCCTCTTCTGACTTGCAGGCATACCTGCATGCAAAACATTATGTGTGATAAATAAATCTTTAAAAAAAAATAAAAGACAGCTGTGAAATGGAAAGACAAGAAGAGAAGTACAAAGCCTGGTGTGAGAATTCATGCTTGTTATCCCAACACATGATAGGCTGAGACGGGGAATAGTGAGTTTGTGGCCACCCTGAGCTACACAGTCAGAAGGTGGCTTGAACTCAACCTTGTCTCAAAAGGAAGAGGAGGGGAAGGGAGGGGAAAAGAAAAGGGAACAGAAGGGAGGGGAGGGGAGGAAAGGGGAAAGAGTAAGACAATAAAGATACAGGGAGGACAGTAAGAAAAGCAGATGTGTCAAGTCAATGAAAATGTCTGTTTCTGTGGTCCATGAAGAAAGAGAATCTAGAAAAGAATCCACTGTGGAATGAATCTTAGGCCAAACCTTTACGTTGACTTGGCTCTGGATGCTACTATTGCTAAATGCCAGCTAAACTTTGAACCAACATCCTAGAAGCTCATCAATGGACCTCCCCATCTGAGATCCATGCTGGTTACTCTCAAGACCATAACTACATACTCTACTGAGCCATGCTGGCTTTCTGTGGCTGGTTTAGCAATTTTCCATAACCAGTGGCTAAAAACAAAACACATTTATTATCCTATGCTTCTAGGGGTCAGAAGTCCAAGATGGGACACTGGGCTGGACTAACAATGCTGGGTCCCTGCTGGTAACTCAGTGTACTGGAGTGAGTGAACTATTTCCTTGGTTGTCCAGCATCTGAATCCTGGCTACACCCCTTCTCCATCTTCAAAGCCCTGTCCTTCCCATGCCATCCCATAGCCATCTCTCCCTTCCCTCTTCCATCGTAAAGACTCTCTGTGCATGTTGAGTACAGACAGAAGACTTAGGGTAATATTCCCATTTTTAAAATCAGCTCATTAGCAACCCAATACCCTCTTCCCTATAAATACTCATTTCACAGGTACTAGGAATGAAGATGTGGACAATGGTTGGGCCTTATCATTCTTGGATTAGAGAGTGCCTTAGAGTATTTCTATTTCTGTGAAGAGACACCATGACCACAGAAACTTATAAAGGAAAAGATTTAATTGGGACTGGCTTACAGTTCAGAGGTTTAGTCCATTGTCATCACAGTGGGGAGCATGTTGGCACATAGGCAGACTTGGTGCTGGAGAAGAAACCAAGATATTCTATATCTGGATCAGCAGGCAGCAGAAAGAGAGAATGACACTGTCCTGGCTTAAACATTTGAAACCTCAAATCCATACTTCAGCGACACACTTCCTCCAACAAGACCACAACTACTCTAACAGGGCTACACCTCCTAATAGTGTCACTCCCTATGAGCCTGCCTATTGGTGCTATTTTCTTTCAAACCACTATTGTGAGTTTTACTATTATACTTCAATGGGTAGAGAGCTTATCTAACATGCAAAAAGGCCTGGGTTCAATCCTACAATACCTTTGGCTACACAGCACATTTGAGGCCAGCCTGATTACACAGGCCATCTTTAAAAATGAGAGAGAAAGAGGAGAGAGAGAGAGAGAGAGAGAGAGAGAGAGAGAGAGAGAGAGACCTAACAATGCATTCATTCATAAATTCATCCCTCCCCATAGTGGCCTGTCTCTAGAGCCCCATTGTGACCCTTTTGGAAGAATAAGTTGCTAGTGAGAAACCACTGCACTCTGTGGTGGAGGGCCAGTTCATCAAGTCCTCTTGGACCAAGCTTTTCCTGTGAATGTCTCAGAATATGGGAGGGGGTTGTTAAGTCTCAAACCCTGGGACAAATAGCTGAGATGCCTATTTAATATATCAAAGTGATCAGGCCTGCCAAATTCTCCCAGCATCCCTCAGTCTCTACATGTTACAGAGTATAGCTGGTATACCCCACCCTCTACCTGTTAACTCTCCAGCCCTGGGGCTGAACTGCCCTTCCCCCAGAGGCTTTTCCCTATGTAATCCAGCCATTTTGGTCCCCTGCCCCCTTGGCTGCTGCACCTGGTTCCCCTCTCTCTCCTCCCTTTTCCCCTCCCCTTCTCCCCACATGGCCCAGTTCAGTCAGGGTCATGTCCACATTGGACTGTCCCAGATGGCCCTGTCTCTGCCTATACTCTCCCTTTTATCTACAATAAACTTTCTCCTCCAACATGCCTTGGAGCAGTCATGTCCTTTCCTTATTTCTTTTTTTCATTCAGAGGTCACTGTGGAAAATGGGACTTAAAACATTAGGACGCACTCTTGGCCCCCAAAGAGATGTCACACAGGCAGACCCATCCCCACAGGGACTCGGTCTCCAGCCCATTTGGCTCTGCAGTTTTCCTAACAATTTGTCAGGAGAAACCTCATCTCACCACAGACCCTGATGCCTTGATAAAGGATCAAGATGAGTGCCCTGAGTCCCCACATTGGAGGAGTACCAGGTTTCCAACTTCATCCATCATGTTCCCTTCTGAGGGCTATCAAAGAGAAGGCCTCCCAGCCCTGGGTTCCAACAAGTGAATTTGGATGCTATAAGATGTATTGAGATGGTGGTGTTCCGGCCTCTGACTCAACCCCTCCACTAGTTAAATCTGCATCTAATTTTAACCCAAATTACTGAAGAACATGACATCCTTCTATGGTGGGGACTCCTGCTTCCCAGAGCTATCATGGTGTGAATTCACATGAGAAAGCACAGCTGACACGTGTGGAGCCCGCAAGACTCTGATTCCAACTGCACGGTGTTATGAGGTGTTTGTCTGACACTGAGGGACCCCTTGCATCTGTGCAAAGTCACTATCCCTGAAATGGTTGGATGCACCCCCTCAGAATCCAAGCATTGACACTGAATGACAGTATTATAGCACTAAGAAGGAGGACCTTCCGTTGGCAAGAGGCTCATGACAGTGGGACTCTCCAAGCTGGAATCAGATGTCCCTATAGAAGAGCTTAACGGGGAATCATCCCTTTTGCCCCCACGTGAGGACAGTGTTCTCAAAGAGGATATAGGAGCCTCACCAAACAACCAACACCTTGACTTTAGAACTTCCAGCCTCCAGAACTGAGAAATAAAACAGTTTCATCTCTTCATAAGTTACCCAGTCCATGGTATTTTGTTATATCAGCATATGCAGACCTGCTGGCTAGTTTTATGTCAACTTGACATAGGCTAGAGTCATCTGAGAGGAGAGAACCTCAATTGAGAAAATGCCTTCATAAGATTGGGCTGTAGGGCATTTTCTTAATTAGTAATTGATGAGGTAGGGCCCAGCCCATTGCGGGTGGGACCACCCCTGAGCTGGTGGTCCTGGGTTCTATAAGAAAGTAGGCTGAGCCAGTAAACAGCACCCCCCATGACCTCTGCATCAGATCCTGCCTTCTGGTTCCTGCCCTGCATGAGTTACTACCCTCACTGGTTTTGATGATGAACTGTTACATGGAAGTGTGAACAAAATAAGCTCTTTCCTCCTCACATTGCATTTGGGCATGGTGTTTCATCACAGCAATAGAAACTTTAACTACGAAAACAGACTGAAAACACCAGAATATGCTCAAATAAAAGTCTTGAGGGAGGTCTGGAACTGCTGGGACAAAGTCTTATACCTAATCATGTAACAGTTGCATGTATCACCTTTCAGTCCAGGTTCCATGTACACCCAGGCTTCCCCATCTCCACAGGAGCCTCTCAGACACAGGAGTTCTCTGGGGCAAGGCAAGTGGTGTGTATGCCTCCATCCTATTCCATTGGCTGGGATGAAGGCCATGGGAGGCAGAATCACAGGACAGCTCCCAGGGGTCAGGGGAACAGTTTTGTGACCATCCACTCAGCCTGCCATGGGTTTCTCTCCACCAGAGTTCTAGGTTCTCAATTTGCTTTTAACTCTCCCAGAATATCCAAGTTCATTTACTCATCCTTGATAATGGAGGCCCTCACCAAGGGAAGAAAATGTCTTTGTAACATAGACTAAGGATCCCCAGCCTTCCTGTACCAAGGCTGGGTGGGATGGGAGAAGCAATTGTAGGGACCACTGCAGCTTCAGTGGATATGAGGAAAACCCAACCTCCACCAAGCCTCCTACTTCTGCAGGGCCAAAGGTTGTCTTTCATAATCTTCCCTCTGAATTTCAGGCCATTTTCACATCCCAGGACAGCAGCCTGGGAACAGCCAGGAGGAGTCAGCCAGGACTACCACTTCCCAGAAGCTCTCCTGAGAGGCCGGGGTTCCTAAGAGATAGACGTGAAGTTACTAGCAGAATGAATATCAAGCTGGGAGTCCGTGTCACTTGTCTTGCTTCAAATTCCCCAAAGTGTGTTCTTAAAAGAATCCATGAAAGAACTGAAGACTCTGTGCTGGCCACTTGGAATATTCATCACAGAAAAGGGACAATAGTGAAATGTGGCACACTGATGGAGTAGGCAGCAGCTTCCAAGGCCATGACGCTGCATCTCTCTCTGGAGTTGGCAATATTCACTCTCACCTAAAGCAGAATACAGAGGCCAACTGAGAAGATAGGGGTGGCAGGGTGAGCTCACAGGTGAGCCCAGGGTGTTGTTACATGAAAGTCACTGTAACAGAAGCAGACACTATGTACCTCAGTGAGATAGCAAAAATTATGAACTCCAGTGTACAAATGGAGAAACATTTGTAGCTCAGAGATGTTAAGCAAAATGTGTAAAAGCTGATTGTAATGTAAACTTGTGTAACCATTATGGAAGTCAATATGGAAGTTTCTCAGAGCGGGGAGGACTAAAAGTATGTACTGTATGAAAGGACAGAAGGTCAGCACACCCCTTGACAAGGATGGAAGAGGCCCATTGCCAACTGCTTTGTGGCATGTAACCACTGTCCTATGAAAGGAAAGCAGCAACTCCTGCAAGTTGTCCTGACTCCCACCTCAAATAAACACGTTTTTAAAAAGAAATAGGATGATCACATGACCCAGCTATGCCGCTCAGTAAACACACACCATGACACACCAAGCATGCTCAGTGCTGCTCTATCAAAAAAAAAAAAAGCCAACCTGATGACTGGATAAAGACAATATGGCCCATAGGCATGGCGGAATTTTATTCAGCTGTTAAGGAAAATGAAATCGTGACATTTGCAAGAAAATGGATGGAAATAGAGATCATTCTGTGAAGCAAAATAAGCCAGACTTGGAAAGACAAACATCACCTGTCATGTTCTTTCATCTACAGAATCCAGATTTAAAATTGGGAGGGCGGGTGGTTGCATGTGTGAACAGCCATGCAACTGGTAAATGTTCAGACCTAGTTAGGAACCCAGGTTTGTTTGACTATCCCTTTGTCTTAGCCTCCATTCTATCCTGGCCCCAGATGTGGACATAGAAGGACAGGTGTCTCTGAGATGGTCTCTGAGTGGACCCCTGGCCAGTCATAATTGAGTCAATGTAACACACGGACTGGCAACAGTGACCCTGTGTTGGAGGAAGGGGATGGCGAGGGGAACCAAAGAGGAACAATTTTTTTTTTTTTTGGTTTTGTGGTTTGTTTGGGTTTTTTTTGTTTGTTTGCTTTATTTTTAATCACCACACAGGGGGGAAATGTTTGGGATGGGGATGCTGCAAGTCAAGCTGTGAGAGGCAGGAGCACCAGGAATGGCAGCTCAGGTTTGGAGTCAGAGAGTCGATCTGCTGTAAATCCTGCCTCTGGACACTTTACCCTCAAATTCTCTAACAATAAAGTGGGAGATACATTGCAAAAATTGCTAAAAAGATTAAATCAGATTGGCAGTGACAGTCAGGCTTCTTAGAGGTCCAAAATTCCAACGCGCAACAGTGCCCTCTGCAGGCAACTTGAGGAATATCGGGTTGGGGTGGAGCTCAGCAAAAAGTTAATCTCCAGAAACACAGTCATCACATCAACAAACAACCTGAAGAAAAGAACACAATTTCTACAAAATTGAAACCTGAATGGCCATGACTACTGAAAATGTGTTTAGCATCCTCAGCCACTAGGAAAATAATAATTAAAACTGCCTTGAAAATCCTTCTTGCCCCAGGCAGGATGACTGTCATCAAGAAACGAATGACAACAAATGCTGGAAAGGATGTGGAGAAAGGGGAGCCCTGACTCACTGTTGGTGAGAGTTTAAACACTACAAAAATCAGTATCCAGGTTCATAAAAAATAATCTAGAAAAAGAACTTCCACAAGATTCAGCTATGCCACTCCTGGGCATACTCCCAAAGGACTCTAAGACAACACACCAGAGAGCTACTTGCCCATTCATAATTATTGCTGCACTGTTCATAATAACCAGAAAATGGTGTCAGCCTATATGTCCATCAACAGATGGATAAAGACAGTGTATAAGATAGACAGACAGACACACGGATGATGATCCATAAAAAGAAGATAGACAGATAGAAGATAGACAGATAGACAGACAGACAGACAGACAGATAGATAGATAGATAGATAGATAGATAGATAGATAGATAGATTTTATTAAATCATAAAGAAAATTAAATCATTACATTTTCAGGAAAGTGAATGAATCCAGAAATTGTTACATTAAGTAAAATAAGACTGACTTAGACAAAACAGCACACATTTTCTTTCACATACAGAACTTGGATTTAAATGTGTATGATTGACAAAAAATAGAAAGGGAACCATGAGAGAGAAGGAAGAGATCGTAAGAGAGGCTACTAGAACTCATGGGACATGAAAGAATGGGGCACTGTCTAGAGAAAGGAAAGAAGAAGACCATTGTGGGGGAGGGGTGTCATGGGACATAAGTGAGAATGTGGCATAAGGAATTCCATCACTTTGTATGCTAACTCAAAAAATTAATTAAAAACTAAAACTCAGAAAGAAGATACGTTAGAGTGGTGAGCACCCGGTGTGAGAAGTCACAGGAAACAGGTGAGCACCCTGAGGCCAACAGCAGCCAGGGGCCATTTACACCCCAGGAAGGAGGGGAGAGATGATCCCAGACAACATGTGTGCATTGCCCTTCAAAACTAAAATCCATGGGCCAACTGAGCTGTCACACAGATTCTGACCTAGCCAATATGGGAACTCTGCAAATTAGACAGAGGTGCCTTCTTCAATCTCTCTCTTGCCATCTACTGGGAACTGGCAGGCACTGCACATATCTAAGGAAGATGCGATGTGGTTAGGGTAGGGAGGCTGGAATTCTGCAGTCTATGGTACGTACAACCACAATAGCCCTTCCCAAGCCTCTCTGCCAGGTTAGCTGCATCCACAACACTAGTGTCTTCCATGAAGCCCCTTCTCTCCCCCAACACTGTTTCTTGCCTAAACTACTGCATGACTTTCCAAGCCGGCTTCCCCACTTCAATACAACTCAAACTTGCCACGGAAAGATCTTTCTAGAAAGCTAATTTGATCATATCCCCTTCCTGTGGGTGTTTCTTAAAGCCTCCTCACTAGCTTTCAAGATCCTTGGATATGGCCCTCTCTCACCCTCATGGCTTTTTCCTAAGGCATCCTGGTATATATAGGTTCCCCCAGTCCTCACCTAGACAACCCGTAGACCAGCCTCATGTCCAATTTACACTGTTCTGTCCTATATCAAGCAGAATGAAAAGCAAATGCCTGGTCTGGTGACAATAACGCCCTCCCTAGTGAGGGCCTTGAGAATTTTAATCAAGCAGAATGAAAAGCAAATGCCTGGTCTGGTAAAAATAACGCCCTCCCTAGTGAGGGCCTTGAGAATTTTCTAAGAAGGAAGTGTGGAGACAGAGATGTTTCTACAACCCAAGGCAACTGAGGAGTGCAAGCACACAACGATCCTCTGGAGACAGGCCCAGGACAAGCTTCTCCCTCAGAGCCTCAGAAGGAACCACCCACTGACACCTTGGTATGTAGCATTTGACCTCCAGAATTGACTGGTGACATTCTTGTATCAAGTTAAGTGGGCTCTCAGGCACCCGGAAGTTTAGTGGACTTTATACTTGACATGCACAAGAAGGTTTCAGGATGGGTTGACATTTGCATCAGTAGGTTCTCTTCCTCCTGTGGGTAGATCGAATCCAACCAGCTGAAGGTCTGACTAGACCAAGAAAGCCGACCTTCCCTCTTGCATGAGGTCCTCCTGCCTGGCTGCCTCAGGTGTTGGTCATAGAACTTACATACCCCTGAGCCAAGACACATGGGGGTGGACCTAGGCCCTATCCCAAAGGATATGATAGACTCTGATGACCTCCTATGGAAGGCCTCACCATCCAGGGGGAGCAGAAAGGATATGTGATAGGTAGGGTTTTAGTTGGAGGGGGTGGGGGGGAGAAGGGAACTGGGATTATGATGTAAAACAATCTTGTTTCTAATTCAAATTTTTAAAAATCTGCAAAAAAAAGGGGGGGGGACTTACATACCAGCTGTCCTGGCTCCCAGACCTATACACCTGACTCTCCTAAGTCCCATGCTTGCCCACTTAATCATGAGGAGGACCCTTGAACATCATCAAGACAACTCTGTCTTTGTGGGTAATAGAAAAGGCTGGGGAGAGGGTGCACTCGACACAGATGGTCAGAAAAGAGGCGTGGCCACATCTCAGCTTCTGCCTCACACTGTCTGCATGCTGGCCTATGAGAAACCGTGGTGAAGGACATCTCCAACTCTTTCGCTCAGAACCCAGCTCACACAGACCAAAGCAGAACAAGAAAAGCTTCTGACTGTCTGCTCCTGGTACCTGCATCCTCCAGAGGATAGTAGGGGACATTTAAGTCCATACCATGTTTTTCCTAAAGAACATGAACACATCTGTGAAGAGCAACAGACAAGACAGGCTGAGCAGCTACAGAAATTGCATTTGCAACCATCTGTCGCAAGGGGTGCTAGCAGGCTCCTTCCACCGCCAAGCTTTGTGTATCTCAATTCCCCAAACCTCTGCCTTTCCTTCCTAGAGGCTGGACAGGGTCTGCATGCCTCTTCAGCTACACCAAAAGGAGTTGGCAGACCTGGGGTCCTAACCCCAGCCAGGTAGAAGCTGTGTCTCCTTTTTCCCTTTCCAAGGGAGGCTGGGAACTTGGGAGTTGGCCGCCAAGCAATCTGCCCTGGGAGGCTACAAGCCAGAGGCTCATAAGAAATGAGAGGGAGGTACTGGAAAGATGGCTCAGCAGTTAAGAGCACTGGCTGCTCTTCTAGAGGATATGGGTTCAGTTCCCAGGACCCTCATGGCAGCTGACAACCATAAATCCAGTTCCAGAGGATCCAATGCCCTCTTCTGGCCTCTGTGAGTACCAGGCACAAATATGGGACATAGACATAGGCAAACTTCTACACACATAAAATCAAAATAAATCTTTTTTAAGAAAAAGAAATAGGAGGGAAGGAAATAACAGGGGTGCTGGTTTTAAGAGGAGAAGAAATTAAGACAAAATAAAGTTTAAAAGAGGAGCTTGGAAGATGGCTCAGCAGTCAAGAATATAAACTGCTCTTGCAAAGGACCTGAGTTTGGTTCCCAGCACCCATGTCAAGAAGCTCACAATTGCCTGTAACTCCAGCTCCAGGGAGGTCTGATACATCTGACTTCCAAGGGTCCCTGCACTCATGTACATAGAGCCCCACACAGACACATACACATAATTAAAAATAAAATATTTTTTAAAAAGAATGAGGAAGTTCAGGCCAGCAAGATGGCTCAGTATGAAATGGCCCCTGACACCAAGGCTGAGTTCGATTCCCCAAGCCCCACATGGTAGAAGGAGAGAACTGACTCCCATGAGTTGTCTTCTAACTTCCACACATAGTTACACAGGCTTACACAAAACAGTAATAATAATAGAAGAAAGTTCTCCAATGAGTCCACAGTGGGAGCAGGAGGGGAGCTGCAACAATGAGAAAATGTCAAGGCTATGGCTACAAAGGCCTGGATTTCATCCCTGGGACTGCAAGAACAAAATGACAACATCCAAAGCCTAAATAAAAGACGGCCATCAGAAAAAAAAAAGTTAAAAAAAAAAAAGAAGAAAAATCATGGGTGTGTTGACAGAAGTGACGTCAGACCAGAAGCCAATAAATATTCCCAGCTGTCCTGCCAGACTTTCTGCTTCCCCTTAGCCTTGGCTACTGTTGCTGGGCTTCAGTGGCCCTCTCCGCACAGCACTGTGTTGGACTAGTAAGTTTCTGAGAGTCTTTTCTCAGGCAGCAGCATGGACACGAGTTTTTCAAGGGGCGCCCATGGTTCTCACCAGGAGGAGACATTTCAGTGGTTCACCCCCGCCCGACACCTCTGTCTTGAAGAAGCACTGGCAATGGGTCCACCAGCCCTGACATTGCTGAGGAAACACAAGCACTCAGGCTCCTCCTCAGATGATATTTTTATTGATGGTGATAGGGAAGGTGAGACTCCTTGCTCGTCATAGTCTCGCACTAATGAGAACGGCAGAAGGAACGGAGCCATCAAAATTAGGCCAGGAGCTGCGCAGATTTGGGGCACGGGAAACAAGCATGAGGGCTTACCTTCAAGGAGGAGGTGGGAGGGATAAAGCAGAGCTCCAAACGGCCTCCCTGCCAAACAGTATGATGCCACCACCCACAGACCAGTGGATCAAGGTGAAGTTCAACATGGCACCTCCAGACACAAAACCTGGCAAGTCCAGGGAGGGAGAGTCCAGAGGATGACTGTCAGAGAAAGTAATAGTAGAGACCAGCCTCCTGGAAACTGTCATGAGCTGGGATGATGCCAGGGTTCCCTGACTTTGCACTGGAAGGACCTAGTGCTCAAATGAAAGCCCAAGTATGCCACATGCACTGTGTGTGTGTGTGTGTGTGTGTGAGAGAGAGAGAGAGAGAGAGAGAGAGAGAGAGAGAGAGAGAGGAGAGAGAGAGTATGCATATGTGAGTTGTGCGAGTGTGTGTGTGTGTGTGTGTGTGTGTGTGAGAGAGAGAGAGAGAGAGAGAATGTACATGTGAGTTGTGCAAGTGTGTGTATGAGAGAGACAGAGAGAGAGGGGGTGATGGGGCTTGACCTTCTGTGTATATGTTTCTCTTATTGGTTGATGAGTAAAACACTGTCTAGCCAATTAGACAGGAAGATAGGCAGGACTAGGATGAGGAGAATTCTGGAAAAGGTAGGCAGAGAGGGCCTGCCAGAACAGTCGCCATGTAAGCCACCAAAGGAGTAGCAGGTCCAGACCCTTCTCTGGTAAGATAAGACCACATGGAAATACTTAGATTAATAGAAATGGCTCAGTAATTAAGACATAGCTAGCCAATAAGAAGCCTTAGTCACTGGCCAACAGTTTTATAATTAATTAATATAAGTCTCTGTGTGTTCATTTGGGGCTGAAGCAGTGGCGGGACCTAGGTGGGAAAGAAAACCCACCAGCAACACATGTGTGAAAGTGTGTGTGTGTGTGTGTGTGTGTGTGTGTGTGTGTGTGTGTGTGTGTATGTATGTGTATGTGTGTGAGTGTAGTGTGTGTGTATGTGTATGTGTGAGTGTGTGTGTGTGGTGTGTGTGTGTGTATGTGTATGTGTGTGAGTGTGTGGTGTGTGGTGTGTGTATGTGTGTATGTGTGTGAGTATGTGAATGTGTGTGTGTGATAGAGAGAGTGTGAGTGTGTATGAGTGTGTGAGTGAGTGTGGGGGGTGGCTTCCCCCAGGTTGGAAGGGACCAGTGCCATCTTGAATCAGAATTGTGACTGCTCCCATGAGACCCTCACAAGATTGGAATTATTAACATCTTGGGTGGAAAGGGACTCATAGGCTTCATGAAATCAAGGCCCCTCCCTTCCCTGAGGTAAACAGTTAAATGGGGTGAGACTCTTCAGTGGCATAACTGCCAGGGGACTTCCCCACAGAGTAGCTGCCTTTGAGTGCTCCATGTTCTGTAAGTAACCCCAGCATACTCACTAGTCTACCAAGCTGACATTGAGCAGAATCCTCTCTTTAGTCCACCAGTATCCTCTCTGTTTGGGGCAAATAGACATTTCTTTATAGCACCCCAAGAAATCATGTGACTATGGTTACTATAGGTAAGACACACCTAGCCTCTGACTCTCAGGCTCCTCCCACCCTAAACTATTGCCAAGAACAATAGCCTTACAGGAAATTAAAGAAATGTCAGCCAGGCATGGTGGTGCACACGTGCAATCCCAGCACTTGGGAGACAGTGGCAGACAGATCCACAGTTCAAGGATAACAGTGACCACATGACACTATGTCTCAAGAAAAAAAAAGAGCCAAGCTCTGTTCACCCCACAGCCACTTAATGACCATCAGACACTCAGGTGAAAGGGCTCCAAGGTTTGGCTCTAAGCCCTGTCTATCAGTTCTGGCCTCTGCCACTTACAGCTGTGTGACCAACCCTGCTGTGCCAGCTACCTCCCAAAATGGTGGCTCCTCTGTCAAGTGTAGCTATGAGGCCCACCTTGAGGTGGGGAGAAGATAGTGAGGGGGACTATGGTTGTTATATTCCCCTGCTAAGCAAGCACACTGCAAAGCACAGAGCTGTTGTGTCAATTCAACATGACTGAGGCTATCTAGCCATTTCTCACAGACAGGTGCCTTGGTCTAATGACAAGCAAGCACTGGGCATGAACTTGTCCAGCTGCCAAGTCCCACCCGCAATGATGTGGACCCTAAGACTGTGTTCCTGGAAAACAGTTCTTCACTTGAAGCCATCAGACAATGTCAACTGAGAAGAGTCCCTGTAAGGGGTGAGGATAGGCTAAGACAGGAAAATGTCACCTCTGGTCCCTTTTGTGACTTCTGGGACTGAACCAATCCTGGCTCTGCCCTGCCTGCCTATGTCACCTAAGCTCACTCTCAGCCTGGCACTGCCCTACAGCCTGAAGGACACTTGACAGAAAATAGGTAGCCATTTGAAGAATCTGTGAGTGCCCAATGGAGGGGAGGAAGAAACAGAATGATGGACACCAGGAGCCTGGAGGGATCCATGACCACAGGCAGGCATGAAGAGCACATTACTGCCACTCTAGGGACATGGAGAGCTGGGACCAGGCAGCCCATGGGACCACAGGTCAAATATCATAACAGCTGTCCAGCTATGTCCAGCAAGGAGGAACTTGGAGTAACAAGTGTCCACAAATCTTTCTTCCACCTGAGGTTCCTGGAACCACCTGTTGGCCAAATCAAGTGGAAAATACAGGTGAAGGAGCAAGCTATGGTGTCTGTGTTCAGCCTTCAGGACACAGAACATGGTAGATGGGGACAACAGAGACCAGCTGACTGTGGTGAGATGAGTGATATCCCCCAGTAATGCCCATGTTCCCATCTCTAGAGCCTGCATATGGCTTGTGTGATATCACAAAGACTGTGCAGGTGTGGTCAAGTCAAGAGTCCCAAGGTAGAGACAGTCTTCTGAGCTATCCAGGTAGGCTTAGCACCATCCCAAGGGTTCCATAAGAAGGAAACAGAAAAGTCAAGAGGCACAGAGATGGTGACAGTCCAGGAGGACACAGAGACTGGAAGATGTTCCCCTACTGGCTTGGAAGGGGGAAGGGAACAGGAGCTAAGAAACAGGGGGTCTCTAGAAGCTAAAAAGGCAAGACAGATTCTCCCAGGAGAGTCTAGAGAGAAAGCTGACCTATTCCAGAACTTCTGCCCTCAGACCGAGAAGGGGTAATGTGTCATTTTCAAGCACTGTTTGTAGCACCTTGCTATAGGAACTATAAGCCCTAACATACCTGCAAAGGATGGGAGAAACCCACATGATTCCCACTCTCTGATCTCTGGATCTTTGCTACTCCAGCTAGCGCACAGTTCAAACAGCAGTTCACGCCTGGCCCAAATACCCTGACTAACCTGTATTGCCTCTAAGAGGGAGGGATCATGGCTAAGGAACCACATGGGCCCTGTCTTGGCCTTTCTAACTGTTCCCATGCAAAGACTACCAGTAAGCAGGCTTGCTTCGTCGTGTGAGTTTTACATTTTTCTCCTTTCCTTTTTAATGCATCATTTCCAGCATGGATCGGCTGCTGAGAAGCCCAGAGCCGCACAAGAAGTTCCAGTCAGGAGCCTAAACCTGAGTGTCCATGTAGGATCTACCTTCAGTTTGATTCTGGCCACTCTCTGAGCCTCAGTTTCCCAGACTGTACAAAGCCGATGGGAACTAGACTGTCTCCGAGTCCCTACTCTTCCAGTGATCTCATTCTACAGTTCTAAGTGTCCCCTTGGCTATGACCACTCTGTAGGCATCAGGGGTAATCACAGGGGCCTGAGAATGGCATCAGACCACCCAGGGACCTCAGGTAGCTTGTTGTCTGCTGCCCCCTGCTGGATAGACTCTGGCAAAGAAGCCTTCTGAAGACTACCTGTGAGATAAGCCCACCTCCTAAACCACTCAGCCAGAATCTCATAGGAGACTGCTTCTGGAGCACAGAAGGAAACCCAGGCAAGCACCAGAGCCCTGGATGGATAGCTGGCTGCATCTCTGCCACTTCCGCATCATGCTGTCTGCACTAGTGAGCTAACTATAAGATGCAGTGTCTTCTGAACAGGACTTGTATGGTCCCTTCATCATCTTTGGGTACCAGTAACAATAGGACTCTATCTCCAGTGTACTTCCCAGTGTAGTCCACAGGTGACCTGAGCCACAGCTTTCTTGGTTCTTGGTCTTGTAAATGTCCGAGAGCAGCAGAAGGGAAGATCCCCACCTAGGAGGGCCATAGAGGACCTACCAGGGCCCCGAGATGCCTTGAGGTATTGGTCATGCTGGGGAGCTGTGAGCTGTTTACTAACAAATAAGATGGGATCCTCTCTGTCTGCATAAGGGAGGGCATTGGAGTAGACAGCTCACACAGAAAAGGATAGCATGTTGGCCAGCCCCATGCTGCAATCCCAGCACATGGAAAGCAGAAGCAGGAGGATACAAAGTTCCAAGCCAGTCTGGGCTACACAGGGAGATCCTATCTCCAAAACAACACCTGGAAGAGGGAAGAGAGGATAGAAGAAAGGGGAGGGAAAGAGAGGAGAAAAAGAGGGAGAAATGTGAGGTGGGGAGAGGAAAGGGGAAGCCTAGGACCATCATTCCTGGCCCTTCAACAATGCTCCTCATCTGCTCAGAACCACACAGATGGCAATGTGCACCATCCAGGAGTCTCCTGGGGCAGCACTGCCGGAGGAGGTGGTGAAGGTCCTTCTGCCCTCCCCTGCTCCACAATTCAGGACTCTGCGGCCTTGTGACACTCCTCCCTGTACTTCAGCAGGTCACGATGACCCTTCCTCTGTCCACTCCTGCCTCATGCTCCCTCCTCACCATGGACACAGGTGGTCTAGTAGACTTAGACCCAGGTCAATTAAAAATGAGCCACCTCTTCTCCTAGGCTAGGTGGGCTGACACTGAAACCCCTAGATGGCAGGAGCATCCTCATTCTGGTGGCCTGGAGTTCAAAGAATTGGGAGAACTGCAGCAGAAGCCCTGCAGAGAAGGCACTAGCACAGCCACAATTATGTCAATGTTGTTTATTGATTTTCAGATTTTCCAGCCAACCTGAGCACCAAGTACCTCGTTTGTTTGTTGAGCTCAAGGTGGATGTTAACTACAGGCATGATGGAAAGGAAAGTACACCCCACCCTTGTGGAGAGAGGAGCACAGTAGCTACTGGCACTATCCCTCTTCCAGGAGTCCCCAGAGCCACCAAGGTCAATGACATTCCAAGGGGTTCTATGTCTAGTGACTATAAAGTGACAAAAAGAAAAAAAGGAGCCAACAGAATCAGAAATCCTAAAATACAGCTACCCAAATGCAGGAAAAAGGTAGGGGGAGTCCCTTTTGTAATCAGCATTGATAAAAGATACAGCAAGAGGTGCAGTGGGGACTAATATGGGGACAGAGGGAAAAACTAACAGAAAAATAAAACTGGGCACAATAGAAAGGGTGAAGGGAGAATCAACAAAACTAATTTTCTTGAAAACACCATAATGACAACTAATATTATGAGCACTATTTAAAAATATCTTTTCTTTTGGGCCTGGAGAGAAGGCTCTTGCTGCTCTTCCAGAGGACCTGAGTTTGGTTCTCAGAACTCAGGTAGGGCAGCTCACAACCACCTGTAACTCTGGCTTTACAGAATCGCAAACCCTCTTCTGGCCTCCTTGGGAACCCATACGTGTGTGGCATACACTCCCACAGACACGCTATACACACAAATTAAAATTGGTAAATCTTTTTAAAATATTTTAATTTAAAGTAAGGTTGATTTCTACACCTGAGCTAAGAAATGGGGGCTAGTCTGTGTCTTTTGTTAATTTGTTTTTTTGGGGGGGATGCTTTTGATTTTCATGGGCATCTATGACTTTAATCCCACAAAATACATATTTGTGTGTGGGGTGTGTGGGGGGGGTGTGGGTGTGTATGCGCGCGCGCGTGTCCATTTATTTATTACTGGAGATCAAACCCAGGGCTCCAGGGTTGCTAAACAAGCTCCCTACCAGTGAGCTATAACCCCAGCCCTCAGAAATTAGTTTTAATATGATTCAATATGAGGATGTGCTAAAAAGTGACACTGAAGTCCTGGTTAATTGAACCAGGGATGCTCGGGCCACACTTGGACCATAGGCTATGGAACCTCAGAGGAGTCACCGGCAGCCTCATGGTAGACAAGAAAACTGCTCCCTGGGGCACCCTGCAGCAAGTGGGGCAGTGTGAACGCAGCGCTCAGTCCCTAACCCAAGTCCTCAGCCCAGCATTTCAGCAAGCAGCTCTTACCCTACCTAACCCAACCCAGCCCAGCCCAGCCTGCCTCCATGCCCCCACGCCCCAGCGCAGTCCTCCAGTCCTGCCAGCCTAGCCCAGCATGCTCCGGCAGCGCTGCCGCTCCTCCTCCTGCTTGTCCGCCAGGCGGCTCTCCAGCTGCTGCAGTTCCCTGAGCACCGCCTTGCGCATGGAAGGCTCCAGCTCCAGTACTTTCTCGAGGTCCGCCTTGGCCTCCTCGGCGTTCCACACCTCTGCGTGAGCGCGTGCGCGCACATAGTAGGCCTTCACGATCCCTGCGGGGAAGAGTGAGCTGTATCTACCCAGCCACGCCAGAGAGCTTTGGCATCAGACCTCCTGACCTCGGTTTCTTCCAAGTCCTATAACCAATTTCATTTTCAGAACTCTTGCACTGTTCCCTCTGAGGACCCAAGCTTTGTCACCATCAGACCCCGTCCTTGTACCTGACCAATCTGGGTGGCTGTGGGGCTCAATAATAATGATAGAGTACTTAGGCGCCGGAAGCAAGTATGTGCTGTCACGCTTAGTGTTAGTCAAACGCCTTCTCAGATGCTGCCAGAGATTGATTTCCTATTTTTCTCTAGATTACCGGCCTCCTTTCAAAGCCTGGCTACTACTCCAAAATTCATGGAATACATGGCCACATGCACATTTGAAAAGCATAAAAATAAATAAGATTTAAAAACCACCTCTCCAAAGCCAATGGTGGTGCACACCTGTAAAACCCAGATCTCTGAAGGCTGAGGCAGGAGGATGGAAAGTTCCAAGTGAGCCTTGGCTAAATAGCCAGCCTCAGTCTGAAACAAACACCTCCCACAGTAAATGTCACCTCCCCAGAAGCACCTATAATACAGTTGCAGGCTTGGGAAAGTCAACTGGGTGAAGACAAGTTTCCATGCCTCACACCATGGAAAGGGTCCACTGAGGCCTTGGCAAGAGGCTGTGGCCCGGCTGCCTGTATCTCCCCCACCCCCACCCCATCTCCACGACCCCTATTCCTCTACCCTCACTCCCACTCCTTCTCTCCCACTCCCCCCACCCACAACTGTAGGGAGACACTGTAGCCCCGCCTCCTAGTAGCCCCTACAGGTGTGCCTGGCCACGCCTGTGAGGGCGTGGTCAGGGGAGGTCAAAGATGACAATTCTTAAGGGACCGGGCACACATGGATGCCCTCTCTCTGGCCACGCTAGCTTGCGGCCTCTGGGCACACTCTGGCTTGTGTTTGGGCTGATGTTTATCTGAATAAAGAAATCTTAGCCTTATGGACTACGGATCATCTTTGAGCGCAGGCAGCAGGCCATACTCAATACTCATCACCCAACTCTCCCACCCCTACTCCTACTCCCTCACCCCGGCCGGGGCTGCACCTGGGTGGTGTCGTAGGATGTCGCTGGTGTGCTCCAACACCTCGTAGTACTCCTCCCTCTTCAGCAGGCACTGGCAGTAGTTGAGGATCAGGGTGTTGATCATCTTCTCCAATTTCAGCCACTCAACATCCCAGGGCTTCTCCTGTGGGGCAGAGGCTCAGCCACCAGCTGATGAAGGCTCATCCCAGCCCACCCAGACGGAGATAGCTCCCAACCTTAGTCTGAAGGTTCCTCAGGCACACGATGGCCTCCTGGTACTTGGTGGCAGCCTGATCATAGCGACCCAGCTTGTAGAGCCTGTTGCCTTCCCCATGCAGGAGAGGCACGGCCTGCATCTTCTCCTCATTATTCAGATTCCACGTCTCCCTCTGGTACTCACTTGGGGCCTCCACCTAGCCCAGGAGCCACAGGTTAGCCAGGCGACGACCAGGCAAGATGACCCCAGCATCCTTCTGAAGTGGTTTGCCATGACCCACAGTGAGGCATCACACCAGAGTCAGGCATGATGGTCAAGACCTTGAGAACAAAGCAGGGAAGCAACAAGACCCAGCCCTGCCCTAAGCAAGTCAGCGCCTTCGGGTAAATCATGAAAAGGCTCCTTTCTAGGAAAAGTTTACTTCCAATAGTTGGAAAATTGTCATGAGTATTCACTGTGTTAGAACAAGACACTTTTATTGCCATCTGGTGGGAATTTGCCATTATAATAACACAAACATGTAGTATCTACAAAGAGCATCTTTGCTTAACACAACTGTTCTTTTTTAGTTTTTCTTCCCCATGTTTAGTTTTATTTTCTCAGGTTGGGCCTCAGCCTTGGTGATAAGCTGAGTCCTGACCTGGCCTCGACCTCGAGCCTGGCTCTCCTAGCTCCATGCAGGCTCTCTTACCGTGCCTGACGAAGTCCAAACCCACAGATCATAGAAACCAAGGAAGAGGCTGCAATTCTAAATCTTGCAGAAATGAAAGAAGATGACCAATTAAACAACAATGCTTCAAAAATGAAATGAAATCCCACTTTTCAGACACTGGTTCTAAATGAGCTTTTTGGGGGCCAAGGGTTTGCAACTTTCAATTCTGCTGGGGTCCCTGACCAGCCTCTTGTTTCCTAGAGAAGCAAATGAAATGGGCATGGGGGCGGGGCTGCAGGATCCCTCCTGACCTGGGCCAGCTCCTCCCACACCTGGCTCCCACCTGCAGCAGCTCAATCAGGAAGATGAGAGGCTGCGGCTCTTTCTGCAGTTCATCCAGGTCCTCGTAGCCCAGAGTATGGTACGCAAACATGTTAGCCAGTCCACACGTGTGTACATGCCAGCCTGTGGGGTCCTTGCCTTCAGCCACCTGCCGTAGACTGCGGGACAACATAGGGTAGACCCCTGTGTGCTGTAGGAGAAATGAAGGGAGGTGTCTTAGCTGTCTTTTAGAGCTAGCCAGGCCACACCTCACCCACGCTGCACCTTTCTCAACTGTCCTGCTGTCCCAGGACACCCACCAGAACAACTGTATTCTACAGTGTGCCAGCAACCGCTTTATACCTGTTGACACCTCTCACCCTTATGCCCACCCCGCCAAAGAGCCACTGTGAATATCCCTGTGCTACAGATGAAGAGACAGAAGCCCAGATGGGTTAAGCAACTTGCTCAAAGCTACACAATCAGGCACAACACAGACAGGACTTGAACCTGCCTCCCCAAGCTGTGCTTTTAGCCACATGGTGCCCCTTTATAGCCTGTGGTCAGCATTGCACATTTCTTCCCCAAGGAACCCTTGAGTCCCACAAGCCCAGGGCTCCCAGGATGCAGCAGTGGAGGGAGCAGGGTTCCAGATCTGAGAGAGCCATCTAATGCAACAGTGCAAATGCATGTCTGGTCTGATCCAGCTGCATCCAGCGTGGAGTTGGCCCTTGGGATTCAGCAAGGCCTGCTCCATACTAGCCCTCAGCTTTCCAGTAGAGCCTCAAAGCCCGTCTCCACAAAGGTGAAGCTGCCCAGTTCAGACTCCTTCAAAAACAACTCCAGTCCCTCCACTGGTGGAAAGGACAGATGCTGAAGGCTGAAGGTCACTCTCTCCACCCCACCCCTCCCCAACGGCCTGGATTAGCTCAAGATGCCCTGGGCTGACTTCTAAGATGCACAGCCAGATGGCAGGTGTCTAAAGGATTAAGGCTAGAATAAGGGAGGGAGCACCCACCTCCCACCAACTTGCTTTGGGGAGGAACCCACTGAGGCTATTTACATAGCACCTCAGACAAAGGCTATATTCTGCTAGATACCTGCCAACCTGGCAGGCCTGGTGCCCAGTGCCCATGCCTAGGGTTGTAGAATGTCATCAGGAGCAGAATAGAATCTAGAAGAAGGAACCAAGGATGAGGACAAGGCAGGTCTTCATTCTCCTAGCACCAACTTTGAGAAAGGGAAGGATCCTGGATCCACTTGTCCTTCACAGTGTGTTGGGCTTTGGAGGGGTAGGGTGGGGATCTGGTTTTTAAATTAATTGTCAGTGTTTAAACACAGAGAGTAATGCAGAGATGTCCAGAGCCCAAGTGTCCTGCCACTGCTAGCCCATTCCCTCCCATGGACTTGGAAAAGTTGCCCCTGCCCATTGGGCAACTGGGGAAACAGCTCCTGTGGAATCAGTTTGTTTCTCTGGCTTCACAAGACTGAGCACTAACAACAGGCCCTAAATGGAGACAGGCCCTTGGTGGCTGACAAAGGACCAGAAGCTCTCACCCACCCTGTCCCTCTGTATTGGGGGAGAGAAGGAGGAAACCCCTGTTCCTGCAAAGATCTAACTTCAAGGTGAATGAGCAAGGACAGTCCAGGAAGAGTGCAGGACAAGGAATGACACACAACAACTGTTTAATCGGGCCCTCTTTGGACCTGTGGTTACTGGGCTGGTGGCTGAGTCCATCTAGATCTCTGGTTCCTAAGTAGACACAGCTCACAGAGAAGGGGCTAACTAAATGTAGTTATACATACCCTTCCTAGACCAAGTATTTTAGTTAAGTTTCTATTGCTGTAATAAAAACACCATGACCAAAAGCAACTTGAGGAAGAAAAGGTTAATTTCAGCAGACAGGTCCATATCACAGGCCATCATCAAAGTAGTCAGGGCAGGAACCTGGAGGCAGGAGCTGATGCAGAAGCCATGGAGGATGCTGCTTACTAGTTTGCTCCTCATGGCTTGCTCATCCTGCTTTTTTATAGCACCCAGGACCACCAGGCACAATGGTCTGGGTCCTGCTAAAAACAATCATCAGTCATGAAAACGCCCCCACAGGCTTCCTCACAGGACAATATAGGGGGAGTTTTTTCACAGTTAAGGTTCCCTCTTCCAAAATGGCTTTAGCTTGTGTCAAGTTGACATAAAACTAGTCAGCACTCCATGTGAACTCTTACTCATCCTTCAAGATCCAACTCAATGTAACATTCTTGAAGAACTTCCCCCAAGACTCTAAAGCAGTTAGCTTCCCCCTTTTGTGACCCCAGAGCACTCCGCCCTTGTTCTTTATGGCATGCCCTGGTTGCCTGGAACCCAATAAAGGGGGACTAAGTGTCTGCTCTTCCAGAATTTGGTTCCTCCAGGGATGGAGACCACCTGTATCACTCCTAACACAGGAAACAGGCCAAATCAGGTGCCCTGCAAGGCTTGTTGATGTGAGAAAGAGAAAGGAGGAAGGAAAAAGAAAGCATAGGCAGATATGAGGAAATAAGGTAAAATATGCCATATATACATATGGTATAGATGTAGTTTTGAGTATTGGATTATGGGTACTCGGGAGATGGTACATTGGAGAAAGTCATTGCTGCACAAGTGTGAGGACCTAAGTTCAGATCCCTGGAAGTCACATAAAGCAGGTGTAGTAGGTGGTGCATCTACAGTCCTGGAGGACATAAAGCAGGCAAGGTAGGTGGTGCATCTATAGTCCCTGCAGTCCTACAGGCAAATGATAAGCAGAGACAGAAGAATCCCTGGAAACTCACAGGCCAGTTGGCCTGGTAAACTCAACAGTGAGCAACAATAGACTCTATCTCTAACGAAGAGGAAGGTGAGGATGACCATCTGAGATTGATCATGACCTCTGACCTCTACACATGCACAGACACACATACAGAAACAAAACCAAAAGCCTCAATTGTGAATGAACATTGAATTGAAACCTGGGTAGAATCATAGATGGATGGATAGATGAATGGATAGATGGGTGAATGGAAGGATGAGTGGAGATTGAGTAGATGGATAAAATCGTGGAGATGTGGGAGGTTTAATGATGACAGACTGGATTGCGACTGAACACTAGTTGAAAAGAAGTGTGAATGAACTGGTGCCTGGGTAGGTGGGTGGGTAGATGGATAAAATATGGCTGTATAGGTGGACAGTGACTCATATGCACATACACAAAAGCTATGACCATTGGGAAAACCAACAGTCACTGTGTCCTAAAACTTACCAACCTATGAGATGGACATCATATAACTGATGGCATGGCCAAAAGACCACAGAGTCGCATGGGACAGCTCCGAGAGGGAGCAGCAGCTTGTGACTTTGCCCAACAAATCAATCAACGGATCAAGATCGTGTTAAGAGCCTTCTATGCATGCAGCCTACCATGTTAGCAAATATGTACCCTGAGGAGGTGGGGGGCTCTTGCTGGTGACAAAGCCTTGTAGACATAAAGCCTGAAGCAGATACACACGGGTCTCAGGGATGCTTCACTCCCTGAGAGCAAAGGCAAGAGGGGTGCTTCTAAACTAACATATCACAGAGTAAGAAAACTGGATGAAGTCCCAAACTTACAGAAACACATTTTTCAAGTTAAAGGACATTAAAATTAAAGTAATAACAATGGGATTGTTGCAAAGAAAAGATGCTGGGCTCCCATATGCTGAGGATCACATGGGAGTAATGTGTTGCATGGCATCCCCTAGTGGTAGACAGTGGCACGGCCGTCTGGCTGTGTTAAAAGGTGCATGTACCCAACAAGAAGGCTAAGGTTCCCACTTGGATCCTGACCCTCAACTTGTTTGAACAATAGCAGGTTACTTCCTTCCTCAGACTATCACTCAGAATGAGGCTCCTCAGTAAAATTGGGGAGTTAATCTTCAACTTACTTCCAGCTCAAAATAATAGCTTCTACCCTTTAACCACCTTATGCACACCATGACTTCTGCTCATTGATATCATATCCTATGACTCCCAAAATAGCCCTGAACATGCCATTTGCTCATTTACAGAGGAGGAGACAGAGTGGCAAGAGGAGAAAGAGTCTCCCCAGGTCACTCCACACTAATAGAATACATCTCAAAAGCAATCTATCTCTCTAGCAAACTACTCTTTCAAAAAGGTCATTAGCTCCCCATGAAATAAAGAGGATCTATCCAGCATCCACTGGGAAGATCCAGAGGGAGCCTTGTGATGGACAGTTCAGCTTGTCAACACCTGAACTCACCCATCAATCTCAGTCTTACATGAGATAGACAGGCAGAGTGCCGCCCTCAGTGGGAAGTTCACAGAGCTCTCTGTGACTTTAAAACAAAAGCTGAGGGTAGGACTCTGTTGGTGGAGTGTTTGCCTGCCATGCATAAATCCCCAAGTTTGATCTCTAGTGCTACACAAACCAGATGTGGTGGTACACACCTGTAATCCTCACACTTGGGTGGTAGAGGCAGGAGGACCAGAAGTCCAAGGTCTTCCTCAGCTACACAGAAAGTTTGAGGCTAGCCTGGGCTACATGAAACCCTGCACATAAAAAAAGGAGAGGGGTAAGAAAGAACTAGAATCTTTTCAAGCTTTTGGGCAAAAAACAAAATGTTCATTTGTCAAAAGTGCAAGGAATAAAGGAACATATCAGACAATTACATTCAGAAGCAACCAGCAGAATCCAAATGTGCATCTCTCTAGGACTGCTAACTCAGTTACCTCCATGACCCAAATGGGGCAGGAGACCCAGGGAGAAAGGAGACACAGAGCCACACTGGTAAAGTCTAACACACTGGCTCTGCTTGGGTCCTGCTTGAGAACACACAAGTGCCACTCATTTCTAGGAATAAGTGAGAAAGCTGGGAGGATGGCTCAACAGTTAAGAGCATTTGCTGTTCTCTCAGAGGAGTGGAGTTCAGTTTCCACTACCCATGCCAGGCAGCTCACAACCATCTGCAACTCCAGGGGGTCGAACACCTGCTTCTGTACTCTTTGGGCACCTGCACTCATGTGAACGGATCCACACAGACACACAGAGGCATAAACACACTTAAAATAAAAAAATAAAGGTTTTAGAAGTGAATAAATGAGATGGTCAGAGAATTCTAACTGTGTCAGGCATGAGGGGAGTGTTTGGGTTTTCTGGAGATTTAATAATGTTGCTGTGGTTGTGTTTTTCAAATGTCCAGTAGTTTTAGCGTTCCCAGATGAATTGCCACAATGTCTGGAATTTCCCCATGTGGTGGGGGATGAGGAAGGAAAGTGCCCTGGAGGGAAGAGGACACAAGACAGAGGGGTGGGCTGGTGATGCCAGTCTAGAAGGCAGGAACTCGATAGCTTTTATCTTGACTTTTGCGTGTTTGAAAGTTTCTCTAAGAAACACTTGTCTCTCCAAATCAAGGAACAGAGGTTGTAAAGATGACTTATGAGTGATGTAACTCTGAGCTGAGCCATAGAGTTGGAAGGAATAGGGGGACGGCAAAAAGAACCCAGTGGCCACAAGTCTCCAGGATCTACAATGCTGAGCAAAAAGGGAAGGACAGGGGAGGCCCTCTCCTCCCATGAAAGTCCACATGCTCCCAAAGCCCTCCAGCCAACCATACGCTCCATGTCACTTTAAGGCATGCTTTGCCGGAAGGGCTGGGCACCATGTTTGTAACGGCAGAGAAATGGGTATTCAGACTATACCTACAGAGGCTTGTTTTGCCCTGACTTTCTTGAACCTTGACAGTTCTAGGGAGAGCGAGGGCGGGAGGGACCACAGGGGAAAGAGCCATGGGGCCTACTTACAATGGTGTCGCACCAATACTCAGCCACTTCACCGAGCCGCATGGATGTCAGCAGGGTCTCCCACACCTCCAGCTTGAACATGTTGCCAATGATGATGCTCATGGGTTGGCCCACCTGCCTGCTGTCATCAATCACTGTGTGTTCCGCATCACACTTCATAGTTCGGAAATGAAAGGTCACCTAGTCCCCAAAACAGAGGGTCCCGGTGTAGACATACCTCCTGAATTCCAGTGGCAGCCACCCCATCACCAGGGGCTCCTGGGGCTGTCCTCACTGTCATTTCACCCACACCTGACAAGCTAAGGTGCCTCAGGCACACACCCCCATACCTGCAAGTCCCCACAAGGAACCCATTCCTTTCTATTGTACTCCGTGCCCATTTATCACAGCCCGGCATCAAGAATCCCTTCCCTAATAAGTTCAAATGTCCAGGGATGTGTCCATCCTCCCCCAGAGACCCATCAAACACATGGTGACAAACATCACACTCAATTGACATTGGAGCTCTGAAAAATTCCCCCAAACTCCTCCTTTTAGCCCACACTAAAGTTACCCTGAAAACTACCAAAAAAAAAAGCCTGTTTATAAACTCCAAGGCAAGGCAGCCTAGGTGAGCCATTCCAGAGAAGGCCTGACTGGATGGATTAGGGCTGAGCCAAAAGCTATTTGAGATGCCCTGAGCACAGAAAGGGACCACGGGGTCCTGTCTGGGGGGGGGGGGGAAGGATACTCACTCGGGAGCCAGTGATGAAGGTAGGGAGTTCTCCCGTCCCCCCGTGCAGAATGGTCTTCTTGACACCCTCCACATTGAGGAGTAGAGAGACGTCCATGCTGCTGGTACGGGAGAGGTTTGTGCAGACCTAGATAATCCTACCAAAGCAGGGAGCAGTCATGTGGCTGACACCCGGTTAGAGGCCTGTGAGGGAATAGGTAATCCCACCAGAGGAGAGGACAGTTAAGCAGCTGACACCCAGAGGACTTCCCGGCAAGGAGGGAGACAGAAGGAAGGTAGGGCATCTGGCCGCTACAAACTCGTGGACTGCCATCGTACTCGGGACTCCTCGGTGGAGGCAAATACCGTCTGACACCCACAGTGACTACATCAAGCTTTGCTTTTGTTCCACCTCAACAAAAGAGGTCAGCAGATGTTTCTGTGAGGAGGGAGTGGAGAAGGAAGGCAGCAGGAGAGGCCTGGGGCCATCCGAGGCCCAAAGTCACCATTGCCCCTCCTCTGCCTGCAGTCCAGTCCAGTGCAGTCCAGCCTATGTCTCTTAGCACTTGCATTGTCCTCCAGGGAGCTGGGAGAAGCGGGCAGAGGGCAGCAGCGGGGTTCTGGCTTTAAGGTAACTAAGAGAGGTCAGAACAGTTCTGGGGGAAATTGAGGCATTCCTAGCACTGAGCTTCTGCCTCCACTCTAAGGTCTGGCTGGGCCTCAGTCCTGGGTCCAGCGAAACCAACAAAGCTTATTAGGAGCCCCAGGGACCCCCTTCGGGGACTAGAAAAAAAATGCAATGTGAGGGCTTGGTGTTTGGCGCCACCTTGTGGCCGGCTCAAGTTCTCATGCTTCTCTCCAGACTTAAGGCCGATAAAGGATTCCAAGCACAGCAAAACCAGTCTCTTCTGGACGTTGGCTTATGACCAGGAGAGACAACACTGACCTTGCCACAGGGTGACATTATAACTGGGCTAGGAACTTCCTACGTCAAAGTGAATGGCCTCATGGTCTTGTGTGTCTCCAATCCACCCTTCCTCAAGTCCCTTCTCCAGGAAGGCCAGGGTCCCGGGGCTCCCTATATCCAGCACCCTCAAAAGTCCTGATTTCCATGAGGACTCCTTGCCTTAAAGGACCACAAGCCTAGACCAACTGGTCAGATACAGAGTATGAAACTTGGAATTCTAGAAAGCCCTTCCTGAGTGGCATCTCCCCAACTCGGGGCTGGTTTCCATCCCAGTCTTGGGGAGCAGGTAAGACTGAAGGCCTTTTCCTTTTCTCTTCCATCTTTCTTTAGCCACATGGCAGCGTAATGGGGCATGTGTGCTGAGCGGATAGAACGGATAGTCAATGTGATTACCATGACCATGTAGTGGGCCGAGAACATAGGCCAGGGCCAGGCACTGACTCCGAGCTCCCTGCAGTAGTCTCCCCTGACATGGAGGATGGCCTTGTGCATTGCTTTATAATGACTCGTTATAATACAGTTTCTCCTTGGGACATTTCACTACCCTGATCAGATGCACAATGGGAGAAAAGGACCTGGTTGTGCTCCTTTTCACACTTGACACTTTGCTATTGTCTCTGTATCTTACTTTGCAGAGAGTCAAAAAGCAAACAGCAAAGAGAAGAGGCAAAGGAATTCTGAGGTGCAGACTTCGCTGCTGATGGGGATGCTCCATTGTCTATTCAGGCCATAGCCTCCAATCTTTTCAAAGCCTTTATTGGACTACAGTTCCGGTCACATGCTCCTCTCTTCAAAGCCAGCTGACTTCCCAACCCAGATCTATTCTAAGCCCCTGCCCTAACCTGGGCCTCTGCTCCTACCTATCCCACCCCACCCCTGGCCATGCCCTCTGCTTCTCTCTGCCTTAGTCCAGTCAGTCCTGGAATGTGGCAAGGTCTCTGACATCACTCTCCACCCAGTGCCTCAGCTAGAATGTCACATATTTGGAAAAGCCACCCAACCTCCAACCCCAGTAAGGTCCCTGGGTCCCCTTCACTTTCCATGGCCCCTGGTTCTTCATGTCCATGGCATTCTGCACATAGTAACTGTTGGGTGTCAGTTTTTTCTATGAGATGTGATAAATCCAGGGGTGGAGATGCTAGTGAAAGCTTTGTGGCTGGAGAGGAAGCTGGGAGAGAGGGGGCTGCTGAAGCACCCTCCCCCCCTCCCTCCTCAGCAGAGGAAAAGGTGGAGCTGAGCCCCACTTGTGCTACTTGCTGCATTGTTCTCCTCCAATGGAGCGGGAGACCCTGCACCCACCACTCATCTAAGAGTCATGCCTGTGTGGAGCCCCCACCCCCACCTCCAACAGCCACTCTCCATGCAAGGCTGAAGGGAGCAACTTCCCATTCAGAAGAAAATACTTCTTCTGCCTTCTTTCGTTGCCATGGAGACTTCCCTTCATTAACCTGGTCTGCCAGTTATGTCTCCAAGTGGCAAAAGGGGAGAGAGCTGCAAGCCCTGAGAATACTTGCTACACACATGCATGCACGCACACATTCCAGATGCTTGGCAAGGATGTGTGACCCGAAGACAGGAACACCGAGCTCAGAGGCAGAGACCCAGGATCTCGCCTGTCTGAATCTCCAGCTTCGTCATCAGTAATGAGAATAAAAATAGATCTGACTTCCTAGAGCTGCAGTGAGAACTGAGAAGGAAGCATATCGATACACTTAGCTGAGTGTCTGACACGTGGTAAGGACTCAGAAAATATAAGCTATTATTATGAATGCCTTGACACGCCAGGCGCTGCAGCAGGTGCTGAGGAGATGAATGTGGCGAAGTACTATTTGAGAGATCCATTCCCCAGTGTTTCATCTTCATTGAGACATTCCCTCGCTTTGAACTCTGCCTTCATAGAAACCACTCTCTCTTCCTCCATCTGATTCATTGCATGTAGCTTCTGATTGTGATCGCAAATACAAGTGTCATAAGCAGGTTGAGAGTCCTGGTAAACAGTCCCAGGGAGGAGAGGCTGGAGGACAAAGCAACAAGCCCATGAGAGCGGTGGCTTGCAAACCACAGCCTACACCCATTGTTTACCCGGGTGCAATAAAACCCCACAGAGCACATCACACAGTCACAAGCCACTCTCCAAAGAAGACTTATTTGGGATTGCATGTGTGTGTGTTTGTCAGGTTTCTTACTGAGAGTGGCCTTGAACATGATATGCCTTGTGCAAAAATGGCAAACACACATTGGCAAAGACGCATGCCTATAAAAACATAAATATGAGCATAAGCTCTGCCTGCCTTGGGCAGCTCATTCCCTGGGTCTCAGGTTTAGATAACATGTGGTTCGTTCTCTGCCTGATTATTAGAGATTTGATGTGGAAATATTCATCTCTCCAGACACGCTGTACTTGAGTCCCAGTTTCAGCCTATTTTTAGAACAGAGTTTAATAAATCACAAGTTCCCACTTGTAAGATTAGGGAGACCTGTAAGGGGGGTTGGGAAAACTAGGGTGGCTCCAACTTGGGTTTGTTAGCTCTCGGTAGCCAGCAGTTTGTGATAGGACCCAGGAGACTGCTGGCTTCAGAAGTCAGGGGAAAGATCCAGGCTGGGGAAGGAGGTGTAAGGTCTGAGAAGCAGCAATGAAGGAGTCAACCTGGTCCACATAGATGGTGCTCCTGTGTAGACAGCGTTTGGATCCTTCACCCTGTTGCATATTCACAATGAGTGAAATGTGACCAGCCTAAACTCTATACCATAGCCACCTCAAAGAGTTGTATGTCATTGGGGATAAAATGGGTTCATGAAAGTGCTATATACTAACCAATCATCATAGAGGGTTGGGAGGTGAACACAGAGGCTCAGGGAGAGGGTCAAACAATCCAGATACCAGGAGGAGGCCTGAAGAGTCTCTAGGAGTCCTACCCCAAACTTGGGCAAGGATGGGAAGGGAGAGGAGAGATAAGGCTTCTTGGAGAAGCAGGTAAGAGGGCCCCATTGTGCTGGAACAACTGGGCCCCTTGATCTCAATATTGGAGAGGCTGAGCCAGGAATGTGGCCAGTAAGAGCCCATCAAAAAAAAAAAAAAAAAAAAAAGGACAGATAGAGAGACAGAGACAGACTGACGGAGAGGTGGGGGAGAGATAGTTCAGTCCTTAAAAGCACTACTGCTCTTGCAGAAGGACCTGAGTCTGATTGTCAGCACCCACATGGGG
This sequence comes from Cricetulus griseus, assembly GCF_003668045.3. NCBI lineage: Eukaryota > Metazoa > Chordata > Mammalia > Rodentia > Cricetidae > Cricetulus > Cricetulus griseus. The sequence goes on from NC_048600.1 coordinate 85,882,446, forward strand.
TGCCTCACAACCACCTCTAACTCCAGCTCCGGAGGGTTTGACTTCCTTTTCTGCCTCACACCCCCACCCGGACCCTGCAAACACTCCCATGCATGAATCCACACAGAGACACATAATTAAAAACAAAAATAAAATCTTAAAAATAAAAAAGCATTGTCCCAGCATAGATATGGACTTCAAGAGCCCATTCCACATAGAGGAATACTCCCTGAGCCTAGACACAAAGGGGTGGGCCTAGGCCCTATACCAAAGGATACAATAGACTCTGATGACACCGTATGGAAGGCCTCACCATCCAGGGCAGCAGAAAGGATATGTGATAGGTAGGGTTTTAGTTGGGGGGGGAGTGGCAGGGGAGGAGGGAGGAGAGGAAACTGGGATTGTCATGTAAAACAATCTTGTTTCTAATTCAAATAAAAAATAAAAATAAATAAAATAAATAAAAAAGCAGAACATCAAAACAACAAAAATAAAAACTGGTACATGGGAGAAATCATAGCAGGCTGTTTGTTGTTGTTGTTGTTGTTGTTGTTGTTGTTGTTGTTGTTGTTGCTGTTGTTGTTGTTTTAAGCTTGCTGGGAAACTAAGGGAAAGATGGAAAGATGTCTGGGGCAAGACCAAGCGGAGGACCTGACTTAACGGGTGGAGAGGTGGTTCTACAGTCTGCCCCCTCCTCTGAGATGTGCTTTCTTGGGTGCCAGCCGGGTGGTGAGTTTGAGGAAATGACAGGGGCTGGGCGGTCTCTCAGGAAGGAAGAGGTTCAGGCGGGGGAATTTGAAACAAAACTTCCCAGGGAACGCAGAGTTCGGCAGTCCCAGCCGAACATTCTACAAAACTACTGGATGCGGGAAGTTAGGTGGGGTGAAGGACGGAAGGGATGCCCTGGGTGGCCGTGACCTGCGCTCTCGCAGCATCCCGCAGAGCAGCCTGACCGTAGGCTCTGGGAAGGGCCTGGACATGCGATGGACAAAGCGCGACCACTGGGAGGTGGCAAGGGGACTGGGCGGTGACTGACTGCTGGAACCTTTGCTGCGATCCAGGCGGGGGTCCCCAGAGATGTATGGGCGTGGCCCGGCCAATCCCAAAGCACGATTTATGGTCGCGAGAGAAACAGACCAATCGGAATTCAGGGGAGGTGGCGGCGGAGGGCTGATAGGGCCAATGGGCTGCGAGCACCAGGCTGGGGCGGGGCCGCGCGGAGTTTCAAATCTGCAGCGGTGGGCGAGGAGCGGGTGTTGATCTTCGGGTCCCCGGTATCAGAAAGGGAGGTGAGCGCACGGGGACATCGAAGGGCTTGGGGGGCGGGGTGCGGGGGGGACTCACGGGCAGCTCTGAGAGCGGAGCGGGCCAGGAGCTCTAGACAGGACCCGCAACGCAAAGGCGGTGTCTGGAAATTTAAAGCACCTTATCGGATTCGAGGCTTTGGCGGGGTGGCCAGAGTCTGCTCCATAGAGGAGCACGAATTTGTGAAAGAGCCGCTTGCTGATGGTGTCCTGCATAAGCGCCGAGACTCGGTAACCTCTGTGCCTCTCCGCTGAGCCTTAGTGAAGGAGGCTGGGATGGAAGTCAGACAATTTGCCGCCTTACAGTCGAGGCAGCTGCTGACCATGACGCCATGGTCATCTTTCTGGCATCCACAATTGCGCAACAGGCCCACCCAGATATGTTCCACTTCATCCCTTCCCCAGTTCCCAGGGTCTCTGACGCCTGGGAAATAGGGCCAGGGAGTATTCTGTTGACCTTTTGACCTCTCCAGGAACTAACCAGCAGAGGAGACTGGACCAAGCACATGGCGTCTCAGTGGCAGGGCATGACGGCCTCCATGCGCAGAAGATCACTCCTAAAAGAGGAACATCTAGAGAAGACGGTGACCCGGTCTGCTGAGGGCCATCAGGAGACTGGTCCCCTGGGCTCCCTGTGCAGACAGTTCCAAAGGAGGCTGCCACTGAGAGCTGTCAGCCTCAACCTCGGCACTGGCCCCTCCTGGAAACGCCTGGAAACCCCAGAGCCAGAGCAGCAGGGTCTTCAGGCTGCAGCTCGTTCCGCCAAAAGTGCTTTGGGTGCTATGTCCCAGGTAACAGTGACACCACTAGCCATTTGTTTACAGAAGTGTGCTATCCTCAGGAAGGCCCCAAGAATATAGAGTCAGTGGGGTCTTGGAGTTTGATTAGGTCCTGGCAGTTTCCCCCAACACCCTCAGTCATTCTGGCACATAATAGTTTTCCAACAAATCAGTGAGTGAGTGAGAAATCTCATGGAAGAAATTGATGCTCTCCGTGCAAGGTAACCTGCTGTGCCCTATGAGAGGAAATTGCAAGAAATGGCTAACTATAAAGAGATGCCAGTCTCAAGCTTAGTGGATAAAGACTCCCTAGAATAAAGACTTCCAAGATAACTCGGGAAAGGGGCGGTATATGGAGGCGCAGGACCAGGAGGATGGTGTGAGTCCAGCCTGGATGCTGAAGTGGCCTTGGTGTGAGGACTAAGTCACAGTGAGTGGGGACAGGGATGGTGTGTGATGACCCCTGTCTAGATTCTCCCAGTCAGACTACTTATTTCACTTTGGCTGTCAGCTACTTGGTGGGAAAAGGCAGAGGAGCAGGGCTTGCAGAAGGGTGCAACTTCTTGAGCGGTTCAGAGGCAGATTTGAGGGGTGGTGTCTGGGTGCAGTGTGCCCAGGAGCAGACATCTTTTTTAATGTTTATTTAAATGTTTGCGTTTATTTATGGGAGGAGAATTCACGTAATGGTATTCGTCTGGAGGTCAGAGAACAACGTGCAGAAGTACGTTCTCTCCTTCCACCTTGTGGATTCTGGGGATCAAACTCGAGTTGTCAAATTTTGGTGGCAAGAACCTCTACCTGATGAGCTATCTCACTGACCCCACACAGGTCTTTAACCCTGGAGTGGAAGATGCGGGCAGGTGTGCCCTGGAAAGGGCAGCAGCTATGAAAATGAGAATACCTGCAACGAGAGAAGCGGGGGGGGGGGGGCATCTCCCTGGGCATTCTGGTGGTGTGGAGAGAGAGCAGAGGCTCTTGGCAATGCTACAGAGAGGCCTCCTAGCCAAAGTCTAGCTCTGACTTGGAAGAGCCCTAAGATTGCTTTCAACAAATATAGCTCAGAGCAATGAAATGTGACATCTTGTCTAAGGTCACCCAACTCATCAAACTTACCTTGGGCCTTGCTCCAACCTCTGGGCTCTGATTTGCCAAGACAAAGGCAATCTAAGCAGAACTGTTTGATCAGGCCACATGTAAAAGATCCAAGGGTTGGGACTCGGCCCTGTAGATTATAGGGAGCCATAGAAGGGGTTATGATCAGAACTGTCATTGAAGGATCTGTGTGGACTAAGATGGAGGAGGGAAGAGAAGGAATGAGAGCAGAGGGGGATGGCAAGGGGTCCAGTAGTCAGGAAACTGTACCTCCCTCATTGTCTGGGTTAGTCTCTCCCAGAGGGCTTCAAATGTGGAGCCATCTTCTTGCGACTACCTGTTGTGTCCCTGCGCTGGGCCTCTGGGAAGGTCTTATAGGGAATCATACTCACTCTTAAGACTAACAGCAGACTGTATTAGTGGGACAGACCCTAGGATGGAGGGATAGCAAAAGGCTGGCAGCCCACCTTGGTCCTGTCTCTGCTAACCTCTGCTAACCTTCCCACATGAACCCATCACAGAGGATCCAGGAGTCCTGCCAAAGTGGCACCAAGTGGCTAATGCAAACACAGGTCAAAGTGAGGAGAAAGCGAGGAGCCCAGAAGGACAGAGGATCCCCGCCCAGTCTGAGCCAGAAGAACACTCGGCTATACAGGGCCAACCGGGATGCCAGAGTCGGGGGACATCCTCGCCTCTCTGGCCAGATGGGTCCACATGCCCATCGACGTCATCGGCTAAGGAGGGAGGCTGCCCTCCAGAGCCCCTGTTCCTCCACAGAACCTCTCTGCTCTCCCAGGCAAGTAGTCTCCGAGCCCAGTGTGATTTCCCTTTCTGTCCCACAAGTCTCCTCAGTGTTACCTAGGGTGAGGACACTCTGACCTGTCATATCCCTGTTCTGGCTCAGATCTGCCCCAGAGCTAGTGAGGACCTGAAGGGGAAAAAACCTCTCCAGAACTGTTTCCCTACCTGTGAAAGGGACAGGAGATGAGTTCTACTCCATTCTAGATAGGAAACATCTAGAAATCCCAGGCACTGGTGCAAGGCCAGCAGCAACCGTCATCTGACTACAAAATAATTTTCCATGGCTCAGCCTCACAGGTTTGCATGTCACATGCTGCAGTGAGGCTCTAGTGAGGCTTTCCCAGTCACCCGGGGTTGCCTGGCCCCTGCTCTGGGCTCTTGCTAACCCCTGCATCCTCTTGTGTTCAGTGAGTCTGACAGTGACCTAGAGCCTGTGGGGGCTGGAATCCAGCATCTCCAGAAGCTGTCACAAAAGCTGGACAAAGCCATCAAGGCTGAAGAGAGGTGAGCTGCATCCTGGGGTGCATCAGGGTGAAATGGCCATGGGCCCCTTGAGCCATACTGTATTTCTAGAGAGGGTTCTGGTTCCAACACCAATCTGCCACATGACCAAGACCAGTCCCTGTCCCTCTGGGCTTCAGTCTCCTGGGATGATGGTGGAGGATGCACTATGAGTCCTCCAGGCCTTGAACCCTCACCCTTGCCTATCACATTGAATTTCACATGTGGCTAGGTGGTTGCCTGCTTCCTGAGAGACATTCCCTTCCTCCAATACCTTTTGTGACTCCTCTATACCCTGTCTACCCATGGACTTGGCAAAAGTAACATGGACTCCCTGATCTATCTGCTCAGGATTCCAACCTGGAAGCAGAGCCTTTGAAAAATGTGTTCCCATTTGTATAATGGCCACAAAGGGTTCTGAGTCCATATGACCTCTGTGGCCATGTTCCCACCACGCTTCCAGGTTCTGGTCTTGTCTAGTCTGGGTTGGGATGCCTTCAGAACAGGAAGCATCCCAGGTCATCAGTCCCTCCCCCTTCTCTATCCTTAGTGGTGACATGACTGTCTCCCTTATTCGTGAATGAGGACAGCAAGCATCTTACAGGTAATGTCCCCCTCTCTCTTTCTCAGTCTTCTCCTCCTCTGTCACCTCCTCCTTCTCTACATGTAAATATTCATGCACACTTGCAGGAGTGCTAAAGAATGAATGGATTGAGAAAACCGCAGAGTAGGAAGTATCTGGGTCTTCTACTTCCCTCAGCCCAAGCTGCTACCCGTACTGATCACATCAGAACCCTGTGATTTCAAAGGACTGAAAGCCACCTTCCAGCTTTTGATTTGGAGAGAAGGGCTATAGCTTCCTCCATCTCCTGCCTTGAGAATAGGAAGAAGCACAATGGAAGTTCTGTCTTACAGGAAACAGGCCACCACGATGTCCGTGCCACCCACCCACGAACTTCCAGGAGGCAGCACTGGGCTCACCAGCATCACCAGGCCACTGCTAACAAGGACTTGATTAACATGGGATTCAGAACCCTTCTATTTCAGCAATGTCTGGGCCCACTGGTAACCACTGGCCACAGCCCAAAAGTGATTCAGGAAGACCTTAAAGAGGGGATAGGAACTGCCCATGCTCCCCCCAGGGGACTCATACCCACCCTGCTCTTCAGCTCACAGTGACCCATCAATATTAGGAATGTACCTTAAGATGCTAGACAGTTCTGAGCTGTGTCACTGGGACCAAAGCCCTGCAGGAGTCATACCATGAAACCATCCCCTTTATTCCCAGTGACGTGATTCTTGGAGGCCCACTATTACTCCTGCTCCCACAGGGCCCCACAGGAAGAGAGGGGATATTTGTAAACCGTGCAAGCCTGAGCTCTTGCTTATCAGCTCAGTGTGGGGTACTGTGGGCATGCAGGGAAAAGAACACTGTCCATGACCAGTTTCCGCTCTTTGTAAATTATTTAAGAAATCTGCTATGTCATTTTATTAGAAAGATACCAGAATGTCAGCCTCCCAAATCACATTGCTTTTTCGTAATAAAAATTTGCTTTTGACACTTGGCATTTTTTGAATGCACACACTCTGACACTGCACTGCATGACACAGCCATAGATCTGGAGCTCAGCTTTGTGACCCCCATCCCCTCGGCTCCTGTTCTTCTCTCAGAAAGAACCAAAGCAAAAGAAAATGGCTCAGTGGTTAAGAGCACTGATTATTCTTCCAGAGGACCCCATTTCTATTCCCAGCACCCACACGACAGCTCACAACTCCAGTTCCAGGGGACCTGACACCATGCAAAACACCAATGCACATAAAATAAAAATAAAGAAATTAAAGAAAACCTTTTTCAACTTATCCCAAAACGAAACACATGTTAAAGGCAAATAAGGTTTTTATTTAAGTGACAATGTTTCAGAGTTAAAAACAGCTCACATCAAAATCAAGACCAATTGTAAAAATCTTTTAACTCCACAATGCTGTTTTTGTCTTGTTAGAAATTGGATATTTTACATTTTCTTTTCTAACGGATTTTGTACAAGGCAGCCATGAGGACTATAATAAGCCTTTTCTAGCACAGAACCAGCCGTCACAGAGAGTACTGGAAGTTACACATGGGACAGGCAGACCGCAGACAAGGTCAGACTGGCTGCCACCACTGAGTAAACAAAGAGAAAAGAACAGTGGGTCTGGGTCTGAGGGGGCATGTCCCACGCTAGCCACTGGTGTCCCCCACCTCTTCCTCGCCACCACAGAGTGAAGTCAAATTCTGATTTTCTTCCCAACCTCCCTGTTAGTTTCCCAGCAAGGTCAGAACTCAGCAGGGCTTTGCTACTTGTACTCAACACTTAACTTGGATGTATAAGAAATTCCTCCCTGGCCCAGAAGGGAAAGAAAATGGGAGATATATATACATACATATATATGTATGTATGTATACATATATATATATTTTTTTATTTTCCAGAGCACTTGGAATGGAACCCCCCCGGGATTCCGCTGGAAAGTGGTTGTTTAAGGCGGGGTCAACTGCAAGACTCCTACAGTCAGGGGCCCCTCCCGGAGGGGGCTTCACCTGAGCTGGATGGAGAGTATGCCTGCAAAAGTGGCACCTCCTCTAGACCTGGACGCACTGGTCTGGCAGGGTCCATTCCTCAATGAAAGCTAAGTGCCATGTTTTGTCTGCAGGATACTTCCGGGGCACAGCTCTGGGCTGCAAAGTGCCCCAAGTACAGTTTAAAAACCATTAGGTACAGCCTTCCCTCCTTCTGAGAACCACCCCAATCTTAGGAATACCGGGGTTCAGATACATTTGTTGTAGCCCAGCACCCAGGCAGGAAGGCTGTTCGTCTGAATGCATGAAAATAATTTATTTCTTAAAAAATATGTTGTGATGCTTCGGGGAGGGGTCAGTCTTTGGGGGTGAGGGGCATGATCCTGAAAGAGCAGACTCCAGCAACCCACAACAGGACAAGGGATAAAGGAAGGTGTCAGGCATCCCTCAGCCACGTCAGGACAGCCACCACACGGGAAGAACAAACATGCCACTCAGATACAGGAACTTTGGTCAAGCAGGAACATGTTTCCAGCAGCTGGAGAGCAGGCACACCAGGAGCTAAAGGTTGCTAGAAAACAGCTAGATGGGGTGTCACAAAACTACTGGAGGAGGCAACAGCACTCCCCTCTGGAAAACACTAGGAAACAGCTCCTTTTGTCTCTGACCTAACTGAACACAGCACTAGTGAAAGCACACATGGAGTACAGTTGCCAGGAAGCAATACTGAGCTGTTCACTCAACAGAGCAGCGAGTGCGCACTTCACCCGCATTGGCCACAGCTCCTAGGGTGGTAGTCACAACACCTGTACACTAGCAGCATCTCAAAAGGGGTCACCCAGGCCCCAATGTGGGGCTCTAGCAAAAAAAGGGGTGGGGCCTCTGGCTGACTCTGACCCACAGAGCCCTGTCACTGGCTCCAGTCTCCCTGGGGGGTCCCTCATTCACACATACACTCAGCCTGGGGTTCTCAGAAAAGGAAGAAGCGCTTATCATTTGAAAGTTAGACTCGGTGGCTCCTGCTGAGAGAAGACAAAGGGCTGTGAGAGAATCAATCGGGTGTATCCAAACTCAAATCACAGCATTCAGGGGAAAGGGCTGCAACTCAGGTGGCTATGCCATATGATCTGGTGACAAAAGATAGGCAAGAATGATGGGGGTATGAACTTCTAAGAGGAATGGTGGTGGGGGCAGGTATGAACTTCTAGGAGGAATGATGCGAGCAGGTATAAACTTCTAGGAGGAATGATGGGAGCAGGTATGAACTTCTAGGAGGAATGATGCGAGCAGGTATGAACTTCTAGGAGGAATGGTGGTGGTTGCAGGTATGACCTTCCAGGAGGAATGATGGGGGGCAGGTATGAACCTCTAGGAGGCGGGACAGAAAGAGAAGCTAAAGCTGGTCCCATACCTCCTTGCCCTGTCTGCAGCCCCCTGGCAGTGATGGGCTCAGTTTGCCAACTGCAGTGCTGATGGTTCAGTAGAAGAGCTGGCAGATAGGATGGGATGGGCCGAGGGAACAGGAGCTGGCAGGCTGGAGAAGACATTTGAGTGGAAACAGCAGGGTGGGGACTGGGAGCCCACAGCCCCTCCAGCCCAAGTGAGGCACCCAGTTTGCTGGGCAACTCACAACATGGTGCCAGCCACCCCCATCAGCAGCCGCCACAGGCTGCATGGGAGCTGCAAGAGGTAGACATTGAACAGAAGCGACACTGAGCTGACAAGTGCCTGCTGTGTACACAGATATTTGGCTCTGGCCTCACTGGCAGCCCAGGGGGTTCTAAGATACCCAGCTGGCCATACAACAGGTATCAGCCTGGGCCAGGGAGCAAGGGCAGACTGTGCCGAGGCCAGGGTCTTGGCAGCAAAGAAACATCCCCTGTCACCATCCTAAGGGGTCTGACTACCCTAGAGGAGGTTCTAGGCTCAAACCAAACTGAGTGGCCAGGGAGGGGAAGAGAATACAACAGCTTGAGCCAATATTCCATGAACCTCCAGAACCCAAGATCTCAGCTCTATGTGCTCCAGAAACCTAAAGAGAAAAAGTCAGTCTGAGCAGAGCTATGGAAGGGGCAGCCATGTTGTCCCCTTTGTTGGTGGAAGGAAGAAGTTTCTGTTTCCCTCAGTGTACACAAGCCAGCATGTTCTCCATGAAGTAGTACCTTCCTTCCTCTGAGGTCTGGGTTCCCTTTCAGCCTCACCCCAGAATCTTTCTCTCCCAGAGTGGGGAGGGATGGGATGAGGAGGAGGCTCACTGGGCATTCTGCAAACCCCCAGAGAGCAGAAATGCTTGACAGCCTGGGAGTCAAACCTAGGACCCATCTCAGCCAGGAGGCCCTTTTAGTTACAGAAAAAGGCAGGGCCCAAAGATGATATGCTACAGACTCAAGGGCACACAGCCAGACCAACTCTGGCCAGAGTCCAAGGCTGCAGCCTCTCGGGGAAATGTACAAGGCAAGACTCAAGGAAGAGGGACATCTGTCTTCAAGGGCTACAGGAGAATAAAGATACTGAGAACAAGAAGGGGAACAAAGAACAGCTGTGAGGCGGACAGTCAGCACCAGACCCGATCGATCCCCAGGGTTGTGGACAGACGCCGCATACATAGATTGAACCCAGGGAAAGTCCTCTCCCGTAAAGTGATCTCACTGCGTCATAAGACAGCCAGCCCCAAAGTGGTGACCCAGATGTCACAAGGAGGGCAGGCACAAATACCACTCACTCCTCTACACACAGTCAAGTTGCTGCACCTGCAAGCTGCTGGGGACGAACACCTGTCCGGCCGTGTGCCCAGCGCTGGGGGCTTCTCTGGTTTGAGCCTGCCTAGCGCGGCTACAGAAACCTTGGGACTCGAAAAGATGGTCGACTTTACCCAAACACTGGGCACAGGCAGGCTTGACCCAAAGGTCACACTCACACATCACTCCTGACTCGGGCTTGTGGACACAGGCATGGGGAGATGGATTTCACCCCATCGCAGCCCAGAGAGCTCCCCAATGTCAGGGCAAGGTCCCTCCCTGCTCTGGTCGGACACTGCTGGACAGACACGGGAGGGAAAAAGCAGGAAAACGCCTGTGTCAGGGAGAAGGCAACCCTTCCCTTCCCTGCAGGCTGCCTAGCTGTCCCCACTGTTCTGAGCACCGCCCACCCCTCAGGGCACCGACTCGAACTTAGGGGGGCCACGCGCCCAGCTGAGCGCGGGCAGCGGCCGCTCATGGTCCTTGTCGGACTCAGGCTGGCTTTGTGCCCGCTCGGGCTTAGGGTTAGGGGCCGGTGGGTCTGGCTGCTGCACCGACATGGTCCTGCGCAGGTGGTTGCGCTTGCGCAGAAACTCCGGTTGAGCGTGCAACCCGAAACTGCCCTTGCGCAGGATCATGCGCGAGTTATTCTTCTTGGGGCGCGAGCGGTGGCTGGCCTCCAGTGCCGCCAGGTGTGCGGCGTAGCCTTCACTCAGGAACTGTGGAGGGGACAAGCATCAGGCTAGCACCTGACCCTGTATCCCAACATCGCCACTTCCCTGGGGCATCCTCCAAGAGAATCTGTAGCTTCTCGGGGACCCCAAAAGCAGTGGCAGGGAGACTCATTACAGTTCTAGGGTTCCCTTGGGCCACTAAGTACATCTGTACCCCTGCACTCTGACACAATCCCAGGCTCTTTCTGACTGTCCTTCGTCGTCCTCCCCATCCCTTCCCGGAGGCCAGCATTGCCCTGGAGTCTAAGTTTGCCGCTCATCTCCAGGGCCCCATCATTCTGTCATTCAGAATGGTACTTGGTCTGCTATAAACAGTCATTGCCATTTCCCCTTCCCCTAGATGCAGGATTCTCCCCTGCATCCAGCAGGGGGCCTGGCCCAAAGCATTGCTAAATGAATGAGCAAGTAACTGAATGATCAGGAGCTGCCCTTAACGCCTTTCCCCGGCCCTCACACACCTGGCACTGGGTTTGGTACTTCTTGGTGGGCCGGCCCACAATGAAGATCTGGGATGCAGGGAGGCCCAGCACACTGTAGACAGAGATGTCTTTCGTGGAGCCGTAGGCAGCAGTAATTTTGATGAAGCACTAAAAAACAAAGCAAGCTGGTGAAGGAGGAAGGCCTAAAGAGAGCCTGCTGGGGAACCCTTCATCTACACTCAGACAACCACCCATCAGTTCACCTTTGCTAGGAGCCATGCCCCAGATGACTGCCCCTCTCACCCAGTTCCTCACGTAGATCTGAGGTAGGGTTCTATGGTTCTACCAGGGAATGGCTACATTACTTGCTGACACCACTACCCAGTTCCAACCCCCCACTCCCACCTACCTACTCGCCTGCCCCACACACCTCCCAAATACCCTCCCTCCTTTACTTTGCCAGTGTGTTCTCCAGTGAGCTGCCAGAGGGATCCTTCTACAACCCAAATTAGATGATGTGTCCAAACACCCCCCCCATTGCTCCACACTGCCCTCAGCAGAGAGCCCAAGATCTTGATCTGGTTTCCAGGGTTTCTAAACCACCAAGTTTGGATCCCTCATGACCTCTAAGGTCTCAGATCCCACCGGTCCTTGATTTGACCCTGCCTGCAATACCCCCATCCTGTATGCCTTCAGCTCTGAGAACACCCCAGGCTACTTCTCACTCCTGCACTTTTGCATCTGGTGAAAGTTGTCAAAATCATAATGGAATCACTTGGGCCAACCCCATCAAAAAAACACCAAGCCAAGAGATTATGAAGGAGATGTTCACACCCATGATGACCTGTTTCTCTCTCTCTCTCTCTCTCTCTCTCTCTCTCTCTCTCTCTCTCTCTCACGCACGCACGCGCGCGCACACACACACACACACACACACACACACACACACACACACACAATCTTCCAGGACTACAACCTTACACAAAAGCCTGCAGTGGCCAGGCATGGTGGCACATGCCCCTAATTCCAGCACTTAGGAGGTAGAAGCAGATGAATCTTTGTGAGTTTGAGGCCACCCTGGTTTACACTGGGAGCCCCAGGCAAGCCAGAGTTACACAGTTCGACCTGGTCTAAAATATAAAAATTAACTTGTAAGAAGGAGACAGCAATCTCACACAGCAATATTTCTCTAAGAACATATTTGCTCAGCACCTGTCCGTTCACCCTCAGACTGAGGTCGTCATTGTTATTACTTGTTATGGCCAAACAGTATTGTCTAAGGATGTATTTTGTCATCCTCCTCCATTATTGCCTTTAAAAATCTCCCTTGCCTCAGCCTCTTTGAGTAGTCCCATAAACCACTATGGCACATGTATCCTCCCACAGAGCTATTTCCAAATAAAGCTTGATTTCACTTCCATCCTAACTTCTTTGTATTTCCCCAGGTCCAGCACATTCCGTTTCATTGTCTACCTGACAACTTATACTCATATGTCAAGACTAAGCCCAGAAGTTATTACCTACTAGAATCCACTCGGGCTTTCCCAGGCGAACCTAAGTCCTTGCTCCTCTGTTTGCCAATATTGCCCTGTTTCTGCCACACACCAGTAATTGTCAATTTACATGCCTTTCTTTCTCTAGATCAGCGATTGGCAGACTTTTTTCTTCGAAAAGCCAAATAGTAAATATTTTAGGCTTTGAGCTCTGCCACAGCAACTTGACTCGGCTCTTTCACTGCATCGCAAAGGCAGCCACAGACAATACATAAACAGATGAGCTTGGCTGGGTGCCAATAAAACTTTATTTATGGACACTGAAATTTGAACTCATGTAATTTCCATTTGCCTACTCCTGCTTTTCCATTTTCCATCTGTGAGTCAGTCAATCAGTCTCTCTCTCTCTCTCTCTCTCTCTCTCTCTCTCTCTCTCTCTCTCTCTTTCTCGCTCTCTCTCTCTCTCTCCTTCACCCCCTCCCCCACTCCCAGCCCCACAGGGTAAGGATTTCATGGAGGGCTTGCACAAAGATGTCCCAGCCTCCTCCCAGAGTTTCTGCTGCCTGGCTGAGCCTAGGAATTTGCCTTTTTTTTTTTTTTTTTTGATTCCTAGGTGCAGCTAGAGAATCACAGCTCTAGGCAACAGATTCAGGAAAGTAGGCTAGAAACGCCAGCACCTTGCAGTGAGGAACACAACAAAGCCTGAAGGTCTCAATAGGCACTGCGATATCTATTGAAGGAATAGCCAGATGTAGAGACAAGAATTTAGGTCTTGGAGTCAGGAGAAGATAAAGCGTGAATATCTGTCAATAAATGTAATACCTGCCTCCTAGGTCTGTTAAGACGACCCAGTGAGAGCCATGATGCCAACAAAATGCTTTTCCCTTCCCTACACCAGCAGAGGCTCCCGATGCCCAACCCCTTGGGATTGAAAAAAGAGTGGACAGGGTCCAGAGTTAACTCCCCCATGAGTAATGGAGGCCTGCAGCTGAGGCCCCGCCTTTCTCATGGGTGTGGCCACAGTCCCGCCCCAGTCCCACACTCACCTCCTGCATGAGGTTGCGAAGGAAGATTGCCTTTTGCCTCAGCGGATCATGTACGAGTCCGTCCGAGAAGAAGATCATGCCCTGTGGGAAGTTGTGCTGGGACAGCCACGACACTACCCGCTGCTTCTGCATGTCCGGCCGCCCGGTGATGTAAAGGATCATGTAGCCCAGGTCCTGCCAGTGCCTGGCGAGATGGCATTGCTGGGTCCGGCTGGGCCCCTGCAGGCAGCCCAATGCCCAAGTACCTGTCCAACAGCTGCTGCCCTCAGGAGAAGCCAGAGGTAGTAGTAAGGGGGCTCTTAAGTCCTCCCTCCCGGTAGGTGAGTAGTGTACATTACCTCTGGATGGACCATAAGGACTGGTCCAATCTGGTTCCTCACCTTTACCTCTCCTGCTTCTGCTTTCTCCACTAACAAGAGAGCTTCCAATACTCCAAGGCCAGAGGCTTCAGTGCCTGGTCCTTAGTTCCACCTCATCTTTCCCATGGATCAGTACAAAAGTCGTTGGTGGCCACTTTCCCTCTGGTTCTCCCACTTGGATCTGACTTTGTGTAAACTTGAACTTTCTCTCTCTCTCTCTCTCTCTCTCTCTCTCTCTCTCTCTCTCTCTCTCTCTTTCTCTCATATTTAGTTTCCCCATCTATAACATGGGATTAATCATCCAAATACCCCATAGGGGTAAAGTCATTAAACCCAACCCCAACTGGCATGGTCTGCCTGGCAGAGTTGGCTTCATTATCATCCTTGACTGTTTCATGGCAGTTTCTGTAAACCACAAACCCAACCCCATTGCACCTTTTCCTGAAATCATGCCTAGCTCCCTAGTACTGAACTAATATTTCAAGGCTTCCCTCTACTCTTAGGCTCTGCCCTGATGAGTAGAATCTCCCTATCCACATAGGACTGCACTGATATCCATGTACAAACCCTGTGTTCCTGGCTCAGAACCCTCCTCTAGACAGCCTGCCTGTCTACATCTTAATCCTTCAGGGTCCCTCTTCTAGGAAATTCTCTTCACTTCCCAGATAGAATCAGTTCTTTAACCCTGTTTTCCATGGGTGGCCCAAGGTACAGATGAGCCAAGACCTAGGTAGGTATTTTTGTGGCACTAGCCACCAACTGGATGTCATAGATTGGGTTTTCTAAAGCCAGATGGTGATCTGACCATCTGGGAAAATGGGAAGATGCAAGTGCAGGTGTTACAGGGATTCTGGGAGCTCCCAGAGGGACCTCCAGGCAGGTGGGGTGGGTATGGGAGCTCCCAGTGAGACCTCCAGGCAGGTGGGGTCTGTATGGGAGCTCCCAGAGAGACCCCCAGGCACGCAGGGTCTTATTAGACTCAGAGAAAGCAGCTTCTGGCAACTAGCAAGGTGTGGCAGTATGGAGATGGAGGACAGAGGAACCACAGAGGGAGAGAGCACAGCTCCCATGTCTGCTGAGAGAGAAACCAGTCAACCTTTCCAGCAGGCTGTGCAGGACCTCTCCTCCAGAGCCAGAAAGCAGCTGATGACAACTGTCTCTCCAGAGCCCCAAAGTCAGCCCAGCTTCTCTCCCCAAGTAAGTCAGGGCAGTCCCTACCCCAGCTGCCACAAACTCCCAGTGCCCCCCCCATTCCTGTCCATTCTTGGGGTCTAAGCTTCTATTGTCACCAAGACTATTTCTCATTCCTGTTTTATTTTCCTCCACTGGTCTCACAGTCTCCCACTGGCAGCAATCTTTACTGCAGAACCAAAACCAGAGCCTGGTCTGGAGCTGACCTGGACGGGGCTAGAGAAGGGGGAGGTGAACGGATGCCCAGGAGAAGAGGAGGAGGGAGGAACAAATGAATGAGCTAAAGTCTACAAAAGGGCTTGATCTCTCCAAAGACTCCCAGTGAATGACTACTGGAGGTAAAGCCAGAACTTTGCAGTGCCTAGGCCCAGAGACCCACAGAAGTCCTAGAGAAAGCTGGGGGGGGGGCGGGGTGACGACTAAGGCACTTCCCCCAAAGCCTCTGGCTCCTGCCCCGGGGAGACACCTTCTTTAGGGGAAGTAACACTCACCGAACAACATCCACTGCACCTGGCCGGACCTTGGGGTCACTTCCCATGATAGACACACTGGCCGCAAAGGATCCATCAATGCTGAACACAACACACTCCATGCCTCGGGGCAGCACAGTGAGGTAGCTCATCGCACAGGTCTGGTCACCCCTGAAAGGTAACAGCTTGAGGTCAACCTGCAGCTGAAATCAGTCAGTCTGGGGCCAGGTTTTGGGTGGTGCCTCCTGATACCATGTAAACAGAAATAAACTCTATCTTCCAGCCATGCTTGGACAGGAGAGCCACCCCAAAAGTTCACCATGAGAACCTCACACACACCCTGGTCCTACCTGACCACCATCTTCACAGGATAGACACCAACCCCCAGGCGCCGAGGCCGGGGCACATTGTATGTGATCCTGCCACTGTTGTTGGTGATCTCTGTGTCCAGGTGGACCCAGCGGCCTGATGATGGCTCTGTCATCACCAGGATGTCCACCTGCAGCCAGTGAGGGAAGCAAGAGACCTGCCGAAGGCTGAAGGACTACACGATTGACAGCCAAAACAACAGAGCCCTGGGCACAGGTCCCTGCCTGCTGTATCCTAGAGTTTTCCATAACCCTCCCTCCCTGTGGCAGTCACAGGGGCTTCCCCACCTCTTTAATCTGCTGGGCAGGGAGGGAAAGGGCTCCCTGCTTTGGGCTCCAGCACTGTTGCTTCTATCACCCTTTCTGCCCTGTGGTACTATGAGTCATGTGAGGCAGGTGAGCCAAGGAGATGCTCAACCCTTGGTACCTTCTCTCCAGTCAGAGCCACCATGTCAAGAGGGCCATACATGAAGCGCCCCACCAGAACCTGGGGGCCATCTTCAGCAGCAATTACATCATTGGCACGGTGGTTCGCAGTAACATTCTGCAAGGACAGAAACAAACAACCCAGATCAGCCTTTGCAGACAAGGCTCACTCTTGCTTTAAAGCCTTGTAAGGATGGCTTCTGGGCTGGGACCCAACTGAGTCAGGTGTCCCATGAGCTGCCTGCACTACGATTCCAGAAACAGACTGTGTTACCAAACCTGCTTCTCAGGCTGCCTACTGAAGTGTACCCCATGCTGTTGAGTCTGCACGCCTCCTGAAGTGACAACTGGCCTCTACAGCCTGTCACTCAGTTTTAGATTCCTGGGCTGGAAACTACCCAGTGACCAATGGGTCTTTCTTCTGCATAAACAGCCATTTACCATGTGTCCTTTTTAACGGAAATTTTCAAAGACACAAGAATAAAAAGAATATAGACAAGCTTGTGAGCCTGACCAGAGCACAGGCACTGATCAGCTGACTACTGCCCAGGTGTCCTTTCCCTGAAGCCTCAGCCCCGAACAGGATTCTCAGGGCAGTGTCTTGGGTGGTGACTCATTCCCTCCCTCAATATCTCAGCACCCTTGTCTTTCAGTTCTGCCCCATGCATTCTGCAACTCCAAGTCCTGTGTTGGCCCCAACTGTCCACCACTCCCAGGCTGGCCTTAGAGACCCTAGTCCCTCAATCTGGTTATCTTTTTACTTCATACTGGTCAAGTCTCTGTGTGTGCCATGCCCACAACTGTTTCATTTGGACTCTGAGAGAAGCTTCCTAATGGATCTCTGTATTTCAGGACTGCCTCCTGACAGAAATTCTGTCTTTACAAGGCACAGATCTGATCCTATCTGGGCAGTATCCCACGCCTTACACTGAAGTCCAAACACAAGTGTGGCACACTGAGCAAGCCTTGCAGAAGACCCTCTGCACTCTGATTTCCTGGTGCTCCTCCTCTACCCTCTTGTCCTGACACCCCCTTGTTCCCAAACTTCGGCCTTTGCCCTAGCAACAAGACTCTACTCCATCCCACTATTATCATTAGCTCCCCAAAGATGTGATCTACCTCCTCTCAGCTTGTAAAGCCATGTGATTCAGTCTCCCTGCCTTCCCCCCTCCAAAAAAAAAAAAAAAAAAAAAAAAAAAAAAAAAAAAAAAAAAAAAACTCTGCAGAACTCATTGACACCAGTCCTTGAGAGAAACCTGATGGGGATGTTCTTCTGTGCATATGTTTCTCTTATTGGTTGATGGATAAAACACTGTTTGGTCAGTAGAGGCAGGAAGATAGGCGGGACTAGGAGACGAGGAGAATTCTGGGAAAGATAGGCAGAGAGAGACAGCAAAGAGACACCATGTAGAAACCAGGAGAATAGGATGCACCAGACATTCTCTGGTGAAATAAGGTCATGTAGAAATACATAGATCAGCAGTTATGGGTTAATAATTAAGACAGAGCTAGCCAAATTAATATAAGTCTCTGACTGTTTACTTGGGGCTGAAACGGCAGCAGGACCAGGCAGGAAAGAAGCTCCAGCTATAGAAACCTGTCATGGGACCTGGTCTGGCATGGGATTGGAGGTTTCTTTATGGGATCACTGTGGAGGATGGATGGGTACTTGGAAACAAGCACGTGCAATAGGCAATCAGCCATAGTGGGGATAGTCACACACTAAGATATCCAGAGTCAAAGAGACAGACAATAATGGATGCTGTGAGGAGGATGTGCCGAAATCAGAACCCTCAGACGCTTCTGGTGGAACTAAAATGAGGGCAGCCACTGTGGAAAGCAGAAGGGTAGCTCCTTGAGAGATTAAGTGTAGAATTACCACTTCCCATCTATACCCAATGAAAACAAAAATATATGCCCACACAAAGTGTGTAGACAAATATGTAAAGCAGTATTATTCAAAATAGCCAACAGGTAGAAGCAACCCAAATGCCTATCGGCTGACAACTGGATGAACAGAAGGTATGCATACAGTAGAATAGTATGCAGTCAGGAAAAGGAGACAAGTTGCTATACATGTTACAACATGGGTGAACCTTGGAAACATGCTATGTGAAAGAAGAAATACACAAACACATAAGTGACTTCATATACATGAAATGCAGAGGATAGTTGAGTCTTGACAACAGAGACCAACATCAGAGTCAAGAATAGGTGAGTCTGCAGAGACCAAAACTAGATGACTGGTTGGCTACTCAGGGAGGAGCCAGGACCAGTGGGGAAGGAAATAGAGCTGCAGGGAAAGGGGTTTCCTTTATGAAGTGACAAAAATGTTCTAAAACTGACTTTGGGGGTGGGTAGCATACAACTGTGAATAGACTAAAATCCACTGAATTTGACACTGTAAACGGCTGGATTATATGACAGGCGAATTACATCACAATAAGTATGTCCATGCACAAAAATGTTGATTCATGAAGCATTAGTCACTCTGCCTTTCAGGACTATTTGTAGGATCCACGCTTGATGTTCCTTCTCACCAGAGTGAAACTGCTCACCAGAGCAACACTGAGTCGCTATATTCTGGCATGATGCAGGCCATCCCAGCAGAGGGATTGAGACAGCACAGGCAGTGATGGCAGTTGGCTGAGAGAATAAGTGAATGAATGTCTCCCCAAACTCCTCTTTATCCCCCAACACCCTACAGAAGAGCCCCGTCTTTAGAGAAGTCTAGTGTGATCTGCCCTGGTAACCCTAGCCATCTTCATCCTGATGTGTACGTGGCTGAGAGACCTGGAGCACAGGCAAAATCATCTATGTCAAGGCCATATCTTTAGAATCTTGGCATTCCACAACTGCCCTGCCTTTACCATCCCCAGGGCCCTGGTCCCCTAGGTGCAGCCAGACCCTGGGAGACCAGCTCACACTTGCTCCCTCATACAGGCACTCTGTACAGCAGGAGTGGAAACAAACTCTACCAGGAAACCAAAGTTCTTACCTGGCACATGGCTGCCCAGACTCCCAAGGTCACCTGTCCAACAAATACAACTGCAGCAAGCTCTTACCCGCAACTTGACCTGGGTCCGCTTGCGCAGCCACTTCTCACGGGGGTTAGCGGGGCTTAGAGCCGCGGGGTCCAGGCCAGTGTTCTCCTTCACACTTGCGCTCTCATAACGCATCACCTAGCCAAAAGCGAGAAGGGGCTTGGTAGCATGTTCTCAACCCTTCTGCCTCTCACCAGCCAAACCCTGCTTCTGGCCTCCCTAGGACATCACCTGGACCCTGCTGGAGCTCTGGGAGCCGTCTCTCTTCCTACCTATCTGGACAGCTGGTGCCAGAGAACTGTCCCATTAGTAGCTCTGCTTTGGGGGCAGCCTCTGACCTTCATGCACTCTATCTCCACTTCCTCACCTACCTTCTCCCCTCTGTCCATCCCAATCCGTGTCCTCAGCACTCCACTGAAGTCACTTCACTGTGTCCCTGGAACTTCCATCACGCCTGTTCCAGGTTCTCCTCCAACCTATGGGGATGCCCTCTTCCACCCCCTCAGTCTTCCCTGTGTCCCTGGGGAGTTCTAGACTTGTCACTGAACTGCTTTCTGTGTTGACCTCGTGGGTATCCTTGTGAGTTTTCAAGAACAGCCAAAGTCTGATGACAGCCACCTTTTCATCTCCAGCCCTGATAATTTCTCCAGGCTCCAAACTTACTGCCCCCAAGTGTCTCACCCCTCAGAAGCACAGCCTCCACTCCCCCAGCCCAGTACAGCTCTGCAAAAGTTCTAGGAAATGGCTTCCATGGCTTCCATGGGAAGACAGGGTTACTTAGGTGGCCCCTTCCCTCAGCTCAGACCTCGGTAAGTACTGCCACTACAATCCATGTGTCACCACCCCTTGGCACTTAGTCCAAGCTTTCATGTCCTGGTGGCCTCTCATACTATCTCTGCTCATACTATCTCTGCTCCCCAGGGACTCTAAGCCTCCTCTCTTGGATCCCCTAACAATAGCGCCAAAGCTTCCTTCTCAAAGCAAGTGTCAGCTGATACATAGCTCTCCCTTGCTGGCATCCCTGCCATTCTCAAGTGAATCCACACCAGCCCCCAACTCTATGTCTCCCAACCTCCAGGTTCTGGCCTTCCTGCCATTCCTTTTTAAAGACAAAGGCACTGAGAGACCAGGCATGCATTTCTCCAGCCTCTATGTTGACAAATAGGCATGACTTCCTCTGAAGGTTCTACTTAATTACCTACAGAGTTGGTGTTCTTGTAGGAGCCCTTTCACTGGCCTGTCACTTTCTCTTGGCTTCAATGCCCCAGTGTTTTCTCAGCACTGTCAGAGAGAGGCCAACTGCTCCATGTGGCCTCAGGAGAATCCTGGGATTCCCTAGAGAGGCCAACAGGCTGGGTCTGATAAAGAAGCCACAGTACCTGTCTCAAGATGAAGGCGACCACATCAGTAGACTCCCAGTAGCTGGCGTGGAAGAGGTGGGGCAGGGCCACAGTGGGGAAGGCGGTGAGGACATCAGGGCAGTACAGGGCATAGTCAATCCTCTTGGTTCCCCACCACTTGGCTGTGACTGTGGGGCCAAGAGGGAGATGAGGACAGAATGCCAAAAGCGAGCAGGCACAGACTCAGTGGTGATGTGCCAACAAGCTTGGGGTCTCAGCACCTGCCCTGAATGAGCTGGTTGGGGAGGGGACTCCTGTCCTTTCACCAGCCCTTATAATCACCCTCTACTAAGACATGGGCTCCCAGCTAGTCACAAGAAGGAGAACTAGGCCCTAGGAGACAGTCATAGTTGTACCCCACAGCATAGCTCCATAGTAATTTCCCAGGAGCTCTCTCCAAGGTGAGGAATCAGTCTATGTCTGCAGAGGCCAGGGCACAGTGCTTGATCAAGAGATCAGAGGCAGCTGTTAGTGGCGCATGCCTTTAATCCCAGCACTCAGGAGGCAGAGGCAGATATGATCTCTGTGAGTTTGAGACCAGCCTGGTCTACAAGAGCTAGTTCCAGGACAGCCTCCAAAGCCACAGAGAAACCTTGTCTAGAAAAAAAAAATCAGAGGCATGTATAGGGTCAAGGTCAAGACTATGTTTGAGGTCAAAACTCAGTGGGCTATGATCAAAGGTCAAAGTTCCATTCAAAATCAGAACTCAGACTCAAAGCCTGGCAATGAGGCTTAGCTGTCAGTGTTGGCCTAGCATGTGGCTTGGGCTTAATACCCAGCACTGAGTTTGGGGGTGGGAGGAAGCATAGCTCTAGCTGGTACATTTGGGGCTCTATCCTGGGTTAGAGCTTAGTCTAGGAAATCAGTGAGGATTCAGTGGGAAACCAAATCAATCCTCCTTCCATCCCCACCCCCATACCTCCATGCCCATACCTTTATTCCCATACCCCCATCTCCACCCCTTTTCTAAAACACAGGAATGTCACCATGGCTTCTTTCACAGCTCCTCCCAACACAAGAGCCTGCCCACAATAGCCCTGCTTCAGACCCACCACCACCCAGAGAAGGCCCCTCAAATGCAGGCTGGGCCCCAAAAGGACCTCACTCACTGCGGGAGGCTCCCATAGGTGCCAGGCTGTCCGAGGACTCTGAACTGTCACTATGGGAGCTGCCTTCACTTAGCCTCCGTCCTGGGCGCTGGAATCTTGAGGCCTGAGGGGGCGAGGCAGGGGCATCCAGAAGCGGGG
The DNA here is from genome assembly GCF_003668045.3 of Cricetulus griseus. Lineage (NCBI taxonomy): Eukaryota > Metazoa > Chordata > Mammalia > Rodentia > Cricetidae > Cricetulus > Cricetulus griseus. The sequence continues at coordinate 85,904,394 of NC_048600.1, forward strand.
GGCTTCCCCAGGAGCTGCCCTCCAGGAATAGGGGGCTGTGGGTGTGCAGGGCATCAGCTGGAGGGGGAATTGCAAGGTCAGGCTAAGCAAGTCTCCAACAGAGTGGCTTACTTAGTGCCAGCCCTATGCTGGGCAAGAGACTGGAAATGCAGAGAAGCCTGCCCAGGCCTAGCAGGCCATCAGCACCCCCAACCCCTGTTTCCACACACACCAGCATAGCACATTGTTAGGGTTCACCTCTTATTAAACTGTGAGTAGTACAGACATGAGTGGGAATCTCAACATCTCCCAAAAGCTACAGGGAAGCCTAAGGCCTAGCAGAGGCCATGATGTGATGCTTAACAAGGTCCTCTCTCATCATATCCTCGCATGACCCAAAAAGCATATGGCTGAGGTGGAAGTAGATGAAAATGACTCCAGCCTGCAAGCTGAGGTCACAGGAGAAGAGACCTCTAAGACTGGGGGATCCACTTTTTGGAGGGAACATTCAAGGTAGCAGAAGGGAGCTTTGGGGCCTTACTTCTACATGGAAGTCCTAGGCAAATATATCCCTTTAAGATGAAGAACAAGGAAGGGTAGGTTTTAACCCTGAAACAAATCACAAGTATAGCATCCCCTAATTCCTGGCCCAAACCTCTGAAAAGGATTAGGCTGGAGTTCCTCAATGGCGATACAGAGCTATCTCTGATTGCCAAGTGTCTAGCTGTCCACTCCTGGACTGCCTTTGCCAATATACATTCCCCCTTTGAACCTAGAAGCCACTGTTCCTTCTCTAAACCCACCTGCCCTGCTCTTATTGTCCCTCAATGCCTCTGTACCTATCCAAACACACCTCTCCTCCAGGCCCTGGCCAAAGGCCACTCTGTCCATAAAACCTACCAGGATGACACACTCCCTGATGTGTCCTTGCAGGGTATGGTGTGGCCATGGGAAGCAACACTGGGAATGTACCTTTAACTTGCCCTTCAGGGTCAACAACTCCACTGCTTTTCTAGTCTTAGCCATAGAAGCACAAATGGGAACCTGCCAGGGTGTGGAGTGAGCAAAGCCCTGGCACCAAGATGCCTGGCACAGGCAGGTCCTTGGCATAAGCAGCTACTCTAGAGCACTAAAGCCAGTTGGCTTCCTGCCACTCACTCCTCTAACAGCACAGCCCTGCTCCCGTGAGCCACACCATAGCTGACAGCTTGAGAGGCTAAGCCAGAAAGAATATTCCCGGAACCTACCAGCCTCCAGCTCAGCACACTCTCACAGCCCCAGGACCTACCGAGCAGAAGAGACTGTCCATCACCCAGGGGGAACCTCTGGTAGCGAGGCACGCTGACGGGAGGCACCAGGTGGAACTTGGGCTCCAGCAGTGGCTCAAGCCGTGAGGCAGAGGGATCCGCACAGTGGAAGAAGCTGTAGACCTGGCTACAGGCAGGACGCATCTGGAAACCTGGGTGTGTGGGAAGAAGACACATGCAGAAGTCCCTTTCTTGTGGCTCTAAAGGGTCCCCTGGAATGCAGCCTGGAGTAGCCCTCTCTCCTGCTCAGACACATGCAAAGCCCCTTTCTACTGGCTCTGAAAGGCTCCTGGAATTCAGCCTTGAGTAGCCTTCTCTCCTGCTCAAGAACCTCCCCTGGGTCCTTGCTACCAATCTTAGTGAGGGTTTCTATTGCTTTGATGAAAACACCATGGCCAAAAGCAACTTGGGGAGGGAATGGGTTTATTTCATCTTACAACTCTCTGGTCACACTCCATCAGTGGGGGAAGTCAGGGCAGGAACTCAAGGCAGGAACCTAGAGGCAGGAACTGAAGCAGAAGCCATGGAGGAGTGCTGCTTACTGACTTACTCAGTTTGCTTTCTTACACACCCAGGACCACCCTCCCAGGGACAGGACCACCCACAGTGAGCTGGGCCCTTCCACATCAACCATCAGTTATAAAAATGCCACCCACAGTCTTGCCTACAGGCCAATCTCATACAGACACTCTCTCCATGGTGGTTCCCTCCTCTCAGATGAATCTAGATTGTGTTGTTTGACAGAAAACTAGCCATCACACTACCCAGGACTTGACAATCTGCCCCACCTAGGGCCACAACTGTAGGTATCCAGCGCTGTCACCCTGGTGAACATTCCCTTTCTCTGTATTTCAACAGTCCTTTCTGCAGAACACCAGGCCCTCCTTTTACTGCTCACACTGGGATACTTCTCTCACTTCCTCTAACTACCACTCAGTCACTACCTGATCTATTAAGCCAATCCAAGTCCCTTCCTTCAGTCACGTCAGTGGCCCCTTGATCCAGTGCTCTCAATGTTAAGACAATGAAGGTGAAGCACTTTCTTCACTGGCCAGCAGGTGTCTCCATAGAGGCCCTTGCCTCCCACCTGTCCTGGGTCAAGGGCTTGAGTCTGCTGCACTCAGGAGTCCTAAGGCTCCTCTGCAACAATGAGAGTGGCCCTGAGTTCCACCTCACCTCAGTTCAGCTCCTCACTTCAGAGTCTCAACAGAGAGTAATGAATGACAGCCTGCACCACTCCTGTTCTTGGACTCTCCTAAGGCCCAGGCTGGTCAAATGGCATTGTGAGTCTACTTTGTAAGAGCTTTAGCTTCAGATGCTACATGGGCAAAGGCACCAGTACCAGTTTGGGTAAAGAGGTTCTGAGACCTATCTGGCTTCAGGAAGTCTGCTAGGGACAGGGAGGGAGGGTTTGCTGCAATAGGGTAAATGTTGGTGGCCTATGTTCTCATGGGACATGACAGAGAGGCCAGTAATCTAGGGGTACATGGAAGAGACAGTGAAGTCCATCAAGCTACCTCTGTCCTCTCCTCCAGCGTCTATCACTTCTCTGCATCTACCCTGCCTCCATCGCTCTGTCCACCCTCCCACTCTACCAGTTTGATCCCCTGAGCCATTGGCCTAACCATACCCACCATCTATCCCAGGCAGCACTGTCCTCCGCATGGCCAGGACCAGGCCCAGGGGTGAGCCAAAGAGGAAGAAGTCAGACACGTCAAAGTCAAAGCGACCCAAGCTGACCTCAGATTGCTGGGGTGTGCCAGCTGCAGGAACCTCGGCCTCATCCTTCAGCACACTGGAGTGGATGCTACCAGAGGGAAGAATGGCAGATCAGAGAAAGGCCAGGACTGTGGGAGTATCCCCTCACCAGCTCAGCTGCATACTGAGAGCAGGCTACCCAGCCCTCTATCACTGGAATGGGACTCAGAACCAGAGATCACTGTTGACATCATCCACACAGAATTAGCCACATTTGGCTGCAGCAGAGTTGAGCAAATGTTTTCTGCACAGGGCCAGGTGGTAAGTTTGAAAACTGTGGACCACCTGAATCCACCACCTGGACTTATTCTACCATGTGAGACAACCACAGACCATGTTTAAGCAATCTGTGTAGCTGGGATCTGCCACAACTTTCCTTATGAAACCTGGCAGAGCACCTGAGAGCATCTGAATCCCCTGCACAGACAGACCTGGTTCTCCATACTGTTTGTTAACAGGTACCCGGAAAGCCCCTGCACTTTCCACAGGAAAAGCCCATCCTGGCCAGCACAGTGATCAGCTGGCTGTTGCTGGCACTGCCAGCACCAGGGCTCTCACATTAACTCATGCTCCAGGCAACAGGCAGACACAGGTACAAACAGCCTGGCCTCCCCACTCCTCTGGACAGTTGCCTGAGAACAGGATCCCACATTTTTCATCCCAAAAGCCCAGTGTACCCAGGTTGTGTTTAGCCACAGATGCAAAGCTGAGCACTGAAGGTAAACAGAAGCCAAAGCTGCCTCTCTGGCCTTCCAACAAGCACCAGGAAAAGTACAGAGATTAAATCACACAGCAGGAGAATGACATGATGCATCAGTCAACTTCTGAAAGCAAATCCATCTAAAATATTCAAGCTGGAGAAAAACCTTTCAAGGTAACAGTTAAAATGCTACAGGCAAGGGGTCCACCCTCAGGAGTGAGCCAGCATGCAGACAGGGCACCCAGTCTTCACTCTGCCTTCTGCTCTCTCAGCCAATGATGACCAAGTTTAGCCATGTATATTTCATGTACAGCATGGTCCCTAAACACATGCCAACTACTTAGTTACCAGAGAAACAGCCATCTGTTCCTGCACCACAACCCAACAACCTGGCTGTTGGGCTAGCTAGTGAAAGTGGCAGGTGTCTGGCTCTCTTCAGATTTGGGCTTCCGTAAAGGATGCTTGAAAGATGAACTGGAAATGTTGAGGTTTTCACCTCACAACCCTCCTTTGCACAGGGCTACTGTTCCAGAGGCTAGTCTGATAGAGGCGCCTTAACATTCAAAGCTTAACCCACAGAACCTGCAGCCTCCTAACCGGCTTCCTGGAATCCACCTGCAGGAAGTACAGAGGTCCCCACTCATCCACAAGAACATATCCCAAGACTTCAGTGGAAAGAGCCAAACCCTTTGCATATGGTGCTTTTTCCTATACTTAAAGTGCCTGGGATAAAGTTTAATTTGTACACTAGGCAATTAAGAGAACAATTAATAATAAAATGTAACAAGTATAACAATATGTTGTAAAAAAAAAAAAGGTATATAGGTGTCTCTTGCAAAATGTTGCACATTCACATTTTCTCTTAGAGAGGACACCCCACAATATCTCTTTGTCATATCTGAACTGCCAGCATCATTACTCTTACACCTTGGAACCATTACAAAGTAAAGCAAGGGTCACATGAACACAAGCACTGTGGTACCATGCCAGTGGATCTGATACCTGAGATGGTAGCCAAGTGATCAACAGGTAAGTAGCACACACAGAGTGGATACAATGGACAAAGGAGTGATTCGTGCCCAGAGTAGGACAGCATGAGACTTTATCATGCTACTCTGTAGAGTATACAACTTACAATTTAGAACTGACTTACTTCTGGAATTTTCTAGTTAACATGTTCAGACCATTGTTGGTCATAAATAAGTGGAAACATGCAAAACCATGGACAAGGCAAGACTACTGTAAGTCTAGCATACACATTAATGTTTGTACATAAATATCTCCAGCCTAGGAACTAGAGAGATGGTTCAGTGGTCAAGAACATTGTGCTCTTGCAGACAACTGGATCCCAGCACCCACCGTCAGGTAGCTCACACAATGCTCTCTTTCAATCTATGCAGGTACTTGAACATACATACACAGACACACATATACATAAGTAAAACTAAAAGCAATCTTTTTAAAAAAATATGTACAATGCAGTGCTTTTTATGACTGCAAAGAACTGGAAGAACACAAAGTAGCCAATTAGTGGGATTAAGGAAGTAGTTATCACGTTATCACCCAAATTTATATTGCATTAAGAATCTTTACCAGCTGGGTGGTGGTGGCGCATGCCTTTAGTCCCAGCACTTAGGAGGCAGAGACAGGAGATCTCTGTGAGTTCAAGGCCAGCCTGAACTACAAAGTAAGTTTCGGGACAGCCAGAGTGGTTACATAGAGAAACCCTGTCTCAAAAAAACAAAAAACAAAAAACAAAAAATAATCTTTACCACGTATTTTTAATTACATGAGGGAAAGGTCACAGTATAGGAGGCTGGGTTCTTTGTTTTTAAGTAAAACTATATATAAATTACGTTTAAAAAACACTCTTCTGATAACTCATGATACTTATCTCTTAGGGAGCAAGTGATGGAAGGTGGAGAGGAGAGAGAAGAGGACAATTGAAGAGAAAGGGAGAGGAAAGGTGCCCCCACCCTGTACCAATTTCTGTCCATGTTCAGTGCTCATTTCTCTCAATCTGAATCAATGTGCAGACGGTTCATTTAACTGCTCATCAACCATTTCCTCTAGAAAGTGAAAGGACAGTTTATGGAGTTTATCACATCCAAGACACTGATGTGAGGATAGGAAGAACAGAATGCTGGCCCCAGATCTTCAGGACCCAGGGTATTCCACGAAGTATACTCCTATCTGTGACCTCTCCAGATTCTCCAAGCTATACCAAGAAGCAGCTGGGCAGCCCTATCCTTTCTCAGAAGAGAAAACCAAAACCCAGAGAGGTGGGATAGATCATGTCAGTGTCTGCAGGTTTGAACAGAGCAGAGATGAACAGGAAATGCCCTGGTGAGGACACAGGGCCAATGACAAGTGGTTCCAGAATTTCCACTATCTATGGGTCTCTGTGGAAGGGTCTGGGATGACTGCCTGGTCACAGCCCCCCTTGGTGACTCTGAGCCGAGGTCCTTATTCTCATGGATACTGTTATGTGGGGCAGGGGGGGAGTACCTTGAGAGGAAGGCGTGATGCTGGGTGATGGCCTCGCAGTCGTAGGTGGAGGAGGCACTCTGTTTCCGTGGCAATGGCCTCTTGGGCTCCTCATCCTCCACTCCACTGGATACATCAATGTTACTCTTGCTGAGACGCTTGCTGCTGGCCAGATCACAGTCCTCCTCCACCACAGCGGTGTCCTTGAGCAGAAAGCATGGTGATCACAGGGGCCCTGGGGCCCTGCCTCATCTCCTGGGCATAAATGAATCCCTTCTTCCAAACATGTGAAAACTATGCTTCCAAAAGACTCATGGATGTAGGGGATAGGGGGTGGGGTGGTAGGCACAGACCATCTCCTATGTCCACAAGGATAGACCACCCAGGGAGACAAACACTAGTAGGCCTCCTCTGGGCCTGTGTCTTGGTCTGTGCTAACATGCTCTTGCTATTTCCATATAACCCTTTGTACCACAGACACCATAATGCCAACATGAAAGCCCAGCACTACCTTCCCTGGGAGAGCCACCTGATCCTCTGTTCTTATGAGAGATACCTAGGGACACACCCTCTCCCATCCCCCCGCCTGACCACACCTGGGTACTGCTGATGCTCCCCTTCCGGCTGCTGCTGCCAGGGCTGTCCCCTGAGGGCCCCGCACTGTAGCAGATGGCATCGAAAGCCAGGAGGCCGCCCACACAGTCTCCGATGAGACACACCTGCAGAGGCACAGCTGGGCTGCAGGCTTGCCTGCCACAACCCTCTCACCCCAAATCCAGTCAGAGCAGGGGCATGTTCACATGAGAGAATAAGGACTCTATCCTAACAAGTTGCTAAGAGTGCAAATGGAGAGTAGGCTCATCCTGACAATAGATTTTCTTCGATGCCAGCCTGAGGTTAGTGATCAGGCCATGCCAGGCCATGCTTAGGGATCAGACTAACTAAGGGTCAGCATGGACTCCAAATCAGCACAGTTTTTCTGTCTGTAAAATGGGGATACCGGCTCCCCCATCAAAAACCCCCTTCAATCTCAGATGTTACAATTCTAGCCTGCAGCAGACCTCAGCCCCTCTTTTAGGCACAGCTGACGCAGAGTGGGAGAAAGCAGGCTGTCCTACCTGCCCACTGAATCCAATCCCATCTGAAGACTTGAGAAACTCTCCATAGATGTGGTTGGCTCGCTCGATGACTGTGGCAACAGCATTCTGGTACTGTGGAGAGGAGATGGCCAGCAGGGGAAGGGCAGCCAGGGGAACGTGATCCTGGCTGGTGCTGAGGCAGCCCTCGTCGTGGCTATAGGGGTTCAGGCTGCAGACACGGGGACCCAAAGTCAGCCTAGCCAGGACCAAGAGGTGTGTGGTGTGGGGCTGCCAGCTCTTTGGAAGAACATATATGCTGCCTGGGCACCAGGCCCAGCTCCATAAAAAATTTTAGGACCCTGGTTAGGTCCCATGAGGCAAAGCACAAGCATGAGGAGGGAGAAAAAGGATGACGACTCAAGGCTGTGCTGACTCCATATATGCCAGCCCATGCCAGCCTGTTGTGTAGAACAGCCATGCTGTCTGGCAGGAGCCTAAAAACACACCAATTCTAAAAGAGCCTAGAAAATCAGCTAAGGTAGAAGAGTGTGGGAAAGTGACATCTGGTAGACCTCCAGGAGGAGGAAGGAGCTGAATTAGAGGGCACATCAATCATGGAGATGGAACAATGGCTTCAGTATGAAGGTGGCACCTAGCTGACTGTATGAAGGTATGTTCTATGTTCAGGGGACAGATTCACCCCCAGAGGACTGCATCCCTCCATCTCCTTACTAGGAAGTCCCGCCCCCTCTGGACAGCTCAGCCCCCCACCCGCCTTCCCATCCCTACCTGGATTGCCTCTGTCCCCCAGCACACCCAGCCATGATGCTTTGTTGGGCTTGGATTTTTAGAACAGACACAGAGGAGTCCAAGAACTTCCTAACCCGGGGCCAACAGCCTGTCCTTACCCCACATGCCTAGCTCTAGAGCCAACGGGGCTACGGACCAGCAGAATCTAGGGCAGGTGACAGGGCTCAGGCACCCTCAGTAGGTGGCAGAGTACTAGCACTGTGCAAGGCAGGCCCCACCAACCATTTCTCATCTCCAAAAAACACACACAAATTAGAGGAAACAGGCCTCGATTGCAGCCGGAGAGATTTTAATTAGCCGAGAAGTAGCTCCCTCCCAGCAGTGATTACGGGTGATTAATGGCCCTGGCAAGAGCTGCCTGGGGGAGAGGTAAGCTCCCTCCTGCTGTCCCCTCAAATGGCCTGGCCATCCATCTTCTTGGAGATAAGGATGACCCAGCTCTGGGGGTCAGCCATCCTGGGGGTGGGTCTTGAGATGGATTGTGGACCAGTAAGATTAACTCTAGGACTGCTGTGAGTGTGAGGGACCAGAGCCTGTCACTGGCTCAGCTGCTCCTAAATCCTATAAGAGAAGAGCAGCAGCAAGCCCTTGTCTAAAAAGCAGATTCCAGAGTACATCTTGCGTTTGACATGGTTTGCATCAGATACTGGGACAATTGGCTAAGCTAGGAAGCCATAGACCTAACCTGCTTCCTGACTTGTATATCTGATGGAGATCCACCAGAGAGCATCCTGGGAACCCAGGAAAACCAGCCTCTGAGCACCATTCAGGGAGTGAACAGGAAGGTGAATGGTCCAGACCCTGCTAGATCCTGAGCCACTGAAAGTGAAAGACAGGGCTCTGGGCCCCTCTGACACTGGAGCCCCTGGGATCAGAGCCCCATCTGGCTGAAGCTAAGCACATGGCTCCCCTTCTTTTAAAAATGTGAGTGCGTTTCCACACAAGGAAGAAAGCCTGGAGGAGAGACTTGAAGGAGGGGCTTTCCAAAGTCATGGGGTAGGGAGGCAAAGGATGCCAACGGCTCCTCTTCATCCCACCTGTGGGAAAGTCCGGCCTCCCCACTTCAGTCTCAATAGTTTACTCAGTGTCAAGGCCATGTGGGCTCTGCAGGTGCACAGTGACTATTTTGCAGACAATTGGAAAGAAAGCAGGTGTCCAATCGGTTCCAGGAACCCACCACTATTTCAACAGTGACACCTAGGGCTCTATGGCATTGGAGCCCTCAAGCCTAGCATGGTGGGTAAAATTTCCCCCATTGGACCCAGTTCCCATAGAGCCCCTGGTCTCTCAGTCTGCCCCTCACTGGTTCCTGGATCCACAGTGAGAGGAGGGGTGTACTGGAACTTTCAGAAAATGGCCTAGTGTTCAGTCTGTGATTCTGCAAACCAATCTTTCTCTCCCTGCTCCTATGAATCGGGTCTCTACTGTGAGCTAGGACAGGACCCTATTATCTTCATTCTCCACCAACAGGAAACAGGCTGAGCATGCCCCTGACCCTATGAGGATGTTAGTGCAGCAGCCAGTGGCAGCCCAACTCTGTGTGGACACCTCCCATGCACCGTGATGTGCTTAGACAACCTGCATACCAGCATTAGCATCGCCTTCATCTTACAGATGGAGTTACTTAAGGTAGGAAGGTGACATAATTCCCCAAGGTCACACAGCCAGGACTCAAGTCCAGGCTGATCAAAGAGGACATACACTTAGCCACATTGTGGCATCAATCAACTCTCCTCCAGGAAATCTTCCCTGACTGAGTACTAGCCATACCTAAGGGCTACCTCCATTAAAGTGCCTATCCCTATAGGGCTGGTTTCTGGAGTGAGGCTGCCTTTGTGTGTCTTCTGGCTCCATTCTCTGGATAGCTGGGGGAAATGGATAAATTCTTTCATTCAAACCGAATCACAGGAAATGGTTCCAGGCTAGCGTGGGGACCCTGGCACTCCCAGATCCCTGACAGAGGACTCTTAATGACCATAACCCACTAAGGATTCTCTCTGCAGTTCTGATTTGACACCAGACGGCCCTCCCAAGGAAGGGGTATCCCCTCCATTTACACCTCCCACACCAAACCCAGACTGTACAAATAAGCCAAAATGACTCACTTAGAGACGAGCGAGAAAGCCTCCGAGCAGATGGCAGGACAAGGGACAAATTTGATGAGGATGTGACCCAGGGCAGCAGGGAAGTGGGCACGCGTGACCTTCTCCAGCACAGAACTGAAGGTGTGAATGTCGGCCGCCTTACAGGAAGGGTCACTAGAGCCGGTGTCTAGGACGTTGCCCCCATGCAGCACCAGCAGGAGGACATGTGTCTTGCAGGAACGCTGTGAGCAGCCTTCCTGAGAGGGACATAGCAAAGATATAGACAGGCAGGCAGCAGGACCCCAGGAAGCACAAGGACAGAGACACAGGAACTATGGCTGACACTCCATGACCTGTGTAGGACTCTGGTGCATTCAGAAGGCTATGGGGCAGGGGGCAGACCCTCAATGGACGGCATAGCAAGATGAGTCTACAGTGACTCTTCTTGTTTCTATAGGAGCCTGAAGCCCAGAGAACAGGGAGCTACCCAAGGGTTATACAGCAAAGAACTGGATGGAGGCTAGGCAGCCTGTCTACCCTCCTAGGGTTCTTCCTAAGATGCTGGCTACAGATGGAATGGATGCCTCCAAAACCCATCACACCTCGCCATCTTCATGGATCTCGATGCTTCCTTGGGCTGGGAATCTCTGTCTTCTCAGGGACACCCGATACAGTTCTCCTGCAGAAAGGACAGAAAGAATGCAGCAGGCTCCCACTGTACTAGCACTCCCGAGGTGTAGCTGGCCACATAAGGGAGGCCCTGATTTATTGGGATGATGGAGTTATAGTCAGGAGCTAGGGAGGGTCACCCGGTCCAGGCCTCTGTCTCTGGAGTATATACCACACAAAATGGCTTTGCCGTTCTAAGGAAAAGAAGCCCAGCTGAGACCAGCCATCACAGACAAGACAGGATGTCCTAAGAAAGAGCTGCCCTGCTTACTTCACCAGTAATGGCAGCTGTGCTAGAGACCTCTGACATCCAGGGACTTGATGCACATGCCTTGAGAACAGCTGGAGAGCTGCTGTGTTTTGTGCCATGTAAGTGCAACCAGGCTAAGAGATGCCCTGGGTGTGCCTGTGAGGGACTTCCAGGAGGGTTTAACTCTAACCACAGAGGCTGATTTGAGAACATTCAGCCCCTGGGGTAGGCAGGAGCCATCCCCTCTGCTGAGGTCTGAATAAAACAAAAGGGTTGGGATGGTCACAGTGTCAGCTTTAGGATATCCACCTTTCAGCTGGAGTTGGGAACTCTACATCCCTGGCTCCCCTGCAGCTCAGGCCTTTGGTCTTGGACAGAAACGATACCACTATGGTTTTTACGGGCTTTGGGCAGAGGGCAGATTACAGGGCTTCTCAGTCTTTGTTGTTGTGCAAGCGCAGTACTCATTAGAAAAATTCCATTTTTATTTTCCTGCTTTTTGTGTGGGGGGAGTGTTGTTGCTGGGTTTTCTTGTATTACGTTATTTATTTTGTTTGTATATGCATTCAGAGGACAACCATAGCAGTCAGTTCTCTCCTTGGATCATGTGGGCCCCAGGAACTGAACTCGGGTTATCAGGGTTAGTGGCAAGTGTCTTAATCTGCCAAACCATTTTACCAGCCTGTTTTTGTTGTTTTGTTGGTTTTTTATATCTATGATTTATGTTTTGCCTTAATGTATACCTGTGTAATATGTGTGCCACTGTTGTCCACAAAAGGTGAGACTATTATGGGACATCAGATCCCCTGAGACCAGAGTTACAAAGAATTGTGAGCCACCATGTGGATGCTGGTAATTGACCCCAGATCCTCTGCAAGAACAAATGCTTTTAACCTCTGTGTCAACTCTCCAGTTCCAGGCTGCTTAAAAAAATAATAGCATTTTTAAAAATATCTGCTTGGGACCAGGAGTGTAGCTCCAAGGTAGAGCACACTTGCCTACCATGCACAATGTCCTGGCTAAGTTCTATTTCCACCACAAATAAATAAAATAGTAGTGCCTGGTTGAAGCTCTTAGTGACATAGCAAGGTTTTGAACTATAGGACCATGATCCAGAAGTAGGTAAACATTCAGAAAGGGAAGGCCACCATCTGGCATGACACTTGGCATCAAGCAGGCACTTTGGGGTCACTTGGAAGTGCTTTTCTCTCACTTCTGCTAGCTTCCTAAGCCAACACCTACCCCCCAGGAAGGGCTTCTCAGGCCTCTAAGATCCCACTGCTTTAAGACAGGGGTCTCTAGCCAAGGATAGAATTGGCCACTTGTTTTGTAAATAAAGTTTACATCCATTTATGAATCATCTATGGCTGCTGTCACACCACAGGCCTGACTTCAGTAGTGGCAACCGGCTCAGAGCCCTCAAACCATAAGATATTTATCTGGTCTTTTCCAGAATCACGTGTCAATGCTTGGTCTAAGACCCATGCTCTGTGTTACATCAGACGGAGTCAGACTTTCATATGGAAAGAGATCTCAGATATCCCACAGCCATCCTTTACATAAATAATGTCTGCCACCCCAAGAGTTCTTGCTTCATCCAGACTGCCAAGCCACATCTCCCTCCCCCAGGAGATGGAAAGTATCGCCTGCATGTGGCTGAAACTCACAGCTGGACTATAAAGCACTTATTTGCCTCTGTTGATGGGAAACTCACCTTCTCATTCAGAAGTCCTTTCTAGGTGAGGTTAACCCTCCCCAGTGCCTGTCTCACCGCTGCAGAGTTAGTGGAGGTCCTTCCCATGACTCTTTAGGCATCCCTAGCAAACCCAGTTCTAAATCAAGATTCCCCAACCTGGTCCAGAGAGAACAATCTGCAAAGAACTCCAGACAAGGAGTTGTTCTCAGCTGGGAAGAGCAGTTCTAAACCATCTGGTCCTTAAGATACAACCCTGGGCTAGAGGAAACTGCTTTGTGAGCTCTGAGATGCTTCTGTGTGGTTGAAAATTGTTTCTTGGGTAATGGAGCAGTTTGGCTTTTATGAGGAGGAGGCCAGGACAAACATTCCTGAGGCCTGGCTCCACCTGACACTTTTTCTAATTAATATGTATGTATGTATGTATGTATGTATGTATGTATGTATGTATGTATGTATATATGTATATATATATATATATATATATATTGTGTGTGTGATATGTATGCATATACATACAAACAATGCCACAGCCTCAGGCATTGGTCCTCACCTTTCACCTCATTTGAGACAGGGTCACTAGCATGCTTCTGAGAATTCTGTCTCAGTTTCCCATCTTCCAGCAAGAACACTGGAATTATAGATACCTGGTCTATTGTGTCCAGCTTTATGTGAGTTCTGGGAATTCAAACTCGGGCACTCACACTTGTATGGCAAGTGCTTTACTCACCCCTGCTTCTTGTTTACAAGGAGACAAGGTCTCCTTAAGTAGCCTAGGCTGGCATGGAATTCACCATCCTCCTCGCCTCTGCCTCCTGGGTGCCGAGTTTGAAGGCCAGTGCCACTCTTCCCCCAGCCCTCCTGTCTTTTTCTAACTACAAAAGATCTGAGCCTGAGCCTAAAGGGGTTGGGGGAGGGGCTTAAATTCTGCACTCAGGACAGGATGACAATAAAAGACAATAGGAATGGGCCCACTTCAGTGAGCCCTTATTAAGGGTTGACATGTGTCAACTCACCCACCCACCCCCATCTGCTTCTTCAGTTTAGATGGCTCTTGTCCTTAGCCCCATTTTACAGATGAGTAAACTCTAAAATATATAATTTATACAGCCCAGTTCATTTGGGCCCACCATATAACAAATAAGGCCAAGGATTCCCCGCTAGAGGGCCCCACCTCCATAGAAGAGGGCACTAAGCCAGGTGGTGCCCCGCCCTACTGAGTTGAAAGCTGCAGGCTGTCCCTCTCTGCAGAAGCAAAATGCAGAGAGCATCTGATAAATTGAGTATGGGTCTGCTGCCCAAGTACTCTTTCTACAGCCATATGTCACTGGGGAAATTATCTGGGAAAGAAGCCAATGCCAACACAAAGTAAAAAGTAGTCTTGAGGTGCATGAAGCCTCTTGAGCACACATGCTCCTCCATAGCAGGTGCATGGAGGAACCCAGAGTGTCACGGTTAACAGCAGGGGGGGGAGGGGGGGCGGGGGGCTGGATAGAGCATCTCTACTTCTGAGACTGTGGTCTCCAAAACCATGGGCTTTGAAAACAAAAGGCCTGAATTTAAGCCAGGTCTTTTAATAACAGCTGTGTGACCTAAGCTTGTTTCCTCACCCAGAGTGCAGGGATGCCACAGTGATAACTCCCTTATGGAGCAGCAGAGATAAGTGAGTTCCTACGGGTGACACCTGTGAAATGTGTTAGTTGCTATTGTTATTCGTATTATCCAGGGTGCAGTGGGTGGGGCATGGCTGACAAGATGGGGTGGAAGCAGATAGGGACATCACCGCCTCCACACTCCCTGCCCTGCCGCCAAGTCCCTCCCGGAGCCCTGGCAGGCTCACCGACCTCACTGGGCTGGGTGCCTGCTTGCAGTGTGATTACAGGATTAAATGCTGTGATTGCCACAAATTACCATTTCGAGGCTATAAATAACTTGCAGGGAAGACATGAGGGTCCTGCTGTCTTCCGGGCACCATGCCCTCTGCTAGATGGGGGCTGAATCCTGCATCTTCACTGGTGACACAGACCTAGGAGCTCCTACAGCCTCCGTCTGCCTGGTGTCAGCTCCCTAGAGCCCACACAATACTCATGGAATTGGTGAATGCACACGGCATCTTGGCTATAGATGATGCTGAAACAGTTCCCCCAATCAGTGGGGATGAGAGCTGAGGGCTAGAGACTGGGTAGGGGTATCTGCAGCATCACTTCTCCCTGCCTTACCCTCCAACAGAAAGGAAGTATCTCATTGCCTCTGCAGTTTGGGGATAGAAACTTGCTTCCTTGGATGAACAGAGCCATAGGCCGTGTGCTCTCAGTCATGGAGGCCAGGAGTCCTTGACAGGTAGATGCAGACTCTGGTCTCTTGAGCGCTTCCTGCCAGGACCAGAGTCACCCACAGGATAGCAGAGGCTTCTGTGAACAAGCATGAGTGCAGCCTTAAGACTGCCCTGTCTGTCGTATGTACGTATGTATGTCTGTACCCTTCCCATAGGCTTTGCATTGTTGCTATTGTTGCTGCCGCTGCTGTCTCAAAACTAGATCTTACTATGTATCTCAGGCTGGCTTCCAATCCTTTACAATCCTCCTGCCTCAGCCTTCTGCATACTGAGATTATAGGCAGGTACCCCCACACCCACCAAAACCTAGTACTCTTAAGAACCTCGAACAATAATCAAGATGCCTGGGGTTGATTCTCCCACAAGGCAGAACTCTTCTGCTCCTGGTCACCTTTGTTTATGCCAAGTTGGTGCCTACAATCCTTTCTTCCCTTTGCAAACTAGAAGATGCATGTGTGTTTCATAAAACCGTACTCAATAGCCACTCCTTCTGGAAAGTCCGTTGCGATCTATCTAAAACAGGATATTACCTCACTTGCAGAATGGGGTGTGACCTGCTATTATAGTGTTATTTAATTTTCCTTCCAACTAGGAGCCTCGTAAAAGCAG
The DNA here is from genome assembly GCF_003668045.3 of Cricetulus griseus. Lineage (NCBI taxonomy): Eukaryota > Metazoa > Chordata > Mammalia > Rodentia > Cricetidae > Cricetulus > Cricetulus griseus. The sequence goes on from NC_048600.1 coordinate 85,920,154, forward strand.
AAGTTGCCAGCTCTCTGGGTCTGATACTTTTGTAAAAACTGGTTAGAAGTGATGATCCCATGCCTCGCCCAGCCTTGACGTAGGAGGGGAGGAGCTTGGTCCTGCCTCAACTTGATATGTCATGCTTTGTTGACTCCCATGGGAAGCCTTACCCTTTCTGAATGGAGATGGAGGAAAAGTGAATGGGTGGGGGTGTAGAAGGGAGATGGGGGGAAGGAACGGGAGGAGAAGAGGGAGGGGAAACGGGTTGTATGGAAAAATAAATTTTAAAATTTAATAAAAAAAACTTAATTAAAAAAAGTGATGATCCTAGGTGCTCACAGCTACACAGCTTCTCCAAGCAGCTGGAGCCCCAGAGACCCCAGGTTCAAGGAATAGCCCCTTCTCCTCTTCCTGGGTGAGGCAGAATTCCCTGAGCAAGTCCTGAGATGAGCAAGGATCTAAGGTACTCTGGGAATGCTAGCACATCCTGACCTGAGTGTTACTCCACCTCTGGAGGATCCCCAGGTTTTCTGCTGCGGAGAGGCTAGCAAAGGATCCCAAGTGGTGGAAAGCCACCAGCAAAGGGCCCCAAGACCTGGTCATCGATCCACCTGTTTCTCTCTGCCACCTGTTTATTTCTGTTTGCATGACCCTGTTCCGGGTGGGTCCCTATGAGGCTCATACTTAGGGGAGGTAAGCTGGGTTTGTGTCAGTATTTTATGACGGGCTTTGGAGCAAGCCAGCTACCACAGTGCTTGCTCCCAGAACTCTGCCAGTGCCAGCTCTGGGATTGGTGACCCACCCAGCTCACCATGGCTCTTTCTGCCGGCTGAAAGAGCTGAAGAATAGAGGCTATTTTTGCTTAATCACAGCCTTAGGAAAGCACAAATCCTGATCATCCCTTCTAATTACCATGCACCATACTGCTCCAGAGACAAAAGCCAAGGTCAGCACCCACGTGCTTGGTTCCCTAAGCAAAACATCACCCTAGCCTGGTAGGAGAGCCCAACTGTTCCTAGTCACTTGCCACCTACTGCCAGGACCCAGCGGGTATGAATGCTCACTACTAAGTTTCATTCTCCATTCTACCAGTCCTCTGGCACTGGCTATCACATCTACCAGCTACCCATGGGAGGAACTGAGTGGAGCTGGCCCAGCCTAAGACCATGTAGCTTGTCCTGAAAGGGACCTAAATGTCTGCAAGACAGAATCACGAATGTAGGTAGAAGCATCATTTTGCATAAACCGGTAGCTTTGCTCTCTTGATCTGAATTACATCTTGAATGTCCCACCAGTGCCTGTGTGTTGGGGGCTTGGTTCTACTGGAAAATGGGACCTGGTATGAGGAAGGGGTGTGGACTTGAAGTATCTCTGGGGTCTCCAGGCCCTTCCTGTCTCTCTTTTTGCTTCCTGGCCGGCAGTAGGTGAACAGCTTCCCCCACTACATGTTCTCAACATGGTACACTGTGCCACCCAGACTCCAAGCAACCATAGACTGACACCTCGGAAACTCTGAGCAAAAATCACAGGTGGGGATTAATCTCCAATAGCAGAATGCAGACAGGACAGAGGCTGCAGATCCATGCTGCAAATCCACACTGCATGCCCAGGCTGCAGAATCCACACTACAGATCCATTCTGAAGATCCATGTGGATTTCCATAGCAGATTTACAACACAAATTAATGCTGCAGATGCACACTTCAGATCCATACCATGGAGTCCCCACCACAGACCTACTTACTCTGTGGATACACACTGAAGATACACACCATACATCCACAAACCACAAACCCACTTCACAGATTCATACTATAGATCACTTAGTAAATATACATTGTTGTTTCACACCACAGATCTACAGTGAAGATCACACCATAAATCTACACTGTAGATCCAGTTCTAGATGCATGCTGAGCTGAACCATGCCCGAGCCAAGGAAGTAGAGGGCAGAACAACAACATGTCATGGTGGGGTGAGCATCTCCCGGTTCAACATATTTTGGGAGCGTGTACAGCTGTACACAACGGCCTGTACTGGCCTGCAGACAGGGAGTTCTCTTTCACTGAGGTTATGCAAGCAAGTTATGTAATATCCACTTGGTAGGGATGCTGGGATAGAATTTTCATCCAGTGTTAGTGGGATCTAGAAACTGAGATCCCTCCTGTGCCTCCTTAACCCTCCTCAAGGTCAAAATTCAATTGTATCCACCTGACTTTGCCTAGCTAACAGGCAGAGGTATTGTGTGTAGACCTTCAATAAACCAGGGACTTTAAAGAGATTCTAGCCAGATGAAAACTTGCTCCTTGCCCCTTACTCCTTACCTCTTGCCCCTTGCCCCTTACCCCTTGCTCCTTGCTAGGGTCTGGGCCCTAGACCCTACCTCTTAAGAACATACTGTTGGGTACCCTAAATGAGTATGGGAACAGCTTGGAGAAAATAACTCAGCTAAGGAAACCCATTTCAGGACTAGAAAGCCACCATCTTGAATTAGGTCTAGTGAGATTGCCAGAAGAGTGTGGCATCCCCAACCCTGGTGTCCCCACTGAACCCTCTATACTGAATACAGGTCCTTTCACCTGTGTCTCCAGTGTCCAGTCCTCACCCCATGACTCAGGCAGTCTCCACATTCTCCTGAGAAGCCAGGATATCCTAACTGTCTCACAGAAAGCCAAGACTCTGGATGGAAGCGAAAGGCTTGAGTGCAGAATGTCCCCCAGGGGCTTCAGTTTCTGAACAACCAGTCCCCAGATGGTGTTATTTTGGGAAGGTTATAGACATGGCTTCTAGGAGGCAGATATTGACCTCTAAGATCGAGCCTTTGAAGGCTATAGCCATCCCTGCTTCCTGATCCTCCAAGGTATGAATGAGCGACTCCACAGGCCCTTACCACATGATAAACTCAAGCTGTAAGTAAAAAAAAAAATTCTCCTTTAAATTCCTAACAGATATTTTGTCACAGTATGGGGAAAGCTAGCTGACACACATTAGATGATTTGAACTCAGGTCACAGGTCAGGGTCAGACTTCTAACTTCCTAAAGTTAGGAAGGGAGAAGTAAAGGGGTGATCTCTTCAGTCTTCAATGCCTCCTCCACCACAGCCCTGTCCCCTCACAAAGAGCTAGGGCTGGAAGGGAAAGCAGGCACCCCTTGTCATTGGGCACAGGAGCTTGCTGGGACAGTGGGACTACCTCTGCTAGGATTTCCTGTCTAGTCAATCCTGGGCTTGCCCGCCTGGAAGTCCACACTCTCACAATGGAATGTAGCAGCCTCATCCAGCCCAAACCCCCTTCAATCATTCCTTCCCAACTCAGTGGCTCCCAGCCAAGGGACAGGAAATGACTCTCACACACAAAAAGGTGCTGAGAACCTGCAATTTACTGAAATCATCCACAATTCCTTGCCTTTGTTTCTCAGATCAACCACTGTCAACACCTTGTGAGAAAACAGATTTTCTTCATTCCTTGCTGGTGAGAGTAAAAACCAATACAACTTCTCTGGAGGGCCATCTGGCAACACCATTCAAAATATAAAACACCTATGACCTAGCAATGCCAAGTCCATGTGAGGAATCTGTTACATGTACCGCATTAACCACAGCTACGTTGTTTACAATACTGAGTAGTGACAGGCAACCTATAGGGGACAAGCTAAATAAAATACATAGCAGGAAAAAAAATATATCACAGAGATCCAGCACACACTCAAGGCCAAGATCAATGAGCCTGAGCATTGTAGACGTTCTGAGGCAGAAAGAGAATCGTGGTAGATGATCCACAGAAGGCAAGGAGGGAAACAGAGCACACAGAGCACTCCCATCTGTGTGGGGTATATATAAAAATATATATGGAGTGAATATTTATGGATATGTTCATGTTTTCAGAGTCTGGAGTAGGACATGAGATACTTGTCATCCTCTTCACTTCTGGGAAGAAGGGCTGGGTGAGCTGAGCTGGGCACAGAGAGGGAGAGAGGGAGGTATGTGCGTCATCCTTCATGGCTTTTGAGTTTTTTACCTTGTTCATGCACGGCCTACTCAAAAAAACCAGATCAAAACTAAGAATATTTTCAAAGTGCATATAACAAGGTGATTTTTTTTTTCCTTCCTGAGATTTTTTTTTCTTTTCTTGACTTTATTTTTTATGCCTGTTCCAACTCCTTTGCCACAAGGTTTGTGGCAAAGCTCCCCAGATCTTTTCCCTTTGTTACCAAGAAAAGCAGATTTGAAGACACAAGAGAATTTCTTCAAGTTAAAGATAAAAGATTTCCACCTGGTCACCCCAGTTGAGGGGAAGACGAAGACCTGGGCTGGGCCCTTCACAATCTCATGAGGGAGGGGAACTCAAAGGCCTGGCCACTTTGAGACCCAGGAATCCACCAGGAGCTACAGATGGAGACAAATAGGAGACCAGGGACTGGGTTAAAGCTCCCTGACCCATCAGGTGTGGGCACAGGGATCCTGCCCACGTGTGCATGGCACAGAGCTGCAGACACCAACCAATGTTGGGGAAGATGCTGAGTCTCAGGGATAATGACAGGAAAATTAGGGAAGGAGATACCTGTAGAGGGAGCCTTCATCTGCTCAACTACGTGGCAAACAAGGTCAAAGCCACACTGGCTTTCAGAGAAACAGAGGACACCGTGGTTCCTCCACATCAAGTCAGTGGTCTATACTGATTGGCTTCCAGTGCCCCTCCCACCGGCCACACACCCTAAGCCCCGCCCCTGAAGTGGAGGCTTCTGGTAAGCGTGAGCCATAGGAGGTGCCATAGGAAAACTAGGAAGAGGCATGCTCCCTCTGTGTCAGGCACTCTCAAGGAAGCTGCCCCCACGGATGCCAACTGGGTCATCCGAGAATTGGGTCCCTCTGCAAGGCTCTCCTCCTGTCATGTGCTTTATGAGCCTTCCCTCTGCCGGGCCCCTGCCTGAGGCCCAGACCACATTCTACAGTTCTGTGAGGCACCATGTCCTCCGGTGCCACCTTTCCTCTTGCTTCACACTTCTTTGCCAACCCTAGTCTGCCCACCGTCCCCACTCAGCCCATCTCTACCTCTGTTCCCTCTTTCCCTCCAAACTCAGCCATTTCTGCCTTTCAGACAGTTGGCAAATACCGCCTTTTCCCTCTTACCACAGGGACATTGAGCCTCTGCTTCTTACACTTGGACTTTGAATACTGCTCATGTGTCCAGATTTCTTACAGAAACATCCATGTTCCTTCCTCCTTGAGAGAGGATGATACACACAAACACAAACACACATATTTATAATATATAAATATTTATAATTATATATTTATATATACATATATAATCATATAAAATATAAATATTTATAATTGCCTTTAAATTTTATGAGTATAGGTATTCTGTTACATGTGTGTGTATGCACAACTGCATGCCTAGTAACCCTGGATGCCAGAAGAAGATGTAGGATCCCCTGGAATTTGAGTTAGAGATGGTTGTTAGCTTCCATGTAGGTACTGGGAATTGAACCTGGGTCCTCTGGAAGGACAGACAGTCCTCTTAACTGCTAAGTCAACTCTCTAGCCCAGAAATCCTTACAATTTTGTGTGTGTGTGTGTATGTGTGTGTGTGTGTGTGTGCGCGTTCATGAGTATGCATTATGCACAAGCAGGCAAATGTCAGCACTCATGTGCCATGGCACACATGTGGAGAACAGAAGACAACTTAGGAACTGATTCTCGCCTACCATGCTGGTTCCAGGGATAAAATTTAGGTTGTCAGCCTCGGCAGCAAGCGCCATTATCTGCTGAGCCATCAGCCCACAATTATAATTTTATAGTTATTTGAGGACTCTTTCCTCCAGCTTCCAGACTATAAAACCCTTAAAAGATAGACTGTGTTCATTTGGCTCTGCTTTGTTTTATCCCCAGAGACTATCATGGCCCTGGTTAATAAAGGTGTTCATTAAATATTTTTTTCAACAAACAAGCAAACGGACTAATGATTTGTTCCCATTCTGCACCACAAGCATCAGAACTGTGCACAGCCCCAACACAAGAGATGCTGTGCAGAGAGAACTGCATCTGTGCACGAGACACATGCTAGTCCCAGGTAAATGAGCACAGCAGTGCACTGCCACATATTAGTGGACAACCACAGGTGTGGGGGCATGTGTCCGTGCACGCGCACAAAGCAAAGAAGCATGCCAGGCCCAAACATACGCACACATGCAAGATAAAGTGCTCCCAAGGCGGACGTCTGCCACCCTGAGCTCATTAAAGCTGGCTAAATATAGCCTGTCTGCAGCTGTGCTCAGCAAGCTGCCCACACAGGCCAGGAAAAGATACCAGTTACCAGGCGGAGGAGGGGAGGCCAGCTGTGGGCAAGGGGCTTTGTACATGGTGTCTGGGGGGTCATCCCAGGTGGATGATGATATGAGGGTTTGTGGGGAAGGAAACTGTCCTCTGGTTTTTTTATTCTAGACAATGGGGTACGAAGTCAGCCTTGACCAGTGGGGAAGGTTGATGAGGAGCTGCCTTCATCATACCCATCTGAGTTGAGGATCCAAGCTCAGACTAGAGCCAGGGGCTGAAGCCTTAAGTTAGCCCCCAGATATATCTGGCTCTTATAGAGGCTACGGTAAGGATGAAGATGCAGATTCAGTCGAGGGCCAGGAAATTGGCGCCTAATATTGGTCAGTGCGAGGTTCTGGTCTGGGAACTAGAGGGAGTTAGACTCCCATTGAGCACCCCCACTTTGATCTCCAAACATGACTGTGGTGAATTGTGCCACACCTGGGACAGATGTAGCTGGTGCCAGCACTGGCCTTTGGGAAAGTCAGCTGACAGCCAGCATGTGTCAAGTTCTTGTATGCCACGTGGGCCAGGCCCACCCCTGAGGGCCACAGTAGGTAAACTTTTTCCATGCAAAAGAAGCTTCGGGTGGCCTCACATGTCCCTGTCCTATGCACAGTCTGGACCCAAAGAGATTTGGGGCGGGGGTGATGTGTGGTATTGAAGCTAGTCTTTCAGAAAGTGCAGACAAAGTACTTTCCCGGGTACCTGAGCAACTTCAGGAAAGGAGGGAACTTAGATCCAAACTGGCCAAGCATGGTCAAGCTCTGAGGTTGGAGGAGTGGAGAGAGCGGGATGACCACCTGCCTTAGAAGTCATCTGCTCCTGGCCGTCTTTGTTTTCACATTGTGCCCCTCAAGTCATGGTTTCAGCCCTTCCAAGCTCCGGGTTTAATGGGTATCAGAGGGGAAAGCCTGGGCAGTTCCCAGCACACCAAGCACCTACTGAGCCAGAGTGACCCAGGAGGTCTTTGGGGAGTAAGTCTCATATCTTCCCATGACACTTGTGTGGGATATGAGTAGAGGCGGTAGACCTCCATCCTGTAGACAATAGCTCACAGCAAGGACAGCACAGCTCCCTACATGTAGCACGCCATCTAGTGTCTGCAGCCATGAAGCGGGAAGTGAGGGGTTCCCCTGGGACCTGTGTCTTTCCTGCCATCTGCCAGGCAGGAGGGTGCCTCTGTCCCTCCCTGGGATGCTGGGGTAGGTAGGGTCTCAGGCTTCCCCACTATTCTATGAGAAGTGTGTGCTGCAGACCATTCTGTAGAAAAGACAGGATTGCATGGATGCACACAATTAACATTCAAACTACAACAAAGGAGAAACACTGCTGGAAGGAGGAGGTGGGTAGATGGGGATAGGGAGCACTGGGCAGCGAGTGAATGAGGCAAGCAGGGTTACAAGTCCTAGATTTCCTACAAAGACCCCCCTGCCATCCCTAAAGACAAGAATGGGAGATACTGGAGACATGAAGGTGTAGGAAGACAGGGCAGGTTGGCAAGAGAAGGCTGGGCTTCCTATAAATGAGGGATGGTAGACAAGAGAAGGAGGTGAGCCTGAGTTCTGCTAGAGGCAGTGTACTGTCCTATTGGGGTCCAATTTGGCAAGGTGGTGGTGAAGATAGTGGGGGTGTTGTCTAGAATTCGGGTTTGTGGAGAATGGTGCTTTTCTCTCTGAAGGGAAGAACAGAGCTGTGAGCTTCAGTCCCTCAGGACCCACATCCAGGGGAGGGCTCACTCAGGCACAAGGGAAATATCTGAAAATGTCCCTGTGATCAGTAGGCAGTGACAGGCAGAAATGCAAAGAGATATGGACAAAGGAAAGTAGGAGACAAAGAGGCAGCAGCAGAGACACCTAGAATAACAGACCCAGAGGGACCCCGTGTGACGACAGAACAGAGGGCTCGGCCCCCAGTCCTGGCCATGACTGCAAGGCAAGCTGGAAGGAATGACCCAGGCTCCCTGCTCCCCAGGCCAAGCCCCAACACTGTCCCCACGCCCAAGCCCTCCCTGGTTTCTTCCCACCTGGTTCTAAATAACTTCTAGGACATCTGTCCAATAGCAGACAAATACAGGATTGTGTGGAAGCCACCAAGGAGCAGGGAGTCCAAGGAACACACACATCCCAAGCTGCAAAGCATAGGGCCTGGCAACATCCCACCAGTTAGTTAGCTTTTTATCATTGTGACCAAATGTCACAGAGAAACAATGTAAAGGTGTAAGGGTCTATTGAGGCTCAGGTATGACTGTGATGTGCCAAGGCAAAGCATCAGGGCAGAAAGATGTGAAGCTGCAAACTTATTCATCCCAAGGTGGCCAGGAAGTAGAGGGAGAGGCAGGGCAAGGAGCTAGGGACAAGATTAAACTCTAAGAATATGACTCCAGTAATTTCTGTCATCTCCCAGTAACAACATCAAATTATGAATCTATCACTTCTCAGTGATTGGACCCTCCAGCTGGACACCATTGGCCAGGGGAGTGGTACTTCGTATCTGAACTATAACAGAGGAGAATGCTGTTGACATGATGGCCAGCCAGAATGAGCTCCATAAGATACACATGGCCCAGAGGTTCCAGCTGTGAAAGCTTACACAAACACAAGGTATAACCGAGAGTGGTAAGACCTTTCCTGTGCATCCTTTCCACAGCCTCTGATACCCTCAGCTGTCCTAGACATTAAGAGAGTTCAGCCATATTTCCACATATAATGAGGCTCAGAGATGCTAAGTCACATTCCCAGAGAGTCACAGCATCTAAATAGAAACACCAAGCCTCAAGTCATGGACCTTCTCCCTTTAAACACCAGACATGTCAGCATCAGTCCCAGGTGGGCAGGGAATCTGATTCCTTACCCAGAGTGATATCTTCTTTTCAAAGAGTGTTCAAACAGCCAGTGGGAAAAGCCAATGGGGTAAAATGTACAGATGCACACTGTCAGTGGAAACACACATTCTAAACATAAGCCCCGGATATAGCCTTTTCAAATTCAGGTCACAAACTTTTATTTTGCCTATTTCGGATTTGAAATAAACAAACACATTACCATCAATTACCACCATTACTTCATAAAAGAAAAATGATTTTCATGTCCAGAATTGTAGACTGGACATAATTATAGAGTTATGTGAAAAGCTTTGCTCTCAGCTAAAGACTTTTGCCATCATAGGAAAGCATGTCCCTGCTGAACATACTGGGCTTAGACTTGGGTAGCACCAACCCAGAAAGCCTCCCAGACAAACATTTGATGGCTCTAAAATTCTTCTGCACATCAACTGATATTCTTTCCTTCATAAAAATATCCTCAAGGAGCAGCATACAATGGCAGCTTTCAGTAATATAATTTTGACCAAATTCTATAATCATGAAATAAAAAAAGACTTCAATACTGCTGAAATGCAATTTTTTTTCCCCAGGGAGTCACAAAAGATATGAAGCATCCTGTCAATCAATTGTGTATGTGGGAATATGTGAAAGGGAACTGTGACTGGCCTCCAGGTGACAAAGCCTGTTGTAGGTGACTAGCTTACACCTCCAAGCCGCTGCTAAGGCCCAACAACAGCGAGTCATAAAGGTATATAACTGTACTCCCATCACTTGGGAGGCTGAGGCAAGAGGATTGCCAGAAGTTTGAGGCCAGCTTGGGCTATACAGTGAGACTCTGTCTCTAAAATAAATATAAAATAAACAAGAAGGGAGTCCCGAACAGATGATCTGGGCTCTTCCTGTCTTGCATATTTATATTGTTTTTTGTTTTGTTTTTTGTTTTTTGGTTTTTGGTTTTTTTTTTTACTTGTTGATGGTTCAACATGTTGGGGACTTCCTGGTCAGTGAGACACTGGCAATCCTACATGGGCTAATTCAGACAGAAACCAAACTTGCCCATGAATAGGCCTTTCAAAGCCAGCCAACCACACCCCAATCCACACCCAGCCTATTGTAGCTAGCACTCAAACACCACACCTGTCTTCCTCTGCCTGAGGCAATCAGGGCCAGATGCCAGGTAACCAGGGACCAGCAGAGTGAAAATCCTCAGTCAGTACTCAAACCACGAGTCCCACCCAAGCTGTTCCCCTGCCCTCCTCCTCCAAAAGAAGTCCACCCACCTACCACCACACAACACACACACACACACACACACACACACACACACAGGCCGCAGCCAGGGCCAGGGCCTTCCTCGCTTCCTGCCTCCTATTGTAGTGGCTCAGCTCTTGCAAATTCTGTAACCATTTCTTTTCATTAATGGCTTTGGTCTCTGTGTCACTACTGTCACCTCTATGATATAAGATCCTGCAGGCACAATTTTAACTGCCCCTCTTTCCTAGCACCCTGTCCTTTCTCTTTGTTATTATGCTGGAGGTTGGAACCTGAGGGCTGCTCCTGACAGAGGGACTCATGACCACCAGCCCTTTGTGGCTTTGTGCTTTGTGACTTCAGGGACCAGTGAAGCTGTGCTAGAGGCCAGTGTAGCCGCTTGGGCTGGACGGCGGTTATGGATGCTGATGTTGACACACCCTCCATAAAAGATCAGCTGAGGAGGGGAGAGCTTGAAGGAAGGCCTTATGCTAGGACCTGGGGAGCTAGGAAGCAAAATGGGTTGAACCATCCCCTGTGATAAATCTTTCCGCCAAAGCCACCGAGCCGCACCGCCACATGTGTGCTCTACACCAGCCACCCGCCCGAGTTAGGGCCCAAATTAATGCACAGAGAGACTCGTATTAGGTACAAAGCTGCTTGGCCAATGACTAGGATTCTCATCTGCTAGCTCAGTCTTAATTATCATAAATCTATATATTTTATAAGACTTATCTTATCGAACGCCTTATTGGCATCCCTCCTTGCCAGTGGCTCACATCCCGCCGCTGGAGGAAGAAGGGGAAAAGGGGCACTTCCTCTCCCCCCTTGCTTAGATATGAGTCTCCTTGCTATGTCACTTTCTGCCTGGAACACCACTTCTCTACTACATTTCCCAGAATCCTCTTTGACTCTTAGTCCTGTCTAACTTGCTGTTTCATTGGCCAAACAGAATTTTATTTAACAATTAATAAGATAAACATACACAGTACATTCCCCATCAATCCCCCAAAGCTATAGCCACAAGCCAAACAACAGACAGGAAAATGAGGGTAGTTTTGAGTCCTTGCCCCCAACTCAGCCTCTTATGGAAGTCAGGATTGCCCATAGCGAAGACAAGATTTGCCAAAGGTGCTGCCCACCAAGTTCACATTGGTGTGTTCATGGGACATGTGACCAGTGTGCTGGCATGACCTTAGCACACCCAATCCCATAGCCATTTTCCTAAGAAATCTGGCAGAAAGAAAAGACAAGCTGTTCTCTCTCTCTCTCTCTCTCTCTCTCTCTCTCTCTCTCTCTCTCTCTCTCTCTCTCAGACACACACACACACACACACACACACACACACACACACACACACGTGACAAGGCAGGTAGGAAACCCCAGAACTCAGTCCCAGGATTCCTGACTGAAGAGTTAGCCATCTATGAAGGGGTTTTTAAGGAGCAGTATGTCCAGGGCCAGTGAAATGACTCAGTGATAGAAGCACTTGCTGTGTGTGTGCAAGCCTGGACCTAAGTTTAATCCCCAGAACCCATGTTGGAGAGAACCAACTCCAGAAAGATGTCCTCTGACTTCACACACGTCCACACTCACACACACAATGACAGTATCTGGAAAGTAAAACATGTTTTAAAGGGACCACGCTCTAGAGCGCAGCCTTGAATGACCTCATTCATTCTGATCTTGATAACCACAGGACCAACTGTGACTGCTGGAAGTTGGCATCCAAATGTTGATGGCCACAAAACCTCAAGAAGGCTGCCTCCCCAGTCCCCCCCCCCCGGGTTCCAGTCACCAAACTCCCAGTGATCCCCTATCAGGGCCATCAGCCTCATGCCATGGCTCTAGCTCTGACACCAGAACTGCCCAGTGTGGATGGCTTAGAAACCACAGGTTCTCAGGAGAGCCACCTATATCCAGCCTAAGTGGCCCTAGGCGCTACTCCCGCCCAGGAGCTAGATGGGAGAGCTCCTTCCACCTTTGGAGCTTTAAGCCTGAGAGTGGACCAGGCCCAGGGGCACCCCTCTTCTAATGGAAGGAAAGGCTCTGCGGGGCTGGATATAACTCACGCTGCTTCTCCTGCAAGATGCTCGATGTGCACGATGCGGCCCCTTCTCCTGTGGAAACAAGAAGGACATGAGCATCTGAGTCCCTGCTCTGATGCACCAATGCTGCACTCCCCAAAGGAGCTGCTGACAGCTGCTGCTACCCCTCCAGAGCCAGGGCTGGCAGAGGCATCACCCAAGTTTCCCATCTCAGAGTTAGCCCCTGGACATTGTGTCCTGAGCCCCCGCATGATGTCATTGCTGAGTGCCGGCTGGCTCCTTGGTGATGGACGCCCTGGACCTTAGCCTTCCCAGGGCTCTTTTCTGACTCCTCCCCTCTCCTACTTTATGAAGCAGCTGCTGACAGATGCTGTCCTCTGCCCCCCTCACCGGATCTTGTGAGGGTCTGAGCTGGGCACTGTGTTCAAACAACAGTAGTTAAACCTCTCCCTAGCCCAGACCTCTGTCCTCCATTCTTGGTCTGTGCATCCTGCTGCCTCTGGCTCTAGTGGACACTTCCCAGATACCTCACATTCTCCATGACTGGGACCTCCTGAGTAACTCTGAGTAGATTCAAAAAAAAAAAAAAATGCCTGAAAGAAACCCTGGTTCTCTAAGGAAGGGCTCAGGGCACTTTGGGACATCACCTCTAGGATCTCCTAGACCATGTGAGGCTGCCCTGTTCCCTTCTCCACAGGACTCCTACGGGCTTGCTGTGACTCCAGGATGCCATCACCAGAGCCCCTGTTTCCACAGCCCTCTGCCTGCCACAACTGCCTTCATGTCACCTGGATCCAAGTCTCTCTGGTTCCCTCCTATGAGTGGAAGGAGCACACAGCTGTGGTTTGAAAGCTAGAATTTGGTTCACACCAACCCACTGTGTGATCTGATGCACCTCCCTCTCCATCTCTGGGCTTCATTCCTACAAAACACTGTGGACCCAATGCTTTCTAGCGATCCCCTAGGTACTAAAAGCCTGATGGTTAGACATCTGCTGATGTCCTTCACTTAACTGTGTCTGCTGGAGCCAGTTACATAGCCTCTATGCCAGTCTTCTAGAATGAATGGTCCACTGGTACCTTGCTCAGAGGTTGTTTGTGCAGTGAGAATTAGAGCTCTTAGAACATAGTCAGGAAGCTAACTCTTGCTTCATGAGGACTACCCTTTGCTGCTGCTGCTGCTGCTGTTGTTGATGGTGATGCTTATTTGTGAGACAGGGTCTCACTGCATAGTCCTGTCTGGCCTGGAACTGTGCAGCTCAGGCTGCCCTTGAACTCAGAGATCTGCCTGCTCTTATCCTCCCTTGTGCTGAGATCAAAGGTGTACACCACCACGCCCAGTTTACCCTTACTGTTTTATTTACTGATTTACATGTGACAACTGGCTCATGGCTTTGTCTTTTGTCCCCATCACAACATGAGGTGGAGCCAGATAGACAGAGCCAATAGCTAATATATGCATGGCTTAGAGTGCTCTCCAGGCACAGTGGCAGGACAGAGCCTGTGTCCAAGAAGAGTCCAGTTGGAGAAAAGAGGCCTGGACCTTCATGGAGTGGCTCCCATCCAGCATGGTAAGGTGGCTACAAACTGTGTCCCAGAAATGAGAGTAACCCAGATGTAGACAAAAACCAGGAATGGCCCAGCATAGACACCAATAACAGGTACCACTCTTAGGTATCATCTGAGGCCACAGAACATAGGTGCATCTGGGCAAAGTCACTTTCCCTAACACAGAAATGAGGTCACACATTCAGGGTACATGTTCTATTTCCCATTCATGGTGCCCAGTGCCGTGGGTAATAGAGAGATGAAGAGCAAAGTGTGTACAAGGCAAGAAAACCTCTGCATAGAACACAGTGCTGAATGCAGTCATCCATGATGGATGACGAACAGGGGCAGGGGCTGGGGGCCGTTTCTCCACCTGAAGCCTCAGGAAGCCTATAGCAAAGCCATGATTTGAGCTTCCAAGATAAGAGAAAAGGACAGGGTTTCAAGTGGCCAGCAAACACCATGCTCAAGGCATGCCAAGTCCAGGGGAGGCAGGATGCGGGGGTGGGTGACCCTGGGCTGGAAGCCCATTCACATGAATATAATACGTAAAACAGCCAAGCTTTGGTTCAGCAAGGACTTACAATATCTCCCACACCCCCAAGCTCCTGCCGCTTCTATTGCACCCAGAAAAAGCTACACAAAAGCTGGGTTCTAGGCAAAAGGAACAGCAATGGCTCTGCCCAGAAAACAAGAACAACAACAAAGGTGCTGACTTTGTTCTGAAGACTGGGTCTGCGAAATGCCAGTGTGTGCTCCCTCGTACTCAGGGATCCTTACAAGCACAGCGGTGGCTCTCAATGTCCTGGGACACCCACTCCATGACTTAGAGCACACCCTGGGAGCTCACCATCTCCCAAGTCCTCCACTACTAACCTCTGCCAGCTACAATGCATAATGGCCAGCTGGGGAGTGGAGGGATACACCTGTCCTCCTGTGTACCTGCTGTCCGCAGCTAGGACTGACAAAAGTCCTCACCCTCTAGGAAGGGAACACTTGCTTTCTGGATAGGATGAATAATAGTTTCCTCCCTCTGAGTTACACTGCCAGGCTAGGGAGACACAGCAGGTGAAAGCACCTGGCCCCTACCCTGCCTGTGCCCAGGCTCCTATTGGAGGGAGAGGAGAGGTGGGACGGGACAGCCAGATAGAACTGAGGAAGGTCTAGCACCCATCTTGGGAGGCCTCAAGGTGCTGCAGCACAGGACCACTGCAACAAAGCCTCAGCCTGGGGCACATGATCTTCAGACTTCACTCACAAACCACAACACTGGAGATAAAATAATTCAGAACTGGAAACAGTAAAGCCCAAATGAAGGGCTCTTTGTATCACTGGTCACAGCCCTGACCATAATAAACAATGCCCTGGCATTTCTTACGCACCTACCAGATGAGGGAGACCATTCTGGTTCACCATCTCTGGGTCCTCCCCGCCCCCAGGCCACCCAAGTTCCACATCTAGACCCCTTTATGAGTGCTCATCCCATTTGGTGCTCTAATGACCACAAGGCGAATACAGCTTTGAGCTGGGGCAGGATTTTCACCAGCAAGATTATCTGATAGAGAAGTGGCCCAAGGGCCTGAGAGTCTCCCACTGCTGGGGAATCTGGGATGTAGAGAGTGGGGGAAGCCAGGAGGCCAGCACTTTGAGATACTCACACACAGGATGCTAATAGATCTGGAGAAGGGAGTGTTAGGACGGAGATCAAGCAACCTCAGAGATCTCACAGTCAGCCAGAAACATGGCTCCTGCTATGTGAACTCAGCAGGCTATATCTAGGAGTATAGATACTTTATGTCCTTCCCCGTGCTTCCCACACCTGAAAGAACTGTGTCTTCCACCTATGCAAAGCAGGGCCCCTTTGCAGATACAGAGATGGAGACTGGGGCTCCAACCCTTGGCCACGATGAGGGCTTCTCCTTCCCATTCCCCTGTCTCCCCCTCCTGTGATTTCTAGGCTGTGGCTTCCTGGGAGGGCTCAGGTGGTGAGGGGGGAAGTATTTGAGGCAGAGAGGGTGGGTAGAAAGAGAGCCGAGAAGGGACTCTAAGCAGAGGGTGTTGAGACTGGCCAATGTTTCCTAAAGCTGAGACCCCCTACAGTGATGATGGAGCCAGGACACTGAGGTAGGCCATTGTTGCCATTTTGTTTCTCTTTATCAATTTTGTTCTTTGATACTTTGTAAATATATACAATGCATTCTGATTATTCTTGCCACTTACCTACCTTGTCTCCCTCTAATCCCTATCAACCCCTTGTTTTTTGTTTTGTTTTGTTTTTTTGAGAGAGGGTCTCAACTGTGTTGCCCAGGCTGGCCTGGAATTCAAATCTTCCTGTCTTAGCCACACCACCACTCAGTGTGCTCTGGGGATTACAGAACTGTCACCATACTATAAATGATGTATATGGGGGGAGGCAGCAACAGCAATAGGCTGGCTCTGCCTGCTCAGCCCAAACTGGCTTTACTCCCCTCAGAGCCACCAGTGACAGAGTAATCATCTAAGCTTCGAAACCTGGTCTCCTGATTAGCAGGCTCCCAGGACGTGGGCCATTAACCAAATGTGCAGCTGGTTCAGCGTTGCCTAAATGAGACCCCACTTGGCCTAGAACTTTCTAGGGCCCCTGGGCCCAACCACTCTGTCTCAGCTTAAGCTTGCTTCTATCACAGGAGCTACTGAAATCATCCAGCTTAAGCTTGCTTCTATCACAGGAGTTGCTGGAATCATCCATAAACCGAATAGTTGTGCAAAGAGGGCTGATGGTTGGGGACTGGGATTGGAGATTGGGGCTAGGAGCTGGAGTTATAGACTAAGGGATCATGACTAGGGTTGGAGGCTGAGAGCTCATGGCTGGGGTTGGAAGTTGAGGGTTCATGGCTGGGATTGGAGGCTAAGAATTGAGCCAGGAACTGGGGCCACTGCTGCTTCATGACGTAGTCCCATAAATCTTGCCTTTCTCAAGTTCATACAGTCTGGGGAGTTTGGCCACAGCATCTCTCCAGAGAAGACACTTCCAACCCTTGCTAATGACTTCCGATGTGATCTCTTTCCTCTTCCCACTCATCTTCCTGAAAACCACCAGCTCTCTCCAATAAGAGAAGTAAAATGTGAGCCGATCTCTTTCAACAACACACAGAACA
Source organism: Cricetulus griseus (assembly GCF_003668045.3). Taxonomy (NCBI): domain Eukaryota; kingdom Metazoa; phylum Chordata; class Mammalia; order Rodentia; family Cricetidae; genus Cricetulus; species Cricetulus griseus. The sequence goes on from NC_048600.1 coordinate 85,937,258, forward strand.
ACAGAAGCCATTCCCTGCATCCAAAGGGTGGTTGTGTGGCTGCTGGGGAGGACATCAGTCCCTGAAGAAGGATCTGGAAATTCTCGATCCATTCTTCCAGGGCAAGGATGCTAAAGCCCCGATGTTCCCTATACTCTCCTGTTCCTGGGTCTTGGAAGCCCTAACAGGCTCAGGCCAGCTATTAGTTCAGTTCACAAAGGAGGCTGGGGAGACCTACCTGCCCTCCTAAACAGGCTGTTCCCCAAATGCTGAGCACTGTTCATTACCTCCAATCCCCAGCCATAGGTGACTTGGTCCTGGGGTGCTCTTTCGGTCCTCCACATTGCTTTTCAGAATGAGGTCTGCCAAAATTAGTTCATCGCTACCCTGCTTAGATCATTTCACAGAACCAAGGCCATTCCCAAGAAAGCCCCTATTCCTCAGCCTCCATACGGCACCTTTGGCTTTAGCTTTCTTTCCCTGCCTCCTCCCAAGACTCACCCATCCCCTTTTATTCCCCATCTAATGCCTAATACCCCAACTTCCGTGAGAACAAACTTTGTAGGCCAGGCATGGTGCAACACACCTGTAATCTCAGCACTCAAGAAACCCAGACAGGAGGGTTTCCAGCTCACAGCTAGGCCGAGCTAGCTAGTTGAGACCCTATCTCAAAAAAAAAAGAAAGAAAGAAAGAAAGAAAGAAAGAAAGAAAGAAAGAAAGAAAGAAAATAAGATGAACTCCACATGCTTCCCAAACCTCCCTACCTCTCTGATGTTCCTCTTCACCTTTACACTTGTTCCCTCTGCCTGTCATGTCCTGCTTGGTCTATCCTGATCCCAGAACAGCTTCCTTAGCCCCTGGAGTCTCAGCTCTGGCTCCATGTCCTCTTTATTTCACCCCCATCTTGTTAGAGTGACTGGTTACGTGAACTGTAACAGCTCCAAGTGGGCTGGAGGATGGGCAATCAATAAACTTGTGGATTTTCCCAAATTATCTACACTGAGTAGCTCAGGGTCTGACACAAAGTAACATGTGAGTGAGTGATGGGATGTGTGGATGCAGGAGGACACCTGACTGACTGAGCTGGAGTCAAGAGGGACTTACATGCCAGGCTGTGGAAGGAAAGTGCAAACCCAGAAAGATACGACTGTGCTTAGATGGGCAAGTAAGGGGCAGATGAGCTATGCTGGGCAGGACAGGGTGAGACTGGGATCTCAGGGCAGCTTCCTGAAGGAAAAGCCAAGGATAGTGAGAACCAGAGATGAAGCAGGGAAGGAAGTAGGCGATCCAAGTGGAACCCTAATCCTCTCCATGGAACTAGAAACACAAAGTGATTGGAGGAAGAGGGGAAGAATGTCTAGAACACCAGAGGTGATCTTGGTATCTCAGGCCTCAGCAATAGTTTGATACCCCCTTTTTAGTGTCCTTCATGGGAAATGACAACTGTGGGCAACAGGGATAGTCATGCATGCCAGGCTGAGGGCTTTATGCTCCATTCTGCAGGTAGCAATGACTCAGTTCCCACTACCACAGAAACACAGTGTTACTGCTCTCCTATTTTAGGAACATCACAGAAGGGAAGGATGAAGACAGTAAATTGATTGCATGACCCAGACTTTTTCCTCTGCCCCAAATCTCTACTAAGAACATAAATTACTTCCATCTGAATCTCCAGCAACAAAGGAAAATAAGAAGGAATGTCTTGGCCGGGCATTGGTGGTGCACGCCTTTAATCCCAGCACTCGGGAGGCAGAGGCAGGCAGATCTCTGTGAGTTCGAGGCCAGCCTGGTCTCCAGAGCGAGTGCCAGGATAGGCTCCAAAGCTACACAGAGAAACCCTGTCTCTAAAAACAAGAAGAAGAAGAAGAAGAAGAAGAAGAAGAAGAAGAAGAAGAAGAAGAAGAAGAAGAAAGAATGTCTTCTGAAAACCAAAACTGTACATAAGCACCTCCCCACCCCAAGAAAAGGTAGAAGGCAGAGAGTACAGAAGGACAGAGCTGGGGATGGCTACAGAATTGATTGGACCCAGTGCAAAATGGAAGCTCAAATCGCCTTATTCAAAACCATTAAGGATTTCAAGATGGCGACAGCAAAGTATAACATGGACCCCTCTCGGTGTGGAGCCTTGTGTGACTGCAAAGGCTGAATGCCCAGAGAGCCAGCTTGGCAGAGAGGAGAGCCTAAGCTCGGCTCTACAGGGGAAGGTCTGGGGCATGTGGAGGAAGCGAACACAGCAGGCTCAGGAGGAAGCACCAGAGACCCCAAATTCTTCAAGAAGCTGGGCATCCACAGAGGTTGAGGCAGGGCAATGAGCCTTCCCGGACCCCTGTGTGTACCAAGGAAAGACAACTGTCCCTATATGTGAGAAAAGGTGAACACATGAGGGAGAAAGACGCTCTGAGAAGTTGGAAATATGCAGGAGGAAAAATCAGGAGCTGTTTTACTCACCCCGTAGTATTTCCTAACCCTCCCTAATAATCACACAGCAGTGGGCTGTGCTAAATAGACAGTTCCCATCACTCAGAGCTCTGCTAACAGGCAGCTACAAACAAAGTGGAACACAAAGCCAAATGTTGCTAAACATGAAAGGAAAAGCCAAAGCTTTGCAAGAAAGATATCAAACTCAGCAACTGAAATAAGGCATGTAGAGGGAAATGGGGCTGTGCATCCCCTGAACCAGCACAGCATCCTAATCTTTAATCACCCTTAAGTTTGAACATGCAGCAGAGTCCCTTAGAGAACCAGTTAAACAGCTCCTAAGTGCTTCTAGAATTGGGCTGGCTCTGTATGGCTGGGTGGGACTGCCTCCCTTACATTGCTGACAAGTCCCAGAGTGATGCTAATGCCATTGGCCCAGGGACAACTCTTTGGAAACCATGTGTCTAGATGCAGGGGCATAAACCACAGTTGTGAGAGAACAGCTGGGTAGCAGCAATCTTTGCAGAGACGGGGGCAGAGAAATTTCTCAGGGATACCTAAACACAAACTGCTTTTTGCCATCAGTGATGATGTGATTGTTTAGGAATGAAAAGATCCCTGATCATAGATGACTCTGAAGGGAGAGCTCATAGACTATTAGTATAAATGATTCTGGAAGATATGAACCATGAACATAAGAGGTTAGCAATATTGCAGAACCTATCAAGAACCTCAAAAGGTTACTTACTGCACAAAAATCAAATTATATATATATATATATATATATATATATATATATATATATATATCAAAGAGACAGAACAAAAGATGAAAAACATATAAGCATCTCAATAGATGAGCATAAACAGGCACCTTCAAACAATAATAATCCCCCCAACAAGTAGGAATCCGAGGGACACCTTTCCCTCAGCGATGCTGAGGGAAAAGCGATGGGTCCACCGTTAAGAACAGTTGCTGCCCTTGCAGAAGACCTGGATTCAATTCCCAGCACCCACACAGAGGCTCAAAACCATCTCTAACTCCAGTTCCAGGTGATCTAGGCCCCTCTTCTGACCTCTGCAGGCACCAGGCATGAATGTGGTACAAAAACACACATGCGGCAAAACATCCCATTCACATAACAGCGCATCAATGAAAAAGAATCACTGCAATGAGCATAAGTAATGGTAACAGACTGAAAACACCCCCAAGTGGTCAGGGAATAAGGCAAGGCTCTGCTCTTCCCACTTCTATTCAACATTACTCTCGAGGACCTAGTCAGGGAAATTAGGCAACAGGGAGAAATAAAATGTAACTAGAAAGAAAGAGGCAAAACGACCTCTATTTGGAGATGGCGTGATCTTACATATAGGAAATCCTAAGGAATTCTTCTGCTCTTACACACACACATATACACACACGTACACCCTAGTAAACGAATCTATCAGGGTTTCAGAATACGTGACCGCATGCAGGGTCCCTTGCGTTGCCACATATTTGCAATGAATAGTCTGGAAATGCAATTGAACAATTCCAGTTACAATAAAAGAAAACATTGAAGAGTGAATTTAATAAAAACAAGGGTTCAGACTTGTTCATTGAAAACTATAAAACATCACTGGAAGAAATTAAAGAAGAGGAGCTGGAGAGATAGCTCAGGAGGTGAGAGCACTGGCTGTGCAAGCACAAGGACCAGATTTCAAATCCTAGCACACATGTGAGCAGCAGAATGTGGCCACATGTGCCACAGGAGGCAGAGACAGGAGGACTGCTGGGCTTGCTAGCAACCAGCCTAGCTCCAGGCTCAGTGAGAGACCACCCCTCAAGGCAATAGAGGAGATGACAGAGCAGGACCCACTAGCCTCTGCGCACATGCATGGCCATTTACTTACCACACTCTCACATATACATATGCACATACTCACATTAGTTTTAATTAATTAATTAATCAATTAATTAAAGAAGACCTAGGCAAATGTAAAGACACTCCATATTGATGTGTTAGGACTGATAATGCCATGAAGGTAAGACTCCAGGCTGACCTCCAGATTCAGCACAGTCCCAGCTGTCCCCTTTGCAGAAATGAGCAAACTGACCCTAAATTTCATATAGGGATACAGAATAGCCAGAGAAATCTTGCAAAAGAAAAACAAATATGTTGGTGTCCTACATGTGATTTCAAACTTATAGCAAATACACAGAACTCCCTGGCACATACATATAATCACAGTAAGACGGAACATCTAGAAATAAGGCCACATGCCTATGGCCAGCTGACTTTGACAAAGATGCCCAAGCAAGTCAATAAGGACAAAAATCATTTCAACACATGATGCTAGGACAACTTGTTACCTATGTGCAAAAGAATATAGCTGATGAGCAGGAGAGACAGCTCAACGGTTACGGGAGCTTGCTGCTCTTGCAGAGGACCTAAGTTTGGGTGCCAACACCCATACCAGGCAGCTCAAAACCACCTAAAATTTCACCTCCAGGGAATCTGATGCCTCTCGCCTCCTTCACACAGAGACAAGCACAGATACCCATAAAACTTTAAAAACGAAAAATGCTTAAGAGTAAAGTTGAATCCCTACCTCATATCATACACAAAAACAAACTCCAAGTACATTGACCTTTTTTAAAAAAATCTAAATTTAAGAGCTAAAACTATAAAACTCTTGAAACACATAAATCTTCATGCTCTTGGATATGGGACCAGCACAGACAATGTAAAAAGATTATTTGGTCTTCAATAAAATTTTAAATCTTTGTGCTACTAAAGACACTGTTGGGGAAATGAAACAACCAGCAAGATTGGGAAAATACTTATAACTCATGCATCTGGTAGGGTACCAGTGATGAAGGTACATCAAAAGCTCTTATAGCTCAACAGAATAAAGACAGCTACTGGGCAAAAGATTTGAGTAGGAAGTTCTCCAAAAAGAAAAGCAAATGACCAATAACCACACGAAAGATGCTAACATAACCAGCCATTAGGGAAATGAAAATCCAAAGCACTCACCGGGAGGCAATAACCTAAAAGGCAGAGGAGATGAGCATCGAGCATCACTGAGAATCTGGAGACCCAGGGTCCTTTCATATCACCAGAGGAAATGTGAAATGGGCACTGCTTTGTAAGACTCTGGAAACTCTTCAGAAAATTAGCATGTGTACAAAAATTCTAACTCTTAGGTGTGTATAAAGAGAGTTTATTGCACACATGTGGGGACACACACACACACACACACACACAGAGAGAGAGAGAGAGAGAGAGAGAGAGAGAGAGAGAGTTATTCACAATCACCAAAAAAATGGAAATAATTCAATGCCCATCAACTGATAAACGAATAAGCAGGGTGTGGCATGTCTGCACCACAGAGTAACATGCAGCCATAAGATAGAATGAAGTGCTCATATACACTGCAATATAGGAGAGGCTCAGAAAGTGATGGCAAAGCAAAGAAGTCAGACACAAAGGGTCACATCTGCTGGATTCCACTGACAGGGATAGGAATGATTACTGAGTGGAATGGGGTTTCTTTTAGGGGACAACAGATGTTCTGGAACTAGGCAACAGTGATGTCTATGCACAGACATACAAAAACCACTGGGAAGAACACTTTGAGAGAGTGAATTCTGTGGCATATAAATAATACCTCCATTTAAAAATAGAATTTGGCAAGAGGTATTTCACTTGGACAATGTTCACAGCAGCTGCACGTTCCTGAGATAATGGAATCACAGAGCCACTGCCCTGTGCAGCCATCTCACTTTCAATCCGTGGCTAATTAATCATGCCTCGAGTGTGTGGTCTGTTCTCACTCATCTCCAATCAACAGAAAATTCTGAACATTAATAGACCAGGCAAAAGGGAACTTCAGAAAACATAGAATGAACCTGTGGTCTCTATGACTCTGTGCCAGATTGTTAGGCAAAAATCAAACAGAGGAGAGCATAACAAAGTGGAAATATGATTTCTGAGAGCAAAACCAGCTCCACAGATGCCGACAGAAAGTGCTGAGGAAGAGAGAATGGACAAGCCGCTGTTCAGAGCTAAGGAAAACCATTCAGAACCCAAACAGGATCAAGAGATAAGAAAACAGACAAATTAGCCAAATGTAGTGCATATCATTTAATCCCAGCATTTGGGAGGCAGAGGCGGGCATATCTGTTAGTTCAAGGCCAGCCTGGTTTATGTAACAAGTTCCAGGACAGCCAGAGCTACATAGTGAGACCCTGTCTCAAAAAAAAAAAAAAAAAAAAAAAAAAAAGGTGGGGTAGGGAGAATAAGGACAAGTTGAAATGTGACTACAAAAATTCCTGCAACAGTCTATCATAAATATTGGAAGAACAAACAGGAAAAATGTTCTTGAATTGAAGGAACAACGAAAAGGAAGCTTCCCAGCAATGATGAGTGCATCCAGGTGCCAGTGCAAAAACAACGCCAGTGAATCTCACTGAGAAACTGAGCAGAATGCAAAGAGGAAAGCGCTGAGACATTTACAGCTTCGGAGACAGAAACCCCAGGTTCTCCACACAGGAGTGAGGATTACATTTACCTCCAACCGATCACCAGAGATGCCCCATACAAGAAAGCCACTGACAAACATCCTCTGGGTGTAAGTGAAGTTGCATTCAAAGCAAAAACAAAGGCATGTTCAGAGACACGGGGACTTGTGGAACAGGCCAGATGGCTCAGGGGGTAAAGCTGCTTGCTACCAAGTCTGACCTGTGTTTGATCCCCAGAACCCATATGGTAGAAGAAAAGACCAGACTCTCAGAAACCGTCTCCTGGTCTACACACATGCACACATACAAATAAATGTTTAAAAATGCAAGCTTTTAGAAATACAAAAAAAGGATGTGTAAGAAATTTGGTTATGCCAATTAAAGGCATTTTAAAAATTGAAGGGAGAAAGCTATCCTGGTTGATACGTTTGACCGACAGATGGAGAAAATAGAACCTACAAGCAGGGGGGATTTATTTTTTAAAAAAACATGTACCGAAGCCTTGTGTGGTGAACACATCTTTAATCCCAGCTTTAGCAAAGCAGAAGCAGACAGATCTCTGAGACCAGCCTGACCTACAGAGAGAGTTCCAGGGCAGCCAGAGCTATATAGACAGGCCCAGTCTCAAAAAACAAAAACAACACAAAAATTGTATGGAGTATTCAGAGAGGGGGGAAAACATGTATAAAATAAGAAGGGACTTCAAAGGAATAATACTTAAAATCAAACATTTTAATCACAAGGTACTCAAAATCCCAACTTAACAATAAAATTAATCTATTCACCAAGATTTTTATGAATGGGTCCAAATACTCACAGGATCAAGAAGAAAATGGAGGTTTTGAACTCTTTGGGCATGGTTGAGTGAGAAGATTCCTTATTCAGACCCTGTGAGACAGACCAGTGGGCAGGACATATGTTTTGTGCTGATTAAAATGTGTACAATTTAGGAGTCCCCTTTAAGGAAAAAAATCAGCAAAAGTTTGATGTTTGCAGAATTAATCTCCCAGTGGAAAAATAGTCCCCCAACACCTCAGAAAGGACTAGTGAGTGTCTTCTGTTCTCTCTAAAATGCATCACATGGAGAGTAGGAGGGGAAACCACAGAATAAAAGCAACATCAATTTATATAAATTACATAGGGAAAAAAACAGAGTTGGCAGCAGAGCTGATTAAAAATAAAACTAAGAACCATACTTTTTGTCAAAATTGATAAGTCTTTGACAACAAGGATTAAGAATGATAGGGAAGAATGAATCCCTAACAGGGGAAACTGGAAAAGACAATTTTTCTAGAAATTTTTTTTTCAACCTGATGGTGGACATTTCTGAAACTATAAGGTAGGGGCTTTTCTTACTTGTAAAGTGAGTGGCATCACTGCCATCAGAATCAAACAAACCCCCCCTCATGTTTCCTGCTAGGTACTGGCCTAGGGATGCCAAACAGCTCAGGTACTTACTGTACATATATGCAATATTTTTATTGTGAATTGTGATTTTTGGCATTAAAAGTGGATCACTGGGGCTGGAGAGATGGCTCAGTGATTAAGAGAACTTGCTGCTCTTCCATGGGACCCAATTTCAGTTTCCAGCACCCACATAGCCGCTTACAGCCACCTCTAACTCCAGTTCTATATAATTGGATGCCCTCTTCTGGCCTCTGTAAGCACCTGCATGTATGTGGTGCATATAAATTCATGTATTTAAGCACATATGCACATAAATAAAAATAAATAAATTGCTTTTTAAAGTGAGTTACCCTGCTATAGAGACGGCAGTAAATACAGAGACAAATTTCTAAGATAGCTATACGATGCAATTTAAAAAGGAAAATAAGTAGTATAAATATTGGCAAGAATATTACTGCTGAGATTTTTAAATGATATGGCACATTGAAAAGCCCAAAAGAATCAGCTGACAAACTGTTAGTGCTGGTACAAGATTTTGAAGAAGCAGAATTTCAAATACACAGCTGTGATGGCTCATTTTGATTGTCAATTTTATTGCACTACAGAAAGTCTAGGACATTAGTGAGACACAATTTTGGAACTGTAAGGGTCTTCATAAAGGGTTTCCGGAGAGGATTAATTGAGGGAGGAAGACACACCCCAAATGTGGGCAACACTATCCTATTGCCTGGTGCACCATACTGAATGAACAGGACAAAAGGAGAGGATGGAATCATGACAAAGCATTCCCTTGCTGCACAAGTGTGAGGACCCGAGTTCAGATCCTTAGCACTCATAAATGTGGGCAGGCATGGCAGCCTGACTGTGGTATCAGCCCCCCGCAAGCTAGCTAGTCAGACTAACCAGATGAGTAAACTCCGAGAAACCCTGCCTCAATGTATAAGGTAGAAAATGATTGAGAACAGTACCTGATATCAAACTCTGGTCTCACATGCATGTGTTCATGCACACATATAACATATATAGACATGCAGACACACATGCACACATACCACACACATAGACACCTGTTTAAAAAACAAAACAAAACAAAAACAAGGAAAAAGCCAGCTGAGTCAGGACATGTCCCTTTCTCCATTTCTTGATCCAGGAAGACGGGGTCCCTTTTCAGACATGATAGATTGTATCCCCTGACACAAAATAACCTTTCCTCCTTTAAGATGCCTCTGTCAAGCCTGAGTCACAGTCATGAGAAAAGTAACTAATTCATTAACAGAAAAAAGTTACATCCAGAATGTATGAAGTCTTCCTTGTCAATATAAGCAAAGGACAAATATTCCAATAGGAGATGGACAAAAAAATGTGTTTAAGAAAATCAGGAACTCTGGAGGCAAAGGTGGACAGATCTCTGTGAGTTCAAGGCCAACCAGGTCTATATAGTGAGTTCCAGGACAGCCTGATGCTGTTTCAACATACACACTAATCATCATCATCATCATCATCATCATCATCATCATCATCATCCAGAGGGGGGCGAGAGAGAGAGAGAGAGAGAGCTCAGCAGCTGAGAGTGCACACTGCTCTTGCAGAGGACCTGAGTTTGGTTCCCAGCATCCATATCAGGAAGAACACAACCACCTGTAGCTCCAGTTCCAGGAAACCTGATGCCCTCTTCTGGCCTCTATAGTTACTTGCACTCATGTGCATATACTCACACACAGATACACAGTATAAATAATTTTTGAAAATAAATCGTTAAGCATTCTTTTAATAATGAAAAATGACTGTCACTACAGAATGTTTATGTAAATGATGGTGCATCTATTGTACAAGTAAAAAGAATGGGATGAATCTGTTTCCCATATAAAAAGCTCTCTAAAGCTTTTAATTTTTTTAAAGGTGATTTGCAATACTAATGTCTAATTTGAGCCATTGAACTATGCACATTGGAAAGCTGTACAATGAGGTCTTTGGTGGAAGAGACCGGGAAGGAAGACTCAGGTTTTTTTATTGTTTGATTTTCTTCCAACAAGAATATATTCAAGAAAGGAGGTGGATGTCTGTACACTAATGTTCACAGCTGCATTAGTCACAATAGGTAAAAAATGGAAACAGCCTGAATGTCCATCAACAGATGAATGGATAAACACAATGGGTATATACAATGGAGAATTATTCAGCCACAAAACAGAATGAAGTCCTGGTTCATGCCACAACATGGATTAATCTCAAAAACATTATGCTAAAGATAAAAGCCAGACACAAAAGGACAAACACTGTATGATCTTACTTCTGAGGGACCTAGAGAAGTGACAGAAGGCAGCCTGCTATTTGTCAGGGGCAGAGGGGTGAGGACTGGTTCTCAATACAATGTGTCAGTCTGGAATGGTAACAAAGTCCCAGAGATGCATGGTGGCAGCTAGACAGCCATGTGACTTCATGCTACTGAACCAGACACTTAACATATTTTAAAAATTATATTTTATGTTATGTGGATTTGACTGCAATAAAAAATGCTAAGTAAAAATAGGACAAGTAATGGTCAAACAATAATAACTAAAGCACACAGGGCTAACATTGAAGGGTCTCCTTTCAGTGAAATACACATCACCCAAAATGTGAATACATAGCCAGGCCTATAATAAAGAGTAGTAATAGGCAAAGGACAGAAGCAAAGGCAGAAGTGCACTGGAGAGGAAGACAACAGCTTCACAGAGCAGACCTGGGATCCTGGAAACCCATGGATGGAGGCTCCCAGGCTAAGGGCTGAGTACAAACTGCCAACACCAGACTTGACCCCAGTCTGTGAGGAGCTAAAGTATATCCTTGAAGGGATGTGACATCCATTAAGGAATATTCACACATGAGCACCCACACCCAAATACACACATATACATACAAACACATATACACACAAATGCACATATATATACACAAATACTTAGATACACACATATATATACAATATACACACATACAAACAAATATACATACAAACACATATACATATATATGCACACAACATAAACATACACACAAACACATACATGTACACATAAATGTATACACACAAACTCACATACACATACCCACATACTTAGACATCATTCCTTTGGGGCAGCAGCAAAAAAAACATTCACAGACAGTGAGAAAGAAAAAGTCACACATGGGTAATTAACACTCTAAGGCTGTGCCACTTATGGGTATGGGGTCTAAATTTATACCACCCATGGGGAGTAGAAACCGTGAACTGCAAATTTAGCATAAAAAATATTCAAGGTGAGTGAAACTCTCCAGTACAGAGAAAGAAAAACAAGACCAGCTAGGCACGGTGGCACACGCCTTTAATTCCAGCACTCAGGAGGAAGAGGAGGGAGGATCTCTGTGAGTTTGAGATAGCCTGGTCTACAGAGTGAGTCCCAGGAGAGCAAGAACCACATACAGAGACCCTGTCATTAAAAACCAGAAAAAGAAAATGAGAGAAAGCAAAACCAGTCTCTCTAGGAACATGTTTATGGTCTAGAAAATGAAGAAACCCACAGAACAGACAACTGGGTGTCTAAAATGTGCTCGCAATTAGAGGAGGAGGAGGAGGAGAAGGAAGAGGAGGAGGAGGAGGAGGAGGAAGAGGAGGAGGAGGGGGAGAACAGCAGCAGCAGCTCAAGAGCATGTGCACACAGGTACACTCTCCTCGGAGTCAGCACCCTCAAGGGCTGGACTTTAGGATGGCCAAGAAGCGCCTGTGTGGCATGACAGAAACAGTGATGGACAGAAAAGACAGAATACAAAAGATAACTCGAGGGGCAGAGGAAGGTCAGCTGCATTCAGAAGTTGCAGAGCGTGAGGAGTCTTTTAGTCATGCAAAACCATGCTTTTAGACAGAGTGCTGCCAACAAACAGGAGTCTGGAGCTCCTAAGAGGTCTTAGGCGGAGGAAAGATAATCAGTCAGGCACTGCCATGAAAGGGGTCCTGGGGATGAGGTGTGAGTGCAAGGGTAGAAAGCTGGAAGCAGGCAGGAGCATAATGATGAAGTATAGGGTTGTTCACTCCATCATTATAATGACCTGAGTGCATTTTTGCAAGTATTATCTCATAATCCTCACACCCTTGTTACTCTGCCCCCGCACTGCAGCTGAAGAAACCAAGACTCAGGGAGGTACTGGGATGTGGCAGGACTGGGGCTCCTGTCCAGACCTTATACTTTGGAGGCTCTGCCTGACCTATGAACCTCCCTTCTGCTTCCTTCTCCCTTCCCCTCTCCCCCACCACCACCATACCACCCTCACAGTTCAGTTGGCACTGCCTCTCCCTCACCCCTGCTGAGCTCACACTGGGTCTGAGTCACAAGCCTCAGCAGACAGGTGGGGGTGGGTGGAAGTGAGGAGGGAAGGCCAACTGAGCAGTGAGTACAAACCTGGACTTGTCTTTTTTGTGGCTACCAAGCATGGTTGGAGAGGGGGATCCAGAATATGTGACCCATTCTGGATTCTTTCTGAGCTCCTGGGATGAAGCAAAGAGCAGACTGGGGACCCATCTGCAAAAATGTACATGGCTGGGACACTGTCTCTCAGACCAGTAGGACCAGGTTTTTAAATGGTCCCTAGATTACTGTCACATTCAAGGAAGGATCCAGTCTTCATCTAGCCCCTAAGGCTAATTTAAAGATGTCCCAGTCTAGAAGGACCTTAAATAAGACCCAGGCCCAGCTTCTCATAGCTTCTCCACTCATAAATTGAAAACAATACCTTGAGCCTACACATCTCTCAGGATAGGCACTTCCACATGGGACAAGCTCTGGCCCAAAGTATAAGGGATATGAGATAAGAAAAGGAGTGAGCACTGGGGCAAGATGGCCACTTTCTCAGGCTGGGCCAATACCTCCTTCTCTACTTAGCAACTCTGGTTTGCTCAGACTAAAACTGTCCAGTGTCAAGGCCAAGAAAGGATTGGAAAAGTGAAATGAATGTTAGGGATTGGATGTATTTGTTCCCAAAGGTTCATAAGCTGGGAGCTTAGTCCCCAGTGTAATAGCATGGAGACAGTGGAACCTCTTAAAGATGGAGCTTGGTAGAAAGTGATTGGGCTGTGACTGCCTTGGGAAGGGATTCATGCAGGTCTTGTGAGTGGGTAAGTTCCTGGGAGCCTATCTTATCTAAATGATCTCAACTTTCACATACCTAGAACTCTAACAGTTTGACCTAGATTGCCCCTAATTACCTATGGTTCCTGAGTGCCACTCTATGAACAAAGGAAGTATCCTGTTGAAGTGCCCTGTAGTTGTTTTGGCCTAGGCAACCCCAGATGCCCCCCCACACAGAGAGTCCTATAGGTCCCAGGCACAATGGTAGCCTCTACCCCCATCCTGTAACACACATGCACAGCAAGGTCTTGGGGGAAGCAGAGGCTCACCTTGATGCTCATCCAGTTTCCCCATGGTCTCAATCTGCTCCACCAGGTCATTGGAGCTCCACTGGCTCATTCCAATAAGGATGGCGCTCTTACCTTCAGCCACCTCCTCTGAGGGAAGGGGAGAGATGGATATTAGTAGACAGGGCTGGGTAGGGTTGGCCTTAACCATAGCTGTGTCAGGGAGTACTCATTTCACCCATAAATTGAAATATACTTGAACATTTTCATTTGCAGTGCTAGAGATGGAACCCGGGGCCTTGCACATGCCAGACAAGTGCTCTACCACTGAGCTTCATCCTCCACCCAAGACTTTGACTACTGAAAGAATCTTCACCTACAGGACTAAACTATTGAGGAATTTGTCATTGCAACCATGCCTTGTTGCTGTGACTCACTAGGGTCCTATGTGCTACAGCAAAAGAAAGTGACAACGAGGCAATCATCCACTCCTAGAATGGAGACTGGCATTTCTTGGAAAGAAAGAACCAAAAACTCATGATTTGCCCACAGTCTTTCTTCAGGAATGTGTCTGGACTTCTATGAACCTCCATTTTCCCCATCAGTAAAATGAGACAGGCAATGTCCAGCTCACAGGGTTCTGGGAAGGATCAAATGAGGTGAAGGATTTCAGAGCCTCAGTGCACAGAGGGCACCCAGAGATAAGAGCCACTGTGCTCATTTCTTCTCCTGACAAGTCATTCACGAGCAGGACTTAGGCTGGCTGGGACTGGAGAGCTGCTGGAACAGCTCTGAGGTAAGGAGTGGGGGGAGTCTTCTGGTTCTAAGCTGTATGAACTGTATGGAGACCTTAGCTTCCATCTCAACTGCAGAAACCTTTTAATGTCTCCATTCCTGCTCAACTCCCCCAGCCCTGTCTCTGTACTTAATGATTATTCTGGCAAGAAGCAGTGGGATCATATTCCCTGTCCACACCATAAACAAGCCTCTGGGTCTCCCACCACACATGTGACACAGTCCCTTATCATGGGAAGGAAAAGAGCACACCTGTGGGAACAGACACACTTCTCATTGCCAGTGCCCACCCCTAGATGAGCCCTTGTGGTGAAGAGCTTTGTGCCTTCCTTCACATCACAGTCAGCAAGGATGTTGAGAAGGTTCAGGATAATGAACAATAAAAGCTGATATCTGCCTTTCTGTTAGAGGGTTTCTCCAGCAACCAACATGGTGGACTGAAAGGTTTGGGAGCTGTCCAGCGTTCTGACTCACACTAGCACTCAGCAATTCAGATCTCATCTCTGAAAATGCCTCCTGCCTTATTGTGTTATTTATTTGATTGATTTAACAGTCCTTATGAAACTTTTTCTAGTGATATGGGTATACGTGATTTACAAATATTAATTCATAAGCTAAACATAGTGGTGCATGTCTGCAATCCTAGCACTCAGAAGGTGAAGGCAGGAGACTAGAAGTTCAAGGCAGCTTTAGTTACATAGTGAATTCAAGCCCAGCCCAGACTACATAAAACCCTATCTCAAACCACATCAAGCAAAAAAAAAAAAGAAAATTAATTAAATTCTCACAAAAATGGGACTAATAATGGGGCTAGAAATGGCTTTGTCAATAACATCATGCTACACAAGCATGAAGACTTACAGATTACCAGAACCTACAAAAAAAATAGCATCACATTCCTGTAACCCCAGTGCTGGAAGTTGTGGGGCAGAGACAGGTGGATCCTGAAGCTGCTTGACCAGAACAGCCTTGTCAAATCGAGTTTCAGACCCTGCCTCAAAAAGTAAAGATGAAGAGTCATCAAAAAAAGAAAAAAAAAAAAAAGCACCCGACATCAACCTCTGGTTTCCACGTCACACACACACACACACACACACACACACACACACACACACACACACACGAGCAAACCCACAGTAATGAGTATATGCACCCTACAAACACAACCCAACATCTTATACACACAACAACAACAAGAAGAAGAAACAATGATTACTATCTTTATTTTGTAGACAAGAAAACTGAAAAAAACAGAAGTTGAATAATCCTTGCTCAAGATTTCTGCCTTGCACCCAGATTCAAAACCAGATATAGTGGGAATTGGGTGCACTCAGTTATCCCTAAGCCTGCCATTGTGGCATATATCTGTAATCCCAGCACTTGGGAAGCCATGGTAGGAGGATCATAAGTTTGGGGCCAACCTAGGGTACATGTGAGAATCTGTCTCACAAAATAGAGGGTAAAGAAAGCCCTACCCTGACATTTCACCCTCTCAATACTCTGTCCCAGACATCCTGTATTGGTTGGCCTCATACACCTGGACAGCTTTCTCAGCCAGGTGTGTTCTTTCTGGTGACAAGTTCACACCTGTTAAGTAGTATCTAATACTGGGCAGAGCTCTAACCAGCTTCTGGTGTCAATTGTAAAAGCTATGAGCTTTGTTTTTGCACACACACACACACACACACACACACACACACACACACACACACACACAGAGGTAGCTCTCCAACTCTTCTAGCAAGCTGCCACAGGGACAAATACTATAATAAACTTGAAAGAATTACACAAGCTAAAACACTGTAAATATATAAGGTGGTGTTATCCTTGAAGAAACAGAACCACAAAGCCAGGCATAGTGGCACATGCCTTAATTCTGTCTCTTGGCTCAGTTGGTTACCCAAGCAAGCAAGTATTCCTTTGCCCATTTCAACAACCATGCTACAGCGAATAGACTCCTAAGCACATAATGTGTGTGTGTAGGATGTTTTCTCTGTCCCACAGGAAACCAGTGATGTGGAGGACACCACCATAAAGAACTACGATGTGGGAAGACCAGAGAGTGGAATGCCAGGTGCAGTGCCAGGTAGGTGATCATTACATGCTAATTAGTGATTCCTATAATGCAAGAGATTCCACCCCAGGGGTGTATGTGAGGCCTTTAGTGCCCTTGGGGGTCTGAAAGGGCTCCCTAGCTCTGAGCATGCTGACTTCTATATAACTTTCTATTTCTTTCTGTCTCTCTCTCCCTGGTTCCTATATGGCTCAATTCCCTTTGTTTTTGGTCTCTTGTCTTGTTTTTGGCCAAACACCTCTTTCTTTCACAAACTCAGCACGATCTCTCCTGCCTGGTTTCCAGTCCCTTCAGCCCAAAGGTGGGCTCTTTGGGGTTCTCTTCCCATGAGCCTGTACCTTCCATGGTCCTTGAACTTGGCTGTGCTCTCCCAAGACTTCCTCACTGTCTCTCCCTTGTTCTACCACACCCAGTATCTGTCCCCCTCCCCTGCCTCTGGGTCTCTCCTTTTCTCTGAGAGGAAGGGCCTGTTTAATCTCTCCCATGTCTTTGGAGTTGCATTCCTTCTGCAGGATCTTGTCTCCTCCTACTTAGAGTCCTCACTCCATATGCAAGGCTTATCCTGCCCTTTGCCCTCTCCTCTTCTGGATCACTGGCTGTCTTATGCACCCCACACCTCCACCCCACACCTCAGTCTCAGTCTGTCTCCCTCCCTCCCTCCCTCCCTGCCTCCTGCTCCCTTTCTCAAATCTCCCCCTGGGTTGTTCCCTCTCCCTGTCGCTCTGCCCTGTTCTCACTCTCACTTGCCCACCCCTCCAAAATGCTTTGTCTCTCGTCTTTCCCTCCCTCTGGAATTCTGGCTGTCTCCACTCTCCACATTCATCCTTCAGATACTCACTGTGGAAACAATGGGCTTTGTCCCCTACAGGGCACAGAGAGAAAACACACACACACACAAAGAGAGAGAGAGAGAGAGAGAGAGAGAGAGAGAGAGAGAGAGAGAGAGAGAGAAGGAAGCAGAGGGGGGAAGAATGCAAAGCATGCAAAATGGCTCCTTTCAGAGTGTTTCCTAACAGAGGGGCTACAAGGTCCATCTCTAACCTCCCTCTACCTGCTCTCCCTGTAAAGCTGCCTCCCCACAGCACCCACAGAACCTCAGAGGAAACATCTAGATGACTGTTCTGGGTATTGAGTGTTTGTTCCTTTGGAGGCTAATTCCCATACCCATGTAGCCTCTGGTGCAGACATGACTTTGGAGCTCCAATCCCTCCCCGTGCCAGTGTGCCAGTCTCCATGCTGAGCCTCGCTCACCATCAGTATTAGCCAGACTCAGCCCCTGACCAAAGCCTGGGAGCGCCCTGTAAGCCCAGCCTCCAGAGCTATCAGGAAGCCTTCCTTCCTTCCCAGAGCTCAGGGACTGTCCTGAGCCTTCAGGACTTGTCTCTTCTCTAGTTGGTTTCCAATATCATCCATATCAGGCCCGTAAAAATCAGTCTTTCTCAGGACCTGGATGCTTGCTGCTTGGTCCTCACCTTCACCTTGCACTGACACAGACCTCATCTCCTGGACTTCTTACACTCTACTCACTCTCCCTCACCTTGATGATGGTTCCCACTCTACCTGTTATGATAATACACGAGGGAAACCTTAGCCGATGGATTCCATATCAGGTGAGAGTGACTGAGGCAGGGGACAGACATGCCGGGCAGACAGCTTAGTGAAAAGTTATTAGAAAAAAGGGGGGAGGAAAGAGAAAAGAGGTAAAGAGACATAGAGAGGACAGAAGAGAAGAGGGAGACAGGAAAACTCCTGTCTGCCCCAGGGGAACAGTGGGAAAGATCAGGAAGGAGTGTAAGTGGACTGGGGTCTGTCTTTTAAAGGGGTTCTTTGCACCTGCATGGAGACTAGTAGTCCTGGAACCCTGGGCTGACCAGGGTACTGCCTGAGTGCATTCTGCCAGGTGACAGGGGCAGGCCAGAATAATGCCTGAATCCTTACACTACCCACCCCCAGAAACTTCAAGGCAACATCATTGCACTCCTTGCCTCCAGTCCCATAACAAGGGATTAGGGCAGGGCCTTAGAGACCCCCTATGGTTTGAATCTATAATAGTTCCTCTGTCTAGCAATCACCACTCTACTCACTCTTTATCCATGGGCTAAATGCCTACATCCCTATTGTCTTCTAGAGGAAAATTCCAGCCAGTGATTTGAGACATGCCTAAGCTCAGAGAGAAGCCTGTCGGTGGCACTACCATGATCAAAGACCTGGGCCCTCAGACCCCAGGTTTTCTTCTCTCTCTCTTGTCCCAACTTGGAGCCTCTGGGGGTCCATGTGCTCACAGTCAAAGCCCAACCAAGGAAAAAGACCTGGGCTAAGCTCCCTATCAGCTATGATGACCTTGCGTTCTGTAAAATGTGGTTATTAACCCAGCATCATCTTCTCCTAGTTGCTATGGAAGGCAAGGGGCTACAACTATGAATAGACTATGCTGCCCAGCATCCAGTTCTACAGCCTCCAGCCTTAAGTGAAGCAGAGATGGGGACTAACCTAGCCCTGAGTACCAAGAAAAAGAGAATAGAGATAAATAAAGGACAGAAGGTTGGCGTCCTGTGAGGGGGAGATTGTCTTTTTGCTTTGTTCTTGACTAGCCTTCCCAGCACCAGCATACCTAAATATAATAAGGCTCCAGATCCCTCATTTCCCCAGCCACTGGCCCTGTAAAAGCCATGCCCAGCTTGCTCATACATATTCATGGAAGGAGGAGTGGGCACTTAGATGCCAGAGAGGAGACCCAAAAGGAACAGGTGCTTTAAATCTGGACATCACGGGCCACAAGAATAGTAATCCCTAACAGTTTTTATTTTGATCTTGATACCTTTCAACTTTCTTTAGTTTTTATTGTGTAAATTTAAATATCCTAATAAAAATTTGGGAGAAATGAATTAATTAATTAATTAAATGAAACAGATAATGTGATGTTTTGACAACTGTAAGTACTGCAAGGCAGTAATTGCGAACTCGTCACAGCCAGTTTTCTCCTGGTATTTTCACCCTCCTTCCCACTCTGAGAAACCATTGATCTGCTCCTGTTGCTGCAGGCTGCTTGGCATTTTCTAGATTTTTATTTTTGGTCAGGGCCGTCACACAGTATGCTCTGCTTCAGTCAGACTTGTTTCTGTCAGGGTGACTTCTGATGATGTCCACACGGTTGCATGCTTCAGCTCATTCCTTTCTTCCAGACCAGACTCTGCTAATCCATTTGCTCACTGCTTCTCATTTGGAATGTTTTCAGATTGGGACTAGAATAAATTAAGCTGGCATAACATTCCCCTTAGATTTGAGTGAACACCTAGCAGTAGAAGAGTTATAAGACAGGATGAAGCCCCGGCCCTTGTGCATGCCTGGGATACTCCATGTTAAGTTACATGCCCCATCCCTCTTTAGTAACTGCCATCCATTTTCTGAAATTGTCCGTTTCTTCTAAGAATAGTTTAAAAGAACCAATTCTTCCACCAATTTCAGCCAGCTATTCTAATAAACTCTTCTAATAGGTACATAGCAGTGTCATTACAGTATAAACAATTCATTATATTTATATTTGTTTATTTTGTGTGCATATGGAGAGGTACTCTTGTACCACAGAGCACATGTGGAGGTCAGAGGGCAACTCTCAGGAGATGGTTCTCAAACTCAGGTCATCAGGCTTGGCAACAAGCACCTCTACCAACTGAGCCATCTCACCAACCCATCTTTACGGGTTTTTTTTTTAATGTGTGCCCATATCCACACATGTATGTACACGTGCATGTGGAGACCAGATGACAACCTCAGCATCATCCTCAGGAACACAATCCACTTCCTTGAGACAGAGCCTCTCATTGGTGCTCATCAATTAGACTAGACTGGCTGGCCAGTGAGCTCTGAGGGATTTCTTGTAGGCCTCCGCAGTTCCGGGATCACAACAATGTCTGGTGTCTTCATGTAAGTGGATTGCTGGGGATTGAACTCAGGCCCTTGTACTTGCAAGGCAAACACTTTACCAGCTGAGCCACCCTTCCAGTCCTCTCTGCAGTTTTGATTTTCCTTTCCTTGGTGACTGATGGTATTGAGCAACTTTTCATGTGTTCATTTGCCATTCAAACACCCTTTGCAATGAAATGTTTATTGCTTTGTGTCGTTTTTTTTATAGCAATTCTCAATATGTTTTATTTGCTTGTGCATTGTCTCCTCCCTTTTCACCTGTTATCTAAGCCATAGTAGCTCCATGAGTACTGGAATGGGGTCTGTCTTCAACCTCTACACTGAGGGTGGAACCTAACACTTGTTGAACATATACTCAAAAAAATACCCGTGAAGGAAGTGATAAATGAGGTAGAATTCTACCCCCTGCTCTGCTATAGTCTGTAGCCCTTAATAAATCCCCTGCCTCAGTTTCTCACCTTGTAAAATGGAATGGGACTGTGAAGATGGCTTAGCTTGTAAAGTGTTTGCTGTGTTTAATCCCTAACACCCAAGTAAAAGGCTGGGTAATTTGCAATCCCAGAGCTGGGGAGAGGGAAACAAGTGGATCTCTGGGACTCTTTGACCAGCCTGGCTAGTCGAACTGCTGTTCCTCAGGTCAATGAAAGGTCCTGTCTTCAAAACCAAGGTGGATGGCACCTGAAGAATGACACTTGAGGTTGACTTCAATTGTCTACACACAAAAAGCATATCACATACACAAACATGTTGCACACACACACATACACACACAACACACACAACACACACACACACACACAAGATCTTGAGGGGCATCCCAGCTCTTATATGATCTGGGTTTGAGGCCACTCCCTGAAGCAGAGTCTAGAATCCCGGGAGAATAGAGAGGAGAAAAGAAGGAGATGACAGACAAAGGGAGGGAAGGACAAAGAGGTATGCCATGAAGACAGGGGAGTATATGGGAAGGTCAAGTTCACTGAGATTAGGGAAGGGAGAACAGACACAGCTGAGGGCGGCTGAGAGAGACAGTGGTCCCAGGGATGGGGGCAGGAAAGACCCTCAGCTGCTCACAGGGGAGACAGGTCAGCAGGTCCAAGACAGATTTGACCCATTGTTATCCACAGATGCTTGCCTCCTGCAGCAAACCATCATAGCAGCTAGGGACACACAGCCTTGATGAACTGCAGAAATATTGAAATGAAACTCTTCTGCGTATCAAAATATTGAAGCTGTGTTGTCACACTGTGGGCTAGTTGCTATGGAGAAACGCAGCCCTGGCAGCCACTCCAATCAGACACCAAGGGAAGATGGGAAATGAGCCCCCAACGGGCTGGTTTAGGGACAGCACTGGGGAGAAGTTTCCCTGCCCAGAGCCAAGGACGTGGAAGCCTTGAGTGGGGACAGCCCTGGCATCTCGTCAGGCTTCCCTGGAAATCCCCTGAACCCCAATATTTGGGAAATGTTCTCCAACTAGGAATATACAGAACTGATAGGGGAAACTGAGACCCCCACCCCCCAAGAAGGGGAAAGGCATTCCTGAAGCCAAAGGCAGGTTCTTGTTGTCCTGTTCTAGGTCTAGATACAGTCTAGCACCATCTATCTATCTTCAAGATCATGTTTACCGGGCATTCCAAATTAACCCCATTCCAAATAAGTCAGCACCTCAGCCTTGGTGACATCCCAGGGCGGGACCACCAAGGTTAGGAATGCACCGGGACCCTCTTCAGCTGGGATCAGGCTAGCCAGGTTTTTCACCATTTGCACCCAGCCTGGCTCCTAATTTCACCACCCACACCCAGCCTCTCCTAATTCCGGATTGACTCACCTCCTGCCCCTGCATCTGCCTGGTACAATCACACCTTGACCCCTGTTTTCTCTCTACCTGAAATGCCACTCTTTGGGTCCCTCTGGGTGCCATTTGGATGCCCACTATCTGTCATAGGTCCCCCGAGCATCACTGGTGGCTCTCTTCATCTCTGTGAGGCCTGTCTTAGAAACCACATAGATACCGTAGGCATCCAGGAGCAGTCTCATCTATCACTCCTTTTCCCCTGGTGTACCGCATCCAACCACCACTACCACGTGGGCATCCCTTCAGAGCCCAAAACATTCTTCAGTCTTTCCTAATTCAGAGCCACCATACCTGCTGCCACATCTGTCTGGAAGGTTCTTTCTTCTCCTCACCTGACAAGCTCCTACTTCCTGGCTCTGCAGAAGGATATACTGCCCATATCAAAGCCCTGTGCCCTGGCTATATTCTCCCTCATGTCAGCTGGTACTTTTAACGTGATGACGTCACACCCACCAGTGACCTTTGGATCATCTTGTGATGTTTGCCTCTCGAGCTAGACTATATGGTTATGAGGGCCGCAAGAAAACCCACTGTATTCCATGGTATCCTAACGACCTTGCACACATTAGGAGCTTTAAAAAAAAATTCAAATCCCACCAATTGTCTGAGTATGGAGTGTGAAACTAAAAGTGTGGGTGGAGAAGGTGCTAGTCCCCAGCAGGGATCCACCTTCTGGGACTTCTCAAAAGGTCACCCAGCTGGTGTGTGCAGATGGAGCTCACTTACCTCTAGCATCAAAGAATTCATCATCGGAACTCTCCACTGAATCGCTGAGGACATTCCGAAGGTGCCAGGAGGCACTGCCACCTGGGGAAGGGCCACCTACCAAAGAAAGCATATATGTTAGTCAAGACCAAGAGAGAGTTCCAATATGGTAGGGCCAGTTCCAGGCCCCTCTGACAAAGGTCAGCTATAGCCTCCATGTCTGAGTTCTCCCCTCTGTAGTCTCACACCACACCAATCCTTCTCCCCAGTGTTTTCATTTAAGTCCAAAAGCTCTCTCTCAGGAAGCTCCATGGGGAAAGAGTTGGGGGTAGCCGAGAGACTTAGCCAAGCCAAGGAGACCAAGTATCTGTCAGCAGAAGCTGAGCTGTGGTAATAAATTATCTCAGCTGTTTATAGCAACAGTGATTCATTTCCACTTACATGGGTCAGATACGGCTCTTTTCATCACGCCCGCTTCAAGGGGCCACCACCTTATGATGTCACCATCTCAAAATGAGATGTCAAGGTCCGGTGAAGCAAGGAGACAGTTTTAAACTCTGCTGCCCAGAAATGGCATGCTCTGTTCACATTTCATTGGCCAAAGCCACATGGGAAGACCAGGAATCCTGTTGACCACCAAAGAAGTCAGCCACATACAGCACATGCAGGCCGTGACAGGACTCAGCACTGCACACTTCCAAGTGAAGAGGGACATGATGATGTGTCCTGTCTGTGCCATTAGCAATCTGAACGGCCATTCCCTTTCCATCCCAGCCTCAGATTCCCCCTGAAGATAATCGCTCTCCAGATGAATGGATAAGAAATTATGTATTCAGAGCCCAAGTTTCAGGAGACTCAGAAATGGCAGCAGCTACTATTAGTCTCCTCAGAAAGCAGCATGCAGGGCTAAGGGCCCTCCAGAGCAGGGTAGAAACGTGGACACTGAGATTCATCCCTCACACAAAGCTCTGCCCCATCTTACTTCCTGCCCTGGAGCCAAAGGGAAGTAGGGCAAGAACACAGCTGGCACCTTCCCCCATTCTCTAGCCCTCTCTATTCAGCACTCTGGACTTCACATGAGACCAGCATGCACATGAAGCCCTCTGCACACACACTCCGAGGTGTGTGAGATGCAAGACATTGCAGGTAGACTGTAATCTGGTTTTAGAATGAAAACCATGGAAGTGGTAGATGAAAATCAACCTGGTAATTTTCCTGGGGAAGTTCCCAAAGGCAGAGATGTAAATTGTTCTTCTTAGTATTTCAGTGATACCTATACTGCAGGAGAAACCCCAGTGTTCATCCACAGGAGATGAGCTACACACATCCATATACAGCTATATGAGATTCCCAGCAACTGTTGAAAGGATGAAGTCGTGCTTTAGGTGCTAACATGGAAAGATGCCCATGGAGTATGGTTAGGAGAAAGGCATAAGAAAGTTCCAGAACATTCTTTTGACCCATTTTTAAAAATTACATACACCTGCATACTAAAGGATCTGTACACAGCATGTTGGTTGAGTGCTCAGGCCTGAGTTCAAGCTCAGGACTTGCCTCTTAGAAGCTGTATGATATCAAGAGAGTTGCCTCTCCTCTCTGTGGGACTAGTCCATGCCAGCCTTATGAGCTTATTGCAAAGATTAAACAAAACGCATTGAAAAGCTTAGCATCATTTCTTGCAAAGATCAAGTGTTTGGAACAGTAATTATTACATAAATATACTTCCAGAGGTGTTAAAATGTTTGGGAGGACACACGCCAAAATGCCATTTATAAACATTTATCTCTATGGAGTGGAATTTGATAAGAGAAGGCGGAGAGAACCCGGCTTTAATACTGCATGTGTAATTTTATATGATTACCAAGATTTTTTGTCTCCTTTACCAGTTCTAAGAGGCACGTTCCCCACACTAGCATCTTTGGAATTGGGTGGTGACTTAGTTGATGGTACATCATGAGCTAAATAGAATCACTCATTCCTTCCCCTCAATGATATGTAAAATAAGGCTGCATCCTGCAGTCTGTGCACGTTCAATAAAAACAGTAAAATCACCATGAGGTACGTCTTCCCTGGGACAGAGGCTTTGGCCATCAGACTCTCATGCCCTGCCCCCACAGAAGCTTGGAGGCTAATACCAATAACATTCCTACCTCAGCTTTCCCAACTGTATGGTGAGAAATGTGATTGAGTCTTCCCCATGGGGAAAAATGTAACTCTGAATCTAGAGGAGTCCATCTGGGATACAGTTGGCACCGAGAACCGTGAGAGGTGGACTCCTCCCCAGCCTCAGGGAGGGAGCACCTTACAATGCAGTCTGTGAAGAGTCTGCTACAGCCCCAGCTTACCCCATCCCACCAACCTATTCCCCCACCCTGTGCATGAACAGTTTCTGGAGAGGCCAGCCCTCCTGCCCTGCCCAGCACAAACTCTCAGACACATACCCAGGTTATGCTCTATGGTTTGCAGCCAAGAGAGAGAACATTCTGAAACACAAAAGGGCAGAGGTCACAGGAAGCACCAATGTGGAATCCCCTTTAGATGCAAAGTCATATCTGCTCCCACACTTCCGATGGAGTCCTTTGAAACGTCAGTAGGACAGAGGCACTTGGTTTCCCACCCTTAAGCCCTGGATTTACTGAAAGGAGGTGTGAACAGAGGTGTGCCATTACAAATAGTGGTCGGGGAGTAGTGGTGCACACCTTTAATCCCATTGCTTGGTAGGCAGAGGCAAGCAGATCTCAAAGCTAGCCTGGTCTACAGAGTGAGTTCCAGGACAGCCAGGGCCATACAGAGAAACCCTGTCTCAGAAAAAAATCATTTAAAATTTGTTCCAAACTTACATTAACTTAATTAATACAATTCTCTCAAGAAACAAATGTCAGTTAT
This sequence comes from Cricetulus griseus, assembly GCF_003668045.3. NCBI lineage: Eukaryota > Metazoa > Chordata > Mammalia > Rodentia > Cricetidae > Cricetulus > Cricetulus griseus. The sequence continues at coordinate 85,963,173 of NC_048600.1, forward strand.
TAAAATTATCATATAGCCTGTATGAATACATGCTATATATTGATACATAAACATCCCTTACTATCCAACTCCATTTTATTCCAAAGAAGTAACAGCTTGCTTGGGTGGTTAAAAAAAAAAAAAAAGTGTTGTCACTGGGCAACGATAGCACATGCCTTTGATCCCAGCACTCGGGAGATAGAGGCAGGCAGATCTGTGAGTTCAAGGCCAGCCTGGCCTACAAAGCGAGCTCCAGGACAGCCAGGACTATTACACAGAGAAACCCTATCTCAAAAACAAAACCAAAAAAAGGGAAAAAGAAAACAAGGAGAATAATCATGAATAAGTCAAAATGCACAATTGAAAATAAACCCAAAGATACAATTTGAACACAGTGGAAGGGGAAGGAAGGATTGGAGAGAAGAGCTGCTATGAGCAGCAGAAGAAGGGAGCTGCCAGGTTGGTCCACAAGTAAAACCAGCATGTGTTACCAAGTGCTTCCCATGAGCAAGGCTGGGTTACAGACCCCATGCATGCACCTGTCTTCTTCAGGCAGTGATAACACTGTTAGAAACACTGTGGAAGGAAGAGGTTGAAAGGGACAGGTCTAAGTTTATAGCATCTTTCCCCACTGGGGTGATTTTTGTTCTTTAGGTGATCCAGGTGACCTTTCAGCAGGCTGGTATTTCTTAAAGGCATGCACCATCACTGCCTGGTACCCTCCTTGCTTTCAAGCTGCATGCCTGCATTCTTTTAACCTATACTGTAAGTTTGTTTAAAGAAGACATGAGGTCTTCTCTCCCATTGGGTACAGTCTACCCAAAACAACCTCTATAGAGGTTACAGGGGACCCCTCCTATATATAAATGTACTGGCTGGTTTTGAGTTTCAACTTGACACAAGCTAGAGTCATCAGAGAGGAAGGAGTCTCAGTTGAGGAAATGCCTCCATGAGATCCAGCTCTAAGGCATTTTCTCAACAGTGGGGGAGGGCCCAGCCCATGGTGGGAGGTGCCATCCCTTGCTGGTGATCCTATGTTCTATAATAAAGCAAGCTGAGCAAGCCAGGGGAAACAAGCCAGTAAGCAGCACTCCTCCATGGCCTCTGTATCAGCTCCTGTTTCCAGGTCCCTGCCCTGTTCCTATCCTGACTTAACTGTGGTGATGAACAGCAATATGGAAGTGTAAGCTGAATTAACCTTTTCCTCCCCAACTTGCTTTTTGGTTATAGTGTTTCATCACAGCAATAGTACAGGTGTGATGGCAAAACTTTAGTCCCAGTACTCAGCAGGCAGAGGCAGACAGATCTCCGTCAGTTCTGAGCCATCTGAGTGTACATAGTGAGTTCCAGGACAGCCAGAGCTACATGGTGATATCCTATTTTTAAAAAAATAAATAGATAAAAATGCACCTATAAAAATGATCATGTCAAGAAGTAACTGTCAAGGCCAGCAAGATGGCTCAGCAGGTAAGGCCTGATGACTTGCATTTGATCCTGGACTCCACACAGTTGAACAGAAAGTTGTGGCAAATGCATGCCTATGTATATACATGTGTGTGCATGCATACACACACACACACACACACACACACACACACACACACACACACACACACACACACACACACATACACACACAGGCTCCAGGATGGGAGAGGACAGTCTGTGGGCAGACCTTCCTATAGGTTGGCAGAGCCTCCTGTACGCTGATTTTAGCAAATGTGTGTGTGTGTGTGTGTGTGTGTGTGTGTGTGTGTGTGTGTGTGTGTGTGTGTGTGTATTCCTTGAGGGATGTGAGCTCCCAACCCTCCACTCTGCCTCTGTTCTTACATTACAGGCAATCAGTTGCCAGGCACGGGGAAAAGTTCTGCACAGAGCTTGGAGCGTGGGTTTTTTGAGTGACACGACCTTGCATTCACTTACTTCTCCATGATTCAAAGCAGATTAACCTCTCAGAGCATCAGTTTTTCTCATCTCTAAAATGGACATCATGAGCCTTACTTCATTGTTATAAGATTTCAATTACACTCAATCACCATAGTTTCCAGCCCACTGTCTGAAGGGATATTTTGTCATTCATATAACCAAGGCTCAAGGCAAGGAAAGAATACCCAAGAAACTGCTAGTTGCTGCTAGGGGACTCCTTCAGGCTTATGTCTTCCAAGGCTCAGCTGTCCCTGCCTGAGGACCATAACTGCCTAAAACCTAAAATCAGCAACAAGGAGAAGAGACACCCTAAACCCCACCTATAGAGGAACTACTGCTGTTCCACAGTCCCAGGCTGAGCCTGCAGGATGGGGGATGTTAGAGCCATCTCCAGTCTGCTTCCAAACTCATCAGCCCCCTACCTCAGTCCCAGTGTGATATCCAAGAACTTATGACAAGGTCCTGGTTTCTCCTACATGAATAAAGCCAGACATCAGTTCAGATCCATCTCATGCCCCACATCTATAATAGACAGAAAGGCAGACACAGCCAGACAGGAGCCTTCTTCTGTGTCCTAAGGACCTCAGGTCAGCCCCACCTGAAGGCAGAGTGCCCTCTTTAAGCAGTCACTGCGCTGTACTTAGGAGCCCTGGCAAGGGATGGGGGGAAGCCATCCCATGGAAAGGAGGCAGAAGTATAGGCCAATGCTTCCTGAGCCAAACCTTAGGACAGATGGTGCCTGGAGGGAGGGGGCCACAGAGAGGAACTGGAACCATCCTGGCCCTTTGGAGTGCTGGCTCAGGGCACAGCCCTGCTCTGCCTTGCAGAGAGCAGAGGGCAAGGAGATTGGTCCTTAGGCCAGATTCCATATAAGCAGTCTCTGTCCAGGCAGGGTTACACGGGGGTGGACCACACCCCAAGAAGACACCTAGTGCTCTTTCCTGGTGAGGAGACCCACACTGAGCATCAAAGGAAGAAGTGGGCATCACTGACAAGACAGAGGCAGAATAGGGCCAGGGAAAGGCATGGCCACAGTAGCAGCCAATTCCAGGCAAAGATGACATAGAACTTTCCCCCTGCCTCCAGTTAGTAACTCAATATGTCAGAGTAGGGGAAGGACCATGGACATTTGCTGGCAGCTGTAACTCTGGGGTATCCATGTAACATACATGACTCCTAGAATCAGACAAAGCAAGTACCTCTGAGCATGGCCTGGGTTGCACAGCCCTGGGCCTGTCTATACCCACACCTGCCTGCCTGGCAGTGACTGTTGTGTCACTGCATCTGAAACTGTCCTGGTGGCATGGATACACTGGAACATTGGTGTGTCAGCAAAGAAGGTAATAGAGAGGTAAGGTTACAGGCCTTAGATAACCACCCCTACCCACCATCATACACACACAGACAAGTAAGCTCTACAAGCCAGTGCTGTGGTCTAAGTTCTGGTCATTAGTGAAATGATCAGGTCTGGGACACACATGTGCGTGCACATGCACATCACTGATCCTCATGTCAGCCCTGGGGCCTCACAGTCGGGAGGCAGCATGTGGAGTATGACACTTTATGGAACCGGAGGGAGGTTCCACAGACAGACAGTGACTGACACCAAGGAAGCTGCCTCCTTACCACTGCTTCTGCTGCCATCTCCTCCTCCTCCTCCTCCTCCTCCTCCTCCTCCTCCTCCTCCTCATCCTCCTCCTCCTCCTTTTCCTCTTCTTTTTCCGATACTTTTCTCCTCCCTCCAGGAACCTGCCCACTTCCATTGGCCTCATTCCCAGCTTAGATATTTACCAATTACTTTGTGCCTCAGTTTCTCCTCTGTAAAACAGTGATAATGGCTATACTTATGTCACAAGTAATGAAGAGAGTAAAGGAATGAGTATTTGAGAAATGTTCAGCATAGTACCCAGTCTCTATTGCTGCCAAGATGACTCAGTGGATAAAGGCAATTATTGTGCAAGCCTGATGACCCTCGTTTGATCCCCAGAGTCTACATATCTGTCTGTCTGTCTGTCTCTTACTCTCTCTCTCTCTCTCTCTCTCTCTCTCTCTCTCTCTCACACACACACACACACACACACACACACACACACACACACACACACGTGCTCGATAAAGTGGAAAAAATAAGTAAAGGAATGTGTTAAATGGAATAAGAAGCCGGGATTATCCAAGGCTTTTCTTTGCTTATTTCTTAAGCAGAAATTTTTAAGAGAAGACCACTCTCCTGGGGCTCCTGGGATAGGAGCTGCTCCTCTCCTCTCCTCCCCTCATTCCACTCTCTCTCAGCCTATCCTCCCACCGTCTGGTCCTAGCCACACTAGCCACTGGGAACTTTCCATGCTTCTCCGTCTTCTTCCAGGCCTTTAATGGGTCCTCCATTCTCCAGCCTATTCCTGCTAGAAGGGGAGGCACTTCCCTGCTCCCAGGCCAGACTGGTTCCTGGTTCCTCACTAGTGTCCCTCCACAGTCAATGTTTGCATCCCTGCCATCCTGCCTCTCTGGACCATGGGCTTCCCTAGAGGAGACACCTGGCAGGAACCCTTTCCAGGCCCACAGCCTGTCCCTGCACAGGGCTGTGTGGTAAAAGTTCTCTTGGGGCTCAGCATGGAACAGCACAGGAAGCACCTCAGGAAGGTTGCTCTCTGGAGAGCAAGGTGTGCCCTCAGGTCCCCTTTGTAGGTCAAAGTGAGAATGGGGACCAGACAGTCCAGGGCCAACCAACTCATACTTGGCCTTCAAGGGGCTGTTCGGCCACCCAGGGAGGGATGAGAGGCCAGGAGAAGCTGCTTCCAGAAAAAGGCATTACTGAAGGAAACCAGTGCTGGTCGGGGGTTGGTTGCTATAGAAACAGTCCTAACTATCTCCTAAAATGCTAGATGTGCCACTGATGAGCGTGTGCTGATCTCTTTCAGGGGACTGTCAGGAACCCCAAAGGGGCTGTCTGCTATGTACCAAGCTTCAGAAGCCAGCATCCTGAAGGGCCCCAGAGGAGAGATCAGCTTTCAGGACAACCCAGTAGATCCAGTCCATGGGGTGTACACCCAAGTGCTGAGGCTGAGCCTTCTAGATGCAGAACCACCCTAACTACTAGAGTTCTTAAATCAACCATGGCCTAAACCTTGACCTCAACCATATCCTAACCCTTAGGTTCAGCTATTAACACAGACCAGCCTCAAACTAGAACCTGAGTCTGACCACAGGCCTGCCCTTCATCCAGTCACATGACAAGTGACAAGCATAGACACAGGAGGAACCTAGCCATGGCCACACATGGCACCTAGTCTAGACCCAGGACCACATCGAATAATTTGCAGGCATATCCAACCTGTGGCCTACAGCCCATGTGTGACTATGGAGTACTACAATTGAGGTCTATCACAAAACTGTAAATTTATTTAATGTATTAGGAGATTTTTATTTGTAACTCCATTGCACAGATCTCAGGCATTAACTCGTAAGTGACAGCACCATGCCACAATGTCATAAGGTTGTTTGTGCCTAAAGAATGTTTTTGCAGCCCCGTCAAGATGCTGCACTGCATTTTATACACTGCAGGGCTTTCTGTGACCTGTTGCCTTCCCAAGTGCAGAGATATCCCTGCACGGAGAAGTTCAGGGGGAAGAAAGGGTGGGTACAATACAGGGCCTAGAACCTTGGTCTCTGTGCCTGGCCCAGTTGGCCAAACCAGTTGCTTTGGGAAATATGTGCTTTTGAAGACCTGCTGGTATCTTATAAATATGCCACCTAAATACCCCTTAATTACCTTATTTAGGAGATAATGAGTGATTAATAGCTTTGGCTATCTATTGTACTTTCATTTGCTCTGCCAATTAGGCTTTCAGCAGTTCTGAATTCTTTGGAACAATTTCCCCAAGTCCCAGATGTCCCGTCCTGCCAACCCCCACCCCACCCCACCCCCCGCACGCCATGTCCCACCAGGCTCTTGCTCCATAAGGCAGAAGCTGTCTCCTCTACCCCACAGGAAATTCTCCATAGCACCTGCTGCTATGCCACATGTGGAAGAACATGGGATAGCCTGGGGTGTCGAGACAGAGGATGGTACGTCCCTTAATCATCCCAGGACCCCTTTGTATGGACCAGAGAATAAGAACTTGATCTATGAATCAAGCCAGTGGATAAGGAAGCCAGAGCAGAGCCAGAGACTCCTTGGAGGATGCCATGTATCTGCAGAATCACCACCTCAGTGAGACAGCAGGCTTTTAAAAGGGGCATCAAAGGCTGCCATCATCAGGAAGCAAACAGCAGGAAGGAACAGCTCCCTGCCACACCCCAACAACAGTCAGAGTGATCCCATAAGGACACCCCATTCCACACGCAACTCCCAGACTGCAAGAATGGGCTTCAAGGTGATCTCTGTCCTCGGGCCCCTCCATTTGGTGCCAAATCACAGTGCCAGGAATTGCTAGTGAGCCAGCGAAGCCCTGGAGGCAGGCCGGATAATTTTGTCTTTGCTGCCCCAGATTATACTACACAAGAAGGAAACAAAACACAGCAAAAGATAAACACATTCCCCACACCAGGCCGTAATAGGAGGCTCAAAATAGCTATGCTGCTAGGGGTGACTCCAGAATTGCTTAGTTCAGACCAGGCTCATGAAGGGAAGCACAGCAGAGCCGAAGGGAGTTCTGATCCAGGAGTATCGCACTTGAGACCAATCTGGAACAATCCAGGAAAGGTCAAGTGTGTGACCCATGAATGTATGCATGAAGACAGGCTCCTAGAACATGCTCAGAGCCTTCCAGCTGCCAGCCCACCTTGAGCTCATGGTCATAAAGTCTGTAGACCTAAATCTGCCCCTGAGGATGGCAGGAGGGCAGTGACGTACTCTGCAAATACCTAGAGCCGAACAAACACAGCGTCAGCAACAGCCGGCTCAGAAGAGGCCTCTCCATCCACCAGAACTCAGTGCCCCTCCCAGACGGAGCCCAGTGTGTTTCTATTTCTGATTTCAACCCTTGTTTGGCATCCCCAGCCAACAGACGGACTACTTCTCCTCCCTCCAGAATAATGGGTCATAGGGAGGTGGCACACTCCTCATTGGCCTTGCCTGCCCCGACACACCTAGCCACAACTTGACACCCAGAGACCCCATCAGCCTCCCACACCCAGCTGCAAGGGCCAACCTCTCACCTCCTGGTGCCTCAAGTGAATCCATACTGTGACCCACAGACACAGCCTCCCCATGCCACCAAACACACCTCATCAGCCCCAAAGTGAAAGCTGATTGTTATACTGGCTCAAAGCCTGGCCCCATCTGGGGTATGCTGGAAGAAGCAGGTCAGCTGACTAGGTCCCCTGCAGGAGCCAGGCTCTTACCCAGAGCCAAGACAAGCAGGAAGACCCTGTCACCCTACCCACATTCGTACCCCCTTTGGGGGCTGTGGCCACACAGCTGTACAGGCCTCCGCAGGCACACGTGGGACCTTGGAGGTGGCATTTACCTCCGGAGTGACTCATTATGGCTCCCATTCCTTGGAAAAGGGGGTGCAATTTAGCATTTTCTTTCTCTTTAGAAAACAAGAATTTTAAAAGAGAACGAGTAGAGAGATTTGAGGGGGTGGGTGGGGAGCTCAGATCTCATTTGATTTCCAAACTTATTTGCTATGCATTCTCTACTACCCCTCCCACCCCTAAACCTCTCCCTAGGGGGGCTCTGGCCAACCTCTTCCATGAGGCTTAGTGACAAGCTAGAGTCAAAGACCCCCTAGAAGGCTTAGGCTATAAAATCCTTGATTCCTCAGGGATCCTCAACTCTCAACTCCCCCAAATTCCATCCACATGAGGTGAGGTCCTTTCCTAGAGCAGTAAAGACAGACAGACCCCAGGGAGAGGGTGGGCAGAAAAGGAAGAGCACAGATAGAGCTGTGTAGGACTTCCAGCCCCTCCTGAACTCACACTCTTCCTCCCCATTCATTTTTGTTTGCTTTTGTTTTTGTTTTTGTTTTCCCAAACAGGGTTTCTCTGTATTGCTTTGGAGCCTGTCCTGGAACTTGCTCGTAGATCAGGCTGGCTTCGAACTCACAGAGATCTGCCTGCCTCTCTGCCTCCTGAGTTCTGGGATTAAAGGCATGCGACACCAACACCCAGCCCCATTCGTTTTTTTAGAGATGCAAAAGCTGAGGCTCAGAGGGGGCTATTCAAGGTCAACCCATGCCAGCCATATATATAATATAATATATAATATTGGATGCAAGAATGGAAGATTCCTATTTGCTAGCTTGTCTGCCTCCAAGTCCATGGGTGAGTCTAGAACCAGATGCTCAACCTTTCTGAGGTTCAGTTTCCCCATCTACAAAACGGAATAACATTGCGATTGCATGTGTCCATTCCCCCATTCGTAGCCCTCCTAACCCCCCCCCCATCCCACCTCTGCAGAGAGGTGCTATCTGTCCATCAGAATGGAAATAATGTTAAGAGCTTCCATAAAAAGGACCCAGATGCAAACCCCTCCTAGTTCCTGCAAGGCTGGCATTTCAGAGCATCCCTAGGAAGTGGCTGGTTCTTTCTCAGAAACTTCCAATTCCCAAAGCCTTGGTTTCTGGAGTTCACATTCCTTCCCTTAATTCAGAGAAGGATCCTTTGCCTCTCTGGACTCTGCCTGCCACTGTAAATTTTTAAATTAGATTTATTTCTCTTATTTTATGTATAAGTGTTTGGCTCACATATATGTGTATTTGTGATCATGTGTGCATGTGTACCATGTGTGTGCTTGGTGCCCACAGAGGTTAAAAGAGGACATCAGATCCTCTGGAACTGGAGTTATAGATGGTGGTGAATCCTGAACTTGGGTCCATTTCAAGAGCAACAAGTGCTCTTCACCACTGAGCCATCTCTTTATACCCCCTGCCTTTTGAATTTTTAACAGGCAGACTAGAAGTCTCCAAACTCCTTCTTACTAAGAACTACCCCAGTTTGCTGTGATGTACCCTACTCGCCAGCTGCAGACACAGCCCCGGAGAGCAATAGGGAATGCAAACCTGTCTTTAGTGTGTCTCCCCATGCTATACTCCAACACAGACCAAGGCACAGGGGCCTCTAGTGGGAATGAGGAGCTCTAGGCCCACACACACACAACCCCAGCCCTTACATGACAGATTGGTATTTTAGTGCTGTTGATGACTAGGCTTGCTTACCCCCTCAGCCAGCCCCTTCTCTTAAGAGCAGAGGCTAACACCTGGAAATGGCATAAACTGGTTCGTCCAGCCTAGAGTGCCTGCCTAGCCCTGTGGCATGGGCTCTGGGCTCTCCAAACATTCCTGCCCTTTTCCTTTAGCTTCACAAACTCTATTGTCTACCTGCTGTGTTTCTATTTAGCCTAAGGACACAGGCCTCCCATTTGCACTAGCCTGAGGACAGACCAACCCTGCTGGCCCACTGAAATAAGGGGGAGGGGGATAGCAAGGTTCACAGGAAGGGAGGGGCAGAACTGCTGGCAGAAGGCAGAGAAAGCCCTTCCCAACAGAGGCAGCTCCCATGCTGGCAACCCTCCAGCCGCCAGAGCCCTCACAGTGTGCCAGAGAGATTTATCCAAACACACAAGGCTTACTACCTTGCTGCTGTCCGTCTACCCCCCCACACCCCCGTGTTCTCTGGAGTTTCTGCCGACCTCTGCACCAAGCATCTAGGAACCCGGTACCCCAGCCAGTGAAGTTTCTCCGTAGCAGCCCCTGTACACTTGCTGTTTTCCTCTTTATCCAGACTCCCAGCCTTTATTCAAGCTTCTGCAGAACCAGAAAGCCTTGCCCTTGCCACCATCCTATCCAAACTATGTCCAAGAGCCAGCTAAACCATCCAGCCTTCACTGTTCCAACCTGCTGCCTCATCTGGCCCATGGGTGGCTCTATATAGAGAATTGTTATTTCCTTTATAGATGCCCAGTCCTCTCCTCCCCACCCCAATCACTGGTTTCCATCCTGTCTTCTTTTTGTCCATGAAGCAAAACCAAGGAGTGTTCTTCCTTTCCAAGTATTGTGGATGGCCAACTATAATGATTCCTATGTGGCTGAGTTGTCCCAGAGGTTGGAAACAGGGAATAGTCAAGTTAGATCCACTCTCTGCAAAAAAAAAAAAGCTTATCTTTTCTGGGATCTGCTTGCATTTTCTCTTGTACCTGGATTCTCCCAGCTACAGGAAAGTCCTTGAACTGTTTTCCTTCCACTCCTGGCACAGCTGGCATAGCCATGGCTGGCTGCTCAGCTCAGGTTGTGCACTGCACAGCTCCAGCACTGCCATTTACCATGATGTGATGACCCGGAGTCAGGGACCACAACAACCCAGGACCCAAATATCATCTCTTCCCTCAGCAGCTGGGCTACTGGCCAGTATTCAGAGGAAACCCCACACAAATCAGGAAGCAGACCCTTCCCTCATGGGCAGGATTTCCCACACCCTCTATACAAGGCCTACAATCTTCCTTTATTCTAACCTCAGAGTGAAGGTCTGACCCTTCTGTGTTTTGGTCTGTGGGTTGTAATAAAGCACCACCCTCCTCTCCTGTGCATCCCTTCCTTGGGCCTCAGTTTCCTCAGCTATGGACAGAAGGACTCGGCTCCCCCTGCTCTAAAGTTTACCTATACAGTTCAGCCTAAATGTAGTTGGTGAGAGAGACTAGACTTCCCTCTATACTGTGCATTTTTAAGTGACTGGCTTTAGAAAGCTGAAGAAAAGGGATGTTATCAAGCTGCCAAAGTTGCCTGGAAGAGCTGAGAAGGGACAAGTAGTCAGATCTTGCCAGAGGTCACCTGCAGAGTTCCTTGGGGTGGCAGCCGAATAAGGGAGGAAGCACTGGACAGCAGGTCACAGGGGAGGGAAGTCTGGCTTGCCCTGAGGGAAAGGACTCAGTGTGAAACCACAAAGTTGTAGAGCAGCTCCTGGCAATTTCTTCACCTTTCACCAGGTACTCATCCCCATGGACTGCCAAGCACCAAAGATCCCACAAGCCACTGCAGAGGACCTGAGGCTGCCCTCCCAGAATGGGGGGGGGGTAGGGGTGGGTAGAAAGATTCCTTTGCATCCAAGCAACTTGCTCTTGAATCCAGGCTCTGCCCAGCCCTTCCCAGCCACCTTGAGGAAGCTATTTGCTTCCAAAGGTTTTAAAAAGGGAGTGCCGTCCCACCTCTCCGGATCATGTGGCAGTAAAGGGCTTTAGCACATTTACTTGGTGCACAGTGCAAGAAGGGATTGCTCTAACTGCTGTTGCTACTGTGGTGCCCAGGCAAGAGACCTGGATCCGGGCATTCAGAACTGTGCACACATGAGCAGACAGAAACCCTTGCCCTTCCTTTGTAAAGAGTAGAGGTAGGGAGGGACCAAGACAGGAGAAAGAAAGGAGCAGAGAGCCTTTTCCAGCCTCCTGGTCTCATCTCATGTGCCTCCCTCAGGAGGGCAGGGGAGGGAAGTGGGAAAAGGGTTGTTTAGATGCATTTGGTTCTTGCTGTCTCACACAACCAGCCTCTCCCTGACAAGACTCCTCTGTAATAGCAGGGAGTATAGTCTCAGGCACCTGAGTCACAAGGCCAGGGATCGGGACCTTTCCTGGGTCACAGGGAGCTCACTGGCACTCACATCTAGAGTGTAGACAGCTGGCCATGTTCATTCCATCTTTACCATGCCTTATGGGTGGAGAAGTGGCGTTCACACCAGGCCCCACTGGGATGGCATGGCACCTCCCAACGTCACAGGCTGGGTGTGAGTTCATGGCAGATTCTCACACGCCAGCTCCCAAGCTCAGGACTCCTGAGACCAGCCTTGCATGTGTGTGGTCAGCCCTATGAACACAGGCTTTCCTCAACTTGGCCTCCCGGGGTATGGTAGGGGCCCAGGGTGCAGACTGGGGAATGGAGGTCCAATCTGGTCCCCTCCGGATCCCAGCCAACTCAGGGCCTGGCAACAGAGCAGATGCTGGTGAATGAATGTCTGGTGGATGAATGAAGGAATGACTAACACCCACTCCCTGAGATCCTCGGGCTATAGCACTGAGCTTGTGGGAGAGCAGAGCCCATGGGACCCCAGCAGAGGCCCCGCCTGCTTAGCCTGGCACCTAGGTTCTGCCTCCAGGTCGGATGGGGGGCGGGGCAGCTCCGCAGCGGAGGAGTACCCCTCCTGCGGTCAGACCAGGAATCAGGGTCTCCCGACCCAGCTGGCAGCCGGGGCGGGGGGCGGGGAGGGGGGCGGCTGTCGCATCCAGGATACAGAGTGACAAGACAAGGGGGCGCGTCCTGGTTTACGTGGCGGGGCGTAGGATGGATCGGCGGCCACGGGACATCCCCTTTGGGTCCCGATGCCGGGGTCTACTCCCGGGCCTCCCTGAGGGCAGCGACAGCTCCCAACTGCCGGACTGGACAAGGGAGCCGCAGACCTGATCCTCTGCTGCTGGGTGAGCAGGATGTCGTGTCCCGCGAGGTGACTGGGGGCGCGGGAAGGACGCAGGGCGCACGGAGCCCCCATATGCAAGCCTGGGGGATCTGGCCCGGTAGCCGCGGTACCTGTATCTCCGCCCACCTGGCGAGGGGCTCACCTGGGCCGCGGGATCCCTCCCGCCACCCGCCGAGCGCCCCGCGCTGCGCTCACCTGCGCCGCCCGCCTTGGCCATGTCCCGGGCGGCGGGCTCTGCTGCGCTGCCGGCGCTGCTCGCTCCCGGCCGGGCCCCGGCACCTCCGGCCGGAGCGGACTCTCCGTGCGCGCCGCGCCCCGCGCCCCCGCCCCGCTTGCTCGGCCGCCGCCACCGCAGCCGCCGCCGCCTCGCCTCTCCCTCCCGCTCCCTTAAAGGCGCCGAGCGGCGGCCGCGCCGCCCCCCTCCGCGCCGCCGGGGAGGGACTGACGACGGAAGGCGCCCGACACCGCCCCGCGGGCCCGCACCCCCGCCCAAGCCGCGCGGCCACCGCAGCGCGCTGGGAGGCGCAGCCCACGGGCCGGGGCCACCGAGACCCCGACCCGAGGCGAGCTGCCGACGTAAACAGACTAGGGTTCACAGCTCAGAGACCCTGAAAACTGAACAAGGATGGAGACACGGTCTGCGAGCCTGGGGCGCAGTGACCCTGAAACACTGAGCCAGAAAGAGACACTCCTACGGTAGAAACACCCTTGGGAGAGAGAAATTCAAGGAAATCCGAGCTGGCTAGAGCCGGTGAGAGGGACAGGGCGAGAGCAAAAATGACCAAGACTCAAGAGACGGAAAAACCTAGAACAAAGTCTTGCAGAGATGAGAGACAGTGGGGACTTCTCCATCAGCTCCCGACTCCTTGGACCTTCTCTAGCCTCAGCAGAAAGGGCTTTTGTCCTTTAACGCTTAGGGACCTTTAAACCTGCAAATCCCACCAGGCTGAGCAGGGTTTATGGGGGGCCTCGCAGGAAGCAGTATTGCTTAACACTTTCTTCGTGGAAGTGCAGACCTTTAATTTGTGGTTTCTGCCCAATGCAGTCCGGGGATCCACAGGAGATGGCCAGTCATTTTAGATGGGGTCTAGAAGGTAGGTTACAGGAGAGAATAGTCCTCTCGCTAGGTCAGTCCTAGGCCATCTGTGAGCCCAGAGGATGTGGAACCAGCCTTCTGCCTGGCTTCCTGATGCTGGATAGGGTGAGGGATAGGTTCTTCAGAGGACTGTTGGGCTTCTCCTGAACCCTGCTTTTCTCCTAAGTCCGCAGCCAAGGACCCATCCTGTGCACCAGATAGTTCCAGCCCGGACTTTAGTGTCATAGCACTGCCCCATGGAAACAGAGCACACAAAGGGACGTCCATGGACATTTAGTCCATCATGCACACACCCACTCCCTCTTGATTCTATCCAAAAGCAGTGGGCTCAGCACCTCGGGCAAGAGCTTTTCTGAAACTTTTGCAGAGCAACAGCAAAAATGTTCTTCACCTGGGTGGAAGTCTGAATCCTGTACCACGTACTCATGGGCTTCTCTCTACCTTCTGATGCCTCATCCACCAAACCAGGGTTTCCTAGGATCCTCTCTGCCACCATGCTTTGGCAGGGATTGCCCTAGTTTTAGCTATGAAAGTCTTCACCTCTCAAGAAACCCCTTAGTCCCAAGGACTCCAGACTCAGACAGCAACACAGACTCCTGTAGACATGCAAGTTCAGAAGCCCCAAAGTCATGAGTTCAAAGCTGTTCACCAGCTCATGCCACTGGCTACTAGCAGGGAGGGTGTGGATACCCCCCAACCTACCCCTCACGATGGAGTGCTCCCCCATCCACTGGAGCTGCAGTGAATATTACTGAAGGAGCAGTTTTTGTGTGGCTTTCTGTATGAACTTCAGTTAATTCCCGATGTGCCTTCTGGGGGATAATGTGTCATCCCCAGTTTACGCAGAGGAAAGACTAAGAAAATTCACTGCTCATGGTCCTACAGAATTCTGTTTCAGGCCCGTGCTCTATCCCTCTGGGTCTCCTTGTCCTCACACTCCCCTGCAGCTGTGGGAGTTTCGGAGGCCTAGCAGCTTGTACAATGTCTCGATTTGGCCACCTTATCTGTGGGTACGTGAGTGGTGACAGTGGACACCACTGACTACAGAAGACATAATAAACCAGTGTCAGAAGGGCCACAGCTGGGCTTAACCACCACCCCGGTCTTGGCTCACAGCAGGAACAGTAACTGCAAGCAGCCCTGTTTCCTGGCACATTGAGGGTGTGTGTGTGTGTGTGTGTGTGTGTGTGTGTGTGTGTGTGTGTATGTGTGTGTCACACACACATGATCCTGCAGGAGCGCATGTGCACATGATGTACATGAGTATGAGTACTCGTGTATAAGAATACCTGTGTGCACATTCACATACACACAGACCCAGGAAAACACACCTGCTTACAGGTGATACTCCATAGGAGCCCCTAAGACCCTCTTCTCTCTGAGTCTGGCCATCCCAAACTCTAGACCAGCGACCTTGGGGCAAGAGTGAATCATACAGGTGAGATGCCAAGCAGATGAGTACTTGTAAAGTCACCTCACAGTCTACCCATTCCATCCCTCATATAGAATGGCAATGGACCAGATAGGCCAGGTCAGAAAGCAGACTCCCTTTAAGCCTTCCCTGCATCCCCAGACAGTGAGAAGCTTCCCTGGAGGTGGTGTGGAGCCCAGCAGGGCTTGCATAGCCTGGCTTCTCATGCAGCTTCTATGCACAGACCTGGAATGACTGCCAAGGCAGTTTCTCAGCCCTGCCTTCAGACAGAGCAAACACATCGGGACTCAAGGCCATTAGATTAACTGGTGGGAGTTAACTTCCTGCATCAGAAGAATTGTCCTTAATTGAAGAAAGGAATAACTAGCAATTTGCAGCAGCTGACCTCACTGCCTGGTGGAGGGAGGAGCCTGAGCCAGCGGTGTCTCCTAGGCCTCCAGATCCTAGTGGGAGAATGCCTGTGTAAGGGCCTCCTTCTCTGAGTTCACAGTGCTTCTGCCATCATGGTGGCCAGCCACTCTCCAGCCCAGGAAAATACTAAAATCTGGAGAAAAGGCACAGAGCCCAGCCCACACTGAGGCTCAGATGTGGTCCAGTGGCAGAGTTCCAGGCAGGTGGGCAGAGGAATCTGGTGTCGGGATGATTCCTCAACTAGTCAGACCCCAGGCCTGAATATCAGCCCTGGAGAAATGGTATTTAAGTCTTTGGAATGAGGAGCAAGAACTGGGAGCCAGTGTGACTACAAGGAAAGTAGGCTGAGTCCAGCTCATTTTCTTTCTGGTCTTGGCTATAAAGGCTGGTAGAGTTGAGCACGACCACACCATCTGGGCTTGGGCACAGCTTCTGCTCAACTCTCTGATGGCAACACAGTGAGCCATGGGCAAGAGGATGACCTGATCACGTGATATGCCTGTCACTCTGGGATGGACTCCAGTGGAGGGTGGCCTTGGAGTCAACCATGCTTGTTAGCAAAAGTGTACCCAACCAAGAGGCAGAGAGCCATCTGGCAGGTGCATGGCAACTCACAGTGGTCTTCACAGCTGGGGCTATGAGCCACAGCCAAGAGGATGAGATAAACAAGGACTAAGAAGCATATCTAGGCCTGGTACCCTTTCTCCAAGTCTCTCCCAAGCTCCAGGCTTGTGTTCTCACCTCCAGGTTTCCACAGCCCTATTTCTCATCTCCCCTGCGCCCCCCCCATGCTGTGACCTTGCTACTAGCTCATCTTTATCCTGGGGCCACTGGCAGCTCCCTTCCTTCTAGAGGAGTCCTCAGGCTGACTTTTTGCCCTTGTCACCCCCTCCTTACTAGTTTCCACACTTCCAAGTCCCTCAGTTGCCATTCATGCCTGCTGGGACCACCTCCAATCACAGAACAGCCCCCAGACTGAGTTGCTCCTTGGGATTCCTAGAACAGCTCTGAGAGTAGCTACCTTGTTCACATCCTCACTTTCTCACTTCAAGCTGCCCTACTTCTGCCTGGAGTTGAGAACACAGTGTAGTGCATTTTGTCCTTGTGCCTTTCTTTCTCCTTCCTGGCAGGTAGGACTTATTACTGTGTGTGTCCACCTTCCTCCCAGGAGGGGTAGAACCATGCCTGTCCCAATTTCCATGGTGAGGGCCACCTGCCCAGTTGTGTGTGCATCCATGGCCTTACCCTCAAGGCAGATGCTATAAAGAAGAGCTGTGGCACCCAGGGACTCCTGAAGAAGCAGGAAGATTCCCTTAATGTCAACCCTGAGATCCAGGGTGTGAGGATCGAAGACAAGACAGGCCCCTATGTCATCGACTAGGCTGAAAGCACTTTCTCGTCAGTGGGTTTCTTCATGCTGCTCTCACTAGTGTGAGCTGTAAACACTAGAAGCCATGCGTGCATGTTGTTCCTCAGTGTGCTCCAAAGATCCATGCAACAACCTGCCGAGTCTGTGGAACTGGCCAAATGTTGGTATCATCCTAAGAGTTTAAGGGCAGCTGGAAGGAAGGAAGGAAGGAAGAAAGGAAGGAAGGAAGGAAGGAAGGAAGGAAGGAAGGAGGAAGAAGGAAGAAGCAAGGAAGGAGAAAAGAAGGGAGGAAGAAAGGGAAAAGGAAGGAAGAAAAACCCCACTGAGCTGAACTTTGTCAGGTTTTTAATTATATATATAATTATATAATCATATATATATACATATATATATATATATATATAATTTTTGTGGGGCTAGAGCAATGGTTCAGCAGTTAAAAGCACTTGCTGCTCTTCCAGAAGACCCAGAATAGCTTCCCAGCAACTACACAGTGGCTCACAAACTATAATTCCAGTTCTAGGGAACCTGGTGTCCTCTTCTGATCTTTGTGAGCACCATATATACACATGGTGCATGTATATACCTGCAGGCAAAACACTTATGCACATGACATAAAATAACCAAATGTAAAACACATTTTTTGTTATTGTTATGGCATACACCACACACACTATAGCGAGCATGTGGAGGCGGTTCTCTTCTTCTACCTTCATGTGGGGTCCAAGGATCAAACTCAGGTCACCCAACTTACACAGCCAGCATCCAGTAACAGGTGAACCATCTTCATCTGCTGCTTTTTCAGAAACTGTGGTGTGTTCCGCCTTCGTGGACGTCCATCTTACAGAGTGGGTGGGGCTGGTAGATAAGATTTGGGAGAGGAGGTATCAAGAGGTGATAAGTAAGTTTTTCAAGAAAAGAGAGTGTCGGGGAGGCAGGGGGAGAAGCAACAGCCCCAAGCTGAAGAATGGTAGGGAGAGAGCACACATCATGCATGTCCCACTGGCTCTGCCAGGACCCCTCTTCCCTGCCCATAGAAAGGACACCACAGTTTCACCCCCCTTGTGTTTTTCTGCAGGTGGGCCTGTGTTTTGCATTTGCTTAAGGTCCAGTCAAGCCCTGTTATTTTTAAATTATACCTGGTGTTGGGTAAAAATCTAAAACTCCCAGCAGCATCTGCTCTCTACTCTGTGCTCCTGGGAAGTAAGTGCCTGGCAGCATAGGGTGCTGGAACCAGCACTTCCAGGGGCTCTGACATCACAGTTCTCCCATTCCCGTCCCGTCACACACACACACACACACACACACACACACACACACACACACACACACACACACATTTATTTCTTATGAATTCTAGAATGCAGAAACTCAAACACAGTTGTAGATGATAAAGTACTGAAGAAAGGGTACATAAATGGGTAGGGGTGATTATTAATACAGCGCTATCAGCCAGGGCAGAATTCACTATCGGATTATGTAAATAGGTTGTGTAACAGATGGGCTTTATCAGCATGCATTATGCTATCTACACATATTACGGCCCCTGTCCGCCTGCCTCAGGTGAGGCTTGCCTCTCTGGCTCTGCTGCTCCGGAATTCTTCATTGTCTCCAGCTCTGACTATTCTTGTCAAACACAGGGGCACACAGAGTGGAGGAACCGAGGAGACCATGGAGGGCCAAAGAATGCTAGTCATTCTGTTTTAACCCAAGATGAGCATTGTTGAGTCTATTGTGTTTTCTGGCAGCCTGGCATCTCCGACCAGTCTTTTATTTACCTTTAAATCCCCTCCTCCCTTCTAAGGAGCCTCTCTGAAATGTGCATGTTTTCAGTCCAACTTCAAAAGCTTTCCCCATATATATGCATGCAAAGACACTATACAACCAAATGTTTACACAGCACACCGACACTGGGGCATGGTGTCTATGTGCTGTCTAAATTAAACACGCCTTTAATTAAAGCTCTGGAAGAGTCAGAGGCAGGCAGATCTCCAGAAGTTCCAGGCCAACCAGGGAGAGATATTCAATAAGACCTTATCTCAAAAAAAAAGAGAAAGAAAGAAAGAAAGAAAGAAAGAAAGAAAGAAAGAAAGAAAGATGGGAGGAGGGAGGAGGGAGGGAGGGAGGGAGGGAAAAGAAAAAGGCATTTATAAATATAGTACATTTGGTAGTATATTCCATTCCCTTTTAATGTTATCAGTACATTTTTATTTAGTGTGTATGAGCATGTGAATGCTCAGATGCCACACCCAGAGTGTGGAGATCAGGAGACAAGTTCCCAAAGTTCTCTCCTTCCACCATGTGCGCCAGGAGGCTTGCCAACAAACTCCTCTACTCGCTGAGCTATCTCGCCGGTCCTCCTTCTTTTTAACATTATTTTTTTTTTTTTAAGATTTTATTTACTATGTATACAATGTTCTGCCTGCATGTATGCCTGCAGGCCGGAAGAGGGCACCAGATCTCATTATAGATGGTCATAAGCCACCATGTGGTTCTGGGAATTGAACTCAGGACCTCTGGAAGAGCAGTCAGTGCTCTTAACCTCTGAGCCATCTCTCCAGCCCTTAACATTATTTTTAAGGTTGTCTGTAGGGGAAGACTAAAAGGGGAATTGTAGGGGAAGCTGTAGCCACGCCTACTTAGGGGCTGGCTACAGCTTCCCCTACAGTTGTCTTTTTCTCACATACAATGTTTTGAGACATGTATACATTGTACAGTGATTAAATCGAGATTATCATATACCCATCACCGTAAGCATGTAGCACTTTTTTGCAGTGAGGACCTTCAGCATCTTCCCTTGTGGCTAACTTGAAATATGCCAACACTGTGCATAGTCACCATGCTTGCAATAGAGTGCCAGCCACGTGGACGTTTGATTTGTCTTATTCCTTTTGTCGGCTGCATACTATTTTGTTGCATGATGCACTTCATTTTATTTTTCTAATTTTCTCCAAATAACCTTTGAGTATACAGTAGCATAATAAGGACAGCAATCTAATGGCCATTCACAGGGGACAGGTAAGGAAACTGAGGCACAGGAAGATCAGGGATCACCTGGATCTAATGTGTGATACTACAATAAATGCCTACTGCACTTGGCCTGTTCGCATGGGAAATTCAGACATGGTTTATTTCCACAAGCAACTGGGCAGTCTGCCGATGTCTGCATTTGGTTGTAAGACAATAAGCTCCAGAGCCCAGGTGTTTTGACATGCAGCCCAGGACCCCACTGCCCTTGCCTGGAGCCAGAGTTTCATTAGAACTAGCTATGGCTGCAGCCTCGAGCCCCAGGGTAGAAATATCTTTATTCTCTATGTTGGATACATGGTACCCATTACAAACCTTTATGGGAAGAGGGAGAAACAGGAGGGTCTGAACAGGAGCCATAATGGAAAGGTATCCTCTACAACAGAAATGGATACAGCCGGCAGAGTGCTTGCCTAGTATGTGTGAAGGCCCAGGGTGTGATCTAGATGTAGAGGCAGGAGGGTCAGAAGTTCAAGGTCATCCTCCACTACGAGTTAAGTTCAAGGCCAAACTGAGATACATGAGACCCTGACTCAGAAAAAACTAAAGCAAAAAACAAACATGGATCTTAGGGCTGGGTGTGGGTATGTAGCAGAGTCCTGGTCTAGCATGCATAAAATAAAGGAGAGAGAGAGAGAGAGAGAGAGAGAGAGAGAGAGAGAGAGAGAGAGAGAGAGAGAACCTTAAAGCTGAAGAAATCCCTTTACCCAGAGGGAGACTCCTGGTTCCCTAACACTGCCGGCTGGGAAGCTCTTGGCTGTGTTTGCTCTACAATCTCTACTGTAACAACACATTTTTATGTAATAAAAACAATGATAGTAACAGGTGTCTGTGGGTGAGGAGATCATGTTTTAGGAGTGTTCTGTTACATTTTAATTTTTATATCAAGAGAATGAGATAGGCATTCTGACCATGCTCATTTTAGAGATAAGATAATCAAAGCTCAGAGAGGTTCCACATCTTTTTTGAGACCCCATAGCTTGTGATAAGTAACAGAGCAAGAAAGCAAACTTGAAGCTTCCAATGTTCACAGCAGGGGAAAAAGGCAAAGGACCAGTGAAAATGCTCAGTGGATGGATAAACACACTTGCAGCCCAATTACTCAGGTCTGGGTTCAAGCCTCAGAATCTGAAGTAGAAAGTTACCGTTTGATCTCCACACCTGTGCCACACACACACATACATGCACACACACACGTACACACACACACACTCACACAGAGGCTACAGGAAATCCAGAAGCTGGGGCTCTCCACCAACTCCGCCGCAGCCTCAGCTGTTCACTAGCCCACTGTAGCTGTATGCTTCCTTGTCTGTGCTTGCTGCAAGCCCACTGGTCCCACGGGTTTCTCAGAGGTTTGGCAGCTCAGATAGGATCCTGTGGTTTTCCAAATCCCCAAGGGAGGTGTTCTGGCAGGTAGAGGAGCTGAGTCAGCAGGATTCTCTGGCTCACAGATGTGACTGCCTTTGTCTGAGCAGAGGCCTCCCAGGGCTATCAATGCAGCTGCCAAGCTGGTCTCCCAGGCAGATCTCCTGGGCTGCAGGGCTATCTATTCATATTGCAATTTGAATGCTTCTGGTCAGAATGACTAAAAGGCTGAATTTTTTACAAGGGTTTTGAAAGTGAATTGACTCCACTTATTAAAGATATACTAGATTACATGCCGAGGCAAAGGACACCCCAGGGACTTCTGGTGTCTTGGAGATGGAAACAGCCCTTTCCCAGCCACTCAGCAAGCCTCGGTGGGAGACATTTCACCAAGCAGGTGCCAATTAAATTGCAGGCTGAAGGATCGCAGTCCATCAAGGAAATATCTTGGCACAGAAAGGCTGCTGGGGAACTGTGGTTCTAGAAATCCCTTCTGGTTATTTTATATAAATCCATTTCTAAGGGCAGGAAGCAAAGGCTAAAAGGAAAGTGTTCACTGGCACTTTCGCTTTCAATCATAGAATTTACAAGGGACACGGGAGTGGGGGGTGCAATAGCGTGTGTGTTGATGGAGAGGTTGAGAGCACCTAGTGAGGGAATCCCCTGAAGGTAAGGGCTCCTTTACACTAATGAGGGAGCTGACAAATTAGAAGGATAACCCACTGTATCCCACCCAGCCCAGTGTGCCCAGTACCGCACTGTATGGTTGACAAGCTGGGATCCAAGATAAAACAAACCTGGGGCTGGAGAGACAGCTCTGCCAGTAAAGTGCTTGTGTGAGCCTGGGGACCTGAGTTCCCATCTTCAGCATCCTCTAGGGCACAGTAGCACTGAGCAGGCCGAGGTGGGAGGTTTGCTGGGGCTGAAAACCAGTATAGGCCAGCTGGTGAATTCCAGGGTCAGTGAAAAACATGTCTCAAATAGTGGCACTGAGGAGGTGGCTCAGCAGGAAAAGCACTTGCCATGAAAACATGAGGCCTGGACTTGATTCCCAGCACTCATGTTGGGTGTGTTGGACTGCTTGTAATTGAGCAAGCTGGCCAGCTAGCCAAGCTGAATCAGAGCTAGCTCTATGTTCAATTAAGAGACCTTGCCTCAATACATAAATAAGGTAGACAGCGGGTGAAGAAGACACCAAAAGTTAGCCTTCGTCCTCCACAAGCACAAGAACCCCACTTTTGACCCTGTGTAAACATATGTGTATACAACACACACACAGTGGAGGAGCAATTGTCTGTCGTCTGTCTTTCTGTCTGTGTGTCTCCTCTCCCTACTTCCTTTCTTCCCTCTCCATTCCCAAAAGGAAGTTTATTTTCCAGCCCTTGCTGCCAGGAGAAGTCCCATGTGTACTGTTCAGGCTGCATGGCTGGCAGCAGTCATAGGAGGTCCAGATGACAACTGCACCCCGATTGTAAGGAACAGACTCAGGCCCTTAGGAGTCCAAAGGGAGTTTATCAGCAGTCTGACAGGGTCTCTCAAGAGAGAGTAAAAGGAAACCCCCAGGAATGGCTCGGAAAGTAGACAGGAACTGAGGTAACTTGAGAGAGCCAGGAGCTACAAGCAGAGCAGCCATCTTTTCTTTGAACAACGATCTTGGCCAGACAGCACCTCCCCCCACCACATGCCAGACGCGAAACGATCTGAAAACCAGTGGCTGAGAAAGGAACATCATCGTTGCATTGCTCATTCAGGCCAGGCCTGGTTGGCCAGTGTTAGCCTGGATGAGTACATCCCAGGTTGGAAACCTGGAAATCCAGGAGCTATCACATGGAAGGAGTAGTGCAGCCATGACCAGTGAGAGTGTGATGGGGACCAGCACCATGAATTCCAAACAAAGACACTGGGGACAGGTTCATCCCCCAAAGCCCTGCCAAGGTAAAAGGTTACAGAAAGCTTCAGGAAACACAGCAGCTCCACCACCCCCTCATCCTCACCCCTACACACACACACACACACACACACACACACACACACACACACACACCTTGTAGTGGACCATGTGAGTTGAGCCAGGTATTCTGAACCTGCAGTGGGCACTCAGCAATGTTCCCTGCAGGGAGGAGTCTAATACACCTCCACAGGAGACTGCAGCCAAGGGGTCCAGGCCTCCAGATGTCCAGTCCCTGTCACCCCAGCCAGGCCAACAAAAGGGTTGTGGGTGTCATGTTGGGGTTGCTACAAGCTGTCAAGTTTTCAGTATCAGGACATTGAAATAGTTCCTCTTTGGGAAATTGGAACATCTAGGATTTTCAGAGTCAAGCTGTCTGAAGTAGAACTTAACCATAAGCCAAGATTTCTGTGGACCTCAACTGGGAAGCAGATTTCTCTCTCCCTCTCTCCCTCTCTCTCTCTCCCTCTCTCTCTCTCTCTCTCTCTCTCTCTCTCCCTCTCTCTCTCTCTCTCTCTCTCTCTCTCTCTCTCTCTCTCACACACACACACACACACACACACACACACACACACCAGTCAGTGAAAGCATTATAAATTCCTGGGGTGGGGGTATGAAGTGGTTTTTGTTTTGTGCATGAAAGAATAAGCAATAGCTAACCAGTCAGAGGCAGAACAAAACTACAAGCTGGGAAGAAGGCTGGAGAAGTCTCTCTCTCTCTCTCTCTCTCTCTCTCTCTCTCTCTCTCTCTCTCTCTCTCACACACACACACACACACACACACACACACACACACACACACTGCTTTCTGTGATTTCCTGGGAGTCCCACCCCACTCTGGGCTTTTGTTCTCATCTGCAGACAAGAGGATAGGATACTGAAAAACACTTGGTGCAGAGGACATGCATAAATGACTTCAGAGTGCTGAAGGGGACGGGCCAGGACTTGGAATTATTGCTTCTGGATGCATGACCTGAGGCTTGGCCTGCCTGAACCTTGGGATTCCAGACCCTAAATCTGGACAAGAAATCTTATGTGTACATATATGTGTATGCAAGGCCATACATACATCCATGCATGTGTATGTATAAAGGAACACATGTGCATTTACATTGCACTTACAGTCATGCATGTGCTTGTGTATATATGTGGCTATTTTTATGTGACTTTCTGTATATGCATTTTTCCTAAGGATCCAGGGCTTTGACCAGATTGTTGTCTGTTTCTCAGTGCTACCATCCCACCTAGGACCTTGCATGTGCTAGCTGAGCTTTACCTCACCCCTTTTTTACTTCTGAGACAAGGTCTCCCAAAGTTATTCAGACTGGCTATGAACTCAGTGCTTGCTCCCACTTGCACTCCTAATGCCTTAGCCTCCCAGGGAACTGGGATTACAGGTGTGCCCCAGCATGCCAGGCTTGATCAGGTTTAAAGGGATCTTGACATTTCAGATTAGCAGTAACTTCTGCTTTGATCCCTTTGTTCAGATGGAAATAGTCCCTTGAGTCCACGTGGGGGAATCTGGGGCTTGCTTTTGACTAGGAGCTGTGGACAGATACCAGTCAATTAAAAGCTTCAGTGAGCTCTCTGGCCAGCATCCTGTCTCCCAGGCTCAGATGGCCTGTCACACATACAGGTCATAAGACAATGCAGCAGTACTCTCCCAGTCGTGCGTATCAGGCCTCAGCTCAGAATGGAAGTAGGACCAGACACCCTGATAGAGAAAAGAACAGGTCTCCAACCCCCAGCCTGAACTGTTCACACCGAAGACCTGACTATCCAGGTGGCCTGTGTCTAACACACATGATTGGAATTTCTGAAAGCAAACGCTGGCCAGAGAGGCACCTAAATAGGTGACAAAGGCTGGGAGGGCTGGGAGGAGATTGGGTAGGTCTTGTAATTGCCAAGACTCCTCCATCACACAGAGCAGACACAAGCCAGAGAGCTGACAGGATATGCCTGCAGGGGCTTTGTGGTGAGGCTCACCTGCCCGACATGGCCATTCAGCCTTCAGCATCTGCCCTTCTGTAACGCCCTCAGCACAGTTCCCATTGTTTTCAATCCATTTTCTCATTCACCATAAAAGCCCAGGCACCCACAGACTCTTTCCACATTTATTGTGAGGCTGGAGTGTATGCCGGATTGGGTTTCAGAGGGATTGATTAACACAGATGGAGCACTTAGCAAGGGCCTGGGGCTCCCAGTAGACTCCCTCATTTAGACCTGTAATAAAGATTAGAGAGCTGGAGGGCAATCTAGGGCAAACCTTGCTTTCAAAGGAAGGGAGGCACAGGGGTGGAGGAAGCTGCCCATCCCAGTTCAAGGGCATCTTCTTGAAGCTGGATGAAATTCCTTGCCAGAAGGAAAAAATAAATAAGGCTGAAGCCGCTGCTGCCATTTAACACCCAGCCAGCCTCCTGAGTCCAGGAAGCTCTCCTGTTCACCTGCACTGAGATGATGTGGACAGGCCTCAATCCTGAAGCCCTCCAGCACCTATGATGTCTGAACCATACAGTACATTCACACCTGTGTCTACCCTCTCAGGACATTAGAGCCTTGTCTGTGCAGCCCCCTCTGCTGGTAGGACCTTCCTTCATTCTTGATGAATACAGGTCTGAACGATCTGCTGCTCAAGGTCTAATTCAAACCATCTTCTCAAGGAAGGCCATTCCAATGGCTGTCCTCATTCAGTAGAAATAAACCCCTCCTTTCCTTCCTTCTTCTTCAGCTCTGTTTTCATTCTGCCTGCTTTTGTATTTCTATGTACACAGTGAACTTTAACATTAACACAAATTGTAATTTGTTACCACCTCATCTCTAGACAATGGTGTGTTTGTTTTGCTTGTGTTGGGAACTGAACGTTGGGTCTTTGTGTGCCAAGTGCCTGCTCTACAACCTCCACCAGGGAGCTAGCATGCTTCTTTCACATTTACTGGCCATTTTTGCTTGGTTAGCTTCACTTCCTCCTGTCTGTTTTCCACCCTGATGCAGTCCATGTTATTGAGATGATGGTGAGCCATCCTCTGTCCAGAAGGTGGGTGTCTCTGAATGGACCATTCAGAGCAGAGCAGTTAGATGAGACTGGGTCTCATTACTGAAAATGGCCAATGCCAATGAGATAGCCCAGGGCCACCTTGGAAAGATGAAGGTCTTTGTGCCGTGGATGCTAAAGGGGCTATTGGTGCCCATGTGGCTCCACGTGGAACCTTGAATTTCTGATCCTCCTGACTCCAGGTCCTCTGGTCTGGGAATACTGATGTGTACCAATGTGCTGTTTATCTGGTGCTGAGGGTTGAATCTGAGGCTTTGAGCATGCTACCCACTGAGCTACAGCTCATAAGTAGACAACTCTTAGATCAACTAGCTGTCAGTTCCAAGTGCAGCCTTCCCTTTTAGTGGGAGCAAATGGTTACTGGGGTCCTGCTGTATGACTGCACTGCACTTGGTTCCGACCAGATGAAGGTGAGTGAGTCTTACATCTTCTCTTTTTGAGGCATCCTGCCACAGAGCCCATATTCTAGTCTAGCCACCGACACCATTTCCATCCTCTCCATCCTAATCTGTCTCCTTTGTTCCCTACTTTCTTGCTTAGGCTGGACCCTGCCTGAAGTTAGCGTCCATTAAGAGTAGTGACAACCAAGTCACTCTGTCACCTGGTTCGGTATTGATTCTCACACTAACACTGAGATTATTAATCTATTCTAATGATGGAACTGAAGCATCTCTGTGAGGTAGAGATTTTCTAACCACAAAGTAGTTATCATCAAGTCTGGCTTGAAATACTGTGTCCCTCCCCTTGTACTGCAGTGCCCCCTTCCCTGGGCCCTGGCATCCAGACAACTGTGATAAAATGGAAGGACGCTGGATCTGGAGGTGAAAAATAAAGATTGATATTGGGTTTGTCACTCTGTCTAGTTAGCCCTAATCGAGTCCCTCATTTCCATAAGCTTCAATTTTTCCATCTGTAAAATGGGCCTGATATTGAATCTACCGCACAGTTTAGAAAGCTCTGGTCACCTGGAGGCCCTAGACTAAGATGTGGGGGTGAGGCAGGACAGCAGACCAGCTGGACAGGCCCCAGATGTGCCTCTCAGGTGGAAAAAGACAAAGCTGGGAAAGGACTGCCAGGTGTCCAGATGGAAGAGCATGGCGAGTAGAAAAAAAGAAAGAGGCAGAACACTCCAGAGCCCAGATGCTTGGTGCATGCCAAGGCTCTCTCCTAACAGGTTCTATAAGAATCCTAACAGTGAATAAATATCAGAACTTATGGCCAGGTGCTAATTTCTGTGTTTTCATGGCCATATCCTTTAATCTTCACAATAACCTTGGGCAGGTATCATTTCTTGTCCACATTACAGACTAGGAAACTAAGGTGTGGGAGTTATAGGGAATTTAAACCACCTGAACTACTACTGGTACATAAAGGGGGCTGCTATCTGACCTAGAGAGAACAGCACACCTGGGAGTTTTTAGACAATGGGTAGATGTGCAGTGGTAAACCTAAGTGCATGTACAGCCTCTTTTGCTCTGGATAATGCCATTGGGTATCAGTAATGACAAAAAGCCCTCTGATCTCCCAGAGTACCTTGGAGTTGTGGCTCTCCTGAAGGTCTTAAGGGTTCTGAAGAATTCTGCAAACATTCTGGTAGCTGGCCCAGTCTCCATGGTCCCTGCTTCCTGTGTGCACCTGAGTAACCAGTGTTTGCCAGGCTTTTCTAGGTCAAATATAGCTTGGACTTGGTGACTTGTGAATCTGAGGCCTTAAGTACTCTTGCCTACCCTGGAACACAGATTCCTCAATAAGAAGCGCCTTGGAATTCTCCCATGCCCTTGAACTCTCAGGCACTGAGAGGCAGACTGGAGGTACCGAAGGCCCCACCCCAGCTGGGGACAGGAACATACAGGGGCCTTCTCAGTACACGCCAGTGACCTGCAGCCCATGAATGGGAGGTCTTAGGAGACCTCACCAAGACCAGGAAGTCAGAGGCATGGACACATGGGCAGGATGATTGGGAAAGAAATCGGGAAGGAAAAATGTGTGTCTAGGCTGGGGAGGGAGGCAGGGACTAGGATAGAGACAGGGGAGGGCACCTGGCGAGTGTAGGTATGAAATCCAAAATGCAGAAGGGGACAGGGTGGAGGGCTGCAGTGAAAGCAAAGGGTCCACAGTGCCTGGGGACAAGGTATGGTGCAAGAGAAGGGCTGTCAGAGCACAAAAGGTGGAGGTGGGAAGCCGGCCTCTTCAGTCCTGCCCCCAAGAAACTGCCATGGTGCCTCCAGTTGAGCTGCAGATAGTGCAAAGGTGCTTCAGAAACCACAGGGCAGGACTTCAGAGGCTCCCCACAGAGGAGTGGGAAAGAGAGAGACCAAAGCTGTAGGCCTGGGAGGGCAGGGAAAAGAATGATTCTACTGGGAAGAGGCTGGCTCCTGCTGTGGCCTCAGCACTGGTATCCTGGCAGGAGACTGCTGCCAGGTCAGGAGCCACTGAAGAGAGAGATGCTAAGGTCTCTTCTCCAGGGCCATTCTTGGTTGGGGATACATGAAATGCTGATGAAAAAAAAAAAGTCAGCAAGGGAGATGGGGCACATTTAGTATCCTAAGATGGGCTGTGGCAAGGCGGGGCACCTAACAGGGTGTGTGCAAGCTCTGGGTGGACTGGTGAAGGCGGAACAGGGCTTATGTTACAGGATAGAAGCCTGGCAGGCTAGAGAGAGGACTCAGCACAGCACTTCCATGGGAGGAGAAGATGGGCTGCCCACAGGAGTCAGCAAGCAAGTCCAGCTTTGGAGCGAGGGACCCTTACTAAAGGCCATGAGTACACACAGAGCAAACACATGGCTATCAGGAGCCTTCCGACCCAGGCTCACACTGTTGGCTACTGCAATACACACCCATGTGGAAACTGACCAGAAACAGCTCTGACACTAGCTGACAGCTGATGGGAGGTCAGTAGTGGGAAGGACACATGCTAGATCACTGCCGTCTGCTTCCCTTGGGCCCAAAGAAGCAGGGGCTTGCTTAGAGGAACCTTCCAGAGTAGTGGTTCTCAACCTATGGGTTGGGACCCTCAAGGGCCATCAAAAAAGATATTTACATTATGATTCATAATAGTAGCAAAATTAGTTATGAAGCAGCAGTGAAACTAATTTTATGGTGGGGGGGTCAGCACAACATGAGCAACTGTATTAAAGGGTCACAGCATTAGGAAGGTGGAGAACCACTGCTCCAAAGGGTACCTCCATGGTGACCAGAGCCATAGTAAGGGTGCACCTTGGTTTTCAGCTGTTACAGGCAATTCCTACCAGTGTCAAACTAAGCCACTATCTGCACTCAGAGGACACAGGAGCTTCTGAATGTGGTCCTTCTGCTTCACTTTGGACTCCTGCACCTGCAGCCACTGTGTCCCCTCCACAGCACTACCTCCTCTGCTCATTCTCCTGGAGCCACCCAATTCAGGGAGGCAGGCACCTGGATCTAGTGGGGGAGAAGAGGGGGAGAACTTTCTCTTACACCCTTGTTCCTCTTCCAGCACACCACCCTGGTACAGGAAGGGCAACCATACCAAGGAAAAGAGGCCGGGGTCACCTTCCCACCTGCCCGCCACTCACATTGTCTGTAGGTTCTCTAGCCCTGGGCCTGCCCCATGTCCAATTAATAGGAACAGCCAGATAAAGGCCCAGGAGCAGCTGGTGCATCCCATCCCCAGTCCAGGTAGAGGGAGACAAGTTTTCCACAATGAGTTGGAAGCCAACAGCAGTAGACCCTAGGGACCAATGTGCACCCTCCTAGATGGCCATCTGCTAGGGCTACACGATGCCAACACGTATCTGTGAACTATACTGGATGTGATCCATCCCCATACATTAATTCAAATGAACCTACAGAGCAGCAACAATATGCTAGGCAGAATCCTTACCCTCAAGTCTTTACTGGAGTCAAGGACTAAATGGGTGAGACACAGTCTGGCCTGGCAGTGAAAGCTGGCCTATGGAAGGCAGCACTAAAGAGCACACAGGTATCTCAGCAAACTGGTGTTGGCTGTGGGGTGGGGAGCTTGGGCACCACAAACATACTCAACTTACACATGACTCTCTAAAACAGCCTGTGAACAGGTCATGAGAAAACCAAAGGGAATTAAACGACGACTCACATATGCTCAGCCTTTTTCACACAGCAAAAACTCAGTGCTCTGGCTACAAGGCTGCATCCAGGAATGTCTAGAGTCAGAGGATTTAGTTGCCATTTCCAAATCCTTATTTCTTGTGGTTAACTTTTGTGTCTCACCGTGGTCAGCAGAGTCTGAGCTATGAAGCAGGCCCTGGGCACAAGGCAGAGGCAAGGCTCATCTCCCTGAGCTAATGTGTCACCTGGTGCAGGAGGTCACCAGCAAGGACAGGCCTCAGCAGGAAGTACTTAGCAAAGG
The DNA here is from genome assembly GCF_003668045.3 of Cricetulus griseus. Classification (NCBI taxonomy): domain Eukaryota; kingdom Metazoa; phylum Chordata; class Mammalia; order Rodentia; family Cricetidae; genus Cricetulus; species Cricetulus griseus. The sequence continues at coordinate 85,993,550 of NC_048600.1, forward strand.
CACTGCTCCAGAAGCAGTGTCTACCACAGTAGCTGGAGACAAGGAGAGGTGGAGCATGCATCTAGTGACACAGCAATCTTCATAGGATTGACTGTCTCCATGACCAGAGTGTAACTCATGAACACAAGCTAGCTAGCCCAAATTCTCTCATTGATTAATGGGGCGTGATGGTATCTATCTCACAAAGGGCACACAAGCATTAAGTTAGTGCAGGGAACACCTTTAGAGCAATACTCTAGTATGTGCTCAATAAATGTTAGGTTTTATTAGCATTTATTTTTCTCTGAGGTGGCAAATAGTTCACTATGTTCACATCAAACACAAAAGTATTCTCAGTGGTTTCTGTAAATCCCATTTCACATTGCCTGTGGGAAAAAGGAGATGTAAATTATTTCAAATAGACATGATCACAGTTTAAAATACTGAGTTTATTTTTTAAAAAATCAGCACAGTAAAAACTACCACACAAATGACTTTATACTACCAATGACAAGTACTTCTGCTGGCTCAAGTGCACATGTTTAACTCTCCAGACTGAAGATTATGAATCCCTCAATGCCCTTTACATTCTGAGGTTATGTAACATTAAGCAAGAAAATAATAAACAAAAATCAATTTTGCACAAGTTAAGTGGGACCAAGCAGCTTGAATCATCACCTGAACTTCTGGTACCTTAGAAACAATCCCAGAAGGCCTCTTAGGGACATCTCTAGTAGCCAGATTCACATGAGTCCTTGGGTATGTCTCACCCTTTGCTTTTCAATTTCTTTCACTAAACTTCACACAAATAACTGGCCCAGGAAACTTTTTTTTTTTCAAGCAGTTGCCTTATTTTTACACATTCCTTTTCTTTTTCTCAATTCAAAGTTTCTGAAAACCTTAGCACCAGGACCCACTAACCTTCGAAAGGCCATGTGGGCATCTTTGGTCCCCTGGAAAGTCCAAAAGTCTTTCAGTCACCCACTTGGCTCCCTCCTCTAGAAGGGATGCTCTGTGGTGTGGAGAGGACCTTCTGCTCTCTGGGAGAGTGAGCTGGCATGGGGAAGGCCTACCCTCTCCTATCCTCAAACTTTCCCTGCATTCAGAGAAATGCTTTTCATACCGGTATGTATCAAACAGCAATAAATGACTCCTGGAATCATGAAAATGCCCTAGGAAGTAAAGCCTTGGAGAAGGAGGTGTTTGGCCTGTGTGCTGAGCTGCCTACTCTGACTGCTGATGAGCAGAGGCTAGGTGGCATCACTACACTTTGCATTCCATATTGGTTGTCACCCAGTAGGGACAGGTGCCCTCTTAGGGCAGCACCAGTGACAATGTGAGGAACACATTTACCACGGGAGCCAACAGTGACTGCACTTGGGTTAGTACTGATTGGCCCTCCCCTGTGGTTCAGTAGAGGCTGGGATTCCTATGTAAAATGTCTTCATCCACTACCTTTCAAAACATTTTGATCTCCAAACTGAGTCAGAGGAATGAACACTCCATTTCAGTAGGAAAATTATACATCCGGAAAATATTGCATCATTACAATCCTCTCATGTTCCTCAGGCACTAAAAAACATAACCCACCCTGTTGTAACTTCCAGAACCACTGCTAAGACAATGAGAGAATACGGAGTGAGGATGACCTCACTGGCATTTCTCATCAGTGGGCAGCTGAGAACAAAGGTTCCCCATGGGCTGACACAGGGTGGTGCTGTCCCTCCTCTAGAGATATGAGGGCCCTGCCTGGACAGCTTTCATGCGGCGGCCTCTAGGAACTCTGAGGTGAACACAGCTTCTGCATAGTCTTCACACACATCCTGCAGCTCCGCAGCCACGGCCCCCAGGGCTTCATCTACCAGCTCATCTGAAAAACTGGAAGACAAAGGACACAGCTGAAGGTGTGGGCAGCCAAACACGGAGCTGTTCAGTATTCATGAAAACCTAGTAAATCAACTTGGAAATTATTTGGCAATCCAGACACCAGAAGAGTGAAGATACTTCTGAAGAACAAATAGAAAGTGAGGGGCCTGGCTCTCCCAGATACTGAGATGGTAGTACCTAGATCCCCAAACCCTGCAAGAACACCAAAACAGACACATGGGCCTCGCTCTTGAGATGGCTGACATTAGAGGTAACTGCAAATAAATAAGCTGGCCACAGTGGAGGTGCATGCTTTCTCTGTGGGAAAGGGCAAGGTCCTCCAAATCCCAGATGTCTCTATATAAGCATATGCATTCACATGCAACACACAGCCCTTTTCATTTAAACTGTTGAAGAGTACGCTGCAGACCTGGTATCCATCAAGAACTTCAGTGTGTCCTAGAAAAGACACCTTGCAGACAGCTGCAGTAACGTCACTATAAACCATTATCTAATCTTACCTACAGACTTTATTCAAACCTTGCCAACCATCCAATTAACGCCATTAAAACTTTTTATAGTTTAGGATCCAATCCAGGCTATTTAGTTGTCATGTCTCTTTAGATGACTTTGTTTTAAAATAAGTTCCTCAGTCTTCTTTTCATGACCATAACACTCTCAAAGAGTAAAGTTCTTTTTTTTTCTCCTTACACTGTCCCCGGATCTGGAGTTGTCTAGTATTCCCTTACAATCACTGTCAGCTACATATTTCTGGAACAGATGCCAAAAGAGGGCTATTGTGTCCCCTCCCTCAGTGCTTGCCCCTTTACTTATGACTGCTGGTTTTGACCACTCAGTTGTGGTGGTGTCTGGCAGGCTTCTTCCTTATAAAGCACTAGTTTCCCCTCTATAATTATTAAGTAAATTATACAGAGATAGATTCAGACTTATTTGGGGTTTGTTTTCCTGTGTCTTCATGACTTGTTCCTTTCGGGATGATAGTCATTGGATATTGTTTCAGACTCATTGTCTTATTCTCCTCACATATATTAGACCACATTGTTTGGTCTTCTATGTTCCCAATCCTCCCGCCTTTACTTTTCATCTTTAATTTTGCCTTTCTCCACTACTCTGGAGATATATATTTCCACATTCCAAGCTCCAAAGTTCTCTTCCTATCCAATACATTCTTTATTTCAGAAAGTGTATTTTTTTATCCTTGAATTTTGATTAGTTCCTAGTCCTCTGGCAAAATTCTAAGTTGTGTCTTTTATTTCTATTACCAGACAAGTTATTTGAGTCTGTAAACAGCTTCAATACTTGGAGCTGCTGTGGATGTGCTGTTACAATTGTCACTCTCTTGCCTGGGTATTTTCACTATAAATTAGACACTGTTCGCTGAAAATTATAGAAATAAATTAAGTCTGCCATGATGGTATGATTTTCCTCCAGAGAAAATACATGTTCGGTTACATATGGAGGCTGGGGAACAAGAGTATCTAGAGTCACCTTGGCTACTAAGAAGAGGCAGAATTGAGTGATGTCCATAAGAAGACCTATATATCCAGGCCACCAGAACTTACAGAGAATGTAACCTTTCAAGGCCTCAATCAGAAGGAATGCAAGGCCTGGGGATGTAGCTCAGCAGTAGATGTAGCTCAGCCTAGAATGTACAAGGTCCTGGGTTCGATACCAGCACCACCGTCAATGAAGTGAAGAAGCTTCCCAAGGCAGTAGCTTGGCACCACTGGATTCCAACCTCTGTCTTCTGACATGAGGAGGCTGTGGATACATTTACCTCCAGAGCAAACCATTCAGCACCACACCGTGGGCCTGTCTTCTCCACAGTCCTGACCTAGTTATTCTTTATTACCTAGTTAGTATCTAGATGCCTTCAAGTGTATACATTTTATTTTTAATTCAGAGTTTCTATTAACAGTTATCCTCAGGGGGATGGCGGGGGAGAAGTGGTTCAAATCACGGATGTCATTTCTGGAAGCAGAAATGTGTCATTTCTGGAATGACCACCTTGTCTTTGTATCTGCTTCGCTCTCTAAATTCCTACCACTGCTTCTCCACTCAACTACGAGGGAAACATAAGGGCACCTCTCAATCACTCGGCACAGCAGTGGCGTATGACACGGGGTTTCCTTTCAACTGTCTTCACTCTGCCTCAAAGCATCATCCCTCCTGACCTGTCTTCCTCTTCCAATCTGAACTGGCTGCATCCTGTGCTGAAGGGCAATTTCTTTTGAAGTGGTTTTGCCATTTTTCTGGATGTCCCATGTTGGAATCCAGATTCCCTGAAGTCCTACGTCTTCTTCCTTAGTGTACACCTTGCCCAGAGCAGCACATGGGCTCCAATAACTTAAGGAGAAGCAGTGCAGGATATCAAAAGCTCATAAATATATAATCCAAGAATGAAAATAAGCATGTTTAAAACTTAAGAAAAATACAAATAATCTACTATTTTGCTCAATGATAAAAACACCTTGCACTTTGTACTAAAGCAGTACTTGGAGGAGGAACTTGGGGGTACAGGAGAGCAGTGAATGAAGAACAGTGCTCCCAGAAGTTAGCTGCGTGTCAAGGCCAGTGTCTCACATATGAGGAGGACCTGATAATGGCTATTTCTTGCCCACCAATACTTGTGCTCCCTGATGGAGTAAAATCCTCAACAACAGCATCAAGAAATCAGCCCTGACTTGAGTCACTGAAGCCCTGACTCTCAATATGATGGGCTGAGCCTGGAAGGTAATAAATTCAAATGAGGTCACAGGGAAGAGTCCTCATGATGGGGATCGTGCCCCAAGAGGAAGGGATAGCGAACCTCTGTAACTAGAAGATAGAGCACAAAGGCAACTGTTTGACAGCCAGGAAGGGGACACCCACCAGACCCTTTGATCTTAGATAACTCCCAGCCTCCAGACTTCGAAAGACATTCTTGTTGTTTTAAGTCCCTCAGTCTACAGTATTTTATAGCAACCTGAGTTTGGCCTGACAGTCTGCCTGAGTGGAGACTGCAGGGCACTCTGCTCCTCCAGGTGACAAAGCCCATGATGTTCTTATGGCCTCCTGCATCTGAAAAAGAGCAGTTCACAGAGGCGGCTTCCCACTAGCCACTGGAACCCCAGAGCAAAGATTAAGACCTCAGCTAGTCCTTCCACCAGCTCCTCTTCAAGTCTAAAATTTGGCCCTTGGCCTGTAAGCAGAGACACAGAAATTTTACTGACCTTTCAGCTATTAGCCATGGGTTGAAGGAGCCTATAGCCTCATGAGATATGATCCGTAGGAACTGCTCAAATCGGCTGCAGTAATCACCAATGCTGTGCCTCATCCTTGGTGGGACAAAGAGGGGAGTCCAGCCTTCTTTCTGATGCAGATCTTCTTCGGCGGAGGGAAAGGGAGCCTCCCTTTTCTCTGATTCCTCTTCTGTTACCCCACTTTCATCCAGTGAGCTGAGAACACAGAAGAAGGAAGGCATTTAAATGTAGGCAAGGGTGAGCTGATCCTGTACCATGATGGTTTGTCCTCCTAATACTGAACAAAACTCAGCATCCTACCATCACTGCCTACTTCTCTTCCTACCACACTAATCCTCAACACTGCAGGCATTCCTGCTTTGCAGATGAAATAAACCTCACACTAAGTGTCAGCACAATTTGTACATGACAGAGTGGAAGCTAGCTAAAGGCTGCCAGGTACTGGAGGCTTCCTTTCCATGCAAGTGTTCAATGCCTACACAGAACCACCGCTTTAGTGACCCATCAAAGTTTGCAAGAACTTGCTCCAAACAACTTCTGCCATATTCGAACTAAAGGGATTTAGAATTTAACTGCACCCAATGCCACCAACTAGCGATCATGATAGTGTCACTGCCACTTACTTGGCATTGCAGGGACTCTCTAGCAAGATGTTCACGGCTGGGCTCTTAGGAGTTGCTGTCTTAGTGATCTTGATTGGATGGGGAGCCAAAGGTCTCTCACTTATTGCTGGGTTGCTCTGGTCTAGAAAGGACAGACATAATTTAAAACGTGTCCCTCTTACGAGTATGGTAGCAGCTAATGAACTGTGAGGGACTCACAGCCATCTTCCTCGCACACTGACACAGGCCAGGGTTGGTATGGAGGGGCTTCAAACACAAAGGTGAATTTTCAAGTTGTAGAGAAACAAAACACTGCAGAGTCAGTGTTCAGAAACCAGCGCTGCTCCCTAGCTCCACGCCAGACTGCTTGCCTGGTCTGTGAAAGGCCTCAGGAGATAGCACTTTACTGCGATCCAGCTGCCAGTCAAGGAGTTTGAAGTCACGACATTTGATTTGAAGAAGGAGAAAGCCACTCAGACCTGAACACTTATTAGCAGATTTAACTTGTCTCTGGACATTGTTGCAAAAAACCTGCATGAGAGTCAACACACTAATTTATTAACTACAATTTGAAGGCCCAAGAGCTCTCCTGAGCTTCAGGTGATTTCTAGTTTTAAATGTGTTTCAAGTAGAAAAAAGAGACCCATCACTCAGGTAATGTTCCGGCAAGACACTTTCTCTGATGTACATACATTCTGGTGATGACACACTGTCAGGAACAAATACTGCCAAGGTCAGCTTTTGTAAAAATGTAACCACTACCGAGTAAAATCAATTTTCAGTTATTCACAGAGAGAAAAGGATTAGACACCACATGACCCTAAGATCACTTTAAGTTTAGTTCTGTAATGTACCTGAGCCAAAAAGCATGTTGCCTGGATTCCTACAGTGATCTCATGATGTTGGAAACATAAGTGTCCAACACTCATTTCAAGTTCTTAGTGTTCTAAAAAGCTCCTCTTTAAAAAAAAAAAAAAGACATTTAACTATATGTATATCTGTGTGTGGGTATGTGCACAGGAGTGTAGGTACCTGCAGAGACTGGAAGAGGGACCTGGATGCCCTGGAGCTATATTTACAAGCAGTTGAGAGCTGCCTGATGTGAGTGCTGGGAACGAACTCTGGTCCTTTGCAAGAGAAGTACGCTACTTTACATACTAAGCAATCTCTCCAGACCCTAAGAAGCTCCTCTGAAATGTAAATGCAGCCTCCACACAGAGATCTATATAGCTACTAATAAGTAAAGGTTGTCCTCTCAAAGGAAAAGACAGTAAGTCCCTTCTAAAACTGTCTTTCACAGCATGCAACCTAACTTTGTGGCCCATGACCAAACTTTCAGTATAACACATCCCTTTGCTCTGCCTCCAACTCAAAAAAAAAAAAAATGCTAAATGCCCATTGTCTGACTACACAGTCATTAGAAGGGTCCTTGCTGTACCTTAGCCCATTGTCTGACTACACAGTCATTAGAAGGGCCCTTGCTGTACCTTAGCCCATTGTCTGATGACACAGTCATTAGAAGGAAGGGTCCTTACTGTACCTTCAGTAGCCTCGATGGAGGCATGACGACTGACAAACTCTCTAAGCCTCAATGAACCTGGGGCTTAGTTGGGAAAGTTGAGACCCCTTGACAAACAGTTATAGCCTGCTGGAACAGGCTGTGGGGGTTCACAAGCAAGAACTGGACAAAGGGAGAGAGCTGTATAATAAAAGCTGGGTATCCCTAATTGCTTGAGACCAGAAATGTTTCAGATGTGCGAGCTGCTCAGATTTGGGGACATATGTATAAGCTTCATTAATTGAGTGTCTCCAATTGGAAAATCCAATCTCTTAAGACCCTGGAAGCACACTGGATCTTGGCATTTTTGTTTATGGTTGCTCAGCTGTGTAAGAAAAAGTACTGCACAGGTAGGATCACATGAGCCAGGCCCAGAAGAACAATTCAGTTACTAGCCCATGAGGTAGAAGCCAGGGGGTGTAACCATAAATAACAACAAAATGCACAAAAACTGCAGAAAACACAGAAGAGTACAGACATGTTCTGTTACATGCCCCATCTTTCAAAATTTAACATACAGAATATTTTTTAAAAAACAATGACACAAATTTGTATCTTAAAATAATTTCTATGTGACATAAGCTGGCATCAAGCACCAACTGCAGCTCCCTTCACATCTCTAGGTAAGTGTAATACTCACTGAATTTAAGTTCCATTAGGGGTAATGCTCAACCACATCTACTTTCTCATGAGAAGATAAACATGAGTCAAGCAGAATTTGATTAACGCTTCCCAGGCAAACTGTGACAGCAGCCTAGCAATTGCAGCCACAATGTAAATGTAAACTTGAAAAGCAAAGAGAAAAACAAGTTTCTTTCTTCAAATGGAGTGAGAACAAGTGACAATCACCAGCCTTTTCCTCAGACCACAAACTTTTATCTAAGATAGACCATAATGCTAAACGTTAAAGCTAAGACAAACAAACTATAAAGTTTCTAGAAGAAAACCATATCCTCTCACCTCACTGGCAGGCAAAGGTTTCCTGGGCCACAAAATAATAATAATAATAATAATAATAATAATAATAATAATAATAATAATAACAACAACAACAACAACAGTAATAATACACAAAGTTGACTGAGGTTTTATCAGAATTAAAACTTTAACATCATTGGGAGAGGAAGTAGTTAAGCCATACACAAGAAACTCGTATCTGCAAAACAACCAATTGAGTAGAGTGGTAGCTGCCAGCAAGTGGTAGTGTGTGTGTGTGTGGGGGGGGGGGGCTGGAAATAACAATTGATGCATACAGAGGGTTGTTCTGGGGTGTGTGAAAATACATGTTTTGGTTTGTTTTTTGTTTTTGTTTTTGTTTTTTGGAGACAGGGTTTCTCTGTGGCTTTGGAGGCTGTCCTGGAACTTGCTCTTGTAGACCAGGCTGGTCTTGAACTCACAGAAATCCACCTGCCTCTGCCTCCCAAGTGCTGGGACTAGAGGCATGCGCCACCAGTGCCCGGTAAAAATAAATGTTTTGTAATTGAGAAAGTAGCAATGAACACTGGTCAGACAACTATGTGAATATAGCAGTTACTTAAAAAAAAAAAAAAAAAAAAAAAAAAAAAAAAAAAACAGAAAGGCAGTGCTGAGACAATAGCTCAGATGTACAGTGTCTGCTGAGCATATGCAAGGTACTGGGTTCGATCCTCAGCACTGCAAAATACAAAAAAACAGAAACAAACCAACCCAAACATATTTGACAAGAACTTATGCCTAGTACACACAAATATTCTGTATAATTAAAAAATAAAAGGACAACCCAATTTAAAAAAAAGACAAAAAGATTTTGGACATCTCATAAAGAATTATATAGCACCAACTACTAAGCGCTTGAAAAGGTTCAGAGTGCTACTTATCAAGAAGGAGGAATTGCCAGGCGGTGGAGGCACATGCCTTTAATCCCAGCACTTCTGGGAGGCAGAAACAGGTGGATGTCTGTGAGTTTGAGGCCAGCCTGGTCTACAAACTGAGTTCCACAATAGCCAGGACTGTTAAACAAAGAAACTTGTCTCAACCCCCGACCCCCCCCCAAAAAAAAAAGAAGGAAGGAAGGAAGAAAGGTAGGAAGGAAGGAAGGAAGGAAGGAAGGAAGGAAGGAAGGAAGGAAGAAAGAAGAAAGAAAGAAAGAAAGAAAGAAAGAAAGAAAGAAAGAAAGAAAGAAAGAAAGAAAGAAAAGAAATAGAAATTTAGGGGCTGGAGAGATGGGTCAGTGGTTTAGAGCATACACTGGTCTTGCAGAGAATCTGAGTTCAGTTTCCAGCACATCTGACAGTTCCCAACCACTTGCATATCTAGCTCAGGGAGAAAATCCAATACCTTTGTGCACTGCCACAGGCACAGACCCATCACTAAAAATAATAATAAAGCTTTAAAAATATTAGAAGGTGAAACTAAAATACCATGAGATACCAATTCCCCTGCCAGATTCATTATTCGAACACAATGTAAAACTGACACCGCCAGAGGCAAACAAGGGCAACTCAGTGGAGACAGGAGCAGACATGGCTCAGCCTCCTTGGCAGATATTTATAGTTTGTTACACCTAGCACATGACCTGGCAATACCTTAGGTATTTATCCAAGAGAAATAAAAACCAATGGTCCACACAAAGACTACATATTAATATGTTTACAAGAGATTTGAGACAGAGTTCGCGTGTAAGCAAGGCTAGCCTGGAATTCATATGCTACCCAGGACAGAACTCTTGATCTTCCTGCCTCAGCTTCAGATTACAGGAATCTGTCACCACGCTTGCATTTAAATTCATTAGTTACTTAAAAAAAAATTAGATGTATTTATTTTTTAATCGATGTAAGCTTTTGCCTGCCCATATGTGTGTACACCGTGTGCCTGCTGCCTAGGTGACTAGAAGATAGATCCAGATCCTCAGGATCTGGAGTTAGAGCCTACTGTCAGTCATCATGTGGGTGTTGGGAACTGAACCCAGGTAGTCTGCAAGAGCAATAAATACTCTTAACCACTGAGCCATCTTTCCAATGCCTTAGCTTAATTCTTAATAGTCCCAAACTAGAAGAAAACAAACATATATCCATCGGCAAACATGCAAACTAGATGTGGAATGTACATTCCAAGGAATACTACTCAGAAAGAAAGGAGAAGGGGAATAGAGAGGGGGTGACAGAGGACTAATTAGTAGGGTAAATGAACATTGAGATGTTTGCAATCAGTAGCTGTGTCATCTCCACTGCAGAAAGGACTTTAAGATCTTGTAATGGGTGGGGAGAGTAATCTGTATGTGTGATTTTCAGATTTCTTTATAATAGGCAAACAATGGGAGGCATGACCACAGGAGGAAAGGTGACTGACCACATAAGCAGAAACTGGGACAACTGTACAGAACAGACCCTCATCTGGAGCGGCCAGAAGGAACCAGCTCTACCAGCATTTTGACTTCTTTTCAAGACTCATTTCCAGCCTTCTGAGCTCTCAAGTTATAAGAGAATAAATCTATATTCTGATTCAATAATTTGTGGTGAGAAGTGTTCTAAGTGTTCTATTTGCTACAGTAGCAACAGGAAATAAGCAAAACCAGGCTATAACATGCTATGTTGACTGGAAGAGCCTAGACAAGAACACATTCTCCAGCAAGAGGCTGCACTTATTCAAACCTCTAGCTAGATTAGTCAACATGGCTGAGAAGCACAGTGTTGCCTAAAGGTAGGACATTGACTGGGAAGGACATGGGAAATTTCTGCAGCGATGGTGTGTGCTGCATCTAGACAGGAGTCTGGTAAGAAATAGATCCATTTGTCAAAACTCCTCAAATGACATGGTTGAGATCTGTGTGTTATATACAAACATTTTTCATTAATAAATTTGCATGTGGGGGGGGAGGGAGAAAGAGAGAGAGAGAGATGAAGGTATAAGAATGCAGGCACTGGCATGGTGTGGAGCATGTTTGGGGTCAGGACAAACTTAGGTGAGTGAGGACCCTCCACTGTTTGAACCAGGGAGGGGTCTCTTGTTGCCTATGACAGGCTAGCTGGCCCAGGAGCTCCTGTCAATTCTGCTTCAGCCTCTCACTAAGTCATCTCTCTATTTCTTACATGTAAATTTTAACTCAGAAAAACAAAAAAACATAAACAAACAAGAAACTCAAGCTGATGCTGCATATTTGGCAGAAAATGGACTGTTACCTGGCAGTTTACTTTGAAATGCGTAATAAGACCATCTGAAATGCAAAACTGAGATGAACTGAGGACAGAGGGTAAACAGACACGGTAACCTCAGAGCTACAAGGTGAGGATTTTGGTCATCACTGGGCAGATTTTCTCAGCCTTTGAAATTTTTCAGAGTAAAATATTGAGGGTGGGGTTGGGGAGAAACACCTACCATTTCTTTCTTCGTGCATCCATAAATGAGGGTCAGCATATACAATTTTATTATATCTTTGGCGAACTGTCTCCTGGTATTTCTTTAAAAAAGAAAGTTTAATTTATGAGAAAAGTAAGTTTCATTATAAGCCAGAAAGTAGTAAGTGTGGAAACAGCTCAGCAGAAGGACACTGATTAGAACAGGGGTCTGCTGAGCAGCTCACCAGAGAAGCCTAGGAGAAAGTGTAACTAACATGACTGCAACCTCAGACAGCTTGTCCCCTAGAGCTTGCTGTGATGACAGACACAGGTCCCCTGTCCACCTATGGACCACCTGTATTTACATCTTCATTAGGTTTGTGTTTCAACAGACTTGGCTATTTCTATTGCGTAGAACAGCTCAGGTCTAGGCAGTTACCCCCAATAGAGGGAAAGTGGTTTAAAGAATAGGACAAACAGTGTGTCTTTAAATTTTCAGAAACCAACCAAAAATTACCTTCCTTTTAAATTCCTATTTAGCAATGAGGAAGAACTGAGCTAATCATGATACAACTAAAACAAAAGTGCTGAGAGTGGGGTCCACCCTGGATAGGGCATCCTGGCTCTCTCTGCAGTTTTTATGACCTTGAGCACACCATTTGACCACTGGGTTTTGATTTCCTGTTCTTGAACAATTCAGTAGGATGGTTCATGTCTGAGGTCTAAAAGTTTGTAAGAAAAAGGAGTCATTATAATAGTAGTAGTCTGGAAACTAAAGATGATGAAGACATCTGTGATATGACAGGGTCACTACAGCAAGCTAGAAGAGGCAGCTGAAAAGTGTCTATAAACGATGGATACAGGGCTGGAGAAATGGCTTAGCGGTTAAAAGCACTGACTGCTCTTCCAGAGGTCCTGAGTTCAATTCCCAGCAACCACATGGTGGCTCACAACCATCCATTATAAGATCTGGTGCCCTCTTCTGGTGTTCAAATATACACGGAAGCAGAATGTTGTATACATAATAAATAAATAAAATCTAAAAAAAAAAGATGGATGCAAAAGTCAATGGTCCAAACTGTGGGACCAAGTCCCATAATCTATGTTTTTGGAATTACAAGTCACTGTTAACAGGGTGAAAACAGTATAGACCACTTGAGTTATGTGTCGGATAGTTTGCTAAATAAATACTTTATATCTTCTATTCTCAAAAACCCTACTTATTAGGCAGGGTAAGCGACCGAACCGATCCAAGGTTCATTTAGTTGGCAAGAGAGCTTGGATTTAAAAGTAGGACCCTGCGGCTCTGCCACATTGAGTGTCAGCATGATCAGGAGCAGAGGTGAACCCCCACTGGCAAAACAGACCAGCAGACCCAGACCTTACTTCCATTTCCTCCATCCGGAGCATCATGGTCTCTAGATTGGGGCTATCCTTGTTGTCCCCCAATGTGGCTGAAGTTTCTAACCCCAAGTTCTTATCATGAGTCATGGCCCAGAGTTCATGAGCAGCATCTTCCAGACAGTCATCCAGATGATGAATATTCCTGGACCCATAACTGATGCCTGAAGCCTACAAAATGAAGAAAGAAAGGGTGAAAAGGTAATATAAAGAGAACTGAAAAATTAAAGACTATTGTTGATCATTATAACCACAAAGCATAGTGTTCCAGCTGGCAGAGATCCCATGCCAGAACAAACTTCTCAGTCAGTATGTAACAAAAGCACCAGCCAATACAATTCTTATCGGTCCCTTAAGAGATTACACTAACTTAGAAGTGCCTTTATTGCAGCTTAACCAGCTATTTCATCTGCCTTGCTGACTAGACATATCTCTTCTGCCACATTTAGGGGAATGTATCATATTTTATACATCATGCATTCTAGATGGCATGTCTTTTCTTTTGGTTCATGCCCTTATAAAAGCCTCACAGCACTACAAAGTTCAGGGTTCTTTTCTTTGCTTGAGGCTCTTGTTATGATTTAAGAGGACTTTACCATTCTCTCCTGACTTTGTGTGCTTTAAATTAACAAAGTACTTTATAGTTTGCAAAGCATTTCTCCATGCTTACTTTTCTTCCTTCCTTTCTTTCTTCTTCCTTTTTTTTTTTTTTTTTTTTTTTTTTTTTGAGACAGGGCCTCTACATAGTCCTGGAACTCACTTTGTAGACCAGGCTGGCCTCAGAGATCCACCTGCCTCTGCCTCCCAAGTGCTAGTATTAAAGGCTTCTATCACCACACCCATCTATTTTCTTGATCCTAAGAGGGCCTGGCTCTGCCCTTCAACTTTGGACAAGTTTATTCAGCCTCTCTGGGCTTGTCTTCTTCCTTGTCTTTTGTTTTTTTTGAGACAGGGTTTCTCTGTGTAGTCCTGGCTGTCCTGGAACTCACTCTGTATACCAGGCTGGCCTCAAACACTTAATTTTTAAAAAAATATTTTAATTAAAATAATTACATAACTTGTCCCCTTCCCTTTCCTCCATCCAATCCCTCCCATGCCCCTCCTCTTACTCTCTCTCAAAGTGCTAGCCTCTGTTTCTTTATTAATGTTTTAAACACACACACACACACACACACACACACACACCTATATAAACACAACTCGTTGAAGACACTTAGTGTTGCTTGTGTGTGCACAATTTCAGGGCTGACCACTTTGTGCTGGGATAATTAATTAGGGGGCTCATCCCTGGGAAAGACTAGATTGCCCCCTCTCAGCAGTTATTAGTTGCCTGTTTGATTATTGATGTACAATCTGGAAAATTCCTTGCAATGCGAGTGTTTCCAACAACCCAGAATTCTAAACAAGAGATGGGTTTTATCTTTCAAACTATTGTATTAAAGACAATTTAAGGCCTACTAAGTAATTTGCACATAAAAAGCCTGTTTTATTCAAAGCATTTATATGTCTGTTTTACTGTATTAGTAATCCATTTCATTTTCCTTTCATACTGAAATGCTTTATGGAGCTGCTTTCCTAAGTTATAAGCTAGCCCATCACTTGTTGGGAGTCTAAAAGGGAGCTTTTAGTGGCCATGATGCACAAAAAAACACTAAGCCATCATACACCTGAGACTATAATGAACAATGGAGGCTTAGTTCCAGTCTTAGCAGCCTGACCTCACATGGGACTCCAACACAAAATAACAACACAAAAAGAATGGCAACAATGAAGATACAGCTAAAATCCTGCTTAACTGTTACATTAGTTGAACAATCTTGACCTAACAGTCTTCTTGCTCCCGGCCACTGGGCTATTGAATCTTCACTCCTGCTTCCTTCTACCTCCTTTATTCTCTGCCCTTTATTTGTTTGGAGCAATTACAGCAGCAAGCACCTTTTTTTTTCAACTTTTAGAAGATTAAAGGAATGCAACTTGTACCTTCTACTCCAAAGTCCCTAGGGCCAGGCAGAAGGGACAGCCCCCTACACATTAAAAGCAAATCCTCCAGAGGAAGATCAGCCTGAACAACAACAAAGGAGGTTTTCATTTAACCTCAAATGCTTTCATTTCTTTCTTGGACCTTCTTTCCTTTCTTTTAGACCAGACATGATCATGTACTAGGTGCACAAAACTTGCTTGCTTAACAAAAACATCAGACCCTAAAAAGAAAGGAAATTAGGCCCCCAATGAGCCAAAGTAGGCTGGATGAAAAAGAAATGAGGGAGCTACTCTTCTGCTCAGGCCATCAACATTCAGGGCCACACTTTATCTACACTCTGTCATTACAGGAGAGATAAAAGTGCACCAACAAAAGCCTGCAGCTCTGGAGATGTCTGTGAGCTGCTTACAAGGCCCATTCAGAGACAGAAGCAAATATACACTCTAAGAATTAACATGCTACATATGAAAAAGAATTTGTACTCTCCTTGAGTAGGATAACGTGATGTTTGCTAAGTAATCTGCATATCACTTTCCTTTGACTGGAGACATGATCATGTAATAATATCAGAATCCCAACGCCACACACCTGCTCTGCAGGCTGGGATGCTGCTGCTGTTGCTGCTGCTGCTGTTGCTGCTGTTGTTGCTGCTGCTGTTGTTGCTGCTGCTGCTGTTGCTGCTGCTGCACTTGGTGACGAACGATCCTTCAAAAGACTATTTGCTTCCACAGAAGAATTAACTCTCTATTAAAATGGACAAATGCATTCACGGATTATAAAAATTCACAACTCAGAACAAATAAGCAGAATATTGCAGAATAACCTGTGTGGAACTATTCATCAGCTCTAGATACAGTAGGCTTCTTGCAGCAATCAAAGCACCCAGTCCTCATGAAAATAAATGCCATGTGTTGTTCTCAGTGCTCCAGACATATTTTTAAGCTCTCAACTTTGTAAACACTGCCAGAGTAGCTAAATACCGCTTTGCAAGTCATTCAACTTGTCTGTTCTATACTTTTCTCAAATGAGGAGACTACACAACTCCATCTCTAGGAGCCCTCTGAGATTAATAATCCTAGAATTTCCATGGACTCTAATAGCCTAACACTTCTTAGAATGCCATTCAATCAATTAATGTCATAATATTCTTACATGACCTCATCTATAAGCATGAAAACAAGATGGCTTCTATTTCCAGGGTGAATCCATCAGGTGTCACTATTGAATCCCTACTGCTTACAGGAGGGTGACATAAAATTGTGGTATGCTCCAAGTCATATCATCTTTGAGAAACTTCTAGTTTGTGCAGAGAAGTGTCCCAAATCTCTCTCTTCTGTTGTAAAATAGCCAATCATTCTAAGTTACCAAGGTCACGGAGACCAGTATCCAGGGGAAAATTAAGTGAATACCATCCTTATCAATAGATTGATTTGGGAAGAATGGAAAATTCACTCTAAACTTTTTCCCCAAGTTAAATAAAATGCCACCCTTCTTAAAAGTAGTGCTGGCTTCTCTTCCCTTTCCTATACGCTCGCTTCCCACTCCACACACACCCACACAGAGGACATGAGGATAGTGGATACTATGTGGTGGTCTGGAGGTTGTGAAGGAACCCACCAGTGAAATCCTGCTCTGTATTACAGGCTGCCAGCACCAAAGAGACGCCTGGCCCTCTAAAAGAGGGTCAGTGTGACCTATGTAATAACTTTTCATTTCAGAACTGTGAAAGGCAAGCAAATGAGATGAACCAGTTACCTGGGCCTTGATCAAGAGGGGCTTCAACCGCTCCAGCACTGCTTCTTCTACCTTGTCAGCTAACTGGGCGGCAGACACACTGTTTAGAAGTAAAGTTGAAAAATCAGTGGTCAGAATGTCCTATTGTGCATATTTATGTAACTCCTCCAGGTGAAGGCAAACCCACAATGCTCCTCCAACTGCAATGGCCACATGCATGGGGTGTTAAGGTAGATATAGATTCAATTGCTCTGAGTGAGACCAAAACCCCACCCTTCTCTTTTTCTCTCTCTCTCCCTCCCCCGACCCTGCTTACAGATCAGCATGTAGCACCACACCTGCCTGTTGCCATGTTTTCTACCATGATGATAATGGACTAAGCCTTTGAAACTGTAAGCCAGGCCCCAGTTAAATGCTTTCTTTTATATGAGTTACATTGCTCATGTTATCTCTTCACAGCAACAGACTTCGCAGTGACTAAGACAGAAACCAAAACATACAGAAGCATACAACCCAGAAAATTCACTATGGGAACTTACTACAGTGAAATAAAACCACATCACATGATACATGTATGTTTATACAATCTTTAGTTATAATAATGCCATGCTAATGACAACTCAGATGTCCCTCGGTTGTTTACTAAGATGAGTGGTTAAACTCTGAAATCCAACTCACCAACAGAAAGAACGAATGAATAATATATGCAGTGACCAGAATGACTCTTTAGAGAACTACTTCAGGAAAAAAAGGTCAGTTCTAGGGCAGGTGAGATGGCTCAGCAGCTAAAGTCATTTGCTGTCAAGCCTGAGGACCAGAGTTTGATTCCCATAGTTGAATAAGAGAACTGACTTCTGCAAGTGGGCCTCTGACCACCATATATATGTACACTATGTACACTATGGTACAATAATTCCCACCCGCTGGAATAAGCAAAACTTTAAAAAGCCAATTCCAGAAAGTTATACATTGTAGAAATAAGTCTTGAAACAAATTATAAAAAGGGAAAGCAGATTAGTGGCTACCATGTTTACTGAATCAAAAGGTGGCTGGGGCAGCAGAGAAGTATGTATGGCTATAAAAGGCAACATGAGGGACGTCATGGTGATGGCGTGTTCATGACTGCAGCAATGCTAGCTAATCACGTGTACTCTACACCCTGGCTATATATAGTCAGCACTTTAAGATAGTAAACTAGGTAACTAAAAAATTATTTCCCAAGATTTTTTCTGTATTATTACAACTTTGTATAATTATCTAATAATAAAAAGTTTAATATTAACAAAATATCTGCTAAAAATCATTTCCAAATAAGAATTCCATAATAAGACTAATAATGGGTATACAAAATTAGCAAATATAAGCATAGAACAGACATTTTTAGATTTGAACTGTCTGGAAAAAAAGACTCCTTTCCCTCCAATTAATTATTACTATTATTTTTTTGAGACAAGGTCAAGCTACTGTAAAATGGGTTGGCCTCATGGCAATCCTCCTGCCTCAGTCTTCCAAGTGCTGGGATCACAGGCATATACCATGCCTAGCTCATCCTCTCTAAGAAGCTAAATTAGAGGACATGGCATAATGGCCCCAGAAGGGGGTGAAGGAAGGCCATTTTGCCATCACTGAGGTGGCTGGGGTGGTTTGAATGATAATGGTCCCCATAGGCTCACATGTTTGAATACTTGCTCACCAGTTGGTAGAACTGTTCTGTTTGGGAAGGATTAGGAGGTGTGTCCTTGTTGCAGGAGGTGTGTCACTGGACAAGGACTTTGAGGTATCAAAGCCATTCTCAATGTATGTGTCTTTCTCTGCCTCTGACTTGTGGAACAAGATGTGAGTTCTTAGCCATTCCTTCATGCTGCCATCATGTCTAATTTTTGGAAACTGTAAGCTTTCTTTTATAAATTGCCTTGTTCACGGTGTTTTATTATCGCAATAGAAAAGTAACTAAGACTGTGGTGACCTGAGAATACATCAATACTCACAAAGGTATCCACAGAGTGGGCTTCAGGAAGTGTGCCCCTTGGACACTCAAGGAAATATGAAATCTGCCACAAAGGATGGGGACTCCAGATGAGCATGCTGATAGCATGCTCAACAAAGTCACCTAGGTCAAATTATAGTTCCTATTATATCTGCATGCATTTGTCCAGAATACGAGGATGGGGAGTCACCAAACAAGCTCTGTAATTTGGTAATCTATATCCTTGTTATCACATTCAAAACCCTACAGAAAACAAAACAAAAAACACTAACAACCAAACCAGCCCCCTTCGTGCCCCCCAAACCTATAGACACTCAATGTGGATGAGAACTATCTGCAGGATGTAAAGCTATAAAATTGCAATTTAAAAAAAGAGGTTAAATTAGGCTGTGCTTCATCAAACCAAGCACACAAACAGAAAGAGGACATAACAAGGAAATTCATGTAAGCATGCCCAGCCTAGACACTTGTCTTTCCTGATGCTGATGAAGTGCTGATCCTCTGGGCTCTGTCTGCTGAGGGTCTTCACCTCACCCCATAGACTGCCCAGAGGAGCTGAGAAAACAGAGCACAAACAGGCAGCTCACTCTCCAGACAAGGCTTCCAGAAGTCCAGTAGACCTAGTTGCCCTACAGCCCTGAGGTGGTAAAACCTATCTTGTCTGTCATGACTCACTCATGCTCTTGCTCTTGCTCTTTGATGCCTGGGATGGGGTTCTTGAATACTCGGAGGAAAGCTTTAAAGTCAGGTGATGGTTCAGATTCTGCAACCTATTCTCCTGAGTCTTCTCTAACATTAGTAAAACTGCCCTTCCGGTGTTCTTCTGTTTCCAAAATTAAGGTTGTTGGCAGAAATGCATACATTAGTAGTAGATTTGTGAACAAGGGTAATGAAAAGATTAAGCCAGGAATCAGGACAGTAGGTATCACTAGGGAGAAGAGGGTATAGCTTCTACAACAGTATTACCTGGTTTGAGAGGCAATGCACAGGTGTTCATTTATAATATTCTGAACCTTACACACGAATTTAGTGTGTTTTTAGATGCTATGCTACACTTATTCTTTTTTTCAGAAAAAAATATACACAAAGGAATAAATGAGATGCGAAAAGATAAGTGGGTAAGAGTCACAGGCAATCAACCTTATACTACCTAGGGATGAGCAAGGCAGAGTCCCTCCAAGAGCTGTGACCACCCCATCATAGAGGTACGTATACACACACATGCTGGCCACTTCTGGGAGACAGTAGAAGTCTGGAACTATCAGCTATGTGTATAGGGGGAATCCTTCAAATCCTAACATTCTGTGAGTCTATAACTGAAATCTTAACCTTGGTCACCTTGGTCTCTAATGAATTAACTAGAGCCCTGTAACTGGGACTGAATGCCATCACTAATGGTGATAAAATGTACAGATGTTTCAGTCAGTGCTTTGTTCATTTGACTACAGGGTGAATGATTAACAGAGCTGGAAAAATGAGTCACCTGTGGCAGTGACATCAGCCCCATTACATCTCAAGCATATTTCTTCACTGCCTGTTAGGTGGCAGCACTCTTAGTGGATGAATGGGGGAAGTAACCTCATCTGAAAGCCTCAGACCACATTCAGGCTAACGTGAGACAAAAGCATCCACACACTCATCATTCACACACATCACACACATCTGCTCACCCTCTGCCCTCAGGAAGACCGGCATCCACCTAGTGCATTGCCTTGGGATGCACTGCAGCAAACAAGAAGCAAACACAGACCTCTTCCCAGATCATATATGGCTTTGCAGTTCTTCACACTCTACACACTCCCAAGAAACTGTGGTGTAGTAGTGTGCATGGAAACAAGCAAATGCTCATTCATTCCGTTACTCAATTTGGGAATGAGGTGAGGTTGGCTGTTCAAACTATAAGAATCAATTAAAAAAAAAGACACATACCCTATCACTCCCCAGTAGCAAACATATACCTTAATTTTTGAAGTCTATCCATTTCTTCAGCTTTCAGTTGAGCCAGCTCCTTTGTTCTTCTAGAAGTCTCAGCCTCAAGCCAGTCAAGTCTAGAAGGAGGTAAAGTCATGTCAGCTCTCCTTAGGGCAGAGTCAGGACTTCCTTGGCTTCTATCTTTGGCTCTACCAC
Source organism: Cricetulus griseus (assembly GCF_003668045.3). NCBI lineage: Eukaryota > Metazoa > Chordata > Mammalia > Rodentia > Cricetidae > Cricetulus > Cricetulus griseus. The sequence goes on from NC_048600.1 coordinate 86,014,361, forward strand.
AGGCTTGTCGGTAGCTTTCCGGTTTTAAGAAGGCAGAAAGCCAGTGAGTAGAAGTGAGACTGACGTCAACAATCCTGACTCACTGTGGAAGGAGTGAGATGATACAGAACAAACCTGCCTTCTTGTTTACCTCAGAAACAAATATTTACCTCTGTTTTTGCATTCTTAACATTTCCTTGGCTTCCAATTCTTCTGGTTCTTTCAATCTTTTGGAAAACTGAGCATCTGGCCAAGAAAGCCTAACAGACAGTAAAAGAGTCAGGGTAACCATGCCTCAATGCCTTAGGGCATCATCACAGAAACAGAGCAGAAATGAGCCCCTTCCCCCAGCCCACACCAATGCTGGCTCTATGAAAGGATTAAAAATACAATGTATCCTCTGTGTACCCATGAAAGCTTCCATAGTGTGTCCCTACAAAAGGACATTTATACACAATTAGTACAGACACAGGAAGCTGTAGATGAAAAAACCAACCACCACTGTTCTCAGGACAGGTTACTTGTTTAGACAAATAAAAACAAAAGGGAAAGTTAACTCTAAACAATTTTATTGTATGTCTATATAAAGAACTTTGATTCTTCTGGTTCAGTATATGTGAATATCACCAAATTCTCTAACAACCCACTCTTTTTTAAGGGCTGAAGATAGAGCTCTACTAGAGTACAGTGTACTTTACATACACTGGAGCTGTGCTGTACTCCTGAGCTACCCCCTGGCCCTAATACCCATTTTCATTTTTGCTTTCCCATAACTGCCAGGATAATTTCAGCCAAACAAATGCAGAGCAAGCTGTTTTCACTGCTGTCTTCCTTTGGAACGTTCTCATTACACCCCTCACATTTATTCCTGCCTGTGCTAGTCCTGGTTTCATTCCTACCTCCCTGCATGAAGCTTCATTCTCTGCAGCAAGAGGTAAACACTCCCCGCCCTGAACTTGCCCAGATCTTAGGGTGTATACCATGTTCTACCTTAAATCACAGCTAATTACATCTATTTTCCACTGGCAGAAAATAAGAAGGACTGGGATTATGGTCTTATTTGCTCTTTCTTTAAAAAGTGCAGAGTGCACAACAGTGCCATTTACAAATTGGCAAATGACATACATGAAAATTTTCAATGAATGATATAAGAAAGAATAAAAGAGTGGTGGGCCTCTGGTAAGCTGGAGAGTGTAATAGGAAAGTTCAGGAACCTAATTTTAAATAATCATCTTTAGACACAGGGGAGATAAGAAGAGCTTTGCTTCCAAGTCTATATATAAAAGGTGCCCTTTAATTCCGAAAAATGCTAATACAAACCTGGCTGTTTCTTTCTCGGAAGCACCTCCCAACTGACTTCCCCCAGTGGTATCCTCTCGCTGGAGGGACTGTTCCTTTGTAGCACCTCTGGGACTGGACTTCACCTTTAGCCACGCAGCACTGCACCAAATGGAAAAGCATGCCTTTTGCAATCATTTGTCCACTTCTTGTGACTCATCCTAAGAGCACCACAGCAATGCTGATCTATAGCTCAGTGCCTGGTGCCTGATGGCAAAATGAATGTGAAGGAGAGAGATCCTCTAGCTCTCATGCCCAATGTCAAAGGGCATCCCGTTGTCTCAAAGAAGCAGTCACTATTTTAATTTAAAAAAAAAATCTGTCACAGAATAAAGAATGTACTTCAACAAAACCTGCTTTAAATATGAGTCTAAGTACCTGTGTTAGGTCTCACACAGCACTGTGAGCCAGGAAGCCTTATCTGCCCCATGTCTCCACCCACCACACATACTGTTTAAAGCAGTGATTCCCAACCTCCCCAAATGCTGCAACCCTTTAATAAAGTTCTTCATGCTGTGGTGATCCCCAACCCTAAAATTATTTTCATTGCTACTTCATAACTGTAATTTTGCTACTGTAATAAATTGTATCATAATCTGGGTGGTAGTAGCACACACCTTTAATCCCAGCACTTGAGAAGAAGGTGGACCTCAGTGAGTTCAAGGCCATCCTGGTCTAAAAAGTAAGTTCCAGGACAGCCAAACTGTTAAACAGAAAAACCCTGTCTTGAAAAACCAAAACTAAAATAAAATAAAATGGTAATGTAAATATCTGGTATGCAGGATATCTGATATGTGACTCCTATGAAAAGAGTTGTTGACCCCCCCAAAGAAGTTGAGACGCACAAGTTGAGAACCACTGGTCTAGAAGATAGTATATTGTGCACTTGGTTAGCAGCACAGACTTCAACCTGTTGATGTATTATATTACCAACTCAATTCACATCCCTGTGTTGACATGTATAAAACAAAGAAATCAGAACAAAGTCATGAAAACAAAAACACACAATCAGCCAGATGATGGTGGCGCATGCCTTTAATCCCAGCACTAGGGAGGCAGAGGCAGGTCGCTCTCTGTGAATTCAAGGCCAGCCTGATCTACAGAGTTCCAGAACAGGCTCCAAAGCTACACAGAGAAACTGTCTCGAAAAACAAAACTAAACAAGACATAAGAGATACAGTGTCCCGCCTTGAGTAGTAAGCACAATCTACTCACAGAGCAGACAACAGTCACAATCCTTCCTACAATGACCCTACCACTGAGCACTGAGATACTCCACCCACAGACAAAAAGGAACCAACAGGCTTCTAGACAAAAAACTCATGTATCAATCAAATAAGCGTTTCTGCCCAATGGGAAGAATGAAGCTTCATTTGCTTTAATGTGTGTCATCTGTGGAAGAAAAACAAGGCCAATCAAACTCATACTCCTTGAATTTTTGCATACCATTTAGGAGACGCTGGTGGGGACGTGGGGTTTGGAGGTATCCAAGGAGCCCTGTGATCTTTCACAGGCTGTCGGTTCATTTTTAATCTGGATGCCACTGTTGTCTGTTGCAACCTGCTTTTGCTGTAAGATTGGTTTGGTCTATTTCTTTCAGATATGTGTAGTCCCTATAAAAAGTAAACATATATTACAAAGCCAAATAAGTATCAAAGACACTCAGCCTCTGACTCACAGGAAGCTACAAGTGCCTCTTTGCATTCATTCTAAAAGCTAACAGAAAGCACTCTGAGGGCAATGTGAGAAGCATATAAATCACACTGAAGTAAACCTGGGCAAGGGGGCTTTTCCATATATATATAATTTATTATCTTTTTCTTTAAATAAATCTCCCCTTTTAAAAATCCGTTTGTTTAAAAATCCAGGTAAATTATAAAATATTCTTGGCTAAAATATTTAACCTTTTGAACCTTAGTCTAACTACAATGAATCACACAATTTCAAATACTACTGGGCATGAGGCTGAGATGAGCCTCCAAGTAGAATTCCTTCTGATAAACTCAATCCTGACTTACTAGTACCTCATTACAAGTTTATTTGGGACGAAATAAAGACTTGATGCCAGCCCACGACCTGTCAGTAACTGATTATGCTGATTAGTGTTTTGTCATCTTGACACAAACTAGAGTCCTCTGCAAAGACAGAACTTCAAATGAGAAAGTACCTCCATCATATTGGCTTGTAGGCAAGTCTACAGAGCATTCTCTTGATTAATGAGTGATGTGAAAGAAGTCAGATCACTGTATTCAATACCATTTCTAGGAATATAGGTTGCATAACAAAGTAGGCTAGGCAATTCATGAGGAGCAAGTCAGTAAGAAGCACTCCTCCATGGCCCCTGCTTCAGTTCCTGCCTTCAGTTTCCTACCTCAAACTCCTGCCCTGGCCAAAAAACAAACAAACAAAAAACCCATTTCCTGGGGCTGGAGAGATGGCTCAGTGGTTAAGAACTCTGACTGTTCTTCCAGAGGTCCTGAGTTCAATTCCCAGCAACCACATGGTGGCTCACAACCACCCTAAATGAGATCTGGTGTCCTTTGCTGGCATGCAGGCACAAGACTGCATACATAATAAATAAATAAAATCTTTACAAAAAAAAATTCCTCCCCAATTTGGTGTATTTTCACAGCAACAGAAAGGAAACCAAGACACTAGAAAACTGACAAATTTCTGTTTCCAAGGTCATGTGACAATACCCAGGCATGCTACAGAAGAAGCCTCTGGATAGCACTACTGAATAGCAGTCACAGCAGTAAGTACACTCGGACCAGTGGTGTTCATCTGGCCAGTTTTCCACTATAGGACCATAAGAAAGCTTTTTGTTGTTATTAAAATTTTTAGTAATTAGTTAATTGTATATATATAGGTGTTTTACCCACATGTATATTTATGTATCACTTGTATGCCTGGTGCCCATGGAGGTCAGAAGAGAACACCAAATATCCTGGAATTGAAGTTACAGATGGTTGTGAGCCACCATGTGAGTGCTTGGAACCAAACCGGGGTTGGGGTTGGGGTTAGGGTTAGGGTTAGGGTTAGGGTTAGGGTTAGGGTTAGGGAAGGAAGTTTTAGATAGAAGGCTTAAATATAAGGTAGTTTCACATCACAAGCTAGCTCCCAAGCCATATTAAAAAGCACTCACTTCAAGTGGCCCTTTAATATCCACTGACTATTACGGATCAGTATCTATCTTTAGTAGAAACACAATCTTTTTTAAAAATTTATGTGTACATAAATTTTTTAAAAATTGGTTTTGCCTGCATGTATGACTCTGTGTACCACAGGTTTGGAGGGCTTGTGGAGGCCAGAAGAGGGCACTGGATCTCCAAGAACTGGAGTTACAGGTGGCTATGAGCCACTATAAGGGTGCTGGGAGCCTAATCTGGGTCTTCTAGAAGGGCAACAAGTGCTCTTAAAACCACTGAGCCATCTTCAGCCCCAGAACAGCATTCCCCACTAACTAACCACTCAGAACAGAATCTTAAATCCTCTCAACTGTCACACTTTCAAATTTTGAATTTTAAGACAAACTTCCTAATTACTACCATGGTATTGAATTAGTTAGGATCTTACTGAATCAGGGAAGGATAGAATGCTATATCCTATACTACCATTACAATCTAGAATTAAGCAAGTCAACTTAGATTGCTGGACTCAGGGTTGTGGTATCCATCTGCCCTCAAACAAATGCTGGTCCTACCCTTTAGTAGCTCAGATGAATATAAACGGGTCACAAGAAAGGAAAGACCATACCTGCTGTTGTAGTCTGGCTGGCTCCAGAGTATCTTTCTTCCTAAATGGCACATGCTCCATTGCAGTCTTCTTTCTTACTGCTCGTGTTTTTGCTGGGGTTAGTGCTTCATCCTTGACCCCTGTGCTATGGCCCAATATAAAAGGGGCTTCTTCTGGAAGAGTGTCCTCCTCTATGACACCAAGTTCACTCTCCAGTTTTTGGTTCACTGGAAGCTCCACATCAGGCTGACAGTCATCTACACAGAGATTTCAGAGGAGAAAGTCTACTTAGCCACACAGGTGGAATGACTGAATAGCACTTAGGTTCTAACCTCCAGCCTGGCTCTGTGAAAAGCATGGAGCTCTGTTGCCACACCCCCTGGCCCCTTACCAGTAACATCACAGCTGTAATTACCAATGGCCAGAACCCCCTCAAAGTCAGGAACCACATTTACTGATTTTCCAGTTCTTGTCTATGGTCCTAATTCTGCAATACATCTTGCTCCTACCCAGGTTGGCCTCTAACGTGTCTGTTGATTATTAGATACTCCCCAAACTGGCCCCTAGCTGATTGCAGTCACATTTCCACTGGGTTGCCAAATTGTCTGTGCTGGCTAGACTTATGTTAATTTGACACTAACTAAAGCCATTTGAAAGGAGGGAACCTCAACTGAAAGAAAAATATATCCATAAGGTCCAGCTGTAGGGTATTTTCTTAATTAGTGATTGATGGGGGAAGGTGCAGCCCATTGTGGGTAGTGCTATTCCTAGGCTGGTGGTCCTGAGTTCTATAAGGAAGCAGTTTAAGCAAGCCATGATGAGCAAACCAGGGAAGCAGCACCCTTCCCTAGCCTCTGTATCAGCTCCTGCCTCCAGGTTCCTGTCCTGTGTGAGTTCCTGCCCTCACTGATTTTGATAATGAACTGCTATATGAAACTGTGAGCAAAATAAACCCTTTCCTCCCCAATTTGCTTATGGTCTTGGTGTTTCATCATAGCAATAGTAACCTTAACTAAGACATTGTATTTCTAAAATGCAAATACTGGAGCCAGAGATAGTTCAGTGTCTAAAAGCACTTAGTGTTCTTGTACAGAACTTGGGTCCAGTCTCTAGCACCCACACAGTGACTTACAATCCTCCACCTTCTAAACTTCAAGAGCACTGCATGCAAGGGTGTGCAAATGTACATGGAGTCAAAAGACTTATCCACATAAAAATAAATGATAAAATATTTTATTTTGAGGGGCGTTGGTGGCGCACGCCTTTAATCCCAGCACTCGGGAGGCAGAGGCAGGTGGATCTCTGTGAGTTCCAGGCCAGCCTGGTCTACAGAGCAAGTTCCAGGATAGGCTCTAAAGCAATACAGAGAAACCCTGTCTCAAAAACAAAACAAAATTTATTTTACTTTTGTGGGTTTATTTCTTTCATGTGGATGAGTGCATTGCTTGCATATATGTCTGTGCACCATATGTCTGCCAGGTGCCCTCAGATCTCCTGGAACTGGAGTTACAATATAGCTGTGAGCTACCGTGTGGGTCCAGGGAACCAAACCCATATCCTCTGGAAGAGCGGCTAGTGCTCTTAACCACTAAGCCATCTCTCCAGCCTCAGATTAAAAACTTTTTAAAATGAAAACAGTTAAGATTTTTTTCTCTCAACATCTTAGAATCCCTATTTATACAGAATATAGTATGAACTGTATTCTGTACACCTGGCATCCAATTGGCAATTAAAAAGGAAATAAACCCTTGATAAAGGCCTATAAAGACAATTCAAGACAATCGGAATACAGACGAACTCTAATAAGACTGTTCAGTCAGGTTTCTACACGTAAAAGCAACATACAAAAGTCACAAAATAACTACTTAGGAAATGTAATAGGAAAAATGTCCCATTACCATGGGTAACAGAAACTGTAGTAGGGCTGGGTGATGTTCAGTGGTAGAGTGTCAGCATGAGTGAGGCCCTGGGTTCCAGTCCTGGAACCACAAACAACAAACACAAATACACAAACACAAAAACTCCAAGAATATGAAGAGGAAATCTAATGAAAAACTCATAGGAGTTTCACAGAAAACATTTCAAAGCTTTAATTTTATTTTTGCAGTGCTGGGACTATGTACTTGGCCATTGAAAAGGCACGAATGAAAATCTGCATCAAGTTTTAATTTACAAAAAAACTCAACATTTTAAAGATGTCAACTCTCCATCAAGTGATCTATAATTTCAAATCTATATTAAATTAAAATTAGTGTTTGTTTGTTTGTTTGTGCATGCGTGCGTGTATGTGTAGCTAAACAGATTGACCCAGCTGGGTGTGGTGGCACATGCCTTTATTCTCAGCATTCAGGAGGAGTTTAAGGCGAGTCTGGACAACATAGAAAGTCCCTGGTCAGCCAGGGCTACAATAGTAAGACTACCAAAAAACAAAACAAACATACAGACAAAGCCTAAACATATTGATCCTAAAATTCATATGAAGGGGCTGGAGGGTTAGCTTAGCATCTTAGAAGACCTAGGTTAGGTCCCCAGGACCCACAAAATGATTCATAACAATGTGTAACTCCAGTTTCAGGTGCCCTCTTCTGACCTCTGAGGGCACCAGGCATGCACATGCTACATATACATACTTGCAGGCAAAACACTCACACATAAAATAATACATCTAATTTTAAAAATAAAAGTCTAAGAATTAGCCCAACAAATTTGAATAACAACAACTAAATGGGGAGTGACGTGGAGGCAGGAATCTTTTTTGACCTGAGATGGGAATCTGAGCAAGAGCTGCAGTGGTCAAGGCTATGTGGAGAGGACACAGGGACCGACGGTACAGGATGGGAGTCACAGGATGGTTGTTACTGACCACAGACCAAATATCAGAGTGGAATCCATGCCCCACAATGAAAAGCACTTAGCTCACAAAAGCCTGAAGTCCTAAAACAATGCTTCTCAACCTGTGGGTCGTGACCCCTTTGGGGGTTCCACATCAGATACTTACATTACAATTCATAACAGTAGAAAAATTACAATTATGAAGTAGCAACAAAATAATTTTATGGGTGAGGGTCACCACAACACGAGGAACTGTGTTAATGGGTTGCAGCATTAGGAAGGTTGAGAACCACTGTCCTAAAGGAAGAAAATTTCAGAGCTTTAAGCAGAAAAAAAAATAGAAGACTATCATCATATCATCAGGACAGAAAAGACTTTCTTAAACTCAAATATGATATCAACTTATTAGGGTTTATTTACACTGAACTACGGCTTTTGATCAAAAGTCACCATAACAAATCAGTCAAATCTGGGAGGAGATCCCTGAAATACACGTAATTAACATGGGATCAATACTCAAATGGTATAAAGAACTTCTACAAATATATAAAGGAAATAAACAGCTCAACAGAGAAATGTTGAAAAGTATAAGAAACTACAATTTATGCAGAAAAACAAAAGGCCAATAAAAGCATGACAAGATGACAAACTTCATTCAGTAATCAGGAAAATCAAGCGATAAGCGAGCATTCACAGCCATTAGAATGGGAAAGTGAGAAGTACCATAACAGACACAAATGAGGAGTGAGGAAAGCCAGAAACCACGAGCACAGGAATAAACTGGTGAACTCCTCTGAAGAGTGGCTCCATCGATGGATGGATGGATCAATGCCCTTCAGTAAGGCTGAAGATGTGCAGTGCAGCAGCTGCATGACAGGAACACTCAGCCCAGGGAACTGACATATGTAAACCCAAAGAGAAGAGGCACAGGCTTCTACTTCACCCTGTCACTGTTTATAAAAGCAGAAACAGCCAGCAGCGTGGAGTGGTGACATCTGTGTATACTTGCAGCTACTCAGGAAGTGGAAGAGAGAAACTGGGAACAACCCGAGTGCTCATTAATAAGGATGAAGAGATGAAAATTTACTGTGGTTTATTCATAAGGGAGCCATACACAAAAGTTAAGAAAGTTTGAGTCCTCTGAGCTGGGGATGCAGCTTTTCCTAACGTGTTAGGCCCTGGGTTTAGACTCCTCACTCAGAAAAAATAGATTTCACCTATTCATATGAACAAGTCTACTAATTTAAATAATAGGGAAGCACACTACAGGCTGGTATATACTTGTATGTGATCACATGTATGAAGCAATATATTATGGTCATAATAATGAGAAGGTCAGACATAAAAACAGAACAGGCTCATAATGGTAACCTCTAGAAAGGGAAGGTAGAAAATGGAATGGGGGTAAATATTCAAGGGACTTTAACAATACTTGTTACAATTTTTGAAAAAAATTCCAGACTAAAATGTTTAAAACTGCATGTTTTAAAAAGATACATGGTATTTATTATTTTCATTTCTTTCTGTTTAGAATATTTAAGAGCAAAATGAAAGCTTTATTCAGATTCTTCCTTAGCAGCAATCAGTCAGGAACTGGATTCCCCCAACCACTGCTTTCCTCGGATGTTCACAAAGCTCTGTAAGTTACACAGCAAGGAATACAAACCAGAACAGAGGAATGCCAGGACTGACTCCTCAGTCTGCAGTGTAGTAACTCCCAAGATTACATCTATTGAAGCAATGCTGGCTGCTAGGTCCTGACACCTTTTCAGTTATGAATGGCATCAATCAGACTGCAAATGCAGTACAAATTCACAGGGAGCCGAGTCTGAAGACACTGCTGCCAGCAGAATGGCAGCCACCAGCCTTCCAGCTCCTTACAGCCTCGCACAGTACACTAATGCAATCAGTAGTCAGTAGCCACTAAGAATCAACAGCGCTAGCCAACAATTACTTAAAATCACGAGGCAGTTGATCCAATCATGCTCAATCATAAATCTCAAATGACACAGAGACAGTTTCCCTCCCTTGGGGCTCCCTGTGACATTTGGGAAGTATTGGGTAGGGACGAGGAACTCCAGAAAATTAGAATGAAGAATCAGGAAGAAGAATCATATCTAAAACAGAAACAGAAGCATGACCTTCTGACATATCATAAGAACAAGAAAAATAACACTGACGATTACCACATTGCTCTCCATGAGCTACCTATAGCCAAGCTTCATTGCACAGTAAAGGTGATAGTGTTGTGTGCCTCATGTTTGGTACAGAACTTTTTTTTTTTTTTTTAACAGAATTCACATCCATCTGAGTTCCACCATGCTACCTCCCAGAGCAGGCAGAACAGGTTTCCTAAGATTCTTCAGGTGAGGAAATAAATGAAGCATTTGCTCAAGGTCACAAAGAGAGTGAATGCGGAGCCAAGGCTCCTACTTTGCCTCCATGGCAATTTTATTTATTCCATCCTCCCCCACCCCCACCTCTAGATAGGGAAGTCGGGCTTCAGTTACAATCAAGCATGCCTATGTGATGAATTTCTTACACTATGGGCTTCAGAGAGCTTTTGGGTTGCTATTCACATATGGTTTCCTGGAGGTGGTGTTCCTCTTCCCACAATCCTGGTCTTAGGTATCTCCCATCTGGCTATTCACCTGTACCTGGTGTAAAATGTGAGTTTGGTGAGCAATCCCAGCAAGCCTAGGTTTAGAGCTGCAGGTTACAACCCAAGACCTACAACTGGTATCTCAAGTGGGGCAGTCTTCTGGAGCTGAGCCTTGCCTCTATAGGACCGGACCTGCCAGAACTGAGCTGATCTACACAACCCCCTCCACACACACTCTATGAACTGCTCCTCCTGTCATCACTTAGCACTCCACTGAGGATACAGGAGAAACACTAAGCTGCTCAGGGTCCACAGAAGAGCAGCAGATCAATGAACATACCAACAGAGATGAGACACTCATACAAGTTTCTGATCTCAAGAAAAGAAAAATGTTGACAGAGTAAATTACAACTAGGAGGAAAAAAACAACCAAACTTTGGCAAATGAAAAATACAAAATAAGGTCAAAGGAAATTCAACATGTCATTACTCTCAGTAAATCTAAGGTTAAATATAGAGATCTATAACAATGTTCAAAAAACCAACAATAGGGGCTGGAGAGATGGCTCAGTGGTTAAGGGCACTGGTTGTTCTTTCAGAGGTCCTGAGTTCGATTCCCAGCAACCATATGGTGGCTCACAACCATCTGTAATGAGATCTGGTGCCCTCTTCTGGCCTGGGTACATGCAGACTGAACACTGTATACATAATAAATAAATAAATCTTAAAAAAAAAAAAAAGCCAACAATAGCCTGGAGTGGTGACCTTTGCCTTTAATCCCAACACTCAGGATACAGAGGCAGACTGATCTCTGTGAGTTCGAGACCAGCCTGGTCTATTCAGTGAGACTCTGTCTTGGGGGATCCACTGCTCACTTCTACCCTCTATGGGTACTGCAATACACAATTAAAAACAAAAATAAAATCTTTTAAAGAAGTAGAAACATACAGGAGTCAGGGTGAGAGGGAAGAGGGCAAAGGGCATTTCTAAGGAGCAGTCACTCTGTTCTCAGTGCAGATAGTTCATAAAGTGCATGAGGTCTCTTTCCCGGCATGAGGTCAGCAGTAAGTTAACACTTTGTACACTTCTCTATCTGTTTTTCTGCTTCAATTTAAACAATGAAGACCAGAGCCAGTAAGACGGCTCAGAGGATAAAAAGGGATTGCTGTGCACTGACAACCTGAATTCAATCCCTGGAACCCACGGTAGATGGAGAGAATAGATCTCTCAAAGTGTCCTCTGACTTCCACACATACACCTATCACCCCTCCCTCCTAATTATAAATAGAACATTTTTTAGAAAGGAAAATTAGTTTATCAGCTTTACCCATAAATGTTTATAGATTACCTCATCTATCTGGAAAATAAAAAAAGCAATAAAACCCTTATTTCATCAAATCTAAAGCATCATTTTATAACACACATCACTACTCTGAGTCATTAGGAATTTTACATACTGAAAATTTTAAGTGTTACAATTAATTACCAGACACATCCCTTAGCAGGATATTGTGGTTCATATCTGTAATCCTAGCACCAAGAGGCCTAAGACACAAGGTTTTCAAAGTTACAGGTCAGCCTCAGTTATAAGGCTTGCTGGGCTGCCAAGCAAGATGGGCAGGATGGCTCTACCTCAGGGCCTGGGGGATGCCCTTCTGCTGGCTGTGTAGCTCAGTGGTGTTGTCTGTCTGGCTGTGTAAAGGCTGGATCTCTAGCACTACAAAAAGACAAGCTCTCCAGTTTCAGAAATCTTCATCTTTGTAGGCCCAACAAAACACGGGGTTGTAATGAAAGACTTCAAGGCACTGCCAGATATGAGGCCAATCACAAACCCAACAGCTTCCCTTTAAGTAGTGACAACCACTTTCATAATTAATAAAAAATGTCATTTACAACAGCAGTGAAAACTATAAACTAGAAAACTAGAAATGCATGTAGCAAGAGCTTTGTAAACACCTATGTAGGAGCCTCTGCACTGGACTGGAGGTCTAGAAAAGAGGCCACAGTGAGTGTTCACGATGCATAGCCGCCTCTTCCCCACAAGCTGACACAGACCGCCAGCAGCATTTCCACACACAATAAGCTCATTCTCAGTCTCTCAGAGTGAGCAATGACCAGCAAATTTTTGAAAAGTAACAAAGAAAAAATCAATTGTCAAGGATGAAAATATGAGTAAGATTGACAGTTTTGCCTACAAAATTAAGTTTCTATACCAGAAAAAAAAACAAAAACACTATAAACAAATTCCAAAGATAAGTGACTAAGTAGGAGAAAATATTTATAATACATGTAAAACAAAAAAGGATTAAGTCAGGCAGTGGTGGCATTCATCTTTAATCTCAGTACTCTAGAGGCAGAGGCAGGCAGATAGATCTCTGTGAATTCGAGGCCAGCATGGTCTACACAGTGAATACTAGGACAGACTCCAAAGCTATAGAGAAACCCTGTCTCAAAAACCAAAAAGAAAGAAAGAAAGAAAGAAAAAAAGAAAGAAAGAAAGAAAGAAAGAAAGAAAGAAAGAAAGGAAGATTAAGAGCTACACTATTCACTTTATATTCAAAAGTAAAAGAAGTAAAACCCAGTAAGAGAAGGATAAAGAATACAAAAGGGAAAATCAGCACAGAAGAAATGAGCATGGGGAAGGAGCCATGAATGCCCTCAAGAGGACACAACTGCACCATGCAACAGTAAGATGCCTCCCCCGCCCACAGAAACTGGAAACATTCAGATCTTATTGTATAAAATACTCCTCATCAAAACATAATCACACATCCACCTTTAAGGAGTAAACTGGCAGATCTGCACAAATGTGCATACCACACAACCTAACACTCCCGCTCCCTAGGATGGGGGTCCAGAAATGCACAACATGCAGCAGTACAGTACAATCAGCTTAGCACTATGACAGAGCAAAGGGGATTTGCCTTGTTCAACGTCTTCTGGAGAAGCATAGTCCAGCCTTTAGTTCTAGGACACATGCTGGCTGCTACTTCCGATCCCAGCTGCAAGGCAGCTCTCATGGACAGGGCCACAGTCCTAACACTTCACCCCCACCCCACCCCTGCAGGCACTAATTGTTGCAGTCACTGTGACAGAGTAAAATATCACACAGTAACATTTTGTGACACATACCAGCAAGAAGCCTCTTTGCCACAGAAGGTCGACTGGCTTCCTGTGGAAATGTCTCCTTTGTGACCAAGGGTCTCCTCTCATTCTTGGGCAGTACAGTTGGCCATTTCTCTAAGATTCTTTGGCTACCAATAGGAAATCTGCTCCGAATTTCTGTTATACATTTCTTTACCTTTTTAGGTGACAGTTTCTTTTCCAGGAGAGACTCCAAAGCCTGTCATGAAAAAGGTCATTATTCTCTTAGTTTATCTCACTGGAGTATGACTTTAGTCACAACACTGAAAAATAACACCTTCCAAAGAGACATGTCATTAAATGGTAATCTCTAGTGGCTAACAAGGTATTGCGCTTAATTTACAATCAGTATTATTTACAACATGTGATTAATTTATAAAAATAACTTCTACAAAGTTCTTTTTTTTTTTTTAAGATTTATTTATTTATTATGTGTACAGTGTTCGGCCTGCATGTCTGCCTGTAAGCCAGAAGAGGGCACCACATCTCATTACAGATGTCTGTCAGCCACCATGTGGTTGCTGGGAATTGAACTCAGGACCTTTGGAAGAGCAGGCAGTGCTCTTAACTGCTGAGCCATCTCTCTAACCCCTACAAAGTTCTTTTACTCATTTAGCTCATTAAAATCAACCACAAAGATGTTCCAAGTGGGACCATTTTAAAGAGATTCTTAAAATTAAGAATCATCACTTGGGAAACTAACAAGTCTCCAGAACATAGCTGTATGCACTTTAACAAGGTGTTCATTTCCAACAAAACCCCATAAACTCAAGTAGTGTTTTATGTGGGTAAATACATTATACTGAACACACATGTCCATAAGCTAACAATGGGTCCAGTAGCTATTTGTCTATGGCAGTAATGGCAGGAGGTGTGTGTCCCCATTCTCTAAGGCACACCCACTCACTCACCACCAGGCAGTACTGGTCAGTACAAATTAAAGACAACTGAACACATTCAGGGAGGCTAAATGTGCAGGATCATATAGAAACAAGATAGTAAGTCAGGCAAGGAATCAACAAGAATTTAATTTCTTACTTTACTGAGTATTTTTAAAATTAGGGGAGAGATCTACATATGCTTAAGATGCTCTTGCTCAGGATATGGAGTAACCACTGAGATCCTTTCCAGGGTTTGTAAGATAGATCCTCTAAACAAAATTATTTTGTTTAGTACTGTTTCATAAGTTGAAAAAGCATGAATGATATGATGTGATATGCTATCAAAAGTTCTGAGATCTACCCTTGACATTCACACTCCTGACACTGAGCTATGTCTATACAGATACAACCAAAGTTAATTACAGACATTTGCTAAACAAGAGGACTGTAGTAGCAAAACATGATTTAATGACAACAAGAGCCAGTTAGTGGTAGACAGAATTCTCTCCACTATGCCACTCTTCCACGAGGACCAATAGCTTGTTAATATAAGGTTATCTTTTCCTATTTTTAAAGGAAAATGCACCACACTGGCATGGGTGGCTTATTAGTTCCACCCTTTAAGAGAACACTCTGACCTTTGCTTTAAAAACAGCAACAATGGGGGCTGGAGAGATGGCTCAGCAGTTAAGAGCACTGGCTGCTTTTCCAGTGGTCCTGAGTTCTTTTCCAAGCAACCACATGGTGGCTCACAATCATTTATAGTGGGATCTGATGCCCTCTTCTGACATAAAGTTGTACATGCAGCTATAGCACTCATAAAGAGAAAATAAGTAAATCTTAAAAAAAAAAAAAAAAAACACTGCAACAATATAAATTAGTAGTAACAAATGCATTTGCAAATCAGTGTACTGCAGCAAGAATCAAAGGCTACATTGTGTGGCAGGACTCTACAAACCTATGAAACTATAAAGCCAGAGCTCATTGTTAATGCTGTCTTTGTTGCCAATAAAACCACTGTCCATTCTTTATTACCACATGCCACTTGGGGAATGCCAGATGTTTCCAGTCATCCTAAAATCTGAGGCTCTTACTTGCATGTATCCTAAGCATTTCTTTTCTAGAACCTATCTAGATCAAATACTAATAATTAAGTGCTAATCTGAGAATTCCTTGCTATTTTCCTTTCTCTTTCTTTTATTGCTCTGTGTATAGATGATGCGTGGGCATGGGTGCTACAGTATGTGTTATTTGACCTATTATATCATTTCTTCTTCTCTCAAAGAAGAGAAATGTAATAAAGACCAGAAATGTAATAAAGACCAAATATTGTTTTTATTGTAAAAACAATAAAAATGAAACCTTATATCCTCTGAAAAGCACCAAGTTACCAGGCAGCAGCTTTGTCTTGTATTCTCATTGACTGGAACTAGAGTCAGCATTATTTCCCTGCCTTGAAACAACACCCTTTAACAAAAACTGGAGTCCATTCCATACCTCAATTTGCTGCAAGATGTCTATGACCACATCTAGCACAGAAGGATCAGTATCCAGCTTGGCAGAGCACAGTGAAAGCTGACGAATAAGGCTGCCTAGTTCCTTACACCGGGCAGGAAGTGGGTGCTCCCCTCGATCAGTAAACTGAGTGACAAACATCTGTAAGGCCCGGATGGCCCCTCGATGAGCAGTTGCCAGCCTAGACATTGCCCACGACTGGCAACAAACAAGAAGCAAGGGGTTACTTCAGGTTCTGACTTCCTAACACCACAGCAATCTTTAAGAATTTCTAGAGTCCTAGCAATAAGGGATAGTAGCCTGAACTTTCATCTCCTGTCATCAAGCAAGACTTCCAGTGGAGAGATTGGGACACAGACCCAGCCACATAACTTTCAACCTACTGTCTCTCCTGCCAATGTGATATGCTGGGGTAAGGGTGGTACAGACATTATGGGAGTGGCCAACTAATAACTGGTCCAGCCTCAGACCCATGTCACAAGAGTGAGCCCACCCCTGACACTACCTGGAGCACCAGCACCCAGAAGCTGGATGGCCTAGAGACCTAGGACAGAACCAAACACAACTGGAGAAAAAAAAAAAAATGTCAATGTAATGATGCCTAATGATATTCTGCTATACTCATAGATGGGTGCCGAGCCCAATTGTCATCAGAGAGACTTCATCCAGCAACTGACGGGAGCAGATGCAGAGACCCACAGCCAAACATTGGGCTGAGCTCAGGGAATCTTGCTGAAGAGAGGGAGGAAGGATTGTAGGAACCAGAGGGGTCAAGGACATCACAAGAAAACCCACAGAATCAACTAACCTGGGCTCATAGGAGCTGAATCAACTACCAGGGAACCTGCATGGGACTGACCTAGGCCCTCTGCATATATGTTACAGTTGTGTAGCTTGGTATTCTGATAGGATTCGTAACAATGGGAGCAAAGGCTGTCTTTGACTCTTTTGCTGGCTTTTGGGAACCTACTCCTCCTACTGGGTAGACTTACTTAGCCTTAATGCAAGAGGAGGTGCTTAGTCTTACTGCAAACTTGATATGTCGTGTTTTGTTGATATCTATAAATCTGCCCTTTTCTGAATAGAAATGGAGGAGGAGGAGTCGATATGTGGGAGCGGGGAGGGGGCAAAGGAAGCAGGGAGACTTGGAGGAGAAGAGGGAAGGAAAACTGTGGTCAGGTATAAAATTAAAAAAAAAAAAAAAAGAACATCTGGAGTCTATCTGCTATACAAAGTGTTCCCTGTTGTAAAACCTTTCCCAATATGAAGAGAATTAAAAAACCTCAAGTTCTCTAGAAACAGGTTCTTGTCTTTCCTGCTGTCTGTGAAGGCACTCTGGCCAGCTCCAGCATGGTGAGCACGGCTCTGGCAGACCTTGCCCTTCTCCCTGATTCCTTCTGTCTTGCTATAAAACTATTAGATTACATTCCTAAAGCTAACCACCAAGGTCTATTCCATTATTTGGCCACTGAGGCTGACAACGAAGGTCCAGCTATCAAAGTATAGGACCTCTGGAAGAGCAGCAGTCAATGCTCTTAACCTCTGAGCCATCTCTCCAGCCCCTGTGTAGATATTTTCATTTCAGTCTATAGACCAAGAATAACCATACAGTGACCTGTCTCTATACCAGGAGTGACCATACAGTGACCTGTTTCAGATCCTTTTCCTTGGAAGGCAACTCCACATTCAGAACAGGTTTACATAAACTCTGACAAAACACAGTAAAATGCACTCTATTAATAATTACTCATCAGAATTATAACGTACCTTCTTAGTATGTTTAATTTTATGTGGACTTAATTTATCCAATTCTTCCTGGATTTCTTTTACCTGTTTTATGAAAAGGTGGAAATGAAATTTTTATTCCTGTCCATTGATCTTTCTTATAGAAAAAACAGACCTTGTTTTGTACAAATCCCTTATTAACTCAAATATAACCCTTATTAACTCATTACCCACACTCCCAAAACACTGAATGGTTTCCAGTTCAAAATTAATAGAGTTATCCTCAGTGTAAGAACTGAATATGAATCACAGATGGGCCAACTCACTAAGTCTTAACTACACTAAAGAGTTTTGCTTTCTGCTTGGCGTAGGGGCACATATCTTTGATCTCAGCACTAGGGAGGCAGAAACAGGTGGTTATGAGTTTTAAAAGCCAGCCAGGGTTGCACAGAAAGTCTTTCACACGCACCATATACATACACATACACCGGGGGTGGAGTGTGGGAGGAATTACCAAGCACCATTGAAGTCTTTAAGTAAAAATCTGACATGCTGGATTCATGTTTCAGAAAGATCTCAGCTAGGAATATATATAGCCCATGGCATAGCACTTGCCTAGAACAATCTCTGTGGCAATGGTGTAGAATGAGAAACAACACAGAATTCAAAAAGAATACACAAGAAAATTTTGGAATATAAAAATAAGTTAATAAAAACAAAATGGAATGTAATAAATTAATAATTTTTTAAAAATTTAACTATGGCATTTGCCTTTAAACAAAGTATGGGTTTTGGTTGAAGCTATAAAAACCAACATGTAACTTCAATGATCAGAAAAAATTTAAAGGTTTATTAATAAATAAAGAGCTGCCAGATGGTGGTAGCACACGCCTTTAATTCTAGTACTTGGGAGACAGAGGCAGGCAGATCTCTGTGAGTTCTAGGCCAGCCTGGTCTACAGAGCAAGTTCCAGGACAGCCAGAGCTACACAGAGAAACCCTGCCTGGAGGTGGGGGGGAGGGGGACGACGGGGGAATTAAAGTTAAAACTTTAAAGAAATATCCATCACAGACTCACTCACAAAAAATTCAATGCAAATGCCTGTTTACCAACCTTTAAATATTTCCTGAAAGACAACAGTCTTCATTCTACCATGAAATAAAGAATAACCATGTTATTCTCTAAGACAGATGGGAAAGTCCCTTTAAGACTCAGGCTCATATGTACAAGCACTTTTTCAGAAGGAGGAATGGCTTTTAGCAGATTCAGTAGCCTATGCCCCCAAAGTCAAAAACAACTGTTTAAGGACCCTAATCATATGAACATCTCTCTCTCTCTCTCTCTCTCTCTCTCTCTCTCTCTCTCTCACACACACACACACACACACACACACACACACACACAAATTACTTGTCCATAAGTTTAGGGAATTAAGCCTGAAAATTCATTAGAATTTATGCAGGGCCCTTTGCGCTCATCTTTCTGTGACAGAAGGAAAATTATAAGTCCCTAAGAAAGCCACATGCAGATCACCCACTGCTCCTCCCCTGGCTTTTCCACACCTGCTGCTGAAGAACATAGAGCATTCGAGCACAGCGCACAGCTTGCTCCTGTCTCCTCACTCGGATTCGATGCTCTTCATCCGGATCCAAAGCTTCTTCTAGTCTATCTGAAAGTATTTTCCCCATATTAGGTTAAAAACCACACAAAGAAACTCAAGGAAACTTTAATGGAGTAATAGCTGAGGCTCTCAGGTCTTACTAAGAAAACCTCCAACAGCCAAAGTTAAGACTAAGCAAGAGCCTGTGTACTGACTCAGGGACAGAAGGGCCAGGAAGTTGCTAGCAAGCTGTCCAGCACACCAGAATTCACTGAAACAAATCCCACTGCACTTCACTGTGAAGCATTCCTTACTGTCTCAAAATTCCTTTACACTGAGCCAAAATTCACAAAGCTTCCTCTACTTTCAAAAAAAAAAAAAAAAATCTTTACTGGACTATTTTCATGCTAAGTGAGATTATTTTACTTTCTTATCCTGAATCCAAATGAGAAATTCTTTCTCTAACACATTAAGATACAAGTGTTAAAATCATTTGAATGAATTTAAATCTAAGTCTTCATCTATGTATCAAGAAGTACACTCTTGTATACACTGGCTCCCCATATTTTTTAAAAGATCAGCTCAGACCATTTCTAGAAAGCTGCCCAGGGGAAATCCAGTTTATGCACTTCTTCTAGACCATTGTTTCCAAATATATTTATACAAATTCTTCTATAAAACTCTTAACAGGCCGGGCATTGGCGGCGCACACCTTTAATCCTAGCACTCGGGAGGCAGAGACAGGTGGTTCGAGGCCAGCCTGGTCTACCAAGCAAAGTTCCAGGACAGGCTCCAAAACAATACAGAAAAACTCTGTCTCGAAAAACCAATAATAATAATAATAATAATAATAATAATAATAATAATAATAACAATATAAAACAAACAAAAACTCTTAACAGACAATTTGATAGCAGCAATACTTTGCAAGTTTAAGTATATTCTGAATTTAATTTTCTCATTAAAATGTTACACATGAGAGAGTGGGGCTGGAGTGCAGCTTGGCGGTATAGCACTTGCCAAGTATGTGTGAGTTTAAGTTTTAGCACCAAATTTAAAAAAGAATCAAACAAGATTAAGGCAATTAGGCTGCTAAGGGCAAAACTTTGAAACCAGAAATTGCACATACAGGTAAGAGTCATAGGGGAACCTCTAAGCTAAATTATTACCACCTCTATTTGGGTCACACAGTGAGGAGAAAATGCACATTCACATACCTGTAAGAACAGAAACAGGAACTGGTTGAGGCAGGGGTTTTTAACTCTTCACCATCAAGGTGAGTCCAATGCAACCAGCTGGGCTTGGGAAGCACAACTACTGAATGCAGAAACTGAAACTATGTATTCACATGTCTTTTTAGTCATTTGCCTCAGTCAGGACATTGTTATTATAGTTACCAAGTATCTGAGATCCACTAAAATATTTACATAAAGGAAGGTAGACCAGGCCAGCCCTTCCCCCACAGAGCTTCCAAAGCTTGGTTCTAAAGGTACTGGTCTTAGGCCAGATAACTAGAGCAGGAGACCTGGGAGCTCTGTTCCCCAGTAGCCTACACCAACGGATATCATGGCAAACAAACCACAATACTTCTGAGGTGGTCTGTGGCACTGTTCTGGACCACCCATGATGTTCAATCATTACACAACATGCTCATTAGGAAGACTGGCTGTGTGTGTATGAGTTGGTTTTCTCAGGCAGCTGCATTTTTCTGTTTTAGATGTTCCTGGTTTGCCAACAAGCGGCAGTTTTTGTGTAGTTGGTTCCTAGGAATGAGCAGATGAATTTGTACATCTCTTTTTCCAGTCCTCTTGTCTCCTACCCAGCCACACCTCACTATGTAGTTTTATCTTGTATCAACCAACAGGTACTTTAAAAAGAATTACATTTTTTCTCCAACATGCATATATTTAGATGTCCACATTTTAATTAAACTTTAAATGCAAAATATAATTTTAGACAATATATTATCATAGTCTAATAGCTCCTTTTGCTACACAATTCCTCATGCCCCACTGTCTAACAGCTGGCTTACTTGTTGGCTATAGAAACCCTACTCTCTACTCTTGAATCTACTACTTCCCAAAGAAATGCAAGGGCAGTGAGATTATTGTGAAATTAGTACTTCTTCCCTTTGACCCTGCGGTCAGATATGAAGTGGGTTTATCTACAATATACATATCTTATGGTCTTTTAAAGCAAATTAAACATCATTTTTGACAGAAGCACTTCTGTATTCACAAGGAAAATATCATAAGATGCTTTGTACACAGGTATTAGATGTCAGGCAGTGAGAGTGGACAGAGCCCAGGTCAGTCTCCAAGCCTAACTCTTTTATAGTGGTTGTTCAGTTCTACTGAACCAACCAGTTCATAGGAGGCAGCAGAACTTGGTAGTGTGTATGTTGGAAGAAGGGTCCCCAAAATGAATGCATTTGAATTATCCCACACCATGGCATCTCATCAAATGAAGAATTGGGTTTTTCTCACCTTTTTTAGTTACTGCTTCTATTTTATGGATACAACTGCTCAATTCCTTTCGGAGTCGTTGAACTTCTAGCAGGCTTTTCTGTTCCCATAGGTTTTTGTGCTCCTCTATTTTGGGTTGTGGCTGAAGTCCTGGATCATGGGTAGGTGGTGAATTTGGCACAGGAAGATCCGATCGTCCTGGATGAGATGCATATATATAAACCTTGGCACCCGAACTGGAAATGTCTACTTTGGATGGTTGATGGCTGCTATGACAGACATCCTGACTCTTTAAGTCCTTCTTTTCCACCTTGACATGTACACATTTGTGAGCGTTATGGGAATGACTTCTGAGATGATCTTTCATGTGTTCTTCAAACTGTCTTCGTTTTACATCTCTTTTGGCTAGGTGGACAGCATAGCTAAGCCTTTCTTCTGATACGACAGAAAATGAGACAGAACTGCTTAGATCATTTCCGTCTCTAAAATCCAA
Source organism: Cricetulus griseus (assembly GCF_003668045.3). NCBI lineage: Eukaryota > Metazoa > Chordata > Mammalia > Rodentia > Cricetidae > Cricetulus > Cricetulus griseus. The sequence continues at coordinate 86,036,669 of NC_048600.1, forward strand.
GTCTTTAGAATGATACAATTCATTATATGAGTGCTTCAGTTTTTCAATTTTAATTGCATGTGGACAAGAGTATCGGACTGCCAAGTTGCTGGGATGTGTAGGAACATTCCTATTAAACTGCAGCTGGTTTAAGAAATATAAGTAAGCTCTCATTAGAAAGATGACATATTGCACAGCTGATACACATACACATACATACATACATACATACATACATACATACACACACACACACACACACACACACACACACACACACACCAGTTCCTAATATTTTACCCAGAAGACTGTCTGTATATAAAGATATTTTTCTGGTGTGCCCATGGAACCAGTCACCTGCATACACCGCATACAAGGTTCTGTACTAAGTCATTTAGTCCTGCAGTCTTCCACCTGCTAACAGTAGCATACTGGTCCTCCTGCAAAGCCTGCCCTACAATGCTTCATGCAACCAGTAAGTTCTTCAACTCCCAACTATAGATCTGTCCTGTTTCAAGATGTTGAAGTCTAGTAAGACACAAAGATCCTGGATTAGAGCATTCCTAGAAACAGCCCCACAGGCACATACCACACAGCAGACCTAAGCCACTGTTGCTAGCCCTAGGTCCTCCCCAGATTTTCATCTGGTCATTGGACACACCTTTTACCCTGCACCCATAAAAGTACCTTGTTCTAAAAGTCCAGTTACCCAGGCTTAAGAAGATTTAGGTTCTTACCAGATTCATCATATAGGTAGACCTTATGATTCTCTATATTTAAACATAAACATGCTCCCACATTCCTGATGGTTTTTTTTTGTTGTTGTTTTTTGTTTTTTGTTTTCCGAGACAGGGTTTCTCTGTGTCTTTGGAGGCTGTCCTGGAACTAGCTCTTGTAGACCAGGCTGGTCTCGAACTCACAGAGATCCACCTGCCTCTGCCTCCCGAGTGCTGGGATTAAAGGCATGAGCCACCAACATCTGGCTCCTGATGGTTTTTAAGACGACTTTACAGCTGCATTTTCTAATCTTCAAAACCTAGCCTTTTAAGCTAAGCTACAACTACATTAAACAGATTGTTCTAGTTTTTCCACTAACAGGTACATTATTAGTATAGGGTTGTCTTTAGGATTTTATTTTGCTTTGTTTTTCTGCTTTTACATTATTTCCTTAGGTTAAGTAAGGTGCTCTAGGATTACCAGACCATGAGAAATAAATAGTTTTATGACTTTAAAACATAAAAGGGGTCTACCTATGAAAGGCAAGTAAAAGAATCCATGTTGTTGAATTCAGTAGACCCAATCTCATGGTACCTTCATTGGGAGACCTCCCAACACTCACAATAAATGTGCTCAAATAATCGCATGTATATAAAACTTCAGGAACTTTTTTGGGAGAGATGGGTGATAAAGCAGGAGTAGGAACAATTCACTAAGTAGAAAATAACAACAACAACAAAAGAAAACCAGAAAGATATAGATTTAAAAAGAAAAAAAATGTTAGGGCTGGAGAGATGGCTCAGCAGTTAAGAGCACTGGTTGCTCTTCCAGAGAACCTGGGTTCAATTCCCAGCACTCACATGGTGGCTCACAACCATCTGTAGTGAGATCTGGTGCTCTCTTCTAGCCTATAGGCATACATGCAGACAGAACAGGGCATACATAATAAATAAATAAATCTAGGAAGAAAGAAAGAAAGAGCCGGGCGTTGGTGGCGCACGCCTTTAATCCCAGCACTCGGGAGGCAGAGGCAGGCGGATCTCTGTGAGTTCGAGACCAGCCTGGTCTACAAGAGCTAGTTCCAGGAAAGGCTCCAAAGCTACACAGAGAAACCCAGTCTCAAAAAAAAAAAAAAAAAAAGGAAGAGAGAGAGAGAGAGAGACAGAGAGAGAGAGAGACAGAGAGAAAGAAAGAAGTAAAGGAAGGAAGAAAGGAAGGAAAGAAGGAAGGGAGAGAGAGAAGGAAGGAGAGAAAGAAAGAAAAAAGAAAGAGAGAGAGAGAGAAAGAAAGAAGGAAAAAAATAAAGAAAGAAATTTCTTAGCTGGGCATTGGTGGTACACATCTTTAATCCCAGTATTCAGGAGGCAGAGGCAGGTGGATCTCTGAGTTCAAGGCCAGCCTGGTCTACATAGTAAGTTGCAGGACATCCAGGGCTACACAGTGAAACCCTGTCTCAAAAGAAACAAAAAAATAAAAGAATTTTCTTTTAAAATTTCTCCCTGGTTAAGAACCAACAAATACACAAACACACAAATATAAAGCCCCAATAAAAAAGATCAAAGAACTAGAAGAAAATATTTGCAAGTATAAAGGGCTCCTTAACTGATATTAAAAAAAGAAACCACAGGGAGCTGGAGAGATGGCTTGGCAGTGATGTGTGCTTAGTGTTCTTCCAGAGGACCTAGATTCAGTTCCAGTTGCCAGCAAGATGGAGGACTCTCAGCTGCCAGCTGCCTGCATGCTGCCATGATCCCACATGATGCTAATGGACTGAACCTCTGAAACTATAAGCCAGCCCCAATGAAATGCTTCCCTTTGTAAGAAGAGTTAGTGTGGTCATGGTGTTTCTTCACAGCAAGAAAACCCTAACTAAGACAGACATACTCCCAACAATACACATATAAAGGCTTACTTACTATTACATGGTTTGTTACTGCCAGTTACTGAAATCAACCTACATGTCTACATAGGGTTGGCCATGGAATAAATTTTGGGACAGCTGCAGAATAGAGTGCTAGAAATGTAAGACATGAGGACATCTTTAGAAACAGCACTAGGAACTGGTGTGGGAGATTTCTCAGAAAAAAAAGAAGGAAGAGTATTATCAAGAAAAGATAACACCAAAAGAATATGTGCACGCATCTGGGCCTTAGGACAGAAAGAAAGTGACAAAGAAAAATGGAGGTTAATGAGATGGGTTATTCATAGGATGTGAATGGGAACAAGATGGAAAGAATAAAAGAAAACCGGGTGGAGAACAATGCTGCCCTGAATAAACCTGTTTGCACAGGTTTATAATGGAACCATGTGAATGCTTCACAAACACAAGGGAGGGAGGGGTGAGGGGATATAGCTCCATAAAGATAATGGAAAACCCTAGAAAAGAATACCAACAGAAAACAGTGAACCAAAATCAATTACACTAAAAAATGAGTGGGAAAAAATTTAACCTATAACTTTTGAACATAGTATTTGAACTATCCATCATTGGGCCTAGACACCCAAAATACTTTAACCAAGTACTGAACTCTTACTTTTCATACAACTGAAGACTGAGCAATTAAATAGCTATTTGTGGGTAATCGGTTCCAGGGTTCACACTGTAGCCTGGAGGGATCCAGCGCCCACCCTCTTCTATCCTCTAAAAGTAACTTTGCACACACATATGCACATACACTCAGAAACACACACACATAAGTTTTGGGTTTTTTAAAGTTATTTTCTTAAGTGTGATAATAGTACAATTAGGTAAGAGAGTTCATTTTTAAAGTGTTCTGAAATTTTTTTTTTAAAAAAAAGCATCATGTTTGTAGCTTTCTTTGGTATGCTTATACATAAACCTTAGAGACAGATGGTTGAGCAGACACAAATCAGCAAATTATTAACAACTGCTGAATCTAGAAAATGGCACAAAATGTTCAATGTCTTTTTATTTTTCAACTTTTCTTTATGTTTTATAATGTTTTGTAGCCAGGCATTGGTGATGAATGCCTTTAATCCCAGCACTTGGGAGGCAGAGGCAGGTAGATCTCTGTGAGTTCGAGGCCAGCCTGGTCTCCAGAGCGAGTGCCAGGACAGGCTCTAAAGCTACACAGAGAAACCCAGTCTCAAAACAAAACAAAACAAAACAAAAGTTTTGTAATAAATATCCAAAGGAAAACAGTAAAACAACCTGGGGCTGAAGATTCCTGAGGTCACTCCTCCCATTTAGTTGGATACCGGATGCTAGGTGAACACAGGTAGAAGCTGGCTGGCTTGGTCCCATCACATCAGGTGGTGAAGAACAGTGATCACAGAGTAATCAGGCAAATCTCCCTTAAATTAAACATGTCTAAAGTTAAACAGCGCCACAATCTTCAAAAACCAGATGAAGCAACCCACAATCCCATGCAGAGTTATGTAGCAGCATTCCAGAGTGAACCTACAGTAAACTCATGCAAGAATAACGGCTTAGAAAGAGGTTTATGTCTTATATTTATTAAAGCAACCACTTTTGACATTCTCATTTTCAAAAGAATAGGGAGCTACTATTTTAATGATAGTCCCTCAGACCATTTTCACTTCAAATCTCAAGAGTCTACAGTAAGACATTAGTTCTTTTATGATAAACTATTGTTGTGATTAGACAGTTTCATGGACATGTTCTACTTGCATAGATCCTAATGGCTGGTCAAAAAAGCACAATGTATTCCTCTGTTAAGTAGCTCAGATAAAATTCTGAGTGACTCTAAGTAAAGCTGGGGTTTAACCAGTGGAACGAACGGGCTCTCTAGGTGTTTAGTTCCCCCATCATCTATACCCTATATACATTCGCAGGGAGCTCACGGCTACTGAAGAATCTAGATGTTTAGTGCACCATCATCCACACCCTGTATACATTGGCAGTGAGCCCACAGCTACTGAAGAATCGAGAAAGCTGTAAGAACCCCACCCTCGTTCTTCTATTCTGAAGATACTGAACATACTTGAATGGCCCTACCATTCAAGGGTTAACCATGTCCTCACACATAGTTATTTACCTATTTCAAAGTCTGTGTCTCAGCTTTCCAGCTGAACAAGGATCCTTGAGACTTGAGGGCTTTGTCACTCTTGTATTTCCCAAAATCAGTACTTGTACACAGTAAACAATTTAACTCAACATGGTTGTGTTGAACAATTTTCTGAGAAATTATAAGTTTTAAGTACACCGAAGAATTTGTTCTCTCAAAGAATCCTATAGTAAATCAACTAGGAAATTCAAGGTTAAGAGAGAAAAAAAGCTAGCTTAAATTAAAAAAAAAAAATAAATCCAAAGTTTGGACTGGATCCTCTTAAAGGCAGATGCATTTGAAGGAACATAGGGCAGCTGTACACAACTCCTTGTTTCTAAGACTACAGAGACATGATCCAAGAGGCAGACAGGAGGCACACAAGTAAGGCAATGCCAGCTGGCGTGCGAGTATCACAGGGCTGAAGCCACAGCATGAGCTGCAGAGTTGGGGCTGTACACCTTAAGTCATCAATCACACACACATTCACACACAAGTCAGGGACACCCACCCCACCATTCCCTATACAAAGTCCTGGGATAGCCCTCTCCTTGCAATGCATTCCCCATCTTTCCAGAAGTCTCCCCACACCTGTTTCCCTGCACACCTGTTGCCACAAAGTATCTCTCCAGGAATCATGAGATTCCCTACAACTAATCTGTTTTTTTCACTTATACCCAAGACAAATCATTCCCCAACCTCTTCCCTCCCAAGAATCCCAGGACAATTTCCAATTTGCTTTACACAAAGCTACTGGCAGGTGCCCCTCAATCCACCCTCCCTCCTCTCTCCCAAATCCTTCACTCTCTCTCTAGCTTCAGGAACTCCTCCCACAGCTCTGCCCCCATTCCCCTGCAGATTATCTCTGAAATGGCCAAGGCCTATTTCCTCCCTTGAAACTGAAGGCACAGTTGTTCTCATTGCAGATACTCTGGGAATATTCTCATAGATTGTTGCCTCCCCCACAGATCTTGGACTGCCCCACATCCTGGCACCAAGCTCATGGGTGTAAGACATCCCCACAGCCTGGCCCCTCCCTGAAAGTCCCAGGATCTCTCTACTCCCTGTTTCCTCCCCTGATGCCCTTACTTCCTCAGTGGGCTGTCTCCTAACCACTGTCAGGTCAGAGACACCTCCATTTGCCTCCTCTCCAGGGCAGCCAGTCATCCACACTGCCGCAGGAACACGTCCGACCCCAACAGCTGCAAGCATCCCTTGATGCAATGTCCCCCTCACTACCTCAGGAACTGTCCCACTGTGTCCCCTCCACAGATCAGAGACACCTTCAGAGCCTGCCTCCATCTCAGGTTTAGGGACTCTGGCAGCAGTTGGCAAATCAGTCATTTGTCTTCTTTGCCAAAACCCCAAGCTTTCTCCACAGGCACTATCCACCACCCTGTGAGGCCCACAGAGCCCAGAAGCTGTGGGCACTCCCATAGTGGCAAATCTAGCAGCCACAGGCATCGAGGCAGACTGTCTTCTTTGTAAACCCTCAGCTAGTGTCTCATCACCCATGGCCTCAGGGAGCCCCACAGTCATGGATACCCCTGTAGGTGGCCTACCTTCTGCTAAGTCTGAGACTCTCCTAGAGCTAACATGCTCCCACACAGAACTAGATGTCCCGGCAGCCACACCCACACCAAAAGGGGATACCCCTGCAGTCACAGGTATATCTACAGTTAGTCTCCTTCCTGACAAGCCTGAGAAACCTCCAGATCCAGGCTCTACTGCCAGAAAATCAGGTATCTCAGGAAACATGGGAACCCCACCAGCTTGTCTCCTTCCCTGAGAACCTGAGAGAGTCCTAGACTCAGTATCCTCTACCACAGAAGAACACTCTTCAGGAACCATGGGCCTCCCCAAAGTAACATGAGTCCCTCCCTGCAGGTTCACAGCATCCACAGGGCTGCTTTCCTGACACACCCACAAGGCAGCAGGTACACCCAGAGCTGAGGGTACTCTTTCTGTGGCATACCTGTGTTTTGGCATCACAACTGTCTCAAACACCCCCACAGCCTGCCTCCTCCCACACGGACATGCGAGAGCTCCATAACTGGCATCCTGATCCACAGTCCCGGGGATCCCTAAAGCGTCAGGCCCCTGGGTCTCATGCTGCCTCATGACCTGCCTTCTTTCCTGCAGGCTTAGATTCCCACTGTGTGTCTCCTCCATAACTGGCCCTGGTAATGCCTCAGCCAGAGGGGCCTCTAGAGCCTGCTGCCTCGCCCACAGGCCCGAAACATCATAGCTGGCTTCTTCTCCCCTGTCTCCTGACACCACCACAGGCTGCAAGCCGGGGAGCTGTCCTGTTCCCCACAGTCCTGGAACACCTGCTTCATCTGCCTCCTTTCCCAAAGCCCTGGGTGCTCCCATTGCCTGTTCTATGCCCCACAGGCCCTGGGCACCTTGAGAACCTGCCTCTAGCTCCTCAGCCTGGGCAGCTCCCCATGACCCAGGGTCACCTCCACATCTAGCTCCCTCTTCTCTAGCACAAGGCACTCCTACCATCTGTCCCATAGCCCTCAGGCCAGGAATACACCTAGAACCCATATCTTCCACCTCTTGTCCCCTTTGCCACAACCCTGGGGGCCCCTGAGAGGTAGTTTCATCTTCTGCAGCCCTGGGTAGTACCATCAAGGTATCAGGGGGCCCTACAATTTGCCCCCTTTCCCGTAACATATGCCCGTACACAGCTTCTTCTGCCAGAGCCCCAGAAACCTGCACAGACTGCCCTCCCCAACATGGACCTGGGTTATCCCCACATTCCCTCACTTCTCCAGGTCGGGACCTTCTCACAGCCTCAGACCATCCAATGGCCACAGGAACCCCCCCAGTTTGTCTTTCTTCCCAAGGGCCTGAGGCAGTGCAGCCTATCTTCTCCACTACCGCAGGTCTACCCACAGCAGGAGACGTCTTCCCAGCTTGTCCCTGCCTACAGAAGATGGAGAGTCTCTCACAACCTGCCCCTATTCCCCTAGCTGAGGGTAGTCCGGAGGCCCGGGGGAATGCCCTAGCATGTCCTCTCACCCAGGGTCCTGTGACACCACCTCGGCTGGTCTCTACCCAGGAAGCTTGCCCGGGAACACCCTTTTCGACTGGGCCCTCTCCCTCAGGAACAGGAAGGAGCTCCACTCTGCTTCCTTCCCAGCATCCTGAAGCTACCCGCATAGCCTGCACCTTCAGCCACAGTTCCAGGATGCTCTCATGGCCAAGTGTTCCTGGTCGACCTTTTCTCTCACAGCTTGGTGGACTACTACCGTCTGGCTCCTCCTTCCCAGATCTGGTCACCCACACAGACCCAGCAGGCCCAGTCACCTCCGGCTCACCCACAGCCCCGTTCACCCACACTGCCCTGGGGTCCATTGCTGCCTCAACTGAGCCTGCAGTCCCAGGTGTCGCAAAGGCCTTGTTCATCCCAGGGAGCACCGCTCGTCTCCTCCTCAAAGGCCGCCGACCATCGTGCAGCCTCCCTACGCTTGCACGGCGCATCCGCCGCACCGAAGACTTTGCCCGGCGCCTTACTCCATAGCCTCGGGACATCCTTGCACCCCACCTCCTTGCCCACGGGGCCCGAACACGCCGCCGCGACCTGCTGGCCACCACGCAACGAGCCGGCATCTTCGCTTCCAGCCTACACCTGCGCAGCTCGGGCAAGGGCCCCGAGGCCCACCGCCGGGCTCGCAGCTCCCGGACTATTCCTTTCCCCAACGCAACCTCGGGCTTTGCACCTGTTCCCCTAGACAGCGTGCCCCGTACACACACTCACAGCACTCGGATCCGGCCCTCGCTGCCTTTCAGCCTCCTAGCTCTCTCCGTGCCCCCGCCCAGTCCCGGACACCGCCCCCAGCCCCGGCCCCCCTAAAGCCTGACGAATGGAAAGGTAAATTGGAGGGGAGGAGCTGCAAGACAAGCCCGGGGCAAGGGCTCCTCTCGCTTGTCCCCCCCCCGTCTGCCTAAAGCAGCTTCCCAGAATTCCCCCAGCTCCCGCCCGAGCCCACCTGGCCTGGGCGAGGCGCGGCGACCAGAAGGCGGATAGGCAACTCCGAGCTAGGCCTAGCTTCCGGCCTCTCGCCCAGTCGCCATGGCAACAGGAGCGTGGCCGCTTGGGGACCGTTGAGTTTCCTGAGCCATTTGAGGATCAAGGTGTTGTACCGCGAACAGTTTTGTAGTCACTGCCCATAAGGCCAAGGTGGGGACCAGACCAGGTCAGAAGTGTAGATGTCAGAAGGGAGTTGGCGCCAAAAAGAAACTCCAGTAGACCAAAATGATTGTCCTAATGAGTTATGGCCTTCGGAGGCTCCCGTAGCGCCACACAGCTCCAGCGGTACCTCCTACCCGGAAACTTGTCCACGCCCTACTTGGGCTCCGCCTTGAGGCGGCAGGACTCCAGAGCGCCTTCCACGCCACTCTCTGGACTGTACCCATGGCCACCTGCAAGGAGGTGAATGTGTCCGGCTTCGAGGAGTTCGACCAGGCTGTGAAGGAGCACAAGGGCAAGACAATTTTTGCCTACTTCAGCGGCTCTAAGGATGCAGAAGGGAAGAGCTGGTGCCCGGACTGCGTGGAAGGTGAGACCGGGACTGCAGGTTGCTGCACGGCACCAGTGGTGGGAAGAAGGCCCCTACTAAAGCCAGAAAGTGAGATTGTGACGGCGAAGATGGTCTTGTTCCCGTAGACCCTCTTCTGAGGGTCTACGGGAACATTAGGTCCTTATTCGCCACCCAAGGGTGGCCCACCTCGTGGGTCTCATGGACTGGAACCTGATTCTTTAAAATTCTCAGTTCTCCAAAAATTAGTGTCTTACGGGACTCGCGAGTTCGTCTTTCCGTTGTATGCTTTCCGATGTTCTGGGTGTGTCTTAAGGACAGTCAGGACTACGACTTAGTGATTCTCGAGTTCAAAAGAGAACACCTGACTTTAACATCCTCATTCTTACTGCAGGTTAAAGTCTACCAAGACTGAAGTAAGGGGAGGGGAAGTGGGGGCAGGGCACGGGCTGTCACAGTTGATGTGTAATTACTTTTAACTTCTTTAAAAAGCTGAGCCAGTGGTTCGAGAGGGGCTGAAGAGTGTTACTGAAGACTGCGTGTTCATCTACTGCCAAGTAGGAGACAAATCTTAGTAAGTGATCATGTATACCGTATCTCCAGATTCGGAAAAACTTAGGCTAAAGGGATCTCATATTTAAATGCTCAAGCTCTGTTTTAGGTAATGTCTGATAAGCCAAACAATTAGAATTACTGAATGCAAATTTAACATTTATGTTCAGCCACATAATACCATCAATGAATTTGGTCTGGAATAAGATCAGAATCTATTGACTTTACATTTTGTTTTATCTTAGCCACATTTTCTTTTTCTTTCTTTTTTTTTTTTTTTTTTGGTTTTTTGAGACAGGGTTTCTCTGTGTCTTTTGGAGGCTGTCCTGGAACTAGCTCTTGTAGACCAGGCTGGCCTCAAACTCTAAGAGATCCGCCTGCCTCTGCCTCTCAAGTGCTGGGATTAAAGGCATGCGTCAACACCACCTGGCTGTCTAAGCCACACTTTAAATGTAAACTTTGTAGAGGATGATACGTAAGTTTCAATCTTCAAAATGTTTACACATTAACAAAAGCAGTAATTATTAGTATACTAAATATAGATCTACTGTTGAATAATCTGTAATAAACCAAATAGTATTTTTCATGATCCTTTTCTTTTTGGAATAGCTGGAAAGACCCAAATAATGACTTCAGACAACAACTGCAAGTAACTGCAGTGCCTACACTACTTAAATATGGAACCGTGAGTATCTACCTTTATGTAGTGGCTATAATACAGTTAAAACTCAAGTTATTTAGTCTTGTTTGAAAAGATCATGACTCCCCCCCCCCCTCCAGTCAGGGTTTCTCTTTGTAACTAACAGTCTTGGAACTTGCTTTGTAGACCAGGCTGGCCTCAAACTGACTGCCTCCCAAGTGCATTTGAGTTTCAACATCACATTGTTGTTCATAATGCATCACAAAACAAGCTGGTACCCATTCCCCAGCCAATCCAATGAACTGTTACTAATGCTTTCTAGCCATAGTTAAGATTCTGTGTTCAGAAGAAAGGTGACTCACTCCTGGAAGCACCTACGTCATGCTTTCTAACTCCATTTTTAAGGTTTAAAGGGGCGCTCCCTTTATTTCAGCCCTGCCCCTAGGATCCTAAATTAAAGAGAGGGAAAGAAATGGCACTGGGCTTGCCATCTCTTGTTTTCAGTCTATGGGGCTTCCTGGTATGGAAGTTTAAGGCCCTTTGGGCCAAGTATTTTAATGATTCATCTTAAGACAAATATCTTAACTATTTCATAAAGCTTGTTATAACTAGTTGATAGCTCTTCCCCCCACCCCAAGAAAGGGTTTCTTTGTGTAGCCCTGTCCTGTAGAACTCACTGTAGACCAGGTTGGTCTTTGAAGTGCTGGGATTAAAGGTGTGTGTCACCAGGCCCGGCTAGCTGATAGTTTCTGATGGCAACATTTCTGTGTTCAAAAAACGTCATTTAAAGTAGAATTCACTCCACCCCTGGTAACATTCATAGCAGTGTTAAAACTTAACTGGTTTGTTCTGTTTTGTTTTTTTACAGCCTCAAAAACTTGTGGAATCTGAGTGCTCTCAGGCCAACCTCGTGGAAATGATATTCTCTGAAGATTAAGATTTAATGATAGCACTTTGTGATGGTAGACCATGCTTTTAATCCCAGCACTTGGGAAGCAAAGGCAGGTGGATAGGCGAGTTCAAGGCCAGCATGGTCTACAGATCGAGTCCCAGGACAGCCAGGGATATACAAAGAAACCTTGTCTCCAAAAACAAACAAACAAGATTTGATGATCACAATTGTGTGTTGATTTCCTGGTTTGCTTAAAAGAAGCCACATACTTGCTTTGAATTGATCAGTGTATGTCTAAACAATAAAGAATTAAAATACAAACCTCCAATTAGCTTTGTAACATACATCTTTAGTATGGCAGTGCTAGCTCAGAGGAAATATTGAAGATAAGACGTAATTTGCTAACTTCCAAGTCTAGCTATTAGGACTTTAAATTCTATGTATTTGCAAAACCCTTTCCTGCCTTGAAAGGTAGAACTTCCCTAAACCATTTAGAGAAGACACTTGGAATGCATATGCTTAATTCAGGCCAGTTTTGTTTCACAACTGTCTAGAATGTGATTCTCTTGGAATGAGACAGTCTGGTTCTCCAAGCCAAGGCAAGTTACTGTCTAAATCTCAATTTCTTCAAAAAAGAATTGTGTCAGGCATTGTAATGCACACCTGTAATCTTTCCACTTTAGAGGCTAAGAGAATCACAAATCTGAAGAAAGGGTAGAGTACAGTACCAACCAGACCTTGTCACAAATGAAAAGCCCAACTAATTCTACAAACAAAACAAAAATGTGGACTGAAGAGGTAGTTCAGTGGTTAAGAGTGCTGGCTGCTCTTCCAGGTTCGATGCCCAGCTCAAAACTGTATCTTACACCCAGGGGAATCTGATACTGTCTTCTGAGAGCATCAGGCATGCAAGTGGTACAAACATACATTGTGTAGGCCAAACATTCACATGACCTAGTAGCTATCCGTAAGCCCAGTACTCAAGAGATTAAGTTAATAGGCAGCCTGGGCTACAAAGTGAGACCCTGTCTCAAAAAAAGAGAAAAAATGAGGGCTAGAGAGATGGCTCAGTGGTTAACAGTACTTGCTGTTCTTCCAGAGGACCCAGGTTTGGTTCCTAGTACCACATGGTGACTCACAACCACCTTCAACTTCATTCCAGGAGATCGGATGTTCTTCTACTGGCCTCCTTGGACACCAGGGACATGATGCAAATATATGCAAGCAATTCACACAGACACATAAAATAAAAATCTTGAAGTAGAAACATTTTAAGGTAGTTTCTATTGTGGTACTTGTCAAATAAATGCTAACCTTCCCAAAGAAAGGTATTTTAGGCTCACCTTGAAGGACAAGAGTCCAATTAGTCATAACGACCAGTCTTTCCCTGCCACTACTATGTCAGCTATCTTACAGAGCAGGGAGCAATTGAATATGTCCTCTACTGCAGAAAGAAGGAACTCTGATGTAGTCCTTGTTCTTAGTTTAAAGCTCCTTGGTTCCAGGACCCCTCTCCTGAAAATGAGGTGAGACAGGGATATGGAACCTAATCTCAGTAAGGTTCCTAGAGATGACTTGGCTCAGGGTACCACTGTATGTCACACCCATGTTCTTAAACTGCTCTATAACACCTAACATTTACATTCTTATTCACTTGGTTCTGTTAAATGCAAAGGAAATATACAAATCCCCAGAAATCAAAGTAGAACAATTCTGGTTTAACAGAAATAATCTATTAACAATATAAAGCTTGTTGACCAAAAATAACACTAATGGTTCTGAGTGCTAGATAATAAAGGTGAGCAGGAAGAATCTTCCTTTACCAGTACTGTACAATAGCAATACATTATATACATGTCCCAAGAGCCAGGTCTGTCCCCAGCTCTTCATTTTCCTGTTGTGTTATTCTGCTGTTGCTGCTCTGCCAGGGCTTGCTGAAGACGCATCCGCTTCCGGGAATAGTGCTGCCAGTGTAGAATCTGCTGTTCATCAATGAATTTCGCACACTGAGCATTCACCAGCTCCTTTCGAAAGTGTTCATACTGGAGCAGTTCTAACATGTGTAAACACTGAGGGTACCTGGGTTTAAGTTCATAAGTTAATTATCAACATAATTTAAGGCATCCAAAGTTCTAATTCAGATACTCCCCTAAAAATGATCTTAAGCCTACAATTTCTTATGTTACTCCCACCATGTTATTTCAGAACATTACACAAAATTAAAGTTCAGAAACCTTTAAGTAACTTCCAGACCACACAACCCAGTAAACTGGTAAGCAATGTCAAAATTGATAAACCGTTCTCTTTTAATTTTCCAAGTGAGGAACATGAACACTTTTTAATTTAAAATTTTTTATTTCATTTATTTATTTAGTGTTTGTGTGAAAAGGAGAGTAAAGACATGCCATGGGATACTTGTGGAGGTCCCCAAGGGTTCCCAGGAATCAAACTCAGGTCATCAGGCTTGCAGGCAAGCACCTTTCTTTACTCACTGAGCTATCTCACTGGCTCTGAAGACTTTGAAAATAGTTATATGTTTAGTAAATACTCAGGAAACTTGAGAAAACCATGAACAAATATTGTGCTCTAACTATCCATGGGAATTATAACAAGAAATCATGTATATTCTAGGACTGAGCAGTACAATAGGATAAAAAGAAGCTAAATACATGATTATCAAAAAAGGATAAGGAGAGGGGGAAGTGCTGTGTCACTGAGCTGGAACTACAAAGAGTATGTTCTCGTGGCCTTTTTAAAAAAATATTTTATGGCGCCGGGCATTGGTGGCGCACGCCTTTAATACCACCACTCGGGAGGCAGAGGCAAGCGGATCTGTGAGTTCGAGGCCAGCCTGGTCTCCAGAGCAAGCGCCGGGATAGGCTCCAAAGCTACACAAAGAAACCCTGTCTCAGGGGGAAAAAAATTATGTTTATGGGTGTTTTCCTTGCATGTAAGTCTATGTATTACAGGCATGCAGTGCCCATGAGTGTCAGAAAAGGGCACTGGATCCCCTAGGACTAGATGGTTGTAAGCAACCATGTGGGTACTGGATATCAACCTGGGTCCTTTGGAAGAGCAGCCAGTGCTCTTAACCTAATGACCTATCCAGCTCCATCCTCATGGCTTTTAACACAAACACACAGAAATAGTCATAGATATGTATGTGTGCATATGCAAACATATACATACATACCATTCCTAGCTCTGTATGCACAAGGGCCTACAAACAAAAACACCGTAATATCAATGAGCACACTTAAGTCTCTAGAGCTTTGTTCTCAAATAGCATTTTCCAGAGTTCCTTGAAACAACTAATTCCAGGGCTAGAATGGACAAAGTACAGCATGAATGCAGGGTACAACATGTCAAAAAGAAGTGCTAATCATGGATGGGGATGTCACAAGTACATAAGAGCCGATCTAAAGGTGCTCAGCAGCCAATCCTGCTGGAATGAGAGCCAAGAAAAGATGACTGTAATCACAGGATAAAAACCAGAATCCAACTGCCAGGTGGTGGTGGCCCATGCCTTTAATCCCAGCACTCAGGAGGCAGAGGCAGGCAGATCTCTGTGAGTTCGAGGCCAGCCTGGTCTCCAGAGCGAGTGCCAGGACAGGCTCCAAAGCTACACAGAAAAACCCTGTCTCGAAAAACCAAAAAAAAAAAAAAAAAAAAAAATCAAAAGCTGATACTGATATACATGTCTGAATGAGTAACAAGGGAATGTTTTTCCTTGCTATAGAATTCTAACTAGTAAATATAGAATGATAGAAAATTCCACAGAAAAAAACTGAGGCAAGTATCTGTAACAGTGCTAAAATTAGGGAGAAGTGAACAAATGGGAGCAAAGTATAATGACACATGTATGAAGATGAAGGCTAACCTAAATTATTACTTGATTAAAAAACACTAAAATTCCCAGGTGGTGGTGCACACCTTTAATCCCAACACTTAGGAGACAGAGGCAGGAGGATTTCTGTGAGTTGGAAGCCAGCCTGATCTAGAAAAAAGCGTTCCAGGACAGCCAGGGCTGTAACACCCTGTCTCAAAAAAAAAAAAAAAAAAAAAAAAAAAAGTGAATAAAATTTATGTAATAAGATGTCTATATAGTCTCAAAGTATTTTCCCCACAAGTTACTTATTAAATACCAAACAGTAACTTGATGTGGAGAAATCTGGAAGGCACCACCTAATGCAATGGATCAAAATTCACATTACTAATAAGACAGACTTCACCTGTCTCTGGATTATGACAAACCAAGAAGGACAAAGTAACAAAGTATCAAGTCAGTGTTTGGTCAGCCTCAGAAAGAGAAACAGAGTGAGAGACTAAGTGGGAAGTAGGAGACAGGGAGGCAGAGAGAACAAGGAATTCAAGACTAAGAAAACAGGATGACAAAATGTAACATATAAACCTAGACCGGATGCCACACTAGATACAGGACACTAATAGGACAAGAGACAGAATCTAATGGGGTCCATAGGATACAGAGTAGATGAGCATTAATGTTCTATCAAAATGAAGATCCTGGCAGTCTCATTCCAGTGCAGCTTTTGCCTCTTTCAGAATTACTCAGAAAAGTCAAGAGAAAGCTACTTTCTCTTCTTGCTATCTCTCTGCTAAGCATGCCTCCCTAACACTTTGAGGTTCCATACTTTCTTTGCCTCCCTTCTGTCCCACTGCCTTCCATGTCAGCTTAACTCCTTCCATTCTCCTCCTTTGGGGTATTTTCTTGTAAATGCTAATAATAATTTTGTCCTGGAGCTTTTAAAAGGAGGAAAGGGGATGAGAAGGTGATAGGAAAATAAGGAGGAGGCATGGGAGGCACATAGGGGTGGGGGGTAGGAATGGCTATGGCTGCCACTGCAGAACCAATGCTATGCTTCTCTTCCAGTAATGGCTTATTTTTTATATTTCAAATAAAGAGTTTTCTGTAATTGTAATAGCTTAGCCCAGAATGCCCTATTCCCACTATACTAGCTAATTCCCTTTCATGGCACATCAGTAATTTAAAAGATTCAGCTCTGAGTATCAGGTAGGTAGCTTTAAAGACATTTAAACCTCTTAAGTTCAGTTTCTTTATATACAAAATAATATAACCTGCAAGTAAATGGCCTTAAGTAGCATTTAGTCAGTAACTAGAATTTAGGCAGTGATCATTTCCTTGTCAATTTTATAGGAAACAACATTCTTAATACATTAGACTACACATATTCTGACAGGCTACAACACACTAACTCCAAGTATACAGGATTAAATAGAAGAGGTACAAATGGAAAGACTCACATTTTGACTTTTGGAAAGTAACCAAGACATAAACAGAGAAGTCAAGTGAAAGCATTCAATTCATGAAAATAACTGGTGGATTTTAGTTGGTATAAAGCTCCCAGGAATTCAACGATTTGACTCCCAAACATCTTCCACTCAAAAACAG
The DNA here is from genome assembly GCF_003668045.3 of Cricetulus griseus. NCBI lineage: Eukaryota > Metazoa > Chordata > Mammalia > Rodentia > Cricetidae > Cricetulus > Cricetulus griseus. The sequence goes on from NC_048600.1 coordinate 86,053,455, forward strand.
TATAGTCAACCTATTTTAAATTATCACAAGGAAGAAAAATGCCATGTGGTCTGTGTTACCCTGACCACATTTGAAGGCCTATGTTTAGTTTTTAAATTTGTATTTATTTATATGCATGGGCATTTTGTTGCTTATCATGTATGTATAGTGCTTTCATAGCCGAAAGGCATCAGAACTTATGGAGCTGGAATTTTGGATAGATGTGACCCACCACTGGGTGCTGAGAACAAACCTGGATCCTCTGCAAGAGCAGCAAGTGCTCTAAGCACTAACCCATCTCTCTAGCCACCCCTCTCCCAAATTATTTTATCTTGAGCCAGGGTCTCATTATATAAACGATTATATAACCAGGTTAACCTCTCACTCTAGAGATTTCCCTCTGCTCCTTCCAAGTGCAGGGACTAAAGGCATATACCACTTGGCTTGGCTTATATTTAGTTTTTTTTTTTGAAATGCCAGATAATCGAAGGGTTCCTGAAAATACTGGAAACCATGGCACTAAAAAACTGAAGGCACCTGAGAACAGATGTTTTAAGAGAAAGACTGCTGCTGCATGTACTAGGTATCAGAAAGCAGGCCACATGCTGGGAAGTCTAGAAGGGACAGTATTCCTCAGCTGCAATCAACTGGTGACCTATAAAAAAGAAGGCCTCAGCGCTTCTCAAGGTCCAAGAGTTGGAATTCTGTTACATAAAACCTTCCCATCTTTAAATTTTGGCAATTATTTTAAAAATCTAAAATCATGTGCAGATAACAATGAAACTGACCAACATGGGTTAATTCACAATCTCTCTTGAGTTTAAACATCTATAGCTACTATCTCCAAGAGGGCACAGATTAATAGAAAAAAAAATCTATAAACAAGGAGGTCTGTCTGATAACAATATAAGGAAGAGTTGTCCTTCTGGCTATAATCTCTGGCTATCAGTGAAGTAAGCTTCCTCTAATAGAGTGACATATGTTCGCTGGAGGCCTCCAACCAGAGTATAGTTAGTTATCATCCAACAATTCTGCTGGTAAGACTGAACTTGAATTGAAGGTGACTAAGGCTTTTAATACCCAGTCTGTAAATCTGCTAGCACTGTTATAACAGCCTAATAACTTAAAAGTCTCTCCTTCAGATTCCTAAAGGAATCAATAATTGCATCATAAAGAGCAAATCCGGTGCAATCTGTTCTACAGGCAGTCCAGGATCAATTCAGAAAAGTGACTAGGATATAAAGAAAAGGCTTGAAATGTTTCCCTCTAATTTTTAAGATAGGGTCTATGTAGCCTTGACTGGCCTGAAACTTGCTACATAACTAAGCTGGCCTAAAACTCACCGGGATCTGCCGGATCTTCCTGAGAGCAGGGATTAAAGGGGCATCAGGCTAAAATTTCTGGGTTTGTTGTTGTTGTTGTTGTCCACCCTTTTAGGGGAGGGGGAGTTCAAGACAGGGTTTACCTGTGTAGCCCTAGCTGTCCTGGAAGTAGCTTTGTACACCAGGCTGGCCTTGAACTCAGAGATCTATCCACCTCCACCTCTACCTCTCAAATGCTGGGATTAAAGGTGTGTACCAGCTTGTTTTTCTTTTTTAATTAAGACAAAGCAGAGGGGTGAGTTCAAGGTTTTGTTTTACCATTCAAAGGGATAGCTGTGTAGTTGTGATGTTTCTCACAATTGTCTATCAAACAACTTGACAGTGTTCATGTTTGTCTTTCTTTTGTTTACAGTGAGTTAATGTGCACGATACATTTAGCACAGTACTTGACACATAGGAAACTATAAAGAAGACAGTAAGTCTAAGACTCCCAGAAAACACCACTTCTTATATGTTCATTTTCAGCTTATGGCTATACCACTACATTTTAGTAGTTTATAGGTTGGAAGGCATTAGAAACCCAGAGAGACAAGGGGAATGCTAAATGACAAGTTCAGACAGACCAAATCAAATCAGAGTCTTACTCTAAAACTAGTTACTGGATTTTATCCTACATGAATAGAAGTGGCATGTTCTGATTTATACTACTAAGACAGTAAATTGGTTTTGACAGACAACTGTTTGGCTTTGTTTGGTTTGAAGGGAGTGAGGTAAGAATGACAGCAGAAATAAGTGAGATTACTGTAACAATTCAAATTAGAAATGACAATGACATGACATGAACTAAAAGCAGAAAAATTCAAAACATAGTTTGCCATTCTGACACCGAGAAAACTGCTAAATATAAGCACTTCGTATTTATAATAAAGTATACACAGATTTAAGATTATAAAAATTAAACTTACTTTAGATACTTGGCATATTCTGGTTCTTTCCAGTAAAGCAAGTACTTAAGATAATTTACAAAAGCTTTGTCTTTGAAGTAACCTCTTTGGGCAAGAACTGAAAGGCATAAAGAAACAATCTGTATGTCAACCAACTGCTGGACTACTGACTTGTAATCGCTACAATAAAGTAGCTCTTTTAACATTCCTACCATCAAAACACAAGGAATTAAAAAACACAAGTCCTTGTTTGCTCAGTTAATAACTACAGACCATCGAAAGTAAAATCCCATTCAAACATACCGAAGTAAATACTATTATGAATTCCATCTCTTCTGTCAGAAATCATTAACAGCTAGCTACTCAACTTAATGATGTACTCGACTTACAATTAAGGTAATTTGGGTTGGCTAAACATTGCACAAATTCCAACTCCAACTGAAACCGAAGTCGATTTCCAGCATCATCTAGGAGAAAAAAGTAAAAGACACCCAAAATAAAAGTCACGATACCAATGATTTGTAGAAACAAAAACAAACTGCCAGTGAGACTGCTCAGCATGTAAAGGTGCTCACAGAAAAGTCTGATGACCTGAGCTCCATCCCTGGAACCCGCAGGGTTGCAGGAACAGTAGACTCCTGCAAGTTGTCCTCTGACCTCGGCATGCACCGCCCACCCCCATAGGAATGAATTTATGAAACAAATACCAAACTGCAGGAGAGATTTCCTTAGAAATCTCAGAGTGGAGCCTGGTTTAAAACAAAACAAGCCGAGTGGTGCATGCCTTTAATCCCAGTTCTTGTAAGGGGGAGGCAGGAGGATCTCTGTGAATTCCAGGCCAGCCTGGTATACATAGCCAGTTCCAGGCTAGGCAGTAGTACATAGTGAGACCCTGTCTTCAAAACAAAACAAAGATAATAAATTACCTAAAGTTAGTTGAGAAAAATAAACGAAACGGCTATTTAAGGCCACTATGGGAGGATGGTAACAGAGATCACTGGTTGGTCTGTAATAGCTGTGCCACCCCCAATGTTAGCGTTACAACCACAACTACTAACAGTGATTAAGTTAAACAAAAACAAAGTGCTAAATAAAAGCAGGAAGCAAGATGCAAAATGATTAAACAGCGGGGAGGAGACGGTAATCCGTATCAGAACCATACACGTTACAAACATTTCAAGCAAGTTCACGGGAAAAGCTCCATAGAGCAGACAATTGAAGGGCTCGGTCCTCTCCCTCAGTCCCACCCCGGCCCGCGAGCCAGGGAGTGGAGGTGTGAGCAGCCCAGGAGCAAAGATGTCGTTCACACAGGCCACAATCAGAGACAACACCGCCTTCTCCCCCACCGATCCCAACTCCTTAAGGATGCCGGGTTAAGCCCGAAAGACGGCGCGGGGAAACCGGAGAGAAGGGGGGAGGACCCGTTCCCTCGGTGAAGACTCCAGGAGCACGACACCACGAACCTGTCTCCATAGCGACGGCCGCGGCCATAACCAGAGAGGAGAGAGACGCGAACACAACCAGCCCGACCCAACCGCGGCTTCAAATGGTGAGGGAGGATCCGGAAGCCACGGCTCTTATTTCCGGTCGCGGGGCATGTGGGACGCGAGGGCGGAGACAGCCTCCTTCTGAGGAGAGAGGCCCCGCCTATCTGTGTGGTCTGGGCCGGCAGCCTGAGCAATTATCTAGCGGCGCGTGCTGGAAGAGCTCGTTGCTCGCAGATCCTATGTGGCCCGCAGCAGCCTACACTGACGTAGCTCATCACCCTGACGTCACCGTCCCTTGTGTGACGTGACACAGAGCATGAGTCTTGGGCCTCTGTGTCCCTTCTGACCTGGGTGTGCCAGCAGGATGGCCTCGCCCCTTAGGAGTAAATCCTTCGCCCCGCGAGTGGAAAGCACCCGCCAAAAGGAAACGTCGACTATCCGCGTGGAGACGTCGTCCCACCGCGAGGAAACGTCATCCCACCGCGTGGAGACGTCCTCCCGGCAGGTTCGAACGTCTTCTCGTCAGGTGGAGACCTCTCAGCGCCACCGAGAGGGACCCTCCCTGACCTCCTCCGCGAAGCGACTCCCTAGATTCCTCGAGGTATCCTCCCAGCACGTGGAAACCTCCTCGCAGTGCACGGAGACGTCCTCCAGCCACGTCAGGGCGTCGTCATCCCTGCGGGTGGAGACGACTGTGCACCGTGTAGAGAGCCCAGCCAGGAGGGACAAGCAAACAGCTCGCCAGAGTGCCAAAATGACCCGATGAAGTGGCCATGGCCCTTAGCCAGCACTGAAGTGTTTCCATTTGCCAGCCAGCCAGCTTCCAGGAGAGCCAAGCATCTTTGGTTTCATGGAAACAGCCTGTAAATCAATGTAAGAAACAGGCTGTGGTTTCTGGGTGCTGCCAACATGTATTGAGATTGCATCACCTTAGACCACCCTGCTGTTGACCCAGTGTACTATTTAACTCGAAGCCAGCACAGAAGGGCTTCAGACTTGCGGTGCGTATATACTCGGCTGATGATGGACAAAGAGGCTCTTTGAGTCTCTGCACCAGGTAAGTTTCGTAGCCTGAGGTCCCTCTAGAATGGTTTGACCACTTGAAATTTGCGAAGAAGGACCAAACTTGTCATGAATTCATGACCACTGGCTTGATTATATAGTGCTTGAAACCAATAGAACAAAGAATCATCTTTCATGGATTATTAATTGACCTTTATTTGTATTTCATAATAAGCTTTCCTATGTTAAGTTTTTATACACAGTACTCCACATACAGGCTTTTATTATTTTTTAAATAGGTCAGGGGGTGTTGGGGAAAAAAAGGCAAGTCAATTAATAAAAAATATGCTAAGAAGGGAAAGTGAAAAGAAAGCCATTGGCACCTGACCTGAAGGGTGAGGCTGACAGAGGATGGTTACTGAGTACCTACTGTGTGCTAGGTACTAGTCAGAGCATGTCAGCGATAACAGTGGAGAAGACTAAGATCTCCCTGTAGTGAAGAGGCAGAAACAAAGGGGAAAGCTAAGGTCTCTTGTGCTCATGTGAAGGAAAAGGTATCTGGTAGAGAACAGGGAAGTTTCTCTAGAGAATACCGTCAGGAAGAGCCTTGCTAATTGTGTGGGTGAACAGTGAGCCATACCAGGAACTGGAGGGGAGTGCGTTCTAGATAGGAGGAAAAGCCAGCATAAAAAGTTAGTGGGAACAAACTGAAGATGTTTATGGAACAGAAAGACCAGTTAGAATATGAGAGTATAGTAATGAGAGAGAGAGAGAGAGAGATACCAGTTCATATGGAGTCTTGGAAATCACAGCAAAGAGTTTGAATTTTATTCTGAGGTCATTAAAAAAATGATGCAAGGGAGTAAAACTGTGATGCAGTTTGTTTCCGTCATTGGTGTGATGGTACCCTAGCTGGAGTGATTTTGTCTCCTGGGATAGTTGACAGAGGTGTGTATATTTGGAGACAGCATGGAAGTTGTTACTGCTAGCCTCAAGTGCCTAGAAGCCCAGGATGCTGCTATCATCCAGTGCTGTACAACAAAGAATCGCTGTGCTGAGAAAATTGATAGTGAAGTTGAGAAACATGGGAGGTTCTAGTAACTTTGCTAGAGCTTGGCCCCACGGAGCAAACCCCTCACTTCTGCATTGCAGGATTGTGGGAGGCCTAAAAAATAATATTGGAAGTGTAGTAATAGTATCTTCTTGTGAGGAGCAAAGCAAGAGCTCAGAGGAAGAGGATGTGTGCTCTGTAGGAACCCTCTACCTCTCCTCAAATGTATGTGATATTTACCCCAGTACAGAAGATCGCAAATGACTCTGATTAAGCAGAGTGAATTAGAGCACTTGCTACTTCCAGGTACTTTTTAATCCCAGGGAGTGCACTGGGTTCTCCCCTAGAATGGGGGTTTAGGTCAGAAGAAATGTAATAACTGTTATAGATGCCATAACCACCACACCCCAAAGCTACCATGATGGTTCTCCGCCTCATAAAACTGCTACTATTAACAAAGAATTAGCCTTTAGAATGGCGGTCTCTTCTGGTTTACTAGCCCTTTTTAATATGCCCAACTGTGCCTTAAAACACAAATGAACAAAGCAGTTGCTTCTCTTTAACAGGGTTCCTCATTACAAAAGTAATATGTGTCTAATGTAACAAAATAAACCAAAGACTTACAAAGAAACATTTAATACTGTATCATCTTTCCTTTCCTTTCTAGCCTGGAAATAATGTCAGAAATGTGTTTGTTCCTCCTTACTTTTCTCCATTAATAAGGATTCTTGCTTCTGTTTCCTCTTTTAGTAGTATCTGGAAGACTGGCTGTGACCTGGAAAAGCCAGACATCTGGCTTCTGGATCATTGATGCTTCAGGAAGGGCACAGGATTCTGGTAGATTCTCTGTTGTCTGTCTCTTAAAAGAGATTTTTATCTAGGTTTCTTCTTCTACATTTCACTTACTCATGTTTCAAAGCTGGAATGGAAAGAGAGATACATAGAGCAAGAAAGTGTCAAAAAAGTAATAGATATGATAAAACCCACATTTGCCATGACACTATATTATACATTCCACAGCTTCAAAATGACAATGTGTGCTGATGAAGGTAATTGTTAATGTACCTGTTGACTTTGTAAATGTGTGTTAATGTTAGCCATGCTGTGTTTCATCCTTGCGTAATTCTCTGTAGGAAATAATGCTGCTGTACCTGACACATGTCATACAATGTTAAAGATAATGTGTACAACAATAATAACTAAAGAGCAGTGTTCTCCATTTGCTTTAACGGCACAATCTAATAATTGGGTTTACTATACTAGGTAATAGTGTGTCTTGTTTTCAGTTGTACCACCCAGGTTAGTTTGAAAAACTAAATAAATGCAAATTCTTGCAAAGAAGTCATTTCTTATTCTCATAATCTTTTTTATATATCACCTGAGGGTGGTTTACAATATTTACTGCCTATTGTACTGAAAAAAAAAAATGGCTGGGCTTGTGGTACACACCCATAATCCCAGGACTAGGAGAGATTTATGCAGGATTGCCATGAGTTCCAGGCCAGCGAGGCCTACATAATAAATATCAGACTGGTCAAAGCTACAAAGCAAGATCCTTGCTCAAATAATAAAACAAAGAAAGAAGAAAAAGGAAGGGCAAGCCCAGTAAGATGTCTTGGAGCATAAAGGCACCTGCTACCAAGCCTGATAAACCTGAGTTTGGTTCCAGGGACTCACATGATAAAAGGAAAGAACAAACTCCCAAAAGTTGTCCTCTGACCTCCACACATATGCCTCCCCCCACCCTCCTCACCCAGATACAATATATTTAATTAAATTTTTTTTAAGATTGGCATTGGCAGGATCCTCTTTTCCCTAACTACTCCGGCCATGGGAAGAACCAGGAATCCAGTTTAATGAGGTGTTTTTCTCACATCTTCATCTAGACTTTCCAAAATTCCTGTTCCCCCATTCTTTCTATTGCTTCCAACCTAGAATAGCTAGTACAAGTATCCCAGCCCTGAATGTTTGGCCCAACCTCTACTATGTTTAAAGGCCTTTGCCTCTGCTTTCCTTGCCTGAGGCCACAGTAATCAGTGGTTAGAATTGCATGACTAAAAACAGAAAACCTGTCCCAAAGTGTCAGAAATACAGTTTGTCTCTCCCATTGTAAGTCACACAGTATTTCATTTAGTAACAGCATCAGATCAGTCTGTTGACTGTTTTACCACCTGTATACAGGACATTGGTTCTGCATGCTTGCTTATTACTCTGTCTTAGGGTTTCATTGCTATGAAGAGACAACATGACCACAGCAACTCTTAGAAAACATTCAGCTGGGGCTGGCTTGCAGTTTCAGAGCGTCAGTCCATTGTCGTCATGGTAGGAAGTATGGTGGCATGCAGGCAGACATGGTGCTGGAGAGGAGCTGAGAGTTGTACTTCAGGAACTGCAAGCAGCAGGAAGAGACTGTGAGCCAGTAGGCCTGTCTTGAGCTTCTGAGACCTCAAAGCCCACCCCCCAGTGACACTTTCTCCAACAATACCACACTTACTCCAGCAAAGCCGCACCTCCTAAGAGTGCCACTCCCTGTGAGCCTATGGGGGCCATTTTCTTTCAAACCACCACATACTTCATGGTTGCAAGATAGTTGTGTGTCTGCAGCTCTCTCCTACCTGCATTCCTCTCAGATGGAGTGCACAGCAGAAAGAGCAGAGTGATTGTTCTTCCTACCAGTGTGTTTGCCATGTTAGCTGGGAAGAGAAACCTTTATCAGGGACTTCTAAGTGCATCTCTTTGGCCCAAGCTGAACCATACATGTTATCTTTAGCTGCAAGGGAGGCTGGGACGACAAGTATTTAGCTTCCTAGCCTGAATGGTGATAGAAAAGGGGGAAAGGCTGGTAAGTGATACTCAGTGAGCCAATTTAGTGTTGTCTTCATGTTGCTTACAAGCATGATAGTCTCTTTCAGGTGATCTTCAGCCTCTGGTGTTCTCAGCAGTGACTTTGTTTCTTCATCTTTAACATAGCATTGATCAAACTGCTCAGGGCCTTTTCTGTCATTGATGCTGTGGAGTAGGACATGTGAAACACATTCTTACAGGTTAGTAACTCTTTCTCTCCCCCTCTTTCAGAACATTTAGGACATTGTTTCACTCTCTTCGGATTTGCATTGCTTCCAACAATAACAACGAAAGCCTTTGTTCCTCTATAGAAAGGCTTCCCATGGCCCCTGTTAGGTGTGGTGTGCTCTCTATTGTTGGTGGAGCACTTTATGATCTACTGGGTGTAGTTTATTTCCCATGTCTCGTATTTAGGGTTGCTTGTACCCTTGAAACTTTGGTTTAGTGGTCTTCATAATATTTATAATTGGAGGGCCATTATTCCTTCAAATGTTTCTTACCAGCTTCTCAACAGGCATAAAACATGGGTCTAATAAGCCTCGTGGAAGCTATCTCACCTATGCACTTTTGTTTTTTCTCTCCATATTTCACTGGCTAGTTTGTAGTGCATCTGTTTTCATGTTTATACTAATGATTTTTGCTGCAATGTTTGACCTATCACAAATGCCATCCAGTGTGGTTTTTAAATATTTTTTAAAAATTTTACTTAACTTTTTATCTCTAATAGTTCCACTTGGGTCTTTTAAATTATCTTCCACACATAAATGAATTCCTCCACAATTTTTTTTTTATCTTCTTAGCATGTTTGGCCTTCCCTGTCATTAATCAAATATATACAATTTTGTTTTAATAACCATTTTATTTATCCTTGTTTAATTCTTTCATCTATGTAATCTTTATATTTTGTGATTGTTACTTTCCATGCCTGGTTATTTTTATTTGCATGCCAGGCATAGTAAATTTTAACTTTATTCAGTGTTCTGTAGTTTTCCTATTCTTGTAATTCTTGAACTTTGGTCTAGTCACTTGTAAGTTATTTGCAAGCAGTTTGTTGTTTGTATCCACTTTTAAGCTGTTTTGTGAGTTCTTGATTTTAAATGGATGGCTAATGTTCTCTGAGGCAGAAACTTTCTATGTCTTCTCTGGATATCCCCAAGATAGGAGATGTGCCGCCCTGGCTTGGGGGAACAAGCTCTGTTTTTAGTGTGTGCCAGCTTTGGCAGTTTCCTGCCCTGAAGCAGTTTCCCTATATGAGCAATGATCAATACTCAGCTGAGGGTTTGCTGGGCACCTGCGCAGTCTCTAGAGTTCTCTGTCCATGCAACTTTCTTGTTTTCAGTAGGAGGCCCTGTGAATCCAGTGCCGCCTCTTCCACTCAGGATGGTGAAAGGGCCCTGCAACAGCTCCTCTCTTGCTGCAGACCAGGGAGCTGTAGCAATCACACAGCTCAGGTTCATCTCTTCAGCTATTCCAGGCCAGAGGGAAGCCTGCTACTGCACTCTGCCTGGAATCCTCCTCCTCCTTATTTAATACAGATTTTGCTGAAGGTTAATGTTACCATTTCATTTCTAGGTAACAGAAAATGCAGGTGGGATTGTGCACAAATCTTTATGGTAGTTATGGCCCAGGAATGGAATATATCACAGTCTCTGAGGTGCACACAATGGCTTTCATTTTCAAAACAGCCACACTATGTAGCCCAGGTTGGCCTTGAACTTTGTTATTCCTGTTTCCACCACCTGAGTGCTGCCATTACATGTATGTGCCACCTTGCCTGGCTTATTGTGTCTCTTTGAGCAGATGGTAATATCATTTTTTCTGTGAAAAATAATTGCATTGTGATAAGTATAAAAACATTAGGAGAATATGGGAGCTTAAATATAAATGCCAATTATCAATGCTATTAGCTGTACCAGTTAGAGTTTACCCCTTGGCTGCAAACCCCAGCAAATTTCTTCTCTACCTGTGGCTCTTTGCTACTCTGCCACCAGAGGGCACTGTAGGACGCATTCTCTCTAGAGGACCAGGGACTATTCCTGCCTGCTGCCTTCACAGTGCCTCCTTAGGTTTCCTGTGAAGTCCCTGAAACCAGCCACACTTCATACTGGCCGCTGCAGTTCCCTTCCCTTAGAGGCAGCTGAATTTAAATTTCCTATTTGAAGAGCCTGTTTTATTAAACATAACCTTGGAACATCAGCACCAGACAGTTATCCGTTCTCAGAAGTCTGCAGTTTCAACTCTCCAGGGGTCCTCTGAGTTTCTCAGCTTTGGTCATTCCAGTCTCTGTTCTCCTGTCTGCTACTGAGCATCATTGTCACACAGGTTCCCCGGCTTCCTGTCTAAATTGCCTGTTCAAAACCTTTGCTCATTTTTCTTTTCAGTTTTGCTTACTGGTTTGTTTATGAACACTAAATATTTTTAGCTCAGATTTTATTTGCATTATATACATATTCTTTTTCAAAAAATAAAAACTTTTATTTATGTGCATGTTTATATGAGTGTATGTTATGTGTGTGCTGATTCCTATGGAGGCCAGAAGAGAGAGTGGGATTCCCTGGAGCTGGCTGGAGTTTCAGGTAGTTGTGAACTGCCTGATATGGATGCAGGGAACCAAACTCTGGTCCCATGTAAGAACACCACTCAACTAATGAACCATCTCTCCAGCCCCCACACGCATAATCTTAAAAGTTTAGGGATCATTTTCCTCTTTGAATTTTAAATCTAATTTTGTTTTTTGGGTTTTTTTTATTTTGTGGTAGCAGTGTTGGGTTTTTGTGTAGTAGTGGGTTTTTTGTTTGTTTTCCAGGATAGGGTTTCTCTGTGTAGCCCTGGCTGTCCTGGAACTCACTTTTGTAGACCAAGCTGACCTCAAACTCAGAGGTTCTCCTGCCTCTGCCTCTGGAGTGCTGGGTTAAAAGGTGTGGTGCCACCACCCAGCTCTCTTTTTAAACATCAAAAGACTGTTTCTCACCTCCCACTATGTGCCTTCATCTTGCCTGGTTTCTTCCTTTGGTTTCATTTTATGACTTGCAACAACGTTTCTGTCTTTATAAACTGAGCTGCCAGAAATACTGTCCCAGTGACTTTAACCTTCCAGTCAAAGCTATTAAAGGCTGGAGAAATCAGTTTAGTGGCTCAGTTAATATTTTTAAAAACGGAGGAGCTGGAGAGATGGTGCAGATGTAAAGAGTGATTAAGAACACTTACTACTCTTACAACCCCAGTTGAGTTCTGAGCACCCAGGTTGGGTACCTCTCAATGGCTTATAACTCTGACACTATGGGGTCTGTCAACCTTTCCCTGCCCCCATGGGCACCTGGACACCTGTACACACACACACACACACACACACACACACAGAGAGAGAGAGAGAGAGAGAGAGAGAGAGAGAGAAAGTATTTTTTAAAAATTAAACAAGACTGGTGAGATGGCTCAGCCGGTAAAAGCTGAGTGAGCCTGATAGGTTGTGGTCCACCTCCTGGACCCATGGTAGAAGGAGAAAAGGAAAGTTAACCCTCTAAACTCCACATGGATACTGGCATGAGTGCATCCATTCTTAGAGTTGTCAAACATGCATACAATAATAATAGGAAATAAAATCTAAAAATTAAATGAAATCAAACAGAAATTAGAACACATCATTTTTTGCTTAAGAGGGAGGGAGAAAAGGAGGCCAGGGCCGAGAGTTACGAGTTTTTGCTATAGTGTTGCAACAAGGGAACAATTGGCTTCTAAGCCCATCTAACAAGTGTCTAGTACTAGAACATTTGGCAGGAGATGGATAGTGAGACATCATTATTAAACTAAACAAAAGAAAACATGAAGTCTAGTTAAGGATTGGTAGACTTGTTGAAAGACATTAAGGGTCATTTGTTCACAAGGTTGACATGAACTGAGTACAAAGATAACTGACTTCCCAGAAGAGGTTATCCCCATCCATCAGAAAATTGCTCAAGTGTTTGATTGGAAATATAATCGATTCCCAAAATGAGGTCTGTAGTTTATATTTACGCAATATCCCTGCACATGTCCATATGTGGACAGTCTATTTTATGACTTAAAGACATATATCAACAAAACTTGTGTTCCAGAACATATGTGTTACTGTCAAAGTATGAAAACCACTATGCCTCCCCCCACTTTATTTTTAGAGATGGTGTCTCACTACGAAGACCAGACTGGTCAGCCTGCCCTGCCTTCTGAGTGCTGGGATTAATGGTGTGTACCATCATGCCTATCCACCAGTCTGTTCAAGGGTTCAAGAATTCTTTAGAGCTGAGATCTATCCATGGGTGCTTTCACCTGCCATTGTCTGGAGAAAACTTACCCATTTTTGCAGGCACTTGGTACGATTCCTCTGGATACTCTCACAGTTTCACCTGCCTAACTACTAGACTAAGAAATCTGTCCACCCCAGGTTTTACCTGTGCTTCGTAAGATTTCATTTATAAACAGATCCCGATCCTAAAATAAAATGCTCAAAAATCAACAAGCCACCCTGATCCCTATGTTCTGTGAAGAGACAGCCCTTGGGTCATCTGCAGGGCACTGTCCTCATTCATCACCAGAGTTCACCAGAGGAAACTCACATGTTTAATGTCAATAGCCTGTCCATATTGTCCTTTAAAAAGTCCAGGAGAGAGGGACTTAAAGCTCCTTATGTATATTCATTGATGGGCTTCCAAACCCAAGGCTACTTCATCCATTACTTAAGACAGGCTGTAATCTTAGGGTAGAATACATTTCTACTGAGAGTCACTGTCAAGAATAGTGGAGAAAAGGGCATCTCTGAGGTCTCACCCCTCCACTCCACCCTGCCAACCACCCCCAGGCCAAAGCCAGCTCACTTGGTGCCATACAGACAATGAACAGCAGAGGTCAGCCAATCCCCACACAGCTGCAAAGGTTACAGAAACCAAGGGGGGAGGCACGCAGGCAAGGCCCTGTGATGGAGACTGGGGCCATGGTGTTCATCTTGGAAAATCAAAGAGTCACTGGACATGCCCATGTGAACTCAAAGGACTCTTCTGTCCTCCCCAGTTCTCGGGGGACAGTTTGACACCCCCAGAAGTTTGTCTACTGGCACTCTACCCCAGGTACTATTGAAAACACCTATGCCTTCTTCAGGACTGGATGAGGTAGGTCAGGAGACTAGTGGTTAAAAGGTTGAGTTACCTTACTCAGCATTCCTGGCCAGGAAGAAACAGCGCCAGAATCCAGACATGGGCAGGCTGCTCTGGTATGGTGTCCTAAAACACCAGCTGTTGCTACATAAGGACCAGTTGTCTAGCGCTCTGCAATGCACTCAGGAGGAGTCTTGGAGGTCATCAGGAGAGCAGGGGACAGTCAATTCTAACACAAAGTCCAGGCTGGTGCTTTGTTCTGCTATGAGAAGGGCATTAAGAGCCAGGATCAAAGGATGGGAAGCTACAAAATGACATGTTGGGCTCAGAAAAAAATGGAAGAGTTTTTCAATGTGCTTACTCTAAAGTCTTAAATCTACAGACATATCTAGAACCCAATCCTCCTCAGCCAACCCATGGAAACCCAGGTTTATGGCCCCAGAAGGTGTCAGAGTCACAAAGAAAACTGCTAGAATTGAGCCCAGCTTTGATGTCCTGGGCCACTGCCCCCACCCCATATGCATACACAGTGATAAGCTCTATGACTCTTTCTGTAAAAACAAAGGGCAGACAACAACTTAGACACATGAAGTAGGAATTTGGACTGGCATTGAAAAGGAAGCCTGGAAGGCCCCAGGCAACCCTACACTGAAGGAAAGGAAGGTAAGGAAGCCAGGAGGCACATGGTCATGTCTTCCTCACCAAGGTCTTTGACTATTTCCTCTCCTGCTGCTCCCTCACCCAGGTTAACATAGTATCTACCCTCCCCTCTGCCCAAACTGGACACCCTCTTCTGTACCCTTTGTCCACCCAATCCACCCAAACTCATCATTCTCTTCCAGACTCTGAAGAGCTGTCACCACCTGGGCTTCCCAATCACATAGTCTTTCTCCAAATCTATCTTCATTGACCTCCCCTCCTGCTGGTTCCACTGTAGGACCCACTGGTGGCTTCTCAGTCACCATCCTTCCTGGCCTCCCTGTATCATTGGACACTGGAGATAGTTCCCTTCTCCAAGTTCTCTCCATTTCCATGAGCTGGAACGCTTCCCTGGCTCCTCTCAGTGTATCTTCAATGCATCTGTCTTCTCTCAATTTCTCCTCCCTGCAGGAACCCTGCAAATGACCCCAGAACTCTTTCTTGGGCCTGCTGCTTTCACTTGGCACTCTGCTTAGCACTCAGTGTCACCTGCTGCCTGGCTATTGATGTTTCTCCCACCCAGACCTCTCTCCCAGGCAAGCACCAAGCCTTTGTGGCCTTGTCCTGTAGGAAGCCAGATTCATCATCTAGTCAGATATCTAGTCAGATGTCCCCAAGTTCGTCTCTTTCCTGTGCATGTGTGCGTGCGTGCGTGCGTGCGTGTGGTCTGCTTCTTTACTCGGGTGTTACACCAAGTACAGTTTTGTCACTTATGGCAGTTTGAGTGAGATGTCCTCCATAGTCTCCAGCAATGAACTCTTGGTCTCCAGCATGTGATCCTGCTTGGGAGGCGTGGCCTTGCTGCAGGAAGTACATCACTGGGGTGGGCTTTGAAGTGTCAAAGATCCTGACCATTCCAGTTCCCTCTGTGCTTCCTGTCTGTGATTTAAAATGTGAGCTCTCAGCTTCTGCACCCAGCATCCAGCTCTTGCCCCCGTGTCTTCCCTCCACCATCATGAACTCTAGCCCTCTGGAACCATAAGCTCAAATAAACTCTTCCTTCTATAAGTTAGTTGCCTTGTTGTAGTGTTTTATCACAGCCACAAGAAAGTGACTAAATGTCTCCTGATTAAATATGAAATCCCCCTTCCCCCCAGTCACCACTGTAACTCCTGTATTTCTCCATAACAGCTGTTGAAAGACCTCAGAAGAGGTACTTTCGTAGAAGGAGACCCGCACCCAGGAATCAGCGAAACCACGAACTCTGGATGTAAGAGCAAGAGGGTTTATTAGTAGCGCTGGTACCCCGGGGCTTAGCTTTTGGTAGGCTAAGCCCCGAGCCAAGGGAGAGGGGTCCTTATATAGCTAAAAAGCACAGTGCAGAAGCGAAAAGCATAGTTACAGGGATTCTATTGGACAATTTAATGAGGTACAGAGTTATCAGTATATTCTCAAGGTCTGCACCTGGTACAACAGACCCAATTCCCCCCTCCGCGTCCAAATGGCTGACCTTGGGACGGAGGTTCCCCATCGGGCGGGGAGGGGGGGCGTCCTCTCCCCGCTCGGCCCCAGCCCCGGGGCGCGCGCCAGGCGGGCGGGCCTGGGTCGAGGGCCCCCCGCCTGGGTGAACCGGCTTGGGAGGGAGCCAGCCGCCAGGCGTGTGGGAGTGTGCGCGCGTACGGGAGTGTCACCGAGAGAGAACCAGCCAGGGGGCGGGGTCTTTCACTGTCATAACAGTTAATCACTCACAGAGCAATCATGACTGTCTTACATTGCCCACTGAAGGGCAGCAGCTTTTAAGTTGTTTACCATGTACCCCCAAACCTGTAATGGTACCCAGTACCTGGCAGCTATGCTGTGGGTGTCTAAGGAATGAACAGATGAGTGAATGAATGACCAAGATAAAATCAGAGTCCTACGAGTTTGGACACAGAGACTGATGCTGGACTCTGCTCCAACCAGATCCAGATTGACTGGCATAGGTTCAAGGGCAAAAAAGTCATGGAGACCCACAGAGACTTAACTTGCCCCATGCCTCCTGTCCTTGTGTGAGATAGACTGCCTATCCTCCAGGCCCTGCTCCAGTTACATCTCCCCAGGAAGCCTGACCCAGCCCTCTACCTCAAAGTCTCCTCTTGGTATTTGCTCTTCCCACCACTGCCATCTCTGTTGACTGCCCCCATGTGCATGCTCCATAGTTTCCCTTCCTTGTTTGTTCCTGTCTTTCCCATGACACGGAAAGCACCAGGAGCAGGGGCTGCCATAAAGCCTCTTTGTGTTCAGTAGGATAACCTTGAACCAAAGGAACAAGGTTGGCTTGTCTGGACCTGGACATGGTCACTGACTATTCCTGGCCTCTGTGTGGTGGGACATCCCCTGGCAGAAAAAAAAAAAAAAAAAAAAAAGACGCAAGGGTGCAGCATCCCCTGAGCATGATTAGTGCCCATTTGGAAGGCATTGAACAAAGAGGGCATTGTCTGCTGACTCTCTCGTTCACATGTGGCACGGCCTTGTCCCTGTGTCTGCTCATTCACCCAGTTTATTGAATTCTCCTTGGCTGCCAGCTTCAGTGATGGGCACTGGGGACAAAGAAAAGACCCAGAGCTGATGACTCAGGTGCAGAGTCACATTGCACTTAATGTTAAGTCAGCAGGCCGAGAGAGGGAACGCCAGGATCCCTCCTCTTTTATCTTCAGTCTGTAAGCTGTCTTCACCCCCATGATGCTCCAGCTAGGAATCCAGACACCATCCAGTTTCCACAGACTGCCGTGCTTGCAAACAGCAGATGCCTCAGAACCTGGAAACCGCCTGATCCCTTTTCTTAAATGAAAGCCCACCTCCACCATCCCTTATCTTTTCTGGTTCGGCCTTTCCAGATATGACTCACAGCGCACCTCTCCAAATCCCTAGGGCCGCCACACGAACCGAGCTAGGTGGGCAGGCTCTGCTGACGCAGTATCCAACCCACCCCAGCCTGAGGTCTGTGGATTAGGCTTCAAGATCACCTAGGGCATTTCCAGACAGGGTGTGGCAGGGCAGGCTGAGTATGGCAACGGTGGGATGACTAGTCGACCAGATGGGCAGCCAGAATATAGGACCTCAGCAGGGCGGGGCTGCCCAGACTTTCCAAGCAGCTTTTGTGATAATTATTAATTTTAATGTGTAGGTGTTATTATTTTCACATAAGGATTCTGATAATGTAATCAACTAGCTATATTACCTAATTTTAAATTGGTAATAGTTAATAATAATTTTAAAATAGGTAATAGTTGTGCCAGACATGGCAGCTCATGCCCAGTCCCGAGGAGGCTGAAGCAGGGGGACTCCAAGTACAAGGACAGCCTTGGCTGCATAAAAACACTGCCTCAAGACCAAGAGATTTATAGCACCATACTCTAGCACACTGGGTGCAGCAGATAGCACTGGCTAGTCATCTTTATGTACAAAGCATTTATTGTTCTGTTGGATTACTTCCTTGCAAGACATTCCCAGGAGTGGAATTAGAATGTAAAAAAGGTATGAGCAGTTTAATAGCCCTGGAACCCTAAAGGGCTGCGCTAATTCACACTTGAGCTGGCAGTATGTTTAGGTTGGTTTTACCCTATAAGCAGCATGTACTGTTATAACTTTGCTAATGTTCGCTAATTTAGTGGGTGTAAAATGGCACATCACGGTTCCTCTAATTTGCCTGATTATAGTGAGGGTGAGCCTGCCTGTAGGTGCTAATGTAAGTATCTCAGTGACAGGCTCCCCACAGCCTCTCAGCCACTGTTCTGGCCTGTGTCTCCACATCACTGTCAGCCTCTGTCTATCTTTACACTCTGTCTTAAACCTTCCTATCTCCATCTCTCGGCTCCTTCTCTGGGTTATAAGCAGTCAGGGATGCAGCCCCTTCATGGAGGTCCCAGGCAAGTCCTCTGTACCTAGAAGTTGGCCCTGGGCACAAGGCTTTTCCCTAGGGAGCTACACTTCTGGAGTCCAATGGTGCCCATCTTTCCACCAGGGTCTCAACAGGGACCCTTTCCATTCGTTCAGGTAGCTTCATCTGAGTTGAACTTGTAGCTAAGAGTCAGTGGCACTAAGGTCTAAGAAGTAGCTAGGAGTGGCCAGACTGTCCTTTAGTGACCCTCTCCAATGAGATGTCTAAGTTCCACACCTCAAGGCACCCTGCCAGATGGGGTTTCGTGTCTGTGGAGTTGGAAATTTATGGTCTAAAAGAACTAATGAGTGGGCCCTCAGATTTCAGCTGTGTGGACAACAGAGAGTTCCACAGAGGTGACAGTAGCTCTTTCACTCCAACCAGCACCTTGCCTAAAGTTATAGAAAGAACTTAGCCTTCAAGCAGAAAACCCAGTTGGCCCCAGGCAGATGGAGGCCACTACTAGTACCCTATGGAACAATAGGTCCAAGTCTGGGCTCTTGCCACTCACTACCTACCTTCCAATGGTACCAGGAGGAGTTCAGACAGGCATCAAGACACCAGATGTCTTGATGATGAGGGAAGTGTGCTCAGATGCATATGGTGAATGCCCATGGAGGGCAAATGGCTGCCCCTGGCAACCCACCTGCCCCTGGCAGCATACCCTAGCAGCTAGTCCACAGAGGCAGGTGAGTCTGGAGAGTTCAAGCCTCTGCAAACCTCCTAGACCCGTGAGTGATCCAAAGCACTAGAACCACAGCCACGGAAGCCAGGCAGGCTCAACCCTCAAGTGCAACTCCCTCGCTTCAACTTCTAACAGCTTTAAAAGTGTTATTCGAGAAGTATACGCCCATTTCTAGGATGTTTGCAAAATATCAAAAACTATAAGAAAATATCAACCCTTTCTCCAGTCATCCAAGATAGCTGCTGTTCTTGGTTCCATCTCATTTTTCTCTGTGCTCCTTGCTGATACTGCCTAACATGGACAATTTTCTGTCTGCTTCCTTGCTTTAGATTATGAGCACCCAAGCTCATAGAGACAGGGAAATATCCTTCATGAATACTTTTTTTTCGAAACAGGGTTTCTCTGTGTAACTTTGGAGGCTGTCCTGGAACTTGCTTTGTAGACCAGGCTGGCCTCGAACTCACAGAGATCCTCCTGCCTCTGCCTCCCCAGTGCTGGAATTAGTGTGTGATACTACCATCTGGCTCTTCATGAATACTTTCAATGACTGCATAACAGCCTTTTGAAGGGACATCCTTTAATTATTTATATTGACAATTGGATTAATTAAATATGAAAGCACAGTATGGTCAACATTTTCATAAGTTATGTTTCCTTCCACAGTTAGACTTTTCTCTTAGCTTAGTGTTCCAACCCTGATATATATGTATATGTATATATATATATATATATATATATATATATATATATATGTGTGTGTGTGTGTGTGTTATAATAATATTATACTATGATATATATAAAATATTAAATATATATATTAGACATGTATATGTATGTGTGTATATATGCTGTAAGACTCTGTATATTTCAACTTTGCTTTTCTGGGTGGTTGAGTTCACACACATGTCCACCTCACCACACACCAGCAATGATGCCAAGAAATGTTTCTTATTTGGAAGCTGGTAAGTTTCCTGCCTTCTTTTAGAAAAAAGATTTTTGTTTATTTATTTGTTTGTGTGTCTGTGTATTTTGGCCACTTGTGTGGGGTGTGACTATGTGGTGACTGTGGAGGTAAGAAGTCGTCTTTGGATCCTCTAAAGCTGGGCTTACAGGTTGTGAACCACCTGATGTGGGTGCCAGGAAGCAGACTGAGGTCCTCTGCAAAAGCATGTGTGCTCTTAACTCCTGAGCCATCTCTCCAGCCCCTATTGTCTTCTTTTAGTGCTGGGCCAGTGGAAGCCTGGATAAAGAAGGTTCATTAAGGACATACTGAAGGCCATTCTGGAGTGGGGCATTTCCTCCCGACTTTGAAGCTTCTGGTCTGCCCTGCTTTCTAGGCAGACAGGCAGATGAAGCCCTGGAGTTAAATAACCTGTCCAGGCCCACATCACACACACAAGAAGAAGTCGCGGCCTGCTCCCATGCTGGGGAAATCCAGGGCCCTCATCTCACCTTTCTGTTCTCTAGCTGTGGGAGGTCAAGGAGAAACTTGGACTTGAGTCTGTCCAGTGCTCACAGGGGCGCCATTAATAGATTTTTAAGTATCAAGGCCAAGTTTCACAAGGATGCATCTGGTAGGCTAGCTCAGGGAAGGCTGGAGACAGGGAGGCGGGTTGGGAAGAGAGCTCACATACAGAGAATGTGATCCACAGTAAGGACTGGCATGGGGACACATGTATGTGTGGCTGTGGGCAGGGGTTAGTGAAGAACATTAAGGGTCTGGGGAGGCCTCCCACAAAGCCCTATTCACCATGAAAGGGCCATTTTTATCTACTACACGTCAGGCAAAACCTACGCCAACTGCCAAAGACTTCACCTCAAATCTAGAAAATAAGAGAGAGGATGGTATGGATTACGTTATATTTAAAACAAGCCCACACAATGCCTGTAAT
The DNA here is from genome assembly GCF_003668045.3 of Cricetulus griseus. Lineage (NCBI taxonomy): Eukaryota > Metazoa > Chordata > Mammalia > Rodentia > Cricetidae > Cricetulus > Cricetulus griseus. The sequence goes on from NC_048600.1 coordinate 86,074,342, forward strand.
TTTTTATTCTGACTCCGTAATTATAGCCCAAGACCAGTCAGATCACAGTTATCCCCACACCGACCCGCTGTTGGGACACATTGAATTAGAGGGTTTGCTGCCCTTGGAGAGTCTATTTTAGATGTCCTGCACTGGCAGGTAACAGGCCTTTCACAAGGCCCATCTTGTTGGAGCCCCTCCCAGGCAGCCTGCTCAAAAGGCCAAGTCAGCAGCAGTTTCTGAGAAGGCAACTGAAGGTGGGGAGAAGCTGGCATGCTGTGGTATTGCCCAAGCCCATCTCTGGCCCTCAGGTCTGATCCCAGGGCTTGGAGCATCAAGGCAAGCTTGGGAGCATGCCTGGGTTAAGCCCATCTTAGAGCCTCTGCCCTCTGGAAGGTTCCAGAATGTTGCTCAATTTCAGCCCCTGATCTGGATTGGAAGGATGGATGGTTGGATGGATGGATGGATGGATGGATGGATGGATGGATGGATGGGCCACTGCTTGGCTGTTTGGAATTGCTTTGGGTTCCTGTTGCCCAAAGTGACCAAGTTGAAAAAAGAAGAGAGGAAAGAAGGGACAAAGGGAAGTATGGGAGAAAAGAGAGGGAAGAAAACCAAAAGAACATAACACAGCCAGTTACTTGGATAGCCCCTGTCACCAACCATGCCTGGGTCAATTAAGATTCCCCTCCCAGTAGATCAGCCCCGTTATGATACCTCAGACAGAGCCAAGGTGAGATTGGGCCCCCTGAATATGATCCTGAATATGAACTGGGTGTCAGAGGAGCCCTTCTAGGCTGAGTCCAGACTCCTGGCAGCCCTTTGGGGAAGATGGAATGGCACCATCTATCCCAAGATGATATGTGGCTCTAAGACACTGTGCACAGCCTTCTCGTTTCCTAACAGTGTTCTACCAGGCAATCATATCCAGGGTCAACGCAGCTTCCATTTTAGGCATGAGGACATGAAACTTAAAGAAGTGAAATGCACCACTAAATGCCTCCCACCTCACAAGTTAATGGGAGAGATCTAGAACCCAGCTGCCAGAACATCACAGGCCACAGAACTGGCCTAACACCACCAGGTCTGATTCAGCAGCCCCTTGGCTGATTCCATGCCCTAGGTAAGTACCTGGACTTGTGGAAGCCTAGCACAGCACCTATGTCTCAGTATGATTTCTCCTGGTGCACTGCTCCCAAGCCCCCACCAAGCCAGGTTCCTTAGACCCTCGTTGTTGGGGTCCCACCTAGATTGATGGCTCCATCTTTCTGCCTTGATGCTTGTTGTGCATAGTCCTAGTTTTGCCCTGAATACAGACATGACTATCTTCTGCTAGACTTCTCAAGACATGGCTTGAGTCTTATCTCTCTGTTACTAGGCCATACATAGCCCAGGTAGGTGTTCCCAACTGTCCCTTGTAAGAAAAAAGTCGAGCCTATAAAACCATTGGCCTTCAAAACTTTGCTCAAAGTTCATCCTATGATGTAGGGGAAGCTGTAGCCATGCCTTCTTAGGGGCTGGCTACAGGAGTACCTGAGGGCTTGTGAGGGCGTGGTCAGAGTGAGCAGGGGGACTGCGTTTTCGGTTTCGTTTTCTCTTTGCTTCTTGCTGTACAGACTACCACCGGCTGGCTGGTCCGCTCTGTAAGTAAGGCCTTTCCCTATTAAATACCCTTATATTTCTACCTGACTCCGTATTGGTAATTACCTACTATACTATGAGGCCTCATCATGGCTCACCTCAACCTTCTGGCTTATCCTCCAGAGCAGGGGAGAAAGCCATTATTCTCAGTGACCCTCTGCCTCAGCACAGATCTGGTACCTGAGTCAGTAAACATAGAATTGAATTGCTCTTTACAGTTACACACACACACACACACACACACACACACACACACACACACACACACACATGCATACACACACAAACACAGGAACGAACACACGCACATGTTAGAATCAGATTAAGGGCACCCAACCTGAACCAGCCAGCTGGTCAGAAACCACCAGGAGCTGGCATGTGAGGAATGTTTGCTAGCTAAGAATGGGAGCACGGAAATAAACCTTAACTTTAAAAAAGACACACACACCATAGGTATTTTATTTATATAACACTGCTCCATTTTTAGGTCACAACCTCCTCAAGGTGGGCCCTGCCCGCCCACAGGCCCCTTCTGCACCCCACCCAATAATCATGGCTTTACCTGCCCTCTCTTCCCTCTTGTTTTCCCTGCAGGGTTTCCCTCGATTGCAGGGTGCAAGCTCCCAGACAGCCCAGGGGCCTGTCTCAGACCCAGGTCCAGACTCCTTCCCTCCCAGGAGGGAAGGTGAGGATCAAGTCAGAGCCAGACCTGGAGCTCTGGGGCAGCAAGTATGATTCAAATCAAGGCCATCAGTCTATGAGGGCAACTGTCCCTTGGTTGGCCCAGTGCCAGGCAACTGGATGCATGGGAGGAGCTAGGTTCTGCCAAGCCAGAGGACTGAACACCACAGTTCAAACAGAGGTGGAGTGGCTTTGGTTTAAAATATGGAAGGCCTGTTGGAACCAGGGTTCTTGTCTTGAACCTGCCTTCACTGTGGTCGCCAACATTTACAAGATTCACTACCCCACAACTCAGCCCCCACTCCCAAGTCCTGAGCCCAATTCTTTCATGGGCTAAGGAATGTCACCTGCTGAGAGGACCAGTCTCACTGTAAAGCCAGGAGGTTCAAAGTGAGACCCTGTAAAATGGAGCAGCAGGAAGGAAACAGGTTAGAGGGCCATAGCTTTGTCCTGACACTTGCTACTTGTCCTCAAAATCATTTTGTGAACACAAAACTCAAGTTCCAGGTGGCTTCACCTTGATTTTCTGAGCCACCCAGATGAACCCCTTAGGAAAGGAGCCAGTAAGTCAGAAAGCAATGCTCATGATGGCATCAAAGGGTCAGGAGGCCCTTTGTCACCTGCTCCTGCCCTCCCTGCTCTCTCATCCTTCACCCTCCTCTCAATCCATAACTTTGCCATCATGGTTCCCTCACTGGGACACAAGAACCAACACAACTCTGGCAGGATTCCTGCTCCTAGTAGAATATCAGGTAGGAAGAAGATACTTGGGAAACCTTCACTGCAGTGCTTGGAAGAGGCACAAGCCCAAGGCACTGGGCTTTTCTGTCACAAAACACAGGCCCCTAACAGACCATAGCTGTGGTTTGCCACCGCAGGAACAGTAAATTGAGAAGCCTTGTAGCCATCAATGTGAAGTGGCCAACCACCAGACACTGTCACAGCCCAGCAGTGGGCAGGCGCTGGTTATCAGATGCCCTGTAGCCTACAGGCTGGGAGGGCTAAGCCTCAGAAACCCAGCTCCCTTCTCAGAACAGCACCGCTAGGCCCGGGGCAGAGGTTACTGCCCTGCATTCTCGATATGAGTATGGTGGCTTGGGATCGTCTCACAATCCTGGTCTTGTGAGGAGGGGTCCAACAGTACTGGGTACTCAGTGCCTGTGGTGCCAGGTCACAGCTTCAGGCCTCTGAAGGGTGCCTTGACTACTGTCAATGTTACCCGGAGCTGGGTCTGTTAGGACGAGTCTGACTCTCACTTGACCTTGGTGTCCACCCTCACCACGACCTCAGCAAGGAGGACCCTGGGAAGCAGTAGCCAGGAGGGAGTTCTCAGAGCTTTGGAAGAGTTGTGTCCCAGAGAGGGGAGGCTGTTTCCAGGCTCCTGGGTGTTCTACTTCACTCCATACAGGAGTGTGGCCCATCTGCAAGGGTCTGGCAAAAGGGGAGATATGGGGAATCTTCTGCTGAGTTCTTCTCTCAGAGTCTTCCTGGGCAAGGTCTCTTTTCCAAGACTCTCCTGGACTACCTGGTGAAGACTTGGACAGTGTAAGGCCATCCAACACCCAGGGAGTCTCTCTGGCTTCTGCTGGTGTGTTGTGTACTCAAGGTCAGCCCTTGAACTTCCAGCCAAGGGTCGTTGGGATTTCCAATGCAAGCCACCACATCATCTGGCTTCTAACCTGAGTCTGAGGATTGAACTCAGCCATCAGTCTTACCCAGAAAGCACCCCTTCTCTCCCCTAACCATCACCTTGGACCCTGCAAAATATTTTTTTTAAGTTTTAAAAACAAACTGTTACATACATGAGGCAATGAAACAAACTTGAGTGTAGAAGGAAATGCCATCTTTTCACAGAAGATGATACTGTAAAGGTATCTTTTTGTTGTTTTGTTTTGTTTTGTTTTTGACCTGACAATCTACAAATTCATCCTGGTACATTCATTTATTGTGTGTCTACCATATGTTCTAGGCATAGGATGATCCACAGGTGAACATATACTCTCAGGGTTTGCATTCTTAGACATGGGAGAGAGACAAAATACAGAAGTAAATCGGTCAACTAGGGAGCAAGTAGGAGGAGGAAGCATAATGGAGAAAATCCAAAGATGGCAGGGAGAACGCCAGGTGGATGGGCTCGGGGAGGGGTGGGGGGTGTAATTTAAAGCAGTGTAAAGTGTGTTTCTAAGAAAAGATCTGAGTCAGAGAAGGGACAGCTAGAAGCCAGGGCAGCTAGATGAGAGGGAGTTGGTTGCTCTCAGTCACAGGGGATTCTGCCCTCCTGGGGATATCTGGCAATGTCTGGAGACATTTTTCATCATCACAGCTGGAGGAGGAGTTGCTATTGGCATGCAAAGAATAAATCCCCTATCGTCCAGCAGCAGCAGTCCGTTACAGCACAACGGTTCCATCCAAGTTGTCCATGGTGCTGAGGTCAAGGCTCCCTGAGGTGAGAGAGGCAGAGGAGTAGGAGACAAAGCCAGGGATGTAGATGCTGGCCAGACAGCCAGAGATGTTTTGGAACCAGAGAAGCTGATTCAGAAATTCTTATGGAAAAATATGTGAGACTAGCTTGGGACAAAAATGAAAAGAAAGAATAAACAAGAGTGAGTAGCCTCAAAGAATCTTGTGTAAAAATCCCATGACATATGGCTTATTTTATATAAAGAGTTCTGACAAATGAGAATCTCTCCCTCTGTGTGTCTGTGTAGTCCTGGCTGTCCTAGAGCTTGATATGTAGACCAGACTGGCCTCAAACTTACAGAGATCTGCCTGCCTCTGTCTCCCAAGTGCTGGGATTTAAGGACTGCACCACCAATGCCTAGCTCTGAAAAAAAAAAAAGTTTCTTTTTTAAAAAAAATGACCAAGAAACAGAAATCTTAAAATATTTTATAAACACAAGGAAAAATGCCCAACATTACTCACAACTTAAAGTAATACGCAGCTGTTATAACTAAGCAGTAGAGCTTAACATTCATCAGGCCCTAGCATCACATGAATGAATGAATGAATGAATGAATGAATGAATGGATGGATGGATGAATGTCATGAAAAAGCATTTTCAGCCAGGCAGTGGTGGTGCATGCCTTTAATCCCAGCACTCGGGAGGCAGAGGCAGGTGGATCTCTGTGAGTTCGAGACCAGCCTGGTCTATAAGAGCTAGTTTCGGGACAGCCTCCAAAGTGACAGAAAAACCCTCTCTCAAAAAACAAAACAAAACAAACAAACAAACAAAAAGCATTTTTAAAGATAAAAGAACAAAGGTTGAATATGATTCCTGGGCTTATGTGAGATCAGGCCCAGGCACAGCTCTTAAAACACACCTGGATAGAGCCTCTTAGAAAGCAAATTACTTCATGTTGTATCTCAGAATCAAAAACTCATCCTTCGAGCAAGTTTGTCATTCTAGGAACATACTTTCCTTACTTATGTGCACAAAGACTAACGCACAGATTCCTCTTGGATAGCGCCAGCCATATATAGGAAGTAACCTGAATGTCCACCAGTGGTGGGGGGCACTTGTTTTCCCTGTGGTGCATACTTACAGCAGACCATGAGCAGCTGTTTAAAAGATGGAGACCTTCCAAAAGAAATGAAAGCATATGTCCACCAAAACAAAGCATCCAGAGACTTCTGTAATAGCTTTATTCATAATAGCTTCAAACTGGAAACACCCAACTGTCCACCCACAGAGTAGAATAGATGAATTACAGCAAGGTCATAAGATGAATTACTACATGACGACAACAACAGAAAAATAAATGGACAGATATACGCAACAACAGAAATCAATTTCAAAAGCACTTTATAAAGCAAAATACATCAAATGGAATAGTGTGAACTATGTGATGCCATTTCTGTGATGTTCAGGGGTAAAACCAAGCTGCACAGACGAACCAGGACCTGCCTGCCAGGAGGAGGAAAGGATTTCTGGAAGAGATGGGGAAATCTTTTAAGGAGAGGGTGATGGAATCAGGGTGTGGCTTACAAGGTAGGTACCTTTGTCAAAATCACTGGACTGCACACACTTCAGGTTGTGCCTTCTACAAAATTTGACTTTATCTTTTAAAAAAAATTATTTTCACTATTTTATGTATATAAATGCTTGCCTACATGTATGTCTGCACAACACACTCATGTTTGGTGCCCTTGAGGGCCAGAAGAGGATAGTGGATCCCTTGGAACTGAAATTACAAATATTTGTGAACCACCATGTGCCTGCTGGGAACTGAGTTCAGGATTTCTGGAAGAACAGCCAGTGTTGTTAACTACTGAGTCAACTCTCTATACCCTTTGATTTTATCTTAATTCAAATTCAAAATTAACTACTGAATGAAAAAAATTGCTAGCCAAGCTTAATATGCCTTGAATTGGAATAACCTCCAAATAAATGATTTTATGTGGGGTAGAAGGGAAGAAACAAGACAGAATACACATGCCAGAGGATTCTATTTGCCCTAAAGAGGCAGGTTTTTTTTAATATATAATTTTGGGTATATGCAACGTTTCTAGAAGGCTCTGTGAGCAAGTGTTGGTAGTTACCTTTGGGGAGGGAATGTGGGGGACTCAGGTCTGAAGTGGAAGACACATTAAGATAGCTCTTTGTCCTGCTGTCATTTCTTAGTTTGTTTATATTAATTTTTATTACTATGAAGCCTTGATTGGATAACAGGGTGTTCAGAGGTTGAATTCTAACCTCTCTTTACCCTTGATAGGTCAGCAAGGAGGGGGCAGCCCAACATTCCAAGTTGGAAGTGGCATTTGGACAGGCAGATCATGACTCCTCCGAGCTCCCTAGCGTCTGGGTTCTACCTGTTTCCAGACACCAGTGGAAAATAACTGAAAATCTGGTTGCAAAGATTTTGAGCTGACATGTCACACACTTGCAGTCCCTCCTGAGATATGGGAAGATTCGTCCCAGTGAAAGAATTGTGACGGTGAAGAGGGTAAAGTCTCCCCTGGTAGACTGAGAGACAAGATGCTGTGAGACTGGAGCAAGGCCACTGGGAAGGAGGGAGCCTGCTCTGGGATGGGACAGCCAAACAATCCAGTAGCTTGCTTTTATGTCTATAAATAAGAATATACCCATGTTCTTACCAAGAGCATCTTTATCCGTTTCAGGGGTGACTCTTAGTGAGTTGATGTCCTGTCTCTCTATTGCAAGCAAGAAGTTTTAGGAGAAGTGACTTCACCTGTCCCAGGCAGATGCCCCCAGAGAAACTGAGCTCAGAGGAAGCAGGGAAGGAGACCCACAGGTGCCCTTGGACACACCTACTTTGGTGCCCAGAGGGTAAGAAGCCCCTGGGCCTTGGCTTTTGGAATGAAAGCTCTTTATGGACTCCTAAGTCCCTGGTAAATACATTCACAAGACAATAATGGTCATGATTTTGTTCTCAGCTAATTGTGACCCCAAATGTCTGGTTCACATATTAAGAAGAGGGGTCTGGATACAACATAGGTGGTGGCCAAAGATGGCCTTCTGCAACTGGCTAAACCTTGGATGGGAGCCAAAAGTCACGGGCTTGCTCTCAGCTGATGCACGGAGATGGAAACAGTGATACTGAGGAGGAGTTTAGATGGCAGAAGGAAAGAGGTGGTCACCTAAGATGAGGATCCCCAACTCTGGGAAAGACACTGTCTAGTCTGACCCTTTCACAGTGGAAACAGATGCCTGGAGTACAGAATGACTTGCTCCATGTCACATGTGAGGACCCAGCTGGGTTTACGGTGCACACTGTAACCATGGTGGTCCAGTGGACCCCTCAGAGAAAGCGTGGCCCTTGGAAAGTGGAGGTGGTGCTGAAACTTTTTGACAGCCAAGCCGCCTGCTCTCTTGCTATCTGCTGATGATTTCCTGTGGCATTCTGTGGAAATGGAGCCACCAAGTGGCTCCGGGAGATGGCACCAGACATGGTTGCTTACCCAGCAGCTCCCCCTACCTTGCCTTTTCTCCTGATAGAATCTAGATTTTCATTTGGTTAATGAATGGAAATCCCTTGATCAGGAAACACAGGATAATTCCCAATGCATGGCATTGTCACTGAAACCCATCTCTGTCAGCAGCTGGTCAAAGGAAATGCATGGGACCTGGTTCTACCCAACGAAACATAAAGGGGAGTCTCCACGGGGCTTCTATGAGAGGCTGTGTTTCCCCTAAAAAAGATACACTTGGGCACCATCAGACACCCCAACTCCTGCACCCTCTCTTCACTCCTAGAAGGAACACAGAGGAAGATGTGACCCTAGGCTCCAGAGAGAGGGCAAAACTATGATTCCCTAAGGGTGACAGAGTGGACTGTGGAGGCCAAGCCTTTGGTGGTGTAAGCGAGCCACTGGATGATCTTACCTCCACACTTCGATTAAGTAAACATCATTGTCCTACGGCCAACACACTGTCCACTGGGGTTTCAGTTATTTACACCCCAAGGCATTCCACATGAATGCAAGTCGGACATGTTAGTGTGCCTCCACTCAGCTGTAAGAGATGTCACTCAGTGACAGCCTTAGGTCATCCTCTTACACTATGGGTTCTGCTTTCCAGATGGTATCCAGGACTAGAGTCCTCTACTCACGCTACCAAATCCTCTCCTCCACACTGGCCACACTACCTATCTTTAAGTGCCCTCTTGGGATGCTCTTCTGCCCTGACTTTTCCCACTGCATCAAGCACGTGACCATTCTATACAGATCAGCCCTTGGTCATTCATGGTGACCTACTCTGGCTCAGCCACAGTGCTGTCTCTAGACCCAATAGCAATCAAGGACTTCAGTCACAATTGGGCTGTGGAGATCAGAGAATTGGGTAAGGAGAGGCCACCGATGTGACATGATGGTCACTATTCTATCATACTCTCCTCAGAGAGAGTCTTAGGGAGAGGACCAGTTCTGTCTGCTTCAGCACCATCCTGAGCCCATCTCAGAGGGGGCAAATGGAAGGTCTCATGTTAAGGGATCTTTCCTGGGTAAGCAGGGCCTTGGGGTAGGCTGGCTCTCATCCATGTACCTTTCCCTATAAGCCCAATAAAGCCAAGGCCCTTCATGGCTAGAGGAAGGAAAAAAGGGTTTAGAACAAGAGGCCTATCTTTACTGGAACCAGAACTGCCACTAGCTGGACTGAGAACTTGTCCCTTGGCTTCTCCAAGCCTTGTTTTTCTTCTAGGACAAGACAGGATCCTAATGCAGGCTCTCTCACAGGGTAGCCACAAATATGGAATATGATAACTGGCAGATTCACCAGGTCCAGGAAGGCCAGGCACCCAGGAGGTGGACAGAGAGTAACTGTTTATTCATCTATCTCCCTCTGTCTCCTCCACAAGGCACAAAATCACACACCAGTCAGCACACTGGAACTTTCCATAGCAGACAGGGTATTTGACAAGAGTAAGCCTTCAACAGTGTGGTCAGGAGTTATCCCTCTCAAGGAACCAGGCCCATAGTTGGTCTTTGATGGGGATTCCTTGGGTCCCCATACTGTCTTCTGCCCAGAAAATTGACATCCATGGACCTTATGTACCCACCAGAGCTTCTTTTCAGCAGGGAAGAGAATGTCACAGAGGGACAAGGGAGAGCTTCCTCTCCTGTCTCCCTTTCATGCCAGGGGTCCTATGGGTTCCCATGGACATTCTGGAGTAATTCCCCATACTGTCAGGTCAGACGATTTACCCGGGCAGGGCCTGTCTGCTCAGGGACCAACAAACCACTCAGTCTCAACCATGCTCTGGTGCCACCAGGCCTGGCCACAGTGCACAGCCATCAAGGGAAAGGCCTTCCCAGAGGAGCTCAGACTCCAGCAGGGCAGAATAACTGCAGTGGCCCGGTCCTTGGAGATGAGCTGCTGAATCTGCTCTGGGTCTAGCCAAGGGGAGACTTAGGTAACCCACTTTGATACCACCCCCCAAAGAGATACCATTGTCCATCCTTGGAGTGTGATCCCAGCTGTACTGGGATGGCAGGAAGAACATTCCCAGAGGAATCAAACTGAGCTCCTTGGAAAAACAGAGGTTTTTCTCAGGAGCTTTGGCCAGGGGGGGCTGAGCAGTTTCCGTCCAAGTAAATAAGGGGGTCCAGGAGTCGGTGGGAAAGGAGTTTGAATTGTTAATTAATGTGAAACAAGGCAAGTAGGTGACAGGTCAGCCAAGGGTGAGCAGGCATGTGGTGATGTTAGCACCTCAGGTGATGGTGCCAGGTAGGGTCCAAGTCTTCAGGAGGCCTTGACTCCCACTCTCACTCTGGCAGTGGGAAGCTGTTCAAGATCAGAGTTCAGTCTTGGATGGGAAGTCCCTTCAGAGTGACAGAGATGCCCCTGGGACACCCAGAAGAGGCACAGGGGCTGGGCTCTCACCCTGGTGATCTGATCTCCATGTGGACACCATGAGAACAAGCATGTGAGAACCAGAGCCCAGCATGGGACCAGTAGTCTTTCAAAGCCACATGGTACAGGATCTCGAGTCCTGGTCCCCGTTTCCTGCCTGTCCCAGGGGACATGGCAGGGTCCTGGGAAAGATGGGCTCTGTGGCCTCTCAAAGGGACTTGCTCCTCTTCTGAGTCTATCTTCTTCCAGTCACCTGTTATCATCTCTGAATCTGAGCCTGGAGAAAGAGGTGGCTAGTTGGCTAGGTCTTCTTGGGGTGTTGGCATCATTGGATCACACTGGGGTCTGAGCACCAGTGTTCTGTGCAAGATGTGCCAGAAGGTTCATAGTCCACAAAAGGGTGGGGGGGCCAATGCTTGTGCTCTTGGGGCTCTTCCTAAGTGTTAATACTTGTCATATTAGCCCAGTCAGGGAAAACATCCAAGTTAAATATGGACCGTCCCCAGGTGTTGACTGACAAAAACACACTTGCGATTCCAATGAAGTTCATTATGAATCCTGATTTTACCTACAGAATAAAAACAGGATCAGTCAGCAACACAGGTCTTGTCTGGGTCTTGTGTTCCTGTATTCAGGTTCCCTCTCATCCCCAGACAAAGCAATTCAAGTGTTATTGTTGCTGGAGGAATCCCCGGGGAGGATCAGCACAGGTAGGTTCTCTATACCCATTATGGCATTGGGAAGTGACTTTGGAGAGGTGATACGAGGCACCCACCACTCCTGTAACCTTCCAGCTCTCTCTGCCACCCATGCTGCATGCCTTCCTAACTGTTATGAGCCATCACTCCAACGCACTAGCATGGACTTTTTGCTGGGGCTCAGAATCAAATTTGCAGTGTGTGGTTTCTGGGATCCATGTGCTTAAAGAAAACTCAGGAGGAACCCCAGAGTGCCCAAGGTAGGACTAATCTGGCTCCCCAGGTCACCTAATCACTCATCCCTAGCCCAGAGCCACAGAGTTACTCTTCCCCCACCAGAGGTGAGAAAGCCAAACCTGGCTTGCAAAGCTCTGCCTGTGACTGTTGGCTTCCAAGGCATCACTGACTCCCAAGTAAACGGGATATGTCATCCCTGAATCCCTTCTTCAGGCATCCCCACAGGTCTCTCTGACTACTGTCCCCCTCCTGAATGTCCTCAGGGCTCTTGCTAGTGAATTCTGATGTCATGTGAGGTCCCCACTCCATCCCTTCCAAATGTTCAGCCAGGACTTCCCCTGGGACCCACAAAGGTTTCTCCAGATAGCACCTTCCATGGGAACAGAACTCATATGAAATCATTTCAATAAATAAGAAAGGCTGCTCCATAAATGAAAATGTCAAATACAGGTCTAGGTGTTCTGTGGTACTCTCGGGTCACATAAGGGCCTTCTATTATTTTTCCTTGTCCTTTCCTTGTGTGTGCGCAGGTGTGCTCACCCATGCTTGTGTGTGTGTGTGTGTGTGTGTGTGTGTGTGTGTGTGTGTGTGTGTATGTGTGTGTGTGTATACAATGTGTGTGTGTGTATGCTACTTGAAGAGCTATAGACAGTTGTAAGCCTGTGTGGGTTTTGGGAACTGGACCTGGGTCCTCTGTAACAACAGAGTGCTCTTAAACACTGAGCCATCTCTCCAGCCCTCTGCTTCATGAAGCTGGGTCTGAAGCTCACTGATTCAGCTATACTGACTAGCCAAGGAGCCCCTGCAATCCTTCTGTTTTCACCACCCCAATCCTGGGGTTGCAGGCATGCAGCACCATGCCTGGCTTTTTGTGCGGGTGCTGAGAACCCAAACTCAGGTCCTCATGTTTTTTTACCAACTTTACCAACTGAGCTGTCTCCCCAGCCCCATATGTCATCCTCTTGAAACCCAAATATCATTCATAAATGGGAAGTCCCTTATACCAATAGCATCCAACAGGAACAAGTAAAAGGAGCTGTTACCATGTCAATAATTTTGAGGTGTCCATAGGCAAACACGATGGCATTAGGCGGGGTGGCCACAGGCAACATGAAGGCAAGTGATGCACTCATGGTACAGGGAATCATGACGTACAGCGGATGGATGCCGATGGAACGAGACTGGAGAGACACACAACACCGCAACTCACAGCACAGGACACACAGAAGCTGGCCATACTTCAGAAGCATCTCCTGAGGCCTGGGTTACACTCCAACCTTCACAACTGTGTCTGGCTAGTCCCTCTGAACTTTATACTTCTCTACATGATAACTACTGACCACAAAAGACTGAGCTCAGAGGCTACCTGCCCTGGAAGCCCTTTTGGAGCCCCTCAATTTAGTTCATATGTGTTATGGGAGGGGGCAACACTTGAGCTGCGAGCCAGAGGCCATGCTGGACTTCCTCTAGACTGCACTGAATATTAAAATGTCCCATGAACCGTCTGCCTGCCTTGTCACAGACAGAGGCAGTCTGAAGAACTGGATTCAGGCCCTCTCGCCTGCAAGTACTTCCATAGGACCGCTTCATGTTGGGAACCCAGTACTCACCTTTTTCATTTCACATTTTAAAATGTACATCTACTAGCACAGAGTTGGCATTTGCCATGTATTCAGTGAATAAAGAAATAACACAATTTTAACATCTATCCAAGGGACTCTTTATCAGGTATATTTCCATGGGCAAACACATCTACAGAGATTTCACTGTAATGATTTACCATCAGCACACAGGAGACTGGCCCAATGACCAGCAGCTTTGCAATGGTGTATGCAAATAGTGCCACTCAGTTTAATGCCCACCGCTTTTCACTTTCCACATGTGAATGTTCAGGCGGGAACATGAAGGGCTTTAATGATAGTTCCAGGCAATTTACTCTGAAATTTTGCCTCTAGAAGATTTTATTTATTTTTCCTTTGTGTATATGAGTGTTTGCCTGAATGTATGTCTGTGCATCGTGTGTGCGCAGTGCCTGAGGATGCCGGAAGAGGGTGTTGGATCCCCTGGGACTAGAGTTACAGATGGTTGTGAGCCTCCATGTGGGTTCTGGGAACTGAACCTGGGACCTCTGGAAGAACAATCAATGCTCTTAACCACTGATCTATCTTTCCAGCCCCATAGAAGAGCTTATTTTCAAAGGGCCCAGCTACCTCCTTAGGTTAAAGCCTGTGTTTGCCCAGGTGGGACTATCTGTGCTCACAGGGTTCACAGGAGATGGCAAAGCCAGAGCCTTTGCTTAAGAGAGGAGCGCTCCCACTGCATGCCCAGAATCAGAAGACCTTCCTTGCCCCACTCCTGGTCCCTTGCCTCCCTGTCCTCCTCAGCCTGTCTTCTTCCTCCTCCCTTTCTCTTCCTCCTCCCCCTCTTCCTCCTCCTCCACCTCTTCCTTCTCTGCTTCCTTGTGTGGGCAGCCTGCTTAGTGAAGAAGACATTTCCCTTGCTATTTTAAACACTTCTGTCTTCCCTAGGAATAGAAAGAAAAACCATTCAGATTTGCTTTTTTGAACTGGATGCCCCCGGCTGCTGGGATGGGAATTTACCAACTTTGTCACTAGGCTCAGAGCTTCTGTGAGTCAGTCTGTCTCTGAGCTCAGACTAACCACAGCCTTTCCTGTTCCTCTCCAGGAAAGCTTTGGTGGTTTCCTCATTCAGGTTCTCTATGGTTCATGTATGGTTTGGGGACTCTCAGCACACCTCTAGGATGGGACATAGGTCATCTGGCTTTTCCTGAATTTCTTGAAGTCAAAACTACTTTTAACAGATGACAGAGGGAACTTAACAGACAACAGCTGATTTCCCTACAGGCTTTGCTTCCTCCTAAATTCCCAGCTTGCTTTGGAACCAACATTCATCAGCCCTTCCTCTATTGCCTCTATTCTCTGTCTCAGATCCCAGCAACCCCTCTCTTCCCTGGGAAGTCTTCAGGCATTCCCTCTCCTCCAAGCATCCCACTCTCAAGTCCCATATCCCCTGGCCTTCTTTCTGTGATATATGCCCTCTTCTCACCATCTTGAAACATAACTCAGGTAGTTAGTTGTGATGAATATGATAGTTGTGTGGCTGTTGTCGGTGGTATGATAGGTGTGTGTGTGTGTGGGTGTGTGTGGGTGTATATATATATATATATATATATATATATATATATATATATATATATATATATCTGGGGATTGAATCCAGGTCCTTGCACATGCCAGACAAGTGTTTTTCCACTGAACTATAGCCCTAGTCTTTGTTTTCTTTTTGACAGTGTCTCACAGAATCACCTTGAACCTGCAACCATCCTGCCTCCATTTCCCAAACCATCTGATACAATAAAGTTTGAGCACCTGGTCCACCCTTGATGCTTTAGGCAGTGATGAAGAAATACCAAGAAGAGTGGACAAAGCAGTGAGAGAGGGCTTCAGAACCAGAGTCATCAAGTGTACATAAGACCACATTAGAGCCAGGGCCATATCTGGGTCTTCAAGCATGGTGAGGCTTTGGATCCTAATTTTACTGACTCAGGAAATGGTCAAGGGGTCACAACTTCCCATGAAATGTTCTTCCCTTCTCCAGCAAGTTACTTA
The DNA here is from genome assembly GCF_003668045.3 of Cricetulus griseus. Lineage (NCBI taxonomy): Eukaryota > Metazoa > Chordata > Mammalia > Rodentia > Cricetidae > Cricetulus > Cricetulus griseus. The sequence goes on from NC_048600.1 coordinate 86,089,516, forward strand.
CCATGGAGGCAAAGACAGGCAGGAACAGGGTGGTGGTAGCCACATTACTTGTACACTCTGTGGTTATAGCAACGATACAGGACGAGACCAAGGTAATGATAACAGGTTGCACTGAGCTCAAGGGCTCCATCTGTTTCGCCAACCACTCAGAAAGTCCAGAAGCCTGGGAAGCACAGAAGACCATCATTTCACCATCATTTCAGGGCTCTTGGTTTACAATTCCTCCAGGGTCCATGAAGCTCAGCCCACCCCATTTCCAATTCTCTTTTTTGCACATAGGAAATCTTATCCATCCCTACGGTATTCATCCTTCTCTATCTTTGCTTGTGGCTTGGCTGATCTATTAACTAGATTCAAACACTAGATGTTATCTGGAAGATTCTATCCAAATGTCCTGTGAGCACATCAGGCTTAACGTGGCACAATCTAGGTTCCTCTTCTTCAGTCTGGAATCTGCTTCTCTGGGATCCCTAGCTAGTGACTGGATCTACCTGCCACTGCTACTGGGAGTCATAGTGGAGGGTTCATGACCTTCTGATTCCTGGTACCCAGTCATCACAAGTCACCCTAGATGACTCTTATCCACCTTCTCTCCTTAGACTTCTACATTCTCAAGACTTTGGAGAATAACCTGGACCACTAAGGATTTAGCCTTGGAATTCTGGGATAGGATGACAAGAGCAAAAAGCAGATAGTCAAGAGGCTGATGGCAGAGCCTTGGAAATGATCACATTTATGGGAGAACTGAACAAGAGTCAGCAGAGAAGGTTGAGGGGGGACAATGGAAGAGGGAAGACAGGAGAAAGGGGGTATCCTGGAGATCAAAATGGTGGCAAGTGTCAAGGAGAGTGGCCAAGTTGAGAGGAGGAGTTAGAGGACGACTGCAGAGAACCCCCTAGTTCTCTGCTGGCCTCAGATGCCACTCCAGACTCAGGATGCCTGTTCTCAAGTGTACATCTAACCAAGCCATGCTTGGCTGTTTCTCTTGGCCTTCAGAATCAAGGCCACACCGACTATCCTGAAACCAGACCCTTAGAATTCTGACTTCTGCCAGCCTCTCCAACCTCACTGCCACAACCAGGTGCCTCTTTGATCTTCTGCCACTTCGTCCCAAAAGGCTCTTGTAGATGCACCAGAGTCTCTAGACCTGGAAGCCTTCAGAAACAGATACTATGTCTCAACGTCTTCTGTAACTTCTATGCCTGGTCTATCACTAGGAATATACTAGGAATATTTGATAAGTGAAAGAAAATGCCAGATGGAGGTGGAGGAATGGTAGAGAAAGAGGTGACTAGACTGGTGGGTTTGCTCATCTGAAGCACGTACTCAACTTATTTAAATATATAGCCTATATATTGGGCTGTGGATGTGGTTCAGTGGTACCGTGTTTTGTGTGAGCTTGATCCCCAGCACAAATGAAATAGCATGCATGTGTGCACAAGGCTTTGCCTTAGATGCTAAGCAAACAGTAAACCCAATACAGACCAAGTCTATCTGTTACGTTACATTCCTAGATAGATGGAAAGATGGCTGGATGTATTGAATGGATGTTTATAAGGTTAGAATGGATGGCAAGGAAGGAAGGAAGAATTAAGAAGAAAATAAGGAGGAAGGAAAGAAGAAAGGAAGGGCAAATGAATGGGATGGGATGGGTAGAAGGGAGGGGAAAGGAAGGGGAAGGGAGGGAGGGAGGGAGGAGGGAGGGAGGGAGGGAGGGAGGGAGGGAGGGACAGAGAAATACAGAGAGCGCATCAGAGGAATCAGAGCAAGCCAGAGAGACAGAGGATGGAATAGATGGATGGGTGATAGCAGCCCCAAGCTAGCTCAGCCCTTTCTGCTCAGGAGACAGTTAAATTGCATTTTCCTATGCTTCCAAGTACTTAGCTAGAGAAAAGTTTCAAAATCCCAATGCCATGTCAACAAGGAGTTCAGCAAGTAGAGGACCCAACAGACACGGTGACAATACTCAGGGAGACTCAAAAGACACTTCCCTAGGATTCATCAAGGCTACAGCATCCTCAGCCTCTTGTGCTTCCCTGTTTCCCAAGTCAGGACACTGCTCTTGATGACAGCACAGAGTCCCATGCTTAAAGAACCGTGCTGTTCTGTGGTGGAGACAGTCAGCCCAGGGATGGAAGGGGTGCATGGTGACATTTGCCACCTCTTAGTAGAACTCAAGGGCCACCTAGGGCTGGACAAGTACCTCACATCCTTTTGCCATAGCAAATCCTCCCCCCAGGAGCAGCACTATGCTCCAGGGTACTTTTTCTTGGGTGAACTTCCAATCCAGCAGTGCTGGGGGATAGAATGGAGTTTTCCTTTCTGTGAAGAAAAAGAACACACGTGTGCATACATGCATTAGAAAGCAAGAGATGTGATCAGAAGAAACAAGCCAGTAAAGATAATGAGATACCAGTGCATACCTGCACAGTAGCTAAAAACTTGCGATAATCATGGAACCTCTTGCTGGGGGAGGATTTGGTTATATTCTCGGCTAAGGGCATCGTAAGACAGAACCACCTTTTCAAACAGCCACTTGGTCATATTCTTAAAAACTATTAAGCATTTAAGGGCATCTCTGCTAGGAATTTTGCCTAAAGAAACACCTACAAAGAAAAAGCTGTGGGCCGGGCGTTGGTAGCGCCGGACGTTGGTGGCGCACGCCTTTAATCCCAGCACTTGGGAGGCAGAGGCAGGTGGATCTCTGTGAGTTTGAGACCAGCCTGGTCTACAAGAGCTAGTTCCAGGACAGCCTCCAAAGCCACAGAGAAACCCTGTCTCGAAAAACCAAAAAAGAAAAAAAGAAAAGAAAAAAGAAAAAGAAGAGAAAAGAAAAAGAAAAAGCTGTATGCAGAATATTTGACTTATAATGAAATGTTCAGGGCTGGTGAGATGGTGAGATGGCATATGGCATAGGGACAATAAAGGTATATCTCACCAAGCCCGAGACAACTCCCAATAACTGTCCTCTATCTGACCTCTACAGATGCACCCTGGAGCCCCCCCCCCTCTTACACACACACAGGAGGGAGGGTATATATTAAAATTTTTTAAAGAAAAAAATGCCCAAATATTCTATATCTGGGTGTCTACAGGATCCCTCTATATGACAAAATATTGAAGAATTAAGAGCCAATAAAAACAACAAAGAGACAGAGTTCAAGCTGTGTGTGCTTAGATGACAAATTTTATAGTATATATGCATATCATAAAAACAGGAAGGAAGAAAAATATTGACACCATTATGGAGAATTTAAAACACTTTCTATGCCTGCTGTGATGTATACATAAAATTTAAAGTATTTAAATACAAAAAGAAAATTTACATATCTTAAAAATCTCCATTTCCCTGGCCTTTGTAATGTAGCCAGACATGTTCAGTAGGACAGAATTCTCTGCCCTCTAGACCCAGGGACCATCCCACGGGAATCCAATCATGATGGCTGTAAAGCCATGAGAGGCCTTCCTTACCTTCCTCAGTCTGGCTGCTGAAGTTGAACTTGGGCTTCTGTGAAGGTACAATGAAAAGCAAGATGGACACAAAGATGGACACTGTGGCATCAGTGATATAACTATGTAGGGAAGCACACGTAGGAACTCAGTGATAGTCATACAACAAATTTGCCCCAACCCACAGTTCCAAGTCTAAATGCTCCTTCAGGAGGGGACGGGCTCTGTTATGTATGAAAACCAGAGGTCCCGAAATCAAGGTTAGGAGTGGGTGGGAGGCTACAACCAATACCCTGAAATTCTTGGCCACCAACTTTGGGTGATCGCCCCCTCCTGACTTTCACACCCCCCCCTAATCATTCTACACTGCTCTGTGGGTGAACTTCATGATTTCTTAACCGGGAGTTTTAGACTTCTGGATTCACTGGGCCTCACAAACTGCTGCTAAGCCAGGTAACCAGGATGGAGCAGCCAGCCCCAGCCAGCCACCTCCTCACTCACATCTTCTGTCTTTGCTCAGCTTTCTTGTATGCCCCATCAAAGCCAGGGGAGAGCCCACATGTACTCTCTCCCAACTAAGCTTCCAAGTAACCTTGATGCATCTTAGATAGTTTCTGAAGAAAGATAAGAAAGGAAGATGGCAGAAACCACAGCTCTAAGGGGCCTACTCCAGCCCAATAAACTGCACCAGGGCTCTGGTCACCCTGCTCACCAACCATGTTTGGCTCAGCCTTCTGTGGGACATGACGGAGCCACAGAAACAAATGCACCTGCAGTTTTATCACCAAGATGGATAGGAAATGAATGAAGTCCCCAGAATGTTCCTTTAAAGCCTAGCTCCAGAACACAGCGCCCAAGAAACGCTGGCATGCAGACAGCATTATCCTAACTAAAGCCTTCCTCTGATCCCACTTACTTGGTTTTTCCATCGATCCAGGCAATGGACAGCCAGCCAGGCATGAAGCCAGGGTCTCGGGAGAACCATAGGATGATAAGCAGGGCGAAGCATAAGAGCACATTGATTTCGGCGTAGGTCAAGGGCCCCAGCTTCTTGTATTCCTCCTGCAGCACCTTGTAGATAACTTTCTCGTTGCTCCTTCTCTTCAGGCCGCAGCAGATGCAAGATTTTTTAAATCTAGACCACGCATGGACAAGAAGATAGCAGGGCAGATGGAATGACTCAGGGGCCACTGGGATAGAGGAATCTGACCAACTCACAGCAGAATGCCGTGACCACATACACCTGACTGTTCTGGGCCCTGCACGGGTCCAGCCCTCCCTCTTTCTGATTTTCACCTGCTTCCCCCACCCCCCCCAGATTGTTTTAGGGACAGACTGATGAAAGATAGAGGCTGAGGGCCCAGAGAACAACCTCAAGAACACTTCCAAAGCTGGGAGTGAGGTGGTACAAAGGGGGTGTACCTCCATCTCAGCCAGGTCACAGGGACAGCAGTAGACGGAAAGGAGAGGTTAGAAGGGCGAGTGGGAGGATAGAACATGTTGCTGGTGTTCATCAGCAGAGCTGGTGTAGCTATTAGCCAAGGGAAGACTATGCTCCAGGATCCCAGGAAGAAGGCTAGGGGAACTTCTAGAGCCTACAGGATCCGGACTCTCATGATCCCCAAGCTTTCTCTTCCCATCATAGCCTGGAGCTGCCTTCCACAGAGCTCGGATCTCACCCCCATCACTAATGGTTCCAGAGGGTAGGAGAAAGGAGAGGCACTTGACAGAACTGGCCAGACAGGGGCTGGGGCTCTTGAATTCCCAGGGCCTAGAAGCGTAGGATTAAGGACTCAGGAGACTTGGGGCAGGCATCAGCTATGGCTGAGATAGGAAGGAAGCCAGCCTAGACTCTACTTTGGGATGGTCCCTTCAGGGTGTTCCACTGGAAGATGGGCCTGCCAGAGCAGCTAACATGGCCTCCTCTGGGGTGGTGTTGGTTTGAAATGGCAGGAAGGAGGGGGATTTAGGGAGAAAGGTGACTGGGTTGCATGGAGTGAGTAACTGGGATAAATATAATGGATAAAATGCAGGCCTCAAGTTCTTCCCAGGGGATTTGTCCCACATATGTCCACCTCTGTTGGCCTCAAAGCAGTGGAGCAAGACCAAGAGCATTGTCTCTGGGGGAGCTCTCCCCTTTAGAACCCTTTCAGGTCCAGCACAAAATTCACAGGAGGGCTGGGCTGACAAAAAGTGTCTGGTTCCCACAGCCATGCTAGATGTGAACCACCTTCAAGGCAATGTCAGTGGTATGGTTGCCTCTCAAAGGACACTAGGTCATCAGAACTTAAGGCAGCAGGGAGACTCCTGTGCCTTCAGAAGCAGCTGGGACCTCCATGCTGAACTGTGGAAGGCCTCCTTCCTAAGACCCTCTAGTGTGGAGATAGCTCTGTTGTCACTGGTAGGGACCTCTCTGCCATCACTGGCTCCAGTCTATGCTCTTTCAAGCATGGGCCTGCCACTTCCTGCCATCCGAGAGACTTCAGAGCTGTTCTGGGGACTCCTGCATTCCAGGAGAAGGGGTAGCCTTGGTGTTTTTAGTTGCTTAACATGGGACAGGCATTGAGAAGCCTGGGCCTAGCTGGTGCTGATGGAAAGTTCCTGATTCACAGACTCTGGGGCTGTGTTGAATGTTTAGTCTTCTGATGCTGCCCCCACAGTGGTGATGCTAAACCTCCTGACCCTTGTGTTCAGTTTAACTGAGTACCTTCCCTGGGCTCATTTCATCTGGTGGCCACTGGATCCTGTGGCCATCCTGAAGTTGGGTTAGGGACCACAGTGTCCTTCTGCAAAAGAATGGCCTCCATTATGGTGCATCACAGTGAACTGGATATGCTGCAGAGCCACAGAGAGTGAGAGGGACCCCTGGGTCCACACATACCTCTCCATGGTGCCAGAAGGGAAGCACTCCCAGAAAACACTCGTCCCACTTTCAGCTGAGACTGGTTGGGATACCTGAGTGTGAGACAGCTATAATATGCCAACATCATTCCTAGTGGTCCTGGGTGAAGGTCTGTGACTGCCTATAAACTCGAGCAAAATGGGTTTTCTGCCTGAAAGACCTTGGTACTGCTTCCCATCTTCAGATGAGAATCTTAAGAATGGTCAAGATACAAGGAACAGTAGAGGTATGTTCTGTGGCTGGGAAATGTAATTCTTGGCTTCACCAGACCTGGTCCAGGAAGCCACAGATGCATGGGGAGATCATCAGGTTTTGGCATGTGGTAGAGTGTGGCCTAAGACAGAGAACAGCTCCCATTTCTGCTGAGCCATTTGTTCTCTACCTTGTGGATCTGGAATGGAAATTAGGCTACCTGTGAGCCATGCTGCCCTTGGTGTCTGAGTTGGAGTGGCATGTCAAGGAGGAGTAGGGTAGAAGATAGCCCTGCTTCTCTCCTACCTGCAGCCAGAAGTCCTGGTATATTCATGACAAGTGCTGTTCAGGCTTCTCATGCCCACAAAGGCAGTAGAAGCTGTAAAAGGCTGGGTGGAACCATATTTGGGTTGTCAGCTAAGTTTTCAGGGCCATTGTGTCCCTATCATCTGCTGGCTGGGAGGCTGATGGTGCCCTGATAGTCTGGCTGCCCAGCCAGCTCCCTCTGTATACTTGAACTTAGGGTTTTAGGGAAACCTAAGGCCATAGGTAGTCCTTCTAACACTAGGACAGCAACCCTTGGCACAGGCTCTGGATCTGACTGACTGGACTCCAATCACTTCTGTGCAGTACAATGAGGCATAAGTCATATAACCTCTCCAGTTGTTGAGTCTGTATATTGGCAATATCTATACTAGGACTTACTTCACAGGTTGTTGTGAAGATTCGTTCATAAACGGAGAGTGCCTAAAATAGTGTCTGGCATGCAATGTGTCTCTCTTTCTTTCTCTTTGCTTCCTTCTTTTCTCTGGCAGTGCTGATGATGGAATCCAGAGCCTTGTACCATGGAAGTGCTCTACCACACCCTTGGCCCTTGGGGTTTTGTTTATTACATTTATGTGTGTGTGTGTGTGTGTGTGTGTGTGTGTGTGTGTGTGTGTGTGTGTGTGTACACATGCTACAATGCAAGTATGGAGGACAGAGGACAGCTTGTAGGATCAGTTCTCTCCTATCATGTAAGTATTGGGGAATAGAACTCATATCCTCGATCAGGCTTGGCAGCAAGTGCCTTTACCCACTGAACCCCTGTGCTGGGGCTGGGACTGTAGGGGGCGGTTTTGTTTGTTTGTTTGTTTTTTATCTTTGAGACAAGGTCTAACTATGTAGTCCAGGCTAGTCTGGAACTCACGATTCTCCTACCTCAGGCTCCTGAAGACTGGGATTACAGGCTTGTACCACCACACCTTTAATTCTTATTCCCTCATGAGGCCACACAGATGTCAACATGCAGCAGGTTCAAGGGGCTTCTGGGGATCAGAGCACTGGACAGATATGAGTGGACAGCAGGACTTAAGTCCTGATGTATATTCGAGAGAAGAGAGCTGCTGCTTCCCCTTTGTTGGGGGTGGATTGTCTGGACACAGGGAGGGTGGGCAGCCGGAGGAGAACACTGCCAAGTGTTAGTAAGTAAGCACTGTTGTAATTGCTGGGAATAAGTGTAGCAATTTTAAAATGTAATTTTTGTGGAAATAGTTCCTCTTTCAGGAGAAAACAGATTGTTTTAAATGCCCCATTCCCCCCCCCCATGAAGTCTCTGTCTCTACCCTGTCTCTTCCCTGGGGTCAGAGATACCCATCTTTTTCTGGGTTCAAGCTCCCCGGTAGTTCCTAACTGTCTTCCTTCCCAGTGTGGCATGGCCACCTTTGTGCCACTGGTAAATTTATGTCTTTTAAAACAGCAATTTAGCCAGGTCCTGGGGGCAGCAGAGGCAGGCAGATCTCCAGGATGGACACGGCTACACAGAGAAACTCTGTCTCGAGGTGGAGTGGGAAAGCTATCTGTCCAAAGTCTGGCTGCATCAAAGGTGACTCTGGGTGAATTTGACAGTGTGCTGGGAATAGGAAGGTAAACTTTCCAGGCCTGGCACATTTCTGGGAACACCACAGACATTCGGTGAAGCTCTGACTAACTCAGACTGTAAAAAGGATTTCTGTGATCTGGCCTACTAGACCCACATGACCAAGTGGTAATGTGTCCAGCTGTGTTGGCTTGGCATGGGGAGACAGCCTTCTCTTTCAACTGCCTTAACCCACATAGATGCCACACCTGCTCTTGCTCCCTGAGCCAGGAGACATGTAGTAGTCAGAGGGGCCCTAGTACCCAGACAAGGGGAAGGGCATGGCATTGGAGCATGAGGCGGGTGTCAAAGCATAGTGCTGTGATATACCCAGTGGTGGCTCAGAAAAAAATGAGTTATTCCAAGGTGGAGTGGAGGAAAGGGACAGCTGGGAAAGGGACAGCCCTTGAGCTGGCCTTCAGTGCTGGGGAGGTGAGCAGACGGAAGGTAGGAAGTCTTCCTCTGAGCTGAAGGGACAACACGTGTAAATGTACAGCAAGCCTCCAGGCATGATGAAAATGGGAGAGCAAGCCAGCAGGTCAGGCTGGAGAAACAGTGCCTGATGGAAGAACTTTGTAGATTGGCCCAGAGCTGAGGTCTTGGTGCAGGGGTCTGGTACCATCAGACGCTAGCCTGACAGCAGCCCACACTTACTTGGATCTCATGTAAAAGCTCTGGAGCCACAGCCAGGACAGCACCAGCATGAGCACCATGTTGGGGAAGGCAAATCCAAACCAAGATGCAAAATTGATGGTGTCTTTACTGTCAGGAAACAATCTGAAAGGAGAAACACTGGTCTGTACCTCCACTGCCATGCTAGGCTGTGGGGAGCAGGACAGGCAGCTGAACCCTGAGAGATGGATGGGTCTGACCGCAGGCCACATAAGTTTGGGGTCCAGTCACCAGGATTCATCATTGTTGGGGACCCCAGAATATGGCCTCAGCAAGAGATAAGACTGAAGAATGAATGGCTAGGGATATTTCTGCTGAATCATGGAAGTACAGCCCAGGCCTCTGGAAAAGCACACCTTTGCCACACATGCACACGATCTGGACAGCAGCTTAAGGGGGTGCATGGATGCCTCTGAACCCTCACTCTGTGTGTTTCTGCAGGGGACTTCTCTGTGGACTGGAAGATGTTCTCCAAGCCCTGCCTTCCTCCCAAACCAGACTCTGCCTCCTTGGCCTGTTTAGCTCAAGGGCATCAAATCCCACACAGAACCTCCCCCAATCAGCCAGGCAGGCTGTTTTTTGTTTGTTTATTTGTTTGTTTGTTTGTTTGTTTGTTTCAGTGGAATTTAAGGGAAAGTCCTAAGGTTGTGAGCGTAGAAAACACTTTCAGGATCAAAAGACCCTAGTCACTAAATCTCAAGTTTTTGACCCAAAAGGCCAGCTACTGCTCTGTCTGTCACTCTCTCCTTTGTACCTCCCAGCTCCAGTTCCAGATGCTCTCCTCACCCATGTCTAGAACTCTTGTCTAAACAAAAGAGGCACTGCCTCCTTTTTGTTTCTTACCATTTGTACGTACTTCAATTAACACATTTACTTGCCAGGCTGCTTGAAGATCCCTGTAGCTGACACTCCCAGCAGATCATGAAAAGCCTATGATGGGTCCCAGACTTCTCTTCACTCCATCATATTCCAAGCCCACCCAGCACAAGACAGAGCCCACACATGGGATCCTCACAGCCTGTGTCCCTTTGCAGTCAAAGATGGGCATTTCTAGATTGCCCTCGTAGTGCACCCAAGGCCTTGGGGATACTCAATTAATGGAATTATAGTGAAGGAGACTGCAAGGCAATCGGTGGTCCAACACCAACTCTCTGTGCCATCTGTAGACCCTGAATATAACAGGACCCTGGCCATTATCAGTCAATGCTAGTGAGCTAAGAGGGGCTCTTTTAGAGATGTCCATTTTCTGTGAATTCAACCCACTGTCATTTCCTATGATGTTAGTGCTGAATCCAGGCTTCATTCCCTGTCTGAGATAGAAGCCCTGAACATTGAAAGAAGTTGGACTTGGCCCATGGAAGAAAGCAGCCTTGTCCATGAGCTTCAGGATGTCAGGTCTCCCAGTCTCTGGGAGGACTCTTAGTGGGTACAAGAATGCTGGGACACAGAGACTATATATGGGTTCATCTTCCCACCCTACTACACTGATGGCTTCAGGGCCAAGACAGGAGGAGAAGAGAGCCGAGTCAGCACCTCCAGCCCCAGAAACCCATGGTGATGTCTCCTGAAGGCACAGTCATGACTCACTCCTGCATCTGGCCCAGGAGCACCACGTTGGGTCCCGTCCCGGTCAAGGTGGCCGTACCCCCAATGCTGGCTGCATAGCACACACATAGGTTCATAGCCTTGTACATGTTCTTTGTGTCTTCATCCTCATGCTTCTGCGCAGCGAGGTCCTCAAATATCACCTGGTTTCCTAGGGTGGACACGGAGCTGTTAGCCATGTCAGTTGTGAGGCCACCCAGCCATTCAGAGCTCTGTACTCTGCTACTAACATGAGGTCAGGCACACACCTGGCCCAGTACACACACATTCCTCAGCTCCAGCCGCAAACCTCAGTCAAGCCCCATCTGCCTTCCCATGATCCCTTCACATGGCTTCCCGTGTACCTGCCAAGCCCAGAAATGTAAGGCAGATATTCCTATTTCCTGGGTCCTTCCTGTTTATTGCTCAAGCCACTCCCTGAATCCCAGGGTGTCTCAGTCTAGCTCAGATGCCTCTCCTCCTAGTGAAGCCCTCCTTCTCTGAGCTGCCATGCTGTCCAGCCTGCCTACGGCTTCTTCTCCTGAAGTAGATGATTTGGATGAGAGTGCCCACTTAGGTCACCCCACTGGGCTCCACAAGAGTCAGAGGTCAGAGTGTGCATGCTCACTTCCCATGTTGCCAGAACCTCACCCAGGACCTAGACACCAAGCAGTAACCATAGTTCCTGAGTTCTTTCCATGCAGAATCCTGGGGAAGAATAGAGAAGCAAACCCCAAGACCTGAGGGAGTAGACAAAGGGGTGACCTGCTCAAGGAGAGCCAAGAAGGCAGCCCCAAAGAAAATAAGAGTAGCGAGGGTGAGGAGCATCCGTCAGCTGCTCAAAGATGCATAAATGAATTGTCAAATGAATACTCAGTGCTTTTTATCGTGGGGCTAGTTATGACCTCTGGCTAAATCATGTAACATTCTAAGCTTAAGTAAAGGATCTGTCTTTTGTGTGATAACCAAAACCCAAATATTAATAACAAAACTATTTCTCTGGTTTTTCCCCCCTCTGTGTATGTTTAAGGAATGGCATAGGAAGACCAGGAGGAAGGAGGTAACCATAGCATCTGGCAACTGCAGGGAATTCCGGCCATGGCTGCAATACCTAAGCCAGTGTGTACCTGGAAACTCGCCGGCCTTGTTCTTGTCTGACAGCTCCAGTGTCCCCTGGCAGACATCCACAGCTGCATTGGTGGCTACCATTTGCTGCAGCATAGCCTCCACAATGGGTATCATCATGGCTGTGGTGGCAGTATTGCTGATCCACATGGACAAGAAGGCCGTGATGAACATAAAGCCCAGCATCAACCTATAGAGAAAGGGCAGGGTGGAAATCCAGAGTCCCTCGTGCCCTACCCACCACATCCCAGGGCACAGTTAGGACCTAGAGCCACCCCCTTCCTGACAGCTCAAGACCAGGTGTTCCAACACGGGGTGGCAGTTTGAGCGGCTCTCTTCTCTCCCTTGCCCTTCTTCCCCGCCCTCCTCCCTCCCTGTGACAGTTCATTTTCATTGTCAACTTGGCTGGATGCCTAGTCAAAAAGTACACTTCTGGGGGAGGGAGCTAGGAGAATGAGAAGGAGAGAAGAGGAGGGATGCAGAGGACATGAGGGAGCAGAAAGGTTGAGTCAGGGGATAAATAGATGATAACAAGAATGGAGATATCATAATAGAGGGAGACATTTTTGGTTTACAGAGAAATCAGGCACTAGGGAAATGTCTGGAGATCTACAAAGATGACACCAGCTAACAATCTAAGCAACAGAGGAGAGGCTACCTTAAATGCCCTCCCCTGATAATGAGATTGATGACTAACTTATATGCCATCCTATAGCCTTCATCCAGCAGCTGGTGGAAGTAGAAGCAGACACCCACAACTAATCACCAAACTGAACTGAAACCCAGATTCAGAGAAGGACGACTGAAGAGCACAGGGGTCCAGACCAGGCTGGTGAAACCCACAGAAACAGCTGACCTGAACATTGGGGAGCTCTTGATCCCCAGACTGATAGCTGGGATACCAGCATGGGACTTATCCAGACCCCAGGAACATGGGTTTCTGTGAGGAAACCACGGAAATCTACGGGACCTCCTGTAGCAGTTCAGTACTTATCCCTAGCATAGGTGTGGACTTTGGGATCCCATTCCACATAGAGGAATACTCTCTGAGCCAAGACACACGGGGGTAGGCCTAGGCCCTATCCCAAAGGATACAATAGACTCTGATGACACCCTATGGAAGGCCTCATCATCCAGGGGGAGCAGAAAGGATATGTGATGGATAGGGTTTTAGTTGGCGGGGGAGGGAGGGAGGGGTAGGGGAGGACGGGTGGGAGAAGGGAACTGGGATTATCATGTAAATCAATCCTATTTCTAATTCAAATTTTAAAAGTTGAAAAAAACAAAACAAAAACAAACAAAAGTATACTTCCAAGTGTAACTGTGAAGGACAGACAATGAGATCATGAGGGCTCCGGCATAATGAGTAGATTAAACCCTCAATGGATTTATAATGTGACAGCAGTATTGAGAGATGGTAAAATACAAGAAGTGGAGCCTATGACCTACCCAGCCACGTGGTTGGAGCCCAGTTAGTGGCACAGACATGAATTCCATCTTTTGGAGAAGTCCTTAAGTCTAGTCAGAAAGTGGTTGGTTACTCTCATATCGTTTGTGTCAGCACAACACTACAGGGCATATGGTGGGTAGCAGAAGAATTGGGGGTGGGGAGGATGAGGTGGATTTGATAAAAAAAAAACACCCTATATGCGCATACGAGGTTCTCAAATAATAAAAAAGAGGTGGGGCCTAGTTGGAAGAAGCATGTCATTGGGGCTTGTCTTTGGTGGTGTATCTTGCCATCACCTCTGGCTCCTGGCTCCCTCTCTTGCTTCCTGTCTGATGTAGGTGAATTTCTGCTACCACATACTTCTGCCATCATGATATTCTGCTCAGATATGTAAAACCCATCAACTGCAGACTGGTCACCATCCAAAGCTAAAAGCTGAAATAATCTTCCTTCATTGAAGTTGTTACTTTTAAGAATTTGGTCACAGACATGATTCCCTGTCACCCCTCATCTCATAAACACTGCTGCTGGCTGTCGGGCCAGAATGAGACCTCAAACTCAGCTGCGGTTCTAAGAGACTCCCATCTAGCAGGGAAATTTGCCTTAGCAAGACCCAGAGTATGGCACAGCAGCTCCACATGAAGGTAGATTAACTTTCCACGTACATCTAGAAGATTCCCACTGTCTTACAGAGCCTCTCCTCTCCTGAATCCCAAAGATCCACCCAGAGGCCAGCCCTCTGCCCTCCTCTTGGATGTCCTGCCGTGTCACACTCCACTCTCCAGGGGCCCCTGTAGAGCCATGTGGCTAGAGAAAGAAGGTGTACTCACATGGAGGGCTTGGTCCCCACGTAGAGCAGCATTCTTAGGGCAATTCTCTTGTGCAGTTGCCAGCGCTCCACAGCCACGGCCACAATGAGGCTGCCCAGGAACAGCATGTTGGTGTCCTTCATGTACTGGATACACACCTGCAGGGTGGCGGGGATGCCCCATCAGGGCAATCCCCAATCATGTACTACTTAGGTCCAAGGTTGTTACCAAAGTCCTCTAGACAGCTAACAAGCCAGATACCAATTTCAAAGGCAGCTTGGAGTGATCTGTCTCTATACTTGTCCTCGAGGGATCTGCTACTGGACTTCTGACGCTATCCCTAGGCCTTGGAAGCTCAGAGGGGCTCAGAAAAGAGGAGAATACATGGGAGGACCAGAAGCCACCAGCCCTTGTTCAGCTTACTCACCTCCTTGGAGTCCAGTATCTTGAAAAGTGGGAAGAGCAAGACAGGCAAGAGGGAGGTGACCGCCACTGGGATGACATCTGTGCACCAGTAGATGGCCATGAGGATGACGACATAGGCACACCTGACAATCTGAAGAGACAGTTCTGAGGACTGGACAGCTTCACTTCTGCATCCCAGTTGCATGTGTGGTGGAGAAGCCTATGTCCTGCTCCTGGGCAGTGTGGCTCTCCAAGGCTCAGGACAGAGTCAGGTTGTCTCCAAGTCCAACCTTTCCCTGCCTCCCTCTTTCCTGCTGTGTAGTCCTAGCACCACAATAAACAAATGTTTTCAAAGAGAGATTGCACCCCATAAACAGCCCAGGATACCTCCCTGTGGACTGAAGTTGTGCTTCCCAATCCCATGCACTGATATCTGAGGTAGGGACAGGTCCTTGTTGTGGGGACTGTTCTCTAAACAATGGGATGTTTAGCATCATCCTTGTCCTCCACGCAAAAGACAGCAGTAGCATTCTTTCTAGTCGTGATGACAGAAAGCTAGCTCCATAATCTATACATTTCCTGCTCTGGGCAGGAGAGATGATTGAAGGACTTCAGCGACTGTTATCCCATAACTTAGTACCCTGAAATGCTGATTATTTTGAATGGAAGGAAGGTAGAAGATAATGGATTCTGGAAGAGCTCTGAAGCTGTGTGTCTGCTTAAGTCGAGTCCTACAAATAAGAAACAATAGTTCCTGATCCCTTCTCTGGGTCTTCATTAACTAAACTCCCAAGGCAGTAAGGCAGCTGAAATTTGAGTAGGGCATGGTGGTGCATGTCTGTAATCCCAGCATCTAGGAGGACCTTTGTAGAGCCGAGATCAGCTTGGCCTATGTAGTGAGCTACAGGACAGCTTGGACTACAAAGCAAGACTCTAAACAATAACAACAAAAAGCTACTAATCACATAAAACCCAAAAATGCAAACAAAGTCTGTCAACATACCTTGCAAACACTTGTCACATTCCAATGCCCTCCAATTGAGGCACTATTTCATTGTCTATTCTATGGGACCCAATGGACTTCGTCCCTGGCAACTATTTATTTCTTTAAACTAACTGGATTAACCTAGAAATCATTTAGTAGTCTCCAAAACCTCCTACAGTCCTTTGGAACAGGGTATGTGAGCTTTGGGGCACCACAGGCTTGTGGGGAGGGACTCAATTCCTGTGAGTCATGAATCTGTAGATCTTCTCTCCTCATTTATCAGTCTATGGTCAGAGAGCAAAGGGGAGCCTTCCCTTCCTCTCCTATAGGATTGATACTTGTTGAAAGCCATGGGTGAGCTCCAGGGATGGGTGGTAGAGGACGTTCCTTCTGGGCATGGGTTATAAAAAGGTATGTTGTAGAGAAACTTTAAGTAATAATGCTGAAAGCCAGTCTATGTCGTCATGGTATAGCAATTCTTAACAATGGCACTCACAAGTCTCCTCCCTTCTTCCCAATCTTGGTTCCTCTTTAGGTTCATTTCCCAACCTTATCTGTAAATTACGGAATGTTTGAAAGCCTTAGTAGCCTTTATTCTCTGAACTCTGATTGTAGATGTCCTGTGACTGTTTTCACTGACTCTCCAAGGGGATGGAACACAAAGTTAACTGCCTCATCACCACCCACTAGCAGGAAGTCCAGGAGATGTCTCAGCCCTGAATAATCAATCAATACACTCAACCCTCCCTAATCCAGACTTGCGCTGTGTCCTCGGAGAGTGCAGAGTAGGAAAGGGATGTTGGAAAAGTCTAGGGGCGGGTTTCAGGAGAGAGAGCTCAGACAGGAAAGTGCTGACCATGTAAGCATGGAGACCTGAAGTTGATTCCTAGAACAAATGAGAACATCAGGTGTGTCACACACATGTACCAGCACTCAGAATGTGGAGACAGGCCAGCCCAGCCTGTATGGCCAGATCCAGGCCACTAAGGATCCTGTCTCAAGAAACAAAATGGACAGCAACTGAGGAAACAGCATCTGATGTTGATCTCTGACCTCCAAATGCACAAGCACACACATGCATACACACACACACACACACACACACACACACACACACACACACACACACACCTAGGGAGAAAGTGGCAACCTTGGAGACAATGATGAATTCTAAGTAAATGTACTGCACTTCCCTGCCACTGAGAAGGGTTCTGGAAAAGCAACAGAAGCTGAGGTGGCTAGTGGGGTTTAAAAGCCACACTCAACACAAAGCCTAGCTCACCGAGGGCGTCAGGAGGCACCCATGCACAATGGAATCAGACAGGCCCGAGTGTTCACCTGATAGTATCTACACATCAGTCAGCAAGGGGCATGCTCCAATCCATGTGCCCCTAGGTGACATGGGGCAACTAAGGCAAAGTGATGTGGCTATGACATCATTATGTACTATAATCTGATTGTGCTATGATTGTAGTCCAGTGTTGAGTAAAATGCCCTTACATTCATGGCTCATTACACATTGCATGAAACTGAAGTAGGCAAAACTCTCCCTTCACTCCGTGTGTGTGTGTGTGTGTGTGTGTGTGTGTGCTCCGTGTGTGTGTGTGTGTGTGTGTGTGTGTGTGTGTGTGTGTGTGTATGTCAAGAGCTCAGTTGATTGGTATCTGAAAAGCTGTCCATCCAGACATTAGCAATAAGGGCACCTTATTTTACTTTATACTTGATACTTTATACTTTCGAAAATAAGAATTTCATACAAGTTGAACAAAATAAGTGATTAAACTTGTCACTGCTTTTATTAAAATGAGTTTTAAAAGCATGGGTGGACTTAGAGAAAGAGTAGGAAAAGTGATTCAGAGAGGAGGCCCAGAAGCAAGCAAGGTGGAAGAGAAGGAAGAAGAGTGCACGGAGAGGGGCCATGAGCCACAGAGGGCAGCTTGTTCTGGGAGCCATCAGCTGGTTGGGACAACGGTGCTCAGGCTGCCCCCAGGGTCCACTGACTTTCTGTCCTGTGAGTGTTGTGTATCTCCAGGTTTTCTTGCAAAATGAGGGTGGCATGGTGAGTGGGGACAGGGTGCTCATTGGTGGTGGTCAAAACAGTGGTAGAAAGGAAGAAAACAGGAAGCCAGGGGCCTGGGCTCCCAGTACCTAATCCAGTTGGAAGGAAGGCACAGGGAGAGAGCTTTTAGAAGAGCCTTCACTGTCTTCCCAGTCTCCCAGTCTTCATTCCCAGGGCATTTACACATACACCCGAGCTGGGAACCTGGCTCACTGTAATTTATTCTCTCTCCTCTCTCTCCTTTCTCTCTCACTCTCCCCCACCACATGCATGCGCCAGGAATAAAGTGGGATCCTAGTTATACTGTCCTCTATCAGGAAGGTCAACCAAGCAACTATAATTATTCCAGGGAACATCACCCCCTCTCCAGGCAGAGCTAAAATCACAGCTTTCTAGCCTGGCCGCCTCCCACAGACAAGAACAGTCCCAAATCTCTGTGGATGCTCACTAACAGTGTGGCAACTAAAAAGTCATCACAGTTGACCTGCTATCCTCGGCCCATTGGGGCCTCTGCTCAACACATTCCCTTCCCCCATTCTAGGAACCAAATGATCCCCTTTTACTCTCAAAGATTTAAAGTGTCTGAATCCAGTCACCCCATTGTACCCATCAAAGCACCTAGACCCAGAGAGCACAGCGTCTTGGTGAAAGGCACAATGTAAAGTGAATAGACCCCATGCACCGGAGTGCACGCCTCTCCTCTCAAAACATTCCCTGAAGAGTCCCACTGTTGCCCAAACCTGCCTGTGAAGGGGAAGCAGGATCGAGCAAGGTTTCCTGTCTGGGCTGAGAGTGAAAGGACTGAAAGAGGGAATGGAGGAAGGAGCAGCCAGCAGCCACAAAAGGCTTCAAAGAGCTCTGGCCTCGCCAAACTGGCTGCACACAACCCAAGAGAGCCTGGCCAGGACTCCCGCCCCTCCTGGGCCCTGCAGCCAAGACCATTCATTCTCTCCCTTCCTCCCAGGAGCATTAGGAGGCCAGAGCATGGGGACGTAGCTTCCCTGCAACCCAGGGCCATGCCACCCAAGGCGTGAGCTCTGGGAACGTGTCCCGCCTCCTGCCACAGCCACAGCAGGCAGTGGGCAGTGGAGACCAAGGCCGACCTGCCTTTCAGGCTGCAGCAGGATTTGGACTCAGGAGTGGTTTCTTTGGTTTCAGAACTGGAAAGAAATATAGATCATGGATGGGGAAACTGAGCCTCAAAATTCAGGGCCATAATGTGGCAGAGACAGAGATCCACACAGGTGATGCTCTTTTCCTGTAGGTCCCTGACTGAAGACGTCTACAGCTGGGGAATGTCTATTCCCTAGAGAAAAAACACAGCGGGAGAGCGCAGCCCTCAGAATCCCTGCTGCCTCCAGCAGCATCTTTGAGTGGCATAGCTCTGGTTGTGCATTCTGGGGGGAGATTCTGAGTCAGAGGCTAAGCCTGTGGCGGGCTCTGTGTGGTTTAGATCTGTCCTAACGTCCGGGTCTCCGTGTTTTCCCGAAAGGTTCTTGAGCCCTGAAATCGGTGCACTCTAGGACGTGTTCACCTTAAGGTCTCCGCGTCCCTGGGATTCTTTGCAGGTCACCTCCCATCTGGAGCCTGGAGCATCTGAGCACGCACCCCCATACTTGTCCCCGCGAGGGAATCTGCGCGTTCCAGCTCAGCATTACCGGGTTCCGTGCCCGTTATTGCACTGGGCACCCGGGTTCTGCCGGGCTGCCCAGACACGCAACTGACCTTGTTAGGCACCAGAATGATGAGTGGAAGCAGCAGGATCGGGGAGAGGAACAAAATCATGAAGGACTTGAACTTGGTCAAATAAGTCTTCACCGAGGCCATCGCGCGGAAGGGAGGCAGACTGGCGGGAGAGAAGATTGAGAGGCAGCTGGAAGCTCCGCGAGCTTAAAAGGGGGCCGCGCGGTCCCACCGGATTGGGGGCGGCTACAACTCCGCCCCTCATGGCGGGGCCTCCCGGGGGGAGCCACCCCTCGGGGTCTGTCCCGGGACTCTGCCACCCCGCGGCGGAGAGAGGCGTCTGCAGATTCCGGTGTTTGGCACCAGCCCTCTGTGGAGGGACTGGGACCCTGGCACCTCACCGCTCGCCAAGCCCGTGGGCGCTGCTCTGGACGCCGACACTACGTAGGGTGTGCAGGTCATCCTGCCAGCTTTAGCGTGAGAACCCCTTCTGTTCCCGCACCTGCTCTCTTCTGGGCTCTGAAGGGTCCCAGATGAAAAGCTCCACCGGCCTGTAGGTTTCTCAGGCTTCTCTCTCCAAAGCTCTCTCCTTCTCATCCCGATCACGGAAAGGTGTCTCTTAGAGGCGGTGGCTGAGCCCTGCGCCACCGCGGTCCCCTCACCCCCAGGATCCTCTGGCTTCCCCCTTGCGTTAGCCCTACTCTGGACACAGAACCCATTTCACTCCTCGTGCCCTCTCCCACCCAGCGCACCCTGGGCGCTCTACAGGGACCGCTAAGGAAGGCGGTCACTGTCCTCGCAGTCCGAACGACTTTCGCCCTCCAGCGGACGCGCGTGAGCAGCGTTCTCAGCTCCAGGCGCCAGCAGCTGCTCACGTGAGGAATACCTCGATAGTCTCATTTTATGGAGGGAGATGGGGTAGAGGGGACATAACCCTGCCAATTGTGAGAAGGGGGTTCGTTCATTCATTCATTCATTCATTCATTCATTCATTCATCCTGCCCTCAATAGAGGTATGCTTAGTACCTACTGTGCTAAGTCCTGTTTGGGGCACCAAGACAGGAGGATGCAAAGGCATCAGCACCTCGGTGACTTCTTCCTCTCTTCTCTTCTGCCAGCCTCTCATCGTCAGCTTCTTTGGGGAAGTCTTACCCATACACCACAGGCTGCTTGTTAGACGTTTCACAACACATGGCTAAGTCCAGATTCCCGTACAGTCAGCTCTCACCACCGATCCAAATACTACTTCGTTGCTGACATGGTTAGAATGTTTAGGACTAGGATGGCGGCTCCTGTTATAAACGTGGAAACCATCAGTATACTCTAAACCATGCAGTGACCAGCAATCACCACAGCATTTACTTTGTGTTAGGTGTTGCAAGCAACCTGGAGGTGAACTGAAGAATAACTTATATGCAGTCACTAGGCATTATATGAGAAGTCCCAGCCTCTCCTCTCACTTCTCCACCCCCAAGCCTGCGGCCACCACCATCAGGAAAGAATTATTCCCCACCTTTCTCAGCCTGTGTATGTTCAAAGCCCTAAAACTCAGCACATGGCTGTATCAAGATCTTGACTCTAGTCCTGTGACCTATCACCATCCTCTCAAGTCTGCAACTGCCTTCTTCAGCCCCCCTCTCTTTTTTCTTTCATTTTCTATTTTCATTTTCTACGGGCCCCACCCTCTTCCCCTCAGAGCACTCAACACTAGATTTCTTGGTTTGTTTTTGTTGTTGTTTCATGATATTATGTGTATGGGTATTTTACATGCATGTGTGCATGTGTACCATCTGTATGCCTCATGACCCCAGTGTCAGAAGAGGGGTATTCTGGAACAAAGGTCCCTGGAATGGTGGTTATGGATGGTTGGGAACCACCATGTGGGTGCCAGGAACTGAACCCAGGTCCTCTGCAAGAGCAACAAGTGTTGCTCTTTACCTGTAAGCTATTTCTCCAGCCCATGGAAGTTTTTATTTAATCTTGGTTTTATCACTGAGTGCTCACTCAACACCCTTTACTGAGCTTTGGGTGTTCACTCAAAGCTATCTCTCTGGGATATATAATGCAAGTCAACCATTCTGTTAAAACTCAAGTCTTTAAAGAGGCTATAATTTGTGCTCTGCCTCTAGGTACCTGAGTCCTTATTCCATCCCTGTGTTGTCTTAGTGCTGTGTCTGAGGTTTCCATTCTGATTCATCTTCTCACAGATAGAGAGATTCATACCAATTTTTATTTCCAATGGCTGTTTGAAGACCATGAGTAAGTACTAACATGCTGTGGCCTCCAGTCAGCAACCAACAGTATTTGCTCTTGCTTTATACAGAGCTTTTGGTATTAATTAAATGGCATTGCCATTGGTTTCAGGTAACTCCTCATGTTCAATTGAAACTGAAGGTATGGATGCAAGTTATGAGAGCTTTGAGAAGAGCTCGTCAGAAAGGAGAGCCCATATCATTAAAATTTTGGTGTTTACATAATTTAATATCAAACACTCTGGAGCTGTTGCAGAGTGAGGAATCACATATAGTTGTATCTGAAGTAGAACAGAAACGTAAAAGAGAAGACATTAAGGCTAGAATTTGTCAGTAAGGCAGCAGATACAACTTCTGCAAAGGCAGTCTACACATTAGAAACACATCCAGCAAAAGCTTTCAACTCCACAAAACACCAAAACACCAGCAAACCGAATGATGACACTCTGCCATCTCACTAACAAAAGCATTGGTTTATAAACTGTCTGTTGAGCAGAAGCATCAAAGGACGAAACTGCCTCTACACTATACCCATTGATTTTACATGGGGAGAGTTGAGAGCATTGACAGGGCTCAGAAGGCCTAATGTTTCCACAGGGTAATCAGAATCTACTTTGGGAAACCTTACAAATTAACATGAAGAACTGTATTAAAGAGTCACAACCGCTGGGCTAGAGTGGAGGAAGCCCTGAAAGAGTGAAGTCTTCAATGAATGTGTGCTGCTGACAGAGGACAGTCATATCAAAGGACTTAGACCTTAGACCCATGGGAAAATGGCAAAACACCCACACACACCCTGAGGTGAGGCTCAGAGAAATGGCAAAGGCTTCCTCTGGGGTCCAAGTGTGGGTGTTGACAGTGTGTGCAGAAAATGTTCACCATCGATTTCTGCCCCCAGGTATTTATGACCTGAAACCTGCTTCCCCCAGAGGCTGCTCCTGCCCAGATCAGCTAAGCCTGTCTCCTTGACCCAGAAGTGCTGCCTCCTTTTTTATCTGTATGTAATAGCCCTGCCATGTCACCCAGCTATAGCCAATAACCTCACCTCTCTCTCCAAATTTTAATAATAAACATGCTGAATTTGCAGAGTTCTGAGGCTTCTCCATCAGAGATCCCAGTCCACCCAATGCCAGCTTTTTTTTTCCTTCATCCTCTCACAGCCCCAGCCATGTCTGTCCATGAAGCCCTGCAGGAGTCATCAGAGGAAAACATATGGTAGACATTCTAAGACTCAAGCATGGGCAAAGACTTCCAGAGAAAGACTCCAACAGCTCAGGGAACAAGAGCAACTATTGGCAAATGAGACTCCATGAAATTTAAAAAGTCTCTGCACTGTAAAGGGAACACTCAGTCGATCTCTGGCTCTCTCAGACCTTGCTGCCAGGAACATAAACTATAACCGGTGTGCTGAAAGCCAACTTGGCGGGTTTCTTAGGAGGTTAAACATACCTTTACCATGAACCCAGTCATTCTTCTCTTGGGCACTTATCCTCAAGAGATGCATGCCCGCATTCCCACACAAACCTCTGTGTGATTGTTTTTGGCAGCTTCTTTAGGACAGTCCCAAAGTGGAAGCAGCCCACAGGTCCTTCCAGGGCCAGGGAGGTGGATAGCTAAACAGGCATATTCCATGCAGGCTACTCCCCAGCCATGAACGGGGCACATATGCCTAGACTGCAGCAGCACCGAAGATCACTGGGCTGAGTGGAAAGGCCAGTCTCAACGGGTCACATATGATATCCTTCCATTTATAGAAAATGCCACAAGTGACAAAATTAAAGAGAGGCAAAATGGACCAGTGTTTGCCAACGGTGAGGTTTGGAGAATATTACTAGCTTTTTTTTTTCTTTTTTATGCAAGACAACTAGAGGGTGTCTCTGTGGTGACCGGTTTGGAGAATATTACTAGCTTTTTTTTTTTCTTTTTTATGCAAGACAACTAGAGGGTGACTCTGTGGTGACCAATGAGTATTGTGGCCTGATTGTGGTGGCCAACACCCCAATCTATATGTGTGATATAATTCTAAAATACCACACACACACACACACACACACTCACTTTCTGCCTATGCACAAACCATTAAACTAAGCATGACCCTTAGTTGAGTTAGTAGTATTTTATCAATGTCAATGTATGATGTCTAAATAAGGCAGCATATATCTGTTTTTAAAAGGTTTTTTTTTTATTTCCTCTTAACAGGGGACCAAAAATAGCTCTACTAAAATCTTACATTTTAAAATCTAAAATATCTTCTATAATAAAACTAATGTATTTGTTGAATTTCTTGACAAATTGTTCCCAAAACTTCATTGTCACTTCTTCACTATGGGCAATGGGGCTGTTAGTGCAGGGGGATTTGGAGAAAGGTGTGTAGAACTCAGTATATTTTTTTTTAACTCTTTGTAGGTCAAACTGGAATTAAAAGGTCAAATAAAACATTTTTTATGTTTTCATGAATGATTAAGCTCCTGTATGATAAATCCTTCTCAGTTTACAGTTTGTGTTGACATCTGAGCCCAAGAAAATGCTATCATTGATGAGACTGTGGCCTGCAAAGACACTTCCGGGAACATAGCTGGCGGGTGGATCCTCCTGGGCTTTGGATGTTCTGTTTTTGCTAGTGTGTGCCTATTTGGGCATGATGGCTTGAGTACTTCCATGGATGGGCTATTACAATAACTGGCCATAATATTACCTCTGGGCTTTAACTTGGGAATGCTCTTATTTGTAAACAAACTGGTTGCTTAAAAAGTTAGACATTGGATTCAAAGAGAGTATCAGTCAGTTCTCCCAAGGCTAGACCTACAACAGAAAATGTTACATGAGTTGTAAGTCAGGTGGGGTCTGGTCCCATGTGAGGATGGATGTTGAGCAGCACCAGATCCATCTTGTCCTGGACAGGATGGGCTTCACCTAAGCTGAGGAAGGATGCAGAGGGCAGGTACAGAAGGGCCTTTCGGGAACCCACAGACCTAATCTAAATGCCTGTGCTGCTGGCAGGCACCACACACACTTCTCAACCCTCATCTTCTCTTAGCCAACCTAGTCACCTGGCTAAGTTCCAAATCAAAGCCCTGGAGAAAAGGCCATCTACTACAGGGAAAGGTGGGGGAATTAACCAGTGTGAGCCAATGGTCCCGTCTGCCACGCATACAGTTGCTAAGTTCAGAGGGCACACTTGTTTCTTTTCTAAGTGATGTGCACAGAAATGGGGCCAACTCACATGAGTCATTTGGGTTCAGACAGTTGTCACAGGGACGCAAATCCACACCTACCCAAAATGGAAAGGAAAATACACTACTTTTTGATAGTCTGATTCAAATAATTAGGCTGGCAGTTAAGACTAACTTGCCAATTGGGTTTTAGAGCCGATACTTCACATAAATTGCACTGTTTATAGCTTCAAAGTTTTGACATAAGTATGTTTGAAGCACATGATGGCATAAAGTCATTGCTGTCCTGTCACCCAGCCTTTGATTTAATCGTCTATTTTTAAAATTTATTTTTGTGTGCTTCTGTGTGTATATCTGTGTGTCACAGCACACATGTTGTCTTAGTCAGTGATCAATTGCTGTGAAGAGACGCCATGACCATGGCAACTCATAAAAGAAAGCATTTCATTGGGGCTGGCTTACAGTTTCAGAGGTTTAGTTCATTATCACCATGGCAGGAAGCATGGAGGCACTCAAGCAGGTAAGGCGCTGGATCCACAGGCAGCCGGCAGAGAGACACTGGACATGACTTGAGCTTTTGAAACCCCAAGAGCACCCCTAGTGACACACTTCCTCCAAGACCACACCTAATCCAGCAAAACCACACCTCCTAATCCCTCTCAAATAGTACCACTCCCTAATGACCAAGCATTCAAATACATGAACCTATATGGGGGGCATTCTTATTCGAACCATCACACATGTGGAGGTCAGGGGACAATTTTGTGGAGTCAGTTCTTTCTTTCCAGAGTCAGTTCTTTCCTTCCAACTAACTTTGGTTTTGGGGATTGAACCCAGGTCATGGGGCTTGCACTGTCTGGCAGCAAGTATCTTTATCCACTGAGCCATCTCACCAGCTCCTCCCACCCCCATTGAAAGATCTTAGGAAAACCTTTTAGGCATGTATAATGGCCTGAATGACTGTCTCCAGAATTTCACTTATTGTTTGTTTGAAGTGCTGAGGATGGGCCTCGGTGCTTAATTTGAGGCAAGCCCACTACTATGCAGTTAGTATTTCCAAACCCCTGAAGTGATGAATTTAGTGATGGGGCCATAGGAGGTGATTAGGTCATGAGAGTGGCACCCCTCTGGATAGGACTGGCAGCTTTATATAAGGCAAGCGAGCTAGCTTGCCTGTTCCCTCATGTGAAGACCCACTTAGAAGGTACCATCTGTGGCTCACAAGGTGGCTTCCTACCAGACATCAGCTCTGCCTGCTTTGACCTTGAGGCTCCAAAACTATGAAAAAAAATGTTTTACATAAGGGTAAGAAAATACCATTTTATAGTATTTTGTCAAACCAGCCAAAGCATATTAAGACTGTACTTCCCAAAAGTAGAGTGGATAGTTACTCTGAAGACAGAACAACAAATACTTTGCCAAGTCAGGTGATTTCCAATTCTTTGCCAAAAAAAAAAAAAAAAGGACAACAACTCAGTTGAATTGCTGAGTGATGCAACAAGAAAAAAAAAAAACCTTCTATGAGTAAGCATTATGTGATTTGGAGCACATAAGTTGGGGAAAGTTCACAGACTTGAGAGATGCTACTCTACAAAATATCTTCCATTCCAGTGTTTTCATTTACATGGAAATGTTTCCCCAAGGCCACATCCATGGGGACACAGGGCTAGGATGAGTTCAGAGCCCTGCTTCCAAGTAATGACAGGAAACACACCCAAGACCTGGTATTGATGCCAAGCCCCCAGCCCAGCTGAGCTCCCTTCCCAAGCCAAGCTTTCTTTTTGTATATAACAATTATTTGTACAAATGTGTGCTGCTACATCTGTGTTGCTTTGATCATATACATGCTTATGATACTTAACATTATGACAACTCAAAGCAAGAAAAATGCTCCAACTTG
This sequence comes from Cricetulus griseus, assembly GCF_003668045.3. NCBI lineage: Eukaryota > Metazoa > Chordata > Mammalia > Rodentia > Cricetidae > Cricetulus > Cricetulus griseus. The sequence continues at coordinate 86,116,054 of NC_048600.1, forward strand.
GGTCTTTACCATCACAAGAAGCTTGAAAACACTAATGTTCAATTTATACACAAGTTTTCTGGGAGAAGATACGAACTGGGTGGCAATAGAAGATTTTAATAAAATATGTTAATGGGATTTTTATTTGTTGTAGTTTTAGGGATCAAATTGCAGGCCTCATGCTCAGCTCTGAGACGTCCTCCAGCCATTTATAGAAGCTTTATGGTTAAGGAGAATGGAAATACAAAATAATGAGAAAAGGGTTAAATTACCTTCTTCTTCAGAGTTCTTTGGATACATTTTAAAATGTAAACTATCCAATTTATGTTCACTTGTTTTGTATTTAAATTTTTTGTCTTTTTACGAGGTGGTACATATCTTTAATTCAAGCACTTGGGAGGCAGAGGCAGGCAAATCTCTGGGAGTGTGAGCCCAGCCTGGTGGTCTACAGAGTTAAGTGCAAGGACAGGCTCCAAAGCTACACAGAGAAGCCCTGCTCAAAAATATTTGTTTCATTTTCTTTTTCTTCCTTTCTTTCTTTCTTTTTTCCTTTCTTTCTTTCTTTCATGTGTGTGTGTGTGTTTGTGTTTGTGTGTGTGTGTGTGTGTGTGTGTGTGTGTGTGTGTGTGTGTGTGTGTGTAGCCCGGGATGTCCTGGAACTCGCTCTGTAGACCAAGCTGGCCTAAAACTCACAGAGATTCACTTGCCTCTGCCTCCTAAGTGCCAGGATTAAAAGCATGCACCACCATGCCCAGCTGAGGCTAACGTAGTGAGACCCTGTCTCAAAAAATAAATAAATAAATAAATAAATAAATAAATAAATAAGTCTGAATGTATTATTTATTTACTTTGTATGATTGTGTGTGTGTGTGTGTGTGTGTGTGTGTGTGTGTGTGTGTGTGTGTGTGCATGTGTGTGCATGTATGGAGCATGTGTGGAGATCAGAGGACAACTTGCAGGAGTCAGTTCTCTCCTTTCACCATATGGGTCCTAGGGATTGAACTCAGGTTGTTAAACTAAGTCATTTCATGGGCCCTTTTAAGTTTAACAATTGGATAAGAACATAAAAACGCATACCTATATTAGTTAGGGTTCTCTGTTTGAACTGTTGGACCCAACTCTAGGAGACACACCCCACAAAGTCACTCACAGGACACAAGTTCGATGCAAAAGCAAAAGGATTTTATTCCAACGCATTGGGGTCATTCCCTGGGAAGAGAACGGCCCCGAGTTTCCAAAGCAGGCAGTTTTTATGTCTTTTTGATCACTAGGCAGGAGTATGACAACATATTGATTGGCTATTACACACATGAGTCATTTACTGATTGGTTGGGAACTGAACTTACAATTTTGCCCATGAGGGGTTTGGAATGTTATTTTGGTTTTTTACACCTGCAAGGTCATAGGTCAGCTAGTGGTTTTTCCAGGAAAAGAATGACTTATACTTATTTTCAAAATTTGGGTGCTCTGGAGCAGGGTAACCCATAACAATTTTTAGAAACCAGACAGTTGTTAAAGATAATGGAAACTAGTAATAATAACAATTTCCAGAGACTGGTCATCATGACCGACCATTTCATGTGTTCTTTGTCCCAGAGCTGTGTGTAGCCAGAGTGATTTTTAAATGCATGCTGGTGGGTATAAGGCTGGGTTGAGTTGGGGTCTTTCAGAACCAATACAATATAAAATAGAGAATTTATAAAATAGGTTTATGTTAGAAAACTAATTGTCTCATACCTATGAGGCAGAGAACCTGGTAGATGCTCAGTCCTTGAGGCAGGGTATCTCGGCATTAGGAGCAGTCCCCCAGTGGCTGTCCCACACTGAAGAGGTTGACAACCTGAAGCTGGGTACCTCGACAGTAGTAGTCCCACATTGGCTGTCCCCCACTGACGTGGTTGACAACCCGACAGTGGCTTGGTTCCCCAGGTTGTGTCTCTCAGTAGTTCCAATCTGGTCCTGAAATCATGAAAGGTTCCTGGAAAGTCACTGGTTCTTAGTCCTAGACACACTGGATCTGTATCAGTGACAAAATTAGTAGCCACAGTAAAAACAACTTGGATGCAAGAGGGAACACCAACTGAGCAGAGCAAAAGGTGAATGAGTAGTCTTCCTCCTGCCATTCCCTTTTTTCTTGGGCCTCTACTTCAAGGTGCTACCCACACACTTGGGCTGGGGCTTCCAGCATCAGTCAAGGCAGTCAGGACAGCTCTTCAGGGGCGCCCCCCTACACGGGTGATTCTAATCTGTGGCACACTGACATTGGAACCCGACCATCACAGCACCCCCTGGGATGTGATGTAAAGTTTCCTTATGTGTGTATCTCATCACAGTGAAACGTTTAGCTCTGCGTGTGATGTTTCCTTATGTGTATATTTCATCACAGTGGAACATTTATCTCCTCAAACATTTCTTTCCAGCAAAACTTCTAGGACTCTAGCTTTTTGAAATCTACATTGCCCATATCTAGACAAGACACCATCTGTGCATGCCAGGTGGCTGCTAACTATGCTTTCCTGCTATGAATGAATGGTTTCATCCCTCCCCTGCTTTACATTTAAATATTTACAATGAAAGGACAAGACAGTCACTGCAATATTAATCTGAATCATATAAAATTGTTAATTTCAATCTATAAATTTCATATGCTCGACAGGCGTTGGTGGTGCACATCTTTAATCCCAGCACTTGGGAGGCAGAGGCAGGTGGATCTCTGTGAATTCGAGGCCAGCCTGGTCTCCAGAACGAGTCCCAGGATAGGCTCCAAAGCTACACAGAGAAACCATGTCTTGAAAAACCAAAAATCAAACTAATACTTCAACTAAAAAGATAACATTTTAGAAACAGAAAGCATTTTAGAAAAAAAAAAACCACATAACATTTTTCTAAAATTATCTTTGCTCATACAAGAAAAAGTCCAAAGACTACTCTCCTACAAGGGGAGTGACCTCTAGAACTCACATACAAGGACACATAAAAGAAAGCTGGTAGAAGTCAGGAATACCCCAAGTCTGTGGGACATGCACAGGTGTGTTCCATGCCTGTAGGACGTGCTCAGGTGTATTCCATGCCTGTAGGACATGCACAGGTGTGCTCCATGCCTGTAGAACGTGCTCAGGTATGCCCGTACCCATAAACCCAGCACTCAGGAGACTGGTGGGAGGACTGAAAGTTTGAAGACAGCTGGCATATATAACAAAGCATTGTCTCAGAAAAAGAAAAATGTTTGTGGGCTTGGGATGCAGCCTAGTGGTAGACTGCTTGCCTGGTACACACGAGGCCCTGGGCCCAGTCCCTAGCATTAAAAGGAAAACTGGTTTATTAAAAAAGAAAATTGAGTGTGATGATCCATGCCTTTAATCCCAGGAAGCAGAGTCAGGCAGATCTATGTAAGTTCAATGCCAAACCTGGTCTATATAGCAAGTTCCAGGACAGCCAGGGCTATATAAACCCTTTCTCAACCAAGAAAAGAAAAGAAAAAGAAAGCCAATAGTGTTTTTCAAGAACAAATAATTTTGAACTATGCAATGACTGGTGTCAGAATAAATAAGAGTATTTTAGGCTGTTGGTGTATAGCAGTAAAAATAGAGCAATCAGGGGTGAATAAACACATTCAGACAAAGCTTACAAATACTTGGTGAGAGCTTTTAGTGTGGTACCACATTAAAGCTTACATTATGCAACATATTGCTATAATTTTGCCTTGGAAGATAAACAAAAGTAAAGTCTAAAGAATACAAGGATAAATAAACACCAAACTCAACCCAGTTTTAGCCAGGTAGGGCCAGGTGAACAGAGTGGGATATTTCAATAGTGTCTAAAATGTTTTGTTTCTGGTTGGATAGCAATGCGTATCAGATGATTCTTTATCACTTTTAACTTTATTTTAAATATTAAATAATAAATGTGTTCAACATTTTTAAAAGGGATTGCATTGATTTTATACTAAAAAAGTATTAATGAGGCTCAAGGTAAAATATAAAAGAAAATATTTTAGGCAAAAGAATATATAATGGGACTGGAAAGATAGCTTAATGGTTAAGAGCACTGGCTACTCTTCCAGAAGGACCCAGGTTCAATTCCAGCACCCACATGATGGTTCACAGTTGTCTGTAGCTCCAGTGCAAGGGGATCTTATGCCCTCTTCTGTTTTCCTTGGGCATTGTACCCATATACTATACTAACATACATGTAGCCAAAACACCCATACAGATAAAATTAATTTAAAACTTAGCCAATGACCCACTTATTATAAATTTAGTTATTTCCAGAACCACTGTTCCTCCAGCCTTTTGTTTTCTCCAAGAGGGGGTGCTTAAATGAAAGGAAGAGGAGTGGATAGAGGCTCAAGCCTGCAAGTCCAGCACTTGGAGAACCTGGGGCAAAAGTTGGGGGCCGGCTGACTACATAGAAAGATTCTGTCTCAAAGAATAAAACAGATTGGTCAGGATGCCACACCTGTAATCCTAGCACTTGGGAGGCAGAGGCAAGATCATCAGGAGCTCAAGGTCAGCCTCAGTTACATAGCAAGTTTGAGGCTAGCCTATTTCAACAAATAAACAAACGAGAGAATAAGAGAAAGAGCAATGTGGGGATGAAAAGGTCATTCTGGGTGCTTTGAGGTCAAACAAGCTTCTTTTTTTCACTATGTATATGATGATGTCCTAATTAAATTGAGGTCCTTTATTTCTTCCTTAAATTAATGCTGAGTCCAAAGTTTTGTATCACTAAATAGTAATGGTGGCCTTGCTGAGTAATTCTGAAGCCACATTCCTTTGGGCTGAGTGAGGTTTCAAATTCTGAATTCCTTTGGGCTGCGTGGAATGTGATTCTCTAACATTTCAGTGAGAGGTTAGCTATTCTCTTTCTGTCTGAAATATTTTTCATTTATTTTATGCCTTGAGCCTCATTAACCCTTTTCAAGTGTAAAATGAATGCTGACTTAAAAAGAGACCCACCCCACCCCCGTTTTCTAAATATACACATTAGCAGACAGAATGAAAATATCTACTTGAGTGCAGGAATCCTTATCAGTCAGGTGTGCGCATTTCACAGAACATTGCCCATCGCTGCTGAAGACACCAGTGAAGCCCTTGTCCTCCTCCTCTTCAGAGAAATACATTGAAATCTATAGGCGTGCCTGCTCTGCCTGTCTTTCCATTGCTTACCTTACATGTTGTGGTGGTGTAAATGATAAATGTGTTAGGATTCGGGCATTATACTGGCCTGCCTCCTGTCACCTGATAGAATGCACTCAGGCAGTACCCTGGCCAGCCCAGGATCCTATGGCTGCTATGTCACTCCCTCTGCTTTTTATTTGTGGTTCAAAGTGTAAGACTTTCAGCTTCCTGCTCCAGCTGCCATGCCTGTTACTTGCTGCCTGCTGACATGCTGCCTGGCCATTACAGATTCTTAACCCTCCAGAACCACAAGCCCAAACAAACTCCTTCTATAACTTTCTGGTCATGGTGTTTCATCACAGCACCAGAAAAGCAATGGCGATACCCTGCTCCCTGGTGCCCACTCCTGTCTTAGTGTTCTAGAGCTTCGAAGAAACACCATGACCATGGAAACTCATAAAAAGAAAGCATTTAACTGGGACCTGCTTACAGTTCCAGAGGTTTAAGCCCATTATCATGGCAGTGAACATGGCAGCACTCAGATGGATACAGTATTGGAAGAAGTAGCTGTTTAACATCCTGATCTGGAGTTCTACATCCAGATCTGTAGGTATCAGGAAAAGCTAGACCCTGGGCTTGGGATGGACTTTTGGAAACCTCAAAGTCCATCCCCAGTGACACACTTCCTCCAACAAGGCCACATCTCCTAATCTTTTCTGATAGTGCCCCGGATGACTAAGTATTCAAATCTACAAGCCTTCAGGAGCCATTTTCATTCAAACCACCACACACAGACATCCATACTAATTGGCCAAATACTTTAAATCAATTCCTTAAGATTCTCAAAAAGCAAAAGGAACCAGGCAGTGTGTCACACACCTTTAATCCCAGCACTTGGAAGGCAGAGGCAGGCAGATCTTTGAGTTTGAGGCCAGCCTGGTCTACAGAGTGAGGCAGGACAGCCAGGGCTACACAGAGAAACCTTGTCTTGAAAAAAAGAAAGGAAGAAAAGAAAAAAGAAGCCATGGACAAAGAGCTAAAGTAGCCAGGAGAGTGATACCTCAACAAGCATAAAGCCTCTCTAGTTGGCATTTTTATTTTACTTAGGTGACTTTTTCTAAGTTTTGTCTTCCAAGAAAACAGAGTAACTTTTTGTTCTTTAGTTTCTTTCTGTAACATTGTTTTCTTGTTTCAGAAAAGATCCTTTTTGGGGGATAGAGGATAAAGCCTCCTAGACTACAGAGACGATGTGCAGAAGATAAATGCACCCACCCACTCACAGACACATGCCTACACATCATTAAAAATAAAATAAAATTTAAATGTCTTTAATTTATTAATGTCAATTCTTTTTTAAAGTATTTATTCATTTTACTATGTGTGTGCATATGTATACATGCACACATACATGACAGCACCTGTGTGGGGGTCAGAGAACAACACTCAGTTGTCAGTTCCTCCTTCCACTGTGGCATCAGGGAATCAAATTCAGGTCAAGCACTTTTAAGAGTTGAGCCACCTCGCCAGCCCTAGACTTTTTTAGTGGTATCTTTATTAATGATCAAAGAGCATGGAAAATCTAAATCCTAATTCACAGAAGAACGGATTAATGACTGGGTACACAGTTGTATAAATGTATATCATTTTTTAAAAATGTAAGTAAAAAAAGTACTATGTGTATGTGTCTTTTGCCTGCGTGTATGTTTATCCACTATATGTATACAGTGCCTCTGGACCCCTGGAAATGGAGTTACAGATGGCTGTCAGTCATCATATGGGTGCTGGGAATTAATCCAGTTCCTCTGCAAGAGCAGGCAATGTTTTTTAATCATTGAACCTTCTCTCCAGTCCTTACATGGATATCTGACAGAAATTAAAATGAATAAAATAGAACTCTAGGTCCAAATGTGGGCATATCTCAAAAACTTAAAGCCAAAGGAAGAGGAAGACCACAAAGAGATACAAATATTTTCATTTCATCTACAAAAAGTTTAGACCATATGCAAAAACAGTATCATATAGCTAATGGATCCACACAGATGTAATCAATATTTTGAACCGTATAGAAGGAATAATAAACCCCAGGCTCAGGAGAATAATTACATATGGGGAGGCAAGGATGCTGAAATGAAGAATATAGGAAGCTGTTATTAATATTTTGTGTCTCAGGCTACAGTTGGATAAATATTCTTTATATTTTTCATAATAATATTTTTATGTGAAATAAATGAGAAAAATAGTTCAAAACTAAAGTTTGTAGAAAGATCACATTTTATTTAAAACAGAGAAGAATCCATGAAAATCGGGTCTCTACTTAGATAAATTGGAAGGAGAAAGTGTCATCAAAACCCAGCTGTCAGTTCAAGATGTCAGTAAACAACCTAGTTTTGCGTAATTTTAACCAAAAAGGACAGTGGCTTGTACATGACTACAAGGAAAAAATAGTCAAGAAGGAATTGCAACAGCAAGGGAATTATGCAAATAAAAGGCAGGATTTCCTAGTAGGCTAAAATGACTTTTCTTATCATAATTCCAAAAGGACGTTACTGGACTGATTTGGAAATCAGCAGGTGCAGCAAGCACCATCTCCCTGGGCATTATGGAGATGGCTCTGGAAGAATGGGTGGGGGAAGTAAGGGAGGCAGTGTGGAGGAGTTTAGGGTTACACATCTATCTGAGAATTCCTCAGGAGTCTGCAGTTGTTCTTCCTGCCCACTTGGGCAGTGTGACCGGCATTGCCTCACTTGCTGTTTCCATCAGCATCCTTACATGCAATGGAAGATGGTGGTTCCATCTGGCTAGTCAAGGCGGTCACCCAGGCAACCTGTTTTCTCTATGCTGCTTGAGAGAGCTGAGAGGGTCCATGACGGTTGAGATAGCCCCAGAAAGGACCCAGAGGAAGATGTTCAATGGCACAAAGTGGATTATTATAACAACCATGACTCACCCTCCTACCTCACCTCTTCCCACTCCTCTCCGGAGACAAACACTTGCAACAGGGTTTTCGAGAAGGCTCTTTTGGTGCTTATTTACCTACAGGCTTCAAAATGAAACAAACTATGATTTTGCAACTTCTCAAGCTTGGAAACTGTTTGCTGGCTTCCTCTGATAAATTCTGAGTCCCTGGTCCTTGCGTCTCTACTCTCTCCTCTCTTCCCCCTGCCTGGTCCTTGCCTCTCTCCCCTCCCCTCCTCCTGCATGGTCTCAATATATGTTATCACCGTTTTGGTTAAATAAATACCCGAATTATTAGAATGATGACCTGTTGAACCAAACACTGTAATGTTGTGTGTTTTCCCAGTTTTTTACATTTTTCCCCCTTAGGGCTAGAGCCTGTCTTCTACTCACTGAACTTTCTACTTATTTCAACTCTTTTTGCATCTCAAACAGCCTCTTACTATGATTTCACACGTGGTCTAACATGAGGTAATCTATCACTGTCCCTTTGGAACTAAAAGTAAATAAGTCCTTGAACCATCTGTTCTGCTCCAGCCTGAACCACCTGTCCTCTAGACCTGCTTGCACAACTGGCATCCAGGACTTCGCTTTGCTGGCAACCCAAAAATTCCCTTTGCCTCCCCTCATTGGGATTTCTGATTTCTTGATCCTATGCCATATTCCTTCTTGGTTTATTTGTTCATCTTATTGGGGTGTATCCAAGAGTGGCTTCCCAGATGGGAATGCCTTGATTCAATATAAGATGCTAGATGGGGAATTGATACCTAAGATATTCAACTTACAAGGAAGATAGATTTTGGCTAACAGTTTCAGAGACTTCAATTCATGGACAGTTGGCTCTGTTGCTTGTGAGCATATGCCAAGATAGATCATTGTGGCAGGGAGCATGTGGCAGGGCAACACTGCTCACCATAAAGTAGCCAAGAAGCAAAGACAGAGAGAGGAGGAGCGACGGTCTCGGTAGATCCTTCAAAGGGCATGCCATCCCACACAAAAAGCCTAACTTCCTCCAGTTCCATCCCATTTCCTAAAAAATCCATCACTTCTCAATGGTGCTGTCAGCTGGGGACCACGCTTTCATACATAAAAGCCTTTGAGTGACATTTGAGGTCCAAACATAACATGTCCACTTGCATTTTTCAAAGCACTCATTCTTCTGTTTTATTCTAGTGTCACTGTGACTGCTGATAAGTCCAGACTTTTCTCTCAGTAAGCTTTGGGTGTGTTTTTTTAAACCATTGGTTTGGAGGAATTAGTGCCTTAGTACTGGACTTTGGATTTTGTTTAATTCATGCTGAGCAATGTAGGCCCATTCAATCTGTAGTTCTTTTAGTTCTGAGGAATTCCCTTGAATAATTGCTATGTTTTCACTCCAGTTTTAACTTTATTGTAATCTAATGGGCCCACCATTTTACTATAACAGTCCACTGCTGACCAAATGTGACTATGCAATGTATCCCTGTGTTTGAAAATTTATCTACAGGATTTTGTAAAATGCTTCCCCACCCAATTTTTTTTGAGACAGGGTCTCACTATGTAGACCAGGTTGGCCTCGAACTCACAGACTTCCTTCTGCTGTTGCCTCCTGAGTACTGGCATAAAAGGAATGTATCACCATGCCTGATCATATTTTGTCATATTTTTTCAGTTATATTGATCTCAGAGTCTAGTATATGCTGGCAAGGGCCATACCACTAACCTAAACCCTAAGTCCCTTTTATCATTTTTATTCCTCTAACTAGCCACAGCCTGCTTCTTCCTGCTAAAAGGGCAAAACACAAAGAAACCAGCAAGCATCCTCTAGCCACCTGATTCTATTACACCTTATTAATTCTGGGCACATGTTGCCTTTATTGGAACTTGGTTTCTTTTAGTCTCGAAGATTCAAAGACTTAAGTCAACTAATTCAGTCATTCTGGAATACCTGAGGCTATGGGTGCTTCCTCTTGAACAGGCACACAATGACATGGTGGCAAATTTTGCACACATAATCTGGGAGCACCTAGACTCCTAAAGTGCCCCAAGGCCCTAGTGACATTCATTAAATAAGGAAACACAGAAGCCTAGAAAGGTTGAGGCCTCTCAAGCTCCTAGTTAATTATGCTGTCAGGACTGAAGTACAGATCTGGCACCAGCCAAGATGGCCTCAATGAAGGCACTCTGAAAACATCAGCCTGGATAAGCTTGTGGCTCAGTGGTAGAGCACTCGATCAGCAACCAGTGTGTGCAAGGCCCTGAGCAAAACCAAACTGATAGATGAGTAAATAAACAAAACAAAGACCTTGTTAGACGAAGTAGAAGGGTCTTCCCAATGACCTTGAAATGTCCTTGTCATTGGAGTGAGATTGCAGATTTCCTGGAATGGATGGGCATGGGTGACAATGTGTTTTAACTAGGATAAGGACTGGGAATGTGCAAGAGTTGACTTTGCACAGGAGTCGATGGAAAAGTCCCGAGTGCTGGAGCTTCTGTGTGTAGCCCTTGGGGCTAATGACCAGGTTCCTCTCCTGTACCTGCCAACTATGCAAGATCTGCCAGGACATTCTCTGACTTCAAGAACCAACCAGACCTGAAGCCTGCCCCAAACACAATCACAGATATCCCCAGGCTTGGATTCTAGTGAGAGACTAGTCATTTGATGCAATTGCATGTGGTTTGAAAAACAAACTCCCACTCAAATGCACTGTACTCAAGGAGACTGCAAGGTCTATGATCATGTCTCCCAGAACACGGGCCCACTCTGACCACATGGCCTTTCCACACAGCCGACAGGAGCGTGTGCAATTCCAACGTGTAATTTTTGTCTGGGAAGTGGAGCTTCTCTGTCTTACAGGATTTCCCTTAGCCTAGCAATTCCTTGAAAGGATTAGGCCTTAACAAGACTCCCCTTAAGCCAGCCACAGTAATGTTATTTGAAAGTGTTCTGTCCTTCAGGATCTCAGACAGCTGTCACACAAAATCTCTCTCTTTCTTGTCAAATCAATGTGTTGAAGTATGTATTATTATTCTTTCATGCCAACCCAGAGTTCTGGATCCCAGAGAAAGGTACCTGTCCAAATCATATCTCAGAGGTTAGTTCCCTGTGGAAAACTTCACAAGCCCCCTCCTCTCCCCTGACCCACAGGCTGAACACAAAGCAACTGCAGGAAACTCCAGGTGACCTCCAAGATGCCGAGTGGGTAGCCACAGAGTCCTAGAAAGGAACTCTAAGTCCACAACAGAGTGAGTGGTTCTGCAGCATTTTTGTGGGACTATACTGTGGAGGGTCGATGACTGGCCAGAGATGGACAACAGAACAATGCAGTCATGCAAGCCCCCCAGCCAGGCTTCCAGTTGCATAGGGGTTGCATAGGGACAGGATTTTGTGCTAACCAGATTATGCCTTCATCTACACTCTGGCTAAAAATAGTAATGGCTCAGGAGCAAACATGGTGGACAGAAAGAAATTTTGTTTTATCTGTAACATTCCCTGTTCTTTAAAAAGAACATGTAGTCATGCATACTTTCATAATTATAAGTTTCTTTTAAAATCAAAAGAAAAATGGCTTTTGTTGCCACTTTGAGTTCTAGGGTGTTGTGTGGGTGGAGGAGATTCCTAACATACTATTTAATTATCTCAAACACACAACCATCCACATCCATTCAGGTCAGCAAACATGTGACTGCCACCATTGCAAACCACAGTTATGTCACTGTCTTCCAGGCCAAAGGCACATGGGTCCCTTCAGAAATGCAGGCAATAAACAGAAAGTGCTTGGTGTTAGTCAGTTTTCCATTACTGTGATGAAATGCCTGAGGTTAACAACATTTTAGCAACAAAGCTTCACTTGGCTCAGGTCTTCAGAGGTCTCAGACCCCTGAAATAATCATTTGGTACCTTTGTTTGGGCCTGTGGTATCACACGGCACAGGAGGACTAACTATTCTTTCCGTGACACCAGGAGCCACAAAGGGAAACAAGAAGGGGCCAGGATTCCAATTCCCCCTTTAAGGGCACACCTCAAATGACAAAACTTCCCCTCCACTAGGCTCTATGTCCTAAATAACACCCAAATATTGCCTCCCAGTAGTGTCCTGAGCTAAAGACCAAGCCTTCAACATACAGGTCTTAAGGGAACGGTCAAATCCCCAAATTGAAACAAATTTGCTCTCAGTCACCTACACCTATGGTTTGCTGGGGTCAAATTGAGATGAGCCAGACAAAAATATAAGTGAGTCCTCATTAGGCCATGTTCTATAGAGAGACACCGTAACCACACCTCCTAAGGGATGGCTACAGGTGTGCCTGACCATGCCTGGTTGGGATTGAAAGAGATGTCCAAACCTGAACGCCTCCTTCCAATCCCAGCCCTAAACAATGTTCAGTGGATATCCCTGGAAGGCCTGGGTTTTTTGTTTGTTTGTTTGTTTGTTTGTTTTTGTTTTTAAACAGAAGAGGAGTTGATCTGGGGAAGAGGGGAGGTAAAAAGAGAAAAGGGGAGGAGTGAAGGGAGGAGAAATTCAGTTAGGATATAATGTATGAGAGAAGAATAAAAGTTTAAAGAAAATAAAAAAAATAGATGTAGGGAGCCGTTTCCTGCATTCTCCATTACAATAATGGTGCCTGAAGACACCAAAATGTAAATTACTTTACAGGCGCTGGGTAATCTCCATTCCTTTGATCTCTGCCTATCCCGTGGCTCATTTGACCTGAGGAGCTAAAGCCATTCATAGGGTAACACGTCCCAGGCGGCTTGCCAGCCTTAATAAAGGAATGGGATTCTTGGTTCAGGGTCTCCGCTCTGGTAAGCTTATGCTCTCCCAACTCTCAAGATGCATTAAAGCTTGTCTGCAGAAGGATCCGAGTGTATTTCTTGCCGGCGAGAACATACAGCGCGCGGGACATATGGTGCCGAAACCCGGGAAACTTTGTTAACATCTCCGGCACTGCGGAGACCCCTCTAACGGGGCGGATTCAGAACTGCAGGGTGGTAAATTCGGAGAGGTATGTTTTTTCTGGACTTTGGCTTGGGAATGTTGCTATTTTGGGAGGTTAATATAGAGGCTTCTGTGCTTTTACTAGGAGCTATTTTGACCTTTCTCACTGTTGTAGCAATCTTAAAGAAGTCCAGAATTACATATCAGAAACCGAATATGGTGAGAGATGGGGCGCGCCCAACAATAAAATATAAGGAAAAAGGACCTCCCGGGATGTCTAGTGACAAGGGAGTAAGTAATTTGTTAAGAACAACAACAAATAAGAAAAAAGGACCTCCTGGGATGTCTAATGACAAGGGAGTGAATAATTTGTTAGATGATTCTGTAAATAAGTTTAAAGCTTTAAATCTTGATAGTTCTGATGACTCTAAAAGCTCAAGAGATAAAGTTTTAGAGGAAGCAGCTCAGCTAGGTAAAAAAGAAACAAAAAAGGAGGGAGAGAGAAATAAAGACTCAAAACCTAGCCTCTGCCCTACAATGAAACTAGAGGCCTTGGAGCTGAGCAGCTCAGACTCTGAGATTTTAGACTCTAGCAAGGAAGCAAAGCTAGAGGAGGAGGCAGCACGATACCACCCCGATAGATATCGGCTGCCAAAAGTAAAAGCAAATATGAGGCCATCGCCTGTTAATCCAGCGGGTGTACTTCCATCAGCACCCCCATTATTTGGTACCCACTCCTTCTTACCATTAGAGGAGCGGAGAAAATTACAGATGGCTTCCCCAGTCTTTGATAGGGGAAAAGGCCATGCCTGCTATTCAACACTTCTTAAAGGCCTGGAATGCCTGGGGCTTTAAAGCCTCATAAACATTAAAGCTCAGGGCCATACTGAGGCCAAGCGCCAAACCTCAAAACCTAAAAGGCCAAAGAAAATGGTAAAATGAAAAGATATCTTAACTGATCTTTGGAGAGGCCCGGATCCTATTCTCATAAGATCCAGGGGAACTATTGTGTTTTCCCACAGGATGAAGAAAATCCCCTGTGGATCCCAGAAAGACTCACCTGAAGAGCCCCTTCGGACCTTCAAAAGTCGAAACTCCACCCTCTCCCCGGGAGTTGAGAGCCGCTATTGTTATCCAGATTAACTCCTGTCCTTGACAGAGAGAAAGGGGTGGGGGTGGGATTGTTTGATGCAGCCGTTTGCGGATTGGTGTTACTTCTGGCTGGTCTGTAAGCTCTAGGCTCAAAACTAAAGAGAGATCGCCCAAGCGCTCATATTTGGCTAACTATGCTTAAGCAATAGGCCGCCGGCCAGACAGCTCTTGCACACCCGGAGCCTAGGCTCATTGCACAGGGTAGAATGTCTGGTTTGGGCAGCCCATGAGGGTGTTGAGCAAAGGCATCGCACAGAGTTGCCTAGTATGCAGGCTTCTCTGAGAGGTACGTTGTCCTGCATAAGGGTTGCCTGCCTGAACCTCCCTTTCCCAGAAAAACGGCAGAGGACAGGTCGAGAGCGCTTCGGGTCAAGCTAACAGCCTAGTCGCGACTCTCGTACACAGTCTCAATGTTTGATTTGGGAAGGTACAACCTCTGCCTCTATCCCTCAACATATGGGTGACCTATTTGCTTGTAAAAATGTAAAGCCTTATCATTAATTAATAAAAAAAGGGGGATATGTAGGGAGCCGTTTCCTGCATTCTCCATTACAATAATGGCCTGAAGACACCAAAATGTAAATTACTTTACAGGCGCTGGGTAATCTCCATTCCTTTGATCTCTGCCTATCCCGTGGCTCATTTGACCTGAGGAGCTAAAGCCATTCATAGGGTAACACGTCCCAGGCGGCTTGCCAGCCTTTATAAAGGAATGGGATTCTTGGTTCAGGGTCTCCGCTCTGGTAAGCTTATGCTCTCCCAACTCTCAAGATGCATTAAAGCTTGTCTACAGAAGGATCCGAGTGTCCTGCGTGTATTTCTTGCCAGCGAGAACATACAGCGCGTGGGACAAATAGATCCTGTGTAGCTCAAATTCTTTTTTTATTTTTTAAATTTTATTTATTTATTTATTTTATTTAGAGAATACTTCATTAGTTTTTGTAATCAAACACACATATTTAATACAGTGCATTACCCCTGTACAAATGGAAAAAAAGTAAGTTCACCATTTCTAGACCAATATGGCTGTTAATTTCTTTACTATGCCAACTCAACACAGTAAACTGGGATACTTTTTTCCAAAGTTGACTGCTGCGCCTATCTTGACCAGCAAGAAAGACACAACTCGGGAACTCTTCTTCCTGCAGTTTATTTTAGGAGCCTTGTACAATCTTCTTCTGGGGGCCCCGAGGAAACCCGACCCTCTGCTTAAAAGGCCCTTGGTAGCCCACCCCAGACTGCCACGTGGCGAAAGCAGAAGGGTCCACATACACGGAAGCAGGCCTGAAGTCCAGCCTTAGCCAGATAAGAAATTGTCCAGGACAAAGACCTCTCACCCTCGGGATGGTGGGAGGCAGAAGCCGGCGCCATCTTTTGGGCCGACAAAGCGCAGCTCTCCACAGTTGACAGCACAGCTAAAGTTTCCAAAAGTTCAAATTATATATGTATATATATATATTTATATTTATATAAAAAGACCAATAATAGCAATATGCTATGCATCAATAGCAGCAACAGCTTTTCCAGGTTCTGTAGTCATTTGAACAAAATTGTAGAGACATCCAGCACACTCCATTTAAAAAGAAAAAAGAAAAAAGAAAAAAAAGTAAAAAACAAAATCCCAGAAAACAGCACAGTTCTGTTACTCTTGGGGTACCTGGCACCATTTTTTTTTAAATTAGCTTCTCAATCATCATCTGGAAGGAAACCATTCTGAGCAACATCATTAAAAACATCTCTGATAAAGCACAGTCACTACTATGTATCATAAAGCAGGCCCACATATGAGTGAGTACACATCATGCTTGTTTTTTTGTGATTTGGTTACCTCGCTCAGAATGGTTTCTTCGAGTTCCATCCATTTTCCTGCAAATTTCAAGATTCCATTGTTTTTTTTTTTTTTTTTTCTGCTGAGTAGTACTCCATTGTGTAAATGTACCACATTTTCTCTATCCATTCTTCGGTTGAGGGGCATCTAGGCTGCTTCCAGTTTCTGGCTATTACAAATAATGCTGCTATGAACATGGTTGAACAGATGTCCTTGTTATATGAATGTGCTTCTTTTGGGTATATGCCTAGGAGTGGAATTGCTGGATCTTGTGGTAGACTCATTCCCATTTTCTTGAGGAGTCGCCATACTGATTTCCAAAGTGGCTGTATAAGTTGGCACTCCCACCAGCAGTGGAGAAGTGTTCCTCTTTCTCCGCATCCTCTCCAGCATAAACTGTCATTGGTGTTTTTGATTTTAGCCATTCTGACAGGAGTAAGATGGTATCTCAGAGTTGTTTTGATTTGCATTTCCCTGATGGCTAAGGATGTTGAACACTTTATGTGTCTTTCAGCCATTTTAGATTCCTGTATTGAGAACTGTCTATTTAGTTCTGTACCCCATTTTTTAATTGGATTGTTTGGTGTTTTGGAGAATAGCTTCTTGAGTTCTTTGTATATTTTGGAAATCAGCCCTCTGTCAGATGTGGGGTTGGTGAATATCTTTTCCCAGTCTGTGGGCTGCCATTTTGTCTTGCTGACTGTGTCCTTTGCCTTACAGAAGCTTCTCAGTTTCAGGAGGTCCCATTTATTAATTGTTGATCTCAGTGTCTGTGCTACTGGTGTTATGTTCAGGAAGTGGTCTCCTGTACCAAATAATTCAAGGGTATTTACCACTTTATCTTCTAATAGGTTCAGTGTGGCTGGGTTTATGTTGAGGTCTTTGATCCATTTTGACTTAAGTTTTGTGCAGGGCGAAAGGCTTGGGTCTATCTGTAGTCTTCTACATGTTTGCATCCAGTTATGCCAGCACCATTTGTTAAAGATGTTCTCTTTGTTCCAGCGTATATATTTGGATTGTTTGTCAAAAATCAGGTGTTCGTAGGTGTGTGGGGTAATATCAGGGTTTTCAACTCTATTCCATTGGTCTACCTGTCTAGTAGCTCAAATTCTAATTGATCTTAATAATAAAACTCCAGAGTCAGATATAGGGGTTATTCTCATTGTTTTTTCACTGACCTGGTCGTAGGTACAGAATCACCCCTTTTGGTCTGAGGATTCAGTAGAGGTAACAACTAGAGGCTGACTGCTCTGCTTCTCTAATCTTTCAGCATTTAATCCTTATATCTGACTCAGGGTTTTTATTATTTTTTGTTTGTTTGTTTTTCAAGACAGGGTTTCTCTGTGTAGCTTTGGAGCCTATCCTGGCACTCGCTCTGGAAACCAGGCTGGCCTCGAACTCACAGAGATCCGCCTGCCCCTGCCTCCCGAGTGCTGGGATTAAAGGCATGCCACACCACCGCCCAGCTCATTCTTAGCTTTTGAATTGGTGAAGCTACTGGCTGCTAAGAGTATATTTTAAAGGCTTTACCTGCAAGTCAAAAGGATGTGAAGTCAGACATAAAGGTGGGTAATTAGTGGCTACTAAGGGGACTAATAATAGCCCAAGGTAATTTGACTCTCGATAGGCAACTTTCTTTCTACACTCACAAACAACTAACTAGTCATTGGATCTTATAAAATCTCCAATACAAGTGTGCCCCTGTTATGATAAATCTTTCTGCCAAAAACCGCCTGAGCCCCACCTCCACGTGTGAGCTTTATGCCAGCCGCCCGCCCAAGTTAGGCCCAAATGAATACACAGAAACTTGTATTAGGTTCAAAGCTGCTTGGCCAATGACTAGGATTCTCATCTGTTAGCTCAGTCTTAACTATCATAAACCTATATATTTTATAAGACTTATCTTATCGGACGCCTTATTGGTGTCCCTCCTTGCCGGTGGCTCACATCCTGCCGCTGGAGCAGGAGCAGAGGGGAAAAGAGAGACCCTTCCTGTTTCTCCTTTGCTTAAATATGAGTCTCCTTGCTATGTCACTTCCTGCCTGAATCATCACTTCTCTACTACATTTCCCAGAATCCTCTTTGACTCCTAGTCCCGTCTACTTGCTGTCTCATTGGCCAAACAGTATTTTATTTAACAATCAATAAGATAAACATACACAGTACATTCCCCATCATGCCCCCCTCCCCACTAAACTTCAGTTTACAAACCTGAGGGTAGGGGTGGGTAATACACATTAGAATATGTTCCTTGAGCTGAGAATGGCGGTAGGGGGATAGGAGGGTAAGGGATGGGGAATGGGAGGGTGGGGATAAGAGCTGGTGATGAACAACTCCCAGATCTTGTTCTCATATCCATATGGCATCCAGCCCTGCTGGCCACCGCCTTGTCTCTTCCCAGGCACTGCCCTGGACCAGCTCAACTTGAGCTCATCTGATGTTCCTTGGCTCATGTGAACTCTTCAGAGCTCACCCACCAGAATGCCAACATTCAGACTGGTGTTTGCTTCATCTGGATGCCTCCATGCCCGAATCCTGAAGCCAGCTCTTCTCCCACCCAAACAACTTTGTCCAGAAGCATGGCAGGGGTTCCTAGGATACCTTCATGCTCATCCTGGCCCTCCCCTTTACAGCAACACAACCCTGTCACCTGGGTTTCAAATGGAGTGCAATTGCAGCCATCAGCGCTTAGGACAGGAAGACACCTTTCTCAAGGTGTCCTTATGGGATTTGTCAATCTGTGAGCATCAGAGCATGTTTAACCGTATCAGACAGTGTAGGTCAGTCATTCAGTGGACTCTTCATACAATCAAGAGACACAGTAGAAAATGGAAGAGAGGCTGCTCCCAGAGGAACTTCTTTTTGGTGTGAATAGAAGCATCTCGGAGAGATCCCCTCCATAGCCAAGAGCTTCTAGCAGGTTTAAATGTCACCACTGGAGCATTCTTGTTACCAGGCATACTCGGGTCCATAAACTGTCTGTCTCATTCACCTGGTGGGACTTAGAATCACCATGGAAACAAATCTCTGGGCATGTTGAGATGGGAAGACCCATACTAAGTGTGAGCGGTACTATTTAATGGGGGAGAGGTATGTGGGGGGGGACTAGATTGAATTTTTCAAAATGAAAGCCAGTTAAGTGCAAGCATTTATC
This sequence comes from Cricetulus griseus, assembly GCF_003668045.3. Taxonomy (NCBI): domain Eukaryota; kingdom Metazoa; phylum Chordata; class Mammalia; order Rodentia; family Cricetidae; genus Cricetulus; species Cricetulus griseus. The sequence goes on from NC_048600.1 coordinate 86,135,161, forward strand.
ACTCTCTGATCTCTGCTTCCTGGCTTTAGATATAATGTGTGACCAGATGAATAGCCACCTCCTGCCCCTGCCTCTGTCCTGTCTGGCCATGATGGGCTGTATCTCCGGAACAGTGAGCCAAAAGAAACCAGTCCTCACTTAAGTTCCTTTTTGTTGGATATTTTGTTGTAACAGTGAGACAGCAACTAATATACCCAGTTTCCTTGTTAGGAGCCAGACCTGATCATGTATACTTGATAACCTCCACACTCAGGAGATTTGGTTAGGAGGATCAAGAGTTCAAGGCCACCCTCAACCCCAGAGAATGTTTGAGGTTAGCTATAAGTGACCCAGACTAAAATAAATAAATAAATAAATAAATAAATAAATAAATAAAATTTAGCAGAAATTGAATTGATGGAAAAATCTGGGTTTATTCAGCAGTTTGGCCAATGAGAACTGAGAAGTCTAATTCTGCTCCATGTCTGAGGCCACCTTATAATTTACAGAAAGCCATGAGAAAAAGTCCAGAACAGACGTAAATTTAAGAATAATGCTGGTTAATTAGCCCTTTCCTGGGAAGAAGGGGCCTTGGGTTCCAGGTTGCCTCCATCCTGTTACATAGACAGCTTTTTATTGAGTCTGAGGCAAGAAAAATGGAGTCTTAAAGATTCATCTATTTTTTAAAAGGAAGTTGTTTGGGTGTTTTCTGGGATGGAAACTTCCCTCCAAGTCTTTGTCCCCTAGGTCCCTTCCTTTAATAGGTGTACGTTGGAGCCTTTCACAACTTTCCTTGGGGGTCAGCTTCAAGCTCAAGACTCCTGGATGCCTGTTAAGCACACTAATTTTGGGTTTTTTTTTGTTTTGTTTTTTGTTTTTTGGGTTTTTTTTGTTTGATTGGTTTTTTTTGTTTTTGTTTTTGTTTTTGTTTTTTTTTCAAGACAGGGTTTGTCTGTGGCTTTGGAGGCTGTCCTGGAACTAGCTCTTGTAGACCAGGCTGATCTTGAACTCAGAGATCCACCTGCCTCTGCCTCCCGAGTGCTGGGACTAAAGGCATGCGCCACCAACACCCGGCAAAAGCAATTCTTTTGTTGTTGTTGTTTTGTTTTTGTTTTTCGACACAGGATTTCTCTGTGTATGTAGCTTTGGAGCCTATCCTGGCACTCGCTCCGGAGACCAGGCTGGTCTCGAACTCACAGAGATCTGCCTGCCTCTGCCTCCCGAGTGCTGGGATTAAAGGCATGTGCCACCAACGCCCGGCTAAGCACACTAATTTTGTAAGTGGGGAGAGAAAACGACAGTCTCGTGGCTAAAGGAAAGGTCATAGTGTCTCTTTGGAACATCTCCTGTCAGCACAGGATCACAGTCACCTTGTTGTGACCTTGTTGATACATGAAGTGCTGTGAGTCATGAAGCCAAGGCTAGGCTGGGTTGGGCTGGACTATTCTGTTTCAGAACTCTTTGGCATCATTTATCATTGACTTCTGTTACTTATAATTTTTGTGGTTCCTGAACAAAATCTTACAACCTACAGCAGGATGACGGACCTCAGGACTGTTACACCTTAAGGCTGAGGCAGCAACCGAGGCCTGCTGGGGATGTCTTGTCTGATTTAACCAACATCTGGATCTGTGTTAGGTTTGCCCACTGTGGCAGGTTCGTGTAATCAGTTCCTTGTTAGGAGCCAGGGAACGGGACCACATAGAGCTGGATACTCTCCTCGGTGTGACAGATACCTGTAAACATTATATAAGGGAGGAAGGACTTCTGTTGGTCCTCAGTTTGAAGGGTAGGATGGTTACCTTGCCATTGTGACTGGATTTAGAGTCACCTAGGAGACAAACCTCAGAATTTGTTGTGAAAGACCCCCGGAGAGGTTCTTTCGTGGAAGAAGACCCACACCCAGGAATCAGCGAAACCACGAACTTTGGATGTAAGAACAAGAGGATTTATTAATAACACGGATATCCGGGGCTTAGCTTCTGTTTTGCCAAGCCCCGAGCCCCGGAAGGAGGGTCCTTTTATAAGGGAAAACAGGCATAGTACAGAAGCGAAAAGCATCAAATCAGCATTTTCTCAAGGTTTAATAGCCAGGCGAAATGGCCTTATCTCCTGCCGGTCCAGATGGCTGGCCTTGGGACCGAGCGATCCGGCGGGGGTTGGCCTTGCGTGGGGCGGGGAGTGAGAGCCAGCAGCTGCAGAGATCAAAAGGTGCTAAGGAGGGAAGTGCTAAGGAGGGAAGTGCTAAGGAGGGAAAGATGTATTCGCGCGCCCCGCCAGCTGCCGACCAGAGTAGAAAGGCTACAGCCCGGGGGTGGGGGTCTTTCAGTTGAAGGTGTTTCTAAAGGTTTGACGGAGGCAAAAAGAGCAACCATGAACGGGAGCAGCACCGTCAGTGGTCAGTGGATGTGGTGAACTGAGAAAAAGAAGAGTGTTTAGCGCTCGCATTTATCTCTCTGCTTCCTCTCTCTGCTTCCTCAGATTCAACATGACCACACCTCAAGCTCCTACCACCATGCCTTCCCCTCTATGACAGACTGTACCCTCAAACTGTGAGCCCAAACCATCCTTTCCTCTTTTAAGTTGTCAAGTATTTTGTCACAAGGAGAATGTAACTCATACGAAGGGACATTAATCTGTTGTGGTGGGGAGGCATGACAGTGGGCATGAAACAGGTGTCTGTTACCTGGTACAGAGAGCAGAATGTGACCAGACAGGAAGCAAGGCTGACCTATATCACCCCCAGACACACCCCACACTGATCTGTTTCCTCTATCCAGGCCCCACTCCCTGAAAGCTTCACAAGCTCCTAAAACAGCATGGTAGCTGGGGGACAAGTATTCAAACACAGTCTGCAGCAGACATGTTATATTCAAAGGGTAACACACGTCCTTGGAGGACCATGTTCTTGGGGGAACCGGGGTGTTAACCTGTTTAATGCTCTTTCAAGTTGGCTCAGAACAAACCAATTCTTCTTTCTGAACTGTCATTGTTTTTAATGTCAATAGTCAGCATGGTGATTTCCTCATTATGTTTTCTCTTTTAAACATGCTAAGGGTGGACCCTGAGGCCTTGTGTATACTAAGCAAGAGATGTACTACTGAGCTACTTACCCAGCCCTAAACAGTTTGCTTATAGGTAAAGAGAATATATTCTATAACACAATAGGAAGTGTAGTATAGTAAATTCTTAAGCCAGTAATATAGCTATTTATTGTTATTATCAAGTACTATAGATAATATTTAAAACATTTATTTTGTGTGTGTGGAGGTCAGAGAACGACTCAAGGGAGTTGGTTCCCTCCTCCCACCATATAAGTCCCAGGGGATTGAATTCAGGGTTTAAACTCAGGTTTAGTGACAGGTGCTTTACCCACTGAACCTGTCCTGTACATAATTTTGTTTGCAATATTTTTGTTTCTTATTATTTTTTGGTATCTTTTTTCATTATTTTTTTAATTCTTCTATTACTACTCATATTTACATATCCATCCCCCCATTCTCTCACTCTCCCATCTTCCCATGTTCCCCACCAACCCCCCAACCCACCCCCAACTCCTCCCCAGGGATAGTGAGGCCGCCCCCACCAGGGACCTACAAAGTCTGTCAAATCATTTGGGGGAGAGCCTAGGCCCTCCTTGTTGTATCTGGGCTACAATAGTATCCCTCCATAGGGAATGGGCTCCCAAAGCCCATTGTGCTCTAGGGATAAAGACTGGCTCCACCGTTAGAAGTCCCATAGACTATCTTGGCCTACTAGCTGGCACCCGCATTCAGAGGGCTTAGTTTTGTCCTATGCTGTTTCCCCAGCTTTATGACAAGGGTCTCCATACTATCAGTAAGTCAGGTCTACTGTTTCTGCAGGTCTCTCCAGCCCTGTCTTGGCTCCTTTGCTCATCCCTTCTCCCTCTCCACAACTGAATTCCAGTAGTGTGGTTCAGTGCTTAAATGTGGGTGTCTGTTTCTGCTTCAAACAGCAACATGATGAAGACTCTCCTTCCTCTCCCTGCCCCCGGACTCCCATTTTCTTGTCCCCATCCCCTTCATTGAGGGACTATGCAATCTTCTCTTGGGGTCCTCCTTGTTTCCTAGCTCCTCTGGTAGTGTGGATTGTAGACTAATGATCCTTTTCTCTATGTCTAAAAATCAAAAATGAGTGAGTACATACCATGTTTATCTGTTTGTGATTGGGTTACCTCACTCAGGATGGTTTCTTCTAGTTCCATCCATTTGCCTGAGAATTTCAAGATTCCATTGTTGTTGTTTTTTTTTTTCCCACTGAGTAGTACTCGATTGTGTAAATGTACCACATTTTCTCTATCCATTCTTCAGTTGAGGGGCATCTAGGTTGCTTCCAGGTTCTGGCTATTACAAATAATGCTGCTATGAACATAGTTGAACATATGTCCTTATTGTATGAGTGTGCATATTTTGGGTATATGCCCAAGAGAGGAACTGCTGGATCTTGAGGTAGACTGATTCCCATTTTCCTGAGAAATCACCATACTGATTTCCAAAGTGGTTGTACAAGTTTGCACTCCCACCAGCAATGGAGGAGAGTTCCTCTTTCTCCACATCCTCTCCAGCATGGACTGTCATTGGTGTTATTAATTTTAGCCATTCTGACAGGAGTAAGATGGTATCTCAGAGTGGTTGGAACAAATTGGTACAAGAGACCGCTTTCTGAACATAACACCAGTAGCACAAACATTGAGATCGACAATTAATAAATGGGGCCTCCTGAAACTGAGAAGCTTCTGTAAGGCAAAGGACACAGTCAGCAAGACAAAACGCCAGCCCACAGGATGGGAAAAGATATTCACCAACCCCACATCTGACAGAGGGCTGATCACCAAAATATACAATGAACTCAAGAAGCTAGCCACCAAAACACCAAACAATGCAATTAAAAGTTGGAGTGCAGAACTAGAGAATTCTCAACAGAGGAATCCAAAATGGCTGAAAGACACTTGAGAAAGTGCTCGATATCCTTAGCCATCAGGGAAATGCAGCTCAAAATCACTCTGAGATACCATCTTACTCCTGGTATCTTAATACATGTATATAATACAACTTGATCATATTCACACACACCTCTGCTTTTTTATTAATTTTTATTTAAATTAAAACAATCTCATTTTACATACCAATTCGTTTCCTCTCCCTCCAGGCCTCCCATTCCCCCAACCCTCTCCCCATCCCACCCCCATCCACTCCTCAGAGAGAGTGAGGCCTTCCATGAGGGATCATCAAAAATCTGTCACATCATTTGAGGCACGACTGAGGCCCTCCCCCCTGTATCTTGGCTGAGACAGTATCCCTCCATAAGGAATGAGTTCCAAAAGCCTGTTCACGCACTAGGGATAAATACTGGTTCTACTGCCAGAGGCCCCGTAGACTGCCCAGACCCCCCAAGTGACACCTACATTCAGAAGGCCTGATTTGGTCTTAAGCAGGTTCTCCAGTTGTCAGACAGGAGTCTCTGAGCTCCCACTTGCTCAGGTCAGCTGTTTCTGTGGGTTTCCCCGGCATGGTCTTGACCCCTTTGCTCATCACTCCTCCCTCTCTGCAACTGGATTCCAGGGGTTCGTCTCAGTGCTTAGCTGCCCCTCTGCTTTCTTGCACCCTGCCAAGGGCAGAACAAATGCAAGTGATTCAGTGCCGTGACATTCAAAAGTTGCTACATCACTGGGTGACAGGACTTCTTCCGTTCTCTATAATATGACGTGGTTACTGTTTTTTGTATGGTTCCACTGTTGGCAGAAATGTCATTATTTAGTGCATGGTTGTATTTGTAAATATATCAGTTGTCACTGAAAGATACTATTTTGTGATTGTGTGTGCAGTGTGTGTGTGTGTGTGTGTGTGTGTGTGTGTGTGTGTAAGAGAGAGAGAGAGAGAGAGAGAGAGAGAGAGAGAGAGAGAAGTAGTAGTAGTAGTTAGTAGTAAGGACCAACCCCAAAGACTCAGGGTTACCAGGTAAGTGCCATACCCACTATCTATCCCCCAAACCTATTTTGTCATCTTTATTCATGTAACTAAGGACACACTGTTTCTTCCTGTGGGGAAAAAAGAAAATGAACACAAGAAACCAGCAGCTGTTCCGTATCCACTTGATTCCATTATGCAGCACAATCCTTGTGGACAAGGGTTGCCTTTAACTGGATTTGGAATCATTGAACTTCAAAGATTCAAAGACATGAGGTTGGTTAGGCTTGTTAGTCAGCTGCCTGGGGCTGTGGCACCTCCTTGACAACAAACATATCCTGACAGGGCAGTGGTGATTTTGCATACAATTTCTAGGAGCACCAGGACCCTAAAGTCCAGCCAGCCAACAAGGAAACAGCTTCCAGAAGGCTGAGATGACTCAGTTAATTATCTTATCAGGATCTGACTGCAGATCCCACTGCACTAAAGCTGTGGCAGAGGAATCACACCTTGGGCCACCTGGGAACTTGTGCTGGTTATTAAGCCCCTTGGTGCCTCAGTTTTACCATTTGAGGGTGAGGTGACAAGGTCTCTTTGTGGTACCTGTCACCTTGGGCTTACATTAGTGTTTGCCATCACTGGTTTGTTTGTTTGTTTTTTGTTTTGGTTTGGTTTGGTTTTTTGGCAGCAGAAGACAAACTCGGGTGTTATCCATGGCCACTCCCAAGACTTGCCCCAAAGCCTGTAGACTAAGCATACAGCACCCTGCACCCCCTGCCCAGTTCCTCACAGATCTTCAGTCGCTACAAACTGAAACCCAAGCAGAGTGCAATGGTGCAGGGGCTCCTTCTTCAGGGAGCAGACTCAAGCTTCACACAGATTATGGGACCAGAAATAGAGTGGAGGAGTGATGTCACAGGTCGAGAAAGGGGTGGGGATCCAGACTGAGTGAAACCAGTCAGGGAGGGGGAAGGAAGGAGCCATTATGCTGCCCGGAGGAGACCTGTCCGCTGACCCCCACCCCAGAGGTCGCAGTCACAGTAGCTCAGGAACAGCACAGGATAAGGGACATGGCAGGGGGACTAGATCATGCTGCAGAGTGGCCTTCTGGGAGTGTCCTGATGCAGGGACCTGGTAACTGCCCTGGGCTGAGAATACTGAAAGTTCCCTCCTCCCTGCTGCTGTGAGCCAGGCTGAGGAAACACTTTCAGTTTTGTTTTCTTGTGTTCGAGGAGCAGACTATGGAGGCTGACTCCCAGGTGTGCAGCAACTGGTAAGAAGGCATTCTCCAGGGCTGGCCAGAGAGAGGGGCAGAGCAGAGAGGGGCAAAGCAAAACACAGTTTCTGAAGTGAAGAGGATAAGGGACACACCAGAGGGCAAACCTGAAGGGTGGAGTGGTCAGTGGTACCTCAAGGTCACTACACTCCCTCAGCATGGATGTTTCAGGCTGGCTGGTCAGCCATGAAGTAGCCAGGGACTTGTCCCTAGTGGGCTATTCATTCCTGTGGAAACTTAGGTCCTCATGTGGGCCCTGGCAACGTAATCTTCCCACCCATCTGTGAGAGGAAACTTGAAAGGTGCTCCAGGGTCCCACCCTCTGCCTGACAAAGGAGCTGGGGGGTAGAACATGGAATACACAGCAGTGAGCAATGGCCGTACCTCCAAGAAAAGGGAGCCTTGTCTCTCTGTAGAGCCTGTCCTGGATCTCTGTCCAGACTCTGAAAAAAGTGCTGAGTGTGTAGGTAAGCAGAACAGAGAGAGAGCAAGCAGAGCAAGGGGATTTCACCCTGTGTAGCTGTGGGGACAGCCTGGTCAGGCTGACAGCAGTGAGGCTTGTCATGTCCCTCTGTGGCCCTGACCCAGGTGCTAGGGCCCTGGGGCACCTCCCCTGGCCCTTTACGATACAGTTTCCTTTCTCCTTAAGTTTCCTTTCTCCTTAGGCGCCACCAGCATGAGTGGGTGGAAAGATGCAGCATTTCCGGTGATGAGCTTATCAGAGAACACCCTGCCTGGCATACTCTCCCGGGGCCTCAGCCCCTCTCTGGGTAGCTTCAGGAGAGCCCAGGACAGGAGACAGCTGCTTGGACTTTCACTCTTGGAGAATTGGGGGAACCCTTGGAGCTTCTGAAAGTTGTTTTCACCGTGTAGGAAGTGTGGTCATGACAGGGTTGCGATGCCAGCAGGGCTTCTGATGCCAACAGACATGTTCCTTATTTTGTTTCCATGATGGCTTTACTGAGAGATAACTCAAAAAGGATAAGCTTCACCTCCCTCCCTCCATCTTCTCTGGGGGGTGGGGGGAGTGCTGGGCACTAAGCCTAGGGTATTGCAGAGCAGCCAATCACTCAGAGTTGTATCCCCAGATCTATTTTTACTTTGCATTTTGAGACAAGGTCTCACTAAATTGCCCAGGCTGATCTTGAACTCATTCCATAGCATAGGTAGGCCTTGAACTAGCCATCCTCCTGTTTCTGTCTCATGAACAGCTGGGATTTCAAACCTGTGTCAACAGGTCCAGCTGACTTGTCCATGTTTAAAGTACACACTTTGAGAAATGCTACTTACCTGTGAAATCATCCCACAACCTAGGAAATCAATCTATCATTACTCTCGAAAAGTTGCCCGGTTGCCCTGGTAACCCCTTCCTACCACTCCTTTGCGCCCACTCTCCTGGGCAGTGTAGCACTTTGTAGACTGCCCTCACACTTAAGATAGTGAATTTTCTACTTTTCCACCAGCACAAGCAGGGCAGGAGGGCATCATAGGCATCACTGTATTTTCCATGCTGCAGGCCTGGGAAGAGCTTGCCCTAGGTATGCAACAAGGCTTCATGCTTTATACTTAGACAATGAGCCGTTCTTTCTCCCCCACTTTATCCTGAAGCAAAAGAGATGTGGCCTCTGTCCACTTCACCCTCCACGAGGCCCACTGCCTGCGCTTCCTGGTCCTTTGCCCAGAATGTGAGGAGCCCATCCCTAAGTCAAAGATGAAGGAGCACGCCGAAACTGTGCACCAGCAGGTAAGCAGGTGGCGTCAGGACAGAGGCCTGGGGGTCAGTAGGTCAGTAGCTGGAATCCAGTCCTCCTGGACCTGTGGGTAAGTCATTTAGCCCCTCCATGTTTTCCTCAGTTTGGGAAGAGAAAAGGTTTTTTGTGCTACATTGAGGCAGTCCCGTTTTTCCCTTTCTACTCTCCACTGCAGGACCATGGATCTGGCAAGGTATGGGGTCCATTTTAAAGAAGGCTTGATAGTCTTTAGAGACTTGTAAGGAGAAGACAGATGGGCCCAGCTTAGTCTTCTTTCATGCCTTTCTGGGTCAGACTCTCATGAGGCTTTATCTTTCTGAGAATCAAGCTCCATTTAGATTCAAGCTGGTCCAACAAACACCTTTGGGCCCTAGGCTAGGTGCTAGAGGAAAACTGAGGTAACCATTACTAGTCTCCATCCTCTAGGATCTCGTGGACCCCAGTGTGAAGCATGGCTAGCCCGAGTGATATAAGGAGAGATCAAGGACTTGGGCTAGAACCCACAACTGTGTGTCCATGTGTTTGTTTCCTAGTTATGGTTACTGCTTTGATGAAACTCCATGACCAAAGCAACTTGGGGAGGAAAAGGTTTATTTGGCTTAAAGAAGTCAGATCAGGAATTCAAGCATGGCAGGAACCTGGAGGCAGGAGCTGATGCAGAGATCATGGAAGGTGCTGCTTACTGGCTTGCTTCCCAGGGCTTGCTCTGCCTGCTTTCTTATAGAACCCTGGACCAACAGCCCAGGGATAGCACTGCCCACAATGGCCTGGGCCCTTCCCCATCCATCACTAAGAAAACGCCTTCCAGCCAGATCTTATGGGAGAGGTAATTGAGATTCCCTCTTTTCAGATAACTCTAGCTTTGTGTCAAGTAGACATAAAACCAGTCAGCACAGTTTGGGTAGTCTGCACAATGCCATCAGCATGTGCAAGCCCTCCCTTGCTGAAGTTGGATTTCTCCTCTAGAGGCAAGCAAGCTAACCTGAGAGAAAGAGGCAGAGAGGGGAGGAGAGGCCAGTCATAAAGATTCCCCCCTGACCACTACCCCTCCACGTGAGTGGCTAGGAGAACTGTGGAGAACCATCCCACTCAGACATGCAGATTCCTCTGCCCCACATACGTGCTTGATATGGAGATCTCCATGATCCATGAGTGTGCTGGTTCATTTTTGTCCACTTGACGTAGGCTCTGGTCACCTGAGAAGACAATCTCAATTGAAGAATTCCATCATACTGATCTGAGGGTGTCTCTACAAGCGTTTTCCTGATTAATGATTGATGTGGGAGATCCAGGCCACTGTGGGCAGTACCACTCCTTGGCAGGTGGTCCTGGGTTGTAAAGAAAGCAAGCCACTAAGCAGCACTCCTTCATGGTCTCTGCTTTAATTCCTGCCTCCAGGTTCCTGCCATGATCGAGTTCCTGTCCTGACTCCCCTCAATGAGAGCCTATGATGTGGAAATGTAAAATGAAATGAACCCTTTGCTCCCCAGGTTGCTTTTTGGTCGTGATGTTTATTTATCACAACAGAAAGCAAACTAGAACAGTGAATCTAAAAGAACTCATGATCCCCAAGGACAATGTCTGCTTCTGACCCTTGCCAGCACTCTCTCTGATTGGCTTCAGTTTCCTAGGGAGTTAGGCCCATGTCCTCCATCTTTCCACAGACCAAGGAAATCCAACAGCACCCTGCCAGGTGCAAGTTCTGTGATCTGGCTGTGCACTTCGGCAAACTGGATGCCCATGAGCCCCACTGTGGCCTCCGGACAGAGCGCTGTCCACACTGCAACCAGCCCATCACACTCCGAATGTTGGCCCAGCATAAAATTGTGTGTCTGAGGGCAAAGGCCAAGCATGAGGAAGGTGAGCATCAGGGAGAAGCTGGAAAGGGGGAGGACAGTTTCCAGAGCCAGTCTCCTGGGCAGGAAGGATGCAAGGACAGGAACCCTTAACAGCACAGGATAGAAGAGTGTCATTCTGTACATTTCCATACTGGAGTATGGCACTGGAGTAGCCTTCTTGTGTGTCTGCTTTGCCTTTCAGTGACTTACCCAGGAAAAACAAGAGGCCAGGGATGGGGTGTAAGAGCCACAGAGAAGAGGGAGAGAAAGCCATGGGAATCATAAATATGAAGGGCTTTTATTTACAAGCCAAAGACATAATCTTGGCCTGGTAAGGCTACACCTGAATCATCCTCTAGATGAAAAGCACGCCTCACAAACCTCAGAGAACAATAAGATGGAGGGACACTCCAGCTTCTAGCGCTAAGCCTCGATCCTTCTTTTCCACTGGAGTGTATGGCCTGTTTTTCCCATTCTGTGATAAATAAACAATGGTGAGAAGCAGAAGCATTGTAAGGGAGAAAGGGTTTGCTGTGCCTTACAGTTTGAAAGATAACAGTCTTGTTGTGCTGGGGAAGGCATGACCTCGGGAGCACGAGGCACTGCACTGGTCAGTCTGAACCCAGAGTGGGAAACAGAAAGCACAAGATGTGGAGCTAGGCTAAGAAACCTCAAAGCCTGAACCCAGCACCCACTTCTTCCAGTGAGCCTCTACCTCATAAAGGTGCCAAAACAGCATTAGTAGCTAAGAACCAAGTGTTCAAACACATGAGCTCACTAAGAGGGTAGGGTGTTCACATCCAAACCATAGGGATTAGCAATGGCCCGACGGGAGGCTGCTATAGCTCCAGGCTGTAGCGTCTTTTATCAGCTTCTAGTATCACTTCATATTCTACCCCCACCTCTCTCTGCAGTTCCAGTGCTGGGGATTTGAACCTAGAGCCTCATACATGCTAGACAAGTGCTCTACCACTGGCCTCTTTATAGGAGCCTTTGCCAAGAACATAGTTAGTTGCCCATGTTTCACATCTTTTGTTGACTTGGTTGTTTGGACAATGTGATAACATGTGGAGAAACTGTGGAACCCCTTAGTAAGTCCCACAGGTCAACGCTCTACCCAAGATCAAAAGTGGCCAATGGAAAGCCAGGAAGTATGTGTACTTTTCCTTCATCCCATTGTGCCTGGTCTCCCACCCAACTAACAGTCTCCAACCCAAGTTCAGTGACATGCTCAATACAACACAACTTTAGCACAGTGATGTTACAACCAACGCCTGGTTGGATCACAGAGCTCACAAAACCTGAGCTCAATTGGCAGTCTGGGTGTGAAAGGAAATGTATCGGTTCAGGACCCAGAGACCTTGTTCTCAGCACAAAGGAGATTTGTTTGCCTCGGAAGGACAGAGGTCAGGGAATAAGAGGAAATGACAGGAGATAGAGGACAAGGGAGAAGGGGAAGGGAACAGGGGAAAGAGAGCAAGGGTATTTGTCCCAGAGGGACAAAGGACTGCCTCTGGGTAGAGAGGAAACAGGCCCCTAGGAAAATGGTGTTTTATAAAGGTAAAAGGGGAAAGCCTCTGGTAGCATGAGGTGTTTAATTTTAATTGGGCCTGTTAATTGGGTGAGTCAAAGGGATTTTTGATGGCTGAACTTCAATACTTTGTTAGCTAGACTTTGATGGTACGGCCTCGGGAGGAGGAAGTGGCCAAGTGAGGGAACAGCCCTTGGTGGCTAGCTTTAAGAGTGTAATCTAATGGTTTTTAGTAAGGCAAGGGGATGGGAGGGGCAAGGCCTGCCAGAGCCACTTGCTGGAATGGGCTAGTGTCCCTTTGGGGCAGTTATGTACATAGCCCCTTTCAATTGCTTAAAAACCAGTTCTGCTCCAGGAAAGGGACTCTTCATCAGTGTCACTGTGAGAAAAATGGCTGGCCAGCCAGTCCTCTCCAGAGTGGCTACTGGCAGTGTGGGGACAAGACCAAGCTAGTCTAGGAATGGTATTCTCGTGAGTACAGGCCATGAGAGCATGGGAGGAGGAGGGTAGCCACCGTCAAAACAGTCATTTGTGGCGTATCTGCATCTACTCAGGGAAGAGAAATGTATCTCCTGAAAGGAAAACCCGTTGTGATTACTGCAAACAAATGATTCCAGAAAATAAATATGTCTCCCACATGGTGAGTAGCACTCTCCCATTTTCTAATTGTGCCAGTGGCCAGTTCATACTACCAAAAGCAAGGTGTGAAAGAGCAGATTCTAGGTCAAGTTTGCACAGCACAGTTATCAAAGGTTCGAATGTTTGTTGTTTTACTTTGTTTAGTTTTGCTATGTTTCGAGGTTTTCTTTCTTCTTTATTGACTCTTTGAGAGTTTCACATCATGTGCCCCAATTCTGTTCACCTCCCAGTCCCTTCATACTTCATATTCCCCCCTCATCTCTGTTGCAGCCCCCTCAACAAAAGAAGGCAAAACAAAGTCAGAAAGCAAGCAAACAAAAGCAAGAACAAAACCACACACACAAAAAAAAAAATACCCAACACACACACACACACACACACACACACACACACACACACACACACGAAAACTTACCTAAACCAAAACAGAACAAAAAAAAAAAAGAAAAAAGAAAAAGAAAAAAACCCACACCCGAAACAGAAAACCTCTGCTTCTCATTCTTTCCCAATGTTTTCTTTAGGCAAATTTGGCATGCATAGTTGGCTTTCACTTGTGCCTGGCCCTTTAAGCAGTAGCCCTGACAACTCCTTATGGCCCTGATCACCTCCAACCGTCACCAACCTTCAGGTGCCTACTAATCTGTATGTGCACCACATGAATGCAATGTTTGTGGCAGCCAGAAGAACGCATCCTATCCCCTAGAACTGGAGTTACAGATGGTTATGAGATACCTGACATGGGTGCTGAGAACCGACCAAACCTGGGTCCTCTGCCAGAACAGCCAGTCCCCTTTATGACTGAGCCATTTCTCCAGACCCCCAAAACCTGGATTTTTAGAGGGACATATCCAAACCCTCATCCTTGCAACCTGAGTCTTCGATCTTCCAGCAAAGTCAGCTGTAACATTGAATGTCTGCCTTATATTATTAGGTATTAAATTTTTTACATTTATTTGCTCTCTCTCTCTCTCTCTCTCTCTCTCTCTCTCTCTCTCTGTGTGTGTGTGTGTGTGTGTGTGTGTGTGTGTGTGTTTGCTAAGTAAAGGTCTTGTGGAGATAGGTTCTTCCATTCCACTATGTGAGTTCCAAGGATCAGACTCAGGTCTTGAGGCTTGACAGCAAGCATTCTTACCCACACAGAGCCATGTGGCTGCCCCTTATCCGTCATTTCTAAGGGTTTATAGGGAGAAACCTTTCAGGTTATCTCAGCTGTATTGTCCAACTATTGCAGCTGAAGTCATTTTTAATTCACACATTACATTTGCAGAAACAATGCCCAGCCTCAAGGACTGTGAAATATCTTCAGAATGGAAAGCCAAAAATCCTTCCTCCATCTCTTACAAGCCAGGTGGCTGGAAATCAAACATCCACAGTGATGACAGATGTTCGTCCAAAGACAAAAATTAGAAACAGTTCAACAAAGCGAGAGACAAAGGACCAAAATGTCCTCATGGGTCTGCCTTTGAAGCCTGCACTCCAGCCGAGGGCAGCTCTTCCTACAGGAGATGCCTATGACATCCTTCAGAGGTGCTGTCGGTGTGACATCTTACTTCCCTTGCCCATTCTCAATCAGCACCAGGTACCTTGCTCTCCCCTCAACCCTGCTGCCTCCTCATCTAGCTGGGAATCAGTTGCACAGTGACTGACCCCGCCTGTGTTGGGGGGGGCGGGGTGGGGGATGGGGTGTGTGCCAGCACAGTGGCTGAACAACTCCTCTCATGCTTCCTCCTGCTTCTGTGCCCATGCATGTTTTCTCCAGCACTTGCTCCCTGGTTTGTGTCACCTCCCAGTTACTGGGTCACCTTTGAGGGTAGAACTGGATCTCTTCTCTCTGTGTCTGCAGCTATTCCAGGCTATGGAGTGAATAAGCGAAACCCAGGGCTGTCAGTGTGCTCTTTCCAGGTGGAGATAGGCAGCTTAAGCCTGAGAGCAGAAGGGTCTGGCCCCAGGTGTGAAGGCAGCTGGTGGCTTGCCTCCAGCACACCCAGGTTTATAGCTGGTTCCCTCATCCTGAGTTTCCCTTTTAAGACTATCTTCTTTTTAAAGAAAGCTTAATTCCTTAAATTTTATTATTATTGGGAGGAGGGTTGCACTGGTAAGTAACAACTCTGTGGGGTTAGTTCTCTCTTTCTAAAGAGTTCAGGGTTTCCAGGTTTGTATAGCAAGCAGATTCATCCACTGAGCCAAGACTATTTCTTGTAATAAGAGTTGTCATTAGAAGTAGTCGCCCGGGCGGTGGTGGCACACACCTTTAATCCCAGCACTCGGGAGGCAGAGGCAGGCGGATCTTTGTGAGTTTGAGGTCAACCTGGTCTACAACAGCTAGTTCCAGGACTGGCTCCAAAGCTACACAGAGAAACCCTGCCAAAAAAAAAAAAAAAAAAAAAAAAGTAGTCGTTAACATTGCGCATGTTACAAACATTGTACAATGTTTCAATGCTTGGCTATGGCTGACCTTATAGACAACAGACAGGTTACTTTACCCTCATTCTGCACATGGAAACTGGGGGAATGCAGAACCATTTGAGGGACTTTACAATGTAAGGCTCCAAAATTTATGCTCTTAGTTCTTGGCTAGAGGCCTTAGTTGTTTGATACTTAAAAAAAAAAAAAAAACAACAAACACACACACACACACACACACACACACACACACACACACACAACACAACACAAAATATGGCCAGGCATGGTGGTGCATGCCTTAAATCCCAGCACATCGAAGGCAAAGGCAGAGGCAGGCAGATTTCTTTGAGTTCCAGGCCACCATGCTCTGCATAGAGAGTGCTTAGATAGTCAGGACTACATAGAAAGAAACTGCCTAAAAGAAAGGAAACAAAATTAAATTTTGTTATAATAGACATTATTTGGTATCATATCAACCAAAAGGTAGTTTTCAAACTATCTCCTTATCTTAGTTTGCTTTCTATCGCTATGATAAAACGCTGTAACCAAAAGCAACTTGGAGGGGAAAGGGTTTCTTTCACCTTCCTGCTTGTAGTTCATCACCCAGGGAAGTGGGGGCAGGAACTCAAAGGCAGGAGCTGATGCAGAGGCCTTGAAGGAGTGCTGCTTACTGGCTTGTTCCCCCATGACTTGCTCAGCCTCCTTTCTTATAGCACCCATGACCACCAGCCCAGGGATGGTATTACTCAAAATGGACTGGGTCCTCCCCCGGCAATCATTAATCAAGAAATGTCCCCCAGATTTGCTACAGGCCAATGTGATGGTGGCATTTTTCTCAATTGAGTCTCTCTTCCTAGATGACCCTAGGTTGTGTCAAGTTAACAGAAAACTAGCCAGCATTCAGTCAGGGTTAGTGGTGAATTCCTGTAATCCTAGCACTTAGGAAAGTAGAAACAGGGCCTGGGGAGATGACTCGATGGTTAAAGTGCTTGCTGTGCAAGAATGAGGATGAGGATATGAGTTCAAATCTGCAGAACCCATGCAAAAGCCAGGCACAGTGACTCATGCCTGAAACCTCTGGGCTAGGGGAACAGAGAAGGGTGGGTCCCAGGTACTCAATGGCCAGCCAGTCTAGCTGAAATTGTGATTTTGAGGTTCAGTGAGAGACCCTGTCCCAAAACAAAGCAGAGATATAAAAAAAATCAAGATAGCAATCTCTGACCTTTACACATGGGAGGATGGACTCTCTGTCTCTGTCTCTCTCTCTCTCTCTCTCTCTCTCTCTCTCTCTTCTCTCTCTCTCTCTCTCTCTCTCTCTCTCTCTCTCTCTCTCTCTCTCTCTCTCTCTCTCTCTCTCACACACACACACACACACATGCAATGACATGCAAACACCACACACAATTTTTTAAAAAGGAAGGTTGAGAAAAGAGGACCCTGAGTCTAAGGACAGCCTAGGCTCCATAGTGAGTTCAAGGCCAACTAAGTTATATAGTTATATATTTTTTGAAAATAAATAAGTAAATGGGGAGGGAGAGGGGACTAGGTCTATAGTTCAGTGGTAAATCATTTATCCATCATGCATAAGGCCATTGGTTAATTCCTCAGCATCACACATACACACAAGCTAAGTCTTCTCCCCACCAACCCATGTCCCCATTCACATCCTGAGGAAGCAATTTCAGCAGCCTGCTGGTGTCCTTTCAAAGCCTTATCTTCTCTAACATGAACCACAGGGTTGAATTGTCTGTTGCCCTGTGATATCTCAGTATATTCATTACTCTGCCATTTACCTTTTCTTTTTTTTTACTTTATAAGATGAGCAGTCCTTCAAAAGGGGATTTTTTCTCATTTATTTATACACGCATAAGTTTTATAAAAATGAACTAATTTCATCCTTAAGTGGCGTATTTCCCTCCACACTTTTCTCCATCCTTGACAGACTTAGCAAGTAGAAATACAATATGCTCAGTCAAATTTGAATTTCAAAGAAATAGAGACTATTTTTAATCTAAGTATGTCCTGGGAAAAAGTAAGAAATCAGCCATTATGGTTCATTTTCAGTATGAAAATGCATTTCAATATGAAAGTGCATTTAGAACTCACTATATAATTGCAAGCAAGCAGGAGACCCCGTGCCTTCTCTGGCCAAGAGCTGGCACCCATTTTCCTGGGTGCTTTAGTTTATGTCGGGGTTGAAAGGTTAGTCTGCTACATGACTGAGCCCCTGTACTAGGACAGAGCATATTGCAACCCACCACTACCACACTCCTGATTGGGGGGCTATGCTAGAAAATCTTACTGGAGAATCAACCTATGGGAAAAGGTGGACAGAAATTTTTCACACCTGAGAACTATAAAAACCACCGTCAGGCACCAAATGGGAGCACTACCATTTTTACCTTTTCTCTTGAGACTTTGCAAGGTTGTAAAACTGCTTCAGCTACTTCTGTTTGGATACTTTGAGTCTCCTGGACTTATGAATCAATTGTGTCTCACACAGTGGTTGAGTCTCCAAAACTGGAAATTAATGGGTCATTCTGTATTTTACTCAATAGCCCTATGACCTTCCCATACACAAGCATTTGGGAGTGTTGCAATACACATTCTTCTACACCTCAATTCTATGGCTTGGCACTAACCAAGCAAACAATGTGGCTCACTGATTTCAGTGGCTGCACAGGAACCCTTCATGAGCTTCTTCCTGTTTGCCCGTGATGCCTGCCTTCGTTAACCACTACCCCAAGTCTCTTCAGTGCCATCTCATCCCAGTCTCAGTCAGGCATGCTTCAGGACAAGGGACAGCAACACCCAGAGCCGGTTCAGAGGCCAGCAGCATTTGAAGGACTAAGATGTAGCTGTGAAGCAGAGTGCTGGTCTAGCACTTGCAAAGCCCTGGCTTTGATAGCCCCTATTGGTGGGGAGGACCAACAACAGAAAAGCCAGTAAATACTTAGCCACTTGCCTCCCAGGTGAAGCTTTTTAACATCTGTTTTCATTTCTTTAGGAGAAGTGCCTGAGGTTAGCTCAACGAGAGACAAACAAGTGAGGAGAGCCAGCTAGCTCTGGAGGAAAAAGGCCCTACGATTCACAAGAGCTCCAGACCACACTGGCTTCCTGCTTCCTTTGGTGGTGGTCACAACTTTGTTTTCTTTACCAATCTCCGTAATTGAATTTTTCCTTCAATGTTTTACAGTTTCATATGTGTTTACAATGTACTGTAATCATACTTATCCCCACTGCCTTTCCTCATCCTGATCCCACTCCTGTAAACCCCCTTCGTCCTTCATGTCTTCAGTCTATGTGCACGTGCTAGCACGTGTTCACACACACACACACACACACACACACACACACACACACACACAGGTCTCATGCAGGCAACCACAACTGACATGTGCCCATGGCCATGCTAGATCCAGGAGAGCATTTCATAGCATTCTGCCCGGCCTCTAATCCCTATCACAGTCTTTCTGCCCATCTTCAACAATGTTCCCTGGGCCTTGAAGGGATGATGATGTCTCATTCTAGCTCAGGGCAGGTCACTCATTGTCACTATCAGCACTTTGGTGGTCTTTGTTTGAGAAGAGAGATAAGCTTAAATCACTGGTCTTCAGAAAATGACCTTTAGACCTTTTCCTTCTTGAGAGCCAGACCCTGTTGGCCCAGGAGCCACAGATGACCCAGAGAAAAGGCTTCCTGTTCTTCCACTCAACTCCTGACTAAACACTTAGGCTCAACTGCCCCAGTTGCCCAGGGGACCCCAGCTTTGTCCTGAGTCTCCTGTCCTCTCTCTCTCTCTTGGCCTTCCTCATTGGTTTTCAGAGTAAGACAGGTTAGGAGTGAGGGGAGGAGATACAGTAGGAGAAAGGAGGGAGGGAGGGGGGAAGGAAAATGAGAAAAGAAGGGGGAGGGAAAAGGAAGGGCCTAGCAGGATGAATTAAAGTTCCAAAAAAGCAGCTACTACAAACTGAGCATTCTACAAAGGCTGACTTAACTAGAACTTCAGGGACTGGGAGAGATTAGCTCGTTGCAGGTCCAGCACCAAGTATCTTGAGCTATCTTAGCTCCTTAAATAGTCACTTGTCATCCACATCTGTGTGTGTCCTAACATGCTGTGACTCTTGGGGAAAGGTTTTGGGACATGTAAGCAGATTCCTACTGCTAAGGAAGTCATCACACAGCATCTGGGACCCATAGCAAGGTCTCCCTGCTTTGCTATAACCAGCTTACCTGATGTATCACCAATATTTATAAAGCGACTTTCTTTATTCTGTCACTATAAAAACATCACAAAAATTATTACCACGTTGGAACATGGTTATTTGGGGCAAACTGGATCTGTATTTCTGGGCCATGATCATTCATATTTGGCTCCACAATAAACTATTTCTTCATCTCCTTTGAAGTGAGAGCTGTGTCTTTCACATTGGAGATGGAGAGAGTGACAAGGTGAAGTCCTTGGTGCGGGGGAGGAGGGTGGGGGAGGCCTCTAGCAATAAAGTAAGGGATAGGTGCAACCGCTGTCTGGGAACAGACAGCATACTCAACTTTCAGCCCTGCACTTCAGCAAAAAGGTTATTCAGCAAGCAAGGTGGGTGGGTTAGGTGAGCATCACCTCTGGAAGCTGGGAAGGGGAACCGAGCTCAGGCTTTATTAGATTCAAGCCAGATCTGCTTGCAGACCCAAATTGAAACCCACCCTTTGGGGGTGAGGTGTTACACCCATCTGAGGATAGGAACGTGGAGGCCCAGAGTTTCCAGAGGTCAAAACTGGAGGGAACGGATGTGAGCACGGAGTTGGGATCAGACCTCTTAGCAGTGCACTGCGAGCAGAGCAGCACCTGGCGAGCCTCACAAGGTGCGCCTCCCTCCAGCCTCCTGCCTCGGCCTGGCGCTTTCCTGGTGGATCTATGCACCGCCCTCCCGGCCGTTTTCCCTCTCCAGCAGTGAATCTGGAAACCCTGGGTTTGAGACCAAGCAACCAGTGAGCTCTAGCAGAGCTAGAGTGGGTGGCGGCGCGTCACAAAGGCGACGGTGGCCTTGGCCGCTGCGAGCACAGGGCGCCGCCCCGGTTGCTCTCGGAGTCGGCGTGGGAGCAGCAGCGCGGGCGGAGGGGCAGGCGCGCTCGGCGTCCCTGCAGCCCGAGCGGGGCGCAGCGAGCCGGTAACGGGCAGCCGGAGGCACCCACGCACCCGGCGGGCATCTGTGGCCCCGCGCAGCCGCGAGGCCCGCGTGGGAGGGACGCGCCGCTCTGGTGATGGGATAGCCTTAAATTTACCTCGCTGGTTGGCAACTGTGTCATATTATGGTGGACCAAGCCCAGGTTTGGGAACTCTAGCGTAGGTTCGAATCCCACACCCATACACTTAGAATACCATCTCACTAAGAAACTTTATTAGCCTCCCAACACCCTCCGATTCTCTATTTGCAAAATGGGCATGTTCCCATCTTCAAAGAAAAAATGCAGAAGTACCTGGGCCCCAACTTACTAGTGGCAGCCAGAGCTCACAGCACTTTCTGCCTCCCAGGTGTTACCCCGCCCACCCCACCCCCACCCCCACCCCCGCATCAGCTAATTTAAATTTCCCAAAAGTAGGAGAAAGAAATGACTATTCCTATTAACAGACTAGACAGAGACACGAAGAAATTTACTAAGGTCACAGCAACTGACAGGCCACTAAGTCCTGCCAATGGGAGTGTCATTTACTTATCATTTGGTGGAATCCTTGCAACAACAACAAAGTCTCTAACTCAGGAACAGTGAAAGGCTCAGTGGGTAAAGCACTGGCCATGCAGGTGTGAGGACATGGGTTCGAATCCTCAGGACCCATATAAAGCTGCAGTTGTAGTCCAGGATAGCTACAATAAGAGAAATTGTAAACAGAAGAAACCTCACAAAAGACCCTGTTTCAAACAAGCTGGAAGGTGAAAACCTGTACCAGAGGCTGTCCCCTGACCTCCACACATATGTCAGCACCACAGCACATGTGTACACAGATGTCTGTAGCCTGTGACTTTGCCTGGGTTTGATTTAGCAGCACTCCCCACCCACCATACACACACACACACACACACACACACACACACACACACACACACACACCGTTCTGGGAAACACCATTTGCACAGTGCTGGGGATCAAACCCTGAGCTTCGAGTGTGTTAGACAAGCACTCTATTACCAAGCAACGTCCCAGCTCTTGTTTTTTCATTTTTGTTTTCATTTTCCCATATTGCCTTTTGGCCTCTTGATCCACACTGTCCCTGGTAGGAGCTTATATAACCTTGGGTAGTTTGTTTACAAGCAATCAAAGTTTTGTTTGCTTGTTTGTTTTGTTAAATAGAATTTACAGGTTCATGATAAGAAAGCAATTGCTACTCTCATCAGTATGCCCACATCACGTTTTCATACTTCTGTGGCTTCACACATAACTGTTTCCTCTGCCCGTAATGCAATCAGCTTTTCCTCTGCCACTAGGCCAGCCGGGTCTGCCTTATAAATCTTACTCATCCTTCAAAACTTACCTCGGATATCACCTCCTCTGAGCAGCCCTCAGCATTTCCTCCTTACCAGGAAACTAGTCACTTCCTAGTTGTGCTGTCTATCCCCCTGTATAGTGAGCATGCGTGGGTCTCCTCACTTCTCTTGCTGTGTTAGCACTCACTGGGTGTTTTGGTTTATTGAAGACAGGGTCTTGCTACATAAAGGTTACTGGGACTCCCTGTGTAACCCAGGCTAGCCTTGAGTTTATGTTCCTTCCACCTTAGCCTCCTGAGTCCTAGGATTACAGGAACAGGCAGCATCTCACTGAGCTGAAGTTAGGTGCTGGTTTGTGACTCCTGGTGAATTATGCAGTCTTCACAGATGGGGGGGTGTCCTGGATTCACCAAGGAACAGCCTACATCTGGTGCAGCGCCTGCCACAGTACAGTAGAAGCACAGAGGAAGTTCGTTCAATTGAGTTTCGGCTTTTTGACCCCTCACAGAGAACACGTGACTGCATTTCTTTCCCCGTTTTGGAAGCCCTGCTCACCAGACTGCTACACTGTACATCTGGGTCCTTTGATGGATGAAGAGGGTGAAGTGATCCAGCCCCAAGAGCAGAGCTGCTGGGCTTCTCTGCCAGATGTGTGCCTGCGACGTATTTTCTGGTGGTTGGGAGACAGGGATAGGTCCAGAGCTGCCCTGGTCTGCAGAAAGTGGAACCAGATGATGTACTCAGCTGACCTCTGGCGATACAGGACCATCACGTTCAGCGGGAGGCCATCCAGGGTACATGCATCCGAATTCGAGTCAGCACTCTGGTATGTTAAGAAATTCGGCCGCTACCTGGAACACTTGGAAATCAAGTTCCTGAACCCTTACAATGCCGTCTTGACCAAAAAGTTCCAGGTCACCATGAGAGGCCTCCTGTCGTGCCTTGGCAAGAGTAACAACCGTCTGAAATCACTCTCCATCCAGCACCTGGAACTGGACCGGCTGGTCTGGAGAAACAGCATCAGAGGCTCACTCATCAAGAGCTTGAGTTTTTTCTTAAAGAAGATGGGCAAACACCTGGACCATCTTAGCCTGAAAGGGGCCCGGCTGACAGTGGAGCAAGGCTGCCACATCCTCAACTCCCTGAGCTACCTTCGGAATGAGAACTTGGCCTCAGAGCTCAACATTGAGGACTTCTTCAGCCACCACCTGGCCGTCTATGGTAGCTCCCAGTTCAACAAGGCGATGGCCACATTCCACAACCTGACATTCCTAACACTCAACTACAACTGTATCTCTGATGAGCTGCTCGAGACCTTGAGTGAGAACAATGCTGGCACCCTCCGGACCATGAACATCAAATGCCACGTTCACGACCCCCATGGCCAGGTAGTCTGGGGCATGTCCTGGGCCAAGCTGGCTAGGCAGGCCGGCAGCCTGAAGGTGAACTTCTTCTTCGAGCGAGTCATGAAGTATGAGCGCCTGGCCCGGATCTTGCTGCAGGAGATTCCAGTCAGGAGCATCAGCCTAAGAAGCTGCTATTTCAGTGACCCAGACTGGTCCATGAGGCCCACTCTGATGGACCTCCTGCCCACCTTCCGGAACACTCTGCAGGTAATTGGCAAGTGAGGCCCTCAAGAGCTTATGAGGAGCTGTTGGTCACAGGAAAGCCTGCTGCCTGATCTTGGCTTCTACATGCTCACTTAACTCTTTGTCAGAGTTCTAGATGTTACCAAGCACACTCTCAAGCCTCCCACACACTCCTCCAAAGACCACTGTTCACTCCCTGCCCAGGGGACTCACGGAACTTTCTGGCTGGCTGTGAACCAAGAAAACCCCCCTTACCGGGTATCACAGAGCTGTGAAACCTGAGCCAGGAGGTGCCGTGCTGTCAACAGACAGCCTCTTCCCATTGGCTCACAGCAGTAGACAGCCCCATGATTCCTGAGGTTAGGAATAAGCAGGGAATGGGAAAAACCAAACTTGATAAAAAGCCAAATTTGACTTAAGTCACTAGAGACCACCAACATTCAGGGCAGTCCCAGCACCTCTGATACTTCCCCGTGTCTCCCCCACCCCCACCCCCTCGCCCGTTCTTGGGTGCTTTTCTAGAAGTTAACATTCGAGTTCAACAACAATCATGAGTCGTTAGATGAGCAGCTGCATCTCCTCATCCTGGCCTGCCGAAAGCTATTTTACTTCAAAATCTGGGCTTTCCTGGATGTTAAGTTTGTGGAGCGGATCCTGAAGAGCCAGGAGGAGGGGCAGTGCTCCCTGCGCACACTAAAGGTAAGGACCCTTTGCTGCCTGCTTCGGTTGAAGCAGGGACTTCTAGAGTTGGCACTTCTGCTCTGATGCAGGTTGGATCTGCCCCTGAATCTGTCCATGGGAGATGGCCAACCCCACAGATAGGATCTGGAAGTCTCTTCCACTCTGTCTCCCATGGGTTCTACATCCACAAAGCCAGCCAGCTTTATGTCTTTACTGTGTATATTTTTTTAAGAATAACATCCACATTACAGTAGGTATTATAAGCAACCCAGAGATAATTTGCATGCACTGTTCCATTTTACATAAGGGACTTGAGCATCCGTGCATGCATCTTGGACTCCAAAGGGGGTCCTGGAATCAATCCCTCATGGGTACCAAGGGAAATCGTGCTTAGGCTTTTTCTGCCTCAACCATCAGTTGTGTGTGTAGATGCATGTGGATGACTGTCAGGCCTGAAGTAATGAAGTCAACGTGTGTGTGTGTGTGTGTGTGTGTGTGTGTGTGTGTGTGTGTGTGGTGTTTCTTTATCGGCACAGGTGAGAATTTATACAAACCGATATGAGACAAATGAAGAGGACAGGACCTTACGGGAAATTTACAGGAAATACAGAAAGCTGATCGATTCAGAACTTAACTATTTTGTCATCGCCTACCCCATGATGTAAAGAGCGCTCTCCAGAGGAAGACATCTAGACGCACTTTGAACCTGAAAATCCGGTTCTCAGTGAATTACATTTGGGACTCCCATGCCCTCACCCCTTTTTCTTCTCTCTCCTTTTTGCCAAATCCACACCCTCATGAACAGCCTGGCAAAGGCTGGGCTGCTGGTGATGGCAAGGCCCCAAGCGTCTTTAAAGTGCTATCTTTACCAACACTCCGGCTGCTTTCTTTTTGTCATTTGCTGTAATGTTTTGGTTTGGTTTAGTTTGGTTGGTTGATTGGTTTTGGTTTCAGAAATTCATACTCAGTCGCAGAGCAAACTCAAAATAGTTTTCTGCTAATGGAGTCTGACTCCTGCTTACCTGAATAGGTGTGACCAGCCAGTGGGACAAACTTTCTACCAACTGATTTTACCCATTTGGAAATGCTTTATAGCCGGGTGGTGGTGGTGTGCACCTTTAATCTCAACATTTGAGAGTCCGGGGCTGGTGAATGTCTGAGTTCAAGGCCAGCCTAGTCTATACAGAGAGTTCCAGGACAGCTGGGGCTACACAGAAAAACCCTGGAAAAACAAAACAGCAAAAACAAAGAAATGCTTTGTGTTCAGGCTGACCTTCATGTTAGAGCCTCCTGAGACTGAGGTTGTCTGGACCTGACCATACATGAACAGAACCCACCAGTATGTCCTGGCATGAAAGGACCATTCCCACTTAAGATAGAACTGCTCACAGAAAGAACTCGGGTGCTAGGTCATCAACCCTGTGAAAGACTCCTGCCTTAGTTCGGCCTGTGTCTCCTTTTAGTTTTCTATTCCGGTGACATTGTGTTCAGTCTGCTGTGGACACGCAAGTCCTCAGATGCAAAGACAGACTAGAAGTGGCAGTTACACCCATGTTTGTAATGAATCTGTAATGTAGTGTGTCCTGATGCTATTTGAAGAGGGAAAGAAACACAAAACTCTAGATTTAGAATTATATCTGTTATATAAAACACATGTAAAAACATTTTTAAAATCTATAAGAGACATAACAAAAATTGGAGGTAAAATTTTGGTGGGTATTTTTTTTTTGCCTTATGTTTTCCTTTGTTTTTCAACTTTTCTACAATGACAATGTCATTTTTGGTAATTAAGAATATGATCTAGTATGTCTCTGATCATGAGTGGGCACTGGGGCCAGAGGCTGGATCTCAGGTGGTTCTTTTGTTCCTTTGATGTCTTCTAAAGCTTCTTCATTTTTTTAAATTGACCTATCAGATATTAGATATCGTTATGGCACCATCAAACAAAGTGTTAATTTTTGCTCTCCCTCCCCTGTTCACCATCTCCAGGCTCTTTTCTTAAATCATGTGTTCTTTTGGCACCAACCTAACCCTCATCCTCATCATCACACATCCTTCTTTATTTTTACTCTCTTGGTCTCTTTTCTAATACCTTAAGTTTTGCACATATTTACCATCATTTACATATTCACATGTACACATTACAGGCTAGGATCCACATATGGGAGCAAGTGGCTTCAATCTTTCTGAGTTTGGGTCACCTTATTTAATATTATGCTTTCCAGATTCATTTATTTTCCTGTAAATTTCATAGTTTCATTTCAGTTTCATTATAGCTAAATAAAGTTGCTTTGTGTATATAAGCCTGTACTGCCTAGTTTTATGTCAACTTGACACAAGCTAGAGTCTTCAGAGAGGAGGGAGTCTCCGTTGAGAAAATGCCTCCATGAGGTCAGGCTGTAAGGCATTTTCTTAATTAGTGATTGATGGGGAAGGCTCCTGGCCATTGTGGGCAGTGTCATCTCTGGGCTGGTGGTTCAGGGTTATACAAGAGAGCATGAGACCAACCTAGGCCCTCTGCAAGTAGATGATAGTTGTGTAGTTTGATCTGTTTGTGAGAACCCAGGAGAGGGGCCAGGACCTGTCCCCGGCACATATTTCCTATGCAGGGATGTCTTGCCCAGCCTCGAGACATGGGGAGGAGCTTGGTCTTGACTCAACATAGTATGACATGCTTTGTTGACTCCCGTGGAAGGCCTGCTTCTTTCTGAACAGAAGAGTGTAGTGGATGTGGGGGGCGATAGATGGGAGGTGGGGGAGGGAACGGGAAGACAGGAGGGAGGGGAAACTATGGTTGGTATGTAAAATGAAAAAAATTTTAATAAAAAATGATGAAAGTAGACAGGCATTGGTGGTGCACACCTTTAATCCCAGCACTCGGGAGGCAGAGGCAGGTGGATCTCTGTGAGTTCAAGGCCAGCCTGGTCTAAAGAAAGCTGGCTGAACAAGCCATTGAGAGCAAGCCAGTAAGCAGCACCCCTCCATGACCTCTGACTCAGCTCCTGCCTCCAGGATCCTGCCCTCTTTGAGTTCCTGTCCTGACTTCCTTTGACAATGGACTATTATAAGGAACTGTGAGCAAAATGAACCCTCTCCTCCCTAAGCTGATATTGGTCATGGTGTTTCATTGTGGAATAGTAACCCCAACTAAGACATAGCCACACTTTCATTGTCCATTCATCTGTTGACAGCCATAGAGATGGGTTCCATTGCCTAGATACCATGAATCAGAGCAGCAATAAACCTCTCGATTGTCAGATTATTTCTGGGATAACTGGGATAGATGGTTAGTTTGGGGGTCCACACCTTGCATCTGAGATGGGGCGATCAATATGGTCACACCCCCATCTAAGGGTGAACAGACTCAACTATGCTCTAGGCAGTAGGCTAGTGTTAGCTGCTGCTTTGCTTTGGGGCTCCCATTAGAATTTCTAGTCCACGCTTCTTCTGACCTTTCTCTGTGGCTTCTGGAGGCCGCAGCATCCTTGCACACCCAGTCGTTGTCAAGGCAGAGGAGGAGGCATGAAGAGGAGTCTTTTCTAGAATCCCAAGCCAGCTTCCGTCGCCCCCTTGGTCAGAACTGAGTCTAATAGCACCACTGCCTGCCAGGGCGAGCACACATTTTGCTCAGGGAGACCTGTGGGTACACAGGACTGTTGGGCTAGGCAGCCAGCAGTGGGATCTGTCTCCTCATCTCTGGGCTCAGTGCACTGCTGATCATCCAAAGAACTGTGCTGGTAGGGTGTGTGTGCACCAGGTTACAGTCAAATGCATCAAGATTTGAGGTGATCAGAAGACCTACTGTTAGACCCCCGAAAACTCAAGTATCCAGGGTCCCAGGCCACGTTCGAGGTCACCCCAATCACCAGGCGGATTCGAGAGCTTGCTGCAAACTGCATGAGGCTTTATTGTAATTTAACGAGCTAACTCCATGTTAGCTCGGGTCTTTCACCCACCTGCCAAGGCGGATGGCTAGCAAAAGACGGCTCCTAGGGTCTCCCAAGAGATCTTATAGGACAGCGGAGTGTCTAGGGGTACGCACAGACTCAGGATTGGTGTGCCTCCAGGCTTGGAGGGCTTGCCCTGTGTTGATTGGTCAACTGGTTGTTATGGCCCATAGGCCCTCCCAGGGTGGTTGCTATGCTCTCTACATCATTGCTGTGCGCTTGTCCGTAAAGCACACCCAGGGATGTAAAGCATAGCGCCACCAGCTAACTTCTGATTGGTTCCTTGTCACGAGGCAGGCATCTGACTTTCTAGGACAAGGTCATAGAAGCACGTGTTCGGCCGTTATGGCTGCCAAAAAGGAAGCTGGTCCCTTCACTACAATACAGCCAGCTCACAGAATGGGGTTGGTAATGTCCCCTAACACTTGCCTTCTGCATTGGGAAAGCTAAGTCACTGATTGTGGTTCCTCCATACAAAAAACCTGTTGTGCACTCACCTGGGACCTGTGGTTACCAACCTTTTCCAAACTTTAGGCAAATTTAAACTTAGGGACTTTGAGTCATCTTGGGAAACTGATTCCCCGGGATTAAGACATTAAAGCATCAGGTCACTCCCTAGGACTAAGGTATTAGTCTCAGGTAAGATCCTGAAACTTTGCACTCAGACTCTGAATCGGACACCTGAGTCACAATGAGCCAATTACTGACCATGCCAGTTTTTCCACCCAGCATCACTCCTTGCTACTAAATTCTGCTATGGCTCTAAAAGACCAGTAGCCTACTTGAGTGTGAATCCTGTGTTTGGTAGCCTCCCAGGTCTACTTTTCCCTTTCATAAAATGGAAATAACAGATTACACTACTACACCTAACAAACATCCCATGGGTGTTATTGTCTGCATTATCAACAATATACATATAAGCCCTTCTTGGTTTGGATTTGAGGTTATAAAATACTTCCTAGGAGCTGGGTGGTGATGGCTCATGCCTTTAATCCCAGCACTCAGGAGGCAGAGGCAGGCAGATCTCTGTGAGTTCAAGGCCAGCCTGGTCTACAAGAGTTAGTTCTAGGACGGGTTCCAAAGATACACAGAGAAACCCTGTCTTGAAAAAAACAAACCCCCCCCAAAAAATAAATACTTCCTAGGGATCCAAATACCCCCAATTTTTTGCTATTCTAGAAACAGTTTAAGCCCCCTTTAACCCCTTGACTTTAATCTGCTATACCACTATGTGGAATGTCCCCTCCATGTCCACCAAGTCACATCTATTGGTTGAGATCACACTCAAGAGTGGCCTTACCCCTATCCCACACTCCCAGCCTGCTCCTCTAAGTCAAGCAGCTCTTTGTGTCAGAGCCATGAGATCTCACTGAAAGTCAGTGATGGAGGGGTGGGGGCGAGTCCCCAGGTCCACTTGGTACCTGCCCCAGGACTATTGGGCAGGGCTAGGGTGACTCCCTACAGACAGGGATGGTCAACACAAGGCGATTGGGGGTCTCTCAGAATGCAGGGGCTTCAGAAACTTCCTGCAGCAGAAGAGGAGCTCTAGAGGTGGGGCAGTGAGTCTGTTCTTGTCGCTTGGTCTTGGTACACTGGCTGTCACTTTTTCTCTCTCATTAACTGGCTTTCAGTTCACATAACAGACAACAGCTGCCATCCATGCTCCAAAACCTCTACCCAAGAGAGCAGCCAGGTGGAACGGAGGTTTTTCTTCCCAAATCCAAATTCCTCAGGAGAGGGTCTGCTTGACCCAGCTTCCATTAGCAGCCACTCCTGACCCAGTCAACTGTGGTGGGAAGCAAAGGGGGGAGGGCTGGAGGGCTACAGGGTCAAGTGGCGGAGGAGGGAACTCTCCACAGCAGAGAACACAGCAAGATGACAGTCCTGCAATGTCCCCATACACCATCTGATCTCAGCAGAGCCATTCACGGTGTGCCTGTCATCACATATTGGTTAAAGGAGCAAATAGATAGAGACTTCTAGAAGTTTCAACTAAGAAATAGCATCTCACAGAAAGGACTTCGGAAGAGGACCTTGGCATCTGCTTCCTCTCCAGGGTCCTTTAGCTACTCTCCATCTCTGTTTCAGTTTCAAACCCAGGCTGTGAACAGCTTAGCTGCCAGGGAAGGCAGGCTTTGTCTTACAGATGTGACTATAGAGCCTCCTGTATGCACTGCATGGTTCTCAGAGAAGAAACCAGTGGGAGTCAGAAAGTGACCACAGGGACAGCTGTCTGGAGACTCTGTGGGGACCTGAGTTTTGAAGCTTTTTTTTTCCCCATTCCTCTCTCAACTTCTAGCTCAAGCTAAGAATATCCTGGCTGGATAGCTTAAGAATGAACATTTATAACCTGGCAGTGGTGGCACATACACTCTGGAGACCGAGGCAGGCAGATCTCTGAGTTTTGAGGTCAACCTGCTCTAAAGAGCAAGTTTCAGGATGGCCAGGGCTACACAGAGAAACCCTGTCTCAAAACAACAACGAAAGAATATAGATACATGAAAAGAGATTGTAACTTGTCAAATAGGTCTTCCTGGGTGTGAAGGAGACCTGCTGCCACATCTGTCACTCTGTTGGTCACCAGGGTTAATTCAGCCCATCTGGCTGGCTAGGCAGGTGTCCCCTTCCTTCCTCAAAGCTCCACATCATCCCTCCCGAAGCTGTGCACTCTTCAAAGAGGATGACCTTCCTGGAATAGAGCAGGACCGGAGAATAGCTGTGCTCCCATGCTAGAATCTCCAAACAAGCCCTCAAATAGGTCTTTTAGATTTGAGTCCTCAGCTTAAGGGTCTTTCTGTGGTGAGCTGAGGGGACAGGCGTGAGCTGTCACACCCAGCTCCTCACTGCTTCTGTAGTGTTTTTAATCGACATTAAATTTTATGCCTTTCTTTATGGTTGCTTTCTACCACACAGACAGCTCTAATTTCCCATTTCCTGCAGTTAGTACAGTCTTTTTTTTTTTTTTTTTTTAGTTCAAGTTAGGGAACAAGCTTGTTTCACATGTAAGTCCCTTCTCCCTCTCCCTCCCCTCACCCCCATCCCTCCTCCCCCAAGTACAGTCTTTTAAAATAAACGTGCTGCCCTGTAAAAATGAGCATGTCTCCACCGGTGAGGTATAGCTGTGTTAAAAAACGCAAGACCTTGGCACTGAATGGCTGCTGATCTGAAAGTGTCAGCCATTCAGTAAGTTCCAGGACAGCCAGGGCTACACAGAGAAACCCTGTCTGGAGAAACCAACAACAATTAAGAATAAGCCTTTGTTTCTCCCATGTTGGGCAAATGTGAAGTGCAAGGTTAAGGAGCCAGTGATGTGTCATATGATCAAAGCCCATTTCCAGTTCTTAGGGGATGTCCACACAGGACAGCAAGCTCTCAGGACCCTTAAAGCCACTAATTCCATGCAGAAAATCTCAGCCTTCATGGTGTCAGCTCAACCCTGTTCCCTCCCAAAGAGCCCACTTCCTACCCTGTTCCACTCCCTGCTGCTGCTAACTGAACCAGTGAAAGGTGAAACTTTTAACACTTTCTTTCATGTTGATTATAGACAAGTTCAACTTTAGTTCTATTAACGAAGGTTCAAGTTTAAATGACCCTTGATTTAAAGGATGGCATTTAAAAGTAATTTTTATTGCCTATGAATAAAGTTCTTTGTTTGTTTGTTTGTTTACTTGTGTCTTACTATGTATCCCAGGCTAGCTGTGGACTCCTGGACCTCCTGTTTCTCCCACAGAAGATGTATCCCACAGCACCCAGCAAGAATGAGGCTTATTTTATCTTGAAAGGATGTCTGGTTTGAGTGGGTAGACAGGGCTGCATCGGTGGACTTTGTAGCTACAAAGGTTTTGACAGCTGTGGACCACTGTAGATGCCTCCTGTGAAATGGACTGCAACAGCTCTTGGTGAAATATCCTCACTCTACACAGAGTGCCAGCAAATAGGTAAATAAAGACAAATTTGTAGGAGACTGATAGTCCCGGATGCCTGGCTTCAGAACTGGCATGTATATATGTGTGCATGAATGTTTGTGTGAATGCAAGTACTCACATGTGTTAGACAAGAACTCCACTACTGAGATACACCTCCAGAACCAAAACATTTGAGGGGCATGGATGGATGGAATCTCTTGCTGAACCTGGAGCTCACTGGTATGGCTAGGCTGACTCGCCAGCAAGCCCCAGAATCCCCCCTCCCCACCCCATCTCCCAGCACTGGCATCACAGACACACACTACCATGTCTGGGCTTTTTTTTTTTTTCCGTGGATATTGAGGTTCCAAATTCAGGTCCTTGTACTCACACTTTACCCACTGAGCTATTGCTTCCACCCTCCCCTTCCCAATGCCTATTCTCTAAAGAGAATTGTTTTTTTATTACATCCACACACACTACTGAGGTGGGGAGGCAGCACAAGAATGCCACGGAGCAAGGGTGGTAGTTAGTTAGAAGACAACTTGTGGGCATCAGTTCTCTTCTCCCACCATGTGGGTCCCAGGTATCAAACTCAGGTCTTCAGGCTTGGCTTCAAGTGCCTTTACCCTCCCCCCACCCCCCCACCCCGAGCCATCTTGCCTGCCCTTAGACACCTATATTCTTGACCACAGTTAGCATGAATTCGAATTTTATTTTCCTTTACTGACACTCATTTTAAAAGTAAAAAATGTAACAAAACAAAAACATCCAGTGAGTACTAAATAGTCAAGAATAAAACACAAAATGAGTTCCCCTTCAGGAAGGAAAAAACAAAGTAGTAAAACTTCTTGCCGTCACATGGGGGCGCTGAAGGATGCAGACTGGACAGGGACTTGCCTTCCCAACCCAGCCCAGGCTGCTGCTGTCTTTCCCAGCTGTCCATCAGAAACTGTACCTGTAAGTGCCAGAATCCTACAGCAAACTCAAGTCACCACTGCTACTGTTGGAACCTTTCCCTAGTCTTTGGGCCAGGGACATTTCCTCTCTGACCTCACAACCACAGACACCAGTGATTGTGCTTACCACTACTCCTCCCGGTCCCTAGACTGAACTTTAGACAATTGAGCGTCCTCTTGGCCTTAGGCTGTCTTCTACTCACTCAGAGAAGGGAGCCCCTAACCACCTTCTCCTTCATCTGTTTATGTGACATTTGCATAGACTGGCGATGAACTACCAGGAGGTGGGAGCGGGCATCTAAGCCAGTAATCTCCACATTGCTTCCTAGGATAAATGGATGCTGAGACCCCTGAGAAGTGCGTGCATACCAGTCTATAAGAAAGAAGGGCATGCCTTGGACAGAAGACCCAGCCTGAGCGTGTGAATAGAATGGATCTCTAATGGCTCCCTCCCCTGGCCCCAAGTCCATGGATGATGTTAATACATAGCCTTGAATTGTGAAATACCCACCTCATCGACAGCCATGGTAGAACAGAATCTTGTCCCTGAGCCACAGATACCCAGAGGGCCTGAGATGTCCTACCAAGAGGCTGTGACAGGCTGCCCAAAGTTCTACCCACCTGAAATGAGAATCCTGAGCTACTGCTGTCTTACAATGTGGTTTAATGAGAATCTGAACAGCACCTATCAGCAGATGGCCTCCGCTCGGATGCCTCCCTCCCAGGCCCCATGGTCATCACCATCACGAGGGGGGATGGACTTCCTCATCTCCATGCACAGCACCTCATCGATATAGATGGTGTTCTCCTTAACCTGGATTTCCTCCTGCAGGGCCAGCTGCCTGCGGTACAGTGCCTTCAGCTCTATCTGAGCCTGGGCCAAGATTTCCTTTAACCTGGGAGAAGGAGAAGAGCGTGGGAATCATCACTCGCTCTGCACTGCTTTTTCCAAGGGGGAGGGGGACCCGCTTAGTAGATACTCAGTCAAACCGATAGCACTCATCCCCTTGCTTGCTTCTCAAGGCAGTGCTTTCTGGCTCTTGGCCACAGGCAGGCTTATGATGTACTTGCTGGATGTGGTAGTGGTATACACCTGTAAACCCAGCACTTAAGGGATGGATGATTACATAAAAGCCAGCCTAGGTTACATAGACAGCTCAAGGGCAGCCCAAACTACTTAGCAAGAACTGGTCTCAAAACAAGAGTTGAAGGGGTGGGGGGAGGGGGCGGACGGACATTTCTCAGTGGTAGAGTTCTTGCTGCATAGCCCTTGGCTTTATATTTTCATCACTGGAAAAGAAAAGCCAATATTTAAAACAACAGATATTATCCAAACATCTGGATTTGGACTTTATAACAAAACGCCTTGGGGTTGAGATCTGTTTCAGGAAGGGCATCCTTCCAACGTTACAGAGCCAGCAGCACCCTCGGCCATGCCCCTTCCCGGTATTTATAATGTAGCCTGAAGTCACGTTCCAGCAGGGGCTGGCCCACCTGGCAACATTATGGTTGATCTCCTGAATCTCTTTGATCAGCCGATACTGAGCGATATCGCGACACAGCTCCACATTAGGCCGGTGCGTCCTGGTCTCCAGGCGCGTGTGCGCTACCTTAGCCGGCCCTTCTTGTTCCAAGATGGCGTTCTCAAGAGCAGCAATGTTTTTCTCCTGGGAAGAGATCTCGTCCATAACCTGAAGGAAAGGATTGGAGTAGTTGAGGCCATGCTCCTTGGAAATCAACAATGCTGACAGAGCTATGGTGACCATGAGCATTAAGAAGACGCGACTTCACATTCCCACCTAAACAGAACCCCAGACAGTCGAACACTTGTCGCCAAAGCAGAGATACTCTCCCAACTATGGAACCCCAGGCACCAAGAGGATCTGACTGGCCCTGTTACCTCATCACCCACACAGTCTCCTCAGTGCTGGGATTAAAGGTGTTGCACCACCACCACCCAGCGTAAAAAGGATTTCTTAAATTCACTTTACAGACACTATACTATTTGAAATTTAGAAAAGATGAAAGGACAACTCGGCAGTTAAGAGGACTTGCAGTTCTTTCAAAGGACCTGGGTTCAGTTCCCAGCACCCACATGGCAGCTCACAGCCTCTATAACTCCAGTTCCTAGAGATCTGATGCCCTCTCAAGGCCTCTGTGGGCACTAAGTATAGGTATACATGCAGGCAAGACAATCATACACATAAAATAAATACATGGTTATTTTGAACTTAGCAAATGTTAATCACTTTTACTTCATTGTGACCAACAGTTTCTTTGACTTCAAACTTAGCTAACACCCTTTGTCTATTTACAACTGCATTTATAAACTGATAAATAATTTCATACTTAAATATCTTAAGAGAAACCTTCTGCCAGTCTAAATAGTAAGAAAAGATGAGTAATATGTTCTCTTAAATACCCTAATATTGTCTCCAAAATAAAATTTCAGGGCCAGTGAGGCAGCTCAGGGGGTAAAGGTGCTTGCAGTCAAAGTCTGACAACTGAGTCCAATTTTAGGACCTACATAGTAGAAGGAGAAGACTGGCTTCCTGCATCTTATCCTCTGGCCGCCATGCACATGAATGCATGTGTGTATGAGAGCGTCGTGCACGCACGCGCGCGCACACACACACACACACACACACACACACACACACACACACTAAAAAGGTGAGCAAATGCTAAGTAAATAAATGTTTAAAATTTTATTTTAAGATTGTGGCTAAATCATTATTGCTTAATTACATACTTTAATATTTTTTTTTTAATTTTGAGACAAAAAGTGAAAATGAGGCTGCAAGCAAATTAAGGCTCCAGGTATGAGAGCCAAGCAAGGAAAATCAGTCACCAACTAAATCATGTCTGACTATAAGCAAGTAGAGGAAGTACATCCAGAGAACATAACCTTGTTCATGACAATTATTCCTTCTGCAAAGTGGTTGCTACATAGATACTATTTATGTGGACGGAAGTTCTAGTCTCGCTGGGACAAATATCAGGGAATGAGACTGATCGTGTAAATGTATCAACAGTTCTGGGAGGAACCAGGCCCCTTTGCATTCCCACAGACCAGGAGTGAGAGGCTTGGGCCAGGACCCTCACCAGCATCTGATGCTGCTGTCTTGGATTTCCTGCAGGTACATGGTGTCTTCTCTTTGTTTTAATTTGAAATTCTTTTTTTAAATGTATTTATTTATTTATTATGTATACGGTGTTCTGCCTGCAAGTATGCCTGCAGGACAGAAGAGAGCACCAGATCTTATGAATCACCATGTGGGTGCTGGGAATTGAACTCAGAACCTCTGGAAGAGTAGCCAATGCTCTTAACCACTGAGTCCTAATTTGAAATTCTTGATGTCATAAGAGGATGAGTATCTTTGCATGTGCTTAGTCACACCAATGGAGAGTTATCAGTGGGGTGTCTGTCCAGATACCGCTCTGATTTATCAGATGGATGTTCTGAAACCTTTCCTCCTACCTCAAGACCAATCTTGCATTCTGCTAAATGCTTTATATTTTAACGGACTAAAATCTGAAGCAGAATATTTTCTGCCATGGAAATTATATAAAGTGCCATTCTCAGTGCCCACAAATAAAGTCATATTGAGACACAGTCATGCATGTTGGTTTATTTATGGCCACTTTTGAACAAGGACAGAGTTAAGGGGTGTTGACAGACTGTGTATGATGCTGTCATTGTGTTGTACTGTTGCCCAAAGTACTGTCAATCACAGCCAGGCAGTTAATGCTCCATGGTTTTCCAGGCATCCCCTCACCAGTAACATCTTATTTCATTGTCTCATTACCAGTGTCTCAGTCCCTTCCTACTGCTATTTTTAAAGGGATAAGAAACGGGAACTGATTTCTCACAGTTGTGCTGGAGGTGAGTACTGTCTGCTGAGGCAGCTCTCTCTGGTTTGAGACAGCCCCTCGCTGCTGTGTCCACCCGTGGCGAAGGCAGAAGGCAAAGATCTGCCTACTTCCATCCATCCCTTCGGTAAGGGCCCTGAGGACACTTGCTAGAGGACTTACCTATTGGGGAGCAGTTTCAGTATAAATTCTGGTTTTCTTGGTTGGTTGGGTTGGTTGGTTGGTTGGTTGGTTGGTTGGTTGGTTTGGTTGGTTGGTTGGTTTTTTTGAGGCAGTGTTTCTCTGTGTAACAGCTCTGGCTGTTCTGAAACTGACTCTGTAGATCAGGCTGGCCTTGAACTCACAGAGATCCACTAGCCTCTGACTCCTGGATGCTGGGATTAAAGGCATGTGCTACCACCACCCAGCTCAGTATAAATTTTGAAATATTAAACTAAGGCAAACTATGTACACATCATGGTAAGACAAGAAAACTGGACCCAAGTGTTGCATGCTAAAGGCCCAGTATAGTCTTCAGTATTTATGGATTAGGAGTAGAACCAATGAACCTGTTATGCAGTGACACAGAATGACAACACTCTACATCATTAGACCATGCCTCAATCATAATACTTTCAACTCGCAGGAAAGCAATGATCAGAAAATCCCATCACTGCAGTGTCTTAAAGTGAAAATGAGGCTGCAATCAAAGGTTCCAAGCCATTCATTTCCTGGCCAAGCAAGGAAGCCATTCCCAGCCAATTGTACCATTTTTGATGGCAGCAGCTAAAGGAAATGTGTCCAAAGAACACAAATTTGTTCAAGATTATCCATTATGTGAAATACTTGCCCAAAATACAGTCCAGGGACTAGAGTAAAATCCATAATCACTTTTTTGTATAATGATCAATTTCATATGGTTTTCTTTTTCTCATAATGAGTTGTCAGGCATTCTAATACTGTTCAATATTGTTTATTGCAGAAGTGTCAAGGATGAGTTGGATGTGACTAAAGAGTTAGCCTCTATGAATACACAATATGACAACTTTCAGAAAGTTGAAAAAACAGTCTGGGAGCAGTGGTGTTCTTCTATAACCCCAATACTGGGGAATGGTCATGGAGACTGAGGGTTCCCTGGAGCTCACTAGCCAGCCAGCCAGTCTGACCAAGTTGGCAAGCTTCAGGTTCAGTAAGAGACTTCAAAAATATAAGGGGAAGAGTAATAGAGGAAGACATCTGTCATTAACACACACTCATACTCACTCGTACACACACACTCACACACATACACACTTTACTTCAGAAATTGCTAATTCAACACAACCTGAAGTAGAGTCTGCTAAGATGTTATGGTACTAATACATGTTGAGCAGAAATGGGCTGGGCTAAGCAAGTTTACAGAGCCTGTGAAAATGCAAGTTATCTAAAGCTCATGGTTAGTCTTCGTACTATTCATTAGGAAGTGCTTTGTAGAGTCTGGGGAGATGGCTGGCTCAGTTGAAGCATCTACATACAAGCTGGAGGAACTAAGTTCAGGTCCCCATCACCCACCTTTGTAAAAGCCAGGTGTGGCAAAGCACACACATGTAACCCCAGCACTGGGGTTGGGGGTCAGAGACAACGGGATCCCCAGAGCTTGCTAGTCAGTGGGTTCAATGAGAGACTTGGTCTCAAAAGGTTAAATAGAAATGAATGGAAGAAGACATTCAAAGTCAGCCTATGACCTCCACATCTGCGCACGCGTTCATACAAGTACACATATGCTACACACACATGCATACACAGAACTTTTTAAATGTACTTTGCATAAAACGTTTGGCTCTGCCATGTGGTGCTGCACTAACTCCGTCAACAATGAACTTCATTAGCTCTCAGACGTGACACTGTCACACTGTTTCTTTAGAAACGGCAGCTCAATGGTTCTGTGTGCTCCACAGCTCTGCAGTTCAGTGGCTTCACCACACTTATGTTTTCTTATGGTTTATTTTAGCCCAGGGCTAAGATTGGAATTTTTCTGAATAAGAAGAACCCTCAACCATTGCTAACAAATGCTGGATGGTTTTGAAAATTAGCTTTGTGGATTGAACTGGCCTAAAATGTTGAGGCAAGACAGCCCAAGGTACACAGCTTAGGATGCAGCCACCCCGATTGCACCTGGGGTCAAGATGCTCTCCACATTTCAGTGCTATCAAAGTTAAAGCAAGAAGGAAGACTTCCTTTCCTGCATATATTTGCAATGACAGTTTCCAACTCCCAACAGTCAGTTCAGACCTCAAAGCAAACCAAAGGAATTGCTCACATTTAAGCGTTCACTTTACAGTGAGCGGTGATCTCACCCCCAGATGGGAGGGATTTGCATGCTGAAAGGCAAACATCAGGAGAAGCATCTGACCCAAATCCACAAAGGAACACAAATCCCAAGAAGTGAACACAGCCAATTAAAATCATTTGTTCTGAGCCGGGCGTTGGTGGCGCACGCCTTTAATCCCAGCACTCGGGAGGCAGAGGTAGATGGAGACCAGCCTGGTCTACAAGAGCTAGTTCCAGGACAGCCTCCAAAGCCACAGAGAAACCCTGTCTCGAAAAACCAAAAAAAGAAAAAGAAAGAAAGAAAAAAAGAAAATCATTTGTTCTGACGTTTTGTCATCACCTGGCAGTATGAATCTGAATGAAATGATATTTTTAGATGAATTATGTAACAGCTTGTTACAGCTCAGCACTGGCAAATGAATGCTTTCAAGGGATTTCCTTGGAAACTTTTCATCCGAACAAAGCAAGATGCTATCTCCTCAAACAGGATCCCTCTTTCCTTGTAGGTAGATCACTGTTTAAAAACTACACTCCATCACTGTGATTATTATTACTACTGGATTTCTGAAAGTGAAGAATTTTAGGAAATTTTATGTCTTCCTTGCTATATAAATACCAACGTAAAACCACTGATTGATGCCCCTTGGCTCATAATGCCTACAATATTTACTATTTGATTTTTTTGTAGAAAAATATTTGCAGGCTTATGCATTTGATTATTTTAAGCATTATTACTTAATCATAAACCTTTCAGAGGATTAAACATGCTTTGTTCACTAAGTAAACAGCTAATTGCAAACAAAAGGAGAGCTGAACACTGTCCTTTGGGCTTGCAAAGTCTCTTCCTGACCAGGGAAGGCCAAGTGGGCCTCTTTCTCATGGGACCTAAGTCCAAGGTTTCCAAATAGGGATGTGGGACCCCAGAGTCACTCAAGGTCTGTGCTTGCTTGTTCTTCTGTCCACATAACTTTACCCATACTCTAGTCTCTGTGTCTCTATTGGATCTTGAAATTCAAGACTCTAAAGACAGAAAAACATGGTTGCCCACAAACACTTTTGTTTTTTTTTTGGTTTTTTTTTTTTTTTGGTTTTTCAAGACAGGGTTTCTCTGTGGCTTTGGAGGCTGTCCTGGAACTAGCTCTTGTAGACCAGGCTGGTCTCGAACTCAGAGATCCACCTACCTCTGCCTCCCGAGTGCTGGGATTAAAGGCATGCGCCACCAACGCCCGGCGCCCACAAACTCTTAATGACTTTGAACTTGTACCACTTATGTGTAGTATACTAAGAGACTGTATGTGTTATGTATAATGCCTATGTTTTGTTCTGTGAAACAGGGTTTCACTATGTAGCCCTGTCTGGCCTGTATCTAGCTATGTAGACCAGGCTGGTCTCAAACTCACAGAGATCTGCTTGTCTCTGCTTCTTAAGTACTAGGATTAATGTCATATGCCACCACACTGGGTCCTGTGTGCATTAGATTATTAGGTTTTAAAAGGTGTGTGTGTGTGTGTGTGTGTGTGTGTGTGTGTGTGTGTGTGTGTTAGACTTGTGTATGCAGGTGCACATGCCCAGGTGTATAAGTCAGTGCTGGCTGTCTTCCTCTATTGCTCTCTACCTTCTTTTTTGAAACAGAGTCTCTCAGTGAACCTGGACCTCACCACTTCAACTAGACTAGCCGGCCAGCAAGCCCTCAAGATCCATTGATCTCCACACCAGTCCACACCCAGCAAGCACTGGCATCCACCACAGTATGCGCCTCCATGCCCCACCCTTAACATGGGTGCTGGAGATCCAAACTCAGGCACTCCCTTATGCTTGCACACCAAGCACTTTACCTACTCAGCCACCTCCCCAGCCTCAAAGAGTTAATTATAAAAATACAAAATACGTCGTTAATTACCGGATAACATGTTAAAATAATGTTTATATTGAAAGTTAAATAAAATATTATAAAATCAATCTCACCTACTTGTTTTTACTGTCTTAGAAGGATCTACTAGAAGACACAGGTGAGGAACATGCCTTGCATTGTACACCCCTCACCCCATCTAACCATCCCCCACCCCCAGTCGTGGCTACCCTGAAGATTTGGCTTCTCTCAGCTGCAGAAGCCCTGGCATGGCCTCCATCTTACAGTTTGGCCAAGAGATGCAGAAAGCTAGAAGGATCTGCTTTAAATCCTCCAGCTCACTACTGCCAGAGTCTAATATGGGTCTCCATCTTTCAAGTTCAAAGTAAAGCCCTATTCCACTAGACTCTACTTCTCCACATCTCTGAGCTCAGACGGTTGACTAAGTGCGCTCAGGCTCCTGGGTCCTGGAGTAAGGAAAGAGGTGTGTAGAAGCTGGATTCCGTGTGCTCCCATGGTAAAATTTTCGGTGACTCTTGCCAGCTCTTTGTTAAACAGGGAGTCTGGAATGGACCACGTGGGAATATTTACACTATGGGAATCTGAAAGTTCTACACCTCAGAGACTTTTTATTTTTGTCTCCTGGAAGCCATTTGCTGGTATACCACTGAGCGGGGAAAGTTAAACAGGGGGCTGGAGCTAGATTTGAAGAAACTGAGTGTTTTCGCTCATATGAGTTCAGGTCCTTTCTTTGCCTGCTACATGAGGGGGATCTAAGGCTGTGACGGGATCCCAACCTCCATTTTCCCACCTCTGGGCTCTGCCTCCTTGAAAATCTCTCCTCTACAGAGAGAGTATTGACAGAGCCCAGCAGACACAGACATTTATGCTTCCTTAGAAAGACCTCATGATCCAAAGCCACAGAGAAACCCTGTCTCGGAAAAAAAAAAGAAAGAAAGAAAGAAAGAGAGAGAAAGAGAGAGAGAGAAAGAGAGAGAGAGAGAGAGAGAGAGAGAGAGAGAGAGAGAAAGAAAGAAAGAAAGAAAGAAAGAAAGAAAGAAAGAAAGAAAGAAAGAAAAACCTCATGAATACAGTGTGTCCCCAGGGACCTCACCTTGGCCAGATAATCAGCCAGTTTGTCCCTGGCACCCTTGGTCTCTTTCAGCCCATTTACGAATGCTGTGTCTACCACCTCACACTGTCTGCGCAGGTCATTGGCCGTCTGGGACAGGATGCGGTCCACCAGGGTCTTCAGCGTCATCGAGTTGTTCCGCTGCTTGTCTGCCTTCTCGACATTGGCATTGGAAAAGTCCAGCCAGTCCTCCAGACTCACTGAGCTGAAACACAAGTTTCTCACTCGGACTGGGGTAGCAGGGGCAGCTCCTGAGTATTACTGGAAACTAAGCTACCTCCAATCCCACAAGTACTTGGATGTTTTTCCACCTCAACAGCAGTCAGTATCTTTGGAAACCTCCCGTGTCTGTGCCAGACACTGAGCTGGCACGCACAGACGTCACCTCATTTCATCCCCCAGCAAGCTTACGAAGCTACTTCTATGACTCCGACTTCACAAAGGAGAAAACAAGCCCAGAGAAGTGAATGAATTTGGCCAAGATCACACAGCTGAAGACAATTAAGTGTTGACACAAAAATAAAAGAGAAACAATAGTTACAACCTAGCACACTGAGTGAGGAGAAGCCGGGAGTTAAACAGATAGCTAGTTAGAAGAGGAACTGTTAGAAACTTTGATAAATAGTTTAATAAATGTTATTTGAAGGCTTGCTTTTGCTTTATGCGCAAGGGTGTTTTGCCTGCGTGTCTTTGCATGCATGCCTGGTGCCCACAGGGGCAAGAAGAGGGCATCAGATCCCTTGGAATTGGAGTTACAGATGACGGTAAGCCACCATGTGGGTGCTGAGAATAGAACGTGGGTCCTCTATAAGAGTAGTAAGTGTTGTAATTTAAGAAAAGTGGCACACAAGAGAAAGATGCCATGCAGCAGAGTTCGAGCAGAGTTTTTTTTTGTGTGTGTGGGGGGGGGGGGAGTGGAAGAGGGAAACCAGCCTCCAGGAACAGAAGGAGCAGGAGCGAGGAATAGAAAGGCAGAAAGAGAGAGAGAAAGACACAGAAAGAGAGAGAGAGAGGGGATGGGAGGTGGACCGGGCCCTTTTAAAAGAGAACATAATGAATATGCATAGGCGATGCTCTTAGTGACTGCAGCTGAGGGCATATCCTGTCAGAACCCCAAGTCAGGCTAGTACAGATGCCTGAATACTAACAGTAAGCACTCTTAACCACTGGGCCGTCTATCTGGTTTCCTAAAATATGTTATTCATAAACACACACCACAGAATGTATAGGCAAGCAACCCTATTAGGAGTCAAGAGAGTGTCTTCTTTGGGGGAGTAGGAAAAAAAAAAACATATTAGGCAGAAGGAACTGAGGGAGGCTGAGGTAAGAGAATCTCAAGTTTGAGGCCAGCCTGGGTTACATCAAAAGCTTTGTCTCAAGAATCAGAGGCAGAAGAAGAAGAGGAAGAGGAAGAAGGAGAAAGGGGAAGGCAGAAGTGTTTCTGTGGTAGCAAGGTGGAGGGTGTTCTTTCCCTCCGTCCTGGAGGACTGCCTGAGGCTTCTCCACTTTGTGGCTAGAGCCAGCCTCTGACTAGTCCCCAGAGTCCCTGTCTCCCTTGCCTTAAGGATGACAGCAAATTAGACAACTTTTTTCTCACAAGTCCAAAGATGAAATGTTGATTCTGAGACTGAGATAGAAGCTCGTGGCTTCTCTGGGATTCCTCTCCTTCCCACCTTTGCCTCTCTTTCTCTCCCGTCACTTGGGATGCAAGACACCAGCTTCCATGTCATGAACTGTCCTTGGAGAAGTTCATAAAGCCAGTAACTGGGGCCCACACCCTCACATGAGTCACATTGAAAGCCAACCAGTCCCCAGTGGAGCCTTCAGATGGGCACAGCCCTTTGACTTCCACCCAAGGACACCTTGAGCCAGGCTACCAGCTAAGCAGTGTCTGGCTTCTCAACCTACCCAAGGTCATGAGATAAGAACATTTATTATTCTAAGAAGCTAAGTTTGGGGGTACATATCTTTTATACATTAAAAAGATACTAATACAATGATAATTGTTGAACTTTGGATTTAGTATTTACGGTATGTATTCTATGTTTGTATATTTAATTTAAAAATCAGATATGAATGAGTTAGTTCTACCATATAACACTAATTGAAAAGTGGAAGTTAAGGGTCCAGTGAGATAGGTAAAACTGCCTGCCGCCAAGCCTACTGACCTGAGGGGATCCCCAGGACCCACTTGGTAGAAGGACCAACTCCCACAAGTTGTCCTCTGACTTCCACATGTGAACCAGTGTACCCACCCATCCACACACACACACACACACACACACACACACACACACACACACACAAATGTATTTTAATACAAATTAAATGTTACACAAAAGTCACATATTTTTGCAAACTAAACAAAATGGATCCGAGTGTTGAATGTGCATGTGTTTCTGTGAATCTACAGTTAGCTGGTAATCTTGGAAAAGGACCCATGCAGGAAGTTATTATCCATTCATTACGACAGTTTTAACAATTCCACTTGTTAAAGACAT
Source organism: Cricetulus griseus (assembly GCF_003668045.3). Taxonomy (NCBI): domain Eukaryota; kingdom Metazoa; phylum Chordata; class Mammalia; order Rodentia; family Cricetidae; genus Cricetulus; species Cricetulus griseus. The sequence continues at coordinate 86,179,712 of NC_048600.1, forward strand.
AAATAGATGAAGGAATACATTGTAAGTCTTTGGACATACTGTACCAATCTTTCTTAAAGTGAGAGAAGGCTCTGGCCAGGGGCAAGGTAAAACCGTTCAGCAGATGCCTCGTCCCAAGCCCCCTGGCTCTGAGGGACTACAGGATGCATCCCTTCCTGGCCCTGTCAGACTGAGAAGGCCCGGATATTCCCAGCTCCACCTAGACCAGCCTCAGGGCCCCACTCACTTGGGTTCGATTCTCACAACATCCTCAGAATATTTGATATTTGGTGAGTTATTGTTGAGTGAGAAGCAGATGTCGTCGATAGTTAGGGCCACAAACTTATCCTTCAAATCCTTTTCCAAGTTGTACTTGGCAGAGCGGTTCAGCCTGAAGGAAGAAGGCAAACCGGGTTTCTCTCTTGGGAAAGGCCTGGTGACACCTGCAGGATCAAGGGAGGCCCTGGAAAACGAAGCTGAAACTGGGTCTTTCAGTATGACCTCTCCTTGCTCCCCACTTCCATGTCCCCAATGCACATACATGCCATTTGATGCTTGGAGACCAAGCCCTTAGTTGAAAACTGTACCAAGGATACAAAGGACTCCCAGTGAGATGGCGCCACAATCCGCTCGCCACCAGAGGGCGCCAGTGGGGGAGGTAGAAACCCGGACTCCATGCCAGAGTTCCACCCCGGGGTCGCAGACCGTCTGTGGGGGTGCGACACACCGGTTCCCCGAACTCAGGTGGGGTGTGCGGTACCTGATCTGCTCCGTCATCTCCTCCAACGTGCGTTTCAGCAGGTCCATGACGCCTCGGATGATATCGGCTTCCTTCAGCAGCTCCTGATCCACCACATCCTGCACGAAGTCGATGCCCACGCGCTGCTCCCTGGCGGGGAGGGGCAGGAGTGTGGGACACTGCCTCGTACCTGTGCCGCTTCAAAATATCCACAACACGCGCAGAAACCTGACCTTGAAACCCTACATGAACATTCCCCGCTCTTTGGTTTGTTTGATTTTTGTTTGTTTGGTCGCTGGCTGGCTCTGCCTGATTGGTTGATTTTTAAGACAGGGTCTTCCTGTGTCTCCCAGGCTAGTCTATAATAGGAGAAACTATTTAAGATTAATTTTATGGCTTTCTAATTCTTTGACACTCACAGAAAGCTGAGCCCTAACATATTTTTAGTTAGAGGACAGCAGAGTTTAGGCATGAACCATATGCAGTGTCCCTTCCACAGGCACCGCGGGCCCCATCCCAGCTTCAACAGAACACCTGCCAGTTTGCCTGCTCCACCCATGGGCTAGCGCAGTCAGCTTTTGCCCCCTGGCACTGAGTCTCACACAACAGGTGGCTCACCTGTAGGCCAGGCACCTCTCTGTGATATGCAGGGGCTCCTTGAAGCTCTCCAGGGATCTCTCCAGGCGGACCTTGTAGGTGAGCAGATCATCCGTCTCATGCACGAGCTGTTCAAGCTTGTTGTCTAACTCCTTCTTCCAGAACCTGACCTCCTCAAGTCTCTGCTCTGAAGCACACAGAAGTCACACCTGGCTGTGTCTGCTCTTGGTGGAGCCAACTGCGAGTGTGTGTTGGCTGTGGTGCCAGTGGCGATTGAACCCAGGCCTCTTTGCTTGTTCACCAAGCCCCGCTCCTATCCTAGACGACTTTTCAAGACTTTTGTGACACTATTTGTGGCACCACCATCTTTTTTCTTTTTTTTTTTTTAAGACAGGTTGAATTCCTGGTTGGCCTGCAACTCACTATGCAGACCAGGGTAGCCTGGAATTCAAAGAAATCCATCTGCCTCAGCCTTCTATGTATTGGGATTAAAGATGTACTTCACCAAACCCAGCCCTTGTGACATTTTTATAAATGCTGATCAGTGATGGTGAGCGATGTAGCTTGGTTGGTAAAGAGCTTGATTAAAGCTGGGCGGTGGTGGCCCACGCCAGCACTCAGGAGGCAGAGACAGGAGGATCTATGTGAGTTCGAGACCAGCCTGGTCTACAAGAGCTAATTCCAGGATAGGCTCCAAAGCCACAGAGAAACCCTGTCTCGAAAAACCAAAAAAAAAAAAAAAAAAAAAAAAAGAGCTTGGTTAACATGCAGGAGGTCCTGGGTTCAATTCTCCAGCACCCATACAAACTAGGTGTGGTAGCACAAGGCTGTGATCCCAGTACTTGAGAGAGAGGTAGAGACAGGAGAATCAGAAACTCAAGGTCACTCTCTCTCTTTACTACATAGTGTAAACCAGCCTGAGACCCTAGCTCTCAAAAGGGTGTGTGTGTGTGTGTGTGTGTGTGTGTGTGTGTGTGTGTGTGTGTGTGTGTGTGTATGTGTTATGTATACATAGAAACCAGAGGAGAATGCTGTATGTCTGCTCTATGACTCTCTACCTTATTCCTCAGAGACAGGTTCTCTTTCTGAACCTAGTGGCCAGCAAGCCCTAACAATTCTCCTTTCTCTGCCCCCCACAGTGCTGGAGTTACAATCAGTAATTGGCTTTTTATGTGGGTGCTGGGGATCTGAATTCATGTCCTCATGCTGCACAGAAGGCAATCTTACACAATAAGCCATCTCCTCAGCCCAAATAATTTCTTTCTCAGAGATGAGATTGCATATATCTGAGTTATCAGAAACATACAGATAGTGAGGTGGTTACTATAGCAACTCGTTCAGGCTCAGTGCTGCTCTTATAAAGAACTAGAGTTCAGCTCCCAGAACCAGCATTGGGTGGTTCAAACCACCCACTAACTAGAGTTCTGAGGATCATGTGCCTTCTTCTGGTCTTCACAGGTACTGCACCCACATGTGCATACACAAACACACATAAAAATAAAATCAATTATTAAGTAACACTTTCATTTTATTTGTATTAATTACTAATGCTTACTCAAACTTTCTGACAGAACTGCTGGTATCCTGTCAATCAACCCCAACTAGTCTAGTAACCTACTGATGACGGTTCCCTTCTGAGAACACCTCTCACAGGGCCCTTTCTCCTCCTGCTGTGACCAGGTGACCTACTCTGCACCACTGCGCCAGCCTTTCGTCTTGTTCCCAGGAACCCCCTGTTCATTTCTCAGGTGCTGGAATCCCTTTTCCTGAGCTGTGTTTCTTCCTCCTCAATTCACCCTTTCAACACACAGAAACACACCCTCCAGGAACTTCCTAAGACATACATGTGTAGGAGCTGAAATCTTTGAAAAGCTGCAAGCCTGAGCACGCCTTTCTTCTACCCTGGCTGTTGGCATTGCCTGGTGCTCAGCTGTGTACTGGTTTGTGGCACTTAAACCCCTCTCATTCGGATGTCTGATGTCTCTGCTTCCTTCTAGTTTTCAGAGTTTTGTGAACAAGAGTGAAATGATTCTGACTCCCCAGTTCTTTGTATGTGACCTTTCCAGTTCTTTTTCTCTGGCAACTCTTACGAATTCCTCCATTTTTCTTGTTCTCTGAAACCTCACACCAGTGTCAATCTTACTGTGCCAGACAACAGACATCAACTTGCTCAAAAACAATTTTTTTCTCATGGATAATTTCTTCTCCTTCTCGATTGTCTCTATTATCACTCCAGAATCCCCACTGATCACTAAGCCTCTCAGACTGAGTCTCCATTTTGCCTATCTTTTGTCTCCTTTCTCTTTTTTCATTGTTCTTGGAGAATTATTCAACTTTATTTTATTTTTGGTTTTTCAAGGCAGGGTTTCTCTGTGTAGCTTCGGAGCCTGTCCTAGAACTCGCTCTGTAGACTAGGCTGGCCTCAAACTCACAGAGATCTGCCTGCCTCTGCCTCCCAAGTGCTGGGATCAAAGACCTGCACCACCACTGCGCCCGGCTCTCGATTTTATCTTTTAATGCTTCTTTTAATGTTTAACTTTTTCCTGCTTCCCTGTTTTTCATTTCCCAGGCCCTTTGCTGCCTTGATGTCTCTTTTTCAGGCTGCAGCATCTTCATGAGTCTCGAGGATCTGCTCATTGCCTTCAGCATCCATGTGATGCTGAGAGTCTTCCGCCGAGTAACAGATGTGCTGAGATGCTGCTTGGAAGCCCTGTCTGTGGGGACCGTGCTTGCTCACTAGAATGCTTTTTGAATAGAGCCATGAAGCAGGGCCCAGGCATTTCCCTGGAGACCCTCCAAACACTCATATCTGCAGAGCCTTCTTTTCAAGCCACTTAATTTCTCCATAGGATATCTTCCAAGTCCTTGTCAGGTTGGGGGAACGTTTCAAAGGCAGGCTACCAATGTCCTGTAAAGCAGCTGTTCACTGAGTCTGACTTCAGGTGTTCTGCAGCATGAAGGCAAGCTGGAATGAATGGAGAAGGGGCTCTTTTTTTTTTTTTTTTTTTTTTTTCAAGACAGGGTTTCTCTGTGGCTTTGGAGGCTGTCCTGGAACTAGCTCTTGTAGTCCAGGCTGGTCTTGAACTCACAGAGATCCACCTGCCTCTGCCTCCCGAGTGCTGGGATTAAAGGCATACGCCACTAACGCCTGGCGAAGGGGCTCTTTTTAAAGATTTTCCACACAGTGTTTCCATCTCCGTCTTGAATCTCCAGCCTCAGCAGTAGCTGGATGCACCCAGCTTTACATATTTCAAGGTCTCTGCATCACGAATCCATCAGTTTAGTGTCGCCGGCCCACCCCAGTTGTCCATAGTACCTATGTGTGTAGCTGCTCTTTGCTTTCCAGTTTCCAGCATTGAATGCCCATCACTTTCTGCAGCTGCTTCGTCTCCACCCACTCTTGTCCTGGGGGCAAAGCTTCCAAGGATCTTTTACTGCTTTTTGGCTGGAGTTTTATAAGAGAGAATGCCTGCATCTGGGGCCTACATCGGTCACATAAACTGAAGTCTCCCCGCTCTGAAACTGGCCTCCACCCCATCATACACTGTGCATCTTTCACTGCCCTACTAGACACCTCCGAAGCCACCCGTGACCTTCAAGCCACCAGTTCAAACGCATTTTTCACTCTCCTTTGAGCCTCCCCTAGGCTTAGAGAGGCACCACACACGGAAGGCACCCTCACCCACAAGCCCTCACTTCCTGTATTCCACGACCCTGACATCCTGCCTATTGTTCCCACCCTTGACCCTCTCTGTACCCTTCCCTGTTTTTTCTGCCTCAGCACGTTCTCTGACCAACACCATCTACACAGCTGCCTTCCATCACTACTTGCCACGACTCCCCGATCCCTCTTGAAGTCTCCTAATCTCTTGTCGGCGGCTACCTACTGGACTGAACTGTCCAGATTCAAGGTCTGGAAGGCTTGTCACAGCTTCAACTCACGCCCCCGTCCCACTCACCTGGCTTTCACTGCTCCCACTTCTGTGCATCGACTCCCACATCCTGCCTTTGTCTGCTTATGTGGCTTCTGTTGTTTAAAATCATCCATAAACCATTGTTGCTAATTAGTGTGCACCTTCTCTTTATTCTTACTGCGGTGTTTTAGTCCAGAATGACTTCAGTGGTCTCTTGAGGTTTTATTGTTCTTTTATACTAGAATGTGTATATCTTTTTAATATTTTATTTATTTATTATGTATACAACATTCTGCTTCCATGTATATCTGCATACCAGAAGAGGGCACCAGATCTCATAACGGATGGTTGTGAGCCACCATGTGGTTGCTGGGAATTGAACTCAGGACCCCTGGAAGAGCAGTCGGTGCTCTTAACCTCTGAGCCATCTCTCCAGCCCAGAATGTGTATATCTTCATCAACTTTATCCTCGGACCCATCTAGTACAATACGGGCCATATTTAACCAATGAAGGATTAAGTCAGTTAAAGGATAGCCTGGGTACACTCACCAAGCTAAGGAGCCATACAATCAAGTTTTCAGGGATGCTGATGCATCTGTCTTGAGATATGTTTATTTTGAAGTCCTTAAAGCAATGTAGGTGAAAATATAAAGCAGTATGGCTTCCCTAAAAGAATTCTGATAGGGACAATTTCTATTTGTAAAACAAGCAGGATTGTGATGCAACTTCTAATGAGTGATCGGGGAAGAATGTCCAGAAAGGGCTTGGGGCTGGAGAGACAGCTCAGCAATTAAGAGCTTGAAGCCAGCTGGGAATTGGTGGCGCACACCTTTATTTAATCCCAGCACTCAGGAGGCAGAGGCAGGCAGATCTCTGGGAGTTCGAGGCCAGCCTGGTCTAGAAGCTACACAGAGAAACCCTGTCTTAAAAATCCATGAAAAGGAAAAAAAAAAAAAAAAAGAGCTTGAAGCCAAGGGTTTGGTTCCCAGCACCCACATGGTAACTCCCAACTGTTTGTTACTCCAGATCCAGGGAATCTGATACCCTCTCTGGCCTCTGGAGATTCTTGTGCACTGTGTACTTTATACAGTATAGTATGCTCAGACACACATGTATGCATATAACAGTAAAAGAATAAATCTCTTTAAAAAAGAAAGAGAGGGAAGAGGAGAAAAGACTATGAGGGCCAAGAGAAAAACAGTGAGGAACTCCAGTAGAGATGAATGGAAAGAGAAGGATCAACAATCAGGAAGGAGAAGAAACAGCCAGAGAGAAAGCAAATGAACCAAGTGAGAGGCACAGCATGGCTTCCCGTCCTGGAGAAAGGCCAAAGGGAGGAACACTAAGTGCTCCACGGATTGGAAAGTTGAGTGTCACTAAATAAGGTCAAAGTGGTTTGTTCCTCCTCCAATCTGACAGTGCCCTATGGGTCAAACCCCATCCCAGGATTCTGTGTGCCTGACTCATCTTGACTTTCAGACAGAAACTCTGCAAGGACAGACATCAGTCTGGTGTACCTTTTTGGAAGCAGCTTGCCGGGAAGCCTGGTGGGTGTTTTTAATTGGCATTGTATTAAAGCTATAGGTCAATTTGTAGTGGTCGCCCTGTGGGGTAATTAAAATACTGAATTTTCCTATGCACTAATTTCCATATCCTGCATTTATTTTGTGACCTCTTTGACTGTTGCAGTAATGGGCTGCAGTTTTCGGTGGAGAACTTCTGCACATCTCTTGCTGGCATTACTCAGAGGCGTTTCATAGATCTTGTTATGTTTCAGTGCTGGGGTAGAACCTAGGGCCTGACAAACATATTCTATCACTGAGCTATACCCTAAGCCTTCGGTTTATTTTATTTTGTTTTGTGTCACTGTTATTTTCATGTACAGGTGATGTGTGCATACAGGCACGTGCGCCACTGCATACATGTGGGTATCACAGGACAAGTTTCTAAAGTCGGTTCTTTCCTTCTGCTTTTATCCCCTTGATAGTTCTTGTTTGTTTGTTTGCTTGTTTGTTTATTGTTGTTGTTCTTTTCTTTTAATACAGGGTCTCTCTGTACAGCCCTAGCTGTCCTGGAACTCACTATGTAGACCAGGCTAGCCTTAAACTTAACTTTTTTGTAATGCCGGTGTAAACAGCTAATTTTAAACTCCTCAATGAATCTGTGACATTTAAGATGCAGACTTTGAAAGTCCTCATCACTCCCTCCTGTTTTACCTTCATCCCCTTTGTTACCTCCCTGCCCATTAACCATCCAAATTGATAGCCTCTGGCTTGTACATTTCAAGTATCTGGCTGACCAATGTCCATTTTATTTTACATTTACTGATTTATTTTGTTTTGTTTATTTACAATCACCATTTTGGGGGGGTTTCAAGTCAGGATTTCTCTATGTAGCCCTGGCTATCCAGGAACTAGCTCTGTAGACCAGGCTGGCCTCAAACTCACAAAGATCTACCTGCCTCTGCCTCCCAAGTGTTGGGATTAAAGACATGTGCCACCACTGCCGGGCAAAATCATCATTTTTTCAAGTGCTGTGTTTCAGCATGGAATTATTAAGATTGAATTGTTCTTCCTGTAAAACGAAGCTCAAATGTTAATCTCTAAGAACTTCCCCGGTTCTGCAGTGCCTGTCCCACCCTCAGCTTAGCTCTCTGCACTCAGGACCTATCTGGCTCTATATTGACCAATGACTTTCACACCTTTCTTCTTTCAAGGTGGGAACTCATGGATGCACAGACTCTGCTCATCCCCTGTGGTGGTCCCAATATATGGTCCAGCCATGCTATCAATGAATGGGAGTCAAATTGGTGAATGAATGATAGATGGCTGAAAATCAGATGGTGTTATTGTGTCTGTCTCATGGCACTGGTCTTAAACACAGAATTTGCAGAATGAACCTGTTCTGTCCACCCCCATACTTCAAGAATGACACACTGCCACACCAAACATGACACTATAGCTAGCTCCCAATAACCTCATCAGGATGCAGCCACAAACACACTAATAACATTGTCTTACCAAGTTTCTTGTTCACATCACTCTGAGACTTCCTGGTGGTCTTCTCGATTTCATCTACAAGCCTCTGGCTCTCTGCCACTAGGCGTTCAGATCGGCACCTTTGAGCCTCTGCTCTGTGGTACTGGCTTTTGTTAGCAATATACCACTCTTCAGGAAGGAACTTGGGTGGAGACTGCAGTAGTTTGGCCATTTGAGATTTCCAGAGTCCTGATCAAACACAGATTATTTGCATTAAACGAAAGCAACGTCATCAGATTGTGACACTCATACTGAAACATGCACAATCATAATCTGAACCAAGCATGCTGTGTAGCCAGCTCCCAGATCAAGAAATCAATGTTACCAACATGCCAAACCTTTCTAGTCCCCAGTTGCCACTCCCAGACACACAGGGTGACCACCAACTTGATCTTTAGTTAGAGCTGCATATAAGTTCCTTTGGTTTTGAAGCATACACAGTGTTTTCTTTGGCATCTGGTGCCTTTGATTTAACATCATGTTCGTAACAGTGGTCTGGCCGCTTATAATGTAGCTGGTCCATTCTCACTGCAATGTAATGTGCCAGGCAACTACATAAAAATCAACCTATTTCTATTACTTATGAATGTGTGGCCTCTTCTCACTTAGGACTATCACAAGAATGCTATTAATATTCTCCTGTGTGTCTTTTAGAGAACAAAGAGTTGCTGAATCACAGATCAGTGTACTGGCTAGTCTTATGTCAACTTGCCACAAGCTACAGTTATCTGAAAAGGGAGAACTGCAATTGAGATAATGCCGCCCATAAATTCCAGCTGTAGAACATTTTCTTAATCAGTGATTGATTTGGGGAGGGCCCAGCCCATGTTGGGTGGTACAATCCCTGGGTTGGTGGTCCTGGGTCCCCTAAGCAAGCAGGCTGCACAGGCCATGGGAAGCAAGTCAGTAAGCAGCACCCTTCCATGGCCTCTGCCTCTGCTCCTGCCTCCAGGTTTCTGCCTGTTCGAGTTCCTGTCCTGACTCCTTTTGAGGATGAACAGCTATATGGAAGTGTAAACCAAATAAATATAAACTCTTTCCTCCACAACTTGCTTTTTGGTCATGGTGTTTCATCACAAAGATAGAAAGTAAGACAAGCAGTGTTCCGGGGGTGGATCTAGGCCCTGTTCCAAATGATTTGACAGACGTTAAAGATCCCCCATGGAAGGCCTTGCCCTCCCTAGGGAACAGAAAAGGGATGGGATGGGGGTTGGTGAGGGGCAGGGGAAGAGGGGAGGGTGAGGGAACTGGGATTGACAAGTAAATGAAGCTTGTTTCTAATTTAAATTTTAAAAAATGACAAGCAGTGTTCTTCCCAATACATGAACCCAGACATGTTCTCAAAGGAACAAACAGGAGTGACATCTGTAAGCCAACATCTGGACATTGTGACTATGTTACAAAAAAGGGGAACGTAGGAGAAGTCAGCTGGTGGAGTCCGAGGGTCATGGAAAGAAGAAAATGTGGTCCCTGCCTCTGAACAACCGTCATATCTGCCTTCCCTACACAAAGCTGAACTCTGAGGGGCTCACTCAGCACCTATCCTAGGGGCCTCAACCTTCACAACCAAGGAGTCCGATCTTGACTAGGCTGAGCACCGGGGCCCATGCAGTCCCCTTAGGCACTCCTGAGCTTCCCAATCCAGTGAGTGTCACCTCTCCCGAGTCTGTCTCAGCGTGGCTTCCTGAAATACAGCTTTGGACAAATGTGAGTAGTCTCAGAGAGCGGACCTAAATCAGGGCTGATGGCTGATCCCAAAAAACAAATGGCTGTGAGTAGGAAGAAGGGATCAGTGAGGTGGATCGGGGTTCACTTACCACAGTGCCTCCAAGAACACAATCTAAGGTGGGGGCCTCCTTACCCCAACTGGAGATCCTGGCTCAGAAAGAAAACTGTGGTCTCTATGGCAACCGGACGCGGAAGGCTCCCGGGTTAGAAGACTGCGCAAGCGCGAATGCGCGCGTTGCGAAAGGGAGACCCGCTCAAACTTGGAGCTGTGACAATGGATGCTCCGAAGTCTGGTCCTGCCAGGAAAACGTCAAACACTGAGCAGGAGGCCGGGTCCCAGAGTCTCTGATTCTACAGATGTATTGCGGGGTTAGGATCGGCCGTACCCCAGCTGCGGATCGCCCGGGACCTACTACGCTCTGCGGGTGGTCCATACTCCTAGCCTACAAGAAGGAGTTTTGAGGAGGGCGCAGCCTGCAAGCCTGGGGACACACTCTCGTACACCGGTGGCTCCATATAGGTAGGCAAGAGTGAGTTTTCAGCCAGGGATCTTCCCCCAACGCGTAAAATTCACCAAGAAATGAGCTTTTCCTCAGTCAAGATAGCACTACCAAGCAATCTTGCGTCAGCCATTCCGTGCCACGGTATTGAGTTTTAACACAGCGGTGCCCCACCTTGAAATGCCTTCATTTTACAGGCAGCTTGTGTATTTTAAAAGACTGCACTAACTGCTGGAAATGGGAAATTAGAGCTGTGTGGTAGAAAGCAGACTAAAGAAAGACATAAAATTTAATGTCGATTATAAACAGTGTAAAAGCAGGGATGAGTTGAGGGATGAGTTGGTTGTGGCTGCTCACGCCTGTCCTCTCAGTTCACCAGAGAAAGACCCTTAAGATGAACTCAAATCTGAAAGAACTATTTGAGATTAGCACTCATCTTTCACATATTTATTTCTTAATTCTGGTAGAACGTCTTAATTCAAAGATACGGAAAGGGATTTTGAAATGACAACAAGCTTTTCATGTCCAGCACAAATTGTAAATTTACAACAATACCCTTAAAAATGTTTAGAGAAAAAATAACTTGAAATATGAAATTGTATACCTAGCCAAAACATATCTTATATGAGAGAAGAATACTTTCGGGGAGGGGGGTTGCTGGTACTAACATTGTACATTATGGAAAAAAAAATTTACTAAAGCAAAGGTAAAAATCCCCGAAAGTCATGAGATAAGAGAAGCAGTGGGGCCAACTCAGGTTTGTGATAAGAAACCTCAGCTAGCCGGGCGTTGGTGGTGCACGCCATTAATCCCAGCACTCGGGAGGCAGAGGCAGGAGGATCTCTGTGAGTTCGAGACCAGCCTGGTCTACAAGAGATAGTTCCAGGACAGCCTCCAAAGCCACAGAGAAACCCTGTCTCGAAAAACCAAAAAGAAGAAGAAGAAGGAGGAGGATGAGGAAGAGGAGGAGGAGGAGGAGGAGGAGGAGGAGGAGGAGGAGGAGGAAAGAAAAGAAACCTCAGCTCAGGGAGCTGGAGAAATGGCTCAGCAGTTAAGAACACAGGCTGCTTTTGCAGAGGTCCTGAGTTCAATTCCCAGCACCTAAATGGTATCTCACAACCATCTATAATAGGATCTGATGCCCTCTTCTGGCATACAGGCATATGTGCAGACAGAAGGCTCATACCTAAAATACAGCAAAGGGCAGAGTCAGCTATCCCTAGGGCAGGGCTGGCTCAGCATGGCCCATGGATTTCAATACGCATGATTCCTATGATTCCTATGAATCCCTGTGATAACATGAACCATACACATCAGCCCAGACCCTGGCTGCTGTAGGTCCATGGACCTAGAAATGACCCTGTGCTACAGCCCAGGCTCGGATGTCACCTTGACCCCAGATTAGTGGCCTTCGGACACCAGCATGAACTCATGAACTCAGGTGCTTGACCAGTTATTAAAGCCATGAACATCAACACAGACCCTGGCTGCTCAGGGCCATGGACCAGGACATGCCCCCCCACAGCAGCACAGGCCCGAATGTCATCATGTCTCCCAGTGGCAGTGCTGGTGACTCAGATCAACATGGCCTCAGTGGCACAGCCCTTGAACACTAAAATGCCCACAGGTGGCAGCCCACACCCCAGGCATCCCAGTGCATGACCTTTGGTGGCAACATGGGCCATGGATATTAACACAGATCCCAGCTGTCACAGACCCCGGCTGTCATGGTTCCCAACATGACAGTAGGCAGCAGCCCAGGCCCAGATGTCACCATGGTCCTGGGTGGCAAGCAGGACACTAACATCCTCCCATTCCTCACCGCTCTCACTTCTTCAGAACCATTCTGCCTCTTTTTCTGTCCCATCTCACCGCCAGGTACTTACTCATCATATTGGCACCCACCCAACTGGTACCACAAGGCGCCTGGGAATGCTTCAGGCAGGCCAGACCATGCCATAAGAACCCAGGCTGCCCCGTGTCGCCTGCCTGAGCCGAGGATGTTGTTTTTCTATTAGAGGAAATTCCTTTCAGCCCTAGGAGCAGCCATATTGAATTCCTTTCAGAAATGAAAATGAGGAAAGAAAAATAAGGCTTGAAGACTGCATCTTTTAACTCTGCCAATTTATGGAGGAAAAGTGAGGGCTGACATAGAACTGGGTTCACAGTCTCACAAGCAAGTTGGTCCTGAGCCAGCAGACCTCACGTCTCCTGATGTTCAAGGCAGACTTCAAAACAGTTGATTGCGTGAGTCTATCGAGAAATACTGGGAGGGCTGTTGAGCAACATTAAATGCTCTAAGTCCTCCGAATGAGTGGACTAGACCCACTGAAGTCTGCTGCTCTTGCATTGCATAGTTCTTCATCTTGCTGCCTTCAGATTAAGAAACTTCCCAAGGAGATGACTCCCCAGATAGAGTACTTAACCATACAAGCATGAGGACCTGAGTTCAAATTCCCCAGAGCCCACATAAAGACAAGGTGGGCAATGGAAGGGAACCTGAAATTCCAGTCCTCCAAATGTGAAGGTAGAATCTCCAGAAGCTGGCTGGCTAGATGAGCCCAATCAGCAAGTTCCGGCCCGGTTCATCTGAGAGTACCTCCACAGAGGAAGAGACCAGATCTCAGCTTCAGACCTTCACTTGCACACACACACACACACACACACACACACACACACACACACACACACACACACCCCGTGTGTGGGGGGGTAATGCCTATTTTTCTTTCCTTCTACTCTAAGCTTGGTGCACTTGAACTCCTAAGTGGCCCTCTCAGTCAAAAGGGAAAATAAGAAACGGAATGGTTTTCTTTGTAACTGGATGCTAGGACAGCTGAGGTGATCGATCGCAAGCGCCCACTGGAATCTATGACAACCTGAAACACTTGCTTCCCAAATGCTCGGCTGAGTATTTCTCAACTGTTGATTCTTCATACATTTCATAACTTGAGTCAGAAGTGTGGAAAGTGAAGGGGGCCCTTTCTTTTCAAGTTTTCCCAATAAACCAGCACTGGACCTGACCATTAAACCTTTGGAGAGAGGCATCTACCTTTGAGTTGAAAAGTAATCATGGTTGTTTCTCATTCTTCCTGGAGCTTTGTTTCTGGAAAATCTTGTGTAAAAGACTTCAAGGTGCCATTAGACTGAAGAAACGGCAGACAGATCCAGGATGTGCACAGTCAAGCTTATGGGGACTTGCTGACAGAGGGAGCAGAGAGGGTGGTGGCAAGATTGGTGGAAGTTAGAGGGAGGGTCAGGGTCAGGACAAAGTGACTTTCATCCAAGGTGCAACATAATGTGGTTTATCTTCAACTAACATCAAAACTGCTAAGCAGGTTCTTGGTGCCAGGGCCAGCACAAAGCGCTACATACCATGCTGGTAGCTTTGCTTATCTTAGTCTACTGAAAAACTGTGTAAGAAGATGGGCCAGAAACACTCAGGGACAATAACCTAAAATTTCTCACTCTCAGGCTGCTACATCCCTAAACTTAAAAACAGTAAGAAAGAAAATCCTACCAGGTGTGGTGGTGCACGCCTTTAATCCCAGCACTCAGGAGACAAAGGCAGGAGGATCTCTGTGAGTTTGAGGCCAACCTGGTCTAAAATTGAGTTCTAGAACAGCCAGGACTGTTACACAGAGAAACTCTGTCTCAAAAAAACCAAGAGAAAGAAAGGAAGGAAAGAAGGAAGGAAGGAAGGAAGGAAGGAAGGAAGGAAGGAAGGAAGGAAGTTCTAATGTTATTTCTTTGCTTGGTTTATTTTTTAATCAGCTGTTAAGTATTTGCAGTGTGCATATAGGACTTGCAAAAGCAGTAGTGCTCTTAATCATTAAGCCATTCTCCCATTTTTTTGTTTTGTTTTTGAGATAAGATCTCACAATGCTTCCCTGAGTGGCCTCGAACTTGCAGAGTATATCAGAATGGTCTTGAACTCACAGAGATCCATCTGCCTCTGCCTCTCAAGTATTAGAAGTTCAGGTAGGTGCTACCACACCCAGATCTGGGTGGCATTTTATAATGGGGTTACCTGGCTCTTCCAGGAGAAGAAAATTTGAGAATTTCTTTTCCCCCTTGAAGAACTTTTTTTTTTTTTTTCACATAAAGTTTGTGCCTAGGAGGCCTTAAGAAGAAGGATACCACACTCAACAGAGTGTTTCTGGAGGTAGAGTTGTCAGCATTCTTAGTGAAAAAATAAAATCCTCTGGCACATTGACTAGACCCAAAGGCTGGGTTTCCAACAGATCAAGATGGAAATGAATTGTGGTGTGGGCCAGGCTTTCCTCCAAAGGCTGAACCACAGTGTGGTCTCTAGAATCATGAAAGGTGTTTTAAAATCAGAATTGCATGGTAAAGGTAACATACTGATTCCTGCCAATCATCTTAACTTTAATTACAGACTTACCGGCTGCACAAATCAGGCATTCTTGTTGACGTTCTATTTTAAAGTATAACTCGGGATGTTGAACACATGCTCTTAGGAAATACTTGTCTCCTGGCACTCACATGGGTCAGGCAAAATCCGTGGTCCAGACCATGGAAAATACAAATATGCATCTTCTTGTGCTATTTGGCATGGCCCCATGTCTCCTGACAGCACTGAAGGGCCTTGGCAGCGTTTCTCTGAAGGGAGGCCAGCAATGTACATCACAACCCCAGGCTGCTTATGCAGGGGTACGTCCCAGACCCTGCATATACCTGCCCAGTCAAGCTCCAGAATGGGTACTGCTCTCTCCTTCCGGTGGCCTTCCTCCCCTTGGGTTTCACTTTTCAGCAGGAAACAGAACGAGTCTAAGATTGTCTTTGCACTTGGGCCCATTTCCTTTGCTGATGGGATTCAAGAATGGCGTTTTGTGCTGTGACTGTGGGCCCAGTGAATAGATCCCTTGTGTTCTAGAAGAAACACGGTGCCTGGTTGCTCATCATCACCATTGGCCCCAGCAGTTCTGAGGGGAAACCAGCTTGGATTTCTGCCTGGGGGATTAATACCTCAGAGGCACTTAAAACCAACTGAAAGTCAAGATGAGGCAGGGTAAGGATGCACTGGGCTGCTTGTGTGGTAGGTTGGTTAGTCTTTTGCCATTTGGGGCACAGCAGCTGAGGCTGATGAAGTGCAAGCAGTCACAAGCAGAACCCACTGAGATGCTTTCCTGGAGAGTGGAGGCCCCTGAGCCACTGCCTGCCCTCTCGAGGTCAACTCCACACGGCACGTGGAATCATGGAGAAGGAAGTTCACCTCTTCCCCTCTTATATGTAGTGCCTGGGAACCTGGAAATTAAATTAGTAAAAGGAGAAAGCATGCAATCTACTGACATTTTAATGTAATAGTAATGTGCCTGGAAGCTTCAAACACACAAAGTCAAAAGCCAGACAGAAATCTCAGCACTCAGGAGACTGAGACAGGAGAATCCAGAGTTCAGGGCCTGTGTGGACTACATAGCAAGTTACCATCAGGTCTAAGCTGAGTAGTGACACTTGTCTCAAAAAAAAAAAAAATGGATGAATAAAAATCAGTGAATCAAGACCGACTCTCTCTCTCTCTCTTCTCTCTCTCTCTCTCTCTCTCTCTCTCTCTCTCTCTCTCTCTCTCACACACACACACACACACACACACAGAGAGAGAGAGAGAGAGAGAGAGAGAGAGAGAGAGAGAGAGAGAAATAGCCAAGGGCAATTAGGTTGAGGGTGGAGGGACTTATTTATCTTTTTGACAGAAGGCATTGTTATGGAGTGACTAGACATAGGGACATGGATTGGGACCATTGGAAAGTGCCTGGCACAGATATTGGAGAAAAGCATGGAGGACAAGAACTCTGTTATTTGTTTATACAGCCAGCCACATCTCAGGATGAATTACTTCCCTGCACCAGTGGGAAGAGTCCTGCCTGGCTGGACAGGTGACATCCTCCTGTTATCCAGAAGAAAAGAAGAGAGACATAGAAGTTCCCTGTACTACAGCTGCTCCTCAATTTACGGCTTAGAACAATCCTCCTTGTAACTTATTGGGGTGAGGGTATATCCTGATGTCTTGGTAACTTATTGGGGTGAGACTGTATCCTGATGACTTGGTTAACTTATTGGGGTGAGGCTGTATCCTGATGCCTGGGTAACTTATTGAGGTGAGGCTGTATCCTGATGCCTGGGTAACTTATTGAGGTGAGTCTGTATCTGGGTTGTCTTCTGGGTCATTAGCAAACCAGTCAGAAAGAGACTGGACTGACCCAAAAGGATGTTTGGGGGGTCATTTTTATTGGTGCTAACAACTCTTGAAGAGGCTGCTCTCTTCACTGCTACACTACTGGGAACTAACTAATGGGGAAGCTTGAGAACCTACAGGAAACTAGATGGCAGAGCCTATGGACCCACCAGATGGAAGAGCTAGTTCTGCAAGAACACAATATTAGTGAAACTCAGACCTCACAGTTCAAACGGCTGAAAACTATATCATTTTTAAAGCATCTTGGTATGTAGCAAAGCCTTGTCTTCCAATGAGTCCAATACTATGAATAATAAGTAATAAACAAGTCTTGGTCATTCACAAGCTTCCTCGTTGGTCTCCAGCAATTCAGAGTGAAGATGGCAGCCCCTCCAAGGATTACTATTAGCAACAACAAAAATGCCCTAAACCTCCGGACAGTGGTGGTACACACCTTTGATCCCAACACTCAGGAGGCAGAGGCAGGTGGATCTCCATGAGTTTGAGGCCAGCCTGGTCTACAGAGTGGTTTCCAGGACAGGCTCCAAAACTACATAGAGAAACCCTGTCTTGAAAAACAAAAAACAAAACAAAACAAAAGCCCCAAAACATTCTTTCCAGAGCCAAGCTTGCTTCTTTGCAGCCAGCTGTGCAATTGTTTCAGGAGAGAATGAGGGGACGCCTCTCCCAAATGCAAGGAAATCTCTACCATTCACTAGAGGGCAGTATGGTGACTAGCTTCTAACCCCTTCTCAGGAGCACAGAGGAAGGGAATTTGCTATCAGTATTTTTGAGATGAGAGCCACTCTGAGAAAAACAAACATCAAACACCGTCTTTACTACAACAGGTGTCTCGATGTGATGTGAAACTTGAAGGTTCAGGGTTGGTGTTTTTTATTCTCGACGATATATTTTTAAAAAGCAAGCTGCCAGCCTCGGGAGGTGGGCCAGCTGTATTCGGTTGTTGCTCTGTTGCTATGCAATGTAGTAGAAGCTACAAACAAAATCAAGATCACATTTCCTCTGCCTCAGCCGTTGGAAAAGCTTCCCACACGTAGGGAGGCTGTCTCCCGTGGTGCCTGCAGCTCCAGGGTTTGCAGGGCAGTTAAATTGGGAAAGAGGACGACCGTGGTGGTCAGCTTTCTTGAACTCTGTACAGGGCTGCTTACCTCTTCAATAGTAAGGGCAACTCGGTGAGTTAGATGTTATTAGTGACATCTTCATTAGACAGAGAAGGAAACAGCCCCTAGAGGACTCTTTACCCACCGGACACAAGAGATCTTTGGTGACAGGGTTGAGATTTAAACTGCTCTGTTGGGAGCTGAAGAAATGGCTCAGCAGTTAAGAGCACATACTGTTCTTGCAAAATACCCCAATTCAGTTCATCAGGCAGCTCACAGACTCCTGTTAACTTCTGTTCCAGGAGAGCCAGTGCCCCCTCTGGTCTCCATGGGCACTCACACTCGTGTGTACATTCCCACACACAAAACCAATTTTTTTATAATTTATTTTTTTAATTTTATGTACATTGGTGTTTTGCCTATATGTATGTCTGTGAAAGGGTGTCAGGTTCCCTGGAACTGGAGTTACAGTTGTAAGCTATCATGTGGTTGCTGGGAATTGAACCCAGGTCCTCTGGAAGAATAGCCAGTGCTTTTATCTGCTGAGCTCTCTCTCCAGCCCCCACAAAAGCAATTTTTAATAAAACATTTTTAAGAAGCCAGGTGTGGTGGCGCACATCTTTAATCCCAGCACCCAGGAAACAAAGGCAGGGCATCTCTGAGTTTGAGACCAGCTGGGCTACCTAATGAGCTCCAAGACAGCCAGGGGCTACACAGAGAAACCGGGTCCAGGGTGTGGGGAAGAACCTAGCTGGATGAACTGTAGATATTTCTAGGCAATTGTAATGAAGACTATATAGCCCAGTTGCTTTTGTTACAAGTGAGAGTGATTTTAACATTGTAAAAGAAGAGCTGGGATGAGTAAGAGAAATTTTTAGTGAGGGAGAAAATGGACAGACACTAAGGGATGATTCGACAAGATCATGTCAAAAAACAAGAACATTCCAGGTGGAGCTTAAGCCAACTAGCAAGTGAAACAATATAATAGCAGCCAACACCCAGGGAGAATGGGTCTTCTCCCTCACCAAGGAATCCTCAGAGCCTGGAGCTTCAGGGACTGGTGGGCTTCCAAAAAACAAAAACAAAACAAAACAAAAATGTCTGCAAAAGGCTGCCTCTGGCTTTAGGGCCTGAGTCTAGGACATACAGAATTTTGCCCAAGTCCCCAGAGTTCTTAAGGTCATCCCAGGATTTTAAGAATCTTTGTAATTACTGTCACTAGAATAGTCAGATGCCAAGTGCTATGCAAAGCATTTCACTTGGATTAGCTTATGACAACTCTATGTAATGGGTGCAGTGTCCACCCCCTGGGAATGTCATGGGTTGGCCCATCTCCTGGGAGTTTCACCATGGGCATGAGCAAACTTGAGAGGGAAGATGAATCTTGCCCACCCTTCTTTGAGTAAGACAATCAATTCTGGTTTTAAAATGCAACCCCGTCTGAGTTAGCATGGTGTGCTGCTTACCTTCTAGAATCCTTATAGAGCTCTGGCAAATGGCAAATAAAGGCAAGAAGGATACATGAGCCCATGAGAGAATAAAATGAGGAAAGGGATGAATGTGGCCAAGAGCCTGTACCTCCAGCTCCAGAGCCTCTGCAGACACTGCACGTGTGTGTGTGTGTGTGTGTGTGTGTGTGTGTGTGTGTGTGTGTGGTGTTTACAAATGTGTATGTGCATGTTTACAAGTGTGTATGTCTGTTTACAAATGTGTGTGTGTATGTTTACAAATGTATGTGCATATTTACAAATGTGTGTGTATTCATACATACATTAGTCCTCCTCAGGGAAGATCATGCCAATTGCTTACCCATTACCAAATGGTTATCCCTGAAACTATACACACAAGTAGCATTATGCAAACTGAGATAGTTTATTTATTTGGGAACACACACACACATTTGTGAAAACAAAGAAAAAGAGGCCATGAATTTTAAATGGGAGGGGTTTAAGGGAGGAAAGGGAAGGGGGAAATGATGTAATTATAATCTTGAAAAAATTAAAAAGCCAACTTTCTACCCAGAGTTTGGTTCCTAATGCTCCCCCAAAGGCCTGTCTGTAAAGACTTGGTCTCCAGTCTGTGGCACTGTGGAGAGGCAGTGGAACCTTTAGGAGGTGGGACTTGACGGAAGAGGTCACTGAGGACATGCCCTTGAAGATGGTTTCAGAGCCCTGGATCCTTCCTCTCTCTGCTTCACACCTCCATGCAGCTCCACATGCACCACTGTCAGAATGCATGTGTCACACCTCCATGCACTGCCATCCACATGCACCACTGTCATAATGCACTGTGTCACACCTCCATGCAGCTCCACATGCACCACTGTCAGAATGCACTGTGTCACACCTCCATGCAGCTCCACATGCACCACTGTCAGAATGCACTGTGTCACACCTCCATGCAGCTCCACCATGCACTGTCATAATGCACTGTGTCACACCTCCATGCAGCTCCACATGCACCACTGTCATAATGCATTGTGTCACACCTCCATGCTGCCCCCCTATGCACTGTCATAATGTATTGTATTGCTCCAGGCCCAAAGTAACAGGACCCAATGACCAAGAAGTGAAACCTTTGATATTATGAGCCAAAATAAACCTTTTCTTATTACAAGTTGATTATCTTGGGTATTTTGTCACAATGACAGAAAGATGACCAACACAATCTACATCTTGTGGTGGAGACATTAATATTCAGATTGAATATGCCTCATCCAAAATGGTTAGACTGAAAATGTTTTAGGGGGGCCTTCATATTTTGGAATATTTGCATTGACTTGTTGACTAAAAATCCCTAATCTAAATTATTAAAACATAAAATGCCCCAATCATTCTGAGTGTCATGGGGGCTCTAATGCCGGATTTCAAACTTTCAGGTTAGGCATGTTCGACTTTTTACAGCTGAGAACAGATAACAATAAAGAACTAGCCAGGCGGTGGTGGCACACACCTTGAATCTCAGCACTCAGGAGGCAGAGGTTGATGGATTGAGTTTGAGGCCAGCCTGGTCTACAGAGTGAGTTCCAGGAGAGCTAAGGGCTACCCAGAGAAACTCGGTCTCAGAAAAAAATAAAAATAAAATTAAAATAATCACCAAGAAAGTCCAATTCCAACTAAAAATATTTTAATAGAAGAGAAAAAATGAAGGAAGGAATTATAATAAAGACAGTATTTAAACTGCATTGTTGTGAAGCAATTCCAACAGAGAACACACACAGGCACCCTTAAAGCTGAATAAAAAGTTTGTATTGCTGCATTCCTACATGGGGAATTTGCCCAAATCATGCCACCCTGTGCCTCACCAGGTGTTGAGGTCTGTGTGCTGAGTTCTAAGATCTGAACAGTGCCTCCAACATGGCTTCAGTTGTGCTACATACTGGAGACGTATTAAATTATTTCCCCCAAACTAAAAATACCCAGAAACCTCCAGATTGAAAGGCCCTACTATGTGGCTGACACACTTAAATGGAGACCCAAATAAAGACCAAGAGGTATGAGTACAAACTTCAGAGTACCCAAAATGAAGAAACGCTTTTAAAACACCAGAGAGGAATATACCAACAACCAGGAATCGGCTGGTGCTGGCCTTCTCAGTGGCCACACGGAAGTTAGAAAATTATCCTTTCAAAACTCAAGTTCGCAAACTCAAGTGCGAAAATTGTTTCCAGCCTAGAATACTTTTAACCAAATGATCAGTGTACTGTAAAGTGTGCACCCGTGGCAGGGTGATAAGCATAGGTGTTTCGTAACAGAATATGAAGGTGGAATAAAGCATTTCATGAAGCTGGAGAGACGGCCCAGTAGCTAATGGAAATTGCTGCTCTGCAGAAGACCCGGGTTCAATTTCCCAGCACCATTAGGCTGCTCACAACTGCTGGTAACTCCATTTCCAGACGATCTGATGCCCTCTTCTGGCTGACACAGGTACTGCATGCATGCGCTGCACATACAAATAAGCATACACACATACAAATTAATAAATAAAAATAATTTCATCAAAAAAGCTGCTGCAGGATGTGCACCAACAACATGAGAAAGTAAAGTAAGAGTGACTGCATGATTAAGGGTTGCTGGGCTATCACACCAAAGAGCAGTGAACTCTTTGGATGACAGCAGATAGAGAGCAGCCAGTCCAGAGGGGCAAGAAAATAGCAAATACCAGAAGAGAAGTGGCCAAGAGATTTAAGAAAATGACCTGTTTGAAGTGTAGGAGGCAGTACCCAGAAATGTTTAAATAATCTGGGGGTAGAATGAACAACTGACAATATTCTAGGTAATTTTTTAAGCAATAATAAAAAATAATTTGGGAAATACAGGCTAAAATTAACTCATACATAGGACCTAACAATGAAACAGGCTTAATGCATTCAAGGACTGTCAGGGAGGAGGGGCTGGGAATGACTGGGAAGGAGAGATGAGGGGTAAAGTCAGAGATCTGAGAGGCTAGATGTGTGCAGACCACAGTGAGACATTGTGGGGGACCAAAATAGTTCCCCTATGTAATATTTTGAGATCCAGCCTCCGGTTTCACCAAACAGGAGCACCTGAAAGCTCCGGCCCACTATTGTATTGCTAATGCCAGCAAGTCTACTATTGTTTGCCATGGCCTCAGTATAGGATGCCTCCTAGTTTGCATCTCTACAGGCCTAAGCCTCTGAAGAGGCCTGTACTTGGGCGGAGGTGCTAGGTGTGTAAGTAACAAGGACAGAGGGTTAGAAGCAATTGAGCAGAGAGGAAAAGAGAGGGACAGAAGTGATCTCCTTGTGGCCATGGAAGCACGGTTAAGAAACAGCTGAAAAGATGGTAAATAAAGAAAAGACTCTAGTTTTACAACATGGAACTGAGGGCTCTCTAAAGATGACAAGATGCCTATGTTTGGTCTTTATCGCTGCTGGGTTGCTAGGAGGTTCCAGGACCACGCTCCCCAACTCAGGCAGAACCTCATGGCTGTCGTGGCTTAGAGCTGAGACTTGCCGGGTGGAGTCAAGGCATTCTCTCTGAGATGAGAGCCACTGCAGTTGTGTGCACAGGGGTGATGTGACATGTTTAGAAAATACTCCAAGAGAGACGGGTGCAGCAGAATGTTGCAGATAGATGAAAGACGATAATGCTGTCTCAGTTGGATGATGGCAGCTTGGAAAAAGTTGCTAGCGTTGGAGAGAGGGAGATCCATAGATTGCCAATTGACTTTTAAAGGCAGAATCAAAATATTTTTTAACATATGGAGTGAGGGAAGAGTATGGACAATAGAGAGAAATGAGGGAGAGTATGAAAGAGAAAAATCAAAAATGACGTGAGCGAAAAGGATGGCGCCAGTCAAGGGAGATGGCGCGGCCACGGTTAGAGCTGTTGTTCCTGTTACCTGTGGATGAAACGATCCAAACTGAGAGACATAAAATGGAATCCGTGGTGACTGTTAGCTCTTATGGTCATGGCAGGTGCTAGGCAGTTGTCAGGGGAAGTAGGGCTGGGTCTTCTCAGAGCCTTTCTCATTCCCATATCTGATGTCACCACCAGAGAGTCTGGGAGCCAAAGGCAGGCCAGTGGGGCTCCTGGAGCATCTTTGTATCTTTATGTGATCTCCACCCATGACAACTCCAGTCTGATGGCTTCCAGGGAGCCAGACTTCTTCCCAGTGGCTCAGAACTCCAAACCAGCCTCTTAAAACCTGGTGTCCATCAGAACAATGCTACTTCAGCAAGATTCTGTCCCTCAGGATCCAGTGACCATGTTGAAAGGAGGGGACCAGATTCCCCCTCCAGATGGAGAATAGACACAGAACATGACGTGTTTTTAAACCAGCAGTAGCAGGTTTGGGGGAGAAGATAAGAGTTCCGTTGTAGGACATTTTGAAAACTCATAATAAAGCAAACACTATCAAATGAACCAGTGTCCTGATAGGACCACGGTTCGGGGAGCTGAGCGGAAGGAAGTGATGGGGTCACAGTGTAGGAGAGCCAAGCTCTCATCCCCCACAGCAGGAAACCAATGGGCGTCTACAAAGGAAAAACGGAGAAACACAAATAAAATAACATCAGCTGGACACAGGAATAACTACAAAGGCAAACACATAGAAAAGGTGAGACCAGCTTTTTCTAGGGCCCAGGTGAGAGAAGGAGAATAAAACGTTATTGTTTAATGTCTTCTGGCACTATTTTACTTCTATGTGCGTTATGAGTTTGATTTAAAAAAAACCTTAGTTTACGTGTTTGTTTTTTTCCTGCATGTACATCTGTGCACTGTGTGCATACCTAGTACCAGAGGGGGTCAGAAATGTCAGATCTCCAGGAACTGGAGTTACAGATGGTTGTGAGACATTGTATGAGTGCTGGGAATTGAATCCCAGACCTCTAGAAAAGCAGACAGTGCTCTTAACCACTGAGCCATCTCTCCAACCCCCAGATAATTAGTTTTTAAAAGGGTGTAAATTTTATATCTATGCCTTGATGCTGTAGATGGGGGAGGGTTTCAGGAATGGTTCATAGTGGTGGAACACTTGCCTAGCATGTGTGAGGCCTTGGACTTGATTCCCAGCACTAAAGACAAAAATAGAAGTAAATGATGAAAAACTGCCCCACCCACATGACAGGTATAATTTTGAGAAACAGCCCAGCATGACCTCCTTTCCAACTCTGTACTTTCCCTTTTGTATCTCTGGCCTAAAAAAGTGCTCAGACCACAGAGAGGCCACCCTGCACACACCAGGGACCTGATTACTTCGTGGTCTCCCAAGGAAAACCTCTGCCCTCCCAGGTCCCTGAAGCATCTCAGTGATGTCCTCCAGACAGTCCTGGAGGCTGGCGAGGCGGAGGCTCTTGGCAGGCAGGAGGGAACCATGGCTCCATGAGTTTACACGCCCATTAGGAGCTGAGGTAGAGATCAGAAGCCTGGCCTCCTGGTTTAGGGTTTTATAGTTCTTCTACAACCAAAATGGTGGCTGCCATCACCAGTGAGACAGACTGGAAGGATGGGGGAGGGAGATGTTTTGGAAGGGAAATCTAGCCTTCTAATTTCAGGGCTCTGTTTTTCCTGAATAAAAACACACCTGTCCTGAAATCCAGGGCACCAAAAAGACACTTGATCCAGCAACGATGATGGTCCCTGGCTGAAAATACTCCATTTCCCTTAGTCACCCTCTCCAAGCTGTGTAAGCCGGATAAAGTGACAGACAGAACCCAACAGATGGCCGGTGGAATGAAGCGCCTTGGCTAAGGGGGACTTTGGGGAGGGGCAGGGTGCAGGGGGGTGGGATCTGAGCCTCCCTCTTGCTCTCTGGGTGAGCCAGCTCTCCGGGTGAGCTAGCTCTCCGGGTGAGCAGCTCTGGAGCCTAGAGAACCAGATGCTGGTACTAGGGGTAGCCTGGGAGGGCAAAGGGAAACCTTGTAGCTGAGTATCCCAGTGCCATTAACCCTTTGCAGACCAGGAATCACACCACTGAGCCAACTAACTCTCAATTTGTGGTTAGTTGTGCCCCAAATCGTGTTCTGGTTCTGACAAAGCCCTTTTAAAGTGACTTCAGTGGGCTGGCAGATGATGTCTCACTGTTGCCATAGCGTGGGACAGTCTTATAGTGGATGAGACAATCATACAGGCCCCAGGATCCACAAACCAGCCACTCTGAACAAGCTGTGTTCCAAGACCCGGGTGGGCAGACATGAGCGAAGTCCACACCTTCGCCACACAGTGTGGTCTCTGTAGAATGAGGCACCTTCCCAACAGTCCCAGGTTGTATGCTCTGAGTCTGTCATGTGACTCAGCGTGGGACCCTCTTGTTTACTGGGCTAGGCAATGTTCTATCCACGAGAAAATACTGGGGCTGGAGAGACAGCTTGGAGGTTAAGAGCATTGGCGGCTCTTCCAAAATGCCTTTGGTTCAATTCCCAGCACCCGCACAACAGCTCACGATCATTAGTAACTCCGGTCTCTGTGGATCTGATGCCATTTTCTCGATCCTCAGACACTACGGGTGGGAGGTGCACAATGCATTCAGATGCATACATTCGGGCAAACATTCACATAAATAAAATTAAAATCAAAAAAAAAGAAGAAAGTGCTTCCCTTGTGAACATTCTGTGGTTCCCTAAGATGTGGGAGGCTGTCCTGCCCCCACTCCTGGGGGTGGGGGGCCGGGGGAGGTCTGTTTGCTGGCAGACCGTGGCAGTTTTCTGTAAGGTCTCTCACCACCCTTTTTTCTAAACTGAACTTGATTCCCATTCCCCCACTCCAACCTCATACGAATGATTGACGGGAGCAGGACTGGTGGTTTCTCTGGTGACTCTAATTGTACCTCCTGTCCACAGCCATGATGCTGCACTTTGGAGCTGAAATCTGAACCGTTTAGCTAGTGGGGTTCTGCCCAAGCATTCAGCAGCTAAGTTACAGCCTCTCCCACCCTCAGTTCCACTCGTGTGTACCTGCTGCGGGGACCGCCACTCGGATCCCCGGGAGCCTCCTCTCATCTCTCAAAACTCTCTGGCGGTTGGGAAGGAAGCAATATTGAACAAGACAGTCACACTAGAAAGAAACTAGATGGCACCTGACCAATTCTGAAAATGAGCATTTAACTTTCAGAAGGTCCAGCTGGGTCCTAGGCCAGTCAGAACACCCCATTCATTCTCTGCCTCCTGCTGTTGCCTGGCACCCAGCAATCTGCCGAGGGGAACGTGCTGGTCATCTGTTACACAAGGTTTAGAGAACTAAGCAAGAAAAGGTGCTTGCCAACAACCAAATGACCTAAATTAGATCCCCAAGACCCACATGGTAGAAGGAAAGAACCGATTCCCACAAGCTGCCCGTGGCATGAGCACCCCCTCCCAGATAAATGTTAATAATAGTAATAAAATCACTCGTTCAAACCCCCAACGCAGACCGGGGCGGGCGGGGGGGGGGGGGGGGGAGGTCCAGGTCAAGCAAATGACAGGAGACCAGGAGGAGATAATAGTTCTGACCCATCTGAGGGGTGGTAAGAGCCAAATCAGTGACAGCCAGTTTCCTAGTTTGCTTTCTGTTGCTGCGATAAACAGTAGCCAAAGGCAAGCTGAGGGAGGAAAGGGTTTCTTTAGCTTACAGGTTACATACAGTCTATCATCTAGGAAAGGCAAGGCCATAGCTCAAGGTGGGAATGTGGAGGCAGTAAATGAAGCAGAGACCCGGAGGGGAACACTGCTTACTAGCTTGCTGCCATGCTCACACCCTCTTATACAGCCCAGGCCTACCTGCCTAGGGATGGTACCACCCACCGTAGGCTGGGCCCTCCCACATCAACCAGCAATCAGAAAAATGCCCCCATAGACATGCCCAATGGCCAGTCTGATGGAAGTAATTCTTCACTTGAGATACCCTCTTCCCTGGTTTGTGTCAATAGATAACTGAAGCTAACAAAGACAGGCAGCATGGAGGGAGGGAGCTGAGCTCAAGAAGTACAGAACTCTCCAAATAAAAAAGAGCCTTGAAAATCAAAACAATGGACAAAAGCAAATGGTCCATTAAAAAAACAACCCCCCCACAAATATCCCATATCCATGAAAACACACATAGGAGAAATACAAATGACTATGCTGAGGCACCCATTAGCAGCAGGCCTGGAAACACCCACCACAGAGAGAAGTAGACTCTCCTATATTACTGGTGAGGGTCCAAAATGGTCCAACTCCTGTGCAGAGAATTTGACAATATCTAACAAAGCACTCAATTTTGGAAGTTAAACCTGACGCCTCCTCCCACAAATGCACAGCAACAAATGCAGAAAGCTACTCATCTCAGCACTGTTTGTCTGGTCAAACACTGGAAACAGGGGTTGGAGAGATGGCTCAGTGGTTAAGAGCACTGTTTGCTCTTCCAAGGGGACCTGGGTTCACTTCCCAGCACCCACATGGTGGTTCACAACTGTCTGTAACTCTAGTTCCAGGAAGTCTGATACCTTTTTCTGGTTTCTGTAAACACACATGTGGTGCACACATATAACACCCATACATACTTTTTAAAATTCAAAAGAAAAGGGCTGGAGAGATGGCTCAGAGGTTAAGAGCACCAACTTGCTCTTCCAGGGGTCCTGAGTTCAATTCCCAGCAACCACATGGTGGCTCACAACCATCCGTTATGAGATCTGGTGCCCTCTTCTGGTGTGCAGATATACATGGAAGCAGAATGTTGTATGCATAATAAATAAAATCTTAAAAAAATATAATAAACCTTTACAAAAAAATTCAAAAGAAAAAAACCATTGGAAACAATTAACCTAGAGACTTTCCACAGGTGACCGGGTGGATAAACTGCACAGTGGCACACACCACAATGCTGTAGGGGCATTGCCTAAAGATAACATGCCATTGTGATGATCTCACTGGTGAATAAGTAAGTATTAAGGGTCAGTTGCTATGGTTTGGGTCCGCATGCCCCTGAAGGCCTACATGTTAAAGACTTGGTCTCTGCCCCATGACACTAGTGGGAGGTGACAGAACCTTTAAAAGATAGGGCCTAATAGATCCTTCAGTCACTGGGTTTTATCTCTGGAAGAGGACCATGCAGCTGTGGCTCTTGCAGTCTCTGAGATGAGGGGCTCTTTTCTCCTTCAAGTCGTCCCTGCCATGATATGCTGTCTCCCCATAGACCCAAAAGCAGTGAGGCCAACTGGCCAGTGGCATTAACCATGGCCTAAATAAAACCTCCTCCAAAACTGTGAGCCAAAATAATCCCTTTCACTTCATAAATGTATTTACTCGGGCAACAGAAAGTTGACGAATACAACTGTCAGAATTAGTTGTCAGGGTGGAAGAAATGGCTCAGTGTTTAAGAATAAGTACTGCTCTTCCAGAGGACCAAGGCTTAGTTCCTAGCACCTACATCACAAAGCTTACAACTGCCTGTAACTCGGGCTCTGTGGAATCCAATGACCTGGTTGTCTAGGGCAACTATTCCAATGGGCATCTACTTGCATGCAAATACATACATATACATACAATTAAAAATAAAACAGAAAGAATTCAGTCATATCTTAGTTACACAGTGCCATTGAATTTGTTCTCTTCAGATCCTCAAAATCCACAGATCCACAAATTCCTTATATAAAATGGGGTAATATTTGCCTGTGACCTACACACAGCCCCATATACTTTAAATTGTCTATAGATTCCTTATACTACCTAATACCACGTAAATGTTATGCAAATAGTTGCACAATATTGTTCAGTGAACAACAAGGAAAAATGCTTAAATATGTTTGATACAGATAGAATTTTAAAAATATTTTCCGCCCATGTTTGTTTAAATACATGGATGCAGGATTCTCAGGTAACCACCTGTACCTATGCTGTTCTTTTATAAGGTTTTTTAAAAGTAGAAGGGAGGAAGAGAAAGGCACAGGATAAATCAGAGGAAAAGCAGAGGGTGGAAACAAACTGAGGAATGTGAACTCAGTGTACCTTCTGATAGCACTTTAACTTTGGGGGTAGTAAAGAACTCACACATACACAAAATAAATGATAGAGGTAATCCATCAGTAGACTAAATAGACACAAATGAATTTAACTGCATACCAAACTGCATACCAAGAAAAAGATGTCTTGACTCCACTATCCTGTGCACCTTTAGGGAAATAGTCTAAGGGAGTGGAGAGGAAAAAAAAAAACCCTCACATAGTAGGTGTGTTGTTAACGGTCTAACACTAAATCAGGTATGTTGGTGTAGGCCTATAATCCCAGAGACTTGGGAGACTCAGGCAGGAAGACCACAACTTCAAGTCTTGCCTGGGCTACCAAACAAGTTCAAAGCCAGTCTGGGTCATTTATCAAGACCGTATCTCAAAATGTTAAGACAATTTTAAGCCAGTGAGAAGGTTCAGAGGGTAAGAGTGCTTGCCACCAAGCCTGACCACCTGAGTTCGATCCCTAGAACCTCGTAGTAGAAGGAGAGAACCAACTCTTGCAAGTTGTCCCCTGACTTTCCATGTGTGCACTGTGGCCGGTGCATTTGCACACATACCCACCCACACACATAAATGCAAAAAATAGAAACATTTTTAAAAGGCTGACTACGTGGCTCAGTGGGAGAGTACTTACCCAGTAAGTGTAAGGCACTGAGTTCCAATACCACTAAATAAAAATTCCGATACCATTGTTGCGTGTTATAGCAGAAATTCATAAATGGAGGGAATCTAAATTATTGTAGAAAAAGAACAATAAACTGAATAAAATACAGATGAAGTATTGGGGTTGTTGCTGTTGGTCCATACACTTGAAACCTTTCTATATAAAATATCTTAGCTGTATTCTCCCATGAGCATGAATCGAAGTGGAAATGAGTACACCTAGGTCTTTGGGTCTTAATTCCCCAGCAAAGGACGCTAGGGCTACTTGATAAAATGGCTGGTTCCAGGGAGGGGCGAGGAAAGGGCCAGCCCAGAGCATCTTAGAAGGGCTCATAGAGTCAAGAGGACATGGCAAAAAGCACAAGATCTGTCTTTTCTCACTGGACCAACTTTAGACATGTTTTAGCATCAAGAAGAATTGACAATAGGATATTACAATACAAAATAAAAAATAAGTCCACAGGGCCAGCAAAATAGCTCTCTTGTAAAGAAAACCCCTTTCTATGCAAAGGCCTGATGATCTGACCAAGGTCAGAACCCATCTAAAGACAGGAGAGAACCAACTCTACATAGTTGACCTCTGACCTCCACATGCATGTCATGACACACACAAACACCCACACAATAATAAATAAAAATAATCCACTAGAAAAAATATAGAATTTTTAAATAATTCTAGCTAGCTAGCTAGCTAGCTTTTGTTTGTTTTGTTTTTGAAGACAGGGTTTCTCTGTGCAACAGCCTGGGTGTCCTGGAACTAGCTTTGTGGATCAGACTGGCTTTGAACTCACAGAGATCTGTCTGCCTCTGTTGGAACTAAAGACTTACACGACCACACCCAGCTTTTAAATCATAATTTTCAACCCCCAATATAACTCTAGACTCAGGCAAACAATAAAAACTGATGGTACTGGTTGAAAGGTTATTGGAGAAAAAGGCACAAGGTCTCAAGCCTCACAGGGTCAGGGTTCTAATCACAGGAGAAAGGGTACATTGAAGCAAGGCTGAGCACACTCAAGTGACCAGGCAACAGCAGGCAAATCCACCCTGTCTGTGCCTCATGTGCTACTACAGAAATACCCAGGGTCTGGGCAGTATTGGTGTCCAACATGGTCACCCAAATCCATGTATTCTGGAGGAAACAGACAAATACAGTGTGGGATGATCTACAGGGCACCAGGCTAGAGTTCTACAAGAGTCCAACTCTGGCCGGGCATTGGGGGTGCACACCTTTAGTTCCAGCACTCAGGAAGCAGAGGCAGGGGGATCTCTGTGAGTTCAAGGCCAGCCTGGTCTACAGAGTGAGTTCCAGGACAGGCTCCAAAGCTACGAAAAAAACCCTGTCTTGAAAAACAAAAACAACAACAAAGAGTCCAACTCTGAGTTCAAAACCAGCCAGAATTACATGGTAAGAAAGGATCTAATCCAGATTAAAAGAAAATAAAGAGTTATCACAACCAGTGCATTGTGTACACTCCGCTTGGATCCTAGACATTCTAACAGCCATAGTTACATGTAGGAATAACTGGAGCAGTTGGCACATTAAAAGACAGTGTTGGGGCTGAAGAGATAGCTCAGTGGTTAAGAGCACTGGTTTCTCCTACAGGGAACCCAGGTCCTATCCCCAGCATCCATGTGGTGGCTGATAGCATCTGTAACTCCAGTCCCAGGGGGGGCAATACCCTCTTCTGCCCTCCCTGGACAATACATGCATGAGGTAAACACACACACAAAACAAGCAAGCAAACAAACAAAAAAACACCCATATACATAACATACAGGTTTTTTTTAATTTAAAGATTTTTAATTTTTTTATATTTAAAAATTTAAAGGATGTTTGGGGCTATTCCATCAGAGGACCTGAGTTCAGATACCAGCACCCACATCAGGTGGCTTACAATCAAGGGATCCGACATCCTCTTCCAGCCTCCAGAGGCACTATAGACATATGCATAGTCCCACATACATATACACATAACTAGAAATTAAACTGTTTATAAAAAAACCTTGGTTTTAAAAAAAAGAACAGATGTTCAGTTTCTTAAATACAAGGATACACTGCTTGCATGAGGTGTGTGTGTGTGTGTGTGTGTGTGTGTGTGTGTGTGTGAGTGTGTGTGTGTTGTGTGTGTGTGTTGCTAGGGATTAAAGCCAGGGCCTTGTACTTGCAAGGCAAGCATTGTATCGTTGAGCTGTATCTCCATCCCAGACAACACTGAGTATCTTTGCCAACACACCCAGAGGTGAATTTCATGATGTCTGTATTTTACTTCCAAATAGCTCAGTAAAAGCTGACAAGACAGCTGTATATTGAGAAACAGAACACAAATCAGCAGAATGTGAACTATAAGACAGAGATGTTTGCGACATGATTCAACAGTTCTGTAAATCACAAATGTCACAATGAAGTCTTGAAAAATGCAGTTGGCTTGGATGCTTCAGGACTTCAGAAGCCCATGTCACAGTGCACAGAGGCAAACACAGTGCACAGTGCATAGAGGCAAACTGTCTTGGGAGCAGGACCAAGATGCCCAGGTGACAAGGAACCTGCAAGGTCCCATCATGGACACCCAGGCAGTAATGTTGCTGCCACTGGCTGAAATGATGACCCCTGGAGGAAGCCAGGATTTAGGTACGATGGTGGAGAGGAGGAGATAAAATATTCAATTTAGGCATTAACAAACTCCCCAAAGTTCACATGAAGAATGAGTTATAAACCCTTGACCTAAGAGAAGCACAAGCCTGGGGAGGGGGCAGCAAGACAGCTCAGTGGATAGAGATGCTTGCTGCAAGCCTGAGTTTGATTCCTGGGACCCACACTGGAAGAAGAGAACTCCCATGGTCGTCCTCTGACCACTCTCCCAAAACACACATAGATACGATTTTTAAAAAAGATGAATCAGAGAGAGAGAAATGTACAAAACTATGGGGTTTGTGAGAACTAGATTTTACCTCTACCTATGTGGTAGTACAAAGCTAGGTTGCCTTAGAGGAGGGAAGAGAGAATATGAACAGCCTTGGCAGCAGGACCAAGATACTCAGGTGACAAGGAATCTCCAAGATTCCAGCATGGACACCAAGGCAGTGATGTCTGACTTGTCTCTGGTGCTGTGGACCACAGCACTGGCCCCCCTAGTCCCCACTCTATCTGCTTGGACCTCCCCTCAGATGCCCTGGGGAACACAGATCGGAGCACCCTTAGATTCCATCTTCCCAGATGCTCTTCCCCAACTGGAGCTTTCCAGGGAGAAGGTGAGCCTTAGGATTTTTAGCATGCTCTTTCAAAGAAGGACAAGGGCCATTTGGTGTCCAAACAGCAAGAGATAAGCGATCAAAGGCTCCAAAGGCAAGTCCAAACCTAACATTAAAAGCAAGAAAGATCAGAAATGACCATATCGGACACATCCAGGCAGATATTGACCTCAAAGATATGAGAGTACAGCTGGGAAGGGGAAAGTGGGAATCAAGGTGCAGCCCAAATGAGTGTGATGTCACCAGGACAAAAACAGATTGTCACCAACTGGAGAAACCCAAACTACAGTGGGCTCTACACCATCAGTAGATGCACCATCCTGAACAGACCGACCAAGTCAACACTTTCACCTTTCTATCAAGCTGATTGCAGACACATCAACAGATCATCATGGCAGAAATAAAATGTTCTCTCACACTGGTCTCCTCCGGTTACAGAAGTTACAGAGTCTGACCACACCAATGGGAAAGCCGAGAACTTTTCATCATCGAACACATTTGCGAAACTCGTTGGCTTTAACAAACTGTTCCCCACACACCTGGCCTACGTGGTCTCCTCTGACCAGAGCATGCTATATCATATCCAGAAAGCGCTTATAGGCTCCCACTTGCAATGGAAAAACACTAGCAGCTGACAGAAAACTGAAACCCCATCTTGGCTTTGGAGAAATGGTCCCGCCAGGGAAACACATAAGACTATTTGATCAGATTTAATAAGCTTTAACAAAATCCAGGTGAGGGCTCTATCTGAAGAAAAAAAAAAAAAACAAACAGATGACTCTAGTGAACAGCTCCAGGAAATCATTCAGGAAAGGAAAAAGGATGCAAAGCCCTGTGTCACCACAGGAAAAGGCAACCAGGCATCAGTCTCCACAAATAGAGAATTGAAGATGCCTGTCTCAAGTGTCATGTTTTCTCTCGAGTGTGGTTACTGGATTTTACTTAGTCACATAAAACCATGTGTGTACATACTAAATGAAGGTAGAAGTGAAGCTGCCTAGGGAATCGATGGAAAGGGGTGGGGGTAAAAAGAGGAAGGGAGGAATATACTCAACACACGACATAAACAGTTTTAAAAGACAGAAATCTCAGAATGTCTTAAGGTTGAGAGGATTTTTTCCATTTCCCTCCATGCCTTGAAGCTTCATGCTTTGTCTTTGATGTAATCAACTTTAAAATCTCCCTCTCCAGGGAGAAGGCGGTGTTGACACACCCTTCAATCCCAGCACTTGGGAGGCAGAGACAGGAGGATCTCTGTGAGTCCTAGGCCCATCTGGTTTACAAAGCAAGTTCCAGCACAGCCAGAACTACTCAGAGAAACCCTGTCTTGAAAAACAACAAAAAATACCCACTGCTTCTCTGAGACACGGTCTTAATATGTAGCACAAGCTGGACTGAAACTCAGAATCCCCTTTCTCTATCTCCTGAGTGTTGGGATTACAAGTGTGCACCACCATACCAGACCCAAAACATTATTTTATAATCCTTTACACACAAACTGTAAAGAAGATCATCATGGAACCAAGCCTAAATATATCTAGTCTGTAATATTCTGAAGGTGGGGTATAGGGACACCATTCCTGAGAAGCAGTCCCAATAAGACCTGCTGTTATTTTATGTGCAAAGGTACAAGGCCATGTCTGCCACTCAGGAGCGCTTGGTTTGCCATGTGTGAGTACTCAGCAACATATAGGCATGCTGTTTATAGAGCCCTAGTGTGCCCTCATTGGCTTTAAGTTTGAAACTCTATGCCCCAGAATGTGTCTCTGCTAAGAATAGGGCTCTCCAAGCCTACAAATGCTGAGAGCCAGGAAGGGAATGGTTCCCACTGTGGGAAAACCCAAAGGATGGACCAAGGCTGCAGCCTGAGCAAATAGATGCACTGAAAATACTATTCAAGTCATCCACAAGTTCTGCCATAGAGCCCCAGGGGTCCTGAGGACATTCTGTCCTAAATACCCAACACCTGGAACACAGGGGTGACCCCACAAAAGCATACTGACACTTAGAGGGGGTTGCAGAAATGAGGGAACAGTATTAGGTCCTTCAAGGAAGGTTTTAAAGTTTGTGGCTAAAATCCAACTCAAGTATAAAATGATTCTTCACTCTTGGGGAAGAATAAGCTAAGGGCTGCAGTGTTATGGAATCTAATGGTTTTTCTATTCAAATTCCACTGCCACACATCTGTGAAATGAAACCAGCACTCCTTGATGGGCTTCCATGAAAGGGACCACCCCAGGTGTAAGAGGTGGGGCTCAGTGGTGAGAGCTTTCCTGCATTGTCAAGGACCTATGGTTCCCACCCTCCAGCCCCAGCCCCCAGCCCCTTACATTGTAAGAATAAAACAAAAGAAACACACAAAAAAACAACCATCACTCAGAATCATCATCAACCCTGGGCCACTTTTTATTTGCCAACATCTAAGGGACAGATCTGCAGGGGGTAAATTTTCTGTTCACAATCCTTCAACAACATAGAGATGGCTGAGGGACAAGCACATTGGTAGACAGAAAATGTCATTTTTCAGCCTCCCAGGTAAGTGGTTTTAAACACATAAACAATTAAGGTATGATTTCAGTAGATCTTTGTTTAAATCTATACAGTCTCTTATTGCCCAACCCTCCTCCCATCTCCCCAACAGAAATAACAAACCCAAGAGAAGGTTGACACATCTTTTATGTACAAACAGGCTGGTGATACATATGAAATTCTTCTTATAAATACCTCGAGCAAATGGGAACTCAGTGAGTGCGATGAATCTAACATTTCCTCCCTGGTACTGCCCAGGTAACCTACTCTTAACAGAACACTTGTGGGGTCTCCTGGGAATCCCTGAAGCCCCTCTGGACCTAGGCAGGAACCTTGTCACTTCCCCACAGAGGAGAGGTGACATGAAGGCCATCTGCTACCCAAGACCTGGGCGTGATTAACTGTTCTTCCCCAACAACTTGAGTCTGTTTCCTAGCAACGGCCCAGACGGAGGGGGAAAGGGGACCCAAAATAGTGGAGGAAATAAAAAAAAAACTCTGGGTATTTTGATTAAAAAAGAAGAAAACTTGATAATCAGTGAAACCCTGTCAAGCCAATGTATTAAATTCATCAAAGGGAAAAATACTAACATTCCCTGTAGGAAGATCATCACTTAGCACCAATTTCTCTGACTCTATAGAGTTTTTCCTTTTCCTTCGAGCCCTTGGCTGTGAGAGGCTGTGGGGCTCAGCTTAGCCTCATCAATACTTTTAATCAGTAACTGAGCGTGAGAGGCAGTGGTCACATGCCATAGAACAAATAGCAGCTCACACCACAGAAGCCCTGGGGTGTCATGCTGCCTGGGGGAAGTGAATGACCCCACAGTCTTCTTCCTGGCCTCTCCAGGCTTCCAGCTTCACTCAAAGCGACGCAGGTGGTTGTAGAGTGACTGCACGTAGGTGAAGACACACATAGGGTCCGGCTTGCGGCCCATCACCATCATATCCTCCACTTCAATGAGACGCTCACAGTTGGCCAGATTCCTGAAACATAGAAGACGCATCAGACCACGGTCCCAGTGAACAACCAGCCCAACAACAGGGCAGTTGTCACTGTCCCCAAACTGAATTTGCCAAGAGCCTGAGAGGTTCAAGGGCACACCAAAAGAGAGTATGAGTACTCCAAGAGAGCTTTGGGAGCTGCTGAGTTCACGCCTCATTTCCCAGAAGCCCATATCCACAAACCCCCTAAGCAGTTCATATAGAAGGAAGGATCTTACCCATGTATCACAGGGCAAATTGGCAAGAACTGTGAAAGCAAATGTAAAAGCAAAGCAAAATTTAGTTAGTTTTGGTTTTTTGAGATGGGAATTTGCTGTGTAGCCCAGCCTAGACCAAAACTCTGATCCTCCTGTCTCAACCTCCTAAACGATGGGATCATGATCATGTGCCTTCATGCCTAGCTCTGAAATAGTCAAAAAAAAAAAAAAATGACCCAGGGACCCCGGAATAGAGAAATGGCTCAGAGGTTAAGAAAATTTACTGCTCTTCCAGAGAACCTTAGCTCAATTCCCAGTGCCCACATCAAATGACTCAACCATCTGTAACTCCAGGGTATCTGACTGCTTCTGGTCTCCTGGGGCACCTGCACTCATGGGCACATAACCACATGCAGACATACACACAAACACATCTATACATAATTTTAAAAAATTAAAAAAAACCAAAAACCTTGATCCAGCCAGGCATTGTGGCCCACAACTTTAATCCTAGCACTTGGAAGGCTGACACAGATGGATCTCTTCTAAGAATGAGACCAGCCTGGTCTACATAGTGAGTTCTAGACCATCCAGAGTTACACAATGAGACCCTGTCTTAAAAAAAAAAAAAAAAAAAAAACGCACATGACTCTCAGGGCTGGAGAGATAGCTCTTTCAGTGCTTGTCTTGCAAACACAAGGACCTGCTGAAATCCCCAAAACCCACATTTAAAG
Organism: Cricetulus griseus; assembly: GCF_003668045.3. NCBI lineage: Eukaryota > Metazoa > Chordata > Mammalia > Rodentia > Cricetidae > Cricetulus > Cricetulus griseus. The sequence continues at coordinate 86,217,325 of NC_048600.1, forward strand.
AAAAGACCAGGCATGGTGGTGCACACTTGTAATCCCAACACTGGAAGGGGGGATGGGAGAGGAGGTTAGAGACAAGCAAATCCCTGGGGCTCCCTGGCCAGCCAGCCTAGCCTGCGTGATGAGCTCCAGGCACCTGAGGAATGATAACAGAGTTGTCCTTTGGCCTACACACATGCGTGCACACACGCACACATGCGCGCGCGCGCACGCGCGCACACACACACACACAACCCAGAGTGAGGAAGGTGATTTTAACCATGATTCAGCAAACACATAATGCTATTGACCCTCTGTAACCACAGACTGTGCATTCAAGGTGTCAACACACCTTATATCAAAAATACTAAAAACACTAAAGATACCTGATGCCCTCGTCTTTGGGCACTTGCATACATATGAGCAGGCACACACAAAGACACATACATGCACATAAATAAAAATAAATCTAAAATACATATATTAAAGAAAAAACGTATCAGTACTAAAAAATGTAAACCCATTAAGAATAGTTCCTGGGGAGATGGCTCAGTGGCTAACAGTTTTCTATGAAAGCATGAAGCCCTGAGTTCAAATCCCCAACACCCCATCTGAGCAAAGACAGGCAGATCCCAGGAGTTCATTGTCTAACCAGCCTAGCTGAAACAGTGAGCTGGCAGTTCAGTGAGAGACCCTGTCTCAAGTCACTAAGGCAGAAAGTAATAGAGGAAGACACCATTATCTACCTCTGGCATCTGCATGCACACACGTGGGCACACACAACCATACATTCATATGCATCCCCTCCTCCTCTCTCTCTCCTCTCTGTGGAGCAGATAATGGGAGAAAGAGGCCTGGATGTGAACTATAAACTGCTAGCTCAGATGCCAACGCTGACAAACCTTCCACCTGTCAGTGTCCATTTCCTGGGCAGTTGGTCAGAATGCACCTCTGCTTCGCCCGACTCCCAGCAGGCTTGTTGGGAAGCTATGATTTCATATTGTCTTTATGCACCTTGCTCCCCAGAGCCCAGCCAGATGGGAGACCCCAGCAGGCAAGCCGGGGATCCTCAGACCCAGCCCAGAACTTGCAGCCAGCTCAATACAATTCATGCAATTCTTTTACAGGACAGCTCCCTGAGCTGCATGACCCCCAGACAAAGACTGTAACATTAGCACCACTGGGCTCTGCTCTGGAAAGCTGGCCAGAGACCAAATGTCAAGGCGAAATGGAGACATCTGTCCCGGATCCCATTCCCGCCTCTCACCTTCCCCTAGGGCTGCAGAGAGTGGCTTGTATGGGAACCCAGAGGTTACATGGAGGTGACAAGTGAGTTTGGCACCCTTTCTCCCAAAAACAGACAAAGGCTGGGCTTGGTGTCAGAGAGGTAGGCATGCAAGGGTGCTCTGTGGCCAAGAATTGAAATTCTTGGGTTCTTCAAAGGCTGGAGACCTGAGTTCACCTTTCATAGCCGCTATCACTTGTCATCTGGTGCTCCACCCCCATGTTGCAGGGAGAACCCCAGCTTCCTACACTCTCTCTCTCAGGTCTGCTGCGCAGAAACTCGCAGGGGCATTCAGGTCATCCCTGCATGCATCCATAGGGTCATCACTGTCAGTGATAGCTTCAGTGGCCACTGTGGTGATCACTTTGATGATCTCTCATGTTAAGTGAAGACAGCCCTAGAATCCCAGGACCTCTGCTTTGGAGGAGAACTCACACACTGCCTTGTCCCCACAAAGGTTCTCCCTCCATGTGTTCCCCCTCCCCCAGGACTGGACTGACCCCTACTGCAGGAAGCAAGCTTTAGCCACCAGAACTTGCCCCTTAAGGCACGGATGTTCCTTTGCTTCCTTGTACATTTTACCTCTTACTCCCAAAGACTGTTCTCGGCTAACTTTCCCCTACCACTAAAAAGTCCTTCACATGTTGGAAGGACTTCACCTCTGCACCTGTGTCATTGTCCCTCACAGGGCATGGAGGAAACTCAGTGCCTTCTGACTCCTCTCTAGCCCACTTCGGGATTATTCAGAGTTGCTTGTTTGTTCCAGATGTTCCTGACCTGTGCAAAATACACCAAGCAAACCCCTCCTTCCTTCTTGGGCTTCGAACACGCTCCAACCAACACCCCCATGCCCTGCCCAGGAAGCAAGTCTTCCAAATAAGGGTAGCCACAAAGATAGAAGGGGAGGCCTCACCCTGGTGTCACCCTCTACTGCCCTGATGGGAAGTCACTGACAAAATGCTGGTCTTTCCTGCAGGCAGGCAGAGGACCAGTCCCCACGCCATTCCACTGTTGTTTCTAAGTTGAACAGATGAGGGTGGGTGCACTTTCTAAGAGAATCTCAGCATGCAACACCATCTCTCGGGACTCTTTCCTGGACCACCTCTGCCCTTCACTCACTTCCTTCTCTGAGGAGTCCCAAATTCTCCAGCTGCCAGGTCCAACACCCTTAGAGACACTCTGCTTTCACCCCAATTTGTCCCTGCTGATAGAACATGGTCCTTCAGAGATACTGTGGTGCCAGCTACAATGGCAACAATACTCCCTGAACTGCCAAATAGGAAAGCACAGGGACACTTGATTGTGTGTCCATCCATCTGTCTCTCAGGAGACAGAACTCAAGATAGTGATGGTCACCTCTGACTTTTATCAAAAGATGCAAGACTCAAAATATTAGAGAGGCCCCAACTGGCCTTTACATTTAAAAAAAAGAAAGAGAGAGAGTGATTTGTTAAAATGATCCAGGCTTCTTTTAAATAATCCAAACTACATGGAGAAGTCCACAAAGCAAGGATGATTTCAAATCATCCCCACAGCCTGAAGCAAGGATGACACTGGCTTATTAATATGCACTTTGAAGGGTTTCTTTTACTCTTTATTGTATCTTCAGCTACCTCGGGCCATGGAGGAGGGGCTGGGGGTAATTTTTAAGACTGTCCTAAATGCAGACCAGGGGTGGGACTGCTGCCTCCTATCTTGTTTTAGACAGAGACACATGGGCACTACAAATAGCGCTCAAGCCCCTTCTGCTGGGTGTAACTGGAGAGCAGGCGCATTCCGCACAGGGCAAGTGGGACGCCTTGGGCTTCGAGATCCTTCGGCTTCCTGTGCTATGGGCAGGGTGGGAAGGAAAGGTGCAGAAGGGTCAAGCACCCGCCCTACTTTGCCCCTTCCATAAAAGGAACTACTCTGCCCTTGTTCCAGGCCCTAAACACCTGTCAGGCAAGGGACGCTTTTGCTGTCAGCAAGGCATCACTCACACAGATTAGGAGGACACAGGAACCTCTGGGCCCAGAAATTACGGCGGGGAGGGGCAGCATACACATTTACTCCCAGGGTTCCTGGTGCATTTTGTGCCCTGAAGATACTTGCTCATGGAAGGATCTGGAAGCATTCCTTTCCTGGATGAATCCTTTGAAAACATGATGAGGTCCTTTCTCTTCTAAAGGTCATGCCGTGGTTGGACACCAGGCTCCTCTCAGCTCAGGCTGTCTGCTCCCAAAACAGTTTTTTTGGGCCACCCTCTGTACTAGCGGCTCTTGATGACTTTCAAAGGTACCATGTATCCACCCAGATGTTGCTGGCTAACCTAAGATGCTGACATTGGCTCCAATATCCTCAGGCAGGTGTCCCATGAAGCTATTCTAGCCAGTTATTTATTGTCCAAAAACCAGGGATCCAAGCAGCTGCCTTCCCAGCAGGCCCTGGGGAGAGAGCCCACCTCCACAGCCCTCTCTCCCTTGTACCTGAGAGATAATCTCACAGATGACTCATAAGGGGAGGTACCGGCCCGGGCTCTGAGTAAGCTCCCCACACAGACTCTGATGGCCCTCCCTACTCTTTATAGTCAATAACAACAACAACAAAAAACAGAACTCACCTAGAGGCCCCATCATACCCTGAATCTCTTCCCCAACTGGGAGCAGACTCAGGCCACAGGGAAGCAGGGCCAAGGTCCTATCCTGCTGTTTGCTTGGGGAGAGAAGGGAGCCAAAGCTTGGCCCAGCCACTACCCTCCCCCCAGGTTGAGAATAGAAGAAACATCTGTGTGGAGTCTGGAGACTCTAGGCTCGAAAACCTCCTGCTGGGAAAGCACTTCCTGGAGGCATTCTGCCTTAACTGCCTAGGGAAGCTGTGCTCCTTAGAACCAGGGGCACAGGGCCACCACCACAATGCCCATCCCTCTCCCAACTACAGGCCAGTTGGATCCTGGGCTATAGGTGACCAGGGCTTAAGCTGACATTGCTTAGACTTCTAGGCTTCAAGAATTCTGTAAGCCAAGCCTGGACTCTCTGACTGGGGTAAGTTTTGGGGTACCAAAGTGGGAGCCCTGATCCCACACATTCTAGTCTGATGTTTGACAGCCGCCATTCCTGAGTTTCAGGCAGCTGGGCCTCTTCCTATGAACCAACCCCTCCCGACATCATGCCGCGACACTTGGCTTGAGTCCACCATCGTCTGGATCCAGTTGCATAACACACTCGTCCAAGCTGTTTCTGCTATTAGGATGACAGCTAATCCCAAGCAGCCAAGAAAGGGAAGGCTTTGAAAGTACACAAGGCGTTCCCCTGACCCCAAAGGGACCTAGAATTCAAATCAACACAACAAGCATGGACCCCTTTCCCTAAGCCTCAGGTTGAGGATCTCCAAGCCAGAGCTCCCATTCTGCCCGTATAGTGAGTGAGCACTTCTACCCTAGAGAGGGACAGCGGCTGTGGCTCCAAGCAGGCTTCCAATACCAAACATGGGTTATGAGACCTCTTGTCTCCACTTTCTCCTTCCCTAACCAGGCTCAGGTCCTAGTGTGAAGAACCAGGACTGGGTGCTTGGGCTGGAAATAGGATGAAGATAGCAAGAAAAACCTGGGGTGGGGCCTCCTTCAACCCCATCACTTGAGGACAAGTAAAGATGGGGGACCTGAAAGCTCAGTCAGGCAGGACAAACATGGTCCCTCAGAGGCTGCAACATGCAGCACAAAGGCATAATGAATAGTAACTTTGGAGCTGCCCTTCCTTTCCTCTCTGCCTCAGCAGTCTGTGACACTGTCCTGACCCTCTTGCCCTCTGACTGGGGTTAACCAACAAGAGGCCCTGGGGCAAAGACAGGAGGGGCAATGAGGTCAGAGGTTTATCTGGGCAGGCTCCTCCCAGCCAGGTCATACTGAGCTGGATGCATCCTCATGTCCACAGCTTAGATTGTCTCAGGTAGCCTCAGCACCAACAGGCCCAAGGCTTGTAGCACTCTTCCCCAATTTACCCCTAGGAGTAATACATAAAAGGCTGGTGCCAGAGTTTGCATATGGCTTGTGTTCGCCCAAACGGTGTTGAGGGGTAGTGTGGCTTTTGAGAAGGTGCTGCCCCGCCACACCTGTCCCTGTCTCGTGTTCCTGCCCACACCCTCAGAGTCTTTATAAGAAACACCCCGGGGACTGTTCTTCCCTGCTGTTAACTTGACTGGATTTAGAATCCCCACGGCAGCACACCCCTTTGAGTGTGTCTGTGAGAGTGTTTCCACAGAGGTATAAATGAGAAGGGAAAACCCATCCTGAAAGAGGGTGGCTCAGCCTCATAGGTTGGGGTCCCAGTATCAAGTAAAAAGGAGAAAATGCACCAGCTCTCTCTCTCTGCTTCCTGCCTGTGGATACAATGTTATCAGCTGCCTCATACTCCTGGTTGCCTTGCTTCCCTCAAACTGTGAGCCACTTAATAAATAAAAATTTTAAAAAAGAAGTTCCTTTAAAACCTTCTTTAAAAAAACAAAAACAAAACAAAACAAAAACACTTCTTTCCTTGGATGCTTTTATCAGATATTTTGTCATAGCAATAAAAAAAAAGTAATACACACCCTGCTCACCTGGAATACACGCCCTACCCAGCTGGAATACACACCTGTATCCCACAGGGTCCTGACAACTCTCAACATCTGAGGGTTGCTCTTAGCCATAAACCAGATCCCAAACGGGTTTTCCAGGCACATCCTGATCCCAGAACTGCACTCCCTCCCCCCGATCCTCTCCCTATGAGTGGGACATACAAGACAAGTGTCCTGGTTTGAATGTGGCTTGCCCCCACCCAAACACGTCGAGGCCTGATCCCTGCTATGATGGTGTTGAAAGGCAGTGGGCCCTTAGGAGTGATTTAGATCATCAGGAATCCACCCTTATGCAGGGATTAATGTGGTTCTCACAGAGCTGGTTAGTTATCTCAAGAAGAGGTTGTTATAAAGTGCCATGTGCCCTTTGTCCCCTCCTCTCTGGCAGAGGTGACACCTGGCTTTCCGCTTTCCATCATGAATTGAAGCAGCATGCAACCCTCATCAGAAGCCAAGCAGACCCCAGCACCATGATCCTCAACGTCCAGCCTACAGAACCAGGTACCAAAATAAACCTCTTTATGAGTCACCTAGCCTCTAATGTTCTGTTACAACAACAAAGAACAAGCTTTAGGCCAGAGGTAATTTCACAGTCCGTCCTATGACAGTATTTCAGGAAACACAATCTACTTTTAAAATATACTAGGCAATCCCAGCTTTCTGCTGAGACCCTGACGACAGTGCTTCTACCCCACTGCCCCCCAGGCTCTGTCTGTGGCTGGTTTCCCAAACAGTAGAGCAGAGGCTAAACACCCAGCAAGCAGGCAGGAACAGCTTCAGCACTAAGTAAAATGTGACCCTGGGCACATCCTTCACCAGCCTCAGTCTTCCCATTCATATAAGAGAAAGACAGACAGACTGGATGGCCTCACGGTCCCTCAGCTTACTTTAAAGTACTGTCCTGTGTGCACTGACTTTACCCAGGGCAGAAGCTGTGCTCAGGGTCTGGGCTGGGACCAACAGCCAGTGGGACCTGCCATACTTACTCAGCCATGGTAAAGGCCAGTTCAAAGTTCTTCTGCCGCTGTGTGGGGCTCAGGGCATTATAGTCAAAGGCATCAGGGAAGAATGAGTGCACCAGGGCACAGAAGGCCATTCCATCACTCCAGCTAGAGGAGAAGTTCTGCAGGTCCACATGCTGCAAGCAGAGAAAGTGGAGGTCAGCAGGAACCCCCACCCCTGGCACCCAATTCACCTCTCTGAGCAGATTTTTCCAGGCCTAACTCACTGAGCAACAAACCATTGCTGCTGGACCTCACCCCTTGAGGTACACAGCACCAGTCTGCTCAGGCAGAATTTCTATGCACATGTTGTGGGTGGCTTGGGTACCACTCAGAAGGCATGAGCTCCCTGGCTCCCAACCCTCGCCAGCCTGGCTTGCCTTGGCCCACTCACCTGGTAGCCCACAGTCTTGCTTCGGCACCACTCTAGCAGGATCTGCTTGATGCTGCTGGCACTGGCCACACCGAAACTCTGCGACCTCTTTAATTTGGCCCTGGTCTCACCTTTGCCCCTGTGGAGAGAGGGCAAGCCTGCTGTGGGAGCCAATGGAGAGAACATTCCTATACTTTCTGGTCAGTACTCAACCCACATGCTACAAGCTGAGTCCACAGCACAGTGCCACACACCAGCCATGCAGCCTCCTAACCACACCCAGCATTCTAGGACCCCCGTGAACAGTCCCACGTGAAACAGGGATCACTGGGTAACCCTAAGACAGAGCATGTGAATGGCATGGACCTCTCATCCTCTTCCTGAACACCCTTTCCAATCCCTTCCACCCTGCCTTCCTTCTTGGCTTCGGTAGCATCCAAGGGCAGGTTGCTGGGGCAGTGGCACTTCCTGGACCTGATTCTTTCTTTCCCTAGAGTTGAGCATCATCACAGAAGCACGAGCAGCCACATGTACTCTGAAGGCATCAATGCCGTGCACTATCTAGAACACTAAATAAATCTGCATTAGAGGCTGTAGTCTAAGGACCTCATCTCTAATAAGGAGTGAGTGGTGAGCCCTTGAGTCCACCGAGTCATTTCTTCAATCCTCAAGCAAAACCAGCCCCACAGCTAGACCTCCCCTGTCATGCCCAGAAAATGAAGAAGCAACAATTTAAGTACAAGGTTGGCCTAGGAACACTGGAGGAGCAGAAGACTGGGGTACCTGCAAATGGAGGGGAGTATCTCTCACTAGCCTGGCCTGGTCCCAAGCCCCACAGCCCTCTTCTCCCTAGAAAAGGAACCCCTCAACCTCAGTCAGGCCTATGAAACAGCCCTGACCTTGAACTCTGCATGACAGATCTGATCTTCTGAACACCCCAGTGGGAAATAGCCAGGGCCCAGCTAGCCTTGCTCCACCATGCCTGCATGACCATGACTGTGGCTGGGCCTGCTCTGGGAGCCCATCAAGCTAGTTTGGAGGCGAATATAATATCCATACTTGCTTGCTGTATCCTGCTCCCACTTCTCAAACAACGCCTTCCGAGCCTGTGCCCCTGAGGTACGAGGCAGCGTCTGCGACCTCACCAATTCCCTTCGACGCTCTCCCTGGCGAGGGGCTTGAGTCATAGCTGGAGGCTGCGAGGATGGGGGTGACTGTGGTGGGGTCACCAATGGAGGGCTGAGGAGAAAATCATGAAGTCAGAAACACAGAACTGGTCTTCACTAGGCTCTCCCCTGGGCCCCAGATGGAACATACATACTGAGAGTGCATAAGGCAGTGGGGTAGACAAACCCCTAGACCTTGGAGGGGCAGTGGGGGAGCAGGTCCCACCTGCTCAAGTCCCAACTGGTTTTGCAGGTTTTCTGAACTGAGCTGCAGCAGCTGCTGGTGTACCTGGCAAGTGAGCCTAACTGGGGAGGCAGAGTGGGCCCCTCTCAGGGCACAACAACCACCCCTTGGTAGATGTCAATGACTGGGGAGGGTAAGGGGTATACCCATTGCCAGACCCAGGCCCCTCCTCCACCACATCTAGATAGGACCCTCTTTGTTCTCCCCCTGGAACAATCTCCTTTTATTATTTTAAAAAAAAAAATTGCCATCTTGCTACCCTGCCTCCTTTCTCATATCCAGTCAGTCAACTGAAGTTAGGCTCACCCCAAGGTAAGGCCCTGCTATCCACCTAACCCTGGGCCTCTCTAGGCACCTGCTCTTCCTATGGCAGAAAGTACCTCACTCAGAGGTCCCCCAGCCAGAATGGAGAACAGAAAGTCAAATGTCATCCAGCCCAACTTCCTCCCAGAGAGGCTGAGACTCCCCCCCCCCCTCACACACACACACCTGCAACTTTTTAATGGCCTTGCTTTGAAGGTGAGAGAAGCAGACCATGCTGTAACCAAGCATCTACATACTAACCTCAGTCTCCTCCCTCCTCAGCTCCAACCCTGTCTGCCAGCACACTGCTCTAGTTCTGCAGAGTCCCTAGACAGTCATCCCAGAGAGAGACCCTTGCAGCTCAGTCCCAGGCACAGCAGAGCAGCCTGGAGAGCCACAGACTCACCTGTCCTTGTGCTTGCCTGCTGTCACTGCTCCATACCCAGAGCCAGACAAAGACCGCATGAAAGAGGAATTTTTCTCTACAGGACCAAGGAAAGAAAGAAACAAGGGGGAATGTGGTGGCAGACATGGGTTGGGTCTCACCTGGGTGTCCTGAGTCTCCTGCCAACCCCCACCCAGTCCCTGTCCTCTCTCATCCACCCTAAGGTGGGGTTGGCCCCATACCGCCATCTTGTCATACCAGTGGGACTAGGAGTCCAGGGGCTGATGGCCTCACTAGGGCTTGGGCTAAAGCCCCCCAGAATGGCAGCAGATGTGGGTGATAGAGCTGAAGCTGAGGTCTCCCCAGAGAATTTCTCAGACACTCGGGTGACAGCTGTGACCGGCTGGTGGGGCTGCCGCAAGGAGAGGCTCTCAGGGCGTGGCCTAGGGGGATCCGGGGAGGTTTGAACCTCAGACGCTCCATTGGCTGAACCTGTAACCCAATGATCAATCAGGATCAGTCAGCTATGGCAACCACATAAGTCTCAAATTCCCCCACATTCAGGCAAGGAGGGCTCTAGGCTCCCTGAGCCTTCCTCCCAGCTCCTTCAGGAAGCCTCCCTGACACTCCAGCCTCCTTTACCTCCATTGCCACCTAAGTCTTACTGCACCATCCAGACCTGATTCTCCTCAAATTCCCCAGATGCCAGCGCGGTAAACCCTAAATTGCCTGTCAGTCCACCCACATCCATGAATGGGTGATTTCTCAGCCTCTACTTGCTTTCTTCCAGAAATAGGGAAGCTCACTCCCTTGAATTCCCATTTCTTTGTGCATTTTATTTATTTTGTTTTGTTTTGCTTTGTTTGGTTGAGATAGGTTCTTACTATGAGGTCCTGCCTGCCCTGGAACTCGTTATGTGGACCAGGCAGGTTCAAACTCACAGAGATCCATCTGCCTCAGCCTCCAAGTGCTGGTGTGTACCACCATGCCTAGCTCTCTTTATTTTAAAAGTTTTCCCCTGCAGTCTCTCTGCCTGGTGGGGTTCAGTCTCAAGCACTTGTTCCCACAGGCAAGAGATGGCTGGCACATACACCTGGCTGAGGCCCTGAACCTCAAACCTACCCAGCCACCTCCCTTCTGCCATAGGCTCCTACCTGCACCCAGCTGGTGTCCATTCTCCATGGTGCATGAGTTCGAAGTTCGTCTCACCTCAAGATCACCGACTTCATCATGTTCCAGGCTCTGTGGAGTCACCAACACCACCACCTGTCAGTGGGAGCCAGCTTCCCACCCCAAAACCCCATCAATTGCCCACCCTAAAGGCACTTCCCAAATCCCTTCTGGCTCTGGTAGTGAAAACCTCCCTCATTTGGGGAAGAAAGGATTCCCCGGGAGGTACAATGGTGAGCAATGGTTCAGAGAAAAATGATGAACCCACCTAGCTCCAGGAACTCCAAAAACCTGAGAGGCTGGTCTCAGAGCCCAAGAAGGCTGAGGATAAAGGTTGTTCAGAAGCAGTGTGTTAGACAGACAGACAGACAGACAGACAGACAGACAGACAGACAGACACACACACACACACACACATACACACACACACACACCAGACCTCTGCCTGCCACAGTTAGGACTGTCCACATAGAAGAAGCAGATATGGTGAGGTGCAAGGCCTTTGGGGCCAAAGATGGACAAGGAGCCAAGTAACCCCGAGGCTTTTCTACCAGACACAGCAACGCAAGAGTTCCCCAGAGATACGGTGTGTGCAGATCTGGTTGCCTCTACACACCATCCAGCCTCACAGGGCTACATCAGGGCTGGGACATAGAAACAAACACCAAGAGGGGAGTGTCAGGGGAAATCCTGGGATCTTGGCTGAGCTACATGGGCCCTAGCCCATCTCCTCTGGTTCACAGATCAAGAGCAGGGACAGGCTATCTATGTAAGTGGCACTTGGATATCTAACAAACATCAGATCCATTTTACAGATGCTACCCTCAGGGTTCAGAGAGGGTACCCACTGCCTATGGAAGTTATTGGGGGTGGGGAGACAGCCAGAATGTGTAGTCAGAGGAGAATGCCCCCACCTCTTCCCAGAAAAGGTGTGACAGGTTTAGAGTGTCTATGGAGCTGAGGATAGCGAGATCATCCTAGCAAAGGGGGACAGAAGCTGTCCCTAACCTGGAGTTCTGCTAAAATCCCATACTGGGTAGCTTGAGTGGTTGGTTGGCTATGCCTCTCCGATCCTTCCAGGCTATTTCTCTGATCCACAAGTGTCCCAGACAACAGTTTGTCCCTGACTCCAGATAAATCAGGTCCTCCTAAAGCCAGTGTTGGAGGTGCCCACCCATCCAAGTGGGGAACTGGGCGAGCAGGTACACAGACAGACGGTACTGAGTCAGCATGGAATACCCAAGGCAGTCTGTCTCCCAGGGGCCAGGAGGGTTCTCTGAAGCAATGTACCCAAAGTGAGTCCTCAGTGAGCTAGGTACCCAATGACAGAAGCTATCCCCAAGAGAATGACTGGTGGCAACAGAAGCAAAGAAGCAAAAAGACCCCAGTATTGTGACCCCACATAATAGTGTAGCTCAAGCTACTTGTCTGGGGCCGTTGGACTTAAATAAGGAGCCTGCAGTGTGATTTAGGAGCATACTTCAGAAGCCAGCAAAGGCAGCAATAAAAAAGACAGATAACAAGTCAACATCATGGTCCCTGAAGGAGAGCTGGGGGGCAAAGGTGTGAGAAGGCCAAGGGCAATGTGCTCTGTGCTTTGGAGAAAAAGGAAACTGGCTGGCAGAGTGAGCAGATGTGAAGGGAGGAAAGACAGCAAACTTCTTCCAAGCTCAAGCTTCGGGCCTGCTTGACAAGAAGGTCTACTGAGGAATACCGGGAGGGGTGGGCCAGGATTTCTATTCTGGGCAAGATGGCATAAGGAGCACCTGGGACATCAGGTAGCATATCTGAGACCAAGTGTAAAACAAAGGAAGGATGGATGATAAGGAAACGACGATGGCCTCCACCAGCTCCCGGGAGCCTTGCAGATAAGCACCTGCATCTCCGGGAGCAGAGAACCTGCCTGCCAGAAGAGAGCACAGCCAAGAGGTGGGAAGAAACGCAGCAGGAGGTTGAGAGAGCCAGGGAAGGAAGCCGTCCAAAGGGAGCCTGAGGTCAAGGAAAAGAAAGTCAAGCTGAGAAAATGTGTTCATTGTGTTTAGCCAAGGAGAGGTCACTGGTGATGGTAGAAACTGAATCAGAGGTATGGAGGGCAGGGAAAGAGACAGGCTGAGAGTCACACTGCCAGACTCTGGGAAAGTGAGGCAACCATCTGTAGGGTGAGGTCTTGGGAAGGCAACAGAGGGCAGAACCCAGAGCCCCGGGTTTTGGACAGGAGGAGACCCCTCAATCTCTGACCTAAGATGGGAGAGGCAAGCCCACCCTCAGGATCACAGAATTTGGCATCTCTTGCACTCCAGAACTTGTGGAGAAGGGCGCCTCTAGAAGCCTGGTGCTAAGTCAGCAGTGGGAAGAGAACCAGCCATTCCAGCTGGAAGCCCAGCCTCCAGTCACCAAGGCCAACCAAGCAACAGCTCTGGGGTCTCTGTATCCCCCACCCCGACCCACCCCACTCTTGTCCAACAGGTTCCACAGGTCTAGAGAGGGGCCTCAAAGGACAGACTGGTGGTGAAATCATTTTCCCAGGAATGAAAGTATCTACAACCCCCCCCACCTATACACACCTGTCCCTGCACATTACAGGTCCCCAACCCCCATGGTACCCCAGGGGATTGAACAGAAGTAGCTCCTACATCTCAGTATTGGCCAGATTCCTGCTAAAGGGTCTCTACAAAGAGGAGGGTGAAGTATAGGGCTGAACCAGGACACCCAGGTTCCCCTACTTCTGACTCCTCTAGTCCCAAACTGCAACCACTTCTGGCCTGGGGAAAGGGCTCTGCTATGCTTCAGACCGAGGAGCTATTCTAATACAACCTCTCTAATCCATCACCACACAGAGGGAACTCAGCCTGGTGTAGTAGAAAGAGGCTCTCAAACTTACACAATGGCTGAGGGCAATGATCAAATTAACATCTGAGACCAGGGGTCCCTTCCCGCCATCCAGGGCTCGGTCCACAAAGCATTCTGGCCTTGCAGAGGATAACTTATGACAAGTGTTATATCCCAGGGGATGAGCCTCACTGGATGCATCCCAGCCAGATGGCAGGAAGAAAAAGGCATAAAGCCTGAGATGAACACCCAGTGGGACTTTCACAGATGGCAGAGCCCTGAAAGGAAAGGACTGAGCCCAGCTGCGCTGGAGCAAGCTCTTCTCCTAAGCCCTTGCCTACTCTGAGGCTGCTAATCTGTTCAGTGGGTAGCCACTGCCTTCCACTGTTTGAGGCAGCCTGACCCAGACATAGCTGGGAGAACCCTCTGTGTGCTTACACCGAGGCAGAAATCACACTAGAGCCCCAGGGCTGGGGATGGGTCCTGTTGAGCTGGCCTCCTACTCCCACAGTCTCAGTTCTGTTTTAGTGAAGGGGAGGTGCCCGGTAAGGGAGCCCAGGCCTGGGAATTCAGCGGGGGAGGCAGGGGATGAGGAAAATGTGGCTTCAGAGACTTAGAGATGGGACCCCTCTTGTTGGAAAGTTTTGACATTTTTTTCGAGGGAAGCAATAGCATTGCAAGACTAATCCACAGGGACACAGGAGCTCACATGTGGGCTCAGCCCAACCCACATAGGGCAGAACCCCTGTCTCGGATGGCTAAAGCTGCTGCCCCAGCCCATCTCCACTCACACCACAGCTTTTGAGGACTCAATCCAAACTTCTCCCCAAAGCATTAAGCCCCTTATCACACTGGCTCTGGGAAAGGCGGGCAGATAAGGTGAGTCTGCTTTCTCTCACCATGGGGCCTCTGACACCCGGCTCTTGGCAGTTATTACCGAGGGACTGTATTGCTTTGACCATGGGGACCCAGAGGCTCCAGCTTAGCTGAGGATGACATCTCTAGGGAACAATTCACTGGCAGCCTCCTGGGGCCTAGGTCTGACCTCAGGCTGCAGCTATCCACCCCAGTCTCCTGGTTCCCTCCTCTGGGATGGACAACAGCAATGGTTCTTCAGAGAGTTTTGTTAACCAGATCCACTAGCCTGTTCACTGCACTGGGCCAATAGGCTGGGCCAATTCCCCTCAGTTTATTATTTTACTTTTAATTATATGTAAGGGAAGGAGGAGGTGCCAGTGCCTGCAAAGGACAGAGCCATTGGATCCCCCTGGAGCTAGAATTACAGGCAATTGTGAGCTGCCTGGTATGGGTACTGGAAACGGAAATCAGGTCCTTTGAAAGAGCAGCATGTACTCTTTGTTTATTCTGTTTTGTTTTTGTTTTTGAGACAGGGTATCTCTGTGTAACAGCCCTGGAAATCCTGGATCTCACGTTATAGACCAGACTGGCCTTGAACTCACAGAGATCCACCTGCCTCTGCCTCCTGAGAGCGGGTACTAAAGGTGTACGCCATCACTGCCCAACTCACACCTTGGTTTAAACATTGGGGAACTGAGGCCCCGTGACAGCAAATGTTTCAAAGTCCCTCCTGTCTTCTCTAAGCAAAGTGCTTGTCTCTCAAACCTCCTGCAGAGTCCTCCCTAGTCATTTCAACAGACTGCCCAGTCCTCTCCCTCTTCCAAGGCTTCCTTAACGGCCTCACAGTCTATTAATCACATGCCCCCATTGCTCCTATAAGAGGGATGGTAGAATATCTGCCTCCACAAGGTCTGGTCACTAACCAAGAGGGGCAGCCACCACTGGCTTGTAGTTACAGGATGAGACCCTCACACCAAGGCCCCTTGACACAGACACGGAATCTGAGAAACCACACAGCCCTCCTTCAGACACCCATCTGGGACTCACAAACACCCATCTGGGACTCTGTCTATCATCCTTGTTTATGACCAAGCTGTACTCTCTACCACCAACTAGCTCAGAGCCTGTGTGGGTGCTCCTGTAAGGATGGACAGCCATAGTACATCTGGGGATCAGACAAAGGGAAGTAGCCTCAGCCCCAAAGAGCTGGTGACCAAGGTCTGTGCAGCCTCTACGGTCATCCTCCACCCACAATGCACAGCTATACTTTCTGCTCACCGCCCCAGGGCCTTTCTCAGGTCCTCAGACTGCTCTGCAACTCCTGGGCCTTTGTCCTCAGTCCCAGCAGGCTGGAGCATCCCTGCAGACCTCAGCTTCTTCCATAAGTCTCTCCAGCACAAGTCTCT
Source organism: Cricetulus griseus (assembly GCF_003668045.3). Classification (NCBI taxonomy): domain Eukaryota; kingdom Metazoa; phylum Chordata; class Mammalia; order Rodentia; family Cricetidae; genus Cricetulus; species Cricetulus griseus. The sequence continues at coordinate 86,232,911 of NC_048600.1, forward strand.
GCCTCTGTTTCATGTCCAATAAGCACTTGCCTGCTGACTCCTACTCTGGAACTCCTGCCCCAGACAGTTCACCCACACAGCACAGCCCCAACTCAGACCCATCCTTTCCGCTTGGACCATCACAGTTAAGTTGCCTATAGGGGCTAATTCCCCAGAATTGAGACATTCCCTCTTAGAGGGAAGGGGCTCATAAACCTCCTCTCTGAACATAGGAGGCTTGGAAGCTAAGGAAGTTTCCTGAGGTTATTATATGAACAGTAAACAGCTGATGGAGAGAGGACTCTCTGGTGGAGCTGCCTGCAAGCTGCTGGGAACCTCCGTGGAAGCAACTTTTGGGAGTCATCACCCAAGCTAGCGTGGGTTTTTGATGTCATAGCTGCCTTTGAGTCACCCATGCTCCTGTAAATAACCTCAATAAACTAACTTGTTCACCGCCAGTCTCGGGTGCTCTCTGGAGTGAATAGATGTTGTTCACATCTTCTGGGGAAAAGTCACAGACTCATCTCCATTCACCCTCTAACCCACCATCCATCCCTGAGGGAGGAACCAGGTCCAGAGGACCCCACCCAGCTCCCTGCTCCCCTACTTGATGAATAATGGCAAATCCCCATTTTTTAAAAAAGTCATAGCTGAGCTGGGTGGTGGTGGTGTACACCTTTAGTTCCAACACTTGGGAGGTGAGGCAGGCAGATCTCTGTGAGTTTGAGACCAGCCTGGTCTACAAGAGCTAGTTCCAGGACAGCCTCCAAATCCACAGGGAAACCCTGTCTCAGGAGGGGAGAAATAAGTCATAGCTGGAGAAACACACACAAGTGTTCTTGCACACACACTCATACAGAACTCAGATTATGTTTCTTAACAGCTTGAACAGCTGTCTTTGTAAGTTACAAATGGGTGTTAAAACTTCCGAAGCAAATGATGGCACAGTATAGTAAGCACATGTGAACTCATGGTAGCAGTTTTATACCAGGGACATGTGACTCATATTCATAGGACAGATTTAAATGTTTCCATGTTTCTAGACACTTCATATGGAACACTGGGACACCAGTTCTGCCTCCAGGAAGTCTATCTCCTCTGCCTATCATCAAGGGCTTTCACAACCCATACCTCCCTTATATACCCGAAGGCTCCACTCCAGCTTGTGAGCACTTTTGGCCACTCTGAAGCAGCATGCACAGTGCCCCATTTGCAGCAGGAGAGCAAGACCAGAGCCTCCATCACCAAGCCCTCCTTAAATACCCACTGCAAAAGGACCAGAGTCTAGATCAGGGCATCTCTCTGCTCACACTATTGCCACTGCTCGGTCTGGGGCCATCTCCACCCAGGCTGAGACCTCCAGGGGCAAGGACTTATCTGATCCCCTCCTCCTGCGACCCACAACAGATCTGAGGGCCTGAGAGAATGCACTGAGGCTGGGAGCAGGTACAGGATACTCACACCAAGGCCCTGGAAATCCACCCCCAGAGCACATACCGGGTCAAGATGGAAAATCCCACCTAAGGGCCACTGCACACACCATGGAAACATTCTAACCAGGCTCTGTCACTCCAGGAGGCCATGCCCAAGGTAGTAAGACTGGTCCACACCGGCCTCTGCCCAGTCACTGACCCCAGAAACCTAGACACAGCTAAAGGCCAGTCTCCCCCCCCACCACACCCCCCCGTTCCCAGTAAAGGATCTGCCCCCTGCAATGTGAATTCCCAAACACAGTTGCTGAACAGCCTGGACCAGACTGCACCCACATGCATACCCACACACACCGGCAACTCAATCGAGGTTAATCTACAACCCAAGCGGTCAGGCCTCAGTGAAGCAGCAACACCGGACGCGTGAATAGAACCGGTGTAGGGGGCAGGTAAAGGGGTGCTGACCATTCCAGGCTCAGGCGACAGTGAACCATCAAAGACCGAACCTTGGCGTCCAATTTCTTAAAGTCTTGGGACAGAGGGGTGAGGGCAGAGATCTCAAGGCAAACACCACCTGGCTCCAAAGAAAGAAGCGGTGCAAGACAGGTGCAGAGGGCCAACTAAAACAATGTTTCTCCTGTTCTTTCCAGTTCTGGAGTGCTGGTGTAACCCCTGTTACCATGTCCTAGCGGCAGGTGGAGGCATAGCTCTCAGACCAGAGGACGCTCGCTGGCGCACGCACTCGTAGCTGAGAGGCGGCACTTACCAACCCAATCCCACTCCCCCAGGCACGCTCTCCCGCTACGCTCACACCCGGCGCGCTGCGCCCCGGGAGCTCACCTGGCTGCGACCGGACAACGAGAAGGTGGCGTGGCTGGAGAAGCGTGCGGTGCCCAGGCGGGGCGCGCGCTCTGTAACTGTGGCCGCCGGAGGGGGACTGGGCGTGCCCGGTGCAGGGGACACACCAGTCGCCAAGCCCAGCGCCTCCACCTGGCGCGTCAAGCGTTCGAGCTGCGCCTGCAGCCGCTGGTTGTCCCGCTGCAGCTCGGCCACGGTGCGAGCCAAGGGGCCGGCCAGGCGCAGAGCCTCGGCCACGCGCCGCTCCACGCCGCGCTGCAGCCCCTGCATGTCCTCGTGCAGCGCACGCACCGCACCCTCCAGCGCCGCCTCGTAGCGGCCCAGCGCCTCGCGCACCGAGTGCGCCTCCTCGGCGTCGGGGGTCGGCTCCATGGCCAAGAGGCGCGCACCGATCCGACAGCAGGTAGGACGCGAGGAACGACGAACGATCTGAAGCTCCTAGCGGCGACTGGAGGGCCGCGGCTGGCTGCGCCTGAGGGGCGGCCAGAGGGGCGGGAGCAGGGCGGGGCAGACCCCGAGAGTCCCGGGACTGGGTGCCGCGTGGGGAGGCGGGGCCGAGGGGGCGGGACAGCCCGCTCCCGGACATCCCGCCCCTAAGGGACTCTTCCCCCCCCCCGCCCCCCAGCTGATAAGGGATGGCTGGCCCTGGAGGCACCGATGGAGAGCTTACCCTCTCTCTTTTGCACGGATGCGGATCCCTGGAGGAGTAAGGAATACTATACTCCCTTGCCCCAAGAGGAGTGGTGTACGACCGGGGGAAAGAACTGAGACCCACCGGAAGAAGGTCCTCAAATGGACGTTACTCTAAGAACCCAACCAAGAGAGTTAAGCCTTCCCTCTAGATTCTCACCTGCAGGACATGGATTCTGTTTTGGTTGGTACCTTTCTCCCTGTTCAGGTAACCGAAGCAGCTGTACACACACACACACTCCCCGAATAACCTCTCGGACTCACCTTTGTATACATCTCCAATCGCCACCCGGTACCATCAGGTTAGCAAATATCTGTGAGAGGTCTGTTTTTTTTTAATATTTATTTTATTTTATGTGTATAAGTGTTTTACCTGTTTGTATTTACACAGCGTGCGTGCCTGGTGCCCACAGAAATCGCTAGAAAGTGTCAGAATCCTCTGGAACTGGAGTTCCCAACAGTTGTTTGCGGCCATGTGTGTCTTGGGAGTCGAGCTCAGGGGGTTCTCTGCAACAGCAACAGTGTTCTTAACTGCAGAGCCATCACTTCAGCCCCTCACCTATGAGACTTTCGCCTGGAATTTCTTTCACCAGTTCTGAGATTTCAGGGAGGGGGAGGCAGATGGTGAAATGCCCTCTCATCTTTACAGGCTGAGGATAAACTGGGAGCAGGTTAGGAACATGTTTCCAAAGTCTTGCTATGAGGGAGGAGCTTTGAGACCAAAAGCCAATCCATGTCCTCCCAATCCATGCGCGGCAGAAGTTAGGGGCCCACCATCCAGGTGTCACCTTTAACCTCTCTTTTTCTTCAATACTCTTATCCCTGATTCCAAAGAGTCCAGTTACTACAAACCCCACCAAAAGAAGGAAGGATGGCAGCAACTGTTGCTTGGGATAACAGTATGATAGACACTGTAAACATTTAAAATAAATGTTTATATTTAACATTGAGAATGAACATCTCATTCTCATTTTATTTAACAATGAGAATGAAACATCTCATTCTTTGTAGGGAAAGGCTTCCCTAATTAGCTGTCTCGGGCCTGGGCTGTGGAAGGAGGCCCAAAGACTGGACAGGCTTAGTGAGATGATCCACAGGAATAGGCTGGAAGGCTTGTTCCCATAATCATGTTCTGTTTCCAAGGATGTCTGGGAGCCTCCAGATCCTCCTGAACTGGCCTTTTCCTCCCCCTTAGGAGCTGGGTCAGCCTACCAGATGCTAAAGGCTGATCCCCTCCCCCGAGCAGGGACAGGAAGGAACACTGGGTTACCTAATCCAAGGAGCTTTCCAGCAATTATTTCATGGGAAAGTCAAGTGCCAAAAGGCAAGCATGTTGCATGTCTGTGTGTGTGTTCCAAGCAGCCGTCTGGACAGGGTGAGCCAAACCACTCCTTGCATTCTTTCGCTGGGTGTAATCTTTGATAGAGACCTGGAGAGGGGCCACTACAACAACTTATGCCCCAGATAGAGCTGCCCACCACACAGGTCTGAGCTCTGGAGTCGGAGAAGTTCCTTTGCAGAACCCAGGCAAAGAGAGAATGTTTTGGAAGGACCCAGACAGGTTAGTCCCTGACCTCCTGGGCATGCCTCTGGGCAGCAGCATAGACGGCGTTTGGGAGTAGGAGATGATCAGGGGTCCAGGCTTCTCTCCAACCTTCCAGGAGAAAGTGAATAGGCCTCTTTGGTGGAAACCCTAACCAGGAGTAGGTCAAAGATGTAGAGATCTGCCACAGACCCAGACATACTATGCAACCTCAGCTAAGTTATCTGGTCCCTCCGAGACATTGTGAGAAGACCTAAGAGTTGCTTGGGTAGGAGGGCAGAGCAGGTCTTCTCCTGGGGACAGAAGTAGGGGCTCTGCCAAAGGCAGAAATTAGGGCTCACTGTAGGTTAGAGGGTACAGGACTCAAATCATTGTCCCCACCCTCCAGAGTCTTGTCCCTCAGCAAACTATCATCAGTAGTCAGTAATTAGAGATAAGTCTGGGATGTTAGTGGGGTGAAGAAGATGGGGTGGGGGTGAGGGAGAAGTGAATCTTGAGCCTGGACAGAGGACCAACACCACCCTAGAACCTGGCTCCAACCCAGATGGGGGAGGCAAAGTTCTGATCGCAGCCCTAGGATCCTCTCAATCCCTCCTTGGAAGCCCCTCTCTCACCCTCCCCTGGACAGCTCCTGGCCTGTACTAGGCTGTGAGGGAGGTGAGGGCAGACCTTTGTGGCTGAATTCCTCCACATTCACCAGCCCTGATGTCAGAGCCATGGAGGCCAACCTCCCACAGAGTGCCCTGGTACCTGCCCTCCATCTCCCCTCACTGACCCCACAGCCTGTTATTCCCTCGCTCAGCTCAGGCTCTAGGCTGCATCAGAGCTCCTATCAGTCACCTCACAAAATCAAATCCTTGCCAGGCCTAAACCACGAAGTTAGAGAAGTTAGAGAAGTTAGAGTCATGGACCCAATATGGGGAAACTGAGGCCAGGAGATCGGCAGAGACTGGCGCAAGACAAAGACACAGTAGAACTAAGAAGGACCATAGCTTAATTGAATTACTTTCCCCTCGCCTCTCAGGGCACAGATTCAGTGGGTTCTAAGCATCCCTTCTCTCCTCTCTGGGTCGCCTAGAAGCTCAAATCCCCTGAAGTTGTTCCTCTTAGGTTTCCTAGGCTTTTTCTCCACCTGGTGGCACTCCTCCACCCCAGCTTCTGTATTCATGGGTGCATTTATATGCACAGAAATAGGTCTTCCAACATTTCCTCTGCCTCCACACCTGGTGTGGCAACTGCCAAAAATAAGTGCTTTAAAAGCATTGGATGATGGGATGTCTGGGAAGAGGGGACCCAAATTCTGGCTTTGGTGATATAGGGACAACAGTCACTCAAATGAGGCCCAGAGAAAGTGTTGTGTTCCAGAGATTTGTAGAGGCCCTTGAGCCAGTCTCCAAGGTCACACTCAGCCTTAGCACAGGGTCAGAGGCAGTTGTATGTCTCACTGGAGTACTCCCGAGCCCCACTGCTAGGGAAGACTCTGGAGGATCATGGGCCAGGCTAGCCTTGTTATATGCCCCACTTAACAGCTAACAGCCTAAGGAGCAGGCTTCACACCTGGGAGGTACATGCAATCAGCCAGGCCCCACTCCTCACAACCTTCTGCTATATTAATGCCCCAAGCGTAAAAGCAGCCAGCTCTAGGGCTATGCCCGTCACACCTGGCAAATATACAACCCCCATTCCTCCTGAATCCCCAAATCCAGCCTCGGCCCCTGGAGCCCATTCCTTGTTATATGATCCATACTGATTGGGAGGTGGGGCTTCCATTTATCTTTTCCTGCCAGGCTGCTGGGTTCAGGAGCCAAGTGGAGGGAGATAAGGAGGGGGTAGAGATGTGGTGGGCTGAAGAGGCGGAGGCCTCCACATGGGAAAATCTTGGCGTCTCCAGGTCTTATCACCCTCCGGGGGTGGGGGGAACCTAGGCAGTATACTCAGGAGAGAGATACATGGGCCACTGCTCTCTTCCCCTCAGCTCTACCTACCTAACACAGAGCCCTGGAGACTCAGTCCGGAACCCATAGACCTCCAGCCAATTGGGAAGAGACCCTCCTACCCTACCTAGCAAACCCCACCCCTCCCACCAAACTCTGCTTAAATCTCACTCCTTTCTCCTGAGAAACACTCTGCTACACACTAATGGACATTTTTAAATATTTATTTTATTTTTAATCTCTCCCTCCCTCTTTCCCTCTCTCCTTCCCTCCCTCCCTCACTGGTTTGTGTAGATGAGTGTAGATGAGTATAGTGCCCCTAGAGGTCAGGTCTGGAGTTGAAGTTACAGGCAGTTGCCTGATGTGAATGCAGGCAAATGAACTGTTTCTCTGTGTAGCCCTGGCTGTCCTGGAACTCACTCTGTAGACCACGATGGCTCGAACTCAGAGCCTCTGCCTCCCAAGTGCTGGGATTTAAAGGCATGCACCACTATCCAGCTAACAAAGTTTTTGTTGTTTTAAGTCGGTTTTTTTGTTTGTTTGTTTGTGGGTAGACTTTTGTTTTGTTTTGTGTTTTTTAGGCTTTTGGACTTTTTTTTTTTTTTTTTTTTTTTTGAGACAGGGTTTCCCTGTGGCTTTGGAGGCTGTCCTGGAACAGCTCTTGTAGACCAGACTGGTTTCGAATTCACAGAGATCTGCCTCCTCTGCCTCCTGGGATTAAAGGTGTGTGCCACCAACACGTGGCACTTTTGGACATTTTTACTGTTCATCTTTTTCCCATATATCTGAGGGTGTGTCTGCATGTATCATGGGTAGAGGAAAGATGAGGGAATTGTGCAGTCTACCATCTTCACACATGTCTGCTCATATATGTGGGATGTGGGTGTTGAACACATTTGTAAGAACACATATTTGTAGGAGGATTTTTTTTTTCCTTTTGAAACAGGGTTTTATGTAGTCCAAGCTGGCCTCAAATGCTCTACACAACTGAAGATAACCTTGAACTCTTCTTGGTCTTTGCTTCCTAAGTGCTGGGTTTAAGCAAATCTCACCATTGCCCACCTTTGTAGGAGAGATTTGTTCATAGGTGGTCAGTGTAGGTTGATACACACACATATGTAGGTAGGTCAGCATTACATAAACCAGTATAAACATGAGATGTGAGGACATATATGGCCTATATTGCCCATGTGTTTGGACATATGTGAAACACACACACACACACACACACACACACACACACACACATATGCATAATTATGTGCTTGCTTGTCTATCTTCAGGTGAGTCTGCCTTTGGACAAACATTCTTCATTCCTTCTTTCTGGCTGACTCTAATCAAATCTAGAAGACTCTCTGGAAGGCAAAGATTTTGAGTTCTATGGGACCTACCTGCTCTAAAGAGATTCTGGTGTATCAAATTCTGAGGGAAAACATGTTTTGGGAAGGGGGTGAGAGAGAATTGAACTTCGCTGCCCTCCTGAACCAACACTGGGCTTCTTGACCCAAAAAGGGAAGAATTTCCTATAGGCCTCTCCAGACACCCAGGTTACACTGAGGACAAACACCACTCATTCCAGCCTGAAGTGTGAGGATTGCAGTACTGTGCCACCCCACCCCTGGCAAGCGCTCTCTGGAGCAAGCACACACACACACACACACACAGAGAGAGAGAGAGAGAGAGAGAGAGCTGCGCAGGGTGTGGAGACAGCTGCTTCCAGCCCAGATAAGGCTGTTGGGCTCACATTTTCCACTTCCAAGATCCTCCACTTGGTCCCAAGCCCCGGCTCTGGCCCCCTGGCCTGGGGAGGTCCCAGTACTGATTTACCTCATTTCCTCACCCTCACCACCCTGAGAACACGAGAGCCAGGAACGGAAACTGAGGTACAAGGTCAGCAAGCCATGACCTCAGCAAACAGGTGGGGCAGGCACCTACTGAAAGTCGCTCTGAGCCTGAGGACTGGGAAAGGGGTCTCTAAAGCAGGCCAAGCCTAGACTAAAAGGACCCACAGCTCATATCCAGACTCTTGGGCTTCTTGGAAACCTGCCCAGATACTCATCAATAACTCCTGAGTATACACACTGCTTGCCCACCCAGACGGGCTGCCTTAGCCAAGAGGCCCCGAGACCCAAGATCCAAGTGGTCATTGGTTGAGATCAGAACTAAACCTCAAACTCTAGGCTCCAATTCCCTCTCAGCCTTTTCTACGCCCTCCACAATGTCCTACAAAGAGGCCTGGTCCCTCTAGTCCCACATTAGCCTGTCTCCCCTCCCCCTTCCCAAGGAAGGGGCAGGGGGAGGGGTTATTTATAGGGCCTGGCTCAGTAGCCTCCAAGACAAGAGGAGCCAGGCTGCAGAGCTCCAGCTCACCAGGCCTTCCCTAGGGGCCCAGCAGGACGGCCAGTGTCTGCTTTCAGCCCAGCAAAAGGCCATGTCAGTCAGAATGGGCAGTGGGGGTAGGGAGGCCAAAGCAGGGGGCTGGGCCTCAGCATGGTAGGGTCACTAATAGCCCTTTACAGAGGGTAGACAAGTTGGTCATGCTTGGATGCCTTTGGGGAACTCACTGGAGCTGGGAGTGGGAGTTAGGAAGAAAAGTCTAGAGGACACAGACCCATTCTCAGCCACTATACAGTCATTCATTTCCCCAACAAGCCATCTAAGGACCCCTCCTCCTGACCCATGTTTCTCTCTGGCTACATGGGTCTCAGGAATCCACGTCAGGCTCTTCTGACCAGCCCCGAGTGCCCCTCTCTCAGCTGCCCTTATGGAACTCTGCCATAGTTCTGTGCCTATCTCTGAGCCAGTTCCTATGTGCAGAAGCAAGCCTTCTGCTTGTCACACTGTGTGACAAACTGCCACCCATCTCTCAGGGTCCCAGAGCCTCTCACTTTAACAACCTCTAACCTACACCCTTACTCCCTCCGGTCTCCCTGCCCCTGTATTTCTCTCTAGCTGTTGTCTGTTTCAAATGTGGTTGGATGCTTTGCCATAGGATGCGCCTAAAGGTCACTAGCCTGTCTCACTTGTACCTCTGTCCCTATCACTTAGCAGAACCTGCCCTTAATCCCCAACAGTGCTTGTTGGGTGACTGAAGGAAGAAGAGCAGAAGGAAGGAGTGAACGAGGCCATGAATGAGTGACTTGGAGAACAAGGGAGTTTGGGGAAGCAAGAAAGCCCCCCTCTGCTGCCCTCCTAACCCATGGCAACTGCTTGGTGTCCCATGAGTGGAAAGGTAACAGGGGCAGCCCAGGCCAGGTCTCAGTGACACGGCTGGGCCTTGGGCAGCAGCCAGATCGGTCATTCTCATTCTTTCCAGATCAAAGTTCCCCCAGGGAACTGCCTGGAACCTGACACTAGCATGTGGGGGGGGGGGTGGCCTTGCACAGGGGAGGGCAGAGAGAGACTGGGCACCTGTCCTCTGCTGCAGGGATACCAGCAGACACGTTTACATTCTCATCCAGCCCCAGCCCCCAAAAGGAGCCACACAGTGGGTATGGGATCCTCTACTCCGTCTCCAGGCCTCCAAGCCCCCGGGCATCCCCAAGGTACAGTGCCTTGCACTGGAGCCCTCCTGTATGAACCTTGATGCCTCCTAACCCTGCATCCTGGCCATTTTACTACTAAGTCATCCTCTAGACACCTTCCTGGGTCTCCGAAGCCCAGAGTTTTTTATTTATCTGCACTTTTTTATTTCTGCATATTCATCGTTCCTCTCTGGATCCTTGTGCCCCAACTTTGTTTCTCTGAGCACTGATAAGTGTGTTGTTTGTGATTTTGGTTTTGGTTTAGGGTTTTGTTGTAGGAGGTAGGGGGGGTTCAGTGCTGGGTGAGGGCCTTGTGCATATACAGTAGACAAATGCTCTATCTTAAAGCTATACCCAGCACATGAGTGTGTTTCTGTAAGAAAGGAACTTTGTGCACACTCCCCCTCCTTTCCAGCCCTGGTACCCTCGTGTGCACAAGGACTTTTTCAGATAGTAGGGTGTGTTCAAAAGAGAATGGAAAGAGCAGAACCTAAGGCCTCAGCTATAGCTAGGCTTCCTTTATACCCTCCAACAGATAGGTAGAATGCAGGCAAAGTTGGGAGTTGGAGGTTGGTGCCACTTGGTGAGTTCCTTGATTCTTCCACCCTCTTTTCTTCACTAATTCAGTCCTGGATATAGAACAACACCCCTCATCATGGTTCTGATTCCAAGGTTTCAGCTACCTACTGTCAACAAGAAGGTTGAGACTGGGTGGGGTGGCACTGCACTGTAATGCTAGCACCAGGATACTGAGGCAGGAGGGTCATGAATTCAAGGCCAGCCTGGGCTCCATAATGAGGCGCCGTCTCTATGAAGTGTTATTGTCTAGGGGTCTTGATCCAGTTCATTTTCTCTGCCAGCTAAAGAATTAAAAGGCAGGAAACATCTCACACTCAGCAAGTAGCAGCAGGGAGATCTCAGGCACAGCAGACAGCATCAGCTGGTAAAGAAAGGCTTTTATTGGGGGTAAAGAAACACACAGCAAGTCAGGCAGAGAAGGAAGAAAGACCGGGGGGTGGGGGGGGATTCAGGCAGAGGATAAGGAAGAGGAGGAAACAAAAAGAACAGATACAGTATCATATTTTGAAAGACCATATTCATATAAATTTTTATTACTTTATTGTTCTATTTTATGGCTAGCTGTTGTTATTAATCTGTTACTGTATCTAACATAAATTATATTTTATTATAGAAAAACAGGATATAGAAACTCATTGGGTAAAGTGCTTGCCAGGTGAACATGAGGACCTAAGTTTAGATTCCTAGCACCCATGAAAAGCTAGTGCTTGGGGTAAGGGGGCAGAGACAGGCAGATCCTAGGATTTTGCTGACCAGTTAAGCTAGCCAAAATGGTTCAGTGAAAGACTGTCTAAAAAACAATAGAGAGTGATAGAAAACACCCAATGTTGATCTCTAGTTTATACTCTCACGTGCACACATACATGGCACACAAATAAAAAGAAGAGAAAACAAAACATAGGACAGGTGTGGTAGTTCATACCTGTAGGACTAGCACTAAAGCCTAGAGGTGGTGGCAATTGCCTTTAATCCCAGCACTCGGGAGGCAGAGGCAGGCGGATCTATGTGAGTTCGAGACCAGCCTGGTCTACAAGAGCTAGTTTCAGGACAGCCTCCAAAGCCACAGAGAAACCCTGTCTCGAAAAACCAAAAAAAAAAAAAAAAAAAAAAAAAAAAAGACTAGCCCAGGGCAGGATGACTGCCATGAGTTCAAGGCCAGCTTATGCTACATAGTAGACCCTCTCTTAAAGAAAAGCAACCATCTAGAATTCAGTACAATCCTTGTGGGTATTTTTTTGTTGTTACTGCCATTTGTTTTTTGTTGTTGTTGTTTTTGTTTTTCACAATCCATGTGTTTTTAAGCACCCACTGACAACAACCATTACAGATAAAAGGGGACTTCCATATACATATGAAATGGGGACAGAGTGTAACCCAGTACAACTTCCCTAGTGTGCCTGAGGCCCAGGATCTAGCTAGCCCCTTGCACCACTAAAAGCAGAGGTCCTGTTGCCTGGGACTAAGCAGTACCCTAGTCAACAGCAAGTCCAAACAGGCTTGAGGTGAGTAATTGTAAAGACAAAATGTCGCAGGGGTGACATCAGCTCAAGGATTACTAGGAGCTGAATTACATGTAGAAAAGTCTCACTGATTCTGGTCAAAGATGATTGAAGCCACCTCCTGCTTCAAGCACAAATAAATAAATAAATAATAAATAAATAAGCAAACGAATAAATGCAATAAAGTTTGAAAAGGGCTAATGAGATGGCTCACGAGGCAAAGGTGCTTGCCACCAAGTCTGAGCCCAATCCCCAGGGCCCATGATGGAAGGAAGAAACCAAACTCCACAAGCTGTCTCTGACCTTCACATACATAACTGGTGTGTGTGTGTGTGTGTGTGTGTGTGTGTGTGTGTGTGTGTGTGTGTGTGTGTGGACATACACATGCAAAAAGACACAAATGAATGTAATAGTTTTGAAAATAATAATGATAGATACATGTATACATAAGAAGTGGCGATTTCTGTTTTGTATTTTGAGACAGTTTTGATATACAGCCCAGGTTGACCTCAAACTTGAAGCAATCCTTCTGTCTCAGCTTCCCACTTGCTGGGATTAAAAAAGAGTTGCTACCACACCTGGTGAGAGATGTCTTAAAAGGAGGCAGAAGCCCTCAGGAGAGGTCAGAGACAGGCATAAGAAGGCTGAAAACACAGGGTATGTATGGGCTACACTACAAATGAGAAGCAGGCCTGAGGCCTGAGCCTGGCTAGCTTGGGGACCTTGCTGTCACTTGGGGAGCATAAACCAGAGTAGTCCACAAGTTCACCACAAAAATTAAGCAACGTGCCTGCGGTTGGATCCACCACTAAGCCACCAACCTCATGGGAACTGTCCCAGAATTGGATTATTCACAGGAGGTGGAGGCCACAGTAGACACTTCTGAGAAAACCCTAGTCTGGAGTTCAGCCCAACAGAGACAAGTCAAGGCCATTAGCAGCCAGCCTTGAGCTTTATGGACTCTATAGACAACTTTAAAATGAGGAACCAGAGTCTCCGAGATGGCTCAGCAGGTAATGGTGCTTGCTTCTAAGCTCTATAACCTGAGTTCAATCCCCAGGACTCACATGGAAGAAGGAGAGAAGGGATGGCCATGATTTGCCCTCTGACCTCCACCTGTGCACGGTGATAGGCACACACCTATCCAATGCCTTCATGCACACACACATACACACGTAAGTCAACTCAAAGGTTTTGTTTGTTTTTTAATTAAAAAAATAAGATCAAGGGCTAGAGAGATGGCTCAGCAGTTAAGTTTAGGAGCTAGAGAGATGGTTCCACAGGTAAGAGCACTGGCTGCTCTTCAGAGGCCCCTGGTTCAATTCCCAGCACCCACATAGCGGTCCATAACTGTCTGTAACTCCTGTTCCGAAGGATTTGGTGCTCTCTTCTAGCTTCCTCTGCCACCAGGAATGCATGGGATACACAGACATATATGCAGGCAAAACATCCAGACATATATAAAAAGAAAAATAACTTTAAAAAAAAAGTACTGCATACCTGAGTGTCTCCTGTACTCAAGAGGCAGAGGCAGGTGGATCTCTGTAAATTCAAAGCCAGCCTAGTCTACATAGTGAGTTCCAGAACATCCCGGGCTATGCAGAGAGATCCTGTCTCAAAACCAAACAAATGGAAAAAAAGGTAAGGGAGAAAGCATGTACACAGCTGTGAGAATTTCTTTCCTTTAAAAAAAAAATATGGCCAGGCAATGGTGGTACGTACCTTTAATCCCAGCACTTGGGAGGCAGAGGCAGGCGGATCTCCATGAGTGTGAGGCCAGCTGGTCTACAGAGCTAGTTTCAGGACAGCTAGGGCTGTTACACAGAGAAACCCTGTCCCAACAAAACAATACAAAAAAATTAAAGATGTATTTATTTTTATGTGTATTAGTGTTTTGTCTGTATGTATGCATACCACATGCATATGGTACCCACAGAGGCCAGAAGAGAGCATCAGGTTTCCTGGAGTTGGAGTTATAGATGGTTGTGTGTTACTTTATGGATTCTGGGAACTGAACTCACGTCTGCAAAGGCAGCAAATGCTCTTAATAACTGAGTCACCTCTCCAGCTTTTTCTGAGCCAGTGAATCTATTGCTGTAGTTCATCACTGACATCAACCCCAGATTCTTCAGCCTTTCCACACAGGCTCAATACAGAAACTCTCCAAGGAGGTTCCAGGCTTTTAGTACCTGACTGGGCTACCTGGATCCAGAAGCTCCATGGTTCTTGCCACTCTAGATTGTGGGTGGACATTGTTGCATTATTCAGCCCTTATCATGTAAGCCAACATAAAAAAAAAAAACTTTTATAGCATACATACATACATACATTCTGTTGCTTATATTCCTCTAAAGAATCCTTCATAAGGCTGGAGAGATGGCTCAGAGGTTAAGAGCACTGGCTGCTCTTCCAGAGGTCCTGAGTTCAATTCCCAGCAACCACATGGTGGCTCACAACCATCTGTTATGAGATCTGGTTCCCTCTTCTGGTGTGCAGATATACATGGAAGCAGAATATTGTATACATAATAAATAAATAAAATCTGTTTTAAAAAAGTATCTATTGTCACACTTAATTAAGAAAAGCATTACATTTAAAAAGAACCCTTCATAATAGAGTGCTCAAAGAAATATAGGGAGAATAGCAACCATGAAACAAGAAGTGAAGGTAGTGAGATAAAACAGGACAAATGACAAATGTCATTAAAAATCTGAGGAATTAAAATTATAGTGAAAAACAAAAATCTCAGGGCTGGAGAGATGACTCAGTGGTTAGGAGCACTGGCTACTCTTCCAGAAGTCTTGAATTCAATTCCCAGCACCCACATGTCAGCAAAAAACCATCTATAACTGTAGTCCTGTGGGATCTGATGTCTTCTTCTGGCATGCAGACATACATGCAGGCAGAGCACTCATGCATTAAAAAAAAAACATAAGTAAATAACATTTAAAAAAAAAAAAAAAGGATAAACACCAGTACCCAGGAGGCAAAGGAAGAAGATCAGTTTGAGGCGGGTCTTGGTCTGCCTGGCAATTTCAGGGCAGATGATTGCGTGCACAAGGCTCTGGATTTGATCCCCTATGCTGCAAAAAAAAAAGAAAAAAAGCCACTTCTGTTTCACACATTACTGAAATTTAAGAACAGAAAGGAGTGAGGGGAGATTAAAATTATAGTGCCAGAGGCAGCGGTGGGGTAGGTAGATTATCTAAAGGCAAAAGATAAGAATCTAACATCTGAATCTTTATCAGCAATATTGGAAGAAAAGAAAATAATATTTATGGAGCTAAAGGAAAATAAACTCACACTTAGAGCTGTATACACAGCTGTATGCTCCAAGAGCAAATGGCAAATTAAATACATTCTCAGTCATCACTGAGAAGAATCTAGAAGGAAGCAAGGAACTGCAGAAGCAACTGAGTGAGGGCCTCCGTTGAACACATGGGCAAGGCTCAGTACCTGCCAACTGGGATTACTGATTTGGGGGTTTGTCTGCTGACTCTAAAACTGCAGCATGTGGGAGTTGGGAGGACAGTCAAGGTCCCAGCCTAGCGTAAGCTGCAGGAGTCCTAACACACATTGTCTCAGCTTCACCCCTGGTTTCAGCCAACATTCCTGGAGACCATGCTTTCACTTTCTGCTCCAGGATTTAGGGTAAGGCCCCAGCTGAGGGGTTTGACTACTCTAGAAAGGAACTGCATAATATTTGTGTTTTCGTAGCCGGCTTACTTAGAATAATATTCCCAGCGTTAGCCCATGTTGCCTCAAAGGACAGGATGTCTTCCCTGTTTAAATCTAAGTGACCTGCCACCCAGTTTTTCTATTATCAACCAGTGGTCACTTAGGTCACATCCGACCCTTGACTGTTGTAAGGGCACTGCTGTGACCGTGGGCATACTTGAACATATTAGTTAACTTAGTCACCAATCATTTACAGAACCCTTACTGTCTTCTAGGGACTGTAACAAGGTCTGGAAAAACGGCAATAAACAAGACAAACACATTGGCTTTGAGGAGCTTGTGCTCCAGTGCAGATAGGCCATGTTCATACAAGTCACTATCCTCTGAATGCAAGTGCCCGGTAGTGACATGCCAAGATGGGGACAGGATATGTGGCTCATAGTAACAGGAAAGGTGAGACCTGCTTTACCCAGGGTGGTCTCAGCAGGGATGTCCACAGGTGGATGTAACTGGAAGAAACAACATAAGGCTTGAAAGGTTTATGGTTCATGATTTCGTGGGATTTCACGTGGCAGGGAAGGCATGGCTGTGTTCACAGCAGCAGGTGCATGAAGTAGAAGCATGACATCATAGCAGGTGACCCCTATTAAGCTAATTCTGCCATGTAGAACTCACCTTCTAATGGCTCCACGACCTCCCAAAAACAGTACTATCAGCTTGGCAACAAGTGCTCAAAACATGAGTCTGTTGGGGACATTTCACATTCAAGTCCTATAGCTCAGGACATTTTCCCACTTCCCAAATGGTCTGTTACATTGCCTGCTCAAATATGTGCACAGAACAGACAAGGTTTGAGGCACACTCTATCACCTCTAGACCAAATGACAAGGAAAGGTGTAGTCCTCCAGCTCTCACACTTCCCACCCCCAGGTGGGACAGCCCATCTGGCAACCTATGAAGATCTCAGCAGTTGTAATTCACACAGCCAGAATGAGTGTGGCATCTGCTGTGTAGAGGGACTGTGGCTTTGTAAATGGGCTAGCCTTATGTTCCCCTTTTCCCATCTATTCCATCATTACCCAGTGCCCTCGATGCCTCTCTCATTATAGCCAGGTCCCCTAGTTCCTCCTAGTCCTGCCCATGCTCTCAGAAGGACTTCCCAGCTTCTCCTCCACCGGTGGAGCACTCCTCCTTCCCTCCCTTCAACACCTTCACAAAGGACAAGGACATCATGCCTTAAATTTTCTTCTATATAAGAGGAAATATAGAATAGAGGTGACCAGGGGCTTAATAGGCAAGAGAGGATTCTTTTTGATGCTTACAGAACTCATTATATTGGTCTCTGGTTCATGTCTCAAAAACCTATTGAGTGACTTCCACGTCTGGTTTTGAAGAATTAACTGCTTTTGGAATCTTCCAGCTGCAAGAAATTACAAAGCTAGAAAAAATGTTTACCACTGAAAGAAAGAGAAAAGGAAGGAAATCTGGAGAAAATACATGAGCCATGTTTTTAGAGACTGATTGAACAACAGGTAGCCCAGATCCCTGTTAGAGAGGAATTAATTGTGTGAGACCCTAGCTCATAGCCTCACAGCCTCAGGGAATGCTTGATCACAATACAATGAGGAAGACCCCAAATCAAGCATGGAAGTCTCACTGAGCTATGGGGGGAAAGACTGGAGTTCTAAATGTAAAGCAGCTTGTAAGACAAAAAACTGAGAAAATACAAGCATCATAGACTAAAGCTCCAGATGTCTACAGAAGAGTATTGACAGCCTCCAAAGCCACAGAAAAACCCTGTCTCAAAAAAAAAAAAAAGTATCCTAGAGGGCTGAACCAAGAACCGATACATTCAGGTGTGAACAAAACATATCCAAGGCCAGGAAAAGGGCTGACATGAAGTACTAGGCCAAACAATGTGTGGGATTCACACAAGACTAGAAATAGTCTAATGAAAAGCTCTTGTCACCCATCAATCACTAGATAGAATCTTCAGAAAGATCACACATTAGTAGCAGAGTTAATTAACCTCAAAATAGAGTCTTCCAACCATAATAAGGCTTCAAAGGAAGCCTACATGGATCAAGATTATTCACAAGTGTTTTACTACATGCCAGAACAAAATCCAACACTCCACAAGGGAATATATCAAAATACAGCACTCAACAACATAAAATTTAGAGCATCTAGTACCCATTTAAAAATTACCAGATAGGGTGAGGATATAGCTCAGTTGGTACAGCATTTGACTAGTGTGCACAAAACTCTGCATTATGGGCTGGAGAGATGGTTGCTCTGACAGAGGACCCAGATTCAATTCCCAGCACCCACATAGTGGCTCACAACCATCTGTTCATCCAGTTCCAGGGGATCCAATGCCTACGTCTGGCCTCTGTGGGCATAAGGTACCTATAAGGTGCACAGATATACATGCAGGCAAAGAACACATGGACATTAAATACATTTTAAAGCATTGCATTCATTCAATCCCCAATTCATCATCTGAGTGTAGGGACACTTGTCTGTAATCCCAGGAAATGGAGGCAGGAGGATTAGAGTTCAAGATCATTCCTGGCTACATTGTGAGTTTGATTCCAGCCTGGGATAAAGGAGATCCCATCTCAAAAAGGAAGGAAGGAAAGAACCACACACACAAAGAAGAAAAAAGGTTTACCCATTACCTGGGGAAAATACAATGTCTGGGTTGAAGAGATGGCTCAGAGGTTAAGAGTATTTGCTGCCCTTGCAGAGGGCCTGAGTTCAGATCCCAAGACCCTCACTGGGCATCCCACAAACACCTGTAACTCCATCTCCAGGAGATCCAACAGGCACCTACACGCATGTGCACACACATATACAGACACACATAAATAAAACATGTTTTTAAAAATACATTCCAGCAGGCGGTGGTGGTGCACACCTTTAGTCCCAGCACTAGGGAGACAAAGGCAGGCAGATTTCTGTAAGTTCAAGACCAGCCTGGTCTACAAGAGCTAGTTCCAGGACAGCCTCCAAAGCCACAGAGAAACCCTGTCTTGAAAAAACAAAACAAAAAAAAGAGAAAAAAGAACAAATAAATAAATATACATTCCAGAGCTACTACCAAAAAATATTTCATTAAAAACAACAAACAAAAAACAATTGACCGTGAGTGAAAAGCCCATTTCTGTACTGTCACATTCCATTGTCATCTCTGTCCACAGGTACTTAGCAAACACACTGCATCAATTACTAAATTTTGTAATGTCAAAAAATCAGATGGCTTTGATCTCACATATTTCTTTTTCAAAGACATTTGGGACTGGACTTTAGAATCAGCTTGTCAACTCACATGAATTTTTATCAAGACTATGATTCCCTACTGACAATATTGAGTTTCAAAATCCATGAACATGGTATGTCTCTTCACTCATTTAGGTGTTTTATTTTATTTTATGCAGCTAGGAGTTGATTGTTGGGCCTCACTTATACTAGGCCAGCACTACCACTGATATATATTTTTTTTTCTTAAAGACTTTATACTAATTGCAAGAAACCAGATATACACAAGCACACATTGTATGACTTTTATAATATTCAAGCCCTCAAAACATGATTCCTATAAGCATATAGGAATAGAACTAAGATTAGCAGTTTTCAAAGGTTGGAAATATTAATAAAAAGTGAGGAAAACAGTATGAGAAACTTTGTGGATGTTGAAAATGGCTGTGGAGTTGATTGATACAGGTGAATGCTGAATTTTACATTATGCAAAGTATACTTTAATAAATTTGATTTTAAAAACCCAGGTCAGGTGTGGCACATACCGTTAATCCCAGCACTCGGGAGGCAGAGGCAGGAGGATCCCTGTGGGTTCGAGGACCGGCCTGGTCTATATAGTAAGTTCTACCAGCCACAGGGTTGAGAGCATCTGAAAAAATAAACAAAAACTCCAATCAGTCAAATACTTGTTAACTAATAATGGCTTTGATAATAAAATGAAGAACGTTGCCTGCCTGATTGAAAACTGGTACCCCTAAAATCTGTCAGGGTCTGAAACGTGATTGTAGCCTACAAAGCAAATTTGAGCTAGGGGCCCTAATAAAGGCTTCTCGAGAGCGCCACCTGGAGGCAAAGTAGACTCAACAACAGCCTCCAACACCCGGGGAGTTCTGAGTAACAAACGTTTGTTTTCCTCGTGAAGGTTGGGGTTGGGGTCCTGGAAGAAAGCACCGAAGCGCCCACTAGATAAAGAGTCCACCCCACACATGCGCAAAGCACGAGAAGACGCTGTGCCAGCTCACACGGGCCTGGGCTTGGCTGCCCGTTCCTCCTTCTGCCAGTCACTGGGGAAACAAAAGACCCAGGTAGAATCCCAGAACAGATAAACAAATCTGCCCCCCTCTTCTCCTCTCTCTCTCTCTCTCTCTCTCTCTCTCTCTCTCTCTCTCTCTCTCTCTCTCTCTCTCTCTCTCTCTCTCTCTCTCTCTCTCTCTCTCTCTCTCTCTCTCTCTCCTCTCCCCTCTACCTCCCTTTCTTTCCATTACCTGCTGCCTGCTCAAACAGAGCAAATAATTTTTTTAACTTTAATTAATCACAAGTTTGGGAAGATTTGGGCAATTTCTTGGCCTGTTGTCGTTAAATTGTTATTTATTTTCCTTGCGCTTTTTGTTGTTGTTGTTGCTTGTTTTATTGTGGTAAATATACACAGCACAAGCTGTTCTGTTCTAACCACACAACAGTTCTACAGAGCCCAGGACACTGCTGCCCTTGAGTTCTTTCTCTTCACCCAGACGTGGAATTCCCTCTCTGATCCCTCTCTTCCCTTCTCTTCACTTTCTGGATGGTGGCCCTGAAGTGCCTTCTCTAGAAGGTTGCCTGCTGGGAGGGACTTCTCTTGGACAGTCAGGTCCAAGCTCCACCCAAACCAGGCCTCACTGTGTGCCACTGCCATCTTGTGGCCAATTTCTAGCAATTTCAACTCTCACCTGGGTAAAAGAAGAATCATCAGCCAGGCAGTGGTAAGGCACCCCTTTAATCCCAGCACACAGGAGACAGAGGCAGGCAGATCCCTGTGAGTTCGAGACCAGCCTTGTCCACAAGAGGGAGTTCCAGTTCAGGTTCCGAAGCTACACAGAGAAATCCTGCCTCGAAAAAAAACCAAAAAAAAAAAAAAAAAAATCATCTTTGTAAGCAGATCTTGCTTCTGACAGAGAGGAGACCGTAGAGGAGGCTGCCAGAAGCCCAACAAACAGCTACTTCCATAGTGTTCATATCAAAAAGAAAGACGTGAGCCAGGCATGGTAGGGCACATCTGTAAACCCAGCCCTCAGGAAGTTAATACAAGAGGATCACGAGTTCAAGGCCAGCATATGCTATCATAGTGAGATCCTTTCTCAAAAGAATAAAGGAGGACCTGAAGACATGGCTCAATGGTTAAGAGCACTGGCTGTTCTTCCCGAGTTCAATTCCCAGCATCCATATGGCAGCCCACAACTGTCTGTAACTCCAGTTCCAGGAGATCCAACATCATCACACAGACACACATGCAGGCAAGATACCAATGCATATAAAATAAACATAAAAAATAAAAAAGATGGTTCAGTGGTATAAACATACTGCTCTTGCAGAGGACCCTAGTTGATGGGTGGCTCCTAACCATCTGTAACTCCAGCTCCAGGATAACCTGACACCTCTGGCCTCAGGCACTCACACTTACATGTGCATGCACAGAGAGACATACATACATGCACAAAAAACAAAATAATAAAAACAAATCTTAAATAAGTAGTCGGATAAGATGGCTCAGTGTATATATGGGGACCTGAGCTCAACCCCAGGAATCCATGTAAATATGAAAGGAGAGACTGGTCAAAGTTGTCTCTGGCTTCCCCCCACACACGCACCTCCCCACATATGCATGTGCATATACACACAATAATAAGTAAGAAAGAAAAGGCAACTTGGAAGCTTTAGATAAGAGATAAAGCAAGGCTGGAAAGCCAGGCAGTGGTGGCACACACCTTTAATCCCAGCACTTGGGAGACAGAGGCAGGCGGATCTTTATGAGTTCAAGGCCAGCCTGGTCTATAGAGCTAGTTCCAGGACAGACTCCAAAGCTACACAGAGAAACACTGTCTCAAAAAACCAAACCAAAAGAAAGGAAGGAAGGAAGAAAGAAAGGAAGGAAGAAAGAAAGAAAGAAAGAAAGAAAGAAAGAAAGAAAGAAGGAAAGAAAGCCATGTCTTGCCTCCTCCCCCAAAAAAGCAAGGCTGGAGATGGTTCAGTAGTTAAGAGCACCAAGTTCAGGTCCCAGCACCCACATGGTGGCTCACAATCATCTGTAACTCCAGCTCCAATGGATTCAATACCATCTCTCAGCCTTTTTGAGTAAACACACGCACACACACACACACACACACACACACACACACACACACACACACTAAAATAACTCTTTTTATATATTTTTAATTTTTTGAGATTATAATATAATTACATCATTCCCCCTTTCATCCCTCTAACTCCTTCCATGTACTCTCTGTACATCTTTAACAATGAATGAAGAACTAGGTACTACTACTAGGAGAGGCTCATGGGTGGGATGGGATCACCCCTTCTGCTTTAGACTTATGAAGAAGAGAAATTGACAATGTAATACCTCCTTACTGGATTTGAACTTCCATCCTGTATGGGTCTAACACACACATTCAGGAAACAAGCAAAGGCAGGGCAGGACAATGTCTTTTCTGCCCTCTTGAAATTCTCAAGGACCTCAGCCATGGTCAAATGTGCTAAGATACTGTCTCTACCTCCCATATGTGTATAAATTTGTGTGTGTATCAAACTGTGAAAGAATGTTTTTAATAACCAGGTATGGTGGTTCACATCTATAATCTCAGCACTCAGCATACTGAGGAGGAAGACTATAAATCCCAGGCCACTGTGGACCATGCAGTGAGTTGCTCTCTCTCTCTCTCTCTCTCTCTCTCTCTCTCTCTCTCTCTCTCTCTCTCTCTCTCTTGGATTTTTTGTTTCTTTGTTTGTTTTTTTTGGGGGGGGGTTGAGACAGGGTTTCTCTGTGTAGCTTTGGAGCCTGTCCTGGAACTAGCTCTTGTAGACCAGGCTGGTCTCGAACTCACAGAGATCCGCCTGCCTCTGCCTCCCGAGTGCTGGGATTAAAGGCGTGTGCCACCAACACCCGGCTGTTTTTGTTTTTTGAGACAGGGTTTTTCTGTAGCTTTGGAAGCTGGCTGGCCTTGAACTCACAGAGATCCCCTGCCTCTGCCTCCTGAGTGCTGGGATTAAAGGCATGCGCCACCAATGCCCGGCCTGGGTGCCTCTTTTATGTGTATGACTGTTTTGCCTGTATGTTCATATGTGTACATCTGCCTGAGCATAACCTCTCAGGAGTTATACTGGTTGTGAGCCACCATGTGGGTGCTAGGAACTGAACCCAGGTTCTCTGCAGGAGCAAGTGTTCTTAACTTCTGGGACTACTGACAAGGTCTCTGCATAGCCCTGGCTGTCCTGGGACTCATTCTGTAGATCAGGCTGGCCTCAAACTCACAGATAACTATCTGCCTCTGCCTCCAAAGTGCTGGGATCAAAGACTTGCACACCATAGTTGGCTATTTGGGAAGTTTTGAGACAAGTTCTTATTATATAGCCCAGACTGACCATGAGCACATAGCCTTCCTATTCCAATCTTCTGAGTGCTGGAGTAACAGGCATGTATGAAAACATTGGAAGAAACAATTTTTTTTCTGGAGCTCAGATTGAAATTCAGGGCCTTGTGCATTTGAAGCAGAGCACCCTCTGCCTTGTATTTACAACCCCAGCTTGCTTTTGTTTGTTTTGTTTTGAGACAATGTCTCAGACAACCCAGACTGGCCTTGAACTCCTGATCCTCTTGCCTCCACCTCCTCAGTGCAGGGATTATATGCCTATGCTACTATGCTTTGCTTCCCAAGCCTACTTCCTTTTTATTTTAATTATGTGCACATGTGTATTTGGGTATGTGCCTATGTGTTCAAGTAGGTACATGTGTCCTCAGAAACCAAAAGAGGGTGTTTGATCCCCTCAAAAAACATTTTAATTTACTAAACATTAGTAATAGGTTTTTTGTTTGTTTGTTTTTTAAAAAAAGGATAAGACAGCCAGGTGTAGTGACATACATGCCTTTAATCCCTGCACTGGGAAGCAGAGGCAAGTGGATCTCTGTGAGTTAAAGGTAAGCCTGGTCTACATGGTGAGTTCTAGTACAGCCAGAGCCATGTAGACCCTGTCTCAGAAAAAGAAACAAAGAAGGACAGAAAATATGAAGGGAGGAGGAAGGGAGAGAGGGAGGGAAGGAGGGAGGGAGGGAGGGAGGAAGGAAGGAAGACATCTCCAGCTTCCCAGATGCCCTGTTCCTAGTCCCTACTCCAGCCACATTGACTCTTCTAGTCCTGCCCAGTTTTAAGCCTTGCATAAAACACACAATGTGTGCCCTTTCCTGCCTGGCCTCTTTCACTCACCGTGTTCCTTCTGATTCATGTACAATATTACACATGGCTGTAGCTTGCTCATTCTTTCTGCTATAGATACCTCATTGACTGAATAGTGGCTGACATGGTTCATTTCCCGGCAATGGGTGTTTGAATAGTTTCTCCTGTTGGACTATTGCAAATAGCACTGCTTTCCCCTGGAGCACGACCTTGGTGTGAATTCCAGGGAGACGGAATTGGAACCATGTTTCCCCATGGATGATGTCTCTAATGCTGCCTGCTGGACAGGAGCCACATGACAGATCCAGGGGTGTCCTTCAAAAGAGTTGTCTCAAGATCTCACAATAGCATAAGACTGGACCATGACCCTACCTGGAAGCCACACCCCTGACAATATAACCTGGTTGATGTTGCTAAGCCAACACCCAAGCCACCCTTGTACTTCTAATTCTAATTCATGTCCATGGTCCCTAGAGACCTGGGTAGGTTAGGGATCTCAAAGGTCAAGAGGGAGCGCCACCCCCCATCCCCCTACCCCGTGGTCTATGGCTATGGTGTTGGGCTCATCCTAGATCTGGATAAACTGTGACCCCTGTGCGGCAGCTGCTTGGGGAACTTTTATGAGAGCCTCATGTCCTGATGAGGCAGGCTCATAGCAGCCTCCCCAGTCCCCACCCTGCCCAGACCTGTTCTCTGTTTCACCACCTCCCTTCCCCAAGGCCACACAGCAGCCGTCACAGCCTGCTTGCCTACCTACCTGGCAGTCTCAACTGCCAGGGCTCTCAGCAGAGAGACCTGAGGCAGCACAGGCCATGGATACCACCACAGAAGCTGTGCTCTACCACAAGCTGCAACTCTGGGAGCCTGGCATGGAGTCGGAGGAGGAGGAAGAGGAAGAAATAGCAGAGCCACTGGTCCTCTCCCTAAGGAGATCCCAAAACACCCCCCGGTGAGTCATCAAGGGGCCTGGGAACCCCATAACTCAGGCTAGAAGGCTGGCAAGGTCCTCTCTCTGGAACCCCTAAGCTGGGTCAGGCAATCCCGTACTCGGCTGAGCTCCAGGGACTTTCTAGATGAGTAGGGGAGAGGGGCTCTGGGCTGCAGATCCAACCTGGGACTGAAGCAATCAATCAAAAGTCTGTATATCTGAAGGGACATTTGTATCAAGCCGGTCCCTATCCTGTCCCAGCTTTGCCAGCCACACCCCACCCCCATGCCATAGCACCTGCTAGGCAGGTTGGGACCTGGTTACACCTGGCTGAACCCTGCTGCTCAGCCTCCTCTCTCCCTCCCTTATGCCAAGCTCCTTCCAGGCCTCTCTCTGACTGATTGGCATCTGCCTCCACCAGCTGTTCTGTAGACATGCCCTCCAAGCCAGCCTCAGTTTTTCCAGCTTTTTCCTACCTCTGTGTTTTTGCCAACGCAGTGTCCTGGGCCTGGAATCTCTCTGCTTAGCCAATTTATACTCTTGCAAAATCAAACCTTTTGGGGAAAGATTCCTTGGATCCTCTTGGGGTTCTTGGGTGCTCCTCCACCCCATCCCTGGCTCAGGACTCCCCTTTCTGCAGGAACAAGGTGAGTGGGCTGCCAGGAGCCTGGGCCCGCCTGCTTGCAAGCCTGCTGTTGCTAGCTGTTAGCAGCTCCCTGACTCTGAGGCAGCTGCACAGTAGGGACAGTCCAAAAGGAAACTTGGGCTCTGCAGCCCCTCCAGCCAGCAGACACTCCCATCACCCTGGTGTGTACCACCATGGAGCCATTATCAGCCCTGCAGGTCAGTGCTTGGGAAGGGGCTAGGGGTCAATGGTCCAGGGTGCCTCCCCATCACACATAGACCTTTTCTTACTGCAGCCACATGTTCTCAGCTGGGCCAAGAGCTACTTGTCGCTGGGGGGAATGTCGTGGATGCTGGAGTTGGAGCAGCTTTGTGTCTGGCAGTGGTACATCCTCATGCAACAGGGCTAGGTTAGTGGGATCTGTGTGCCCTGGACAGATACTCCAACCTGGGACCTAATCAGTGGCCATTACCTCAAGACTAGCTAGTGAGAAGGGCATAGTATCTGAGCACCAGCCCTAGTCTTGAATGACTTCTGACACCAGGCTGGTCAGTAATTCCTGATTCTCCACCTGGGACTGTGGGAGGATCCTGACCCTAATCCTGGCCAATGCCTCTGACCCGTGTGTGGTCTCGTTGTCTCCCAACAGGTGCCATGTTCTGGGGCCTCTTCTACAACAGCTCCTCAGGAAACACAACTGCCCTGACAGCAGGCCCAGCCCAAGCCCTGGCTCCTGGCCTGGGGCTGCCCACAGCTCTGCCTGCCCTTCATTTGCTTCACACACGTTTCGGCCGCCTGCCCTGGTCACACCTCCTGGCCAAGGCCACCATGCTGGCTCAAAAGGGCTTTGAGGTAGATGCACCCCTGGCAAGTGCACTAGCAGCCCGGGGCACAAAGGGGCTCTGTCCACTATTCTGCCATACCAACGGGACCCCACTGGGTCTTGGGGCTCAAGCCACCAACCCCAACCTGGCAGCTGTGTTGCACCGGGAAGCCCTGGCCTCCAGCCCAGATCTTGCTGGGGATGCCTTGCTGAGTCTGCTGGTCAGAGACCTGGGACTAAAGGAGCCCCCTGCTCAGCCCATGCCCTCCTTAGAGCCTGCACTGCAGCTTTCCATACCACAGGGTGTCCTCTTTACTACTCCTGGTCCCTCAGCTGGCCCAGAACTTCTGGAACTGCTGGAGTCTGCCCTTCACTCCAGGACACCCAGCCCTACTTCCTGTCTGTCTCTCCTGCAAACAGCCATGACCTCAGTGAATAGTGCCCTGGCCACCGTGGACAGCAGTGGTTCTATGCTCCTTCTAACCTCTTCAATCAACAGCACCTTTGGTTCTGGACACCTGTCCCCAAGCACTGGTGTTCTGCTCAGCGACCTGGTGGCCAGATCTGAACCTAGTGCCTGGGCCTGCCCACTCATTCTCCGTGGCAGCCTGGATGACACAGAAGCCGATATGTTGGGGCTACTGGCTTCAGGGACGCCCAGAGGAGCCAAAGCCATGGCTTGCACCTTGCTCAATCATCTGGCAGCACCCCAAATCCAACAGCAGTCCCAGCATCAAGCTCAACAAAGACCCACAGAAAGCCCTGGAGGATGTGGCCAAGGGAACCTACTCCAGGTGGTAGTCCATGCAGAACATGCCCATGTCTCCAGTGTCCCCAGTGGCTGCTGTCCTTTCCATGGGTATTAACAGAAGGACAAAGTCTGGAGAGGGCAGAGTTGTCTGGAGCCTGAGTGCCAAAACAGAGAAGGCCTAGCAGCAATGAGTGCATAAAGAGAATGTATCTGTGATGTGTTCACTGCTCCATCAGCCTGCCCTCCATCGTGTTCTGTCACCTGGCATCCAGGGCTAGTCCAACCGTGTTTCCAAGAACCCACACTGATGGAATTATTGGTTTTTCTATCAGATAAGGACCTAGAGAGGATGATGAAAACGAGACTCAGTGCAACTCACCTTCAGGAAAGTCCAGTGGAGCGTTGTTGGCAGTCTTTGGGCGGGGCAGACAGCGCCACCTTCCATTGGACCATTCCCTGTTCATCTATATCAGTTGGAATGGAAGCTTATAAAGTCCAAATCTTCTAGGAACCAAGGACATTCCTGGTTTTTGGTTAACTTTCCCATTACCCCTTGAGATCTCTAATGCCAAGGTATCCACCATGTGCAACACAAATGATGAACAGCAGACACAGGTGGAGCCTGGACTGGTGTCTTTCAACTTTCCCCTGCTCCACCCACCTTCTGCCTCCTGGGGTTCCATCTGTGCAAGGTAAATCTTAGTTTCACATGTGGAACAGATGGCAGAGCAGAGAAGGGTTGGGAAAGTGAGTAAGAGGTGCTGCTGGTTACAAAAGGGCTGGAACTGGGTTGGCCATGACCTTCCCTCTAGGATTGAGATCTCTGGGCTTCCCTCTAGAAATAGTTCCTCAGGTCAACGGCAGGGACAGTCAATAGCACTTCCCCTACCTGACAAAGTAAAAGGCAATTCTGATGTAATGTTTTGAGGGTTTAATTTGGGGGGGGGGCAGGGACAGGTTTGAGACAGGATTTCTCTGTAGCTTTGGAGGCTGTCATGGAACTAGGTCACAGAGATCCTCCTGCCTCTGCCTCCCGAGTGCTGGGATTAAAGGCGTGTGCCACCACCACCCAACTTAATTTTTTTAATTAAAAAAGATATTTTTATTTTATGTGAGTGTTTTGACTTCATATGTGTATATAAACCACAAACATCTTGTGTTTGAGGAGGCCAGAAGGGGGGCTTTGGATCCTCTGGAACTGGGGTTATAGTTGTGAGCTGCTATATGGGTTCTGGGAACTGAACTTAGGTCCTTGGCAAGAGTAGTAAGTGCTCTTAAGCAATCAGCCATCTCCCAGTCCCCATAATTTGTTTTTTAAGGCAGTGTCTCACTAGGTAATCCAGTCTGACCCAGGCACATGGACCACCACACACTCAGCTAATTGTTTTGTTGAGCTGGGATCAAATTTAGAGCTTCAAGTGCTCTACTACTGCTCCATATCCCCAGTCCCAAGCCAGTAGAACTCTTGATTTCACCACCTCCATCTCTGTCTCAAACAAAACACCCCTAAGCTCAATTATCCCACTACCTACTCAACTATTTTAGATTTCGACTGGTATCCTCTCCTTTGACCCAGTTCATCAGCCGCCACGACCAGCTCCAGATTAGGCCAGCCAAATTCACTGTCTCTGTACTTAGAGCCACAGGCCATGCCCACTCAGCCAACAGTTGATCTTTTAAAAATGTAAATCCGATGTAAATCTTTCCCTGCATACTCAGAAGAAAGTCTGAACTTTTGACCCTGGCCTGGGGTCCTATACAACCTTGCTTTCCCTTCCTAGCATCTGTGTCCCTGTGCCCTCATTGGCCTCATTCCCTTATCTTTGAAGAAGAAATGTCCTTGGTCTGCTCTTTTGTCCCCTCTTCCCAGTGGGACAGTTGAGTCCATCTTGTAACCTCAGCTGTCAAACCCACATGTCACAGTTTCGTTACAGTCTCATCGAGTCTCATACTCTTCTTAGCGGGCTCTGCTCCTTACAGTCCTTATTTTCATCATAATTACCGTTTTAAATGTATTTGGCTATTTGTTCATCAACTATCTCCTCCCACAAGAAAGGAAGTCCTCGGAAGCCGTGACTATGTGCCCAAGCTGCACGGGTATCACGGAATAGCTGGCGAGCAGACAGAGGTCTGGGAGGGGGCCGTACCGCGGCTTTTTAGTGGATTTGTTTGAGCCGCGCGGGCCGTCAAGGACGAATCCAGCGTAAAGAAAGGTACCAAAGAAGCAGCCACCCAACACGCGTGTGTGAGAACCGGACGCTGCTCCACCCACAGCCAGGCCGGAAAGGCGGGACGTCCCGCCCCGACCCCACCCCATCCCACCCAGGACCTGCCAGACCCCGCCCTCAGCAGGCCGGCCCAGTGCGCACGCGCCGGGACCTGACCTGGAAGAGACCGTCTTCCGAGCCCACGTGTTCCGTGTAGCATGGCGGAGATGAAGAGCCCCGCGAAAGCTGAATCTGCGTCTCCCACCGAAACGACGCAAGATGAACGCCGTGGCCTGCTGGAGCACAGCCGCGAGTTCTTGGACTTCTTCTGGGACATCGCGAAGCCGGAGCAGGAAACGCGGCTCCAGGCCACGGAGAAGCTGCTGGAGTACTTGCGCACAAGGCCGAGTGTATGATGGCGGGGCCCAGACACAGTCGTGGCTCTAGATGCAAGGGGGCAGGGGCGGGCCCTCAGGTCACTGTTGAACACGAGGGATGCTCTTGGTTCCACAGGGTTCAGAGATGAAATATGCCCTGAAGCGTCTGATCACTGGGCTTGGGGTGGGCCGAGAAACCGCTCGGCCC
Organism: Cricetulus griseus; assembly: GCF_003668045.3. Taxonomy (NCBI): domain Eukaryota; kingdom Metazoa; phylum Chordata; class Mammalia; order Rodentia; family Cricetidae; genus Cricetulus; species Cricetulus griseus. The sequence continues at coordinate 86,263,012 of NC_048600.1, forward strand.
TGCTACAGTCTGGCGCTGGCACAGGTAAGGCGGTGCGTCTGGTAAGGGCTTAACAACGCTGGGCCAAAAGGTGGGGTGTAAGGATAGGGGGGCACTGCAGCTGCTGGGTAAGGAGAAATCCGAGAGTCTCCTTAAGTTTACTTTCTGATACCTGTTTAGCAAGCGTGTTTGCTACAGTTACTGGAAGTAGTGAACTTTGAGGTTGGCTTCTGGAAGGTTGGGGACCCCTCTCTAGGTTAGGAAAATAACTGATGACAGGCCACTCAGATATTTGTATAACAAAGAGCGGTGAAGACTATCCCTTAGGGTCCACCTCAAGGCATCTTGGAGCAGGTTGTGTGGATAGGATGGGTTTTTCAGGAGGTAAAGATGAGCAGTCTAGGCCTTCAAAAGTCCTGGTGGAGATGGGGCTGAGTGCAAGATTTGGTCCAATGAAAGCAGTAGATTATCCTTACCACTTGTGAGAGATGGGAGGAGTGACCAAGATTATGTCGAGGGAAAGCTGAAGAAGGGAAGTTGACTTGTCTTAGTGTCACTTCCCTGAACCTTTCCTGTGAGCTCCTTTTGGTTTTGCTGGCAGCTGTTGCAGGCTTTTGAAGACATTCCTTTGTGCAGCATCCTGGGTCAGATCCAAGAAAAATACAATCTGCAGACAGTGAACAAGGTGAGTGTGGTCCCAGACAGACTAGCCTGCCCCTGAAATGGGTGTGGGTGAGGTGATGGATCCTCCTCACCAGTGTTTGGGATCTTTTTCTAGGGGATGATGAGACCTGCTCTCTTTGCAAACCTATTTGGAGTGCTAGCTCTCTTTCAGTCAGGCCGCCTGGTGAAGGTAAGAAATATGGGAACAGGAGGCAAGGGGACTAGTTTTTGGGCTGGTGGGGGACAGACAATAGTGTGCCCTCTTCACACTCTTCTGTTTTTTTGTGGGCACTAGGACCAGGAGGCTCTGATGAAGTCGGTGAAATTGCTGAAGATCCTGTCCCATCACTACAATCACTTACAGGGGCAGCCAATAAAGGTCTTGGTGGACATCCTCTCCCAGGTAAGGGGTCATACATGGGTCATGACATCTGGTTTTGGAAACATTAAGAAGAGTTGGGTTAGAAGTATTTAACTGGGCAGTGGTGGCACACGCCTGTAATCCCAGCACTCGTGAGGTAGAGGCAGGTGGATCTGTGAGTTCGAGGCCAGCCTGGTCTGGACAACCTCCAAAACAATACAGAGAAACCCTGTCTCAACCCCCCAACCACCAGGGGAAAAAAAAAAAATCCAACTATTTGCTGGGCGTTGGTGGTGCATGACTGTAATCCCAGCACTCGGGAGGCAGAGGCAGAGGATCTCTGTGAATTCGAGACCAGCCTGGTCTACAAGAGCTAGTTCCAGGACAGCCTCCAAAGCCACAGAGAAACCCTGTCTCAAAAAAACAAAAACAACCCCCCCCCAAAAAAAAAACCAAAAAAACAAAAAAAAAAGAGTTGGGTTAGAACATAAGAACACCAAGACAGATGGTTTGACTATACAACTGGTTTAAAGAGCTATGGAGATAGTTTTGGTTTCCTTTCTTTTTGGTCACCAGATATCTTAAATCCTGCCCGTCTTTGAGGTTACACCCTATCTCCATTCAGCTAGGCACTTCAAATGCTCCATAGCTCTATTGTGGTTTCTGTGTTGGATAGTGAGGGTCTGGAACAGTATTTGTCAATGCCTGAATGTGCAGAAGGCAGTCCAAATACATTTGCCAACCCTGGGTCTGTGTTGTCCTACTTGGGAGATGGAGGCAGGTTCAGATTTAGAATCATTTGCTACTAGCTCATCCCTGTTTGGGCCTTTCTGCATGAATAGAGAAGGACCAGAATTCAAGTTGCAATTCCTCTAAAAAACAAAAGGAATAATTTTAAATATAGCCCCAGGCTAGTTAGCCATCTAAGGTGCTAGGCATGGGTAGCCAGCACTTTCTTACAGGTCTGACACTCAGTTGGCTGACTGGAGCTGTATCAAAAGCCCATGGGTAGAACAAAACCCAGAGGAGAAATAAAGGTGCTAAGAGCCACCCTCTCCTATGCTCCCACTCCAGGTCCCAGAGTCCATGTTCCAGGAGATCCTGCCAAAGATCCTCAAGGGTGGTGACTTGAACGTGATCCTCAGCTCCCCTAAGTACCTGGAGCTCTTCCTCTTGGCTCAGCAGAGGGTGCCAGCGAAACTTGAGTCACTGATGGGCTCGGTTGACCTGTTCTCAGAAGAGAATATTCCCAGGTTTGAGGAGAGTGGGTGGGCTCACCCGGGGGGTGTCCTGAACCCTAGACCTCTAGGCAATGTTGACTGAGGCCCCTCCCACCCCTCCATAGTCTGGTGAATGTGCTGAAGACAGCAGCCAACTCCGTGAGGAAGGAGCATAAGCTGCCAGAAGTGGCTCTGGACCTGCTCCGCCTGGCACTTAAGGAGAACAAATTCACATTGTTCTGGAAGGAGGTTTTGGAGCAGAGACTGCTGAACAAGCCATGCTGGTCAGCCAGGTGTGTGTGACACTTAATATCCACTCCAGTCTGGGTGGGACATGTCCGGAAGCCCACCCCAAAGAACAGGGTCTCTGACCAGGCTCTGTCCCAACCCTCCTTAGCTACATGTGTTTCCGCCTGCTGGGTGCATCCCTGCCCCTGCTGTCAGAAGAGCAGCTGCGCCTGGTGATGCGGGGAGACCTGATCCGACATTTTGGGGAGCACATGGTCATTTCTAAGGTAGGTGTCATCTCATGTGGTTCGGCACTGCCCAAAAGGGCAGATAGTGTGTTCTTCCTCTGAAGATGTATGACACAGCACTGGGGACCATAGGAGAGTCTGACCAGTGATCAGGCCCTTTGTCCTGAGGCCCACTCACCAGCAGGCCCAACAAGCCCTCTATCTGGAACACTCTTCTGGGGGTCACATTGGTGAGAATAGTTATTGTCCCCAGTGTGCTCTGCAATCACGTGCCTGGTAATCATTAAATGTGCCTGTTGTCCATATGACAATGGTAGCAGGGGCCCAGTGCAAAGGGTTTGTTATAAGAAAACAAGTGCGTGGCATATGACAATCACATGGAAATTGGTAGGTTTTGAGTCCCAGGGTGACACAGCCAGGTGGTACTGTCAGGATTTGAACCCAGGTTCCCCTCACGCCACATCAAACCAGGAAAACATCTTGTCCTCAATCTTCAAGGCAGAATAGGGACTTTCTTGAGCTGAGGTGTAGGAATTTGAGAGGTAAAAGATTAGAGCGGCCTCGATGGAGCTATGGTAACATTAGATTCAGCTCTGCTGTGGACTTGGAGGGGATTCCTAGCTCCAGGTTTAACCTAGAAAGGGAGAGGGAGGAAGGTGGTAATGTTCTGTTCACACTGGTCACCTGACCTCGTGCTCATCTCTTGCAGCCCCAAAACCTGTTCAAGATCATCCCAGAGATAAGTTCGTATGTGAGTACCTTCCTAGAAGGGTGCCAGGATGACCCTAAGCGGCAGTTTGCCATGATGGTGGCCTTCACATCCATCACCAACCAAGGTCTCCCTGTGATGCCTACCTTCTGGCGTGTCACACGGTTATTGAGTAGTGAAGCCCTGCAGAGCTATGTGACCTGGTTGCGGGACATGTTCCTCCAGCCTGACCTGGACTCCTTGGTTGACTTCAGCACTGCCAACCAGAAGAGAGCACAGGATGCTTCCTTTAATGTGTGAGTAGAAGGTGTCAGAGCGCTGAGAACCCAAACCCCTAAGTGGTGTGGCTTCGAACTAGAATGGGGAGGGAGGAAAGTTAGCTCTTGAAGGTGGCCATGATGTTTCCTGATTGGTATTTGAAGGTTGTGGTGGAGTGTACGTGGTCCTGCCACAGTGGGACAAAAGAGCACCCTGTTTTTCATGTTTGTTTGTCATGTATTGTCATTTTTGACTTATGTGACCTGCTCATGTTCCCAGGCCAGAGAGATCTGTATTCCGTCTCCGGAAATGGATCATCCACCGCCTGGTCAGCCTTGTGGAACATCTGCACCTGGAGAAAGATGATGCCGTGGTCGAACAAGTAGCCAGGTGTGTGAGGAACTAGCTTCCCTGTGGGGGGACATGGCCATGGAACTAGGCCCATTGCCTCCTGGTCCTTGTTTGGGTCCTCCTGGAGCCAGTTTTCAGTAGAGCCAGGGGGTGGTGGCACACACCTTTAATCTCAGAAGGTAGCTCTCTAAGTTCGAGGCCAGCCTGGTCTACAGAGCGAGTGCCAGGATAGGCTCCAAAGCAATACAGAGAAACCTGGTCTGGGGGGGCGAAACTGTTGGTAGAATAGGCCCAAGGGAATCTACAGGGTACCTTAGCCTGTGACAGAAAAAGACCTAGAATTTGTAGAACCATGGGATCCCAAAGGTTCAGATTTGATCTATGGATTCTACAGGCAGTCATTGCTCATCAGTATCTGTGAGCCTTTTCCCCACAATAGCCGGCATCTGTTGGCTCCAGGGGAGCAGCTCTGGTTCTGCTGCTCCAACTCAGGTCACTCACCTGTGTTCGAAGGGTCAAACCAGAGAAGTGGGCCTTACATGGTACAGATGAGGGGAGTCTAGCTGTGCCAATGCTGGTTGTGCTCCCAGGTTTTGCTTCTTCCACGCCTTCTTTAAGACAAAGAAAGCTACTCCGCAGATCCCAGAGACAAAGCAGCACTTTTCCTTCCCCTTGGACGACCGGAACCGAAGTGTCATCATTGGTGCCTTCTTCAGGTAGGCCTGCGCCACTTAGGAAATGGGGACACATGTTCTTTCCTGAGCTGTGAGCAAGGTCAGAGAACCTTGTTGATTGGTTGGGGGCTGAACCCCAGAGTAGGCAGGGGGCACTGGGTATGCTAGTGCAATCTTGTGAACCCTACCGCCTCCCTTCCCAGCCTGCTACAGACCCTCAGTATGAAGTCTAGACAGACACCAGACCTGAATGAATGTGCGAAGCCCTGGACTTACCGCCTGGTGCAGTTGGCAGACATGCTGTTGAACCACAGCCGCAACGTGACCGTTGTGACACCCTTCACAACACAGCAGCGCCAGGCCTGGGACCAGTAAGGGCATGGGATTTCCGGAGGTGGAAGAGGGTGCCCTGTCTGCCACTGGGACCTGTTAATGCCTTTGTCCTCGCCCCAGGATGATGAGTACTCTGAAGGAACTAGAGGCCCGCTCCTCAGAGACCAGAGCCCTTGCCTTCCAGCACCTGCTGCTTCTGGTGGGCCTCCACCTCTTTAAGGTATTGTGGTCTGCAGAGAAAGGGACAAGCATTTCTGAGGCACCATGGGGATACCCCTGCTGAGAGACTTTGGGGGCATTGGGAGATGGAGATTGAAGGTGGATTCCCTAACCTTAACCCAGTCCTGCATACCAACTTACTGTGCAAGGGCTTCCATGTGTTTGCCAGGTGACAGAAGCTGAGTATCCTACTTTGGGCCATACCTCCAGTAGCTGAGATTGAGAGTCCCACAGTCCCTCCTAGATGTGAAAGTGCTGCCCCCTGCAGGAGGGAGGCCAGTGTGACACCCATGATACTTGTCAATTAGTAGTCATTTGGAAATGGGGCCCAGGCTTTCATATGTAACCCCAAGGGCTTCCCTTTGCCCCAAAGCAAGAAACAGTCATACCTGAGGCTGGTGGTGTTCCCAACAGAGGGTCTATGGCTTGTCACAGTTTCCCACTGCAGTTTTTATGCTTCCTAGTCCTGAGCCTTCTAGAACCTTTCCCTACTCCCCTCTTCTTACAAGAAGCTTTCAACATTCTAAAATTTATTTTGTGTGCTATTCTGTGCCATAGCACACATGCAGAAGTCAGAGGACAATTTGGGGGATTTAATTCTTCTGTGTGGGTCATGGGGATTAAATTCATGATGTTGGGTTTGACAACAGGTGCCATTGCCCTCTTGGGTTATCTCACTAGACCCCTGAGGCTCTTTTATCAAGACTGCTTCAGGTCTTAATGGCCTGGGTATACAGGACCCTTGTTGGCAACAAGCCTGTGGTTTTCAGATATATGTCCCCAAGCCCAGACCCCTGCACCTCCCAACTTGATTGGCAGAAGAAATTTCAGTTCAGGTTTAGCAGACCCATGGGAAAAAGGTACAGCCTAGAGGGCAGGCACCTACCAGTTCTCAAAACCAGGGAGCTAGAGACCACTGGCTAAGGCCTGGGCTCCTGCCTCTCGACCCACAGCATTGTCAGGCAAAATACTGCTTTCTAGGTACCCAGGTTATCCCCAGTAAGATGCATTTAAATCTAATTAAAACTAATGGTTTTCAAGTTGTATCGAAAACCAGCAGTGCACGGATAGCCCAACAACGTGAGGTTGGCATTTGCTGATCCTGTGGCCCTGGGTGTCCTTGTCAGCCTTGATTGCAACTATCGATGGGGAACTTGGGCTCTGTGATCTCATGACTGTGTACAAGGTGTGAAAAGGCTCCTGGGCAGCTCCCAGGTGCCCATTCTGAGTGGTGAGATTACCTGGCATACCTCAGAGCTCTGGTTCCAGTTCCTTTTTGACTTCTGCCTTACCCTGCCCACAGTCCCCTACAGAGAGTTGTGATGTCCTAGGTGACATTCAGACCTGCATCAAAAAAAGTATGGAGCAGAATCCCCGTCGATCACGCTCTAGAGCCAAAGGTATGTCATTGCTCCTGGGGCAGACCTGGCAATCAGACTATCTGTATCCTGCTCAGCCTAAATCTGCTTTCCCACTTGCAGCCTCCCAGGAACCTGCGTGGGTGGAGGTGATGGTCGAGATCTTGCTGTCCCTGCTGGCTCAACCCAGCAACTTGATGCGCAAGGTGGTCCGGAACGTCTTTGGCCATATCTGTTCCCACCTTACTCCCCGTGGTCTGCAGCTAATCCTGGCTGTGAGTTGGGGCCCTTGGAGAAATAAGATTGTAAGATGGGTCTGCTGAGATGTAGTGGAGTGTGTGACATCTTACCCTGGGGTGATGGGAGCCTTTGGCCAAGATAGAAGAGACTGCAAGAGTGACCTGAGGAAGGTAGGCACTCGGGACAGCAAGTGCAACAGTGGTCTGGGACTTCTCCTCAGGTGCTCAACCCTGAGACAAATGAGGATGAGGATGACAACGTGGTGGTCACTGATGATACCAATGAGAAGCAGCTGAAGCGTGGAGAGGTACTTGGTGATGTGCAGGGTAGGGTGTGGGTGGCTGAAGATAAGTCACATGGTGTCATTGAGAGGGTGTGATTTGCCTGCCTCCCACCCATAGGATGAGGACTCCGATAGTGAGGACAATAAAAACTCTGACAGTGATGTGGATAGTGAGGATGGAGCAGAGAGTGAAGAGGAGGACCGTGACAAGGATGTGGACCCAGGCTTTCGTCAGCAGCTGATGGAAGTGTTACAAGCTGGGAATGCACTGGTGAGCAGGAGCCAAGGGAGAGGGGGTTTGTCCACCTACCTGAGGCCAGGCTGATGGCTGTGCTTCTGTACCTCAGGGTGGAGTGGACAGTGAGGACGAGGAGGAGCTTGGGGATGAGGCTATGATGGCCCTGGACCAGAACCTGGCCAGCCTATTTGCAGAGCAAAAGCTGCGCATCCAGGCCCGGCAAGAGGAGAAGAACAAGCTGCAGAAGGAGAAGCAGCTCCGACGGGACTTCCAAATCCGAGTGAGTGTGCATGTGGTTGTCAGGCACCCTGAGCTGCCCCTGCCTCCCCTGTGCTTCTGCTTGGGCTGATTCCCAGTCTTCTGGCCACAGGTACTGGACCTGATAGAAGTGCTGGTGACCAAACAGCCTGAGCACCCCCTGATCCTGGAACTGCTTGAGCCACTGCTGAGCATCATCCAACGCAGCATGCGCAGCAAAGGCTCCACCAAGCAGGAGCAAGACCTCCTGCACAAGACCGCCCGCATCTTCATGTGAGTGCCCATTCCCCTGGGTAGCACCTCACTCCTGACTGATCTTTCCATCTTCTTCATGCTCCGTGCTCCCTGGGCTTAGAGCAGGGGGTCTTGAAGCTCTGGTCCCAACCCAGCCAGCAGTGTTGTAATAGTTGGGAATTCTGACAAGGGTAGGGCTGTCTCTCACAGAACAGTATGCCAGTCCAGATCACCTGTTGACTGGTTTGTCCTTGCCCCTGCTCTGTCCATATCCCTGAGCACACAGAACTTGGTCTTACCTTACAGAGTCTGAGGCCACTGTCCTGCAAAACAGGTACAGACAAGAGAGGTAGGCCGGCCAGATCAGAGGTGCTTGGCCCCTGGGTCAAGTCCCTGTCCTCTCTTGAGTCAGTTTTCTAACTTATGCAATGATACTTAGGACAGCTCTTCTTGCTGGGCGTGGCAGAGCAAGGTGGAGAGCACCTTTTGACCAGCTTGCCTTGTCCACCCACAGGCACCATCTATGCCGTGCCCGCCACTACTGCCACGAGGTAGGGCCCTGTGCAGAGGGTCTGCATGCCCAGGTGGAACGGCTTGTGCAGCAGGCTGGCAGTCAGGCTGACGCCTCCGTCGCCCTTTACTACTTCAATGCCTCTCTGTACCTGCTGCGAGTACTCAAGGGCAACACTGCTAAGAGATACGAGGATGGTCAGAATCTACCGGGAGCTGAACCCAAGGACTCAGAGGTGAGCCCCAGGGGCCAGCCCACTCAATTTCCAGAGAATTTAAGCCAGCCTTTGCCCGGGACCCACCTTCAGTCTTCTGTGACTTGCATCCTATCTTACAACAGCTCTCTCACCAGGCCCAGACTGCCAATTGCTTGGACTTGGATTTCGTGACCCGGGTGTACTCGGCAGCACTGGAGTCTTTTCTGACTAAGCGTAACAGCCCACTCACTGTCCCCATGTTCCTCAGCCTCTTCTCCCGATACCCAGTAAGTGCAGGAGCCAGCCTGCCTCTTGGGAACCCTGCTCAGCCCAGCCCCCAACTAATGGTCCCTGTCCTTCCTTAACCCCCAGGTAATCTGTAAGAACCTGCTTCCTGTCCTGGTCCAGCATGTGTCTGGCCCATTGCGGCCCCGCCATCAGGTAAGGTTCTGTCTGAATCACCTGTGCAGATCTTCTCACTGGCACCTAAGGGGCCTGCTTCACTGACCTTGGCTTTGCTTGTACACATGGTAGGCACAGAGGAATTTCAGGAACCTTGCTGTCTTGCTCAAGACCTCCAGCACTGCTAAGACCTCATCTCTGACCTGACCTGCACTAGAGGGAGCCCCCTGTCTTAGATGCCAGGGCTGTCAGGCAGACTAGAGGGCACAGCATTATGTTAGTAAGAGCCAAGGACTGTCCCAGCATGAGGTCTTACTTGTATTCAGTTGGGACCATTGCCTCTTCAGGTCTCAGCAGCCCTTTACCCATATAAATAAGAAGAGAGGAACTGATGATTGTAGGCCCTAGCACGGACAGCGTCCTAAGCTTGTGTGGTTCCTGAGCCTTTAGCTGGCATGCTGGGGCTCCTGCTGACTACATTCTCCTTAATGCAGGCCCAGGCGTGCCTGCTGCTCCAGAAGACCCTGTCTGCACGGGAGCTGAGAGTGTGTTTTGAGGATCCTGAGTGGGAGCAGCTGATTGGCCAGGTCTTGGGAAAGCTCACCCAGGTAACAAATTAGCTGTGAAGCTCTCACCCATGAACTCATCCTAGGTTTCTGGAAACCAGAATGCTTGGAACTTGAGGTTCCAGAGTGGATGGTGTAAGTTAGCTAGTCTCCAGAGACATTTCCTCTCTCTGGGCCACTACTATGTGGGAGATGTAGAAGGACCTTGGGCAGTTCTCAGGAGTGCCTCAGTGTTGGCCTTTCTCCATAGACCCTGCAGACACTGGGGGATGCACAGAGCAAGGGGGAGCAGCAGAGGGAGTTCTCCACCTTGGAGCTACTGAACATTCTCTTCAAGACAGTCAATCATGAGGTAAGGCAGCCAGCCACCTGACAATCTGTGCCCTAGATGGAATCGCCATCACACCATGGTTCTGGAAGTGGTCCTTTGTTGATATAAGTGATTGACTTCAAAGGGTAAAAAGCCACATCTGGACCTGGCAGACTGGGGGTGAGGCTGTGTCACCATGCATCAGAAAACTGAAAAATGAGACTTAGTGATAGTGAGATGAGCTAGAGATGATCCCAGGTGGGCAGCCATTTGAAAGGATGCCAGGTTTCCAGGCAGGGAGGGGTGTAAAAGTGAGGCCAGTAAAGGGTAAGAGTTACTCATGGGTAGAAGGCAAGGAAGCCACTGGAAATGGGTTCCCTAGTCTAGAATCGCTTTTACAGGGGACAGCGGAGCTGAAAAAGCAGAGACCTGGGCTCCTGGCTCTGGAAAGGGAAACAGGGGCCTTGCTTCCTCCACAATGGAGACTAGTGATTTAGAGACAGGAGTGGCTAAGGACCCAGGAGCAGGTGGAAGACCCCAAATCTGGTGAGAGCGCATGTCACCACTACTGTTCCTCTATCCTGCCATTCCTCTGTAGAAGCTGTCTGTGGACCTCACTTCTGTCTTGGGCCTGCTGCAAAGCAAGCAGCAGAAGCTACAGCAGAGCTTGCAGCAGGGGAACCACTCTTCTGGCTCCAACCGCCTCTACGACCTCTACTGGCAGGCCATGAGGATGCTGGGAGTCCAGTATGTTCTTGGAGAGGGAGCCACCCTTAGGAGGGGGTCAGTATTGCCTTCTGTCATTTCACTCCTGTGTTTTACTGCTTCCTTACAGACGTCCCAAGTCAGAAAAGAAGAATGTCAAGGATGTTCCTAGCGACTCCCAGAGCCCCATTAGCCAGAAGCGGAAGAAAAAGGGATTCTTGCCTGAGACCAAGAAACGAAAAAAAGTTAAATCTGAGGACACCACACCGGGAAAGGATGCTACATCAGGGCAGGAGGTAGTGACAGCGGGTGCCACGCCTGCTGCTGCTGGTGAAGGCCAGCCCCCCAGCACAGGCAAGAAGAAAAGGAAGAGGGTGAAGGCCAACACTCCATCCCAGGTGAATGGTACACCTGTCACCAAGAGTCCAGCTCCCAACAACCCCACCCTAAGCCCCAGCACCCCTTTTAAGTCCCCAAAACTACAGAAGAAGAAAGAGAAGCTTTCACAGGTGAATGGAGGCACTCCTGTGTCCCCTATAGAGCCTGAAGGCAAAGAGCATCACCAGAAGGCTCTTCCCACAAAGGAGGTCTTGAGAAAGTCCCCCCAGTCTGCCCTACCACGAAAAAGGGCAAGACTGTCTCTGGTTAGCAGGAGCCCCAGCCTGTTACAGAGTGTGGTTAAGAAAAGGAAAGTGGCCCGGAGGAAAATGCAGACACCTTGAGTGTGGTGTGGTCTGTTTTCCCCCTCCCACCTTCAGCAGCCCCAGAGACTCCTATTTTTTCACCAGTATTTTAATAAATATTGCCATGGTATATGACACCAGTCTCTGGCTTTGGCCAGTGGTTCTATTACCAACCTTCTGGGGGCAGGATCTATCTACTGCAGGCCTGGCGCTAGCTGTGTGGCCAGGCTCCAGGCTAAGGTACTCAGTTCTGTCCCTCCCCTGTTCCAATGGAGAGCCACCAAAACATTTAAATAGGTTTATTTCTTCATTTACAAGAGGAATATATATTTGGCTTCTCTCTTAAGACTCTGAGATTCACAATCAGCAGCTCTAAAAAATAAAGGAGCGGTTCAGCTTCCGGAAGGAAGAGGAGGCAACACTTGGACCTGGTTCTTGTACAACAAGAAAACATCTCTGGGGCCCCTGCTGGGGTTAGGGTGGGGGCCAGGCTGGTCATAAGGGATAGCACCCTCTGCCCACCCACATCCAAACCCCCAGGGTGCTCCAGAGCTTGGGTGGAGTGGGTACCACTAACTAACACCACTGAAGCCACAGCCAGCAAGTGGGGGACAGCCATGGGGACTGTTGTCCTAGCTGGTTCTGGAAGTTTCCTGTAGGTTACAATGATACCCCAGGATCAGAGCCACCTTGGTCACAACGTGCAAGGAATGTGAAGCTGAGGAAAGTGTCCAGAGGTGACTAAGGTGGCTGCAGGGAAGTGAGGCGATCTATGTGTGTGGGAACAGGGTGATCAAAGGCTGAGGTGAAGGCCTGCCTCCTCTCCCCCAAGAGTCAGTTGGGGTATACCTACAGGCACTGGTGGGCAATCTCCAGCAATTTCATACCCTAAGACAAGAAGCAGTATGGACAGCTGCTAGATACAGCTTTCAGCAGCCAAATCTGACTCCTCATTGAAAAGGTCATCCTGTAGGGAAGGAGTGGCTTCCGGGGGATGATAGGAATTGGCGGGTAGGGTGAGGAAATAGATTCTCACGGTCTCAGCCCCTGGTGCAGGCCTGCCAGGGCCTTTACCCCTAGTGCTGCAGCTTCTAAGAGGTGATCCCACCTGGGAAAAACCTCCAGGCAAAGAACCAGCTGAAGACAACAGAGACATCCTCCAGGGCAACTGTCTCAGCCAGGGAACCCCCCAGCAGTGGGTACCCAGCTCCATGTATCAGGGTGAATTTGATGGCCCCAAGGTCAGAGCCTAAGAATGGGAAAGTGGCTCCCATATACCAGAGCCTTTGGGGGACCTCAGAACCAGAACTGAGGTCCTGAGACTTGAGCCATGTCTTCTGTGTACAGCCTAGGACTTGTTTCTTCAAAGCTGTGGAGGGTGCCTTGCAAGGCACGTAATGGAGGAAGCTCCAGCTCCTTGGCTCCACTGTCCAGCGAGGATAGGGGCTCCCTTAATATCACATGAGCTAGGGACTGGCCAGACTTTCCCCAAATACCCACTGCAGGCTGGCTTCTCTCTTGGCCCTTCAGCCCCCAACCAGGGCTGTAACTGTGTCCAACTGAGTGGCTCCAGCATACACAGCCCTCCGTGTTAATGGAGGATGCAGCTTCTTCTTGGAGATAGGGCCACTCAGTTCTTCGCCAAAGAGGGTGGGTACCCAGCTGTGAGTCACTCGGGAAGCTTTGGGACAGTCCTGCAGATCCAGGATGCTGGAGGACCTCTCCTAATCTAAACTGCAGATCATTGCTGTCCCAGCGGCACCTGTGGGAAGGGTGCCAGGTCAGAGGTGGAGCTTTGGGAATTGTTCCAAAGCTTTCACCACCACTGTGGTATTGGGGGCTATGACCCCAGTTTTACATTGACAGGAAGCTTTAGCCTCCAAGGGCTAGGCCACTGGGAAGGTCAGGGTGAGAGTTGCACCCTGACACGTCTAGGACTTAGAGGAGGAAAGCAGGAGTTTCTGGCAAGATCCAGGGCTGACCTATGTTCCCAGCCATTAGAGGGAAGGGAGGGAACTGATTTACTGGAAGAAGCCAGCTCCCAAAAATCCACAGATTCCATGTCAACATCTCAGAGGGCAGACCCAGGGCACTGGGGAATCTGCTCAGGAAGGAGATGGTTTGGAAGGTGTTTTATTCCCCGTTCCTTCATGGCCAATCCCACCATAGGGCCGTCCTGACCTGTACTCACCACCTCAGACTTTCACGGATGCAGGCGGTATCACCAGCTGGTTCACCCTGAGGGAGAGACGGGCGGGGGTCAGGGTGGCACATCAGCGGGGATTGGGCCCAGGCACGGCTCTGGCACATCGCATCACTGGGGCCGGTAGACCGGAGGCGCTGGGCAGGGACCTCGTCAGCCCCAGGGGGAGGTGGGAAAGCCCAGGGGTAGGGAAAGGAGAGAGAAAGGAATAGAGAAAAGAGGAGAAAGAAGTCAGAAAATGAGAGGGGGAGAAGGAATTGGGACTCTCAGTTCTAAAACCTTGTTAACTCCAGAGAAAAACCCATGTCTAGGGCTACAAAAAGGTCTGGTATCTGGACCACCATGGGCTGGACCCACCACATGCTGGCTGGGGACATGAGAAGACTGAGCCAAGTGTTACAGAGCTGGTTCTGGCCTCCAGCAGGTCACCTAGCCCTAAGGGTACAAAGTAACCCACTGTCTCCTCCACCCTAGTGTAAAAAGCTGTCACAGTCCCTGCTTCACAGTGTGCCCACCCCCACCCTACTCACTGCTGTTCAGCCTTGGCACGGTCGCTGAGGAAGAAGAGAGCAGTGGCAAGGAAGAACATGCCACCCAGGACCACAACGAAAGGGCACAGCATGAGGGCATAGCCCAGGCTCAGAAACTCCCAGAGCGGGGAGTCCTTGGTGCTCTGGCGAATTAGGTCCGAGATCTGTGGGAATTGGGGTTCAGGTATCAGGACATGACAATTCTTCTGTGCCCCACCCCAGGCAAGCCCCACCTTCAGCCACTCACAAAGCCAATGAGGTAGGGGCTTCCAGCATCCCCCAGCAGATGGGAGGTGAAGCTCTGCAAGGCCACAGCAGTGGCTCTTCGGGTGGGGATGACCACATACTGCAGGAGAAAGGGTGGGTCAGTGCCAGAAGGACCACGCCTGTGGACTAGGCTAATCCCTGTGGCTATGACACTTCTGAAGCCCCCACAGCCTTAACTTCCTGTCCTGGTAGATACTCCTCCCACCATGCAGAAATGGCTGCTTCTGTCAGGGGCTCTTCTTTACTCCATCTGTCCCTCCTATCCAGAGCCTGGAAGCATCCACATAGAGCTTCAGTCCCCATCACCCCGATGGCCCTGACAGGCCCCAGACCTCAGCCTTAGTGATGGGAATCTGTACCTCCCTCCCCACCACATTGAGCCATGGAGCACAACTTCGGTACCAGTTGGCACAGGTCTTCCAAGGCCAGAGCTCTTGGAGCATGGAGGAGCTGCGCTAAAAGGCCCAGGGAACTTTTTCTTTTTGTTTTTTAAAGATAAGGCCTTACTGCTTACCCCAGGCTGACCTCAACATGCTATGCTTCTGGAGAGAACCCTCATCTCTGAGGGATCACGTGTGGAGTTGTGCAACTCTGGATGTAAGATTCTAGCCTCTAGGCTTCCCGTCCTCCGTTTCTATAAGCTAAACATCAGTCTTGTTCCCTTCCGTGAGGACTTAGCAAGCGTGAGGTTGGCTGAGGTGGAGAGGATATGAACTAGAATCCTACCCCCCAAAGAGCTTTACTTGAACTCAAGCACCCTGACACCAGGAGCTAAGAGCCACTGGGCCCTGGGTCATCCTGAACTAGACAGAACAGGCCCTGACCCCGCTTGAAGATAGATAGGTGAGACTAGGAGCTTGCCCTGAGCTCCAGCTACTCTCACTGTCCATGACACCTGTCATTGTGGACAGTGGGAGGAGGCAGCATCCTCAAAATACCTGCTGGTGGTGAGGTGACAGGGAGGGATCTGGATCCAAGGAAATTGCATGGCCCAATTTCTAGCACTAATTAGTCACTTAGCTGGGACACTTAATAAAACTGGGACATGATTTCCCTGGGACCCAGACCCTGCCAACAGCCCTCAGGGGTTGCTGGGGGTGGGGTTGTCGGGGGAGGGCATGCTGCCCGGCACCAAAGACACTTGATTCAGTCTTGCCACAGTTACGTAGCTACTGATCCCTGCCTTTGTTCTTGCCCAGCCCCTTGTTGAGGCACTTAGCACAGTGCATGGATGGGTAGAGAACAAAGGCACTGGCGGGAGACACAGGTACTTGAGCAAGGCAGGGTGGAGCAAGGCAGGCTTCCAGAAATGGACAGACTACAGAAGCCCCCAGACTCTGGCCTCCTGACCTAAACACCAGCCCCTAAACACCCAGAGGATATTTATTCCCCTGCCTTACACACTCCAGCTCCAGTCCTCTGTAGTCTTCTGACCCTAATCAGGAGGTCCCTTGAGGGCCAAGTGCAGGAGTCACAGTCCTCCTGCCATCCCCACCCCCACTTCACTCAGAGATACAAGTCACTAGGCCCATAGCCCCTCCCCTGTTCTCCTGTCCCCACCCAGGAACACAAGCCCAAGCAGACTGCTCAGACAGCCCTTTGTCTCTGGCCTGCTGGTCTGGAGGCCATTGTTAGTACCGTAAAGACAGCCTCTGTCTGTCCATCCAGCCGCAGGCACTCGACAGGCACGCCTGGGACCCAGCCTGAGCTGGCAAGGCAGAATGCACGGACACTCAACTCCTGGGGGAGGAGTGTTGGCAGGCAGCACCACCTCAGTGCCAGCCTGGCACCACCAGCCTCTTAGCCACAAACCTGAAACTAGAAACAACCCTGCCCCTGCACCCCAACATCTGCCTGCTCTCTTAGCCACAAACTGGAAACTGGAGACAACCCTGGCCCTGTACTCCAACATCTATATGCTCAGTCCTATTTCCAGGCCCTTCCCAGATCTGATCCACATCTGATCCCCCCCCTTGCCTCTGAGTTCACCTCTCCCACCAACAATTGATGCTTACTCTTCGCCCACCCTCCCCAGTGAAATTCAGCAGGTGGCTGTGGACGTCTTGGGCTTACCATGAGGATGTCTGCAGTGATGGCCCAGTTAGAAAACAGCAGTGTCTCCCCAACAAAGATGCAGATCTATTCATAGAGAAGAGAGCACCATGAGGGGCATTGGGCAGGGACACAGGACCCTTCCTATGGGGATAGAGGACCCAGCAAGTCAGACTACATCTCTAGCCCATCTTCCCCAACTTCGCAAGGACTCACATAAGCTCCCACAATGCTGGTCTTGGCAGCCACAAAGATGAGGCAGATGAAGATGGCAGATCCCAGCATGCCCACAGCACACACCAATGGGTCAGCGCGCTGAGTCCGCAGGCGGCACCAGCGAGTGGCTCCCGCACCTGTGACCACGCCCAGAAAGCCAGTAAAGCAGGTAATGGCCCCAAAGATGAGGCTGTGGGGAGAAAGGACAGTAGAGTGTGATTTGAATAAGATCATGGTTGGGACATGGTTGAGACACCCAGTCCCTTGTGTCCAGGTTTTACCTGTCTTTGGCTCCACAGGGTGGGCTGTTGCATGTCTCTGCTGTCTTTTGTACAACTTGAGCACGATGCAGGTAGAGGGGAATCCACATGCCCAGGGCCCCTGTGGCGAAGGACACAGCAGATGTGGCCAGGGAGGAGAAGACATAGCTGCGGCTGGGAAGAATCCAGGGAGGGACACTGAGTTGGTGCAGCAGGAGGAGGCAGCCTATTCTCCCACAGATATAAATGCTCTTTCACTGGCCCAGGTGAGGATTCAGGATGCAGGAACAATAAACTCTCAAGCCAAAATGTCATTCAGCACTACAGGCAGTGGAGATGGCAGGTGAGTGTGGGTGGACCTCTTGGGGCCTCTCTTCTAGGCCTCCTCCTACCACACCCTGCACAGTGGCACTCACTTTCGGATCAGAGCCTTCATGTCTCGAAGCCATGAGGTCCGTGCTTTGAGCTGCCCCCCAAGTTGATCAGCATGGCCTCTCTTAGTGGCTGGGACCAGGATGAGGATGAGAGTTCCTGTGATCATGCCCAGGACAGGGGATACCTGGTAGGACAGGAAATGTAACGTTTGAATGCCAAATAGACTTTCTGTGTTGCACAGGAGGGCCCAAGCCACTGTTCCTTATCTGAGCTCCAAGCCATTTTCTTAGGCTTATATTTGCTCAGATGAGTAACAGAAAGGCCAAGCAAAGCCACTGAGGATGAGGCCAGGGAAAGGGTTAGGGGGTTCAAAGTGGACAGTCCAGACCAAAGGCAAAGCAGGAAAACATGTTCAAGGAGGACTGACAGACTTCAGGGAAGACAGGAAGGGAGGTGGATAGAGAAGAGGGAAAAGGGAAGGAAGTGAGAGAGATGGCTCAACAGATGAAGAGAGGGGAAAACAAGAGGATGGGTAGGTAAATGCATGGATGTATGGACAAGTAGGTGAACGGGTGGGTGGCTGGCTGAATGGGTAGATGGAAAGAAAGACAGGTAGAAGAAAAGCAGAGTGAATGATGTCTTTGAGTAGAAGAGTTCATTTGTAAGGGCAGAGAGCCATATGCCAACTTGCCTAACCCCTAGGGCTAGGAACGTTCCCAGGTGTGTCCCTCGAATATGAACATTAGGTAGGGATTGGCCAGACAGGTGGCCTGTTCTTTACAGGGTCCTATATGAATTTTGGGTCTTCCCTGTGTCCAGCCTCATGGTAAGAATGGAACCTGCAAGGCTCCAGGCCTCTCTCTACACAGAACCAAATACCAGCCCAGAAGAAAAGAGAAGTTTGCTTCTCCCAGGCCTGGGAGTTGTGGGCTGGGGAGCTCTTCTACATGCAATCCCTCCACCCTATGGCTCACCCCCCCCATCATGGAATTCTACGGTGGCTGCTTCCTTCCTGCTTTTGAGGAAAAAACACTTTGTCTTGAGCTTCCGTTCCTCTGAGAGACGGGGGATCTCTGTTTCCTCCGATTGCACTGTCCTGGGGCCTTGGTGACTTGCCCCAACCCTCCAACAGAACAGGAAGTGGCTCCAGACCCTACGGGCCCCCACAAAGAGATCTTGTCCCAACATCGCCCTAGAACAGAGCCAGGGCTGGAAGCAGGAAGCTGTGCTGTGGACCTGGAATTTCCTGATGTGGTGAGAGAATCCTCATCCTATCCAGTCCTGGGAGTTGGGGGTAGGGTTCCAATTCTGGACTGAGGCTTTGAGGGTGACAGGACTGTCTAACTCCCTGGCACCCTCAACCTGAACTGATTTAGAGGGACAAGACCTCAGAGCCCAGGCTAGAGAGGGAGGAAGCCTGGAGGTTAAAGCCTGGTCTCTGGGCTGAGCTGCTCCCTGGGGCTAAAGGCTGGAATGGGGAGCCTAAACAGGAGGGGATCTAGGCCTTACCCGCAGTGCCCAATGCCAGTCTCCAGCTGCCTGCTTCACACTGGAACCTGTGATGTAGCCTAGGCCGCTACAGAGAAGACAGACACACATCAGAGCAAGCAACTGGGCTGAGTGGGAAGTTCTTGTGGGCCTCCCACCCAGAGAGCCTGTGGAAGAGCATGTCCAGGAGTTCTCTACAGCTAGCTACCTGTCTCCATGTCTGCTTAGTTCAGGGTTGGGTGAGTTCAAGGGGACCTTGGCGCTCTTCCCACAAGTCATGGTGCTCCACACTTACCTGCCCAGTGGGATGGCAAAATAGAAGACTGATAGCATAAGTGTGCGTGTGTTCTTGGTAAACAAGTCGCCGATGATGGTGGGTGCTATGGTGGAGTAGCTGGCTTCACCGATACCTACTAGCCCTCGGGACAGGACCAGCAACCAGAAGTACTGTGGAGGAGGACAGAGAATGCTGGGGGACAGGCCATTTCCAGGCTTGCTCATCCCTATCCCATTATACCCTAGCCTGGCAGGGTCCAGGAGCCAGGAGAGAGGATGGAGCCCAGTATTAGCCTCAGCAGCCACAGGCCACATAAGACCCTGGGATACCCCTCAAAATGATGGATCTGACTAGGACTTATCAATTCCAGGTTGGGAGAAGACAAGGTTCTGTGTCCCCACAAGCACTGGGGACTATGTTCTTGGGACATCTTGGTGTCTCTGGCCTCACTTCAGGATCCAAAAGTCACCTTTGCTCTGTACCCTCCCCCAAGTATGGAGGCTAGACAGCCTGATCACATTGAAGACCTAGTGTGTATGGGGAGTGGGCACAGTTGCCTAGTAGGCTCTGAGTCCCTCTTTGATGCACACTTCAAAGGCCAACATGGGGGGAAGGGTGTGGCCATGCCAGCTGCCAGTGGTCCAACCCCTTTGATGTGGACCTGCCTTCCTCTGGCCCCTAACTGCCCGGGGCCAGAGAACCCAGTGTGGCCATGGTTTCCCTGCCCCACCTTACCACCCATCCGGCCAGCATTGCCCACATCCAGCTGTCCCTATTGTCTCTCTCCAGCCATCTCCTGCCACCTCTCTGGCCCCTGGCTGTCTCTGCTGGGAGCTGCTGACCCTGCCTTGACCTTGTCTCACTCTCCCTGGTTCCTGGCATTTCTTTCTGTGCAGACCAACCACCCACAGCCTTTCCTTATTTTTCTATTTTGTTGTCTTGTCTTTTTTGTATAGATTTATATTAGCTTTTTCTACACCACAGGGATACATCCCTTGTCATCTGTGTCACCACTGTTCTCAGCCTTCTTTCTCTCCTCTTTGTTTACTCGGTTTCACCATTCACAGGCTTCCTGATGTCTAATCTGATGCTGTCAAATCTTGATTTTTTTTCCTCCATTCCTTGTTCAAGAAAAACTATTCCAGCCCCAAAGTATAAAAATATCCTCTTCTATTTCATGTTTGAAACAATTTGGAGAGAGGCATCAGTTCTGTTCAGCACTCTAGCATGCTAAAGTGACTCTGTCCCCACCCCACACAGGGGTCAGCCAGGTTGATGCTGTGTCTGTCCTATGCTGCACACATAAGTACCAAGAAACAGCATTTTAGTGTCCTCTCTGTTTGCAACAAGTGGACAGAAAGGGGGCTGCTCCAGTTGCTTTAATCCACTACTTGCTTTCTTATCTTTTGAGATATATGCATGATGGCTGACATTGAGCTAGCTCGTTCTTCCACTGGCCACTCAGTATGAATATACCTAGAATATCTATGCTGGCCCAGTGGTGGTCATTTGAATAGTTTCCTTCCTTCCTTCCTTCCTTCCTTCCTTCCTTCCTTCCTTCCTTCCTTTTCTTTGTGTGTGTGTGTTTGTGTGTGTGCACACACGTGCACAAGAAGTATGTGCATGAGTGTGTGCAGGAACACAGAGGCCAGGAGTTAATGCTGGGCATCTTCCTCTATTATTGCTCTCCATCTTATTCATAGAAACAGGGTCTCTCACTGGACCTGGAGCCCACCAAGTAGCTATACAGTTAGCTCCTAGGAGCCAGCCATCCTCACTCCCCTGGCCCTGGGGTTACAAGAGCACACCACCACACTTGGCTTTTAGACAGGTTGCTGGAGATCTAACTGAGGCCTCACAGGAAGCACTCCTATCCACCAACCCATCTTTTCAGCCTCTCTTTCTTTCTTTTGTTTTTTAACATATTTATTTTTTAATTGTGTGTGTGTGTGTGTGTGTGTGTGTGTGTGTGTGTGTGTGTGTGTGCAGTGCCAGAGTCCAGAAGAGGAAGTTAGATCCCCTGGAGCTGGAGTCAAAGGTGGTTGAGAACCACCCTATATGGGAGCTAAGAACCAAAGTTGGGTCCTCTAGAAGAGCAGTAAGTACTCTCAACCACTGAGCCATCTTTCCAGCCTTCCCTGACCACAGGAGGATCCTCACCTTTGTCTGTCCACATGCTGGAGTTTTTCTAGGCTGTGTCCCTCCAGACAGAAGCTGGGACACAGCAGAGATTTACAGTATCTTGCCATTCTGATCTCCAAAGAGGTTCCACCAATTTAAACTCCCATCAACATCTAGGCATCTCTGGGATCCCCACAGCTGTGCTTTTTAATTGTTGCCAATCTGATGGATTGTTGTTTTGTTTTGCATTTCTCTGATTCCTCTGGAGGCTGAGGTATCTCTTCCTCCATTCATTGGCCATTGGTCATGTTCTGGAATGCCTTGACAACCGTTTGCTTATTTTCCTACATTATTGTCTTTCTCTTGTTTGTTTATAGTTTAGGTCTCTCAGTCTTGCTTTGGTTTTCACTTCCCCATTCGTAGTTTATTCTGCCCAGTGGTTGACATAGTACCCTTTCCCCCTGAGCTACTGGTGAGAGATGTGCCTTCAGCCAGCACTGGCTCCCCACTCCTTGGGGCCTTGCTTCATAGATCTACCATCGCTTAGTCTGTCCCTTGGCTCCTTTAGTCAGAATGGCCATTGTTTTGACAACTGATAGGGCAAACCCCATTCACTGTTATCTTTTACATTGTTCTTGGCTGTTTGGAACATTTTCTCTGCCAAATTAACTTTAAAATCACATTGCCAATGTCCCCCCAAAAGCCCCTGTGGGGCTTGAATGGTGATCACAATGAGTGCACAAAGCAATTGAAAGTGGTCTGTTTGTTTCTCTCTTTGACTCTTGTCTCTTCTCCCTTATACAGAAGGATCAAGGCCTAGACTTATTCATTGATCAGTCCCAGAAGCAGCCCCAGGGGCCCAGTCAGGGGCACGGCAAGGCACAGAGGGCTCTGAAGGCTCCTAGCTTGGTCTTTTTGTTTCTATGGTGACCATCAGGCCCCATCCTGCACTGGGCCTGGAATTGCCTTGGACCTGACCCACCTCCCTGAAGCAAAGTCAGCTCCTGCACACCTGTGTGGTCCACCAGTCAGCATCTGGCTCATCCCTGTCCTTCAGACTCTTCCAGGGCTCAGAGCTGCTATAGGAAGAAGGACTGTGCCTCATGCCAGGCACGCAAGACCTTCCTTGACCTGGTCTCTGCTTTCCTTTCCAGCCACAACACCCTTCTCTTTCTCTCAACACAATCCACTATCTCTGCATTTTTGGGTATGGCCCCCTGCCTGTGCCAGCTTCACCATAAATCCTGGCTTCTCAGTCATGTCTGCTAGATTCATGTGTCACCTCCTCCAGGAAGCCTTCTTAGAACCTATGGACCACAAGGGCCAGTTCCTCTTCAGTGTTCAGCACTTTCCATAATTTGAAGGCTATGAGCCTGATGCTCCTGTCACATCTTCCCACCCCCATCTCTCAGGGACAGGGACAGACAGAAAGCTCTTGAGGTGTTGGTTCTTCCTCCATCGATCCCCACAGAGACTATCACATGGCTGACTAATCCTAGCCATGAGAAGCTCACTGCCCTCATGAGACCACACAGGCCTTCTTGGAAAGAACGAACAGAAAAGAGGATTTGCTGGACACTGCCCATGCTACACAGCTGGATGTGCATCAACTCAGTTGCCTCTCACAGAGGATCAGCCCGAGTAGGATTATTCCCATTTTAACAATGAGGAAACTGAGGCTCAGAGAGGTGAAAAACATTTCTCCAGGTCACAAAGTTGGGATATTCAAACCCAGGACTGTGAAAGCCAAGGGTATTTCTTCTTTCTTTCTTTCTTTCTTTCTTTCTTTCTTTCTTTCTTTCTTTTGCCAAGGGCATTTCTTAAAAGAAACACCTTGATGTTGAATTGCCACTTGCTGTTCTGGGACTTGGATTCAAGGAGATGACTGGTCATCAAAGAGCTAAGTGAGCCAGAAACAGAGAGATTCGGAGACTAGACTAGGTTTGCACAGCAAGGGAACTTGCAGGGGTGGGGGGAGGGGGAGTAGGACAGGAGGCCAAGGCCCTTATACGTAGGGCAGACTTATTCCCTGTTCCTGACATCCTGCCAAGCTAGAGGCTGCTCAGAGAGTCAAGTTGCCACGCAGGGCTGCAAGCCTCTTAGTTCAGGTCAGTACAGAGGAGACCCTGTCTGCAGGGCTGGTTTATAATTGAACCCAAAGATACCTGCTATGGCTTTGCCTTGGGGATGGAGCTCAGGAGCAGGCCTCAGACTACAGCACAGACCAGCCCTCCTTGAGGGACCTGTACACTGGACAAGGCAGGGGGAGGGGGAAGCAGGAGAACCATGGGGACCTCACCTGCTGAGGGATGAAAGAGCTAGAGAAGGTGACGGCTGACCAGAAGAAGATACCACAGCTGAGGATCACCTTCCTATTGAATCGGTCACCCAGGTAGCCGAAGATGGGGGCAGCCACCATGAAGCTGCAGATGAACACTGTGGAAAGAAGAGAGGAGAACTGGAGGGTGTGCACGTCCTGGCTAAGGCCAAGTGCAATGAGACACAGCTGAGCCTGGATCCAGACAGAGGAAGCAGCTTTGGGAAGACAACTTCAGCACCTGGTACACAGAGCAGGCAGGGGGATGCATGGGATTAGGGAATATGGGGCTCTATCTCTTCTATCACCACCGGCTTATTCTATGTCCTGTGAGCCTTGGAATACTCAGTCACACAGAGTGACAGCCCAAAGCTTACCATAACACCTCCAGGAGCTTCCCATCTCATAGATGAGGTTGAGATTCAGAGGGAAAGTGACTTGCCAAGGCCCCACAGGTAGAAATGCCTAGCCACTGAGTCTGAGTTTATGTGCTGTTGGGGATCAAACCCAGGGCTTCATGTATGACAAGTAAGCACTCTACCAACTGAGCTACATCCCCAGCCCATATTGTTTTAAGACAAGCCCTGGCTGGCATGGAGCATGCTATGAAAACCAGGCTGGCCTCAAACTCACAGAGTTCTTCCTGCCTCTGCCTCCCAACTGATGGGATTAAAAGTGTGCACCACTGCGCCTGGCCTGCATTGCTTTCTATATTATATCTGAGAAAGGGGCCGGAGAGATGGCTCAGATGTTAAGAGCAATTTTTGTTCTTGCAGAAGACTCAGGTTCAGTTCCCAGCACCTGCATGGCAGCTCACAACTATCTGTAACTCCAGTTAAAAGGGAATTTGATGTCCTCTTCTGACCTTTGCAGTCACCAAACACGCATGCAGTACTTGCACGTATACAAAAACATTCATATACATAAAATAATAAAGAAAAACCCTTTACAAGCACTTAAGAGAAAGAGAGATTCAGAGAAGGCAAGGGATCTGATACCCTAAGGTCATGCAGCAAATCAGGGCAAACTTGAGCCTGGAACTCCAGGTCTTACCCTCTGCCAGGTGGCTCAGCCACCTTTACTCCCAGCAGGCTGTAGAGGCTCTCCTGAACACAGGAAACCTTGCCACTCACTTATTCACTGATGCACGCATGTAGTTATCCATTTAGAAAGTAGGGGGAGGAACATGTCTAAGTTACTGTCCTAATGCTATAAAGAGACACTGTGACAAAGGTAAATTATAAAGGAAACTGGGGACTTCCTTACAGTTTTAGAGGGTGAGTTCATGGCCATCATGGTGGGGAATGTGGCAGCAGGCAGGCAGGCATGATGCTGGAGCAGTAACTGAGAGCTTACATCTTATCCAAAGGTTGGAGGCAGAGAGGGAGCTAAAGGGGATGCTGTAAGCTTTTGAACCCTCAAGGCCCACCCCCACGGCACACCTCCTCCAAAGCCACGCCTCTTAATTCTTCCTAAACAGCCAACTGGGAACCAAGCACTCAAGTCCATGAGCCTGTGGGGTCATCCTCATTCAAACCACCACACTTTTATAAGTCACCTTGGTCATGGTGTCTCTCCACAGCAACAGAACAGTAACTAAGACAGGACATCTACAACATACTAACATTAGGTATCTGGGATTCATGAGTGAATGAACACAAGATTCCTGCCTGCTTAGGACTTACATTCTAAGGAAGAAAAACACATAGATAACACAATAGCAGTAATGACTAATAAGCTGTGTAAGATGGTGAGAAATACTAGGGAGGATCAAAGGGAAGGGACAGATTACAGTCTGGGAAGTTTCGCCTTAGCAAAGGCCTGCAGGAGGCAAGGAAACATTTACAGAAATACTGGGGAGAGCAGGCAGGAGTGCACTTAGCATGTCTGTGGGGCAGGAAAGAGACCAGAGTGTCTGCAGCAAAAGGATGGAGTGGGGAGGGGTGGAGGACAAGGTTGAGAGGCCAGATGGAGTGGGATCCTCCATGTCAAAGTCAGAAGGGTACAGAGCAAAGAATTAATGACTAAGGACAAGAACACAGTATAAAATCTTGTGGGACTTGCAGAGAATACCACTGTTAGTGGTGGGAGGGGCTTTGCATTCCAGGTGAGATAAAGAGGCTCAGGTAAGGCAGGTAGGGGTCAACCACACCACAAGGCAGGCAGTCCCCTCTGTTCCACGGAAGGCAGTCCCACCACCAGCATGCAGATAGCCAGACAACACTGGCCTCTGCCTGCTGGTCTCATGTGTGCTGGCTTAGTAGCCCCTGGCAGAGGGGGTGTGTGTGCAGCATTTAGGAAGAAGGAGTAATGAAGAGAGGAGGGACGTGAGCAGGGCAAAGTGAGCTGTGGAGGAACATGAAAGATCCTTCTCTCTGCTGAACTTGAAAACACAGGACAGAGGACCTGGTAATTCAGGTCTGTAATTTAGGCCTTGAGCAGAATCAGTCATGTGCCTCAGACACACTGTCCAGGGTTCAAGCTTAGATCTGCACCTTCTGAGCTAGACCCTTTGCCAGGTCACATCTACGTCCCAGCTTCATAGATGAACTGATAAATGTGTAAAAACAGGTTCTCTAGAAGGGGGCAGAGGAGGGGCCCCATGATGCCTGGAGATTGTACATCTCCATAGTACAAACACTCCCTGGGGCCAAGCCACCAAGTATATATGAAGCTCAGAGCTCAGTACCTTCCCAATCACAGGCGTTCCCCACCATTCAGTTACAAGGAGTTCACCTCAAGCATACTGGCAATAGTCTGATGTAGTAGTAATTAGGAAGTGATGGCTTCTGAGCATTTATCAGCTTCTTTTAATACAAATCACTCAGTTGTAAGTTTATATAATTTAGTTCTGAACAATGGCTCTGTCTAACAAGAAGCTCACACAATTCCTAAAAATTTAACAATCAACTCTCATGAGCCAGTCTGAGCCAGCTCTCCACGCCAACTTCCTCATCTGTAAAATGAAGATAAAAATAGCTGCTGCTCTGGGTGGCTTGAGTATTGGATGAGGCAGTGCGGGGGAAGGTGCTTCACGCCCTGCCTCCCTGGGTCAACAAGGCTCTTGTTTACATTAGCCAGGGCCAATATTATTTCCTTACATCTACAGAAAGAATGCTTTCTTGTCAGTCCCGCCTCCCAAGACCTGCCCAAGATCAGATCAGAATGTGGACAAGGAAAAGCTTAGTGGCAAGGAGCTTATGCGTGTTTGGGGAAGAGGAACAACTGCCTTCTGTATGCCTGTCTGAGCTGGGTGGGGAGTGGGCAGAGAAAATCAGAGTAGGACACGGCTCTTGTCTGGCCAAAGTGCAGTTCTATCCATGAATTGCACAGCTCTAAGTATTTAAAGCCTGGGAACCAGCAAGGAGCATCAAATCCTGGTGATGTCAAAGCAGGCAATAAAACATGCTTAGTATTCACCATGAGGATAAGGATAACACTTCGTGTGTGTGTGTGTGTGTGTGTGTGTGTGTGTGTGTGTGTGTGTGTGTGTACATATATATATATATGTATAAACTTTATATTATATGTAAATTTCAAGTCTTCTAATCATATTGTCTGATAGTTAACGAAGCATGACACTTATTATTGATAATGCCTGCCATTGTCATTGATGGATCACTTATTACAGGCCAGGCCTTGGACACACTCTCAGCATATGCATTCATCATCTCAGTCAGATTCTTGCTATTAACGTCATTTTACAGAGGAGACAGCACGGCTGAAAGAAGTGATGTCACATGGCAAGTGTGTGGCTGAACCAGAATTAAACCTCAGTTTAGCTGACTCTAAAGCCCTTGCTCTAAATCACATCACTTGCTGCCAGACTAGGAAGGAGATAGTCCCCACAGAAACCCCTGAGGTCAGAGAACGATCAGGGTGTAGTGGGACAGCAGGAGATGGGTCAGACTGTAGTATGAGAAGGACACAGAGGGTCCCTAGACATCAGGACTGGGCTTGCATTCTGAGCCATAGCATGGTCTCACCCACCTTTGTGAGGAGGAGCACTTGGAAAAGTTCCCATTGGGTGACTAAAGGAACCTGAAGCAAGCAGCCAGGCCTTAGCCATATCACACTGTCTTCAACAGGGCAGTCTTCTGGCTCTCCCACCGCTGATTTTTTGCTCATGCGGTGGGCAGGAACACAGGGGCTGAGTAGGCTCCTGTAAAGCAGCAGTGCACCTGTTCCCACTGCCAGTCTAGCCTGCCACTCCCTCAAGCTCAACTCCATCAGAAATCTTGAGCTCTACTTTTCTGTACCCACATTACAGCTGGGACCACTGAGGTCCCACGGGATAGAGGAACACACTCTGAATGACATAGCAAGACCAGCATGGGCTTCAGTGCCTTCCCCTTAGGAACAAAGGAATCCAGGGTCAGGAATGTGTGGGTCATCTTTGCAGCCTCATCCCTTAGGCTCCTCCTAGTCCTCAGAAACATCACTGGCCAGCGGCAGGCCTTGTGCCCTGTCAGGATAGAGACTGGAGGAACAGTCCAGGCAAAGGCCTGGACAGTGAACTATATCCCACGGGAACAATGGGCACTGAGAGGCTTTCAAAGCCAGCAGGCTGCTCTGCTGGAAATAAAGACCAGCAACAGCTAGAAGCTTCCTGTGCCTTCCACCCCTGCCCCATGGTCTTTGTGGGAGAAGAGCTTTCAGACCAGGCGGCTGCCCCACCCCCAACCTCAATGTAGACACAGTGGCTTTCCCGGCAGTTCCCGCATACACGAGGACATCCTGTGGCCAGGGTGTGGGGAAGACCTCACTCAGCTCACGCTTGCTGAGCCCACAGGTCTCGGACAATGGAGCTGTAGGGCAAGGAGCCAGGCAGAGGGGGCAGGGTAACTGGGCTACTGCTGATGGGAGGAGTCTAGCTTAGTATCGGAACTCAGGCGCCAAGCTTCACTCTCTCTCCTTCGCAGAGCTGGCTCAAGGCCATCAGAAAAAAATGGAAGGGAGCCTGGGAGTGGGAGGGGTGTGGAGGGGAAAGGGGTGCCAGGCATCATGGATGATTCATGTAACCCTAGCACTCAAGAGACTGAAGCAGGAGGATTACATGTTTGAGACCAATTTGAGCTATATAGCTGGTTCTAGGCCAGCCTGGGATTACATAGCAAGACTTTGTTTCAAAGTAAAATGAAAAGTGCTTAGGATACAGCTCAGTGGTGGAGCACTTCCCTAGCAAGTGTTAGGTACTGGGTTTGATTCCCAGTACCACAAAAGAAAAATAAAACAGATGGCTGGCTCAATGACATGTCTGAGGTGTCATCTACCTCCTGTGGCTGACACAAGGCTCAGAGTGCTAACAACATTCAGAAGGTGGGAGCAAGCCTCACAGGGAGTCTACATGCTAACAGGCAACCACAGCTGTAGCCCTATCCATGGTAGGAGATACCACTCTCACTATACATGGGACCTGCCTGACCAGAGAAAGTGGCATCAGAGTAGGAGATGCCAAGGTGGTTGCTAGGGGAGTTCTGTGGCCATGCACTCTATCTCCTGCCCCTGCCTGGCCTGGCTGAACCAGGGCTGTTTCCCAAGTCCAAATTCCAGCTGGTTGCTATTTCAAGAAGACACAGAACCCTCCACATCCTGTGGGCAGGGAGGATGCTCAGACAGATGTGGGCAGCCTCTGCCATCCAGGCACAGCCCAGGCCACCCTAGCCGATGGGGTAGACACGGGACACACATGGCTCCACTGGTGGCATCTGGGATTCCTTTACATTCAGCCCGCAGGCAGGAAGAACCCACCACTGCTCTCTTTATACTCTACTTTGGACAGAAAGCCTGCGCTGGCCGCTCCAGTCAAAGGTGGGTGGCTTCTTGGGCCTCCTTTGGAAGCAGACCCAGGGATGGTAGCTGAGGGGATGCCTAGCTTTGCCTGTGGAACCTGAGTCTACTGAAGCAGAGCATGTTGCTGGGCTGATCAAGATGGGAGAGGAGCAAGACATTGTCTGGTTTCAGTTTGAGCCAGTTCTTCCTCCAAATCTACCCAATCCTGGCACTTCCTGTGGCCCCACAAATTCAAGCCCTGAGCAGCCTCCAGCCTCCTCTGCCATCCATTCCTGCGCTGGGCAGCAGTGTGAATACATTGATGCATGCAACTACAGGGACTGCCAAGTCTTCTCTGGCTCCCTACTACTCCAAGACAAACCCAGGAACCTTAGCCCAGCCTTCAAGGCCTTCACAGGAATGTCATACTGATTCTTCTGCCTCCTCTTCTTCCATTCTCCCCATACTGAAGCTATGACCAATCACAGGTCATAAAGACCAGGTTCCATCACAAACAAGCATCACACCCACTGTCCCTCCCCTGTGTTACATTGACACTGATTCCCTCAGATCCATCTTCTAATTTGTTTTTTTCTTCAACTGGGACTAGATTGCTCATTAACTCATCTCATTGTCACCTTATTTTACACTTTTAATTTTTTTTTTTACTTCTAGTAGTTTCAGGTAAGTTAAACATCTTCCTGTTATCTTTTCATTGGGTGATATATATATATATATATATATATATATATATATATATATATATATATTTCTTCCTCTGAACTTTGCAAACTAAGCATTCCTAGGGCTTTTGTTTGTTTTCTTGAGACAGGGTCTCAGTCTAGCTCAGGCTGTCCTGGGATTTGTTCCGTAGCCTAGGCTAGTCCAAAACTCATAGTAA
Organism: Cricetulus griseus; assembly: GCF_003668045.3. Lineage (NCBI taxonomy): Eukaryota > Metazoa > Chordata > Mammalia > Rodentia > Cricetidae > Cricetulus > Cricetulus griseus. The sequence goes on from NC_048600.1 coordinate 86,293,018, forward strand.
GCCTCTTGCCCCAGTCTCTTAAGGGCTTGGGATTTCAGATGTGAGTTACCATGCTAATTATGGCTATTTTTTTTAAATCATTTAAAAACCAGATTATTCTCTGTAGTTCTCCAGGGTGTTTCTAGGACCAGCTGTCTGCTTCTCACAAAGATGAGTTGCCTGTAGCCTCTATTTTCTTCCCTGGTACTGGGGATGGAACCTAAGGCCTTGCATCTGTGAAGCAAGCACTCCACCACTACATCGCATACTCAGCACACACTCTCTCTTTCTGTGTGCACTATTCATTTTGAATGTGAGTTTGTCTTCAGGGAGAGCTGTCACCTGTGTCCATGCCAGCTCTACATCATGAAGGCTTCCCTAAAGAGCCACTTGGATTTGCTTTTGCTGGGGTCCCTGGAAACAGATGGCTTCCATGGAAAAAGGAGTAAGTGGCAGGCCTGAGGGCGCCAGGACTGGCACCAGGCTCTGTGCAGAAAGTCAGAGGCAGGCAGGGAACATCTGCCTGGAGTGGGAACACTACCAGCTGAGTTGTTCACCAGCCTAGGCAAGCTTGGGGTCAGACAGCCTGCCTGAGTGCTGAGGGAAAACTGAGTCAGTCTCGTGACCCTGGAAGCTCACACCAGCACTGTCCTGAGCCCCCAGTCTAGAAGGTGACCAGCACTTCACTGAGGAAGCCATAGAACTAGCATATAGAGGAAGCATGTTGTGATATTCTGCTTTTGTGTATGTTTGTAATTTTGTGAAAGTGTCATTACAAACACTGCCAACTGCCCAACACATACAAGTGTCCAGTGCTCTGAAGCACATGACTTCAGCTCCATCTCCCTGTCCAGATTTTGGCTTCAGCTCTTTGCTTCTGGCACCTGGGAATTCCCTGTTAGCTTTAGCTTTCAAGTGCAGCTATGTAATTTAAACAGGTTTTCTCTGCATATTTCTTCTAGCTAGAAGAGCAAGGTGTGTGGGGTGGGAGTAGGGGTGGAGGTAGAGGTGAGGCTCTGACATCTACTGACAAACTGACCAGATGTCCTTTCCCATGAATGAAAAAGCCCCATTGAAATATTCCCTCTTCAGGGAAACCTTGCTACCAGCTAAAGCAAGGAGCACACTCTGCCATTTATCCAGGCTCCCACACTGAGCCCTGGACCTGAACAGTAACTGAATGGCATTTTCTCCTCCCATTGACAGGGGGAATCTGCTTGCTAGAAGGGCTAAGCATGATCAACATCCAGCCAAGGGCATGCCAAGCAATAGGTTGAGTAGCTGGCATCCCTTTCAACGTGAGCTATGGGGGCTCCCCCAATGGCTAGAATTCTACTGTGGTCTGCCACAGAGGGCAAGCTGAGCCAGCAGCAATGTACAAGGGGATGCTGACAGTGGTCCCCTTCCCAGGGTGTAACAGAAAGGGCAGGCCCAAACCAAACCCTCTATCTACTCACATGCCTCCCAGCCCCAAAGCCCCTGAAGTCCACAAATAAGCTGGCACTGTTCTCAGCCCTGGCCCTTTGATCCAGGCAAGCAGCAACAACTAACTGGCGCCCTCCACCAACTCTGACCTTATCAGGCTCAGGGGAGAGACAGGTGCCTGGGGCACAGGCCAATTAGGTGCCTTGCTCTGGTGCCTACTGAGTCACATCCTTGTTGAGCTTGCCCAGCTTCTTAGCTAAAATGGCCAACAGGGTGAGGACACTGTAGGGAGCCATCCCAGATGTGTCACAGTAAACAACAGGGTTAAGGCCATGGGGCGAGGACTCACGAGACTGAGAAGGCTGGGAATTCTCACGTGGGCCCAGAGGCACCCATTGTGGGGACACTGGGATGCCAGACACTCAAACTCCAAAAGCCAAGAGGGCAGCAGGATGCAGAGGCAGTATCCCTCTGCCACAAGCTCTCAGGGAGTTGCTCCCCTCCCTTGTCCCACACCTCTTTCACCAGCAAGTGAACTTGGCAAAGGGAGCCTGTAGGGTTCTGGAAGAATCAAAGGAAACTGTATTTGTAGGGGCCTGTCCACTTCCAACCAGGTCTTTGGAGGTTAGGAACCATGTGCCCTCTCATGAAGCAATAATCCAGCCTGGGAGGTACTGCTGAAGGAAATAAGGCCTTACCTCCCACATTCTCTGGGACTGGAAGGAAAATGGGGTACAGCCTCCCTCCAGATCACCAGCAAGATTAGGACCAGAGGTATAAGGTTTATCCAGGTTCTTGGGGACTCAGGGACCATGTGGGGGTAGGGGCCAGGATCTAAGAAAGCTGTGCAGTCCACTCTTCCCATACTACCACTGGCCAGGACCCCTTCCTCTGGTGATCACTGTGCACAGAGCAGGGCAACCCAGACAGGGAGGTGAGGAAGGGGGAACAAAAAGCCTGGGCTCACTTGGAGGCCACAGCTGTTGGGGTAAGGTCCTGACCACTATGTGGACATGAGACCATTCAGTCTTGCCCCTCCTTAATTCAGTGTCACTTGTTAAGAAGGAGTAGGGAGTCAGTAAAAGATCTCTCACAAAGCCACAAGACCCTATCCAGGATCTTTGCCCAGGGACAAAGGTTTGGGTGTTCATTGAGGGGCCTGAGCAGTAGTGTACTGTGTGCCCGTACTGTGCCATGTCATTCCATGAGCTCTAGGGGCCATTGTGCATATGGAATGCCACCTAGACAGGTCAGGCAGGTTCCAGGGCAGATTCCCTCCACCCCCACCCTCCCAGAATAGCTAGGCTGGGGAAGGGTTCATGGTCTGGAATGCAAACCAGAGCTCCCCACACCAGTCTGCCTCGGGTTCACAGCCAGATGAACTCCAGGACCAAAGGACCAAAGACAGGCTGGGTCACATGACAAGGTTGGAGCCCAGTCAAGACCAGGCATCCTGGGATCCCACACTGGACTGAGTCTCCAGCAGACCTTTGAGAGCCAGCCTAGGTCATGGTGGTATAACCAAAGCCAGTAGAGAGGCCAGGGAGTCAAGAGTACAGATCCTATGGGGCCCTGAAGAATAGGACAAGGAAAAGGGAAACATGGTCTGTTTCCAGAAGGGAAACTGAGGGGCTAGGGCAGCTGCACAGTGGTCCCCTGTGGCCTCTGTGGTATGTACCACAGCCCAGAAGATCTCAGGTCCTGCCTCTGATGTCCCATGGGGAGGCTCTGATCCCAGGAAGGAGGGGCAGAGACCCTCAAACTGAGCCTAGGACCCAGAACCTCAGACTCCCTCAGACAGGTGGTGGCATCTCTTGTCATTTAAGAGGTGATTGCTAAGTGGATCAGAATGAAGGAGTGGAGGGATGTGCAGTGACAGGAACAGGTCACCAAAGCTTAGCTGGCATCACCCAGATCACTGGCTCCCCTTACCAAGTGGGCCAAGACACTGGGTACAGATGATTTCTTAGAACCTAAAAAAAGGGTCCCTTGGTGAGGGCTTCAGCTCCAACCCTGTGCTCATCCTTGTCTCTTCTACCCACCAGGGGCAGGCACATGCATTGTGTTTTTCAAGAAAAGAAGCTGGGGCATAGAAAGACAGGGTCCATGTTGGATGGCAATAGTGGGATTTTGCTGCAATGTCCCCCCTCATTCTGATTTGAGGACAGAAGAGAACAGGAGAACAAAGGCTGAGCAGACCCACCACCCCGGGCAGATAGTGAGGTAGGAATTGGACTCACCTGACTGCAGCAAGCCAGCGCCCCGGTCCTTGACCCCAAAGTGCTGCTGGATGTCCAGAAGAACACCTGGAGGGGAGACAGAGGGTGCTTACTACAAAATCAAACGCAAGGGCATTCCCATTAGCTGCCCCAGTCTCAGACCAGCCTGGTCCATCTCCCCCATTCCTGCCCTGCTGTGACCTCCACTTTGCCCAGGCTATCCAGACCACTGGGAAGCTTGGGGTGCCAGCCTTCCCTCCTATCCCTACTGAGGACGTCCCATGCTCAGACCTGGGCATGATATCCACCCACAGCCAGGGCAGAAGCTGAGTGAGGCTTTCCTGTGGTCACTCATAAGGTCTGTGCTCCACCCTGGGTGAGACAGCAGGACCTGAACCATAGGCCTGGGTCCTCTTCTCTGCCATTCACAAAGTCCCCAGCAAAGTGCCAGTTGTGGAGACAACCAGTAGCTAGGAACAAGGACTAGGTGGCTTAAGGCAACATTTGCATAGGCTCTCGTACCCATGTGTAAGCAGACACACACACACACACACACACACACACACACACACACACACACACACGAAAGCACACACCATTCATGCTTTCATGCTAGCTGCCTTCATGACCAGGACTCCAGTTTCCAGACATAGGAAGCAAGCCTCAGGGAAACAGGTCCTAGGCCTAGAGGCCTAGAGGCCCCAATCTGCCACCTTTGCTCTCCACTAGGGCTCTGACTGTCAACAGAAGCAAAAGAAAACCCACAAATCATCCACTGCTGACAGCCATCGATGTGTTGAGGCTATAGACCCCAGCCTAGTCCCAGCCACAACCCCCCAGGCTTATCTCTGTGGACAGAAGGACCACCACCACAGTCCTTTACCACAGAGAAGGGGTTAGGGAGAGGAAGAGACGACGCCCTGCCTTCAAGAGCTGCCTGCACAGGGAGCGGAGGCCCTTGGGGACCCTAGAGCTTTCTCTGAAAATAGCAGCATTACTGGTGACTGGCAGTTTATGTTGCTGGGGGTGAAATTCCTTGTTTGTTTTCTCCCCATATAGCCCTGTGAGAATACACTGCTATCCCACTGGACAGGTAAAGAAACTGAGGCACAGGAGATTGAGCCATAAGTTCAAAATTGCCAACATGGAGGGTGGAATCAGGAATTACTGAGCACTGTCTCTAGGTCTAGTAAGGCAGATGAAATGGGGGCACCAAATGTCTTTGTCCCTCTTTCGACCCTTCTAGGAAGCTGAGGGATCTCCGGGGATGTAGGACCAGGCTTGCAGCCTGACAGTCGGGAGAAAGCATCTTCCTCTCCAATTCCCTGAGTGGATTCTCCATAATTACGCTAATGAAGAGGCAGTGTGAGGCCCAGCTAATGACTTAATAACCAACGTCTAATGGGGCAATGCCCTTGCCACAAAGCTGGATAGTAGGAGCTAGGCCTATAGATGGTCATAGTTACTATGTGGGACCAGTGGTGTCCTGACCAGCCCCAGAGGCAACACCAATGGGTTCAACGTTGGATAACTGTCCACACTCACCTCCCAGGCCCCAGCCCATTTCCTCCTCTGAGTCGGCTCCCTCCCTCAGTCACTTTCACCTTTGGCTCCACAGTGTACAAGCCCTTCCTCAGGTCACAGACAACAGGTCCACAGTTCTGCCAACTCTGCCCTCCTGCCTCGACAGTCCCACCTCTCAAACTACCCCAAAGCCTACTTCCACACTCCAAACACCTCTTCTCTAGCCTGGCCCTTGGCTCACTATACTGATCCCTGCCACTCCTCCAAGACTGGCATCTAGGCCTTCTCTTCTAAGCAGTCTTCCCTCGTTTCTCCCCCTTCTGCCACCCTAAGTCAGTCAGTGCCCAGTGTTTCCTAGTCCATCCTGATATTAGCACCAATCCCAAGGATGGGTTAGGATGAGTTCAGTGGGAAAGACACATGGGATTGTAGGGGTAAGCTCCTGGTACCCACCATGACTGGGGGCTAATGCCATTAGTAATTGCTTTCTGGTAAATTCTGGTATTGTGAGGCTCTCATGGCAACTCTGATCTTAACACTTGACTGGTGTGAGTTGCCACCTCCATTCTGCACAAGAATAAACCAAGGCTAAAGGGAAGGAAGTCATTGTCGCATAGCACCTCAGGCTCTGGACATGGGCTTTGAAACCAGGTCTTGAAATACTGAAGGGAAAAAACAAGTTTTGTCTCTGTCAATGTACTCTCATAACAGATAACTTCTGTGAGCAAAGGTCAAGGCATGGGAGTCCCCCTACAACACACAAGTCATGGTGGCTGCAGCAGACACAAATAGGGAAACAGTCATTTCAGCTCTGACAGTATTCATCTAAGGAGGCATCAGACTCCCCAGGGTGAAGACTCAGTCTCAAGGTTGCTCCCCATTGCAGGTGCCCATCATAAGCCCCAGGCTGTCCTGCGGGGCTCCCACAATCCACTCAAGTTCAATTCATTTACTAGCACCACTCACAGAACTCAGGAGAACACACTTGCACAAGCATGCATGCATGCATGAACACACACACACACACACACACACACACACACACACACACCTATAACAAAGATTTCAGAGTACCCACAGAACTATGTTGAGACACATAGGGAGGGGCATGGGGCCTCCTCACCCCCTAAAACATCACCTACAAAAAATACATACAAGAACCTCCCAGCAACCTGCTCTCCAGTCCTTTGGGATTTTGTGGAAGCCTTGTTATATAGCCCTGACTCACTGAACCCTTGACTAGTGGTGATCAACTCAACCCTTGGCTCCTCCCTCTTTGCTCCCAGCTTTCCAACCTTGCCTTCAGTGAACAGCCCCTACACTGATGCTCTGCAGGGGCATGATCATCAGTCAACTCATTAGCATGCCAAATATGCTAATCCTTCTGAAAATTCCGACGATTTTGTTTAAAAGTAAACAGGCTCTCTTGCTGCCCTGCCTCTTCCTGCTTCCCTAGCTCAGGGCCCAGCACAGAACTGGTCCCCAGGGACAGTAGGGGGGTGGGGTGGATGTATATTGATGGGTGGCCATGGTAGGCTCCAGAGTCATCCAGAATTGACTCTGGAGCCTACAACAGTGGCAGTCACAGCCTCAGTACTAGGTAGATAAAAGGTGGGTATCAGGAGGGAGTGGGAGAATGAACTGTCCCCACTTCCCTCAGCCTGAGTCGATGGCTGTCTGCCCATTGCCAAAGGAAGGGCCTGGGTCTAAAGTTAAGAGAGCCCTCTTTTAGGGAAGGAAGTTGTATCAAAACCTGTAAAACTTTCCAGTTAGTCACTCCCATCCAGCGGTTTTCCAGCTTGACCTTTGCCTCTGCCTCCAGGAAGCTTTCCCTGACTTCTCCATTTCCCCACACACAGACAGGCATCCAAGGTCCCTAGGAACTCTAGGGAAGTTTAGAAGCCTGGGCACAGGAAGTTTGGGATCCCCTTCGCCTGCCCTCAAGCCGTGGGTGTAAGGGTAGAGTAAACTTGCAAAGCAGGGGCTACATCAAAAAAGGTCAGGCCCCTGGGAGCCTTTCTAGGTCATTCTCTCTCTTTCCGGCCTGGAGAGAGGCAGGGTGTCAGGAAAGCAGGATCCCGATAGCAACTGGCACGGGAATCATGTGTCACAGAGCTCACAGCTGGCTCACATTTTCCTCTGGGCTCCAGCCTGGCGCAGGCACATACATCCTCCCTTTTTACCACAGCCTTACATTTACTCTTTCCTGGAGGCTGAGGTTTGATGGGTCACAGGATGGGCCTCACGCCCAGGAGCAGCTTCCCATAGCTCACGCCAAGCCCAGCCCCCCTGGCACACCAGTTCCAGCCAGGGATTGGGCAAGGTGGTCCCTACCTATTCCAGTCAGAGGCCAGCCTCTCCAGGAGGCCACCCAACCCACATTCACAAGAGCCACGGGGTCTCCATCCCCAAGGACACATAACCTGGAATAACAGGATCCCTGAATTCTCAATACCACTCACAGCCATCACACCCCTCATAAATCTCTGGGGGAGGCTCTCCTCTCCTCAGAGGATCCTGCATCTGTCAACCTCTGTCTGGTACCTCGGCTTTCAGCTTCTTCCTGGCCTCTGACTCCACCTGGGACTCCATGCCTTGTGTGTCCTGGTTGTGGGTGCACCCCAACTTGTCCCCTTGGCCAGCACCCCCCCTCCTTCACAGCAGTAGCTCTTGAAATTCTGACCCCGAGCCGGGCAGTGGTGGCGCATGCCTTTAATCCCAGCACTCGGGAGGCAGAGGAAGGCGGATCTCTGTGAGTTCGAGACCAGCCTGGTCTACAAGAGCTAGTTCCAGGACAGCCTCCAAAGCCACAGAGAAACCCTATCTTGAAACCACTCCCCCCAAAAGATTCTGCCCCCCCCCATGGGCCTAGGAGTGTGGCTCAGTTACTAGACTGCCCGCCTAGCACACACAACACCCTGAATCTGATCCCCAACACCTAATATACTAAGTGTGGTGGTGCATGATGCCTCTAATCCCATCTCTCAAGAGGTAGAGAGACAGGAGATCATTAGTTCAAGATATCCTTGACTACATAGCAAGTTCAAGACCAGCCTAGGCTATATGAGACCCTCCAAACAAAACAAGACAAAGAGAGTTCCGGCCTCCCATTTGTGACCTCATTCAGCATGGACAACCCTCAGTTGTTTTCCCCTAGACTCTCTTCTCACCCTTCAGTTTCCCAGCTTCTTTCCACAGCTCCATGCCTAAGCAGCACCGCTGAACACCCAGGCTACCCTGGGGGTCACCCTGGTAAGCTCTTCTTACCATCCTTAGCCTCATGAACAAGCCTCTCTTCTTCTTCACCACCCAGCCTAGCCAGCAGCTTCCCTGCTTCTAGTTCTTGTTTGCCCCTGTTCACTGCTCCTGCAGTCAGACCTCAGAAGAACTTAGCAATCACTGTCTAGGTTCTAGGTACTAGAATGAGGCTCTAGAACCCTCAAAGCTATTCCTGCACTCAAGAAGCTACTGCTGCAGCCTGGTGGGTGTCAGCTCTGACCATGCTTCAGAATCACTCACAACTTCCTCAAGACCAGCTGACTCAGCCTCTGGCTTGGTGACACTACAACAGACAAGAGCAAGGTTAAGAGTGCTTGCCATGAACTAGGTCCAGCTCTGAGGGTGTTACTGTCCATGGCTGCCCGGAGCCTTCTGTGGTTCTCCATTGCAGCCCTAATAAAGTCTAGGTGTCCAGCACTCAAGATTTCTGTGATCTGAGCTGACTTGGCATGCATGCACACACACATGCACATCCACACATTCACACATGTGCACACAGAGCACCAAGTTCTAGTGACCACTCACTTCCCTGGGCCTCCATTTCTTTCCTGAGTAAATGGACAGAATGGAGAAACTAGGCTGGTCACAAAATTGCTCAAGACTTTCAGTCATTCTCAGAGAGGGTGCCTGCTTTACAACACTGCCTCCCTTACCAGGCCTGGTGGTATATACCTGTAAGCCCATTTACTTGGGAAGCTGGAACAGGAAGATTAAAAGTTTAAAGCCAATTTAGAAACTTAGTGTCTCAAAATAAAAGTAAAAAGAGAGCCAGGCACACTGGTGAACGCCTTTAATCTCAGCACTTGAGAGGCAGAGGCAAATGGATCTCTGTGAGTTTGAGGCCAGACTGGTCTAAAGATTGAGTCCCAGGACAGCCAGGGAGAGACACAGTCGTAAAAAAAAAAAAAAGAAAAAGAAAAAAAAAAAAAAAGGAAAAAGAGGGCTGAGGGTGTAGCGTAGCTTGGTGATAGCACAGTTGCCTAGCACGCACAAGTTCCAGGTTGACTTCCCAGGACCAAGAATCTATAAACACACTAGCCAAAAACCACTGGCCAGGCAAATCAGAAGCCCCGATGACTGCCTACTCACAGCAAGTACCACTCCTGTGCCCCTTCCAGTGATGTCCGGTGCTACCTGTTATGATCCACTTTATAGCCGGGTGGTGGTTGAGCACGCTTTTAATCCCAGCACTTGGGAGGCAGAGGCAGGCGGATCTCTGTGAGTTCGAGACCAGCTTGGTCTACAAGAGCTAGTTCCAGGACAGCCTCCAAAGCAACAGAGAAACCCTGTCTCGGAAAACAAAAACAAAAACAACAACAACAACAACAAAATCCACTTTATCCTTCAAAGTCCAGAACCAAGGTCGCATCCACCAGAGTATGCTTTTCACCTCTGAGGCTCTTGGTGAGGTGTAGCCTGTAACCCTTAGGAGACCCTAGAGCTGGACACCCTCCGGCCCTACTTATATTCCAGCTGTGTCAGAGGCTCCTGGTGAGTCCCCATCATGGTCAGTGGCCCCCAGAGACTAGCCCCTGACCTAGGATGCCAGGCCTCCTCCAGCCAATCCCATCCCGTGGACCATAGAGTCCTCAAAAGGCCAAATGTAAGAAAAGGCCACATTGCTGGGTGTGGTGGTGTACCCTTTTAAACCCAGCTTGCTCTACAAGCATCCCCATCCCCCAAGAAGGAAAAGAAAAATGACTTTATTGCCCTTGGGAACCCTGCCTTAGGCAGCCTCAGATACAAGGCCAAGGCAGAGTGACCTTGAGGGGTCTTCCTGCTTAGTTATCCAGAACAGTCCCTGTGGCTCTCAAACCTGTCCCCCAAGCCACATTCACCTGCCTTAGCCTCTTCTGAAACAGCAGTCAGCTTAGATGAATCCTTAGAAGCAAAGACTCCTAGGCCAGACCATTTGGGTTTAAATTCTAGCTTTTCTACCTTCCCTGCTGTGTGACTTTAGGCAAGCTACTTAACTGCTCTGAGGTAGTTTCCATCTTTATCACTTGATTTTGTTTCCCGTGCTTGTCAGGCTTGAGCAGGTTAATCCATTTGAAATGTTTATAACAGAGTCTGCCACATGGGAGGTACTCCATACATATCATATGGTCACCCCTGATCATTAACTAGCAGGGCAGGATGCAGCTGCAGCCCAGACAGCTGTCCTTTCAGTTTTCTTTTCTCTGAAATGAGGCAGGTCCTAGGGATCTGAAGGGATGGACACATTGCCCTTGGCCAGTCCCTCTCAGAAGCCTGGCCCTCTTGTGGAGGCCTCAGCACTGGCTCCCTGTGGGAGTATTTCCCATCCTGTGCTTGGCAGCTTCTACCCTGGTAATTATAGGGGCTCAAGAGCCTGGATCTGGGTGGCTACAGCCAGGAAGCCACAGCCTGAGGACCCAGCCCAGAGGCATACACTCTCAGATCAACTCCCCCGCCTTGTCCTTCAGGAGCAAGCTGACCAACACATCTGCCCCCCTTCTCAGAGCCTCAGTTGCTGATTGAAAAGGCGGCCTAGCATCCCAAAACATCTTCACTGAGTATGTTCTAGATTCACATATGTAGAGCCTGCTTTTCCAACACCATCTTGCAAAGCTAGGCTGTTAATATCCAGACAGTCTACAGTGAGTTTTGGCTAGGACCATGTTGGTAAAGAGCCCCAGGCTGGAGTCTTGTCCTCTGTAGGAAAACCCTTCCTTCTCAAGAGACCTGCCATAGACCTCCAACAGCCCCAAGGATGCCCCTCCTCATCAAACTCTTGCCAGGGTGGGTGGGACCAGCCACTGGCCTGTGGTTCTACTCTATCATTTGGGGCTGCCTTTCCTGGAACCAGACTCAGCCTTAGCAATTTAGGGGCACTGCATAGCCACTCCTTCCCAGCTCAGTCACACAGCCCTGGTCTGGCCCGGCTACTCCCCAGATCATCAGGGGCCAGGGACAAGGTGGCCACAGCTTTATCTTGACCCTCAGAGGTGTGGCAATATGACCATCAGAGGTGATAGGAGGCCAAGGTGTGGGGCAGAGAACAGAGGGAAGAGATAAGAGGCCAGGGCTGTGTTGGCTAAAGCCCACACACCCTCAACCTTCTGTGTCCGGCACCAGTTGCCACAGAACCTGGAGGACTTCTGCCTCCATATCTCAGAGGTACATGGGACAACAGCCAGGGACCAAGCAGGTTTGGGCTGAGCTGGCTTCCAACCTCCAGGGCTTTGCCTGGGGTCATATTGTCAACCCAAGTGTCCCCTCAACCACCCACACCAGTTGTCCTCACATGGGTGACAGAAGCCACACCCTCTGCCTAGGCCCACTCAGCCAAATCCAGATCCTTGCCTGGGAGTCTCACTCAACAGTGACATAGAGACCACAGCTGGGTGCAGGGAGACTTGACCAAGGTCTGTCACTGAGCTAAGGGCAGAAGGAAAGCAGGAGACCAGGACTGTGTCCCCTGCACCCCCAGCTCCGGCAGTGTGCTTGTTATTTTTGCCTGCTTGCTCACACCCTAGCCAACAGGAGAGCACTGGATTTCAAGCAGACCAGCTCTCTGCTTTACAGGATCTCACTGCAGGGCCAGGTGAGGCAGGGAAAGCCACCACAGTGCCCTCCTCTCCTGAATGTCCTCCTGAATGCACAGAAGTGACTCCACCTGGGGTGAGGCGATCTCCATTGTCCAGGCTGAAGACTGGACAGACAGGACAGGCTTGCCCCACTCCTCTCATTTCCTTCCAGGAAATGCCAGCCCAGAAGTTCATTGTGCACCCTGGCCTGGATACAAGGGCAGAATCCACCAACAACTATGGCCATAAGAGGCCCAAGCCTCCACACATGGGCTTGATCCTCCATCTGTCCAGCTAACTAGAGACTGCCCATCACAAGGAAGATGTTCTGGCTCTGGCCAAGCTGGATCATCTAACTGCTACCCAAGCCTCTGTCAGCCTCCCATGCATGCTGTGATCACAGATATGTCAGTCTCTTGAGGCTGGAAGGAGATAATGACCCTGCTGAGGGGACATGCGTCATGATGAGGAAAAAAAAAAAAAAAAAAAAAAGCAGTTTAAAACTAGGAGCTATGGCCCAGCAGGTAAAGCTGCTGGCACCAAGCTCTAAGTTCAAACCCTGGCATTCATGTTGTGGAAGGAAAGAATCAATTCCCACAAGTTGTCCTCTGACTTCCTCAAGCATGCTATGGCACATGTACACACATGATACATAAATGTACAATTTTAAATTAAATAAAATAAATAAAACCCAGAGCTAGGATGAGGATGTAACTCAGCTGGTAGAGTGCTTGCCTAGCATGCTGAAGCCCTGGGTTTGATCCCTAGTACCACTTTAACCATGGATGGTGGCACACAACTATAATCCCAGCACTTGGGAGATAGAGGCAAGAGGATCAGGAACTCAAAGTCATCCTCAGCTACATAGCAGGTTTAATGCCAGCCTCGGCTGCATGAGAATCTGTCTCAAAAAGGGGGAAAGGGCTGCTTGAGAGATTGCTCAGTGGTTGAAAGCACTTGTTGCCCTTGCATTGCAGAGGACCCGGGTTTAGTTCCCAGTTCACAAGTATCTTTAACTCCAGGACCAGGGTATCTGAGCCCCTATTCTTACCCCACAGAGTGTGAGGCATGGATGTGATATACACACAAGCCAAAAGAAAAAAATTTTTTAAATAACTACAGCTAAAGTTTAAAAAAAGTGTCAGACTAGAGAATAGGGAGACTTTCTAGAACAAGAGTAGACACCAACAAGATCCACGGGGAACCAGAGGCCTGTGACTGAAGTTCCTGGGGACCACTACTGATGGTCCTAGGAGAGGGAGGACCAAGGGGAAAGAGCCAGGACCAAAAGACAAGCATTCCTGAGAACAAGAGCCCAAACGTCCTTGGAATGACACAGTGAGAAAGACAAAATCATTGAATATAGATTCAGGGATAAGAGACCTTGAATCACGCAGCAAAGATGGTGAAGTCTATCTAGCAAAGCCAATAAATAGCAGAACATTTAGCCAGGAGCCACTCAGAGCCTGGGGATGAGGCCAGTATTCAGTTTGCCTTCTTCGTTCTTATCTCTGTCTATCCTTGAGATTTCAGGTCCTCCAGCCCAGGAAGAAACAAAAACCACTTCCTCTTGCCTAAGGATCTGGGGGAGGGATGAGGGTCTCTTTCCTCCAAACAGTTCATCCATCCACAGCAGTTTTCATCTCACACCAGACTGTGACCTGCAGCCCTTGCAGCCTTCCTGCCCCAACCACAAAAGGGGGGGGCACTGAAGTCTAATCAGGGTTTTAAGGGCCCTGGGTATTTCCTCTGAGAGGTACTAACCTCTGAGAGGTCAAAGGTAGAGGTCTGGCAGGAGCAACAGGAAGAGCCTCAAGGGAGGAGGCAGGGGCATGGGGCTGGACAGATGGCCTTAAGTCACCTGGTATTCCAGGACTCTAAAGGTCTGGGCATGACTGCCAGACAGGTGCTCTGGTTACCACACCCAGAGCACTAATGGGGATTTCCCCACGGTGCAGACTTGGCCAGGTGAACTACCAAGACAGGGCTACCCAAGGTGTCAAGAACTGTATTTATCCTTAGGGAGACCATCTCTATCCAGAGTGGCAGTCACAGAGCCACAAGACCCTGAAATGTGGCTTGATACCCTGGATCTCAGTTTTCTCATGTATCTGCCCTAAACAGACTCAACTAGACAGAGGAACAAAGAACTTGGGGGAGAGTGAGCCCCAGCCTGGCACCACAGCTCAGGACCCAGCCTGGAGGCTCAAGGGAAGCCCCACACCTGCCAGGCTTGTATTCCTGGCGGGTCCCTGGGCTTATCACTCCTTCTGGGCTTGTGTTAGTGAGTGGTTGCCATGGATACTGGTCTCAGCTTCTTTGGCAGAAAAGGACTCCCCCAGGGCAAGGCTGTGTCTCTTCTCATCAGCCCCCACAATGATGAACAACTCCAGGTTAGGGAGAGTGCCACGGGCTGGATCGAAGGGATAGAAAATAGGTCTTGGGAAGGGCACAGGTGCTCTGAAGAAGCTGGGGAAGGATGTTGGTTATCAAATAGTCATTCATCAACCACAATTAGAGCCCAGGCCAGCCCTCTTTGGTTAGGCCTGCTTCCAGGAGCCAAGCATGACCATCCTTGGCGCTGAGGGGCAGAGGTCACTCTAGCTCCAAGATGCAGAGACAGAAAGGGAACTTCCCAGCTTGGAAGCCACAGGTATCTCTGTTCTCCTTTTCCCTATATGCACAAGAAGGTGGAGGTAAGGATTTGACCACATTGCTGGGCTCCATGTTCTTCAAGTGAAGCAGTACTGTAGGAGCAGAGAATGGGGGCCCAGCCTTCCTTCCCAAGTCTGAGGCTGGCTACCCTCAGGGGGTTCCCATGGGGTGGACAGCCCATAATTACCTGGATCACTGGGTGGCACTGGAAATGCTAGCACAGAGGCAGAAGCCACTGGAGTTCCCAGGCAGAGACCAACCCTGGTGCAGAAGGGAAGTGCTCTCACAAAGGTATCCCAAAGGACAGCCTGAAAGGGACTGTCACATACACAGAGAATGAGGAAGAACATACTGGTTAGGGGCACAGCTTGGGCCTCTGCATGAAAAAGCAGACAGCTGATATTTTGTGAAGCCCTCCCAGGTATCTGGCCGCCACCCAGGTGCTGCTGGTACATTATCATTCATTCCACAGAAGGCTCAGACAATGGCTGCAAGGTCACACAACTAGCAAGCTGGTAAACTGATGCAGCTGGATACAAACTCTGGTGGCAAAGACTCTAACCCTGCACTGTATCTTCCTGTGACCCCAGTCATTGTGAGTCTGACCCAGGCTGTGATGCTAAATTCAAATCATCCAATGATTTGGAAGACAATATGAGAAGAAATGCAAAATATCCCAGAATAACATAACAATTTCTTGAACAAATTTATTAATGAGGGCTGGGGAGATCGCTTGGTCTGGTAAAGTGCTTAATTCATGAAGGCCTGAAGCATGAGGAGCTGTCCCTAGAACCCATCGTGTGGGGAGTGGGGGCAGCCTCAGACCACTGAGATGATTGGAGAACAAGGGCTTTTGCTGTCAAGACTAATGACCTGAGTCCAATTCCCAGAACTCATGGTGGAAGGAGACAACCAATTCCTGTTAGTGGACCTCTGACCTCCATACTCACCCACATACAAAATAAATAATTTTTAAAAAGCCAGGCTCAACAACATGCAGTTGTGCTTGTAATTATAGTACTGGTGAGGAACAGACAGGCGACTCCATAGAATTCACTAGCTTGCCAGTCTAGCCTAAGCCACAAGCTCCAGGCCAACGAGAGACCCTGTCTCAAAAATCAGAGTGGACAGTTGCTGAAGAATCACACATGAGGCTGAGGTTTCCACACCCACCCACATTCATATATGCACCCACAGGAGCATGTACCCCACGTGATGCATACACATAGAATATATTAATTGCACCTGTTCCGTCTTTGCCTGAAGACCAGACATTTTGGCATTTATAGTTAGCTTGCATTATACTCCTCTGGACAGAACTGGCTATGCAATGAGAAAACAGGAATGTACAGGGGAGATATAAAGAAAAGCAGGAACTCCCTGTGCTTTGATGAGGCTGCTGGGGCCAGACTGTGAGGTTCTTAGGGGCCAAGTGGGCACAATCATCAAAAGTGCCCACACAGCAGAGTGTCTTATGACTGCCTCTGTCCCAGCAGGACCAACAAGCAACAGGTGGACTCAGGTCCTGGCACAAGACCTGAAAGCCACAGTAGTCACCATAGAGATTGTAAATATTCCTAAAAACTGAACTCCGGGGCAGGGGGAGGGAAGGCCATCATGAAAAAGAGAGGCAGGCTTATCCGGAGAGGAAATGATGCATGCTGTGTTGGGGATGGGGTGGGGGTAGTGCACAAGCTCACACCCTGGGCAGGACAGTGAGGGATGCACAGCTCAGGAGGGTGCCTGTCTAGAGCTTTCCAGGTCTTCCTCCTCACTGTGCCTCCCTAACCAGTTCACCAGAAACCGGTTATCTCAGTCTCCCACTCTGACCCAAGTATTGGTGGAGGGAGATAACCCCCACCATCACTTCCCTAATTTCACCTTCCCCTCTGCCCTTGGCCATGCTTCTCTGGGAACCTCAGAATGGTGGTCTGGGGCCAGAATAAAACACATTGAAAAGCATGACAACACTAAAAGCCACACCAATATTTCCTACCTAAGAGAGAGAGAAGAGACCTCTGTCCAGGCCAGGCTGAGAAGGTCTAACACCTGCTTTGCTGATCATCCTCTGGGCCATCTTGGACATGGGTGTCTATGGGCCTAGGTTCCCCCAGCTGCACAGATCCTGTTTTGGAAAGTGAAGGCCCCCAATGTTCTCTGACTTGTTTTCTCATGGTGGCACCTAAGATCTTGAGTCCCCAGCAGCACATTACATGCGTGGTAGGTTGGCACACTTGAGGGTACATTGTGCTCTTGCCTATTAGAACAAGGGAACAAACAGTATCTTGGGACAACCTGACCCAAAAATTGATGCCACTGGCACCTACTTCAAGTTCACCCCCATGGAGGGATGGAGAGCCAAGGGGTGGGTGGGTGTACAAAGAGGAGTGGGGGAAGGGCAGTTTCTGCTCTCCGGTTAGTTCTTACCTTCTCCTTGACTATTCAACGCAGGAAAAGACTGAGGCCCAAAGAAGAGCACCCAGGTACCCACGTGTCATGTGGCTTATGCCAGGGCTCCTCCCCCCACCCCCGCCCCGTCATCCCTGAGTTTTCTTTAGTGTTGCGCAGAATACCCAATTCATGCTCTCTCCTGTTCCCTCTCCCCTCTCTCTCATTAGGGTCTACACTAGAATGGTTAGGTCCCCAGAACTGTTCTCCCTAGGGAGCCCTGAGGCCAACCTGGCCAGATTCTTTTCTTTTCAAGGCTGCATTATCCTCAGGCAGACCAGCTCTAGGACAAGTCTCTACCTCTTGACCCCTGCGAAGACAGGGAGAGAAGCCAGCAGAATAGAATCCCAGAACCACATCCATCCTCAGAGGCCCAAGATCAATCAATTCACAAACGGAAACAGACCTAAACACAAGCTGAAACTGGCCCAAGGTCACACATCAAGCACATCCAGGATAGAAACCCAGTTGTGTCCATTTCAGTCCCAAACCTGGGGTTGATTCCCAGAGAAGCGCAAGGAGCATGAGGCTGCTTCCCTTTAGACATACCCCCGCCCCGCACGCGCGCGCCCCCAGGCCTATGCCCTGCCCCAGGCTCCAAGCGCCATGGAGCAGAAGGAGGCGTCTCCAGGCCTCAAGCCAGAGCCAGCTGCAAACCGCATCCTAGGTCCCTAGGCGGCACAGACCCGCCCCGCCCCTCCCTCGGCTCCCCGCAGGCCCGAGCCTTTGTCAGCCACGCGCTTACAAGCACACACACACACACACACACACACACACACACACACACACACACGCACACATCACACACACACACACACACCACACACACACACACACACACACACACACACACACACACACATCTGCGCCGCCACGCGCGCACACACTCTCGGGCTGCCTGGCGCACACCCGCAAGGGGCGCACACACTGGCCGCACGCATGCAGGGGGGTGGTGGCGGCCGAGGAAAGAAGGAACAAACGGGCGGTGCACGCATAGACGGCCTGGGCTAGGGAAAGAGGAGGAGAGGCCCGGGAACCTGCGGCTGCGGAGGGAGGGGGCGCACAGGCGAAAAGGCAAGAGGGACGCAGAGGAGATTCTGAGAGGACAACGGATGGGCCGTTAAGGGCTGGCGAGGACTCACTGGCTTCTCCGGAGGTGGAAACTCCTCCAACCCCTAGCACGGGGAAGGTGGGGTGCTCTGGATTGGACCCGTGGAGCAGGAGAGCATCGCTAGAACATAGATAGGGTCCTCAGGGACTCTCCAGAGGGCTTGGATCTAGCGATCTGGCGACCAAAAGCTCCCTACCGCATCTGGGGTGGAGGGGCCCTGGTCCTTTGGCTGGATGGGGCACTTGCTCACCTGCTACGGTGTACCTGTCCAGATAGTTGAGCACGTTGCCCAAGCTCAGGATGGCAGCGGCTGCCCCCCGCCCTCGGCCCAGGCTGGCGGGTTTGGGCTGCGGCGCGCCGGGGCCCTTGGCAGCGGCTGCGCAGCCCGGGGTGCTGGGGATGCTGGGGAGTCCGGACGGGACCCGCCTCACGCTGCCGGACAACGTCTGCACCTCTTCGTCGGCGGACACGACTCCAGAGCCCCCCGCGCCCCGCGCCCCGCAGCAAGCGCTACCGCCAGTCCCTGGCTGTGCCCCCCGGCGCCGGCGCCTCCGCTCGGCGTCCGCCTCCTCCTCCTCCGCGCCGCCCGCCGCCGCCGAGGCGCATTCCAGGCACATCATGCCGGCCGGGGCCGGGGCGGCGGGGGGCGCGGGGGAAGCGAGGCCCAGCCCGGGCCCGCTCAGTGCGTGCACGCGCCGCGGAGCCGCCGCTGCACCATCCCGGCCCGGCCCGTCGGCTTCTGCACTCGGGCTCCAGTCCCGGCTGCGGCGCTGCTACTGTTCAGTCAGTCAGACGCGCGGCCCCGGCAGCTCTGACAGCTGCGGCCGGCCCCGCCCACCAGGCTCTTGCCCAATCACCTCCAGGCTTAGGCCACAGCCCCGCCCCGCACGTGCTGCCCCGGGGGGTGCGGGGGAGCCTGGCCGCAGAGCCCCACCCGCCTGACGGGGGCGCAAGTCACGCAGGAGCGGTGCGGCCGAGGAACCTGCGGGGATCAGGAAAGGATTGCGGGGAACTGCGGCACTAATCAGGATTTAGGTGAGGCAAGTAGGAAGCCCCAAACCCTACTTAACTTCCCCCTGTCCCTGCGGCGGGAGAGGACCCCTGGCTGAGGCCGAAGGAAGCCCACGGCACAAGCTACGCATTTGAAGAAAAAGGTCTCAGATGGTCAAAACAGGCACCTGTTGGAGAGCTAGTGGCTCGCTCCAACCGTTACCTAGATTCAGTCAGTTTAGGTAGGGCTGCCTAAGAAACCTAACTGGTGGACCCAAGGTGGAGAACTCATAAGAGGCATATTGCTCTCCAGAGAAGCAGCTGCAGGCCACCACCTACCCTGGGCCCACTCCCGTGTGGGCACCCTGACCTATCCTACCCCCAGAGTGGAGCTCGTGAAAGCCGGGCCTCGAATTCGAAAACAGGAGGGATTCCTCAAAGCCAGGCATGGTGCCCCACACCTGTAACCCCAGCACTCGGGAGGTTGAGTCAGGAAAGATCAGGGGAGAAGAGATGAGGGGGGTGCCATCGCCTTAAAACCCTTAGTGTAAGTTGGAAAGCTGGCGCTTAGGCCAGGTCTGCTCTGGTGTATGGCTTAACTCTGGACAAGACCTCTACTGTCTTTATGGGGGAGATGGGAAGGTCAGACAATCTTGAGACTAAGAGTTGGGAGGGGGTTTCTGTCCACTCTGAAGAATTGCTGAATAGCTTCTGTGTACAGAACAGTTTTTACCACTCTGACAGAGATGTGGCCTGAGTCTGAGGAGCTCCCCCAAAACTCATTCATATCTTAGGGGCTTTAATTAAAAACAACATCAATGCTGTCCTTGCAAGTACACTCTTATAATTCCATCATTTGGGAGGCAGAGGGAGGAAGGTGGATCTCTGTGAGTTTAAAGCCAACTCCCATGTTCAGACCAGTGAGTACAGGCCAACAGGTCTCTAAGTAAATAAATATTTAAAAAGAAAGAAATTAAAACCCAGTATATTGTATTCATCCTGTGCCAAGTCCTTGGTTCAAATGAGAAGTGGGGGGGGATAAGAATTAATTCAGACTCTCAGAAATCTAGTGGTTTCGGTCTGTGATTCCAGGTCACCAAAGTGACCCATCATAAACAGACAACTAGTCAATGGTCTGGTTGGTACTAATCCAGGGCTCTGAAATCATCATCTAGGCTGGGAGCTTCCGTGCTATTGCAGGCTGCTCCAGAGCCCACGTCCACAACAGGAACACCTTGTGAAGGTGTTGGCCACAGTGAGTCACAGCATAGCCAATGGATGACAAAGCATGAGGTGCACGCGCTCCAACGAACACACACACACACACACACACACACACACACCAGTCTTAGTGAGCAAAGTTAATCCCCAAGCTGGTGTTTCTTGGCGCCTTCAAGGTGTCTTTTAAATTCTGTGAAGTGACTAAAAATATGCTTCACTGTGTTGAGTATGAATGACTGTGACGGGAAGGTTAGGAAAACAGATTTCATTCTGAAAGTTGCCTGCTGCCTCTTTCCAGTTGGCTGAATTCAGGCCTGAAAAGTCAGTCAGGGGGAATTTCAGTGGGAAGCCAGGGATAACAGGTGATTAGCAGACAAGTACAGACCCAGAAGCTCCATGTGGCTAGACTGGGACCCCCCACAATGATTCCCAGAACTGTGTGATGGTGCCAGCTAAAGGACAGTGTCTGCTGTGGATGCTGTCTAGCTGTGGACCTGAGAGGGAGAGTCAGCCATGGCTTTGCACTCTGCCCATGTTGTGGGTCCTACCCATAAACTCCCACCTTTTCATAGTCCTGCCTAGGGAGTCAAGTTTTGGTCTTTGATCCATTGCCTTCATCTCCACCCTGGCTGAATTCTAGAGCAGGGAAAGATGGCAGACTTTTTAAGTCTTTCATATTTGGGGCAGGGGGAAGAACTTGTTTGCCACCAAGCAACCATCCATTCCTACTATGGGGCTTGTAACTTAAAGGCAGTTTCTGGAGTTAATCCTGTGCATGATAAAGGGTTCCTATCCATGGGCAGGGTGATAGAAACAGCAATGTCCTTTCTGGCTATGTGGCTGAGAGTACTTGAGGGCTTTGTGAGAACTCCTGGAAGCATCCTAGGGTCATAGGTCAGGGGGCCTGTGGGGTATTGTTTGTGGAGGGCAGGGGAGGCACTAAGACAGGGTCCTGGCTGTCCTGGAACTCACTATGTAAACCAGGCTGGCCTCAAACTCACAGAGGTCTGCCTGTCTCTCTCTCCCAATTTAAAGATTAAAGGTGTGAGCCACCATGACCATCAGACTTGTGGGTTATCATTTCTATCTCTGTGGTGAGGAAACTGAGAGGCCCCTAGGAAAGAAGCAATCCACCCAAGGCAGGGTATGGCTACCTCCTAAGTCAGTACTTCCTGGTTCTCCACCACTCTGCCCATAGCTTCTGCAACCCCAGAACCTGAGAAACTGAGTCTAGAGGCTCACAAGTTCCAGGCCAGTGTGATCTACACAGTGAGACCTTGTCTCAACAACAAATTCTAAAACAAGTGAGACACAGAACATTAGTGCAGTTATCCCAAGAATAACTATATTTGGGAAATGGTGGGGTAAACAAAGACATTTCCATATTGAGAGACCTCTCAGATCCTTTGCTATGAGTGTGCTGGCTAATTTTATGTCAATTTAATATAGGCTACAGTCAACTGAGAACTACCCCTACTAGACTGGTATGTGGGCAAGCCTATGGTACATTTTCTTGATTAAGGGCTGCCCATGATGGGTGGTGCCATCCCTGGGCAGGTGGTCCTGGTTGTTGTTAGAAAGCAAGTTGACCAATCCATAAAGAACAAGCCAGTAAGAAGCGTTTCTCCGTGGTATGCCTCCAGGTTCCTGCCTTGAGTTCCTGCCCTGACTTCCTTCAATGATGGGCTGTGATATGTAAGTGTAAGTGAAATAAACCCTTTCTTCCACAAGTTGCCTTTGGCCATGATCTTTTTTGTCATAGTAATAGAAACTCTAACCAAGACAATGAATATGTACATTATGAGTCTCCCAGAGGCAGGGAGAAGCTGCCATATTCCCACAGAACACTTTGTAAGACTATGGCTCTACAGACCATTCTGTGGGAGCATACAATGAGCTCCACCAAGCCTGATGATAGGCATGGAGGTCAGTCCCTCTCACCTCTGCCATCCCCACAGGGAGCATTTTCCTGGATCAGGCTGTGGTAGCTTCCCTTGTCACTTAGTACCCTGTTTGGGCAGCCTCCACTTACACATGGGCTCTCAGTGATCATGCATTGTTTACAACACCCTGACCTCCACCTCTAGATGGAACCAAGTTCCAGTTTTACATCCAATCTCCCATACATTCTCCTAACAATCCCAGGCACACTCTAAGCTCAGCATATCCTGAATGGAACTCACCATCCTCCCCTCAGATCTGCTTCTTACCATAGATAGCATCATATCTCCTGACCCACAATGAACCAAGGAGAAGCCCTAGGGACCATTTATGACTGTTTTACTTGAACCACTTATCTAGCTATACCCTGCTGAGTCTCACTTGCAGTGTTCCCCATTGCCCACTGATATATTTCAGATGTCTAGCTTGAATTGCCTGCTCTCACATCTACCTCCAAGCTTCCCCCCACAGTGATTGTTAGTAATTTTTCAAACCATACCTGTGACCCCATCACTGTCTGGCATGAAATCTATCCATAGATCTCTCTGTAGCTTCACAACCCTTCCTGACCCTTGTGTTTCTGTCCCCAGAGCCTCATACATATCTCTAACACACTATCTCATGATAAAGGATCTGAGAAGTCCTTCCAAGGACACAGGACTCCCAGGACAGACAGATACTTCCTGGAGCCTGGGCAAGTGGAGAAAATTGGGTCATTTGTTTGTAGTCCCTGTCTGCCCTTCTCCAGAAAAGTAGTGATGGTTCTGCCAATGCAATGATGGTTCAGGACCACGGAGAGCGTCACATGCTCAAACGCCCCCCTCCTCTTCCCCTGACCCCTTAGTTGGGTTCTGCCTATAAAGCCTTCCAGGCTAGCTTCTATAGCTGGTCCTTCACAAATCCAGGACAGGCTTGACTTCCTCATGGAAGCCTTCCCTGACCCACCTGGATGACCAATCATTTCCTCCTTGGGGCTATTTTGTAGCATTCATATTCCTCCATCATGCCAAACTCATTATTCTGATTATGTTTGTATGATTCCACCACCACTCCACCCCCAAAAGACATGAGCCTCAAGGGCTCATGCCCTGTCTGATTCATCTTCACTATCCAGTGCAGAGGAGTTGCTTAGAGAATGTTTGTTGATTGAATGAGCAAATGACATTTAGCAGGTGCAGGAAATATGTGTTGATTTGTATTGTATATCTGTTGATCTGGGTGACTCAGAAACAAGCCAGATTTCAGTCCTGCCGCCTGTAGAAAAGGCATTTTTTCCCCTAATGGCACCTCCCTCCATCCTTGGAGCAGCTTTCCTGCAGGTCACCACCTTAGCTGGGGAAAAGGCATCCTTACTCTGCTCTTGCTGTTACCACACCAGAGACTCACTGCAGTCTCCCCATCCCCCAGCTTGGCCTGCCACATGAGTTTCCCTGTGAACATTTCATCTCTGCTTCTCTCCTCCTCAGAACAGATGGCTCTGAATCCCTACTCATACAGAAGTTCCTGTTCCATCATTTGAACAGTTTCCCTCCCCCAACCCACCCAGACAGTTTCTCTGTGTAACCTTGACTGTCCTGGAACTTACTCTGTAGACTAGGATGGCTCTACTCAGAGATCTGCCTGACTCTGCTTCCCAAGTGCTAGGATTAAAGGTGTGTGCATCACTATATACATGGCTCGTTTGAACATTTTTAACACTTTCTAAATTATAGATGCTTCAGTCACCTTTGGTCATGGCCTGAGACCATCAGAAACAAAGAGTCTCTGGAAGGACATTGAGTGATGCCTCTTCCTCACCCTGTGGGGAGGCCAGTGGCCTGCCCCAAATCATTATAGTACATACTGCCACTGTTTGAGGAAGGGGGATGTTTTATTTTTTAACTTTCATTGTTTTGGCAAAGGGAATCAAACTTGGGATCTGCTAAGAAAGCACTGAGCTGCACCCCTGGTCATTTGGTTTTGATGATCAGAATTAATTCATTCCTCTTCCTAGCAGTTTTCATAGCTTCCTGGTCTTAATGGAGCCATGAATCAAGGCCCAGGCAGAGGATCCAAGCTAACCCAACTGACTCTTATGCTTATAGCATTAAATCTTGAGTAAGTGGGAAAAGAATAGGGAAAAATGTCTGGAGCTCTGAAAAGTTAAAAGACGAGGTAAAAAAAAAAAAAAACCTCTGGCTCTTAAACCTTCCTACCAATTCAGTGAGCTCTTCTTACACAGCCAATGAGTCCTTTGCCTCCTTAAGGTAGTCAGCCTGTCTCTGTTGCATGCAGCTCCATAGCCCAAACTGCTGTGGGCACCCAGAGGAGCAAGTACAAACCCATCCTCTTGGCATTGGGGTAAATCGAAGCTTCAACAAGCACCAGTGCTTCTTATCATACTCTCTGATAGAAGCTTTGTGAGCTTACTACCTCACAAGCTCACCCAGACACAGCAGGAAGTCACCCACTTAGGATTGGGACAGCCTGGGCAATGGCTGGTTGCAAGGGAACAAGCCAGGGTCAAGGTACAGGAGCCTACATACATGCTCAACCCTCCAAACTGAAAGACACCAACCTACAGAACAAGCTGGCCTCATGGGCACACGCATAGGCATAGACACAGACAGACACATCTTTCTGTCAGGATGTCTCGTGGAAGCTGAGTCATTCACACATGAAGTGAGCAGGGTCAGGCTTGGGGACTCATCTTGCTGAATAGTATTTTCACTGCTGTTGACATTCCCAACAAACAAGTCCAGAGTGTCAATAACCAGGATTACTCAACAAGCGCCCTTGGGTGATGAAGGTGTATTCTGTTTATTATTCTCCTTTACTCTTCGTAGTGGGGCACTGGGGGCCTCTCACAGGTTTGCACCTGTGACCGCATCTACTGGGACTAGCCCCCAACAGGGAGGAGGTAGGACCCGAGGGAAGCTGAGGCCTAGTGTGACTGTAGATGAGGTGTGGCCTTCTCCTCCCAAGGCCCCTCAGTCTCAGAACTCTGGCATTCCCCAAACTCATCCAGAAAATAATATCATGTAAATCCCTGGCTGAGCATTGCATCCTCGTTGAGTCCTGGGAACTCAAGCTTCAGAATGTACTAGAAGATGTGACCCCAGACTGTGGATGAAAGCTACAGAGCTGTGGCAGGCAATTGAGGCCCCATTCCCAGCCAATCCTGCCACCTCTTCTCACCAGCAGCGTGCACCCCTCCTCTCTGGCCACTCTATACCCTTCCATGACTCACCATGTGCTTCCTGACCCATCCCCTCTACCCCAGTTCTGTTCCCCCTGCCTACGGTTCCTTTCCTCCATATCTCTTGTCCTTACTGGTCCCAAAGCCACCTCTAGACTGTTTCTGAGCCATGTGACCCCCTTTTTTTCATAGGAAATATGTCTCCCTTGACTTAGTCCATGTATTTCCTGTCCTGCTTTTGGCTGTGAGGTCTGAGGAGAGTCTGGAGTCTAATTTATTGCCCCATGCCTTGATGGGACCTACTGATATCCATCAATGCTTACAGACTTAGCACAAATGATGTGTCTGGCCTCCCTCCCCAGCCACTGGACTCTGCCCATTGTCTGGAAGCTGAGCTTCACAGAAGCATAGGTGCTAGGTTCTGACCCTGGAGCTAGCCTGTGAGAATCACATGGAACCTGGGCTAGGAATCTGCATTTGGTGCCTCTCAAACAGAGCTGTGGAATTTGCAGCTGAAAGGCTGGAGGTGACCCTCATCCTCCAGTCAGTGAGCATCAAGAACAGCGAGGCTGCCTCTTTCTCAGAGTCAAACTCTCCACACCAGTCTGTTTCCTTGGAGTTTCAGGGTGGTTGTGTCACTTAAGCTCCAGATGATGCCAACTCATGAAATGGGGGCTTTTGTCCTGGAGATGCCAGCACCTGAGGAGAGCTGAGCCTGGGGGCTGATGTAGGCTGAGCTAATGAACCTAAGTCCAGGAGCCTGTCACAGCCAACTAGGGACAAGGAGAAGCCTTAAGAGGCAGGATAAGAATATGAGGGCAAGGAGCTGTGTGGGCCTCTGCTCTGCCCACAAATGCTGGGAGGCAGGCACAGCCTGGCACAGCAGAGGTGGCAATGAGTGAGTGAGTGATTGCCTGGCTGGGCTCCGGGGGAGGGGACAGAAGCTGGGGTCATAGGCGGAAAGAACATGCCTCCCTGCTGCTGCCCGCCTGGAAGCTGTTGATCTCCTGCAGGGCCCGCTGAGACCAGCTGCTCAGAACCCAGTGCCAAGCATGGGTCCTACAGAGCCAGCCCTCCCCATGGAGATGCTGGGGTCAAAGCATAGGCTGGAGAGAAGGAGGGCTACTTCCAGGAGTATGTGTGAACAGTCATGTGAACTGCTCTGCGTGTGGCTCCAAGGCAGCTGTCTCTGCAATTTGCATTTTGCACGGGCTTGAGTGGGGTCACACCCCCACACTAGCAGCCACAGGAAACCCACCTCCAAGACTTCCTCTCAGTCAGAGGATGAATTCTCACAGAGGGATACCCCTGCTCCCCTTGCCTTTGCCAACAGGAGAAACTGAGTCAAATTGAGGGGCTCATGGTGGAGATGCCCAGACACCAAAGCCAAGCAACTTCCTCAGGGTCCCTGTTGTAGAGGCCACCGTGAATCCTAGGCCTGGCCTGCCATCCCCCTTCCTGCAGAGACTTCACAAGGCTATAAATAACAAGATGGGTCTAAGAATCCCTGAAATCCCAAGGCTTTGCACTGGTCATGATTTAATAAGGGCCTGGCCTCCCTGCTGGGTGCAGACACCGGGCCCAGCCTCCTTGGAGGGTGGTAACAACTCAATCTAGCCAGCTCCTGGGTCCTGGCAGCTCTCTAGTAGGGACTGAACAAGTGACAAGTAGCTTAGCTGGGGTCCCTGAGTCACAGCCAGGATGGGTGGGGCCACCAAAAGGATGTGGGTAGGATGGAGCCTGCTCACTGTAAGATGGGCTTAGGGCTCTTCTGCTGGAGTGCTGGTGCTGGAGAGCAGACCTTGGTGCTCAGTGTTCCTGCTGGTTGCATCCTTGCTCTCCAGAGTTCCTGTGGGAGGCAGAAGAAGCTTGGATACCAGGCCTGGGGACAAATCCTTGAGGTTCAGTTTACATAATAAATCCCAAACCAGACCCTTCACTCCTGACCCTGTGGCACAGAGCATTGTGTGATCTTCCTGGCCCACTCTGACACTCTGAGTTCTGTTCTCAATACAGGAAGCCCGGGGATGCCCTCACAAAGCAGATCAAGCCCTTAGTAACCCTGAAAACCCTGTAGGAGCTCCCATCTCGCTCTCAGTGAAGGCCACTGTCCTTTGAAGGATTCCCTCTCATCTGCTTCTCTCATTCCCTCACTGTCCTCCTTCACTCCTGCCATAGTAGCACTGGCCACCTTATCAGTCCTCAACACTTCAGGCACATTAACACCACAGGACCTTTGCACTAGCTGTCCTTGCCTCTTGGAGCCCCTACCAACTGGTAGCTGCTTGGCTCACCTCCCTTTTCCTCTTTGCTCTTACACTCCAATGTCACCTGTACAAAATGAGGACCACATTATCTGTCCTTGTCAATCCCTTTCCCTGTCTTTTGTCTCTATAGCACTTACATCAAACCTTTTCTCTCTCCCTTTTTTCCATTTCTGGTCTTTCTCTTGCCACTAGAGCATTAGCTCCATGAGGGCTCAGACTTGGCCTAATTCTGTCTTTCTCCAGCATCTGCTACCTTGCATGGCACATGGTAGGGACATAATAAATTCTCTGAAATATGCCAGGCAGTGGTGGCACATGCCGTTAATCCCAGCACTTGGGAGGCAGAGGCAGGCAGATCTCCGTGAGTTCAAGGCCAGCCTGGTCTACAGAGTGAATGCCAGGACAGGCTCCAAAGAGAAACCCTGTCTTGAAAAACAAAAGCAAACAAATTCTCTGAAATAAGCAATCCAAAAGCATAGGCAGTTGCCAGTGTACCAGGCCCAGAAGTGTTCAACCTAGAGCCTGACAGAGCACAAGGGTTAGAAGTACCTTTGCCAGACTGCCTGGCCTGGGCCTGGTCTCTCTCCAGGTGCAGTGCAGTCAGTAGGAAGCAGCCACCACCCAGCACGATGGCAAAGGCACAGCACAGGAAGCTGTGTTGCAGGCTGAGGAAGCGCTGCAGATAGGAGTTTGGACGCCCAGTCTGCAGGACACTGGAGATCTGCCAAGAAGAGAAGGATGTTTGTGAGGCCCACCAGGGGGCTCCAGGACCTTAGCAAGAACAGCACCTTTCCAAGTAACCCCCTCCCACCCCCACAGCACACATTTAGACACTTCTTACAAGTCCAGTGAGGTAGGGGCTGCCAGCATCTCCCAGGATGTGGGCCACTGTGATCTGAAGCGCCTCTGCTGTGCCCCGGCACCTAGGCACCACTACCGACTGCAAAACACAGGAGTCCCAGAGGTAAGCCTCCAGCAAGGAAGAAAGGGCACCCCTCACCCCATCCTCCTGTTCCTATCTTTGCAGAGGGTAGCAGGCTAGACAAGTAAGAGGATGGATAGGAGGGAATCACTGACTTCTAAGACCTGAGCCCCACTCCAAGACTCAGGCCCCTTGGAGCACCAGAGGCCTCCCCACGACAGGAATAGTAGGCAGGGAGGCGGGGGGAGGAGCACAGCACTGAACAGAGACACAGAGTTTATACTTGAGCTGGGCCCGTATAGCTGTGACCACAGTGGTAGGACAGTATCTCAGCTTAGGGCTCCAGACATCAGTGCAAGCAGATGTGACCAGTGTGGTGCAATGGAGCCAGGGCGGCTCGCTCACATGGCTCCATGCAAGAAGGTAAGGACATCAAGAATGTGACTTCTGGAGTCAGACAGTCTGGGGTCCACTCCCAATCCCTACCCATTAGCTGTGCGTCTTTGGGCAAGTCGCTTCAGCTTTTCCTGTCTCCTCTCCAAATGGGATAATGATAGTGCCCACCTTGAGAGCTATGCGCAGTGTCATTCAGCTTACGCTCAGAGCTTCACAGGGACATGTCCTGCTAACAGAATGCTCTGGGCATGTGTGCCTCCTGCCTCGCAGGCCTTCTCCCCTGGACCTACTAGGGAAGCACTACTTATCACTTAGGACTTAACCCTATTCACCTCCTCTGTGAAGCCCTCTCAGGTTCTACACACACACACACACACACACACACACACACAGAGGCACCACAGTTAAATGAATGTATGCTCTCTGGAAGTAGGAAGGGGCCTTTCTTCAGGCATTTCCTTATCTCTCATACTGTATTCATAACAAAGCCACTAATTTCTCCTGTGTCCCTGGAGTGCCATAATACATAAGGAAAAGGGGGTGGGTGCTAGTGAAAAATCTGCTGACCAAGTAAGACATATAGAACATTCTGGAAGACTAGTCTCAGGAGAAAACCTGCCAGCTCAGAGCTACTCCCCACTGTGACAGTCACAGAGGAAAATGCTGCTCTGAAGTCTTGTCTCCAGGACCTCAGTGTCTATTATCTGAACCCATCTGAAAATAATAATAATAATAATAATAATAATAATAGCTAGCATTTAATGATTGCTTCCTGCATGTGTTCTTATATATCAACCCCAACAAGTCATGAAGGTGATATTTCCCACATTTTATAGATGGGAAAGCCTTTACAGAGCAGGTAATTAAATTGCCCAGAGTAGCCCAGCCAGGAAGTAATGTGTCCAGACTGGATGGCAGACCTTCCTCTCCAAGGACTTGTCTCCTGATCCTGTACTGTTAGCTGGCCATTTCAGCCATGTTAATGTAGTCATTACACAGCATTTAAAAGGTGGACAGTAAAACTAAGAATACAGAGGCTGTAAGGAAGCAATGAGCTAAAACCTGTACCTTGTTCCTGAGGAGGTGACATCCAATCCCCACCAGTCCTGCCTCAGGACACTGCCCTCTCCACAAGGGAGAAGCCATGGTAGCTTACACCTTTAATCCCAACAGTCAGGAGGCACAGTCAGGTGGATGTCTATAAGTTGGAGGCCAGTCTGGTCTACACAGAGTTCCAGCCTAACCAGGGCTATACACTGAGACTCTGTCTCAAAAGAAGAAGAAGAAGAAGAAGAAGAAGAAGAAGAAGAAGAAGAAGAAGAAGAAGAAGAAGAAGAAGAAGAAGAAGAAGAAGAAGAAGAAGAAGAAGGAAGAAGGAAGAAGAAGAAGAAGAAGAAGAAGAAGAAGAAGAAGAAGAAGAAGAAGAAGAAGAAGAAGAAGAAGAAGAAGAAGAAGAAGAAGAAGGCAGGCTTCTTAGTGGTCTTACCTATGGGCAGGAGAACCAGTGTATGACAAAGAGGGGTTAAAGGGGACATAGGAAGGAAGGAACCCAAAAATATGATTCTGGATTCCAAGATATTCCAAGATATCTACTCTAGATAGCAGACATAGGAGGTCTTCTGGAAAGGGGCTCGTGGGTGGGCAAGGCTGAGCTGGGAGTCACTGTGGGCAGTCAGATGGTTTAGGGTCACTGGGGCCAAGGTTCCCTCCCCAGGTGGTTAGAGAAGCTGGGCCTCCTGCCATCTCCAGGACATGCCAGCACTGTAGAAGGAACTGACCACAGCTCTGCACCTTCCCAGGACTTCCTTCTCACCCCATAACTATGTGATTAGTCACTGCTGGTTCTGGGGAGCTGGCCCAGCTTCCTAAATAGAGGCCTCAAGTATCCATACAGTTCCATGTGGGGCCGAGCTGCTCAGACCCTCAGAGTAAGATCCCTGAAAACTCTGTATCTTCTCAGTATGGGGGCATAGGTCCCACTTCCTTGCTTCTTCTGGGTGTCCATTCCTTTCTAAAAAGCAGGCCTAACAGGATCTGGCAAGCTGGGGGTGAGTAATTTTGAAAATGAGTGGCTTTTGGGTTTCCAACATTCCAGGTTCACTAGCTTCTGAGACAAAAACACCTGTGTTTTGGCTCGCCCTTCTCAGGAAAGCAGTTCCCTTTATAGCCCAGGGCAAGAGTGGTACAGGCAGCCACCACCTGGCAGAAAGCTGAAGAGACAATCACTAAGAACAGATTCCTGGCAGCCTGCCTTATGCACTCCCCAACTCAGCCCCTGTGACCAGACACTCCTGAAGGGTGATACAGTCACTCCTCAAACATCCTTCTGCTCACAGCTGGGAGGAAGAGAGAGCCACTGAGGACCAGCCTTGGTGGGGCAGCCAGAGGCTCCTGAAGCAGATTTAGAGAGATACTTTTTTGAAAAGATCATCCAAGGCACAACCAACCCAGGAGGAGATATATGTAGGGAGTGTGTGTAGAGATTGGGCTCCCGTGAGTATGGGTGAACTCAGATAGATAATAAGAAATTTGCAAGGAACCTGTAGGCTGGAGAGATGACTATGCAAACCCAGAAGTTGTGCTAAAGACTACTGGGTTAGGCCTCTGTGTGAAGTCTGCTGGCAACACAGTTCCTGTACCCACTCTTCACCCACCCAATCAGATGCTGAGAGTCCACAATCAGTGACAAGCTCCTCCAAGCTTGACTCAGGCAGAACGAAGTGTGGGAGCCATTGGAGCAGGCAGCCCTTGAAACCTCTGGTCTACAAGGAGCCTGGATTCTCCCTTGTGGAGAGGGCAGTGTCCTGAGGCAGGACTGGTGGGGATTGGATGTCACCTCCTCAGGAACAAGGTACAGGTTTTAGCTCATTGCTTCCTTACAGCCTGGAGCACCATCGGTAGGAACTACTCTCCATTATACCTTTGAACTAACTAAGGCACAGAGAGGTCACATGAGTTGGCCAAGATTTCTCAGCTAGTGAGTGGCAGAGATGGGCATGAAACTCCTGACGGAGTTCTCCTGTCCATCCTTTCCCCTCTCACCCGTCCTCAGGTTCCAGCTCCCCAGGAAGCAACAGTCTCTCTACCCTGTTTTCCTATTAGATCCTCTTGGTTCTCTCTCAACTGAGAGCTGTCCATCCAAATAGCTCCCACTACAATACTCTCACAGCAGCCAAAAGAGAAGCTCACCTTCCTGATTAGGAGCAAGAGAAGTACAGGGACCCTTCCTCTATTTCCTGCACAACCTATCCCCACATAAGTCTTTCCTCTGCCCTGCTTCCTCCAAGGGACCTCATTCTCCACATTTGTCCCCTCCCTGTTGCTTGCCAATTGACTTTCTAGCATCTTCTGCCATGTCTGCATATAGTACATGTGGTAGTTTGAATGTAATTGACCCCCATAATATCACAGGGAGTGGCACCATTAGGAGGTGGGGCTTTGTTGGAGTGGGTATGGCCTTGTTGAAGGAAATGTGTCACTGTGCGGGTGGGCTTTGAGGTTTCTTATGCTCAGAATACCAGCCAGTGTGTCAGTTGACTTCCTATTGCCTGCAAGATGTAGGACTCTCAGTTTTAGCACCATGTTTGCCTGCATACTGCCATGCTCCCCATCATGATGGTAATGGACTGAACCTCTGAAGCTATAAGCAAGCCACCCCAATTAAATGTTTTATTTATGAGAGTTGCCATGGTCATGGTGTCTCTTCACAGCAGCAAAAACCCTAAGACAGTACTCTTGTAAACCTGCACCTCTCTACTTTACAGGGAGCCTCTTATAGGTCCTGAGACCATGCCCTCCTGAGCCCTGTCCTGTTTTTCTGCCATGGAGCTAGAAACACAGGAGCTGAAAAGGCTGAACTCCCACCTCAACCCTGTCTAGTACAGAAAGATCATTGCTAGCTACTGGGCTTAGGGCAGGAGAGAGGCAGGGAAGACAGCATGGAGCTGGCTAGAGCAGAAGCCTCCAAGCCATGATGGGCTCAGAGAGTTGTAGGCTGGGCTGCATGTGGTCAGCCAGCTCCCCCACAGTCTGGATTCTAACTGGCCCCCAGAACCACCATCTACCTCCTTCACAGCTGTGAACACACTCTTCTTTAACAGTGCAAAGTGCCTGGCTCTGGCAGGTTAATGATTCCAGCAGACACAGACATAGGGATGCCCTGTAGCCTTCACATATCTTCTGGGCTGTCATGTGGAAAAGAGATCACAGTGGGGGGCAAGTGGAGGAAGCTGTTGGGGGCAGGTTCAGCACTGCTTGAACCGCCTGAGAGAGGATGAGCTATGTAGAGGGTGGGTATTCCCCTAGGCTGTCTCATTTACCCCACTAGGCAGTTAATGATTAGAACTTTTTATAGGCAAGGAAACTGAGTCCCGGGGCCACTTGTCAGGTCTGTGGCTGCATCTGGGCTGGAGCCCAGGTCTCTGGTGCAGAGGGAGGAGCAGGGAAGACAACTATCTCGGCAGCTGATATGCTCACTAGAGCCAAAGACAGGGGTGAGCCTGGGCTACAGCAGGTAGTGAGCATCCTGTTAACTTAGTGTTCAAACAGACCTTGTTGTCTGATTAAGTGACACATATGCCCATAGTCCTTCCAAACCCAGATTCTATGACTTCAAGACATTTTTGGGAGATAGAAGAACCGTGGAAATATCAGGGTCACAATGAGAATCCTACCCATCAAACCCTGTGTCAGATACTGGGATAAACTTTCTATGAGTCATCTCCCTCCCTTCCCCATGCTCAAAACAATGGTACTACCATTCCACTCCCATTTTCCTTATGGGGAACCTGAAGCTCAGAGATACAAAGCAACTCACAGCTAGTGAGTGACAGAAGAAGGCTGAACCAAACAGCTTTCTAGCTATGGCTTGGTCATCCAGAACCTTACGCCCAAGTGCAAGACTGTGCCAGTCTTCCAGGAGGCAGCAGGAGGGCACCCAGGGTGTTCCTAGACCTAGGAACCCTGGGGTCAGACTTTCACCATGTCCAAAGTCCTTGTGCCTCCTCAGAGGAGGCAGAAAGGCTGAAAACAGGGTAGAGCTGAGGGAGGATCAGGCTGGACTCTGGACACCAAAGCCATGTGGTGGAACAGCATTAGGTCTCCCCATAGCCCCACTCAGCCCTTTGTGTGGGATTAGTGGCTAGTACTCCTAAGTCCAGGGTCCCTCTCTTGTGGCCCTAGAGCACAGGCCAAGGAGCCCACTTGCTGAGAAGTAGTGTGATGAAGAAGGAAAGAAATCCTATGTGCCATTCCTAGCTCAGAGCCTTGACACCCTGTGACCTTGGTCCAGGCAACTGCCCTCTCTGAGCTTCCATGTTCATGTACAGAATAGAGATGACAGAGGAAACATTTGAGAGTGTTCGAAAGGGGGCACTTTGTCTATGGAAACTGTGATGTGCCCTTAACCCCCTGCCCCATGGCCCCTGAAGTCCTTCCCAATACCCAGACTATTCAAAAGTGCCAGGACCAAATTACAACCCATACCTACCAACAGGATGTCAGCAACCACTGCCCAGTTGCAAGACAGAAGGAGCTCGCCGAGGGCCAGGAACACCTGTGGACAGAGGATGTCCGGGATGAGACTGCCCCCACCTCAGGCACCTACCCCTCCCAAGTCTCTCCTCAGTTGTGCAGAAGGGAAACTGAGGCTCCCCAGAGGAAGGCATATGGAGACAGATAGGTGGGAGGGGTCTGGAATGTCAGATCCCAGGATGGATAGGCACTGAGAGCCCCAAGATGAGTACCAGCTTCCAGGTCTGACAACCCTGGCTCATGGCCCCCAAGACCCAGCCCTTGAGGGTCACCCATGAAGCCCCAGAAGGAGGAGGCAACAGGGCTGCTGAAGCATTTCCAAATGTGTAGACTCAGGACAAGAAGGGCAAGGTCTCGGCTTGCCCATCTCTGTTTTCTCCTGAGAACTGCATACAACAGTAAGGCCCTGCAGACTTCTCCAATGGCTTCTCCTAGGCACCTTCCCCAGACTCTCCCAGAGCTAGCTTTAGTACAGCCATTGTGTAGACAAAGGTAATTCCTATCCAAGGCCAAGGTTTTTCTCAGGTCATAGCTGGCCCAGGGCAAAGCCAACCTGAAACACAAGGCTTCAGGTCCCTGTCCAGTGCCCACCCCCGCCTTGGTCCATGTATTCTTTGTTGCTGGCCCAGTCTTATCCAGCTTTCTGAACCATGCTACCTCGTGCCAGGGGATTAGGACAATCCTCATTCCCCTCACTCAAGAAAAGCTTAATGAAGCAACTGAAGAAAGAGGAGGAAAGGTTCACTTCTCCCAGCTCCAGAGAGCTCATGCCAGGGTGGAATTAGTCATTCCTGGAGTCACGGGTTATGCCCAAAGCAGCACAGGCTTGAGAACTCAATGGCTTGATTTCCCAAAGGCAAAGAAATGAAAAACCACCACCAGAAAGGACACTTATATGCCAGAGGTCACCACTCCATCAGCCCCTCTCAGGTCAGGTAATTTGGTAAGGTTATCCTCATACCCATGTCACAGGTCAGGGCACCCAGCCCTAAGGGCCACTTTCCAGAGAGACACTCTCCTCTGTGTCTGGCTTGTCTATGGTGAGATTGGGAAAGCCTTTGGCCTAAAAGAACTCCCAGGGGCCTCCAAGGGTTACCGTGCCTTTAAAGACTGGTGGGAAGAATCTGATGGAGAGGGGGCACTGGGCAGAGGTGAACCTGGCAGATATTGGGGCAGTCAGGATGGGCTAGAAAGAACATCAGGAACCCAAGGGGGTAGAGTCCCACAAACAATGCCTGGCAGACAACCCCTGTGAGTAGGGACAAGAGACTGGAATGTGCCACCACACTGGGTGGGACAGGAGAATAACCCGATCTGGTGAAGGAAGAGTAGAACAGAGACTAAGCGGCTCTTGTGATCTCTCAGCCCAACCCAGCTGCCTGTGGCTGCTGCTTTTGGCCCTTGGTACCTAAACTGGGAGGCCCTTGAGGTCAGGGTGGGTCTCCTTCTAGGCTTAAGACAAAGTTTGAGCACCCACAGTAGTGGGAAGCAGGAAGTCACTGGTGGGCAGGACTCGGGTGAGGCCCAGGCAGCCACAGCCCTGCATTCCATCTTGGCAGGGCCTGTCAGCCCAGATTCTGAACCACATAAAAGGCTGGCCCAGTGCACCTGTCCTCCCTATGGTGTCCTGTCATCAGTCCACCTTTACCTGAGCCAGAACCCTCTCCCCTCCACGTACGTCATTCAGCCTGCCTCAGTCCTCTCTTCCTCCATACCAGTTGGACACACACTGCCTGGGGGGCAAACGCTCCTGTGTGGTATCACCCCTGCCCTCTCCACACCCACAGGACATGCTGAAATATACCTTTTCCTTCTTCCAGCTGGACTAGGGTGGATCCTGGTCCCAAAATAGAGCCCCTTAGAGGGAGACTACAGCCACAATGGGGCCTTTCAAGATGAGCAAGCTGCCTAGGGGTGCCAGGTTTCCTCAGACACACCTGGAAACAGGCACCATGCCACCAAATCCATCACTCTACTTGCGGCTTCGAGGGGCAGAGGGCCAGTGGAGACAGCCTGCTTTCTAATCCCATAATTACAGAGGCTGTTGAGGTAGTGGAAGCTTAGCCTTCTGGGCTCAAGGAGTGGCATTGTCACAAAGGGTGGGACACCTACTGGGAGACCTTGGTCCCCCAGCACCCACTTCTGGGCCTTGGTTTCCCTCACTGTACAGTAATGTGGGGGAGCCTAGACAGGCACCGACATAGTGTGTTTCTGCAGCTAAAAACCTAGTTACACACCCTGTGGTCCCCATAGGCAGGGTATAAGTCCAGTTTTCATTCAATTACTTCCATGATAGAGTCAGACTTAGCTTCAAATTAAACAAACAAAGAAAAAAAAACAAAACAAAAAAAATAAGCAAACAGAGCCAGCCATGGTGGTGTATACCTGTAACCCCAGCACATATCTGTAACCTTGGCCATGGTGGTTCATGTCTGTAATCCCACCTGTGGTGATGCATGCCTGTAAATTCAGCATATACCTGTAACTTGCCATGGTGGCACATGCCTATAACCTTGGCCATAGTGGTGTATACCTGTAACCTCAGCTATGCTGGTATATGCCTGTAACCTCAGCACATATCTGTAACCTCAGCCATGATGGTGTATGCCTGTAAACTCAGCACATTTTCTCCAGGCCAGCCTGGGCTATGTAGCAAGATCCTGTATTTAAAAAAGAAGCAAAAGAAAAGAAGAAGCAGCGGGATGGCTCATCAGGTAAACACACTTGCTACCAGTCTTAGGATCATAGGCTTGGGAACTGGGCTCCACATGGTAAAAGAATAGAACTGACTCATATTGTGGTACACACACACACACACACACACACACACACACACACACACACACACACCAATACAGTAAATAAACAAATGTTTTTGTTTTTTTCAAATCTCCAGTTTTGAAGAATTTGGTCAGCTGCTCATTTCTCAGGTCCAAGTCCCTCTTGGACAGTCATATACACCTCACATTGACATGTCCCCTAACTTGTTTCCCCTCAGTCCCTCCCCATCACTGTTCCTGCCCAGTGTGGTTGAGCCAGTCAGGATGTAGGCACAGACCAGCTCCCAGCTCCCAGCAGCTGCCAAGATGCTTCCCCTTAGGTTCAGGGAGGCAGGCAGATCCCAGTGCCGGCTGAGCCTACTTGACTCTTCATTCTGTATCCTAGATGCTCCCTCTGTGATGATGGCTTGATCCAGGCATCTCCAGTTTCTCAGGCCCTATCATCTCCCTCAACACCCGCCCAGAGGGGACTTCCAAAGGGGAAATCTGATTCTGCCTTTGGCTCCTCCTCAAGGATTGGTGGCTTCCCTGTGCCCTGACTTAGTTCCTGATGGATATGAGGGCCTGGGAACACTGCCTGAGGCCTGAGAATGGACTGTGCTGGAGAACCCCTGACCTCTGACCTTTCATCCTCGAGCCAGTGACAACTGCTATGTTTGGCTTTAGTCATCTTAGTCAGAGAAGCTTGCATACATACCCATTTTCATACTGTCACCCCCACACACATAACACACATGCATACAACAACATAAACATAGATTCTTGCACATACAACTACATGTATGCAAGGCCACATATAAGCACATGCACACACAGTCGAAACCTGAAATACACACACAACACTCACATGTCAATATACACACATATGCAGGTAACAGAAGGCATATGCAAAATATCAAAAACAGATGTGATACCAGGTATGGAATGATCCCTGTAAGTTCCAGCTACTTGGGAGGTTGAGGCAGGTAATCACTTGAGTCCAAGAATTTGAGCCAGTCTGGTCAACATGGTAAGACTCTCAGAAACAAAAACCAAACTACACAACAAATGCATGAATTTGGTCCTAGTACAGTTACAGGCTGATCACTAGCTGAGGAGCAGCCTACCATGTACCCCCACACAACACTGTGGTCTCATAACAGCCAGCAAGTCACATACACACACACACACACACACACACACACACACACACACACACACACACACATTTTGCACATTCATGCATAAAATATACACATACCCATGCCTTCACAACTCTCATCAGACATACATACAAAGGTAGGCACACACACAGAAGGGAAGATGAAGGGTCAGGGTCCGTCCCCAAGGGCCTGAGCCCATCTCAGCCTCCAAACTGGACAGATACTGGTCTCTGAAGAATGGATTCTAAGACCCATTGAGAAAGGAGAAGGCCACAGTCCCCTCTGAACGCATGGTACCTAGGAAAAACTAAGCAATCCTCGTCCATTTATGCAGCAATGCCACATTCAGCATGGTTGAGTTAGCCAGGATACAGACCCAGACTACAGCCTGGCCGCCAGCAAGCTGCCATGTGGCTGGCATGCTCTACCCATAGTCCTGCCAACCTGTAATGGCAGGGACTGGCATGGGACACAAGGGCACTGACTGGTCTCCAGAGGCCAGCAACCACCCAACAACCTGCTAAGCTGGCAGCTGGAAAGCGAGGCAGTGAGTTCTGGAGTCCTCCTGAGGAACCTGTCAGGGTGTGAGCTTTCCTGATGGGCTGTGCTGCCATGCAAGGAAAGACACCTGTGGGATCCTAACAAGATGGTGGGACTCTTTAAGCCCCACTGAGGCAAGGCCTGAGTGTGGGATGCTGGTTACTCAAACCCAAAGAGCAGAAGGCAAAGGGGCTTCTCCCAGAAGTCCTCAAGGGCAGTATTGGGAAATGGAAAGAGAATTCTGAAGATCTGAGGCGCCACTGCTGGCACTGTCCCAGGAGCTGTCCCTCAGATGACCTGAGACCACAGCTCCAGCAGACACATATCTTGGCTGATCCTAGACAGCCTCAGGAGTCCTCAAAGCTGAGAAGGACTGTCACCTCAGACAATGTTCAGTGCCACAGGGATATCCACGCTGGCTCTGCTCCTCTCTACCTTGGGTAGGGAACAAATTCAATGTCGTGATCAAGTTTGGATTGGAAAGAGACTTACAGGTCATCTGGGGAAGCTCTCAGGTAAAGACAATGGCCAAGTTTGCATCATAGACTTTTCTTTTCTCCAGAAGCCAAAAGTGGCAAGGCAGGAGAAAGTGTTTTTCACCAAAGATAAGAACAAAATGTAATGAAATAAACATTAAATACTAGCAGGCAAGCAGAAAGGCAGATGATTTGGCAGTGTCTCGTGCTGAGAGCCTCCTCCCCAGAGCCACTCTACAAAGCCTTCCACTCTGCAGGAGAGGAAAGCCCATAGGAGTCCTTAGCAGAGAACCAGTGGGTTAAGTTGCTACAAAAATGGGGAAAGTGAACAATGACTCCAGCCCTGCCTCCACCAGCCTGAAGGCAGCCCATTCTAGAAGGGGCTGCACCCACCAATTACAGAGGAGGCCTGCCTGCTGCACACTGCATTTACCTAAATCCCCGCCTAGGAGTAGAGCCCAGGTGTCCCACAAAGACTCCCTCCTACCTGGTTCTGCAGTTCCCTCAGGCAACAGAAAAGTCTATGGGGGCCTAATGTTCAACTCAAACAACAGTCCTTGTGCAGAAGAAGACAACCACAGAGCAGTCTGGATCAGAGTCAAGAACTCTGAGAGCACAGGCAGTGCAGTGTCTGAGTCGAGCTGCCCACACCCAGGGTACGGGAATGTGATTTATGAGATTTGTGTACACCGCTGGAACTATGCAAGCATATAGGAGGGGAGAGAGAGAAGAGAACGGAGGAGGGGGAAGGAAGGTAGAGAAAGAAAGAGATAGGGAGAAGGAAGAGAAAGAGAATAGAGAGGTAGAAAAAAAGGTAGAAAGAGAAGTTAGGGAAACTTTGTCTACAGCCATACCACACTAAATGCATCTGATCTCGATCTCTCTCTCTCTTTCTCTCTCTCTCTCTCTCTCTCTCTCTCTCTCTCTCTCTCTCATTTGGTTTTTTGAGATAGGGTTTCTCTGTGTAGCTGTAGGTATTTGTATCTCTCTCTGATCTGCCTGCCTCTGCCTCCTGAGTGTTGGGATTAAAGGCGTCATGTGCCACCTCACCTGACTCCCCTGATCTCCAGTCAGAAGGAAAGGGGACTAGACAGATTGTTCAGTGCTTAAGTGTGCTCTGTTCTTCCTGCACATATCTGAGAGTTCATAAGTGCCTGTAACTCCAGATCCAAGGGATCTAACACACACCCTCCCCTGGCTTCCACGGTACTGTACACACACACACACACACACACACACACACACACACACACACACACACACCAGCTGGCAAAAGGCCTTATGTATGGATCAGTTATAGACCTAACATCATGAGTCATGAGCTTTCTCCTGAGGCACTGTGAAGTTCTCCTTCCTGGACTGACAGAATAGCTACAGGGTGATCAGGGTCATCTGGAGTTCCCAGGGCTTGCCCTGAGAAAAGAAAAGTAAGTTAAAGAGAGATAGAGCAGCAAAAAGGAAGGGAGGCAGAAGGAAGAAAAGGAGGGGAAAGAGAGAGAGAGAGAGAGAGAGAGAGAGAGAGAGAGAGAGGGGCAAAAGCTAACTTAGAAGGCAGATGGTAAGAGAAGGGACACAGCATCCTTATCATTGTTTCAGACTATAGAATAAGAAGGATATGAATTCAATACAGGAAGCGCTTACAGATAAAGCCTGCTATCAGAAGGATAAGACATAGAGAGATGACTTACCTAAGGAAATATTACTAAATGGAGGAGCAAAACCACAAACAATAACAACACGGAGCCAACACATTAAAAGTAGTCTCTATTCCTGGTGGTTGCTAAGAGGACAACAAGAAAAATCACAGACATGAGTGACATTGAGGGTGAGCCAGATGAGCAAGGCACAGACAAACTAGGACCGTGAGGTACTGAGACATGTGGTTAAGGAGGTGCCGGCTCTTAGGGCCAGACTTAGGAGTGACTTCGCCTTCTCACATTCTGCTCTGTTGACGTCTGCTTGCCTCATGCAAGTACCAGCCCCAACCATGACCCAGCACAAGGAAAAGAAAAGTGTCTGTCAAACCTAAGAAATAAAGAGATAAATGAGGAAGGACCCATAGTGACTCAGCACAAGGAAAGCACTGTCATGACAAGCTCTGAGATGCTGCAGTACACGCACCACAGGCACACTTCCTGGCTGTGAGGAGTGGCTTACTTAAATCCTTGCCCTGTAGTCAGTCCCCTGTCCCCTAGAGTCACCTGTACCTGGCAACTCACTTTGAATGAGTAAGTTACAGCACAGGGGGTGGGGTAACATTTCTGTGACTGGGCTGTAAAATACATTCTCTTCCTTCTTAGTCACCCTTTCATTGTCCTTTTAGCCTGCATGCTTTGATGAAGCAAACCGTTAAGTCAAAGAAGCCATTGATGGAGACTAGCTCAGTGGGAAAGACGGTGCCCATCTTGCTTGAGGCACTATCTGAAGACTGTAAAAATAAAATAAAATAAAATGCAGCCGGGCAGTGGTGGTGCACGCCTTTAGTCCCAGCACTTGGGAGGCAGAGGCAGGTGGATCTCTGTGAGTTCAAGGCCAGCTTGGTCTACAGAGCTAGTTCCAGGACAGCCATGCTATAACACAGAAAAACCCTGACTCAAAATCAAAACAAACAAACAAAAGAAGAATGATAATTTGGGGGTGGAGAGATGGCTCAGTGGTTAAGAGCACTTGCTGCTTTTTCAGAGGACCCAAGTTTAATTCCCAGCCTCTACATGGTAGTTCACAACCATCTATAACTCTAGTTACAGGGAATCTGATGCTTTCTCCTGGTCTCCATGGGTACCAGGTATGCATGTGGTGCACTTACATATGTGTAGACAAAACACTCATACACATAAAACTAAAAAAAAAAAAAAAAAAAAAAAAAAAAAAAAAAGAATTTTAATTTTGGTGCTTGGGTCATGACTCAGTCAGTAAAATGCTTATTTACTGAAGGCCTGTATCAATGTAAAAAGCCAAGTATAGGAGCTTCCGAGTGGAATCCCAATACTCCAGATGCAGATGTAGGAAAAAGGAGGATCCTGGGCCTTGTTGGCAAATCAGTCTACCTGAATCAATGAGGTTGGGTTCAGTGGGAGAGCCTGTCTCAAAAAATACAGTGGAGAGCAATAGAAGAGGACATTAGATGTCAACCTCAGACATCACATGCACACCAAAATGAATAAATAGTTTATTTAGGGTATGCTAATTTTGTGATAATTCTTTGAGATGTACTCTCCCCCACCCCAGACAGGGTTTCTCTGTATTGCTTTGGAGGTTGTCCTGGAACTCGCTCTGTAGACCAGGCTGGCCTTGAACTCACAGAGATCCGCCTGCCTCTGCCCCCCGAGTTCTGAGATTAAATTTAGGCGTGCGCCACCAACCACCGGCCGAGATGTGCTTCTTGATAATTGTTTCCTTCTTATAAACTTCAACTGTTGGCAGCAGGCCACTCGACCATTTGAGTGGCAGTTGTTAGGTGCTGTCCCATGCCTGGCGACCTCCAGCAGGGAAATTTCAGCAAAGCAACCTGCTAGTACACAACAGCACTACCTCCAGGACAGCCTAGCCATATTTGATTTTTGGCTTTGTTGTTGGTTGACCTGATTTGGTTTGTTGTTGTTATGGGGGAGGGTGTCACTTTTTTTAAGATTGGATCTCTGGGAACCTTGATCTGAATAGCCAAGGATGACCTTGAACTTCTGATTCTTCTGTCTCCACCTTCTGAGTGCTGGAATGATAGAGGTAACCATATTCAGTTTATGTAGAGTTAGGCATCAGACCCAGGGCCTCGTCCATTTTAGACAAGCACTCTACCAACTGAGCTACATTCTCAGCCCTGGTTTTACTGTTTTGAGTAAGATTTCACTAGGTAGCTCTGTCTGGCCTGGTAGTCTCTAGTCAGGATGCCCTTGAACTCACCCCTCAGGCCTCAGCAATTCTGGGATTAAAGGTATATACATCAACTGATAATTTTAAGTCCTCTAATCCCGCTCTGAGGAACACTTCACTTCAGTCACAATGACCACTGAAATGTCAGGACTCCTGCCTGCTCCAGGCAGCTTGCATCACAAGCCCTGGGAACTCCAGATGACCCTGATCATCCAGTAGCTATTCTTTCAGGCCAAGAAGGAATACTTCCCAGTG
Source organism: Cricetulus griseus (assembly GCF_003668045.3). Lineage (NCBI taxonomy): Eukaryota > Metazoa > Chordata > Mammalia > Rodentia > Cricetidae > Cricetulus > Cricetulus griseus. The sequence goes on from NC_048600.1 coordinate 86,336,716, forward strand.
CCCTGGGAGAAAGCTCATGACTCATGATGCTAGGTCTATAACTGATCCATACAGAAGGCCTTTGGCTGATAGAACTTGAACAGTGAGCTGTGATTGGTGCAAATTAAAATGCCACATTTGCATTTTTATAGCTATACCACAACCCTTTGCTGGCTATATAAGGCCATTTGGCTCACTTTGGGAGACACCTTCTGGAATACCCAATGAAGCCAGAACATAGGCCCAATAGAAGGCTTCTCCTTAAATGATCTTTTCTTGCTGTCTTGTCTCTATTTCGGGTAGAGCAGACCGAGCCAGTAATGCGATGATGGTAGTGGCGGCAGCAGCAAACAGAGGCAGTGGTTGCAGTTGTAAGGAGGCAGGAGAGCAGCTGAACAGTTGCAGAAAATACCAAGGGCAGAAATGATGGGGATAGCAGGTGGTGGAGACAGCAGAAGATGATGGAAATACAGAAAGTAGAAGCTATAAAAAGCCATACAGGTGGATGGCCATAATCCCCAGAAGAGGGCCAGGGCACTGCCAAGTTTTAAAAGCTAAGGGTCCCACAGTCAAAGCTTAGGAGTTGTTATGCTCGTTCACTGACTGCTGCTGATGGCTGCCTCTCGCTGTGGCTTAAACAGCAAGGATTGTACTAGCTGGAAGAGCCCAGCCACTGGCAATCAGAAGTCAGAGCAATGTCCTTCCAACCTGAGCACATGCAGTCACAGATCTCTGGCTTCTATGGCCTAAAGCTATAAGCTTCTGGATTTTACGTGCCATAAAATTATTTTCATTGCTTCTTCATAACTGTGATTTTGTTATTGTTATGAAATCATAATGTAAACATCTGATATACAGAATATATGATATGAGACCCCCCCATGAAAGGGTTATTTGACCCATAGGAGTCATGACCCACAGGTTGAGAACTGCTGGCTTAGTGCTATAAATCCCTGAGTCTATCAGCCCAATTCCTAAACCTGTGGCACTCAAGGGCCCAGGACTACCTATGTAGGAAGAGCTAGTTCTCATGGACTCATGGTTTCCATCTGAGAAAAGCAAAAATAATGAGACTCTGTCTTAGAAAAAAAATCTATTTCAACCCATTTAACCCTGCAATGCACCTACTTTGGAGGTGACACAAAATAAAGAACTCAGGAATCCATGTACACAGACTGATAATGAGCACTGACTTCATTTAAATATGGGACCACTGTCAAACAGCTACATCAATTATGCACAGAGAACAGATTGTGGATGTTATAACTCTAGAGGATGTAAAAATAAAAATAACAAAACTTGGGAGGTTAGGGAGAGAAGGGGAGGAATTCTCTTCCATGCCTAGTATTTATCAATAAATCCAAACTTTTACGATTAATTTGAATTTAACACTTTTGACCTCACCTCATTTTTTCCAGGTAGAATCACATACTCTGTGATTCTGTTTCTAGGAGGTGTCTAGCAAATGCAAGCTATAAAGACTGGGAAGTTAACTGGTGGCTGCTTAGGCCTGGGAGAAAAAGAATAGATGGTGTAGAGATGAGAAGCACCTCAGTTATTTTTCTATTGCGGTAAGACACCATGACCATTGCAATTTATAAGAGAAAGAGTTTATTTGTGGCTTACAGTTTCAGAGGGTGAGTCCATGACCTCATCATGGTGGGGAGCATGGCAGCAGGCAGGCAGGCATGGCACTGGAGCAGTATCTGAGAACTCACATCTTGAAACAACCATGAGTCAGTGAGAGCTAACAGAGAAAGGCATGGGCTATTACAATCTCAAAGTCCACCTCTAGAAACACAACTTCTCCAAGAGTCAGAAAATGGAATGTAGTGGTTTGAATGAGAATGATCCCCATAGCGTCATATGTTTGAATACTTGGTCCCCAATTGATGGAGCTGTATGGGAAGGAGTAGGAGGTGTGGCCTTGTTGGAGGAGGTACATCACTGGTGTCTTACCACAGCAATGGAAAAGTAACTAAGACAGGGAGCCACTGCCAGTAGGTACAAAGCCTCCCTCTGGAGTGATGAAAGGTCCTAAAAACAGAGCAGGAGCTGGTCACAGTTGCATGCACCTGGAGTCCCAGCACCTGGAAGGCTGGAACAGGACAGTCACTTGAGCCCAGGAATTCAAAAACAGCCTGAGCAACATAACAAGTCCTTACTTCAAAAGGCGAAATTGATGTAGGAATGGTCACACAGCTCTGAATGCATAGGAAACCATGAGCTACACACTTTAAATATGTGAGTTGTATAGGATGTGAATTATATCTCAGTAAATCTGTTCTAAAAATTACAAAGTGGGCCTCTGAGATGGCTCAGTGGGCAAGGGCCCTTGCTGCCTGCAAATTGTCTTCTGACCTCCAACATACAGGCACATACATGCACACACACAAAATAAGCAACTGAACGTAAAAAAAAAAAGCTGTTTAAGGGGCTGAAGAGAGATGGCTCAGTGGTTTAGAGCACTGGCTTCTCTGCCAGAGGAGCTGGGTTCAATACCCAGCACCCACATGGTGGCTCACAACTATCCTTAACTCCAGTTCCAAGGAATTTGACACTTGTGGCCTCCATGGCCATCAGGCACACACATGGTGCACATACATGCATTCAGGCAAACCAACTATACACATAAAATAAAATAATACTAATTTGTAAAAGTTATTTAAAATCACATGACCTCATCATCCTGTTGAATGAAGCACGATGGTGCGTGCATGCCTGTAATCTCAGCATGTAGCAGGCTGAAGCAAGAAATTGCCACAAGTTTGAGACCAGCCTGAGCTCCATACTGAGTTCCTGGGCTACAGAGTGAGACTCTGTTCCAAAATAACAACAACAAAAGTATTTATAGTGAACCATAAACCCAGGGAAAGGCTACAGAAAGACAAATAGAATTATGGCCATCTAATGAAACATACATGGATGTAAACAGATCAATATGTTAAGAGTAATTACTTCTGGGAGATGAAAATGTATATAATTATCAGGTTCCTCTTTGTGCTTTCTGATTTATTTTATTTATTTACTTTCTTTTCTGAGATAGAATCTCACCGTGTACTTCTGGAACTCGTATAAAGAGCAGGCCGGACTCAAACTCACAAAGATCTATCAGCCTCTGCCTCTCCCTCTCTCTTTGTCTCTTGGTCTCTCTCTGTCTCTCTCTCTCTCTCTGCTTCTCAGGTGCTGTTGCACCTCACAACTGCTGGGGAAATATATACAAATATATATTTTCAGGATGGCCTCAAACTCACAGAAATCTACTTGCCTCTGCCTCCTACCCCGTTGACCACTGACTTTTTAAAAGTTTCCCCCAAGTGAAAATATAAATGTTGGGGCTGGAAGGATGGCTTAGTAGTTAAGAGTACTGGTTGCTCTTGCAGAAGACCTGAGTTCAGGACTCAGCACCCACATTGCAGCTGACAACCATACACATTCCAGTTCAAGGGGATCAAATGTTTTCTGCAAGCACCAGACAGGCATGTGATGCACAAACATACATGCAGACCAACCACTCATACAGTATACATGGGTGTGTGACTGTCTGTGTCCGTCCGTCCTTCCATCCGTGTGTGTGTGTGTGTGTGTGTGTGTGTGTGTGTGTGTGTGTGTGTGTGTAACTTGAAACAAAAGTAGTCTAGAGGGCTGGAGAGATGGCTCAGTGGTTAAGAGCACTGGCTGCTCTTTCAGAGGACCCGGGTTCAATTCCCAGCACCCACATGGCAGCTCACAACTGTCTGTTACTTCAGTTTCAGGGGATCTGACACCTTCACACCAATACACATAAAATAAAGTTAAATAAATTATTTTTTTAAAAAAGTAGTCTAGAATGTTGGTCCCACTTTGCCTTCATGATGACAGTGTCATGTACCCCCAGTCCCTGGCCTGGGAATGCCTGGAGGGTTTTCCTAGTGCCGTCTCTTTATTCAAGCTCCTGGCTTTGAGTCACCAACCTAAAGCTCAGTCCCCAACCTAAAGCTCAATCCTGAACCCTAGGCTCATAAATATCAGCTGCTTCTCAGTTGGATGTCCTAAGAGGCAGCCTGTGATGGTCCTGAGTTGTATACGAAAGAAACTGAGCAAACCATGAAGAACAGATCAGTAAGCAGCACTCCTCCATGCCCTGGCTTCAGTTTTTGCTTCCAGGCTACTGCCTTGAGTTCCTGCCATGAAGTCCCTTGGTGTTGGACTGTAAACCTTACAATGAAATAAACCCTTTCTTCCCCCCCCTCACTTTTGGTCATGGTCTTTATCACAGCAGTAGAAACCATAAGTGAGACAGTATGTCCAGCGGCCCCATGCTTCTGCCTCATGGTTTCCCCGCCACAGTGGAGTGCATCCTTAAACCATGAAGCAAAAATAAACCCTTCCTGGTGTTGCTGTTGTCGGAGCAACAGAAAAAGCAACTAATATACATCCCAAATTTAACATGCCTAAATTGGAACCCCACGGAACTTTAAAAACAGCCACCCTGTCCCTCCCTCAGACATCCCTCAATAAATAGCAACTCCTTGACTCCAATGGCTCAGGCCCCAAGCCACAAAGACACTCCTCACGCCTCTCTTTCTTTCCCTCTTTACACCCAACCTCTCAGGAAGTCCTGTTGCTTGACTTCCATCACACACCCAGAACCTGACCACTTCTCCACACTTCCTCAATGGCCAGCCTGGCCACAGCCCTCACTAGCCTGTATCATTGGAAAAAACCTCTTCATCCTGACTTTGGCACCTCCCATTCCATCTCAGCACAGCAGTCAGAGAACTGCCCCTGCCTTTTTAATTTCGAGTTTTCCCCTTATCTATTTAATATTTATGCTTGTGCACGCACACAGGGGAGGCCGAGAGAAGTGTGTGTATGCCACAAGGCCAGAGGACAACTTGCAGAAATCAGCTTTCTCCTTCCACCATTCTCCTTCCACCATGTTGGTCCTAGGGATCGAACTCAGGTTGTCAGGTTTGGCAGCAATCACTCTAACCTACTGAGCCATCTCGCTGGCCCCAGAGAGAGTTCCTTATGCTGTGTGAATGACAGTTACAAAGTGACCCCAGTTAATCCTGCTACATCACGTCCATGCCTTTGTATTGTGCTCTTCCTCAGTGAACCCGGGCAGGCCCTACCTCACCTTAGCCAAAAGAAGAAGGCAGAAGTAATGTCTTCCTGGGGGACTAAAAGACTTTGTGTCTTCCACTTTGGTCTCTTAAACACTGCTCTGAAACCGCCATGAAAGAAGTTAATCTACTCAAACAAAGGATGCAGAGTCATAAGGAAAAGAGCTTCAGGAGACCAATGTAGCAATTACAGCCCATCCCAGGTCAGTGTGGCCATATGAGGGAGGCAAAAAAATTAAACAAGAGAGAAACCATCCTGCCATGAGGAATAATAATCCAGGGCTGGGAATGTTGCTCGGTTGGTAGAGCCCTCAGCCAGCATGCTTAGAGCCTGTTTTGATCCCCAGTACTGTTTAAACTGTGTGCAATGGTAAACACCCATAATCCTAGCCCTTGAGAATTGGAGGTGGAGGCAGGAGGACCAGAAATTCAAGGCTATGCTTGGTTACATAGTGAGTTCAAAGCTTTCTTAGTTAGGGTTACTGTGGCTGTGATGAAACATTATAACCAAAAGCAATTCTGGGAGGAGAATGTTTATGTCACTTCTACTTCCACGTCACTTCATCATCAAAGGAAGTCAGGACAGGAATGCAAACAGGGCAGGAGCTGATGCTAAGGCCATGGAGGATGCTGCTTATACTGCATTGTAATGTAAGAAAAGCAGCATGTGAGAGAAAGATGCCATGCAACAGAGTTCAAGCAGAAGGATTTTTATTAGGGAAAGGGATCATAAAAGGGGGAAAGGGGATGGGGGAGACTGGCCTCTGGAGCCAGGAGCAGCAGGAGAGAGGAAAGAGGGGCAGAGAGAGAGAGGAGAGAGGAAAGAGAGAGGTGGAAAGAGAGGAGAGAAAGGGGAGAGGAGGGTTGAGAGAGAGAGGAACAGAGAGAGAGGAAGAGAAAGAGAGAGTGATGGGAAGTGGGCAGGGCCCTTTTAAAAGGTAACACAGGTGGTGCTCTTCTTAGTGGCTGCAGCTGAGAGCATATCCTGTCAGAACCCCAGGGTCAGGCCAGTACAGATAACTGAATACTAACACACTGGCTTGTTCCTCATGGCTTGCACAGCCTGCTTTCTTATAGAACCCAGGACCACCAGTCCAGAAATGGCCCCACACACAATGGGCTAGGTTCTCTCACATCCATCACTAACTAAGAAAATGCCCTACAGGCTTGCCGACAGCCTGATCTTATGGAGCCATTTTCTCAATTGAGGTTCTCTCTTTTCTGATGACTCTAGCTTGGGTCAAGTTGACATAAAACTAGCCAACAAAGAGGCCAACCTGGGCCACATGGGACTGTACCTCAAAATAATAATTATTATTATTATTATTATAGTAGACTGTTTTAAGCCACTAAGTTTGGGGTGATTTGTTAGGTAGCAAGAGATACCAATTATCATCCATTAGTTAGATCTCTTCACTTTATGCAGGACACACTCAATGGTCCTCACTTCACATCTGAAACCAAAGTCATTGTAGGTACAAGGTGTTACATGATCTGTACCACCACCCACACTTCCTGTGGCCGTTACTCTGAGCTCATTTCCTCCACCCGGTCTTGGCTCACCCCATCCAAGGTCCATTTCCTTGATTCCCACCAGTCACTTTCTCTTCCCTGGTGTCTCCACACCTGCTGTTCCCCTGCACAGGCTGGTCTTCCCCATGGCCATGGCTCCTCACTTGTTTCCGGTCAGTATGAAGCATTTATCACAGTGAGGGTCCTTTTATCCCCTTGCACAGACACCCTGTCTGTGTCCCTTTCTGTTATCCCCCACAGAGCACATCCTCCTCTGACATGCATTTTTTTCACTCCATGTAGTGTTAGAGACTGACTTGCCCATTTCTGCCTTCACTATGGATTTTAATACGGGTTAGATAATTTACTTCATTTGCTTAAAACAAAACAAAATAAAACAAAAACAGAGCCTCCATGCCTCTTATTATTCAGCCCCCAAACCTGTTTCCAGAATCTTGATGTTGGTCCTCGTGTTTCTTAGGTAAAAGAAGATTCATGTTCCTATTGTATAGACTGTTTTTTTTTTTCTTTCTTTCTTTTCAGACCAACAGACCACAAAGACCTTCTGAAAAACCAGGTCAACTTGACAACTGAAACTAGCCAATCATAATGACGTCAAAAACTTTTGACAATGTGTTTGCACTAACAGCATAAAGTTCTGCTTTTGTCTAAGCTTTGCTTGCTTGCAAAGGTCGTGAAAGACCTATATAAGATTCTCTCGACAGGTGGTGGTGGTGGTGCATGCCTTTAGTCCCAACACTCGGGAGGCAGAGGTGAGTGGATCTCTGTGAGTTCAAAGCCAGCCTGGTTTACGATCCAGGACAATCAGGGCAATGAAGAGAAACCCTGTCTTAGGGAGGGGTGGGAAAGATTTTTTCTGCTGCAGCTGAAGGACATTTACATTCTCCTATCCCAAGGAGAGGACTATATATGTTAGACCTGGCCATGAATAAATTTTACACTGCCATATCTCCATGTTTAGCTCCCTGTTTTCAACACTGTAACTGTAGATTGTGTGCTATTGTGTTCAATACTATTCCCTCAGTGTTTAGAATGGTGTGAGACACACAGGACATACTGGGACACATTTGATGGGAACAGGGATCCTCCTGGCTAAGATGGGACCTCAGATCTACTCCTTGAGACTTCAGACACCTCAGTACATGCATCCCTTAGCTCAGGAAGCCTAGCTGAGGTTGGAGGTGCAACTTGAACCCCAGGCTTCTCACCTGTGAGATCAAAAGAACAGGATAGAGCTGGAGACTCATGACCAGTGAGCTTCTTATCTGTGTGTACAGACATGCTTCTCTTCAAGGTGAAACCTCAGAGGGACCCAGAGGGCAGGTGACAAGAAGACCTGAGCCACAGTAACCAATTGTATTTCCCTAAGATGATAATCGTTTGCCATCACATGATCTTTTGGGTCATTGATCCTTCCATCAAAGGATAGACTCTAGGGAGCTGGAGTGATGACTCCTGAGGACCCAAGTTCGGTCCCCCACACCCATACTGGACAGCTCACAACCACCTGTAACTCCAACTGCAGGGAAACTGACATCCTTTTCTGACCTCAGGCACCCAAAAATATGCAGCATACACTCACACAGGCACACACACAAATCAAAATAATCTGTTTTTAAAAACGGACTCTGGTTCTCCAGCCTGCTATTTTGAGCAGGAAGTTGGGGTTTTAGAAAAAGTTATCATTTTCGAAGTAACTTTCCAGGATCAATTCTATGAGGGAAGATGGCTTCACCTGGGTCTCTATCCCTGGCTGCTACTGCTTGGAATCTGGCCCCCATGTTGTAAGGGAACCCAAGCCACACAGACAGGTCATGGGCAGATGCTCCAGCTAAGTTCTTATCAACTGCCAGACAGCTCTGGCTTCCGGAATCCAGCCCTACCCATCTGCCTGCTTTACTTCACCCCCTCCTGACTCCAAGTGGAAAATCTGTGAGCAAAACAAATGCTTTCGTTATTTTGAGAGGCCAGGTTTTGTTACATAACCATAGTAACTAGAACAGGCTCAGAAGTCCAATTATCTTCTCAATGATACAACAAATAAGGAGCCTCTATCTTATCGCTAAGGAGACTGAGAATCAGCGAGGTTAGTATCTTGCCCTAAGTCACACAGCTAGGAAGTGAAGAAGCAGGAATGACAGGTCTTTCAGATTCCCCAGAGTATACTCTTGGCCATTCCCCAACTCTGGCTGCTTCATCCTGAACACAAAGCCCACCAAAAGTGGGACTGTCAACATCCAGCCACATCCTCCAGCCACCAGGTCAGCAACGGTTGAACCCCTGCATCAGGCTCAGTCCTCTGAGGACAAACCCCTTCTCCTCTAAAGGGCAGCAGCTCTGGGAAGGAGGCCAAGGAAAGGGTGTGAGCCAAGACCTGCTGCGAGTGTGTCTGGATCCTAATTAACGGCTGGGAAGTCCACTTCCCTTGCCAAGAGGCCTGAAGGATGGGAGATGGAGCCCTCACACCTGCAGGTGGGCCACAGAGCCTGGGCTCCCACAACAAAGGCACAGACTTTATATGCTCAGGAAACTTCATTTCCATGGAACTCAGGAAAACTTGGTCTCTACCAATTTGGGAGCAGACACACTGTACTGCCAAAACCCCCTCCTTCCCACGCAACACAGTTACAGCAATGAAAGTAAGAGAAAAGCTATGTTCAGCCATACACACAGTCACACACACCCCACGCAACTATCTGCATTCCCTGATACTCATGCACAGTCAAGGACGGGTAGACAGACAGTATAGAAGGACACACTCTTACATACCATGCATATAAATATGCACAGACCAACATGACTCAATATGTGTGCTCAACACATATTTAACCTGGATATACATGTACATAACAATGTATACATGCAAGAGCACACATACATACAATTCTACTCATTCACAAGACTATATTCACACTTGTATGCAGGCACACATCAATATACACCAAGCACACACACACACACACACACACACACACACACACACACACACACACTCCTTCCCATGGGTCCGTCCCAAGGTGTTGCAGATTATCTCCTGGGACTACTTGCTCCTTTAGACACAGAGGCAGTGAAAGAAGGATTTTGGTTCTTTGAATCTGAGAGGATAAATTGGATGATTGGATGGATGGATGGATGGATGGATGGATGGATGGATGGATGATTTGATGGATAGGTGGGTGAGTAGATGGATGGATGAGCCAGTTAAATAGCAGAACAAGCTTATGTGGCACTTTTATTTTAAAGCCCAATAGAAGCCAATTCTTCCATCTCTTTGGACACCCTAACACTGAACCCTGAAGTTCCCCCAAATCTAATGCCATTATCACAGTGGCCTATGGTTAAGGTTTTAAGAATGAGGCCATGTCCCCTGTACTAACTACATCCAACTACAAAGCTCTCCACCAGAACCTGCATTTAGGTGGGTAGCCACATCTCCCACAAACTCAGAACAACTGAATCTAGAGGCCAATCATCCTTAAAGCTCACTCTCCTGCCTCCCTCTACTACCACCTCAATGCAAGGTCTGAAGAGGCACCTCTGACTCTTGGTCCTCTGATACCATGTCAGGTTGATGGGAGATTCTGATAACTATCTTCAACATTCATCTGCAATCTAATTGCTTCTCAGTATACCACTGTCACCACTCTGGTCTGTCCCCTTCCACTCTCATCTGAGGGAACAACAGACTCCTAACTCCTATATTCTCCTATCCTTGACACTCCTACAGTCCTGCAATTCCAAGAGGATTTGGCAAGGGGACTGAGAGTTTGAAAATAGCCTGAGCTATATAGCAAGTTCTGGGATATCCTAGACTACGTAGTAAAGAGCCCGTCTGAAAGGTGAGGAGGGAGGGAGATCAATGAGAAAACCCAACATCTCTCTCTCTCTCTCTCTCTCTCTCTCTCTCTCTCTCTCTCTCTCTCACACACACACACACACACACACACACACACACACACACACACTGGCATGCATGCCCATACACATACACACATAAAAAATGGTTTTTGGAAATAAAAAAGCAAAATTGGTGCCAGGTGGTGGTGGCACACACCTTTAATCCCAGCAGAGGCAGGCGGATCTCTGTTTGCCATGAGACTGTGTCTCTTAGGAAAGTCAAGATGTCAGAAAGTCTAGCATGACTGCCTAAACACGAGCTGAACAAGGACAACCATGGGCGTGCTGAGGTGGATAACGGAAAGCTCATGAGACCTAACCCTGAACAAAGAACTGCAGGCAACTAAGGAATGCTGAAAACAGGAGAAACAGTCTTCTCCAGAGAAGAGCACACCAACTGGTTACCCAATACCAAATGCTCAGTCCTGAAAACATATATGTGTGTGTGCATGTATAAGTGCTTATATATGTATGCAAGTATATACAAGTAATATTATACAGACTAAGCAGGATATACTTATGTATTAAAGAATACACACACAGGGGGCTGGAGAGATGGCTTAGTGGTTAAGAGCATTGGCTGCTCTTCCAGAGGACCCAGGTTCAATTCCCAGCACCCACATGGCAGCGCACCACTGTCTGTAACTCAATTCCAGGGGATTTGACACCTCCACACCAGTGCATATTATAAAATAAAGTTAAATTAAAAAAAAGAATACACACACAGTGAAGAGGAAGTTATGGAGTATAATTTCAAAAAATAAAAAAATAATTAAAAATAAAAACTAGCGAAACTCAGTCAAAAAGAAACAGAAAAATCTGAACCGACCTTCAACAAGTAAATATTGAGTCCTTAATCAAAAACTTCTCCCCAACAAAAGCCCAGAACCAGATGGCATCACTGATGAATTCTACCAAATGTTTAAAGACAAATGAACACAGATCCTTTATAAACAGCAAATAAAGAGAGAGAGAAAGAAAGAAAGAAAGAAGGAAGGAAGGAAGGAAGGAAGGAAGGAAGGAAGGAAAGAGAGAAAGAGACTCGCCAAGTCATCCTGAAGTCATTTCCCTGCATGCCATAAAAATTCTAATGGAAATATGCATATCCCTAATACCCCCAACACCCTTATCCATACAGATGCAGAAATCTTTGTGTGTTTGTATTTTGAAACTTGTCCTGGAACTTGGTCTGTAGACCAGGCTGGTCTCAAAATCACAGAGATCCACCTGCCTCTGCCTCCTGAGTGCTGGGATTAAAGGTGTGCACCATCATGGCCCAGCTCAGAAATCTTCAGCGGAATGCTATCACGTCACATCCAGCAACACAGGAAATGATTGTTATTGCCATTCCTCAGACCCTCCAGTGACACTCCCAACTCAGGCCCTTTATAGTTATTACTCCCTATTCCTAGAACTCTGTTCTCCCAAATTCTACACATCTCACTCCTTCATTCCAGTAACTACAAGAAGAAGGAAAAGAAGCCACAGCACCTTCTCAGTGAGTCTTTGGCCTTTCTACATAAAATTAGTCTTTTCTTATCAACAGGCACTCACTATTTCCTTTCCCTACCCTATAATGTTTCTATGTATTTATAATCATTTGAAACAGCATAACATGTTTACTTATGTATCTGTTTGTTTACTTGCTTTCTTTGAGATGGGGTCTTGGTCTACAGCCCAGCCAGGCCTAAAACAAACCCCTGTCTCAGTGTGCTGATTCCAGGACTGCTCCACTAAGCCCTGCTTCTCCTTGTATAACTTTCTTGCAGTCTGTTTCTCCCAGGTAGAAAGTAAGTAGCATTTGAACTAGAAAGCCAATGATCAACACTTAATAGTACTGAATAAGTAAATGTATGCAAACAGTTGTCCTTCAACTGCTCTCAGCAAGCAGTAACCGACTCTCCCCTTACTCCCACAGTCCTCATGCTGCACTTGGGGCTGGAGTGCTGAGAAGGGTAGGAACCAGGGCTGGACCCTACTAGAATTCACTAGCCGGAGCTGTGAGAGGTCAGAATCAAACTGGGCATGGTGGCACATGTGTCTAATCCCAGTATTCCTGAGGCAGAAGCAGGCAGATCTCTGAGTGCAAGGAAGCCTGGCCTACAAAGTCAGCTCCAGCTCCAGGACTGCCAGGGCTTCACAGAGAAACCCTGCCTCAAAAAACCAAACTACACACACACACACACACACACACACACACACACACACACACACACACACACACGAGCGTGAGACAGAGAGAGAGAGAGAGAGAGAGAGAGAGAGAGAGAGAGAGAGAGAGAGAATATCAGAATCAAATAACTTGACCCATCCAGATGGTGATGGCACACGCCTTTAATCCTAGCACTGGGAGGCAGAGGCAGGCTGATCTCTGTGAGCTCAAGGACAGCCTGGTCTACAGAGCTAATTCCAGGACAGCCAGAGCTGTTACATAGAGAAACCCTATCTCAAAGAAAATATTAAAAGCAACAACAACAACAACAACAAAACACAAAAAACCAGTTGACTCAAGGATGAGAGTACTGAGGAGCAGTAAGACTGGGAACAGACAATCAGGCCACCAATAAGAGAAGACCCCAAGAAGAGACAGTGTTAATGTGACCTTGCCCCAGAGGCCCAGAATGGTTTAGACATATGGACAAGGAGTAACGATGAGTGGACTGAAAGGGGGCCATTGTGTGTGCTCTAGGAATCCTGAAGGGTCCTGAAACATAGACGTGCAGGGGGAGCATGTGGAGCTTTAATGCCAGGATGAAGGAAGAGCTGGACCTCCTTCCAGAGAACCAGGGAGCCATGCAGGGCTCTAGAACTGGTGAGGTCTGTGGTGTCCAGAAGCTCCACTGGCTATGTAGGATGAACAGATACAGTAAGTAAGCAGGAAAATTAGGAGAGCAGGAAGTGGCTGTGGTGGAGGATAGTCCTGGGGAAAGGCTGATACAGGGCACGGTAGAGGGAATCGGCAGGAGCGTTGGGACTGGGCAGTAAGGGCTTCATGAATGAGGACTGGTAGGGGTAGACTCGGCTTGCGTCTCAGGTCAGAACTCCCAGTGGACCCCAGAGCAGAAGAAGACAGAACTGCAGAGAGTAAGGGCTGAAGTCTGACCACGGAGACTCGACCCGCAGAGCATCCCAAAGCCAAGATGCTTCCGGCACTGGAAGATGGATGCCTCTTTGCTTTGGGCACCTTCCTGCCCCTCCACTTCCAACCAGGACAGGCCTGGAAAAGTTAAGAGTTCTCCCAGGTGGCTTGATCAGCTGAGACGAAGTAGCACTCCTAGATGAGACATGCAGCTCTGCAGCCTGCCAGACTGCAGGGTAGGGGACAGCTGTGTCCCCAAAACACAGCCAAGAAGCAGCCTGCAGGAGCCAAAGAAGACATTAGCAGGAGCAAAGCTGGCTGCCAGAGCTTCTGACAGGGCTCCCATCCACCTGGGCCTCAGTCCTCCTGCAAGCTTAGTCCCTGCCAGTCCCACCAGTAGAAGGGACAGTCCCTACCACCCCACCCCACCTAGAGAGTAAGCATGAAAGCATCTATTGGTGTCCAGTTGCTTCTCTCCCACAGAATGGCAAAGACATGGACATGACATATCCAGGCCTGAGGTAAACGTTTGTCTGTCTTGCTCTTTGTTGTTTTCCTTTGACCTCAGTTTTCCAATCTGTGAGGTGGGATGAGAAAAACCTTCCCACAGCAGTGTCAAGAGGACTATTCAGTGTCAAGTAAGCCTGTGTGAGGGATGATGGCAAGCTCCTTCCTGTCTCCAGGAAGTTCAGAGGAAATCCCCTTGTGCTGGCTAGTTTTATGTCAGCTTGACATCACCTAGAGTCATCTGAGAGGAGGAAGCCTCAATTGAGAAAATGGCTCCATAAGATGAAGCTGTAGGAAGGTCTGTAGGGCACTTTCTTTCTTTCTTTCTTTCTTTCTTTCTTTCTTTCTTTCTTTCTTTCTTTTTTCTTCCTTCCTTTCTTTCTTTTGTTTTTTGAGACAGGGTTTCTCTGTATATCTGTGGCTGTCCTGGAACTCACTCTGTAGACCAGGCTGGCCTTGAACTCACAGAGATCCACCTGTATCTGCTTCTCAAGTTCTAGGATTAAAGGTGTGTACCACCACCAGCCCATCAGCATTTTCTTAATTAGTGATTGATAGGAAGGGCCCTGCCAATTGTGGGTCATGCATTCCCAGACTCATGGTCCTGGATTCTATAAAAAAGCAGGCTCAGGTATTGGTCTAGAAATGTTGAACTTAATTTTTTTCCATTTGTACAGGGGTAACGCACTGTATTAAATATGTAAGGTCTTTAAAAAAAAAAAAAAAAGAAGGGATTTTGAGAGCCCATCCCATGTGAAGGGATGCTCTCTAGGCCTGGCCCAGGATGATGTGGTAGACTTTGGGGAGCCCCTTTTGAGGGCCTTACCCTGCCTGGGGAGTGGAGGGGGGATGGCTAGGGGCAGGTGGGATGTTGTGGGGGAGGGGAGGGAGAGAGAGAAGGGATTGACATGTGAAGCAAGCTTGTTCCTAATTTGAATTAATAAAATGAAAAATAAAAATTAAAAAAAAAAAAGAAAGCAGGCTCAGCCGGGCAGAGATAGCACATGCTTTTATCCCAGCACTGGGGAGGCAAAAGCAGGAGAATCTTTTATTTTAAGGCCTGCATGGTCTACAGAGCAAGTTCTAGGGTGGCCAGGGCTACACAGAGAAACCCTGCCTCGAAAAACCAAAAAAGGAAAGGAAAGAAAAAATAAAGCGGGCTGAGCAAGCCATAAGGAGCAAGCCAGGAAGCAGCACCCCTCCATGGCCTCTACATCAGCTCCTGCCTCCAGGTTCCTCCACTGAGTTCCTGCCCCGACTTCCTTCCATGATGGACTGTGCTTGTGGAAGTGTTAAGAGAAATAACCCTTTTCCTCCCAGTATGCTTTTGGCCATAGTTTTTCATCATAGTCACAGTAACCCTAAGACACCCCCTGAAGAGTATCCAGGTGCACCCTAAGGCCTTGGCAACAGAAAAAGAAGCATCTCCCACTTACTGCCAGCTAGTCGCCAGGAGCAGGCTCCACATCAGCCCAGGAGCATTTAACTTTTTTCCTTTATTTTTTAAAAAACAATTATGTATTTATTTTATGAGTATGGGTGCTTTGTCTGCATGTATGTATACCATGTGAATGCTGGTGGCCTAGGAGGGCAAATCCCCTGTGTGTAGAGTTACAAATGGTTGTGAGCCACCATATGGGTTCTGGGAATTGAACCCAGGTCCTCTGGAAGAACAGTAGGTGCTCTTAACTACTAAACCTTTTCTGCAGCTCCTTCCTCTTCTTTTTAAACGTGTGTGTGTGTGTGTGTGTGTGTGTGTGTGTGTGTGTGTGTGTGTGTATGAAAGAGTGAGACAGAGACAGAGAGAACAGTTCTCTCCAACTATCATGGGGTTTACAAAGATCAAACTCAGGCCACTTGGCAACAAGCACCCTTACCCACTAAGCCATCTCACCAGCCCCCACAGTATTTCTCAAAAGAAACCTTTTTCTTGGCAGGCAGTGGTGGTGTGTGCATCTTTAATCCCAGCACTCGGGAGGCAGAAGCAGGTGGATCTCTATGTATTGGAGGCCAGTCTGGTCTACAGAGAGAGTTCCAGGACAGCCAGGTGAAAAATAAAAAAGACAAAAATAAATAAAAAGAAAGATACTTTTTTAAATGAGGACAGAAAAGAAGCAGGCAGGATACCTGCTAAGCTCAAATCTTCCTAGACTAAGACCACCTCAAAGGCCTCCTCTGTACTCTCCAACCCATGTTAGGTGGCATTAGGAAGTATGGTCTCTGGGGCCCAAGTCCCCTTGGGGAAGCCTTAGGGTAGAGTGTTAGAAAGAGCAGAGAACAGTGTGGGAAAGAGAGAGCGAGACCAGGTGGGTTGGAAGGACAGCATGCAGGGGAGTCAGAAAGGTCATGAAGGTGGGCTGCCACTACCTATAGGCCAGACATGTCCTGCCAGAGAGGCCACATCTGCCTCAAGGAATTAAGCAAGGTCAGAGCCCACTCCAAAACCACCAAAGTGTTCCCAGACCTAGCACTGGGACAATTGTCACTTAGAAGGCAATGACAGAAATAACTCATTCCCAGATAGCCCTTGTCAATTTCTTGCCATCTTTCACCTGCTCTGGCCTGCAAGTCAGTATTGTGGAGAGGGGTGGTATCCGTGACAAAGGACAGAAAATGTGACAAGGAGCTTGAGCACACCATGGGTTTCCTCATCCCAGGGCAATTTTCTGTGCCTGGATAACAGCCTTATTCAGAGGCAGACAGAAGATGTGATTTAAGTGGAACCAGACTCTTTAGTTCTTGAATGTGACTGGCCATAACAGGACAGTCTCCAGGACTAGAGGGGAACAGTAAAACCACACCAGCTTACTGAATTCAGCCGCCTCAGTGAACCTGATGCCTGTGGACAAGGGGTGAAGCTGGCATTATCCTCCCAACAACAGTAAGCCTTTCCCACTTGGCAGGACAGGGATGGTGTAGGAGGGTGGGAACAGTGGATTGTGGCAGGATGCTTGATAATCTGGGGACACTTTAGAGGAGGTGAACAATGACTGCAGGAAGAGAAGGATTTCAGACATGAGAGGAACAGTGAGTGCCCTTCATGAACAGACAAGCAAAGGGTAGCACCCCTGTCATAGGCAGAATGTGGGACACAAGGAGGAACTAGAATGGGACCAGAATCTGGAAAGCTTGTCCTGACCATAACTGTCTTTCAAGCAAGGTCTCCACCAGCCATGACCAACCTTTCTCATCTGGAACTTGAGGGGCACTCCCTCTGCCTCCCCAGGTTCACAACACATCCTGGGACAGATAAACACTGTCCCCAGACTACCAATCAGTAGTCCAGAGCCAAAAGAACTTGCAATCAAATCTAGTCCTGCCTCTTTGCTGGGCAGCTCTCAGTGAGCGACTGTGTACCCACTGAAAACTGGAGCTACAGACCAGTCTGGAAGAGATGAGCAACACAGTGAACACAAAGACACAGCTTACTGTGCACCTGTATCCTCAAGGGCTTCTCACTTCCCCACCCACTCCCAGAGGGTCCCTCACTTACATAGGAGGCCAGGAGGGTCCTTGAGGCCAAGATGAGAGCCAGGTAGAGGCAGGGAGCTGTGGCAAACAGACTAGAAGCACAGATGAGGGGCTCAGCCCTGGGGTTCACCTTCTTGTACCTTCTTGAGGCCTCTGCTCCCAGGATGACACCAATAATGCCGGTGGCGACAGTCAGTGCCCCAAAAATCAGGCTGATAAGAAAGAGCAGAGAGGACCTGGTCAGACCTGCATCCTATCCCTGCCTCCGGGGTCAGGCTACCTGACCCAGTTACATGATCTGGTACCACGCAGCAGGAGGCAAGCCCAGAACTGCAGCTGGAAAGCAGAGGACCCTCACCTTGTAGGAACCTCCACCCATGCACATCCACAGTGACCTTCTCTTTCCCACCACTCCAAAAGACACACTCAGAAATCTTAACTCCAAGGCCCCACCCATCCTCAAAGCTTAGACGATTGGCATGTACTGACTCCCATGATGTGCATAGCTCTTGCCTGGACATTGCAGACACTCACCTCTTTTTTGTTGTTCATTTTGTTTTGGTGGTGGTGTTGGGGCTTTTTGTGGGGTTTTGTTGTTGTTGTTTGGGGAGGTATATGTTTTTGTTTTTTCATTTTTTTGGTTTTTTGTTTTGTTTTTTGTTTGTTTTTTTGTTTTGTTTTGTTTTGTTTTGTTTTTGAGGTAGGCTCTTGTTATGCCTTGGCTGTCCTGGAACTCACTTTGTAGACCAGACTTGCCTCTAACTCACAGTCATCCACCTGCCTCTGCCTCTCCAGTGCTGGGGTCAAAGATAGATGCCATCAAGCCTGCACACTCACCTCTTAAATCCCATCTGTCTGCACCCTGGCTTGGCATACCCCCCAAGCAGCCTCCAACAGCATACCTTTCCACACATTCTGTACACACTTCAACCCTATCTGGCTTTGACAGAGACTGTCTCTCTACACGGACCCTCAGAAAGGGCTGCTGCTGCTGCTTCCTCTTCCTTTTCCTCTTTTTTTTTTTTTTCTTTTCTTTTTGAGACAGGGTTTCTCTATGTAGCAGCTTTGTAGACCACACCATACTCTAACTCACAGAGATCTGCCTGCCTCTGCCTTCCAAATGCTGGCATTAAAGGCGTGCGCCATCACCCGGCTCTTCCTCTTGACTTTATTTTTGTTTGATTATGCGTGCATGCAGTACCAACTGTGGCCAGAAGGGGGGTATCGGGTCCCCTGAAGCTAGAGCGACAGGTAGTTGTGAACTGACATGTGGATGCTAGGAACCAAATCCTAGGTCCTCTGCAAGAGCAGTCAATGCTCTAATCACTGAGCCGCCTCTCCAGGCCCAGAAAGTGCTGAAGACATTATCGACTATGTTCCTAACCACACTCTGCCCAAATCCTCTATCAGTTCTCAAACACCCAAAGATCTGGTCCCAGCTCCGTGGACTCCAAGCCTCAGCTCTACTCTTCTTTTCCTCGGCCCTGTACACCCCACATACTTTCTTTTTTTCATCTGGAACACTCTGTGGTAGCTTTCTTGTTTCCTTCCTTGCTTTATTCTAAACTTTCCAAATTCCTACTCAATCCATGTGACTCTCACAGATACTCCCTCACAGGGAGCACCATCCTGTTCCCACGTTGATTGCTTTTATTTCCATTGGTCCCTGTAGCACTATCTACCATCCATACCTTGTGGATTCCTGAAAAGCAATGGCAAGATTTGGCTTCCTTCCTGTTCTCTGTGCTGGGAGCACAGAGCCCAGGACAGTTGATGTTAAGTGAACAAACTCTTTGATTTCCTCCCAGAATTCTGAGGTGGACAGATGCAAGACTAAGAAAGGTGAAGGCCAGTATCAGACAGCTGCTGGATACAGAGCCAGGATCTGCACAGACAGACACCATCACCCCACTGCTCCATTCAAGCTCCTTTTAAAGGAGTTTCAAGGCCTCACTGACACAGTGACCAGTGTGGACTCTGACAGCCAAATCTAACCAGGCTCTTCCAGCCCCTCAGTGGCACTCTGGTGTCTTCCCTATGAGCCCTGGCCAACATATAGCCCTATGGGACTGGCCCTGCTGACCAGTGTAGCCTCCTCTCCCAGTCCCTCATTCCCTTTGCACAAATGACAGAATTCTCTGAGCCAGTCTCATGATTTCTGGACAGCCTCTCCACCCTGCTCTGGCTGTTCTCTGGAGCTCTGTGGGCCTGTGTACCCGTCTACCTCAGCCATGTCCCCTCTCAGACACAAAAATTACAGTTATGTGAGATGGCCAGGGCCCATGGGGTTGAGGGGGAAGGCTCAATCCGTTAAGTACTTTGCCACTCAAGCACAAAGACCTGAGTTCGATCCCCAGCATCAGCATCAGTGTCAAACATGATGATGTCATGCTTCTATAATCCCAGGCATGGGAAGGCAGAGATGGGCAGATCAGTGAGGCTCTCTGGCCAGCCAGCCCAGCCTAAAAATCAAGGTGGGCAGCTCCTGAGATGTGACACTGAGGTTAACTCCTGGCTTCCATACACACACGCACACGCACACACACACACACACATACACACACAGCCCCCCCCCCACACACACACACATGTGACATGTGGGCTGGCAAGATGGCCCAGCAGTTAAAGGCACCTGCTGCCAAGTGTAGCAATGTAAGTTTGATTCCCAGGATTCACATGGTGGAAGGAGAGGAATAACTGTAGCAAGTTGTTCTCTAGTCTCTACACACATGTGAACACACACACACAGTAACAGGTTTTTACATTTTGTTTTTACTTTATTGTATGGGTGTTTTATCTGGGTATATGTCTGGGCCAGTGGAGGCCAAAAAGGGCATCAGAGCCCCTGGTACTAGAGTTACAGACATTGTGAGCCACCATGTAGATGCTGAGACTCAAACTCTGGTCATCTGGAGTAGCATCCAGTGCTCTTAACCACTGAGCCATCTCTCCAGCCCTTGTAACAACTATTTTAAGCAAATTAGTTTTGAAAAGAATGCAGCCATGCAAAACTGGACATCAGCACACTGAGGGCAGTGAGCCCCACCAGTCAGCCTCTGTGAACTGTCTATAAGCTGAGAACGAATGAGTGGACCCTCTCTGTGCAGCGGGGGATGTGGAAGCCAAGGCAGTCAGGAACTCACCTGAGAGTGCCTAACACAGTCAGGAACTCACCTGAGGGTGACTAACACAGAGCCTCCCAGCCCTCTGCTACCAAACAGAAGCCTGCATGTTCCTGAGCCATGTAATGGTCCTCACAAACCTCCCTAGCCAGGCTCTGGCTACGAGTCAGATCCTGACTAAGTGGTGTTCATCTCTGAGTCTCACTCTGAGCCAGCAGTGGTGGGTTCTCAAGATCTTTGAGAACCTTGGGTTGATTAATCAAGTAGGCACCATAGCCAGTTCCCCTATTGGCTCTGGTGCCAGCAAAAATACAGCACAGCCCTTTGAGCACCACCCCCCAAGACAGGATCCCAAGAGGGTCCTGAAGAGCTACAGCACTCTCCTCTAACTGTTCAGACTCCACTCCCACACGCCCAGAGATCGGACTCTTTACTACCTACCATACAGCTCCTTCCTCCAGGCTTTCAGCTCCAGGGTTGGAAGTTCTCCTGCAGCTGCACAGGAAGCATCCTGCCTGTGCTACTTAATGTTTTGTTTTTATTTTGTTTTTGTTTTTGTTAACTTGACACAAACTAGAGTCCTATGTGCAAGTTCAAAGGACAACTTCCAGGAACCTCAATTGAGAAGATGCCTCAAGTCTATGGGGAATTTTCTTTCATTCTTTCTTTCTTTCTTTCTTTCTTTCTTTCTTTCTTTCTTTCTAATATAAGGCCTCACTGTGTAGCTCTGGCTGTTCTAGAACTCACTATGTAGACCAGGCTGGCCTCAAACTCACAGATATCTATCTACTTCTGCCTTCCAAGTGTTAGGATTAAAGGTGTGTACCACTATGCCTGGCTCTTCTTTATAATTAAAATATTTATTTATTTATTGTTTGTTTGTTTTTGTTTTTGGTTTTTTGGTTTTTTGTTTGTTTTTTGAGACAGGGTCTCACTACGTAGCTCTGGGTGTCCTAGAACTACTGTGTAGACCAGGCTGGCCTCAGACTCACACAGATCTGCCTTCCAAGTGCTGAAATTAAAGGCTTGTACCACCACTCCTGGCTTATTTATTTATCTGTAGGTGTATGTATGTGCACCTGTGTATATGTATGTGCACTGGTAACCATGAAGACCAGAAGAGGGCACTGGATCCCCTGAGACTGGAGTTAAAGACAGTTGTGAGCTATTGTGTAGGTGCTGGGGACTAAACCCATATTCTCTGCAAGAGCAAGCATGTTTTCTTAAAAACAATGAACCGTCTCTCCAGGATCTGGCATTTTCTTGACTAAGGATTGCTAGGGGAAGGAACTGGACTACCTCAAGCAGGTGATCCTGCTGTATAAAAAGGAAAGCTGAGTGAGTCATGAAGAGTCAGCCAGTAAACAGCACTCCTCCATGGTTCAGTTCCTGCCTCCCGGTTCTTGCTTTCATTCCTGCCCTGCCCTCCCTCAGTGATGGACTGTGACATGGAAGTGGAAGATGAAATAAATACTTTCTTCTTCTAGGTTGCTTTTGGACATTGTGCTTATCACAGCAATAGAAAGCAACCAAGGATACTGCCTTTCAGGGCTGGAGAGATGGCTCAGAGGTTAAGAGCACTGACTGCTCTTCCAGAGGTCCTGAGTTCAATTCCCAGCAACCACATGGCGGCTCACAACCATCCGTTATGAGATCTGGTGCCCTCTTCTGGTGTGCAGATATACATGGAAGCAGAATGTGGTATACATAATAAATAAATAAAATCTTTAAAAAAAAAAAAAAAGGATACTGCCTCTCTGTCACATGATTCTGGGGCATTGTAGTAGCCCCAACACAAGGATTTCCTACTACTCTTTCATAGCCTCACAAGATATCCCAAACTCTGGAACCTTCTAGCAAAAACCACACTGTGCAGATATCATGGATCTTGATCTTGCCTTGAATGACCACCCTCCCTCAGTCAGGTAAGGCCTGAGCACAGTCACTTCTGTATTCACCGGCGGACTTCCAGCCCTGAAAGACGAGCATTGTGTCACGTGACTTTGAAACCAGAGGTTAGAGAGATGTGGCAAGGATGCTACTGGCTACGAGGACCTAGGAGAGGCAAAGTCTCCACAGAGCTCCAAGTCTCCACATGACCGTGCAGAGTCCACTGGGAGTGCTAGCCTCCAAAATCATGACAAAACTAATTTCTGGGTTTTTCAATTGGGCTTTTTATTTTATTTTTTAGTACTGGGGCTGGAGCCCAGGGCATGTCTTTTTTTCTTTTCTTTGTTCTTTCTTCCTTTTTTTTAGGTAGATTCTCATGTGGTTCAGGCTACCATGCTAGCCTTGTACTCCCTATGTAGCTCAGGATGACCTTGAACCTTATATATATCATGAGTATGCATGATGTATGCATGATGCATGTATGTATGTATGTATGTATGTATGTATGTATGTATGTATGTATGCATGCATGCATTAGGTGCCATATATACAAGTGGAGGTCAGGGAAGTTGGTTCTCCCCTCCCACCATGTAGGTTTCCAGGGATTGAAAATCAGATCATCAGTCTTTTTTTTGGAGGCGGGGGTGGGGGGCAGGTCAAGGCAGGGTTTCTCTGTGGCTTTGGAGGCTGTCCTGAAACTAGCTCTTGAAGACCAGGCTGGTCTGGAACTCACAGAGATCCTCCTGCTTCTGCCTCCCCAGTGCTGGCATTAAAGGCATGTGCCACCAACGCCCTGTTAAAAGTCAGGTCATCAGTCTTGATGGCAAGAGCCTTTACCCACTGAGCCATCTTGCAGGCTCCACCCTTGAACTTCTGAGTCCTCTTGCCTCCTCCTCCTCCCAGGTGCTAAGGTTACAGGTGTGTGTCACTGTTCTGATCTTGTGCAATTCTAGGATCAAATGCAGGGCCTCGTGCACTCTAGGAAAGCACTCTACTACCTGAGTCACAGCTCCAACACAAGCCCATATTTCTATGGCTTTAGACCATGAAGTGTGTGGTCATTTATTTTATCAATCACAAGAAACAAATGTAGCCATCAGTTCTCACCCAAATGGTGTGAAGGGGCCAGAAAGTGGAAGCTGAGCAGAGACAATTGCTTTTATAAACAAGTATCAATACCTGAAGTGGGATTGAGTCCTCTTTGGGGTCTGTTTAGGAAGCTGTCTTTGCCTCCAGAAAGGACAACTGCACAGTGGAACAAAGGCAAACTCCATCATCTCTATGTGTTTTTCCTATATGCCAGAAAGCTCTGCCAATTGGTGAAGCAACTTGAAAGTTATTGACAGCACCAGGCAGTCTCCGATGGCAACAGGACCTGGGGCTTCAGAACAACTGCAGTGTTAGACGGACTACCTTAGACAAGTCACTTAATCTGTGTGACCTTCCATCTCATTTGCAATTCAGAGCCAGCATAAATACTTTCCTCTACGTGTTCTTTATGTAAAACAGTTGGCACAGGCCTGAAGCAAACATTTAGAGCTGCAGGTGTGGCTCATTGATATCACCCTTCACTAAAATCCGCCAGGGAGAGGCTGGGTGTGTGGCCCTTCAGGAGAGCATTTGCCTAGCACTCACCCCAAAGAACACTTGCTTAGAATGTGCAAGACCTTGGGTTCAGTCCCCAGAACTGCAAACTAAATAAGTTCAATAAATAATGACGAGAAAAGAGAAGGAAACTATGGGCAGAGATCACACTGGGGCAAAAGCACAGACATTCTGGAAATCACACAAGCTCCCTCTGGACATCAGGGAAAACTGAAGCAAAACAGGAGGCTGAAGAAGAGGAAGCAGGTATTGTTGTGACCAGCAAAGAACCAAGCAGAGGGGAGGGTGGGGCTTTAGAAGTTCAAGGAGGGGCTGAAGAGATGCTCAGTGGTTAAGAGTGACACGAAGAGCACCTGCTACACTCGCAGAGGACCAGATTTGATTCCCAGCACCCACATGGCAGCTCACAACCATCTGTAACTCTGGTTCTGGGGATCTAATGCTCTCTTCTGGTCCCCTCAGGCACTGCATGATGTGGTGCATATATACATACATCCATAATGGCAAAACACCCCTATAATTAAATTTAGCAACTTAATTTAAAAGTCCAAGAAATCAGCAGGGCAAGATCGAAGATGAAAAAGGATACAGGAGAGAGAGCATGTCACCAGGGGTGGGGGCAAGGAATTAGGGGCATCAAAGAGAAGGGAAGACAAGGGATATAGGCCTAGGAGATGTTCTTGACTCCCATCAGGGGGTCACTGGAGTCTTTGGAGAATATGGTGAGAGGTGGTAAGGACAGTAGAGGAGCCCAGCAGAGCCAGAGGGCTGGCAAGGCAAGACATGAAGTAACACCTCCTGGGTGTCTAGATGCACTGATGGGACAAAGAAGAAATGAACACATCCTTGACATCCCTAAGCCAAACACATGAAGGATCTTCCCAGTGCCTTAATTTGCAATCCGTAAAATGGGGTGACCTCACAAAAGACACTTGGGGCCCCTTTGAAGGACAAAGGGTGATCACCTACAATTCCTAACATTCCTTGAAGCCGCACAGAAGCCTCACATCCTTCCCCCTCTGGTGCCTTCAAAACCCCCACAATAGCCGTGAGAGTAGGAAGACAGAGATTCCAACACCCACAAGAGCCAACAGAGATGTCTGTACACATACAATGTCAGGCTCAGTCAGAGCTGGAACCCTGACCTGCCCACGGGTCCAAAGATCAGCCATCTTCACAGACTGCCTGGAAAGACTAAGCCTGGGTTTGCAGCCTCCTAGGAACTGCCCCAGCAAGAGCCATGAACCAAGCCAGTGCCCTCCAGCCCCTCCTCACCTGTCCTGGCTGCCGCACTGATCCTGGAAGCAGGGAAGCTGTAGGCCGTGGACCACTCGAGCTTCAAACAAAAACTTGGGTGCCCAGAAGCCCAGAGCTCCAGTCACAAAAGCTATGGCTGTCACTCCGAGAGTTGAAAACACAAAACTCCAGCTGCAAGAGAAAGAGTCTGGCTGAAGCCAAGATAAGGCCAGAACTAAAAGGGCCTGACCATTCCCCGAGTCATGCAGGATCCAGACTCCCTAACGTTCTGAGCCACCCTCATGCTCCACGCTGCAGTGAATCTTGAGGCCTGAGACTACAGTGAGGAGAGCTTATCCTACTTTTCTTCCAGACCTGACACAGGGGTAGGTCAATGTTGCTCCCATGCTGCTTGAAGAGGTGGAAAATGAACCTGCAGCATCTTTCCAACAGCCTGGGGAAGCAGGTGGGGGCTGGAAAAACAAGACCACTGGATGGATAAATGAACACAGTACAAGGCTAGAGCTCACACAGCTGACCCCACTGTCAGCCACACTTCTGCCACATACAGAGGGACCAAGTAACAGAAGGGCATTTAGGTAAGAGTGGGGCTCAGAGGAGGAAGAAGGCGGTGAACACTGAGGCAACCCTAGAGGCAGAGAGATTGAGGTTGGAGTTATTGAACCAGAGAGAAGGGTTCTTTCTTCCTTTCTTTCTTTCTTTCTTTCTTTCTTTCTTTTCTTTTCTTTCTTTCTTTTTTTTTTTTTTTTTTTTTTTTTTTTTTTTTTTTTTGGTTTTTCGAGACAGGGTTTCTCTGTGTAGCTTTGGAGCCTATCCTGGCACTCACTCTGGAGACCAGGCTGGCCTCAAACTCACAGAGATCTGCCTGCCTCTGCCTCCCGAGTGCTGGGATTAAAGGCGTGCGCCACCAACGCCCGGCTGGTTCTTTCTTTTTAAGATTTATTTATTTATTATGTATAGTATTCTTTCTTATATTTAAAAAAAAAATGTATAGTATTCTGTAGTATTCTGTCTGCATGTTTGCCTACATGCCAGAAGAGGGCATCAGATCTTATTACAGATGGTCAAGAGCCACCATGTGGTTACTGGGAATTGAACTCAGGAAGAGCAGTCAATGCTGTTAACCTCTGAGCCATCTCTCCACCTCCAGAGGGGTTTCTTAAGATTTGCAACAGAGAGCAGGGACACTTACTTTCTCCCCAAGTATCTGACATCCTCACACCAGCTGCTCCTCGGAGCCTCCACAGCCACTTCTTCCTGTTTCTCAGCTGCTCCTCGAGGTATGTCTGGAACCAGCAGGATGAGCAGGACTAAGGCCAGAGCGTCCAAGCAGGGCATGATCTAGGGAAAGAGGGCCAGGAAGCTCATAGCCAAATGCTACCACAACCTAGGAGACAGGGTCTGAACTCCAGTCTAGTCTTGAGTCCCAGGTGATGGCTATATAGAGAGCTGGCTTGCCCTTGCCCTTATAGCGATGGTATAGACTCTCTCATCAGTGTGATTTCCTTGGCACCCAATTAATACCCACCTGCTCAGTATAAACTCTCCTCTACTAGGACCGGCGAGCCTGAGATAGTTGAAAATGAGAACTCAGACCCACTGAGCACTCAAAAGCCGCTTTCCTGGCTTGTGCTTCCATCTGCCACACCAATGCCACCCTGCCATCCTCTCTTGGCACCCCTGCACTCACTACCTACCTTGGGGCAGCTTCAGACAGCTCAGACCATTAGAAGGCTCCTGCTCAAGGCCAGTCAGCTTCTTTGAAGTCTTTTCCTGCCCCAGGCTTCTATCTCTGCCTCCCACGACCATTCAGCAGAGATCTGCATGCAGGACCAAGACCCAGCCCCCTCTTCTGAGTGGTCTATATCCCTTTTTTTGTTTTGTTTTTTGTTTTTGTTTTTTCTGTGACAGGGTTTTGCTGTGTAGTCTTGGCTGTCCTAGAACTCGCTCTGTAGACCAGGCTGGCCTCAAACTTACAGAGATCCCCCTGCTTCTGCTTCCCAAGTGCTGGGATTAAGAGCATTCACCACCACAACCCAGCCATATCCCTTTTTCTAATGAGAACCACAGGCCAACAGAGCCTTCCAGGTATGCTACCAGTTGTTCTGACTCTACTAACCAAGTCGCCCCAGATGGCAGTTCTTAGGGATGCTCTGTCCCTGGCCTGGCCCAGAAACTTTCCAGTCCTTGCCCAAATAATCCTTAAGAATCCATGGGTAGCTTAAACTTTTACAGCAAGGGAAGCTGAGGCCCCAAACAAGGAGGTAACTTGCCTGAGGCCACACGGCCAGCAAATTGAGCAGCTGGGATTTGACTCCAAGGTCACAATTTCCATAATCCATATTCCCCATGAGGCCCCAGTCGCCAGCATCCAACACCCCACATGGCGCCAGGTACGATGCCAAGTGGCTAAGGCCACAGGAGACTGGAAAGTCCCAGCCCGCCCAGGGGGTAAGGCAGAGACAAAAAGGAAGTGGAACTCACTCGGAGGGCCCAACGCCAGTTCCCTGTTAGCTCAGCCACAACTGACCCCAGCACGTAGCCCAGACCACTGCAACAATGGGGTAAGAGAGATAGCAGTGAGGGGTGGAGGCAGGGCCCACGGCCAGTCTGACTGCAGAGAACTGGCTCCCCTGCCCTGGTCCAGTTCTCCAAGCCTCAGAACCCATTCCCTGAGAAAAGCCCAGTTTTATGCTGCCCTTGGTCAGACTCCTAGTGACCTCTGGCTCCTAGCCCAGGCCCTGTGCCATTCCCTCCATATAAGGAATTGCAAATCCCATCACCAACCCCACCCCTAGTGTCCAAAACCCAGCCCTGCTTGAGTCAGGCAGGTTCAGGAAATGAGGACCTCCCCCATAAGGTTGCAAAGCACACTTCCTCGCTGGTCTCCCTGGGCTGCCCTTCCCAGTGGGCCACTCACCCCTTCTAGAAGTATGATGACCTTCAGAAGCATAGTTCTCATATAACCTCCACCTAGCCTATTGAGTGGCAGCATTGTCCCCATTTATAGCCAAGGGAAAAGGCTCAGAGAGACACGCAGTGATGGGGAAGGAAGGAGCAGTGATGGGATTCAGATCTCAGCCCTCCTGGTTTGATCTCTCCTACCCCCAGCACAGCCCCTGTTCTGATTCCTTCAGCCTCAGTTTACCTTTGAGGAAGTGGGTCCAGGAGTGATACCAACCTTCCAACAGGGATGAAGATGTAAAAGACAGCCAGTACACAGGTCCGCTGATCCTTCACGAAGAGGTCACCCAGGACAGTGGGTGCAATGGTGGAGTAACTTGCTGCACCAGCGCCCACGACCCCCCGGGACAGGAAGAAGAGCCAGGAATACTGGATAAACCAGCACAAGGCGATGGTGAGATCCAGAAATTTTCCATGGGACAAGGGGCCAGAGGATGTGTCAGAGGGCCTAAAGGGACCTCATGACAAAGGTCCTTAGAGACTCCAGATTCCCAAAATTATATGGGTGGGCCTACTGGTGCTTACAGTCACTGCCTGCTCAGAACAGAGGGAAACCCTTCTTTTGGCTCTCTGCCTGCCAGGGCAGTTTCCCAAGACAGAACCTATTACGCCAACCTCCCCCAAACCCCGAAGAGCCCACCAAAATAGGAAGTGAAATGGAGGGCCAGGAAGCCTCCTGTTCAGAAAGTGTAATGGGCGGGGTTGGGTGTGGTGGCACACATCTTTAATCCCAAGCACTTGGGAGGCAGAGGCAGGTGGATTTCTGAGTTCAGAGGCCATCTGGTCTACGAAGTGAGTTATAGGACAGCCATTGCTATATAGTGAGAGACCCCATCTTGAAAAAACAAAACAAAACACAGAGGAAGCCCAGTCTCAAAAAAACATTGAAAAGAGTCTGGAAAGATGGCTCAGTGTTTAAAAGCACTGAAAGCACTGGCTGTTCTTCAAAAGGACCCAGGTTCAATTCCCAATACCCACATGGCAGCTCACAACTGCCTGTAACTCAAGTTCCAAGGGAGTACATAAAATAAATGTACATAAAATAAAGTTAAATAAATAAATAAAAATAAAAGAAAATCTAATGAGCCAGGTGGACATGGTGGTACATGCCTTTGATTTCAGCACTTGGGAGGCAGAAACAGATTTCTGAGAGTTCAACACCAGCCTCTTCTACATGAAGAGTCCAACCCAACCAGAGCTACAGAGCAAGACACTGTTTCAAAAACAATAACCAGGCTTAGTGGTGCACACCTTTAATCTCAGCACTCTGGAAACATAAGCAGGCAGATCTCTATGAGTTGTAGGCCTGCCTGATCTACAAAGCGAGTTCCAGGACATCCAGTGCTATAGAGTGAGACCCTGCCTCAAAAAAAACAAAAGCAAAACATTTCTAACAGCCTCCCTACTCAGGCTTAGAGGCTGTACCACAGCTCCCTTCCTGGCTCTGGCAGTACAATCCTTGAGCTGGCTTGGGCTGGAAGGGAACTCTGAGGCAACTGGATCAGGGAGAAAGCAGATGGGGAAGGTCCCAGGGACTAGGCAGGGATGTGGGCCCTACCTGGTAGGAGATGAAGGAGCTGGAGAGGCCAGCTCCTGACCACAGCAGGATCCCAAAGCTCAGTGTGGCCTTGCGGCTGTGGCGGTCACCCAGATAGCCAAACACAGGCGCAGACACCAGCAGGCAGCCGATGAAGACTGGAGGAGACACACAAGGGGCAGCCTGGATCCTCCAAGAGGGTGGCTGGGCAGACAGCCCTGCCGGCCCAGGAAGAGGCCTGGCACAGATGCCACAAGCTGGCACCTTGGCAGTGGGCCCAGGGCAAGACAAGGAAGGAAGAGATAAAAGTTGAGTCTTCCATTCCTGATCCATTATACAACCCACAGCCCAGAGTATAGGACACCAAGCATGGACCAAATCTCAAGTCTGATTTATGTTACTGTGTGGCCTCTGAGCATCACCCTAGTCTTGGGAAGCTGACACTCTCCTGAAGGAGAGCATAAAAGGGATGTAGAGCAGCCAGCACAGAGTGGATGCTAGCCTTTGCACAAATGCATGGCTTCTGTGAGTGTGGGTATGGGAACTGATCACACACTTGCTGCTGGCAAGGGAGGCCAGGCCTTTGGACCAGCAGAGGAGGAACCAGAAACAAGGGCATGGACTACAAACCGATGATGCAGGAGGCTGGGGGAAGAGCTGGTGTGCCTCAGGGCACACACTATTCTCCACATTGACAACTATGTATTAACCAGGATCTCATGTATCCTAAGCTGCTGGCCTTGAAATTGCTATGTAGCCAAGGATAACCTTGAACTTCTGATTCTCCTCCTGTCTCTACCTCCTGACGGCTGGTGTTACAGGTGTATGTCACCACACTCCATTTTTAGGCAATGCAAAAGAACCCAGGGCTTTGTGCATTCTACACAAGCATCTATCAAATGAGCTACATCTGCATCAAGTCAGGCATGGTGCTTGTAATTCCAGAACTCTGGAGGCTGAGAAAAAGGACCAGAGGTTCAAGGGCAACCTGGGTTACACAGCAATACCTTGTCTCAAAAACAAGGGGCCAGCTGAGATGCCTCAGTGACTGAAGGTGCTTCCCACCAAGCCCGAAGATCTGAGGTTGATCCCCAGGACCTCCAGTGTTGAAACCACAAAATCAACTTGTACAAGTTGTCCTCCGACTCTACAGTCACATTGTGACTTACTCGCGCGCACACGCACTCACACACACACACACACACACACACACACACACACACACACACACACACACATGCACACACTAAATGCAATAAAAATGTTTCTTTTAATTTTAAAAAACTTTTATTATTTTTGTGTGTATGGGTTTTTTTGTTTGTTTGGTTGGTTTGGTTTTTTGAGACAGAGTTTCTCTATGTAACAGCCCTGACGTCCTGGAACTCACTCTGTACACCAGGCTGGCTTCAAACTCACAGAGATTTGCCTGCCTCTGCCTCCCAAGTGTTGGGATTAAAGGCGTGAGCCACCACCACCCAGCCAAACCAGTGCTCTTAACTGATGAGTCATTGTTCCAGCCTATAATAATATTTTTAAAAGCTAAAACTATACAAAGCACTCATTAGTGTTGTGTTTGCTCTTCACTAAGAACAAAGACAACTTGGCTTTGGGTTTGCCCAACTGTGTAGCACATGTATTAACTCATGCATGATGTATGTCTCTAAAATAAAATATCCTCCTTCCTTGTCAGGAGAGCTAGCAGGTAGAGGACTAAAAACCCCTCCCCTCTTCACCTTACCCACCATCAAAGGGCCAAGACTTAGGAGGGCTCTGTCTAAAACCTGGGACTCCATTTGCTGATCATAGATGATTGACATTTCCTGAGCCCAGTGAATGCCCAGCTCAGGCCCCAGCTCAGGCTCCCACTCTCCCATGACCTGCTGTAGTACTAGGTAAAGCAATATGCAGTTGTGGAAATTAGGCCACTTTTGACCTACAAAACCAGCAATTTAATATGGTTCAACCTAATACTCCACAGAGAGTGATCTCCAGTGTTGACAGCGTTTAAAATTTTAATAGCTACTGCCAAAATAGGGCTCCAAAAAGGCTGTATCAGTTTACACTTGCACAGAAGTGCTTGTTAGAACTCTTGTCACCAACTGATATGAGCTAGAATTTCATTTTCATCTGTCTAATGAAAAACAAATGGTATCTCATTGAACAAATGATCTGAGGCCCAGGTAGCCTCTCTCTCCCTATGTAGCTGATAACGTTGACGCTTCTTCCTGCCTCGACTTCCCAGGGATTACAAGCATACACTACAAACCCTTGTGATGATGTTTTATTTGTTTTCATCTGTTCTAGACAGAGTCTCCCTGTGCAACCCTATTTGGCTTGCAGCCCACTATGTAAACCAGGCTGGCCTCCAACTCATAGAATCTGCCTGCCTCTGCCTCCGGAAGCATGTGCCACCAGTCCCAGTTCACTAATGTTATCATAAATCTGTGTTGTTTTCACTCCCTCTAGAACTACTTATTCCTTCATATGCTTTCAGTTGACATTTAAAACGTTTTTACTAGCCAAGCATGGAATATATATCTGCAGGCTCAGTTCTGGGAAACTAGAAGCAGATGGATCAAGAATTCAAGATGATTCTTGGCTGCTTGGTGGGTTCAGAACCAGTCTGAGTTACATGATACCTTATCTCAAAACAAATAAACACCTCTGGGAGAGATGGGGCAGTGTTAAGAGCACTTCTTGTTCTTGTAGAGAACCCTAGTTCAGTTGCCAGCACCCACATCAGGCAGCTCAGAACTCCAGTCCCAGAGGCTCTAATGCCTTCTTCTCACATCCAAGGGCACTAGGCATACACACAGTACACATACACACATGCAAGTAGAACATTCATACACATAAGGTAATAATAAATATTTTAAAATAATTAAATCCAGGCATGGTCAGGCATGGTGGTACACACTGATGATCTCAGCAGCGCTCTTGGGAGGCAGAGACAGGTAGATCTCTGTGAGTTTGAGACCAGGCTGGTCTACAGAGACAGTTCCAGGACAACCAGTACTACACAGAGAAACCCTGTCTTGAAACTCAAGAAACCAAGAGAGAGAGAGAGAGAGAGAGAGAGAGAGTGCTCCAGGACAGCCAGGGCTATTACACAGAGAAACCCTGTCTTGAATAAACAAACAAAAAAAGCAAAACAAAATACATGTCAATAAAAATAAATAAATGAAACCTTTTGTCTGAAGTTGTCCACTGACCTTGTACAGACTTTTCTCCTTTTTACTAGTCCTTAAATGAAACACTGTGACAATGGTTTACATAGATTTGTGTTAGCTACCCCAAGTCATCTGGAGATGACCTGATTTTAGAGGAAGATGTATTAGGGGATCTGCAAACACTATGCCTTTTTTCTTTTCTTTTCTCTTTTTTTTTTCTTTTCTTTTCTTTTTTTTTTTTTTTTTTTGAGATAAAGTCTTTGTATGTAGTCCTGGCTATCCTAGAAGTCTCTCTGTAGACTAGGCTGGCCTCATACTCACAGAGATCTACCTGCCTCTGCCTCTGCCTCTGCCTCTGCCTCCTAAGTGCTGGGATTAAAGTCATGGACTACTACACCCAGACACTATGCCTTTTCATTTTAGACAGGATCTGTCTCACTATGTAATACTGGCTGCCTAGAACTCACTAAGTAGGCCAGACTGGCCTGGAACTCTTAGCCTTTTCGGACTGACCATCTACAGGGATCCTGGAACTGGTCCCCAGAAGACAGAGGGATGATTTTATTTTTGTAAACAGTATTTCCATCAAACACTCTAAGGGGCAGATGGAGTTCATTCAGTTTATGGGAAAGGCCTGCCATGAACCCAAGTGGGAAAGTCAGCCCTGCTTTGCCAAACTAACCCGTCAAATCAGACTGTGAGGAAACTGGTGGCTTGTAAAAATCAAAAGCAGTGTATTAATACCTATCCCAGAGATCATGATCTCGTTTCTGAAGTTGATTTCATAGATAAATAGCAGTCACGAACAGGGCTGGTTAGATAAGGCTTGGCTCCTCGCCAGGGGTGAGTGGCTTGGTGGGAAGACATAGAAGCATTTCTATGACTAAGTTGTCTGTGCCCTGGGCCTCCCTGCAGAAGCCATAGCAAGCCCCTTTGCTTGGTACCCTCAAGTTTTACAGAGAGGAACATACAGATGTAGCAATCCTTTCCATTTCAGATAGTGGACATACAGTGGACAGTACAGGAGTAGGGTAAGGGTGGGAGACAATGACAAAGGGGACCAACCCTCCAGGCACAGGTTTGTTCCAGACTGATCATGTTAGGAAAACAACAGGCAGACTGAAATAGATCTCTCAGGACTGTTCACACAGTCCAGGAAAAGTCCGGCTCCGTGTACCTAGTTTGAGAACCTGCTTCGAAACTATGACAATGGGCAATTGGGGGGGGGGGCAGGCTGCAGAAAGGAGCCACAGTGTACATGTGGTGTTGTATGCTGTGACCATGTGCATCCCTGTGTGCATACATGTAGGTGTGTATCACTTAAGCCTACCTATGTTTCATGATGTCATAAACCAGCCCCTTGGAATGGAGTGCGGCTGCTCCCTGGTGCTGATTTAGTAGATTCTCTGTGGCCCAGAGCCCTTCTGAGGCCTCCTGAGGACCAAGGTCTATGTCTACCTGTCTATGAGTCCTGTTAGTCAGATTTCTCAGCTCTGTGAGAGAAAAGCTCACACTGGGATTTCTTGCTTCTCTGTGGAATACTCAGCTGAGCCACAAGTAGGATGGAAACTAGGAACACTCAGGAGCCTTCCCCAGCTCCAGGGCCTAGTCAAGCCCCAGCTCTCTCCTGCAGAAGACTAAGGGTCTGGAGCCAGCTATAGAAACCACCACACTATAACAAAGAGCCCTTGTTCCAGGGTCCAGAACTGGTTCCTTACCTGTCTGCAACAAACCAGCATGGCTGTCACTGATGTGAAAATACTTCTGGACATCCAGCAACACTCCTAGGGACAGATAGACAGCGTTGATGGGAAGTAACCCCCCACGTGGCCTCCAAGGCTGCTTCCTCAGAGACTGGGACAGGCCCAGATGAGCAGCACAGCACAGGACAGGGCAGCTGGGCCCATGGTCCTCATTTCCACCTACCCGTACATATGTACAACCACACAACGATGGCAGCAACAGCGGCAAAAGCCGGAAACATGTCCCTACTAAATGTACACCAAAGTCAGCATGGCAGCACACACCTACAATCTCAGCCTTCAGGAGGTGGAGACAGGAGGATCAGGAGTCTGAGGCCAGCAGACTTCAAAGCCAGCCTAAGCTACATGAAACCCTGTCTCAAAAAGAGGGGGAGGGGACCATCACTGTGCCTGACACACAGACTCCACCTGCCCAAGACTGTCCAGCTGGAATGAGAGGAGCAAGGATTGAGACTCTGACAGAAGCAGCTCCCCCATCCAGCATCACAGAGGGGAGCAAGAGTCCCCACATGCCCCCCCCCAAGAAGCCCTACATCCACTCCTCTGATATGGTATCCAGTAGCCAGTGAATGAAGATCAAAGAACGGAAGGCACCAGGCAGGAGAGTTTATTTATTCATCTAGTTTGAGCCCAATCACCATAACAGCCAAACACACACAGCTGTATATCTGTTTTACTTTAAAAAATTATCATTTTGAGGGAAAAAAAAATCCTCAGAGTCTAAGTTGGCCTTAAACTCTCTATGTAGCCAAGGATGACCTTGAACTTGTAATCCTCCTGACTATCTCAAGTAGTAGGATTACAGGAGTGTGCCACCCCACTGGTTTTATGGGGTGCTGCGGATGGAACCCAGGACTTCCTGCATGCCAAACAAGCACTCTACCAACTTAATTACATCCTCAGCCCTTTCTTATCTTTTAATGACACCAGATGGCATAATCATTGGAGTGAAAGAAAAATATGCACCATAAGTTAGCAAGGAAAATAGCTGCCTAAAGTCCTCTGAGTGTACTCATTTTCCATTTTTAGGAGAGTCCCCTTGATCTGTCTCCTGTGATCTTCTCAACCTTGTGGATAGCCCAAGACCAAAGGTGAAGCCAGTTCTAGTTTCTAACACCCTGGTCTTCCTAAGAGCTCTTCCCACAGGAGAATCTCAGCGGCTACACCACTGCCTGGCTCCAACAGTCCCCAAGAGCCCCTGCATAGTTTCACTTCTCCAGGTCGTCCCCATTGTGACCACAACCAATGGAAGTCCCAAGGGGGAAGTGACCCTGGCATGCAGGTCTTAGAGTCTGACAGCCCCAATGGGGGCCCACAGGGCAGAAAGAGCTACATTTAGGGCTAAGCCTCAGAAGGCTGCACAGTGGTGCTTCCTAGCAGCTCTGTGCCTCTCACCCCTCCCATTCCTCCCAGCCTCTCAGCCCATACCAAGGTTCTGGCCTGTCACCTTCAGCCTGATCCCCTTTGGTAACCTCTGAACTGACCTCCTCAGCTCATCTTGAGTCTTTCGAGGGTCCAAATCCCATTATATTCTTCCACTCACGGTTCTCTCCCATGGTTCCCCATTGCCTGGACAAGAAAGTACAAGCTCCCAGGCTGGCACTCAAAAAGCCTGTGATCTTGCGCCAAACATCCTTTGGGAAATTATTTCCTGCTTTCTCTCCCTCTTGGCACTTCTGATCACTACCCTTACCTACCTGGACTCATATCTCTATAATCCCTGCCCTTCCAGTCATCTCCGTCCCCAAGGCCCAGGCCAAACGGTCCCTGTGTGTGAGTTTTTTAGTCATTCATCCTCAGGGCTGATCTGCTAGCACTCACCCCACTCTGTCCCACACCAGAACAAACTGGGCACATGTTCCATGTCCCTCTGAGCTCCTCAGAGACACAGTCCTGCTCTGGTGATGTCTGCAGCCCTAGACTCCAGTTCATTCCACAGAGGTTCCTGGCTATTCTAAACACATAACTGATGCTCAACATCCTGGCTTTGGGCATGGTCGGCAGATGCAGTTACTCAAGGAGGCTTCCCAGCCTGGCCTGAGCCCCCTCATCTGCACCATCAGCCCTTCCCCACCTCCCTGCCTTACATGGTTGTTATTTCTGTGCCCCTTAAGGCAATAGTCCCGGCCATTGGAACCACACATCTGAGTTTCTCCTGTGTCCTACCAGAGGCTCCTGATCACAGTGCTCAATCTGAAACGTGGATGAAGAAAATGAAAGGTTGACTAGGCATGGTGTCACATCTGTAATCTTAGCACTTGGGAGGCAGAGGCAGGATTGTGAGTTCAAGATCATATTCTTTTTTTTTTTTCTTTTTGTTTGTTTTGTTTTGTTTTGTTTTTCGAGACAGGGTTTCTCTGTGTAGCTTTGGAGCCTATCCTGGCACTCGCTCTGGAGACCAGGCTGGCCTGGAACTCACAGCGATCTGCCTGCCTCGGCCTCCCGAGTGCTGGGATTAAAGGCGTGCGCCACTAACACCCGGCCAGGATCATTTTCAACCACATAGTGAATTCAAAAGCAACCTGGTCTTTCATAAGACCCTCAAAAACAAAGAAAGAAAAAAAAATGAAAGAGGCTGGGGATGTCAGTCAGTAGCATGCTTGCCTAGCATGCACAAAACCCTGACTTCAATCCCTAAGACTACATAAATCAATGTGGTGGCATGCCTATAATCCTGGCTCTCAGAAGGCAATGGCAGTAGCTCAAGAGCATCCTCAGCTACATAGTGAGTTTGAATCTAGCCTGAGTTACATGAAACCCTGCCTCAAAAAAGAAAAGAGGGCTGCCAAGATGACTCAGCTTGTGAAGGCACTTGCTGAACAAGCTTGGTGACCTGAGTTCAATCCCTGGAGCTCGCATAAAGGTGGAAGGAGAGCACTGGCTCCACAGGGTGGTTCTCTGACCTCCACACACACACTTATGAACATGTATCACACACACACACACACACACACACACACAATTCGGGTTGACTATGGAAAGATGAAGGAATGAATGAGTGAGTGACTAGAAAATCAAGCTGATCCCAGTCACAAAGGAATACATAAGTGAGTGACAGAAGACAGAAGCAGGTTGTGCCCTGTTTCCTACAAGAAGGAAGGCAAACTGTGCAAGGTAGGCCAGCAGCCAGCTGCCCCAGAAACAGCCCAGGAAGAGCCATTCTCACTTGGGAGCTGAGCCAAGCTGTCCTTCCCTTCATAACCTTGCCTGCAGCTCCATCCTCAATCTGAGGCCTTTGCTACAGAGCACAATTCCATCCAACTACCTCCTAATGTCCCTGCCCCACACATTGTGCCCCACTCTGGCTTGGGACCATTCAGGACAGGCTGGAGGCCACTTACAGGAGTGAAACCACCAGAGATGTGCTCCAAGAGAAGAGAGGGTGCTGGGAGGAAGGCCACCATGGGTGCACAGTCATGGGCTTGTAGGGTGGGGAATACCTGAATATACCACCCTGGGCCACCCCTTCTCTCCTTACCTGGGATGATGAACCAATTCATGTAGTTCAGAAGGTTGATATAGCAGAGAACTGCAGCAGCCAAGTATGCTCTCCAGCGGGGCAGGCTCCAGGAGGCAGATGTAGAGGGAGGCACACACCTACCTGAAGCCAAGGCCCCATACTGCCCATCTGGACTCAGGGCCTGGCTCTGTGGCCCTCCCGTCCAAGGATCGATGCACTCTGTGGCCATTCCCAGCAGTGCCAGCTGCAGCCTCTATGTCAGGACGGGTGCTGAACAAAGCTACATCAGCTCGGCACCAAGTCACTTCCTGTGGGCTCCCAGCCTCTCAACCTCAAAACAGCCGCCCTGTAACTGTTAGACATCTTATCACAGGGTCCTGTGTGAGCACACTGCAGCCATGCCGGTGGGATTTCATCACTCAGCCTCCTAGCCCTGCTGTGGAAAAAGGGTATTGCACTGGTGATTGGATAGTTCTGTGGTCCCTCCATCTAGCCTATGGCTGCAGCAGCTGCAGTAAGGAAGGGAAGCTCTGGTACAGAAAAGGAGAAGCGGTATCCCCAAGCTCTGCTCACTGCAAACTGGCTTGCCTTTGCAAGCAAGAGATGGACTGTGAGCAGAGCCATGAGCCAGGTCAGATACAGGTATGGGGGGTTATCCAGGAGACCATCAGAAGAGTCAGTAAGAAAACAGCCCAGGAGAACAGAACAAGAAAACAGAAGGAGCTGGAGACACAGAGACAGCTTATGTAAAACTACTCAGTGGGGGCTGGCAAAATGTCTCAGCCTGTGAAAGTACCTACTACCAAGCCCGCTGACATGTTTGATTCCCAGAGCCCATGTGGTGAAAGGGGAGAATTCCACAAAGTTGTCTTCTGACCTCCACACATAACACACACTAAGGCACACAAGTTCAAGTTCATGTGCAGCTGCAGGAGTGCTCTCTCTCTCTCTCTCTCTCTCTCTCTCTCTCTCTCACACACACACACACACACACACACACACACACATACACACACACACACACTTTCTCACACACATACACAACAAAATAAATGCTTTTTCATCAACAGGAAATAAGTCTAGGGAGATGTTTAGAGAGTGGCGGGGTAACAGCATGAGACTAAAATGTCTTTACAGATTGATCACCAGTAGTAGCAAGGGTGAAAAAAGTTAACTAGACAAAATATACAAAGCCATCAGTGGTGGCCCATGCCTGTAATCCCAGTACTTGGGAGGTAGAGGCAAGACTATCAGGAGTTCAAGGCCATCCCCAGCTACATGGTGATTTTAAGGCCAGCCCAGGCTACATGAAAACCTGTCTCAAGCAGAGGCAGGCGGATTTCTGTGAGTTCAAGGCCAGCCTGGTCTGCAGAGCAAGTGCCAGGATAGGCTCAAAGCTACACAGAGAAACCCTGTCTGAAAGAAAGAAAGAGAGAGAGAAAGAGAGAGAGAGAGAGAGAGAGAGAGAGAGAGAGAGAGAAAACCTGTCTCAAAACAAAAGAACATTAACAAAAAGTGAGGTGGCTTAAGAGATAAAGGCGCATTCTGTGAAGCCTGACAATCTGAGTTCAATCCCAAACTCAGATAAAGACAGAAAGACAGAACTAACTCCACAAGTTGTCCTCTGATCTCAACATACGTGCCATGGTACACGTGTCTCCACATACATCTAGCACACTGAAACATGCACACTCGATAACTTTTTAAAAACATACAGGCATGAACAACCAGGCATAATGGCTCATGCATTTACTTAATCCCAGCACTCAGGAAACAGAGGCAGACAGATCTCTGTGAGTTTGAGGCCAGCCTGGTCTACATACATAGAAAGCTCCAAGCCAGTGAAATCTACATAGTGAAACCCTGTCTCAAAAAAAAAAAAAAAAAATTCATAGCAAAGGATCAGACATTTTGTCTCAAGTGTGAAGATAGCCACTTCTGGACAGATGACATTGGGTGTCTCCAGGTGAGAAACCCAGCACAGGTCATGGTGCAGGGTTTCAGCTAGATACAAAACAGAGATATGTGTGCCTCTGCCTCTGCTTCTTGAGTACTGGAATTAAAGGTGTGTGCCACCATACCCAGCTTAAAAAAAAAAAAAAATGTGTGTGGTCCACAC
The DNA here is from genome assembly GCF_003668045.3 of Cricetulus griseus. Lineage (NCBI taxonomy): Eukaryota > Metazoa > Chordata > Mammalia > Rodentia > Cricetidae > Cricetulus > Cricetulus griseus. The sequence goes on from NC_048600.1 coordinate 86,377,177, forward strand.
TTTGCCCTCTGTCCTGCGGCGGGTGCCTGAACCTTAGAGCCCTCATCCAGTGGCTGATGGAAGCAGAGGCAGACATCTACAGATATACATTGAACTGAACTCTGGGACTTAGTTGCAGAGAGGGAGGAATGAAGATCGAAAGGGGCGGTATCAGGCTGGTGAAACCCACAGAAACAGCTGGCCTGAACAAGGGGGAGCACATCGACCCCAGACTGCTGTCTGGGAGGCCAGCACGGGACTGATCCAGAACCCTGAACATGGATGTCAATGAGGAGGCCTCTGCACTCTAGGGGACCCCTGGTAGTGGATTAGTATTTTTCCCTGGTGTAAGAAGGGACTTTAAGAGCCCATCCCACGTGAAGGGATGCACTCTTGGCCTGGACACATGGGGAAGAGCCTAGGCCCAGCCCAGGATGATGTGGTGGACTTTGGGGAGCCCCAGTTGAGGGCCCTACCCTGCCTGGGGATTGGAGGGTGGATGGGGTGGGGGTAGGTCGGGGGTGGGGGAGGAAGGGTGGGGGAAGGGGAGGGAGAAGGGATTGATATGTGAAACAAGCTTGTTCCTAATTTGAACTAATAAAAAAAATTTTAAAAATGTGTGTGTGTGTGTGTGTGTGTGTGTGTGTGTGTGTGTGTGTGTGTGTGTGTGTAGGGTGGGGAGGGAGCCTTGTGAACACTACTGGAAGTTAAAGGACAACTTTCAGGAGTTAATGTCCTTCCACCTTGGGATCCAGAGATCAGACTCAGGTTATCAGGCTTACACTGCAAACACTTTTACCTGCTGAGTCATCTCCAGCCTGCACAACCTGAATTTAGTAATAAGGAAATATTAGACAAACTCAAACTAAAAAACACCCTGTGAGGAGAGGCTTTGTTTTGTTTTTTTGTTTGTTTGTTTGTTTTTAAATTGTTTATTTTTATTCATGTGCATTGTGTTTTTGCCTGCATGTATGTATGTATGAGGGGGTTGGATACCCTGGAATTGGAGTTACAGACAGTTGTGAACTGTCATGTGAGTGCTGGGTGGGAATTGAACCCGGGTTCTCTGGAAGAACAGCCAGTGCTCTTAACCACTGAGCCATCTTCCCAGCCCCTTTGTTTTGTTTTTTAAAAAAGCTGGAAATATGGCTCAGTGGTTAAGAGCACTTGTTCTTATAAAGGATCTGGGTTCAATTTCCTGCACCCACTTGGAAGCTCACAACCATCCACAACTCCAGTTCTGTGAGCTCAGATACCCTCTTCTGACCTCTGTGGGCACTAAGCATACACATGGTGCACAAACATACATGTACACAAAGCATTCATACACATTAAGTGGAATAAATAAGTCTAAAAGAAAGAAAGTCTCTGGATATAGTGAGGGCTGGCCTCTAATTCACGGCAATTTTCCAGTCTCAGTTTCCCAAATGCTGGCATAACAATCGTGAACACCACGGCCAGTTTAGAAACACTGTTTTTTTGTTTGTTTGTTTGGTTGGTTGGTTGGTTGGTTGGTTTGGTTTGGTTTTTTGAGACAGGGTTTCTCTGTGTAGCTAGTTTCAGGAGCCTGTCCTAAAACTAGCTCTTGCAGACCAGACTGGTCTTGAACTCACAGAGATCCAATTGCCTCTTCCTCCGGAGTGCTGGGATTAAAGGTGTGGGCCACCACTGCATGGCACACTGTTTTTGTTTTGTTTTGTTTTGGGGGATTGTATTATACCAAAGTGTCAGTGGCTGGAGTGTAGCTCAGTGATAGAGCAGACACATAGCAAGTCTGAGCACAACCTCCAGCACACACACAAAAAGAGTCAAAAGTCAGCTGAAGCTGGTGGAGGCAGAGGCAGTTGGATCTCTGTGACTTCAAGACCATCCTAGTCTACATAAAGAATTTCAGGATAGCCAGGGCTATGTAAAGAGACCTGTCTCAAAATAGATAGATAGATAGATAGATAGATAGATAGATAGATAGATAGATAGACAGACAGACAGACAGACAGACAGACAGACAGACACACACACACACACACACACACACACACACACACACAGATGCAATAATAGCTGGGCAGTGGTGGTGCATGTGCCTTTAATCCCAGCATTTGGGAGGCAGAGGTAGGCAGAGCTCTGTGAGTTCAAGGCCAGCCAAGCTCCAAAAACCACACAGAGAACCCCTGTCTTGGAAAAAAAAAATGTGTACAGAGAGAGGGGTGAAGGAAGGGAGGGAGGGAGGGAGGAAGGAAGGAGGGAGGGAAGGAGGGAGGGAGGAAGGAAATCTGAAATTACATGCAACCCAGGGCCCTTGCCTGCTTCTGTACTGAAAAGGAGATGTTCAGTTGTACAGTGCTGGATGATGGATAGAATTAGAGTACAGAAAGTAGATCAGGAAGATAATTCCTATCTGTGAAATGTACTCAGGGTTAGAGCATTGTGTAGTTATGTAAACAGGTATCCTTGATCTGAAGTATCTACAGACTGCAGTGTCTATAACTTTCTCTTTCTATTGGTGCTGGAAAACATAAATAGATCCTAGAGTAAGGAAGGAAGCAAACAAGGGCAGGAGATGAGGTGCTGGAAGATGGTTAAGTAGTTAAGGGTGACTGCCACCAAGGCTGAGTACCTGAGCTCCATTCCTGGGAACAAAAAGATGGAAGCAGAGAGATGACTCCCAAAAGTTTCCTCTGACCTCCACAGGCACACACACACACGCATAGACACACACACACAAAAAAAATATGATAAAAATAAAATAAAATACAAACATATAAAAAATTAAAAAGGAAAATGAGGCAAAATGATAGTAATATATGAACCTGTGGCAAGCATCATATGGACTTCCCTATATTATACCGTGATTTTCCTTAAGCAAATGATAAGTCAGAAGAGCGACAATCCTACTTAAAAATGGACAAAGCACTTGAGTAGACGCTTCTCTAAAGATACACAAATGGCCAACAAGCTCGTGAAAGGATGTTCAACATCATTTAGGGAAATGCAAGACCAAACCACAAGAAGATACCACTTCACACCACTGAGCCACAGCAATAAAGAGAGGGGAAATGACAAGCGTGGGCCGGGATGCTGAAAAACTGCCAGTTTTGGTGATGCAGCTACAGATGGGAATGAGTTTAGTGGTCCTCAAAAGGTTGAGCCTAGAATTGCCATGGGATACAGCAGTGCCCCTTATGTGTACATACCCCAAAGATTTAAAAGCAGGGATTCAAAGTGATTTCTGTACATCCAGGTTCACAGCAGCACACATATGCATACAAATAAAAGTGAAAACTAGCATAAAGTAAAACTAGAGCTAGGATGCAGCTAGGAATGGAGTAATAGTATTAGTGTATGCACAGCTCGGAATTCAATGCCCAATATGGAAAGAAGGGGTGAAGGGAGAGAGAGAGGATAGAAGGACAGGGGGAGAAAGCAAAAAGGGCTGGTGCAACATCTCAGTGGTAGAGTGCTTGCCTAGCATGCAAGAGGTTATAGGTCCTAGGTTTAACCCCCAACACTAAAATAATAGGTGGAAACAATTTAAATGCTAAACGTCGAGAAACAGGCAAGGTTAAACAATGAAATATTATACAGCCATAAAAGGAATGACATACAGCTCATCACAGATGATTCTTGAAAACCCTGCTGAGAAACCAATCACAAAAGGCCACATCATATGTGACTCTATTCCTAGGAAACACCTTAAACAGGCAAGTCAATAGAGATAGCAAATTAATGATTGCCAGGAGGTGAGAGGAAGTGAGAATGCTTAATGAATACAAAGTCTGTTTTGATGGTGATGAAAATGTTTTGGAGCTAGTTATAAGTGACAGTGGCACAACCCTGTGAAGTATTAAATGCCACTGAATTACGTGCTTTAAAAAATATTTGCAGTTTTTTTCTGGTTCTGGAAATAGAACCCAGGACCTTACATAATGCTAGGCATGGTTCTCACTGGGTTATGTGCCCAGTCCACATACATAATTACAGATAGATAGATGATAGATGATAGGTAGATGATTGATAGATAGATGATAGATAGATAGATAGATAGATAGATAGATAGATAGATGATACTGTGTCTGTGTGTCTGCACACATACATATATAGTCTTACTATATTGACCAGGCTGTCCCTGAACTCCTGGGGTCAGGCAATCCTGCTGCCTCAACCTCCCAAGTAGCTGAGACTACAAGTGTGAACCACTATGTTTAAGATTTTATGTTATACAAATTTCACCACAATTCTTGGAGTTGTTTGTTTCAGTTTTTTGTTTGTTTTGGTTTTGTTTGTTTGTTTTTATGAGGTTTTTTCTTGTTTGTTTGTTTGTTGACACAAGGACTCATTATGTAGTCAAGGTTAGCCTTGAACTCACAATTGGCCTTAGCCTCCAAAGTACTGAGATAACAGGCATGAATGAAATATTATACAGCAACAATGCCTGGCTCACCTCCATTGCTTGAAAGTGTTAAAGCAGACCAGGTGTGGAGGCACAGGCCCATGATCCAGCTACTCTGGAGACAGAAGCTCTTGAGCTCAGCAACCTGGAGCTCTAGTGCACTCCCCTAATCAGGTATCCACACTAAGTTTGACATCAATATGGTGACCTCTTGGAATTAGAGACAATCAGTCTACTTGTGCTGAGTAGTAGGGACCCCCATGAGTAGCCACCACACTCTAGTCTGGGGACAGGGGACACAATGAGACCTCATTTTTTAAAAATATTTCATTAAATTAACATTTTATATATTTTTATTAGTCCTTTGAGAATTCTGTACAATATTTATGTTTTTGTTTTTACAGACAGTCTCACTATGTAACTCTGGCTGTCCTGTAACTTGCTCTGTAGACCAGGCTGACCTCAAACTCACAACAATCCACCTGCCTCTGCCTGTCAGTACTGGGATTTAAAGTGTGCACCACCACACCTATCTTTATGTACATATTTGTGCTTATAAAATTTTGTTTGTAGACTGTTCTGAATTCTAGCACCATGTCAAAAGTAGAAAACCTAATGTGGGGGCTGCAGAGATGGCTCAGTGGTTAAGATCTGGCTGCTCTTTCAGAGGATCCAAGTTCCGTTCCCAGCACCCCACATGGTGACTCCCAACCACCTGTAACTCCAGTTCCAAGGGCTCTGATGCCCTCTTCTGGCTTCTGTGGGCACTAAACACACATGGTGCAAAGAAATATGCAGGTAAAATCAGGCACATAAAATAAAATTCTTGAAAATTATACCTAGTCCAGATGAGATGCTGCCCAGGCTTTGAGCTGTATAGAGGGACCAACTCCTCTGTAAGTAGAACCTGACTGGCTTCTTTGATTTCATTTACCCTCTTCCTCCTCATGGCACCAGGACACATTTTCTTTCATGGGACACACTCATTGAAAACTCAGTCTCACTGGGTATGGTGGCACACCTTTGGAGGCAGAGGCGGGCGGATCTCTGCGAGTTCAAGGCCAGCCTGATCTACAAATCAAGTTCCAGGACAGCCAGAGCTGTTACACAGAGACAGACAGACAGACAGACAGACAGACAGACAGACAGACAGACAGGAAGGCATCATTATCTCATTTGGGAGTCCAATCAGGGTGTTTATTAGTTGGAAACACTTGCTCCTTCGTTGGACTATCTAGTTTTTCTTCTTTGGTCCTAAGTGGAAGAATGAACTATATATTTGGGTGATGGAGACAGCTTTAATAGCATTGATATGGCTACCTGAGGATGGCAGGACCTCTTAGAAGCTAGGTGAATGCCTATGGATATTATCTTTTACCTTTTAATGTTCTTAACATGACTTTGCTCTTCTATATATTAATACTCTATGTATGGTAAAAAGTTTTCCCAAACTTTTAAATTATAATTGGAGGCAATTAAAAAAAATAAAGAATAAAGTTTGGACTGGAAAGATGACTCAACAGTTAAGAGCACTGGCTGCTGCTCTTACAGAAAACTTGATTTCAAGCCAGACAGTGGTGGCGCATGCTTTTAATCCCAGCACTCAGGAGGCAGAGGCAGGCGGATCTCTGTGAGTTTGAGACCAGCCTGGTCTACAAGAGCTAGTTCCAGGACAGCCTCCAAAGCCATAGAGAAACCCTGTCTCAAAAAGCCAAAAAAAAAGAAAAAAGAAAAAAGAAAAAAAAGAAAATTTGATTTCAGTTGTCACATACATATGTGCAAGCAAAACACTCACACATATAAAACAAGAAAAATATTTTTAAGGTTTTAAATATCTAAACAGGTAATGAAAAATAAAAATAATTTTAAAAAGTTTATCTACAGTAAACTTTCTCTTCCACCATACCTAGGACAGCCATGTCCTTTCCTTTTTTTTTTTTTTTTTTTTTTTTTTTTTTTTTTGTTTTGTTTTGGTTGGTTGGTTGGTTTGGTTTTTCGAGACCAGCGTCCTTTCCTTTTTATTTCTTTTTTTTTTTTCATATATCAGTACTCAGGAGACATAGGCAGATGGATATCTGTGAGTTCAAGGCCAGTCCAGTCCAGTCAACATAGTAAGTCCTAGGACAGCTAAGCTACATAATAGAGAAACTCTATCTCAGAAAGAAAGAAAGAAAGAAAGAAAGAAAGAAAGAAAGAAAGAAAGAAAGAAAGAGAGAGAGAGAGAGGGAAGAAGGAAGGGAGGAAGGAAGGAAGGAAGGAAAGAAGAAAAAGAACGAGCGAGCAAAGGAAAGAAAGTCATAGCTAAATCATATCTTGGAAGTCAGTTGGTGATAGCGTACCCTTTGATCCCAGCACTCAGGAGGCAGAGGCAGGAGGAACTCTGAGTTAGAGACTAGCCTGGTCTACAGAGAAGTTCCAGGCTACACAGAGAAATCCTGTCTCAAAATTAATTAATTAATTAATTAAAGCAAATCTGGGGATACGTCTCAGTGGCCAAGTGTATGCTTAGGACGGGAGGCATTGGGTTCAACCCCAACATCAAAAGACAAACTGAATTTGCAAGAGACTGAGCTTTCTACTGCAGCAAGCCTGGCTTCAAATCCAAAATTCTGCCACTTCATAGGTGTGGCCTCTCTGAGCCTCCTGTGTGACAGAGAATAATCAGATGCACCTCTGAGGTTTGTTACGAAGATGATAAGTGACAAGCACAAGGACCATCTCCAGCACAGAGCCTGACCCACAGGAAGCACTGACGAGCGCTGGGTACCACTGGTGTAGTGATGATGACTGTGATGGTGATGATCTCTTGGCCTCTACCACTCAACCACATACCCCACATGGTCAGGGTGGAACTCGGAGAAGTTCAAAATCAGAGCCTGCAGCTGGAGCACATGTAGACATCTTGGCTGAGGTGCTGTGGCCAGAATTAGTCTCACTGCTTTGGCCATGTGATTTCGGGCAAATGGCTAATCTCTGTGGGTATTTTCTTCTCTGAAAAGTGGAGATAACATAGGATGTATATCATGGGGCTTTTGTGGCTTAAATAAGATAATGTTCAAAGCCTGTCTAGAACTTATGTCACAACACCTCACCAACTTTTTCTCTTAGAAAACAGGATCTCATAGACTTTCCAGATGGTTTAACAGTAAAAATATTTGCCACATAATCAAGTTGATGACGTGAGTTCTATCACCTGAACCCACACAAGGTTGGAAAGGCAAAATCAACTTCATTAAGTTGTCCTCTGATCGCCACATGCATGCTGTGTGTGGCACCTTCACAACCATATACAGACATAACATATATACAATAATAATTTCTTTTAGCTTAAAGAAGAAGCTGGAGAAATGACTCACTGGTTATGAGCATTGCTGTTCTTGCAGAGGACCTGAGTTAAGTTCCCAGCATCCACATCAGGCAGCTAAAAACAGATTGTAACTCTAATTCCAGGGGATCAGATGCCCTCTGCTGGCTTCCCTGGACACTGCATGAGCATGGTGCACATACAGGCAAGCAGGCACACACACACACACACACACACACACACACACACACACACACACACACACACACATAAATGAAAATAAATTTTAAAATATTTTAAAAGTGGGAGTGGGTGGAGCATGCCTTTAATCCCAGCACTTAGGAGGCAGATCTGGGTGGATCTCTGAGTTCAGAGCGAAGTCTACATAGTGAGTAAGGAAGATAAAAGATAAAAGAAACATAGTCTCAGCCAGGCATGGTGGTGGTTCATACCTGTAGTCCAGCACTTGAGAGATTAAAGAAAGATCAAGAATTCAGTGTTGCTGGGTGGTGGTGGCCTTTGCCTTTAATTCCAGCACCTAGAAGGTAGAGGCAGGTTGGATCTCTGTGAGTTCTAGGCCAGCCTGGTCTACAGAGTGAGTGCCGGGACAGCCAGGACTGTTTCACAGAGAAAACAAAACAAAACAAAAAAGAACTCAGTGTCCCTGGGTGTTGATGATGAATGTCTTTAATCCCAGCGTGTGGGAGGCAGAGGCAGGCAGATTTCTGTGTTTGAGGCCAGCCTGGTTTACAGAACAAGTTCCAAGAGAAACCGTTTGACTACACATGACGTTTATGTCAGCTTATGCTAGAAGAGGCCTTGTCTCAAAACAAAAGAAACATCCCTTAAATAAACAAAACAAACAAACAAAAAAAAACCCAGTGCCTTACAGAGTGTTCATGTTTATAATCGCAGCACTGGGGAGGCTGAGGCAGGAGGATCGTTGTACATGCGAGGCTAGCCTGGGCTTCTCTGTGAGATTCTGTCTCAACAAACAAAACTAAATAGAAAGGAAGGGAGGGGTCTTCTGTGTTGCTCGCATTGGAATTGGTGGTTATTCACTGATCAGACTGTACAAACTAATTGCCCCTGCTCTCTGGGGATACCATATTGACTGCCCGGAATGGAGAAAGTAATGTGTTTTTGTTGAGTAAAATGGGGTTTCCCCACACACATACTTTGGTCTCGGGCCCTGATGTTAGTGCCAAGCAGTAACAGGCCCCAGGCTGAGCTCCATCATCAGTATGAACACAGGAATACAAGGCACACAAAGGCCTGCCTACACTGACACTGTGCAAGCTACACAGCAGCATTGCCTACTGAGAGTCAGAACAGAGCAGGCCCCATCATGGCCATTCTGTTCAGCCTTCACCTTTGCCAGACCAACCTGACACTTTTGTGAGGAACTAAAGTAGCCTCATGAGGACAAAGTCCCAGGGTTAGTCACATTAGGAGGCTAGCTGTTAGCCAGGAGATCAGCCTTACAAAACGACCTATGGTCTTAGACCCCAGTCTCCCAGCACCAGCTCTCTCAAACTAAGTTCTCAGGGATTTGCCCTCTAGTGAGGTCTAAGATGAAGAGGCTTTGCCTACAGGCATCTTGGAAATCCCCAGAGGAGTAAACACACACACACACACACACACACACACACACACACACACACAGGACTGGAGGACAGGACAGAGCCCTTGTATTTAAAGCAAAGCCTGGATTCTAATACAATGGACTGTTTGCCCTCTAGGGCCAAAGAGTCCCTATTTGAGCTCTGGGGAGCATGCTGGTGGAGGGACTGTTTGGCCCTGGAAGGTCCACTCAGTTTCTTGGTCTGTGTGCATCTGAGGCTCCCAGAGGACACACATCCCATGCACCTCCCACAAGGGGCCAGCAAGATCTATTCCACTGGTGTCTCCTGGAAAGGAAAAAAGCCACAGCTGCTTTTCAGCAATCCGCACAGGATTGTTTTCCAGAGAAGAGAAAAAATGTCCACGTGGCCTTTAGCAGGAAACCTTGGGGTTTATTTAATATATTTATTTATTGGGGGGTACAACAACTTTCAGGCTAGATTCTCAATGCCCACCTTGCAGAGGCTGGGTTTCTCTTGTTCTTCTGTCACACATATATGACTCCATGCTAGCTTCTGGGTGATTCTCCTCTCTCTATCCCCCATCTCAGATTGCAGCTATGCGCCACCCACAATCCCATAAAATGAACCTTAAAGACATCATATTAAGTAATAAAAGCCCATTACAGGAGGACTGCCCTTACATGAGATCACCTATATGCGTATGTAGATGGGCAAATTCAGAGATTGAAAGTAAAACAAAGGTTATCAGGGCCTGATAACCTCTTGGGGGATGGAGGAGTTACTGTTTAACTGGTTCGGAGTTTCAGAAAATAATAAAAGTCCAGAGACAAGTGTTGACTCTTGATTGCACAACACTGACTATTCACTTGAGAGCCTGACTGGGCTTGGTGTGGTCGGAGCTCTGTAGTTCTAGCCACTTGGGAAGCTGCAGTAAGAGGATCCCCGAGCCCCCAGAGTTTGAAACCAGCCTGTCTGCCCACACATCTAAAACAAAAAATATTGCCAGGTGTGGCTCTTATCTTTAATCACAGCACTTGGAAGGCAGAAACGAACAGATCTCTGTGAATTTGATGTCTCCATGGTGAGTTCCAAGCTAACCAGAGCTACATAGTGAGATCCTGTTAAAAAAAAAAAAAAAGTCAAATTAGGCAAGGGGATAGATTATATCTGCAACATGCAGTTAAGCTCTAAGTTCAAGTCTCAGCACAGGGGTAGGGTGAGGGTGGGTGGAATTAAATTGTCAATTTTATGTCATAGGGCCAGGTTTGGTATCTGTACCTGTAATCCCAGCACTTAGGAAGTGGAAGCAATCGGATCAGTTCAAGAGCATTCTTAGTTACATAGTGAATTTGAGGTCAGCTTGGGCTACATGGTACCCTATCTCAAAAGAAAACAACAACAAAACTATGCTTTGTATATTTTACCATGATTTTTAAATCTTTTTTAAAAAGATTTTTATTTATTTATTATGTCTACAACATTCTGCTTCCATGTATATCTGCACACCAGAAGAGGACACCAGATGACTGTGAGCCACCACCATGTGGTTGCTGGGAATTGAACTCAGGACCTCTGGAAGAGCCACCAGTGGTCTTAACCTCTGAGCCATCTCTCCATCCCCTTACCATGATTTTCAAAGGCTTTTTCTTCCTGTATGTGAACATGTTAGTCTGCACACACCACATGTATTTCATCTCATTTTGTGTGTTTGCTTTTGTTTCTCAAGACAGGGTTTCCTTGTACAGTCCTGGCTATCCTGGATCCCATCACATTTTTAATTTACCTTTCTAAAAAAAAAGGTTGGGGGTGATGGTAGCAGACACCTTTAGTCCCAATATCTGGGAGGTAGAGACAGGCGGATCTCTGAGTTTGAGGCCAGCCTGGTCTACAAAGCAAGTTCCAGGACAGCCAGGGCTACACGAAAAAGCCCTGTCTCAAAAAATTTTAAAAAAAGGAGAGGTGGTGGAGGTTGTTTGCTGACATCCTGATTTTGATTCTGGGACATGGTGGAATGAAAGAACTGACTCCCACAAGTTGTTCTCTTACCCCATATAGGCTGTGGGACATGTGCAGTGCTCGCGCGTGCGCGCGCACGCGTGCGCGCGCGCACACACACACACACACACACACACACACACACACACACACACACACACACACACACACGCAAATGTAAATAAAGAAAAAACAAGAAAAAAAAAAAGAGCATCAGCAAGATGGCTCACGGGGGAAGCTCTTACCCAAAGCAGTGTGTGACAACCTGGTTTGATCCTTGAGTCCCACAGTGGAAGGAGAGAACCAACTCCCAAAAGCTGGCCTCTGGCCTCCACATTTTCATCGAGGTATATATGTGCCCACACTCTTACACAAATATTAATAGCACATACACATACAATAATAATAGCAAATTCATTTTTTTTACAAATTTAGACAGGGGCTCTCTGCCTAGCCCTAGCTGATCTGGAACTCACTAGGTAGGCCAGGCCAGCCTTGAACTCACAGAGATCCTCAGTCCTTTGCCTTCCCCATACTAGAATGAAAGGCCTGTGCCATCAGACATGGATTTTTTGTGTGTGTGTGTGATAATGGGGAAGAAAATGTTTCCCGATTCACAGAATAGAAGGTGACAGAAAATCACCAGGCAAACACTTTTCAGAAATCCCCAAGGAGTCTTCTTTTGAAAGTAAGGAAGCTTGGGCTGCAAGTGATAGCAGATGGATCAGCAGCTGAACAAGGACACAAATTCTTTTTTGTGACAAGGGGGAAAGTCGGCACCTTCGTGGTTCATTAGTCAGGGGCACCTCAAAGTCATCAGGCTCCAGTGCCCTCATCTTTTCTCTCAGACTTTTTTTTTTTTTTTGAGAGAGAGAGACTAAGATTGGGGGTGGGTGTCTCACTATGTAGTTTTGGCTGGCTTGGAACTTGCTATGGAGACCAGGCTAGCTTCAAACTCACTGAGCTCTGTTTGTCTCTGCCTCCCAAGTGCTGGGACTAAAAGCATATACCACCATGGCAGGCTTCTCTGGGAATTCTTACTCACAAGCCTCTGGTTCCATATCTATTATGCTGCAACAAATCCCCGAAAAACCTACAGCTTTAAGCTCCAGCAGTATGTATTCTCTTCTGTGGTTCAGCAGGTAGGGAATCAGGAGTAGGTTAGACGGTGACTGTGGATGGAGAGTGTCACTGCAGTGAAGGCTGCAGGCATCAGAAGGCTCAAATGCCCCATGGGGCTAGAGGCAGCTCACTCACATGGCTGGAAAGTGGGTGCTGCTGTTTCCTCTGCACAAAGGCCCTGTACGGGATTGCTTGGATGTTATCCTTATAGAGTGGAAGCTGGCTGGCTTCCTCAGGGGTAGCATCCAACAAAGACCAAAGCAGTGCCGGGCGGTGGTGGCGCACGCCTTTAATCCCAGCACTGGGGAAGCAGAGGCAGGAGGATTTCTGTGAGTTTGAGGTCAGCCTGGTCTACAGAGTGAGTTCCAGGACAGCCAGTACTGTTTCACAGAGAAATCCTATCTCGAAAAAACAAAGACCTGTCCTAACCCACTGTGGCTTGAACCCAACGACAAGAATAGCAAGAACTAAGCTAGTTGGAGTTGGTTACACAGCTACATCCTAAGGTTTTTCATCTAACATGTAAGAAAGGAGCAGACTCCTCCTGACCCGTGTTCACGTGCAGTCATCAGAAAACAAGATGTCCAGGATCTTTACTGGAAAAGCCTCTCAGGGTCTTTCCCTCAGTGCCTATAGCGCAGAATAGTCATATGCCTATGCCCCAACTGCAAGAAAAACTTGGAAGGTGGACACCATAAGAGACCACCTCTGTCTGAGAGACAGAAAACACCAGATGTAGTAACACATGCCTATGATCAACACTGCGGAGTTGGAGGTAGGATGATCAGAGGTTCAAGGACATTCTCAGACACATAGAAAGCTCAAAGCTGGCTAAATGACACCTGTCTCAAAAAAGGGAGGCTAAGGGATTGGAGAGATGCTCAACTCAGCAGTTAACAAGCGCTTGCTGCTTTTGCGCAGGACCAGAGTTCTGTCCCCAGCGCCTCCATCAGGAGACTCACAACTGCCTGGTAATGCCGGCCCCAGGGGATCCAAAACCCACTTCTGGTCTCTAGGGCACTGCACACACATGCACAAACCCACATACAGCCACACACACATATGCATAATCAAAAATAAAAAGGGGGGGCTGCAAAGATGATGCAGTGGCTGAGAGCACTGGTTGCTCTTCCAGAGGACACAGACTCTGTTGTCAACTCACACAGAGAAATTTCCAACCATCTGGAACTCCAGTTTTCCTCTTCTGGCCTCTTCAGATACTGCACATATGGTGCACAGACACATTTAAAAAAAAAAAAGGCAGTGAGATGACTCAGTGGGTAAAAGCACTTGCTGTGAAATCCTGAGAGCCTGAATTCAATTCCTGGATCCCATGTGTATGTGGGAGAAGAGAACCGACTCATAAACTTACCCTACAGGCCTCCATATGCAAGTCACGCCATTCATGTACAAGCATATCATGTCCACATACACAATAATAGTAAATAATTTTTAAATTAATTTATTTTTATTTTATGTGCATTTGTGTTTTGCCTATATGTAAGTCTGTGTGAGTTATATCATACCCCCTGGAACTGGAGTTACTAAAGACAGTTGTGAGCTGTCATGTGGGTGCTGGAAATTGAACCTAGGCCCTCTGGAAGAGTAGTTAGTGTTCTTAACCACTGAGCCATCTCTTCAGCCCAGTAAATACTTTTTAATTAATAATAAAAAATAAAAATAAAATCTCTAGATGAGCTCACATATACATATGTATGCTAGATGTGGTAGTACTTGTCTATAATCCCATCACTTAGGAGGCCGCAGCTGAAAGATTAGGGGTTCAAGGCCAGTTTCAGGTACAATATGAGTTCAAGAGTAGTATGGCCTTCTAGAGGCAGGAGGGAGTCATAGAATGGGGATGAATACATGTCTATTGGTTGAGAAAGCATCTTCCTCAGATGGAGCCTGAGGAAGCCTGAGAGGGTTGCTTGCCTACATCAAGGAATTAACAGCCACATTCCCAGGAAAAGGAGGTGTGATCCCAACCTTTTAAATGATCTCATGGGCCGAGTGTGGTGGCACATGCCTTTAACCCCAGCACTTGGGAGACAGAGGCCAGCCTGATCTACATAGCAAGTTCCAGGCTAGCCAAACCTACGTAGTGAGACCCTGTCTCCAAAAATATAAATAAAATCATCATCATCATCATCACCACCATCACCATCACCATCATCATCATCTTGTGGTGTGGATTCCCAAGGAAGAAATTTGAGGTGGCAGAAACCAGATGTGGTCCTAACCAGGGCTCCTGAAGCTAGTGAGCACTGAGATGGCAGAAAGTGTACAGCAGAAGCAGCCGCTGATCCCTGGGATCACAGGTTTAGGATCTCATGCAGGGAGCCTCTTAGCTGAGTATAGCATGACTTCAGACAGGATCTTTCACCAGTGAGTCTGCAGACTAGTTAATTCCAGGTTCCAATTGAGAGCGACACCCTGTGGTCATTAAAAGCTACAGCATCCATGAACTATTCTGGGGGTAGTAAAATGTGAGAAAGTTTCATGATAAATTAAGAGTGGTCTCAAGATGCTGGACCTCTTGCTAGGAAGTCCTATGCAAGAGTGAGCCATTAATTGTGAAAATAAAAGTGGATGCCATGGCTGGACAGTGGTGGCCCACACCTTTAATCCCAGTGCTTGGGAGGCAGAGACAGGTGGATCTCAAGAGTTTAAGGCCAGCCTGGTCTACAGAGCAAGTTCCAGGACAACCAGAGCTACTACAGCATAGAGAGAACCTGTCTGAAGAAAAAAAGAAAAAAGAACAGAGAAAAAATTGACAAATCCAACATTCTTTCCTGATAACACCCACATGGTGACTCACAGCCATACATAACTCCAGTTCTAGGGTACCCAATGCCCTCTTTTGACTTCCACAGGCATCAGGAATGCGCGTGGTACACATACATAGATGTGGAAAAAACATACACATAAAATAAGCTTTAAAATATAAATGTTTAAAGAGCAAAAACTCATGGGTGGCAATATAACTCAACACTACATAGTGAAATTCTATCTCAAAAGTAAATAAGCTAGGTATAATGGTGTATACCTTTAACCCTAGCATTTTGGAGGCAGAAGCAGTCAGATGTCTGGGAGTTCAAAGCTAGCCTGGTCTACATAGAAAGCTCCAGGCCAGCCATGGTGATGCAATAAAGTAATAACAATAAAATAACCTAATAAAGGCAGGGCCACTATACTCACCTTCCTTATCTTTTAAAACTCTAGATTCAGAATTGCAGAGACCAAAGGTTCCCACTCATCTCTCTTCAACACAGTACCTTCTGGAACCTGCTAGAGTCAGAGTGATTTGAGAACTTCACCTTTCAACTCAAGACAGTTGTGTCAGTAATTTACTCTATAAATATATGCTGCTCTCAACCTTGGTGAGAAAAGCCTCTCTTTGCAGCAGGCAGTGTCTAATGCAGACTCGTAACTGGTCCAAGTACTGAGAAGTGACTGTGAGTGCTCGGTCCTAAATGGGCTACGTCAGCCCTCCTCCACCCCATTCCCAAGGCTCAGGGAGAATTGCAGAAGAGGAGGTTTCAAAGAATGTAAGCGCAGGATGGTGAAGAGTGCTGTGAAATGCTGTCTTTTGGACATGACACAGCTGTTACATTCATGAATTCACAGATCACAAGATTAAACTATCAAATTCTACCACAGATAGGGGAGGGGCTCACCAGACCCCAGCCCTGATCGAAGAGCTGTTGGCAGTTGATGGCTACTAGAAAAGTCTTTTTTTGGGGGGGGAGTATGACCATTGATAGGTTACCAGTGCCCCCGTGAATGCCCACAACCAAGAATACAGAGGCACTCAGTGACTTATCAAGAAGAAGGAGAAGGAGAAGGAGAAGGAGAAGGAGAAGGAGAAGGAGAAGGAGAAGAAGAAGAAGAAGAAGAAGAAGAAGAAGAAGAAGAAGAAGAAGAAGAAGAAGAAGAAGAAGAAGAAGAAGAAGAAGAAGAAGAAGAAGAAGAAGAAGAAGAAGAAGAAGAAGAAGAAGAAGAAGAAGAAGAAGAAGCTGGGCATGGTGATATACACCATTAATCCTAGCACTCAAGAGGCAGGGGCAGGCAGATCTCTGAGTTCAAGGCCAACCTGGTCTACAGAGTGAGTTGAAGGACAGCTAGAGTTATGTAGAGAAACACTGTCTCAAAAAATAACAACAAAATAGGAGACATGGCATTGGGAGGCAGTTCAGGGGAATTGGAGGCAAGGAATAGGGGGTGGATATAATCAGTAGAAATACATGAAAATTTCAAAGAATTTAAAAATGATGTTTAAGATACACCTCTAGTTTCTAAGGTAACAGACTCAGCCCAGCAATCCTCCTCCTTGGCTTCCTTGCCATGACCTCTGCGGCCTTCCTAGTCATCCCTAATTCTTACAAGACTTGGATATTAACCCAGTCTTCCCCTCTTCCGTCATCATTCAGGTAACATCAGCAGCCACACAGATGGCCCTTCCACCATCTGGGCCTCTAATCCTCTTGTAATCAAGCATCTTTCCCTAGCACTCCCATGAGAATTACCCACATCAGGACCACCTTTAGACTCATGGCTTAAAGCACATTCCCTCTTGGATCAAAATCCCCCCTCCTTCTTCTCCCTGCTCCATGACACTCCTGTTAGTCTTCCACTTCAGTCCACGGAAACCTGGAACCTCCTGAGTCCACTTCATGTTCCCTAGCCATCAGGACCCTTGCCAACTCATGGACCTTCTCTATCATCACCCATAGCTCCTCCCCCACATTTCTCCTCCTGTGGCTGCTCTGCCAAAGCCCCCGCCCTAACCCTCCATTCCACACATGCACCCACACAGCTAGGTGGAACCAAAGAGACTGTGCTTGCAGGGAACTTATTGTTTAGTCATCCCACAAAGTTCCAGTGGGTGCAAGGCAGCACCGAGAAAACTCCCCTCCCTCCCCTGGGAGGTTTGCTTTCCCATCATCCAGCATGACTGTAGCAAGTTGTCACCTCTGTCCTTGAAACCCCTCCACTATCTCCCTGCACTCTCTCGCAATGCCCCAGCTCCACATGTATTCGAGGAAAAAAGGAGGGACAAACACGAACAAAAGCCTTCGCCTCCCACCACCTCGTCATAGCCCCCATCCACCTCAACTGCTTTCCTAGAGAACCATCTTTCTCTTCTCCGCTATGTCCTTCCCACATCACTACCCCACTGCTCGCTCTGTTGGACTTCCTCCTCCCACTGTGTCATTCACCTAGTGGAACATGATCAACCTTAACTCTGAATCCCCAGGCTTCAACAGTCTCTTCTTGGCATCCATCACCTTCTGTTGGGCCAGGGATGCCACTCAGTTGGTAGATGCTCACCTGGAATGCACAAAGAAAGTCCAGTGCCCAGCACTACATAAAACCAGATCTGAGCTGGGCAGTGGTAGCATATGCTGTAGCTGGAATAATAAAAACCCAGAGACAGATGGTAGGGTTTGACTTGAAGATCAGAAAAGCACAGCAGTCAGCCAGTAGCTCTTACCTCTCCCAAGGCTGAAATGGAGATACTGTCTTCCCTGTGACTAGAAACTGACTCTCCATTTCAGCCTTAGTACAGGTAAGAGCTACTGGCTGGTTGCTTTGCTTTTTTCTGATCTTCAGCTTGAATCCCAATATCTGTCTCTGGGTTTTTATTATTTGTGCTACAAACTGGCACCCAATGTAGGGCTCAAACTCACAACCCTGAGATTAACAGTCAGTCATGCTCAGATAGATGGGCAGTGGTAATGCACACCTTTAATCCCAGCACTCCAGAGGCAGAGGCAGGTAGATCTCTGTGAGTTTGAGTCCAAGATGGTCTACAAAGCTACACAGAGAAACCCTGTCTCAAAAAAAAACAAAAATAAAAAACAAAACAAAACAAAAAAACAAAGAGTCTCATGCTCTCCACAGCCTTGGAAGAGGTAACAGCTCTCTGGTAGCTTGACTGCTTTGCTTTTCTGATCTTCAGCTCAAACCCCAATATCTGTCTCTGGGTTTTTATTATTCATGTTATGACATGCTTTTAATCCCAGCAATTGGAAAGTTGGTGAATCTCTGTGAGTTTGAGGCCAGCCTGGTCTACAAATCAAGATCAAGGACTGCCAGGACTGTTACACAGAAAAACCCTTTCTGGGGGGAAAATCATAAAAAAAAAAAAAAGATTTGGTGTCACATGGCTGTAATGCCAGCACACTGGAGGTGAAGACAGGGATCAAAAGCTAGAGGTCAGAGACTTAGTTCAGTATTTAAGAACACTTGTTGAGCCAGGTGTTGGTGGTGCACACCTTTAATCCCAGCATTTGGGAGGCAGAGGTAGGCGGATCTCTGTGCGTTTGAAGCCAGCCTGGTCTACAGAGTGAGCTCCAGCGTGGCTCCAAAGCAATACAGAGAAACCTTGTCTCAAAAAACGAAAACAAAGAAAAGAAAGAAAAAAAAAAAAAGAACACTTCTTGATCTTACAGAAATCCTGAGTTTGGTTCCCTGAACTCAAGTCTGGAGGCTCATAACCAACCACCTGTGACTTCAGCTCTAGCTCAGATGTTCTCTCTGGCCTCTATGGGCACCCATATCCAAGTGTTCACACACAGACACAGACACACACAGAGAGACAGACAGAAGACAAGGACACACACACATGCGCGTACAGACAAATAGGTTTTTTGGTTTGTTTGGTTTTTGTTTTGTTTTGTTTTGTTTTGTTTTGTTTTTTAAGGTAAAGGGTTAGATGTGGCTCAGTGGTCAAAAACACTGGCTGTTCTTCCAAAGGATCCAGGCCCAGCAAACATGAAGTGGCTCACAATCGACTTAATCCAGTTCCAAAAGATCCAGTGCCCCCATCTGGCCTCCATGGGCACTGCATGCATGTGGTTCAAAAGGCCCATAGAATAAAATGAAAAGTTAAATGTCTTCCTTGGCTTCATGGAAAGTTCAGAGCTAGCCTGGGCTACATGAGACTACTGCTGCTGTGAGAACCAGCCTTCAGAAGCTCAGGGACTGAGAGGAATCCACGGAGTCGGTGAGCTAATCACTCAACTTGACTTTTCTATCTGAGAGAGTAAAACTTAATTCTCTGGGACTGGCGAAGGGGGCAAAACTTAATTCTCTAAGCATTCAAAAAAGGGAAACACACACACTTCTTTAGGGTCTGTGTATCATCTTCTCTCTCATCTCTTTATTTCTTTTATTACTTCTATCCAGATATATCCCTTCTCTCTTTTTAAAATTTATTTATTTATCTATTTTTGAGACAGGGTTTTCTGTAGCTTTGGAGCCTGCCCTGGAACTCACTCTGTAGAACAGGCTGGCCTCGAACTCACAGAGATCTGCCCATCTCAGCTTCCTGAGTGCTGGGATTAAAGTCATGCCCCACTACCACCCAGCTCCCTTCTGTCTCTCTTGATGTCTTCCTTTATTTTTCCCTTACATTTTATATACCCCCACAAAATCGTTCAAGCAGTATAAAAATTACAATGTGGTTACAAATTCTATTTCAAGTGAATGATTACAATGACTACAAGTAAAAAACCAGCATGTTTTCCTTATCCTTACATGAGTAAACATTTTTACATACAAGTTGTCCCAAGAACCCACATACTTCAAGCAACTTGTTATAAATTAACAGAATATAAGCAAGCAAGGTATTTTCTCAGCCATTTCTTTTACTGGTAGGCTGCATTTTGCGGTTACAAAAAAAGATCAGTCACTTTATTATTTATCTCAAAAGGTAATTTTATAAAAAATAAAGATCAGTCACTTTATTATTTATCTCAAAAGGTAATTTTATAAAAAAATCTTGAAAGAATCACAAATCTAAACTTTAATATATGAAAAACAACCAGTCAGCTCTATTTTAAATTCTCAGGCTGCATACCTAGTCATCAACAGTGTTTTATATCAGGAAACTGAGGGCAGAAATGGGTTTAAGGAACTAATCATCACCCTTGATCACCAACCCATCTTACCAAGAAAGGTACATCAGCCAGCAATAGCCAGGCTGCCGTTGTTCCTGCTCCCTGACCTCAGTGAGTCCCTCATTCAATTCTGCCTTCCTGAACTACAGATTGTTTCCCAAGGTTTTCCACTTCAAAGTTATTTACAAAAATATCTTTTTAAAAAGATTTTATTTATTTATTATGTATACAACATTCTGCTTCCATGTATATCTGCACACCAGAAGAGGGCACCAGATCTCATAACGGATGGTTGTGAGCCATCATGTGGTTGCTGGGAATTGAACTCAGGACCTTTGGAAGAGCAGTCAGTGCTCTTAACCTCTGAGCCATCTCTCCAACCCTACAAAAACATCTTAACCTAACTATAAGTCATATTTAAGGTTTTGTTCTAACTATGGTGCACACTGAAACCCATGAACACATCTCTCATATTAAGATAAAAAGAACTTGAGCTAACTTAGCTTCTGAAACTCAATTGTTTCTCTCTCTCTCTCTCTCTCTCTCTCTCTCTCTCTCTCTCTTTTTTTTTTTTTTTTTTTTTTTTTTTTTTTTTTTTTTTTTTTGCTTTTCAAGACAGGGTTTCTCTGTAGCTTTGGAGGCTGTACTGAAACTAGTTCTTGTAGACCAGGCTGGTCTTGAACTCACAGAGATCTGCCTGCCTCTGCCTCCCGAGTGCTGGGGCTAAAAGCATGTGCCACCACCGCCAGGCCAATTGTTTCTCTTAATCATTAACCATGGACAGTCTATAGAGATCCTCAAGAGAAATGCATATTTGGATTGAAATAGATGATGCTTCCTTGCTCTTGTTTTCTATTATCTACAGCCCCTGCTTTACCAGGAGCAGGGGCAACACTATATCCTACCTTAACCTGTATGAATTATCCCACTATACTAACCTTTATCACAATCACTTACTATATTTATTAAAAACCTGCAATCATCAAAATTCTATTTAAACTAACACTATTATTATGTAAAACCATTGCTTCAGTTAAACAGTACAGCTTAGGAGCTGGAGAGAGAGCTCAGTGGTTAAGAGCACTGGCTGCTCTTACAGAGGTCCTGAGTTCAATTCCCAGCAACCACATAAAGGCTCACAATCATTCGTTATGAGATCTGGTGCCCTCTTCTGGCCTGCATGCATACATGCAGACCAAACATTGTAAAGATAACAAATACTTTAAAAAAAAAAAAAGTGCAGCTAAGAAGAAATCATCATTATAATAATCCATAGCTAAAATGCCCAGTGGAAGGAATATTTCATGAGATGATCACACTACATTAAAGGCAGTGGGGATCTCCCCACACCCACTCACACCATGTCAGATACTAGAGAAAAATGGCAGCAGCAAACAGCAGTAGCAAGAGACATTCTGGAACCAAAGCCCTTGGGGCCTTGCTTATCTGAGATTCATCCCTCAGAGCTTTGCTTCCTGGTGGGCCGACTTCCTGAACTTCAGTTGCCTCCTGTTCCTCTGACATGGCCACCAGCATGAGACCTTGTCTCAAAAAAAAAAAAAAAAAAATAGAAATTAAAGGTTGAGGCAGGCTCAGTGGCTAAGACCCAAGTTCTGTTGCCAGTACCCACATCAGACTGCCCGAACTGCGTGTATCTCCTGCTGTGTCAGGGGAATCTGGTGCCTCTGGCCTCTGCAAGCACTTATGCACAAGTGCATACACACAGAGAGAGACACACAGTCAAAGGGGATAAAATTTTTAAAACAGCTAAAGAATACAGTCCTGTTGATATACTCAATGGGTAAATGTGCTTGCTGCCAAGCCTGATGACCTGGAACCCAGGAGAGGACTGGTTCCCACTCGTCCCTCTCTGCCCTAGACACACACCAACAACAACTAAATAAATATATTAAAAAATAATAATACAATAAGATTTCCCTCTGTCCTCACTGTCTGTTCTTCCTTTACAGTTTCCTGTTTGCCCTCATCTCTGCTGACATCACTACACTAAGCATATCAGAGTCACCAATGCTCTCCTTGCAGCCAGACCAAATGAATGAGCTCTACCCTGCTACTCTGAGCATTCAACAAGAGCCACACCCTCCTCAAACCTCCTTTACTCCCAGGCCAGCACCTTCATGCCCCTGCTTCTCTTTGAGCCTGGACAGCTCCTCTCTCTAGGACTCCAGAGCTGCCAATCTCCCTCTGCTGCTTAAAATCAGGACCCCTGCTCAAGCCTCACCTTCTGCTTTCTTTTCTCCTTTCATCTGCAGCAAGGCATCAGAAATCGTCCATGATTCCCAGGGCTGAGTCCTCAGACGTGGTCCGGCCCCAAAACTCAGCCCTGCCCCTTCCACCATCTCCTTGATATTCCCACCAGAGGTCCTACCAACCCTGGAGTCTGTCCACAGTTCTTGGTGCTTCCTCCCAGCCTGCACGTCCTTCTTCTCATAGCTGTTAGGGCCACCTCTGTGCTCTGGTAAAAAAAAAAAAAACCTCATGAGTCAGCTGGGAGTAGTGACATTCATATAATCCCGGCACCCAGAAAGCTGAGGCAGGAGGACTGGGAGTTCAAAACCGACTCAGGTTACTTAGCAAAAACTTGTTTTAAACAAATGGGGGATGGACGGACATAGATAAAGGCCAAAGACGTGGCTTGCCCATTTGGCACTTACTTAGTATGGTGGTTTGAATGAAAATGCCCCCCCATAAATCTTAGGCATTTGATTAGTTGGTCCCCAGTTGATGGCTGTTTGGGGAGGATTAGCAGGTGTGTCCTTGCTGGAGGAAGTATGTCACTGGGAGCAGGCTTTAAGGTTTCAAAAGTCATGCAATTTTCAATGTGCTCTTGCGCTCTCAACTGTTCCTGCTGCCATGAATTCTAACCCTCTGGAACTCTAAGCACACTTAGATGCTTTCTTTTATTAGTGGCCTTGATCATAGTATTCTATCACAGACACAGAAAAGTGGCAAATACACCTAGCATACACAAGACCCTAGGAGTCACAATTTTTTGTTTGTTTGTTTTTCGAGACAGGGTTTCTCTGTAGCTTTGGAGACTGTCCTGTAACTAGCTCTTGTAGACCAGGTTGATCTCAAACTCACAGAGATCTGCCTGCCTCTGCCTCCCGAGTGCTGGGACTAAAGGTGTGTGCCACCACTGCCCGGCAAGTCACAAATTTAATACATTGATTAAGTCTAATACCCAGAAGACTGAGGAAGGAAGATGGTGAGTTCAAGTCCAGCCTAGTGGGCTATATAGCAAGACTTTGTCTCAAATAACAAAAAATCTGTGAGCTGCTATTCCGCCCTTAGAGTTCCTTCCATTCTCAGGAACTTATTTTCATAGCTAAATAAATGTTCTCTCTGCTAAAAATAAAAAAAAATTCCTTAGTCCCCCCCTCTCTCTATCTTAGTCACTGTTCTATTGCTGTGAAGAGACACCATGACCAGAGAAACTCTTATGATGGAAAGCATTTAATTGGGGCTGGCTTACTGTTTCAGAGGTTTAGTCCATTATCAACATGGTAGGCAGTATGACAGAAACATGGTGACATGAAAGCAGACATGGTATCTGAGAATTCTTCATCCAGCTATGCAGATAGCTGGGTGGTGGTGACACACACCTTTAGTCCCAGCACTCAGGAGGCAGGTGGATTTCTGTGAGTTCGAGGCCAGCCTGGTCTATGGAGCTAGTTCCAGGACAGCTAGAGCTACTACACAGAGAAGAAGTGTCTCAAAAAACAAAACAAAACAAAAAAATTAAAGGACCTGGCATGGTTATGCACATCTCTACTTCCATCGTTCAAGAGACAGAGGAAGGAGTTATCAGAAATTCAGAGCCATCCTCCACTACAAAGCACAAGGCCAGTCTGGGCTAAGAGACTCTGTCTGAGGGGGGGTGGAGGGGTGGTGGCACACACCTTTAATCCCAGCATTCAGCAGACAGAGGCAGGTGAATTTCTATAAGTCAGAGGCCAGCCTGGTCTACATAGTGGAGTTCCAGGACAGCCAGGGCTACACAGAGAAACCTTGTCTTGAAAAAAGAAAGGAAGAAAGGTAAGAAAGAAAGAAAGAAAGAAAGGACAAACTGCAGGGAAAAAAGAAAGGATGGATCCTGTCTCACAAGAAAATGGAAAGAAGGTTGAAGTTGTGGCACAGCAATGGGTGCTGCCAAGCAAGTCCGTCTCATGATTACAAATACCAATGACCATAAGGAAATGGGTGTGGCTTCGGGAAGGCTGGCACTGCCATCTGAGCATCCCAAACAAAATGAAAAGTCAAACGAAATCACTGCCCAAGTGCATGGCTTTTCATAAGCCTTTAAGGCCAGTCAGAGCTATGATAGGCAGTGGCCAAAAGGTGGCACCAAAATCTAAGGAGCAAACACCAACCAACAGGCCTGTTTGTCCATTGGGGTCAGTGCATCACCAGGGGCTCCAGGAAATGGAACGCACAGTGCATGCTACCAATGGAAGTCTCCAATGACCTCTTTCCATGAGCTGAAGCACAGGTTGGGCCCTGGCTAGATCCCAGTCTTTCCACTGGGCACAGGTAGCCTCATAACCAAAGTTCTTCTACCTCAGAACTTTTCTTTCTTTGCATCAGGGTTAATTTGGAACTAAGGATGCTGGGGAAAAGGGAAGAGGCCATTGCTTTCTTCAACCCCTGTTTTTGGTAGTGAGGGGTGCACCTGTTCCTGGGCAAGCTAATGGTGCTCACACACATTAACCTTCTAGAACAATCAATACTATAATGCCCATGGTAAAAAAGAAGCAGTCCTCACGGGCTTCATCTAGAAGAGCAGGGAAATGTGTTTTCCTTAAACAAACCAACAAAGCTACTATCAGCTCAGATGCCAACAAAAGAGGCCGTGGGCCAGGCAGCAAGCCAAGAGAATTCACAGGTCCCAACCACGAAGGGAAAACCCCATGATCAATCACTTGGGATTTTTCTTTAGTTGTTTTTTAATGTAAAGTTTTTTATTTGGTGTGTGTGTGTGTGTGTGTGTGTGTGAGAGAGAGAGAGAGAGAGAGAGAGAGAGAGAGAGAGAGAGACATTCCACAGTGTATGAGTGGAAGGCAGAGAACAACTTTCAGGAGCTGGTTCTCTCCTTTCACCATGAGATTCAGGGATCAAACTCAGTAGTCAGGGATGTAGGCAACAAATACTTTTACCCCACGATCCATCTTGCCAGTCCCTGGGAGACCTGGGTTCCTGAGTGGCAGTACATGTTTTTAATTCCAGCACTTGGGAGGCAGAAGCAGGTGGATCTCAAGGCCACCCTGGTCTACATAGTGAGTTCCAGGACAACTGGGGATACAGAGAAAAGCCTATCTCAAAAAAAAAAAAAAAAAAAAAAAAAAAAACAAGAAAGGAGACTCAAGGAAGCCAGTGAGCTGCTAAATTCACAGAGTCTCTGCCTTCAGACACACACCACACACATACACATGGAGATAGTAGCATCAGGTAAGATAATGTCAGTCAATGTTAGACAAACCAACGCTGAAAGTGAGTGTTTGGCCAAAATTTTCCAGGGCCAACTGACATAGAGCTTATGGGTTGTGGGCTTTTTTCTTTCTTTGATGGTTTTATTATGACATTTTCATGTATATATAATACATTTTTATCATATTTATGGTCATCTCTTGTCTCTACAACCCTTCTTCTTCCCATATAATCTTGGGGCTATTTTGAGTTTGACCCAGAAGATGGACTTTTAAGTAGTGAATTTTATAAATTTGATGCTCTAATAAAAGTACTTATACAGTAATTATAAGTTTTACCAAAGATGTTCATTATAAATTGCTTTTCTCTGATTTAAGTCTTCTAAATGTCTTCCCAACCTCCAGCCCCACAGCACAGGGACTTCTGTTAGCCGAAATGTCCCTGTCCTTTATATTCACCATAAAGCCACAGACAAACCTAATTACCCATTCCTGGTGGTGAACTAGGCTAGGCAGAAGTTTAGGGAGTGCTGGGCAGTAGTGGCACAAGCCTTTAGTCCCAGCACTTGGGAGGCAGAGGCAGGCGGATCTCTGTGAATTTGAGACCAGCCTGGTTCACAAGAGCTAGTTCCAGGACAGCTTCCAAAGCCACAGAGAAACCCTGTCTCAAGTAACAAAACAAAAAAAAAAAAGAGGTTTAGGGGGTGCAACTAGTCCAGGGAGGGGTGAGACTCGCAGTAATGGTCAACAACTCAACTCATACAGAGCCCTGGCAGCAAAGGGAGTAGGGACATGGAGAGCCACTAGAAGGCCTTGTCCTTCTCTACCTCCCTGATACTTGAGAGGACATGGCCGAATACCCTGTGTCCTGGTCAGTATTTAGGTCACTTGACACAAGCTATCTTCTGGGAAGAGGGAACCTCAACTGAGACAATGCCTCCATAAGATTGGCCTGAGCGGAGTTGTGTGTGCCTTTAGCCCCAGCTATCAGGAGGCAGAGGCAGTCGGATCTCTGTGAGTTCAAGGTCAACTGGTCTACAAAGTGAGTTCCAGGACAGCCAAGGCTGTTTCTCTGTTACACAGAGAAACCCTGTCTTGAAAAACAAACAAAACAAAAGACGGGCCTATAGGCAAACCTGTGGGGGAGTTTCTTGATCAATGATTGATGCGGGAGGGCACAATCCACTGTGGATTGTGGATTGTGCCACCTTTGGGCAGATGATGCAGGCTTGTATACTAAAGCAGGCTGAGTATACTCTCTTACAGAGTTCCTCCATGGTCTGCTCCAGTTCCTGCCTCCAGGTTCCTGCTTTGAGTTCCTTTCTTGAAGGCAAATAAATCCTTTCCTGTCCAAGCTGTTTTTGATTATGATGTTCATCACAGCAACAGAAACCCTAACAAAGACACCCAGCTCTAAAAATAAGAACAAAGAAACGAATTAAGGCAGAGCCCCTTGACCTAAACACTCACTAGGCCCCACCTCCCAGCATTGTTGCACTGAATTAAATTTTTAACACAAAATTTTGGTTAGCACAGCTAACTAGCCTCAGCTATACAGAAAAGTCAAGGCTGACTTGTGCTGCATGTGACCCTGTCTCACACACATACATGAATGCATCCCCCCAAAAAAAAAAAAATGAATAGGGGCTAGATAAGTAGTTTCGTGTACAAGAAATATCAAACATGAGTCATTTCTATTAAGCACTATAAAACTTGTGTTTGGAATGAAGAAGTCAAAGCTGTTTATCTCCCTCACTTTGTAAGACTTTTATGTAAAAGTTTTAATTCCCCACCCAGTAAAACCTTAGAGAGAGCCCTGTGTGTTTCAGGAATGTGATGACCTGGAGAAGTGGCCCTTTTCCCTTTGGAACAGTGTCCTCTTTCCTCTTCCCCCTTCATTTCCTGTACGCTAATTCTTTTCCATACTAGCCAATTGAATAGGAGGTCTGCCCAGAGCCAGTGGGGGAAAGATACAATCACCACCTGCCTTAGAATAGAAACCAAGGGCACTTCCTGCCTCTGTGTGTTCACTCTTCTAAGCATACTGCTGATGAAGAGCAAAGTTTGCCTTGTCCAGACACTTCAGCTGGAGTGGTGGTCTCTTTCTTTGCAACCCTGAGCTTATTTCTAACAACTGATAAAGGCATTTGTCACCAAGTTTGATGACCTGAGACCCATATGATAAAGAACTGACTCTCTCAAGTCATCCTCTGACCTCTACACACACACATATATACACCCACATAAATAAGTAAATGTAATTTAATTTAAATCAATATAGTAAGTAATGATAAATTGGTGTTAGGTCTCAGAAACCTGGGACAAAAGGCTGAGGTGTCTATTAACATGTTAAGGTGAAAGCTAGGCTGGTGTTGGTGGCGCACGCCTTTAATCCCAGCACTCTGGAGGCAGAGGCAGGGGGGTGTCTGTGAGTTCAAAGCAAGCCTAAAGAGCAAGTTCCAGGACAGGCTCCAAAGCTTCAGAGAAACCCTGTCTCAAAAAACAAGGTGGACACTGGCCAGCTCTCCCAGCATCACTCAGTACCTGTGGCTCCATCTAGCTCTTTTCACCCTGCTTTCTACACTACACTTCTCCCCCACAGGAGCTGGGCTTCTGCTCTTGCTTCTCTTCCCCCAGCCTGATCCCTTTTAAAACAGCCATTTTGGTTACTCTCTTGCTCAACAGGTCTTTTCTTGGTCTCCCTCTGTCTGTCCTTTCATGGTCTGGTTTAATCTTCGGGCCATGCTCAGCCTGGACTCTTCTTTCTGCCAGCTCTCTCCCTTATAACTACAATAAAAATCTTCTCCATACTTCTCTTCCTTTTATTCCATTTTTTCATCCATTTGTTAACACATTTAGACTATAGAAAATATAGTTTATTTATTTTTCTAGTTCTAGTTTGAAGCCATTAAACAAAATTGCTATATACATTCTTTCCCTTCTCTCTCTCTCTCTCTCTCTCTCTCTCTCTCTCTCTCTCCAGTAAAGGTCTTCTTATATAGCCCAGGCTGGTCTAGAACTTGCCATCCCTTTGCCTCTGCTTTCTGAATACTGTGAAACAGGCATTATGCCACCATGCCCAGCTACAAAAGGATTTCCTTTCCTTTTTAAGGATGAGATCTTACTAGCCCTGGCTGGCCTAGAACTCACTACATAGACAATGTCAGCTTCAAATTTGCAGAGCTCCACATGCTCTGGGTACTAGGATTAAGGACATGAACCATGACACTGGGCAACAAAATGATGTTTTTATTTTTATTTTTTTATTTGAATTAGAAACAAGATTGTTTTACATGTTAATCCCAGTTCCTACTCCCTCCCCTACCACCCTCCCTCAAATGATTTTTTTTAATTATTCAAGTCACTGCAAATTGAAAACAGGTAGGACTAGGCAGAGACGAATGTCTACCCATCTTCAGCAGAATAGGGAGAGTGGCCCCTATATCCTAAAAGCCACCACAGGCTACCTCTCCTTGCAATTTGTGGCTACAGAATCCTAGAGGTAGTCTCTAGCTTTTTGGGACTTTGATAGTCAGTCACCAGCACCACAATCCCTTCCCTGCAAAGGGTATGTTGGAGAGGAGGATTCTGCAAAGCTGCAGAAGCAATGAGGGAGAACATCTGTGCTAGCTACAGCTGCAGGAGTGACCGCTGTCACAAGACGGATGGACTTGGGACAGCTCTGGGGCAAGGCACCTGCCTAGCATATGAGGTCACAGAACCAGTTGCTAAAACTTAAAGGGCTCCAAGATCTAAGAAAAAAAAAAACTTGAACTATAAACAATACAGGTTGACCAGGTCTGTGACTCAGCAGGTGAAAGTGCTAGTTGTACAAGCCTAGAGACAAGTTCAGTCTCAGAGCCTACATAAAATGCCAAACGAGCAGCGTGCAGCTGTAATCCTAACACTCCTTTTGGGCATTCCTGGAAAAATTGTTCTCTGACTTCTACAAGAGTACAGTGGATTGAATGTACATACATATATACAATAAATAAATCAATACATGAAACATAAAATCCAGAGAAAGAGAGAACACGAGTGTCTGAAGGAAGTTTAAATATTCAGGACAAATGGAACCAGACCTGGAGTAGAGGGAGCAAGGTAAGCAGGTCCAAGGACAGTGTAAACTGAGGCCTGGAGGGAAGCAAATGGGGTGGAGTGAATGGCTCCAACATACCCAAAGAGACCATCACAAGGAAGTCCTCCCACCCCTAACGTGAAAGACAAGGAGTTCACTGTCTCTGGCTGCAGTAAATCTTCAATGACAGAATGAGGGCAAAGGTGGGGTAAGGGGTGGCTTGTGAAGAGCTAACCTGGGCTCAACTCTCCCCTCCTTACTTCCCACACCTGAATGGGTCACAATCCAACCTCACACAGGAACTGAGGAACATGTAAAAGTAAGGAAAGGACACATTTGCCCCACAAAGGTGACAGGGACATGTGCTTGTTGGGGACATCTTGGGCCAAGTACTCTCTTCCATTATTGCCTGCTGATGTCAATTCAGTGAAATAGAATGCATTGAAATGAGACAGGAATAAACCACAAGGAAGATCTGGGTAAGAGATAGAGAACCCCAAATCAAGAGCTCAAATAGCAATCGCTAGATACTGGAGAGATGGCTCAGCAGCTAACATAACTTATGTTGTTGCAGAGGACCTAGATTTGGTTCTCAGCATCCAAATGACTGCTCAAGTCCAAGGAATCTGATGTCCTCTTCAGGCTTCTTCAGACACTGCATTCATGTAGTACCTATATGTGCATTCAGACAAACACTCATACACATCAAATAAAAATAAATACATTAGGGGCTGGAGAGATGGCTCAGCAGTTAAGAGCATTGACTGCTCTTCCAGGGGACCTGGGTTCAATTCCCAGAACCCACATGGCAGCTCATGACTGTAATTCCAGTTCCAAGGGACCCAACACCAACGTACATAAAATAAAAATAAACTTAAAATAAATAAATAAATACATTAAAAATTGCAATGTAGGGGGCTGGAGAGATGGCTCGGAGGTTAAGAACACTGGCTGCTCTTCCAGAGGTCCTGAGTTCAATTCCCAGCAACCACATGCTGGTTCCCAACCATCTCTAACGGGATCTGGTGCCCTTTTCTAGCATGCAGGCATACAGGCAGGAAAAAACACTGTATACATAATAAATAAATAAATCTTTTTAAAAAATTGCAGTGTACCTCTTGAAAGTTAATGAAGTTATAGCAGGCTCAGAGTAAGGGTAAGGTGGTGCTGGCTAGTTTATGTCAATGTGACACAAGCTGAAGTCATCTAAAAGGATGAGCCTCAATGAGGGAAACACCTCCACAAGGTGGGGCTGTAGGCAAGCCTGTCGTGCATTTTCTTAGCGATTGATGGGGGAGGGCCCAGACTACTGCCGGTAGTGTCGTCTCTGGGCTAGTGATTCTGGATTCCATGAGAAAGCATGCTGAGAGCTGGTTGTGATGGCACATGCCTTTGATCTCAGCACTTGGGAGGCAGGGGCAGGCAGATCTTTGAGTTCTGTGAGTTCCAGGACAGTCACAGCTACACAGAGAAACCATGTCACCAACAACACACACACACACACACACACACACACACACACACACACACACACACACACACTGAGCAAGCCAAAAGCCAATAGGCAGCACTCCTCCATGGCCTCCACATCAGCTCCTACCTCCAGGTTCCTGCCCTATTTGAGTTCCTGTCCTGACTTCCTTCAGTGATAAACAGTGATATGGAAGTGTAAGCCAAATAAACCCTTTCCTACCCAAGTTGCTTTTTGATTGAGTGGTTTTGGTTTATCACAGCAATAATAATAGTGTGTGGTATACGGAGTTGTAACAAGTCTGACAGAAACAAAGATATTCTAAAGAGATACTTGTGTCTTTCACTCTATCAGAATATTCAACCAATGGGCCCCAAAGAAATGGGAATTTCATTCCCCAGCACTTCAGAGGCAGAGGCAGGCAGATCTCTGTGAGTTTGAGGCCAGCCTCTACAGAACAAGTTCCAGGACAGCTGGGGTTACACAGAAAAACCTTGTCTCAAACAAACAAACAAAAAACAGAATGGGAATTTCCCCAGGAATCTCTCACTGGGAGGACAGGGTGACATCCAGAGTATTCAAGGAATTTGTCTTAGGGTAAGAGATTTCCCATGGTCCTAACAGCTTGTCAAGACTACCTTACAGGGTGTGACTAAAACCCAGACAAGAATGGCTGAATGGTAGGCAGTGCACATCCTTGGTCCTCTACTTAAATTTAGGGCTGGAGGGCTGGCTCATAGTTAAGAGCACTTTTTACCTTGCAGAGGACCCAGGTTCCATTCCCAACACCTACATGGTGGCTCACAACCATCCATAATGCCAGTTCCAGAGGGATTTATACCTCTTCTGACCTCTGCAGGCACCAGGTACACATGTAGTGCACAGACATACATGCAAGCAAAACACTCATGAAACACATAAAATGAAAAATAAATAAAATCTATAATAATAATAAAGCCCAAAGAGGGGGGATCATTGGATCTTTTTGTCCCTCTTCCCAGTGTGCCTGTATTGAATAAAGTTCTTTTTGCTACTTTTTACTGTGACTTTGACTCTTTTAATTGGCTTCTAGAGGAAGAGTAGTCAAACTTGACTTCTTGGGGTACAGACTGTGACCTTAAGTTTGGTAACAGGAGTGGAAGTTGAGAGCACTCAGGCTAGGGGTCCCTGCTTTGGCTGCTATGTGGTGTTCTGTGGGGTGAGGGTGTGGGGTGCCTGGGAGGATCTGATATGTGTGGATCTGATATATATGGACTTGGCTCTCCTGGGTGTGTGTGGAGTCCCAGAGAGCAGCAGAACAGCCCGTGTGTTGCTGTGGTGGGGACTGCCAGAAGGCTTCCCAGACATACTCCATCTCCCTACAGGGCTCCAATTGCTGTTGCTGCAGTCCTCCAGACTGCCTTTTGCAGACCAGGACCCAGGACTGGAACATGACTGGAGGGACCACACTATGTGAAAGGTCGGTCACATGCACTGTCAGGGACAGGACTTTTTTTGCCACTATAATCTCTTAAGCTTTTAATAAGTGATATTTTTATAAAAGACTTGGATAGTCTTGAGTAGATTTTACTGAGATGAAGAGTTGTGTCAGTTCTAGCCTTTCACCATGGAAGTCCTGGACTGGAATTCAAGTGGTCACGTTTGGCAGCAAGTGCCGTTATCGGTGAGCCATTTCACCAGTCAGAACTAATTATGATTATGCCTCCCAGTACAGAGGTCTGAACCTATGGTGTCATGCATGAGAGGCAAGCACTCTTGCACAGGGCTACAGCCCCAGTCCCTCAAGACACCCGCTGTCAAGGCGGGAGGGGGCAGCAGAATATTCATATCCTCACCATTGGTGTTTTGCTATGTTAACTTTTTCTAAAAGATTCTCTAATGTTCCTTAACGGTTTTGTGGCTGGCACTTCTTAAACTCTGAAATCACAAGGACCACTCAGCTCCCCATATGCCCCTGCCCTACTCAATAAAAAGAGGAAGGAAAACTCTCAACTCCCTACTTGGGAGCTGCCTTTGCTGACTGAGATGAGAACTAGAGGTGACGGCCCGAAATCAAACATCTGATGAAAATGACTCATTTTAATCGCATTCTCTCCTGCGTCTCGGCCCTTGGCAGGTATCCCGAGCCCCGCCCCTCCAGCTGTCCCTAACCCACCTTAGGGGCCCCGGCTCCCATTTCCTTTTCACCAAGGTCTGATTCCCCACCTTTCAGACACTGGCTGAGGGCAGACTGGGAATTCCGTCCCACAGTAAATCTGGGGACTGTAGACCAGTCTCACCTGCTGACCTACTGGGGTACATTCCAGGCGGAGCTGGAACGTCACTGTGCTCTCAGCGCAGATCCGGCGCCCAGCCAGTTGGTCGAGCTCGCCACCTATAGGTTCTTGGAAGTTAGCCCAGGCAGAGTCTGCCCAATACCCATTCGCGACCAGGGAAAGCCCCGGAAACGTCCCAGGTCTAGCTGAGGGGCGCTTCAGGCTTCTGGTGCGCCCATCTGCTTTCTTTATCATTCTAATTAACTACCAGGGACACCCTTTGTCAACTGTGAAGTTATGCAAATGACTGAGGTTGGTATTCTTATTACTAAGAGGCACTTTGGTTGCAAAATTGTTTTGACTATTCTGGTATCA
This sequence comes from Cricetulus griseus, assembly GCF_003668045.3. Classification (NCBI taxonomy): domain Eukaryota; kingdom Metazoa; phylum Chordata; class Mammalia; order Rodentia; family Cricetidae; genus Cricetulus; species Cricetulus griseus. The sequence goes on from NC_048600.1 coordinate 86,411,086, forward strand.
AATCCTGTCCATTCTGCTTTGGGGGCCGCTGCTCTCAGCCCCACCCCACCCCATTTGAAAGCTCGTAGGGGCCCTCTTCTAGCAGTCCGGGTGTGCAGAGAGGGAACTCAATGAGATTAGCTAAAGCCAAGATTCTTCGCCTTGCAGCGAGGGTCTAACCTCGGAAATCACTTGCTTCTAGGCGACTCAGTTTTCCTAGCCTGGAAGAGGGAAGAGAGCACCAAGCCCGGAGCTAACAGCAATAAGGGTAAAAGGGTAAAAAGCCCTTATTGCTGTGAAGAACCAGAGCCTGAGGCAAAAACATTACCAGTAGGTCCAGGAGAGAAGAGAGGGAAAGAGGAGAGAGGAACAAAGGGAAGGAAGGAGACAGGGAGGGAGGGAGGGAGGGAGGGAGGGAGATAGGAAGGGAGGGAAGAAGGAAGAGAAAAAAAGTTAAGAAAATAATGCATTATGAATAGTTAAACTTGAATTTTGCAATAAATAACTTTTTTTTTCAGTTGTTGACTCTGGGGCTTCATGTGTGCTAAGCATGCCATTGATTATACCCTCAACCCCAACAATTAAAATGTCTTATCATAAATATATATCACAAATGGATAGCACAAACATTTATTGACCAAAATTCAAATTCACATAACTCTAAAAAGACTTTAATGCCTTGAACATTTGAAATGTTTCTTTTGTGTGGTTCTGGGGCAAACCTGGATCCTTATGTGTGGAAGTAGGGTGCTTTCATCCAGCCACACTCTTCTTTGTGTGTGTGTGGTGGGGGGGGGCACACACAGAATCTCACTCTGTAGCTCTGGCTGGCCTGGAATTCTGGAATTCACTACACAGATCAAGCTGGCTTGCAGCTCACCAGCTGACCGAGATCTGCCCACCACTGCCTCCAGAATGCTGGGATCAAAGGTGTATGTTAACATGATGGGCTACAGTGATTGCCTTTCATGTTTGGGCACTCACAAGGGTTTGCCCCAGTATGGGAGCACATGCAGAAAGCCAGAAGCCAATTTCTAAGCACCATCATTTATTGCTTTCTATTTTACTTTCTTAATACAGGGTCTGTCATTGTACCTGGTGCTAGGGATTAGTGCTCAAGTCCTTATGCTAGCTCCTCAGCCCACAATGGGTGTTTTTGCTGTCATTTGGGGAAAAAAAAATCTTTTGAGACTGGAAACTAGGAGAAAGACAAGGTGATAGAAAAAACATGGGTGGGAGGAAAGGGACCTAGAATTCAGCAGCCTCAAGGACAATGCCTCCAACCTGGCCTTCCAGCTCCTTAGGATCTGTGCCCACCAGGCCAATAGCCACTCTCCACTACACTCCTCCTGGCCAAGGGGACATTGGGATATAGAAGGGGACCAAGGTGGTAAATTAGGAGACAGCTAGTTCTGGGTTAACCTTCTAAGGAGCCAGGTTGTGTCACTGTAGAAAGCCAGGGGCAGGACACACCCCAAAGGTGGTTTAACCTGATGTGGCCAGACTAGCAGTATTTACAACCCTCCTTTAGACATGTGACCACTCCAATCCATTGGTTTCTGAGAAACTATTAGTCTAAAAAAAAAATTCTCCTTGGTCCAACCTGAAGGCAAGTTCCAACTCAATTTCCATCTTCCCGCCTAACCTCTTCCTTTGTTCTGGGGCCACTCACTAGTCTGCCTGTCTTCTAGCTTACCCATTCAGCTGTGGAGGCCATTTTTGACGTATTCTGCACCCCTCCCCCATTTACCCGTTCTACTTTCAATAAAAGCAGATCTCATCTTGCCACTCCCCAGTGGCAGATCCTCCCACTTTGCATCTGAGGCTTAGTCTCAGCCCAGAGCCCCAGAAAAGCAGGACATACCAGGACACCTTAGTAACTCTTCCAGTCACTTATGAGAAACTGTTACTCACTCCATGAGTGGGTGAGAGCTGAGAGCTGGGGTTCCCGAGTAGGGGACTTTGTGACTCAGCCTGGGGAACAGCCAGACTTTATCCAGTTACAAACAGACCTCTGAGTTTCTATATAAAAATATGAATCCAAGCCAAACGGTGGTGGCACACACCATTAATCCCAGTACTTGGGAGGCAGACGCAGGAAGACCTCTGGGAGTCTTCTGGAGGCCAGCCTGGGCTACAGCATGAATTTGGGGACAGCCAGGACTACACAGAGAAACCATGTCTTAAAAGACAAAACAAACAAACAAAAAACAAAACAATTTTTTAAAAAAAAAAAAGTGAATTAAAACCAAGAGACGGTATTTTTCACCTGCCATCAAGGGGCATGACAAATAATAAAAATGACCCAAGTAGGTCCCTGAAACAGACTCTGCCTCACATTGTTAGAAAGTTTCATTGAAGCCAGAGAGTGGTGGTGCACACCTTTAGTCCCAGCACTCGGGAGGCAGAGGCGGGCGGATCTCTGTGAGTTCCAGGTCAGCCTGGTCTACAGAGGGAGTTCCAGGATAGCCAAGGCTGTTACACAGAGAAACCCTGTCTCGAAAAACCAAGCACAGGGCTGGAGAGATGGCTCAGTGGTTAAGAGCACTGGTTGTTCTTCCAGAGGTCCTGAGTTCAATTCCCAACACCCACATGGTGGCTCACAACCATCTGTAATGAGATCTTGTGTCCTCTTCTGGCCTGGGTACATGCAGACAGAACACTGTATACATAATAAATAAATAAATCTTAAAAGAAAAAGAAAAACCAAACACACACACACACACACACACACACACACACACACACAAGTTCCATTTATGCAGTCTCTGTGGTTATTAGTGACATCTACCAGAAATTTAAATACACAAACTGTGTCCCAGCACATAGGTACTGAGAGATGTGAATGAAGAATGTGCATCTGGGTATTCACTGCAGTCTTTTTTTTTTTAAGATTTTATTTATTTATTATGTATACAACATTCTGCTTCCATGTATATCTGCACACCAGTACAGGGCACCAGGTCTTATAACGGATGGTTGTGAGCCACCATGTGGTTGCTGGGAATTGAACTCAGGACCTTTGGAAGAGCAGTCGGTGCTCTTAACCTCAGCCATCTCTCCAGCCCTGCAGTCTTGTTTTTACAGCAAAAGTTTAAAACCTAAGAGAGATCCAGGCGGTGGTGGCACACGCCTTTAGCCCCAGCACTGGGGAGGCAGAGGCTGGCAGATCTCTGTGAGTTCAAGACCAGCCTGGTCTACAAGAGCTAGTTCCAGGACAGCCTCCAAAGCCACAGAGAAACCCTGCCTCAAAACCCACCCATCCTCCCCCACAAAAAATCCTAAGGGAGGCCACATTTACAGCCATCCAATTAAATGTTATGTTTTATTAAGAAGAATAAGGGGTTGGAAGAGGGCTCAGTTAGTAAAGTGCCTGTCAGGCAAGCATGAGGACCCAAGTTCAAATCCCTAGCACTCAGTGCTGGGATTTAAGGCATTTACCAGAAAGCCTGACTTTTTGTTGCTTTCAACTTTTTTTGTATGTATATATACTTCATAAATATTATTTCATTTATAATTTATGCATTTTATATATATATATATAATTTTAAACAAATGAATTTCCTATCACAGGGCTCCACGAGAACAATGAATGTATCAAGCAGCTGCTCAGCCCTGCCTGAGTCAAGCCCTGTCCCTTGCTGTTTTCCAAGAGGAGTTTGGAAGGATAAGAATCCCCTAAGTCTTGAGCTAACTGACCAAGTGAGCACTTTAGGAGCGGCCCTGAGGTGCTAGTTGATGGCATGGGGGAAGGGGCAAAAAAGAAAATGTCATAATTGAAATCAGGATATAGTGGGGGGGGGTCACTCGTCACCTGGAGGATAGGATCACTTCTCTGGCTCTGAACAGATAACTGTGGATTAAGTTGTATCTGCCTAGACTGGAAGGATCAGGACCCTGACAGCTCATGCAGATGCCAGTTCCCTCCTCTGCCCACTCTCAGAGCCCTTGGGTGGCCCAAGGAAAGCATAGAAGCCTTCAGGGAGCAGGGTGGGTGGGGGTAATGGCTGTCCCCTGACCTCCACTGTTCTCCTTAGTTTATGTATACTCCCTGTAAAGCAAATAAATAAACACCCTTGAGACAGAGTTTCTCTACATATTCCTACCTGTCCCAGAACCAGCTCTGTAGTCCAGGCTGGCCTCTACCTCAGAGATCTGCCTGCCTCTGCCTCCAATGTGCTGGGATTAAAGTTAGGATGAGATTCACACTTTCAATCTCAACTCTTCAAAGGCAAAAGCAGGCAAATCTAGAACTTGAAAGTCCCAGGCCAGTCAGGGCTACAGTGTGAGTTAGACCCTGCCTAAAAACCAATAACCATCAAAAACCAAAAGAAAACCCAAAGGAAATAAATAAATGTAATTAAAAAAAAAAAACTTACTTTAAGTTGGGTGTGATGGTGCATGCCTTTGATCCCCGAACTCAGGAGGCAGAAGCAAGTGGATCTCTATGAGTTTGTGGCCAACCTGTTCTACAATAGTGAGTTCCAGGACAGCCAGGGGTATGTTAGAGAGACCCTGTCTCAAAAAACAAACAAAAATATTATTTTAAATATTGAAGTCCGGTGGTGGTGGCACATGCCTTTAGTCCCAGCACTTGGGAGGCAGAGATAGGTAGATCTCTGAGTTCGGGGACAGCCTGGTCTACTGAGAGAGTTCCAAGACAGTTTCCAAAGCTACAGAGAAACCCTGTCTTGAGAAACCAAAAAAAAAAAAAAAGTAAATATTGGGGCTGGAGAAGTGGTTAAGAGTATGCACTGCTCTTCCAGAGGACCCGAGTGAAGTACTCATGTCAGGCAGCTTACTGCCTCCTGCATCTCCAGCTCCAGGGGTCCAAAGCCTCTGGGCTCCATGGCCACCACACATATACACATAATCGTAAAATGAATGAAAAATAAATCCTTGAAAACAAAATGTGAATAGAATCATGTGTTCATCACTTCCTGGGAAGTGGGGAGGAGGGGCATATATGCCTTCTGGCCTCACTTTGACTTGCTCTCTCTGTTCTACTAGGCTCAGTAGCTTACTTGTTTGCTTGTCCCTTCACCACAGTGTGTTCAAAGGAGGTGGCTCCATCCCATGCTACAGCCAGGTTCCTACCCATAGATTTCTCTGAGTCCAGCTTTCCTTTAACAAGGATGTCTGTGCAGACTGGTGGCTGGCAGTCTTGAGATGCCAGCTACCCTGAGTCTCACCGGGAAGAAAATAGCAATGTGAACTCTCAGAGAGGCCTGACCTCAGCAGGAGGCTGCCTCCTTACAAAGGTTTCTGGCAGACTCAGTATTAGGCCAAGGAAAAAATATTCATGAATGAGATCATGCAAGCTCCCCACTCCCAGGCCCTTGTTCCCTCACCTTCATGGGTTTTAAAAGCAGAGGACTTAGTTTATTTTATTTCATTTTCATTTCATGCTAAGCAAGCACTCCACCAACTGAGCTACATACTTAGCCTACACCATAGAAGACTTGAGTTTCTGGGCTAGAGGAGCCCTGGCTACCTGACCAAGCCACTCCCCTGCCTGGGGCCTCATTGGCAGGGACAGAGGCTTGGCCCAGAAAGTTGCCTGTGATCAGGTGTCCCCAGGTGGCTCTTGTGCAAGAGGTCAGTTGACAGGGTTTAGAAGGTGGCCTTTTGCCACATCTACAAAGAGAGGAGCTTGTTTTCCATTCTTGAGAATTCTGTCCAGAAGCTGAGACCTGAACCAGGCAAGTTGGGGCTTCTGGGAATCCAGCACATGCTCTTCCGGGTGGGCTTTGACTCATAAAGCTTCCACCATTCAGCCTCTGTCTGAGGTTGAGAAAGAAGCCAACAACAGAAGAACAAGGCCAGCAGGAGACCAGAACTGCCAAGGCCTGGGTCATCAGGAGCCTGGATTAAGTTAGACTTGCATGCCTTAGCCTGGGGTCAGGAAACCCAATACAGCTTCTGTTCACTGCAGCAGTAGGGTAAAGTGCTGAGTGATTCTGGTTGTTTGCAACTAAAGAAGTAATGGACACATGCTTCTAGCCACATTTTAAAGTTAATTTTTTTTTGGGGGGGGGTTTTCAAGACAGGGTTTCTCTGTGGCTTTGGAGGCTGTCCTGGAACTAGCTCTTGTAGACCAGGCTGGTCTCGAACTCACAGAGATCCACCTGCCTCTGCCTCCTGAGTGCTGGGATTAAAGGTATGCGCCACCAACGCCTGGCTAATTTTTTGTTTTTTAATTGCATTTATTTAGATTGTTCATTATTATTCTTATTTATATTTATTTATTTATTTATTTATTTATTTATTTATTTGGTCAGGTTTTCTTGCTTTTTGTTTCTTTTTGAGGCAGTCTCACTATGTAGCCTTGGCTGTCCTGGAAGCTCCCTATGTGGACCAGGCTGGCTTAGAACTCATAGAGATCAACTTGTTTCTGACTCCTGAGTGAGTGCTGGTATTAAAGCCATGTGCCACTATGTCCAGCTGTCTGTTTATTTTTCTTAGTGCTGTGGCACGCATGAGCTAAGGTGAACACGGGGAGGTCAGATGACAACTTGCACACATTGATTCTCTCCTTCCACTAAGTGGCTCAGTGGTTAAGAGCACTTAGTACTCTTCCAGGAGATGTGTGTTCAGTCCCAGCACCCATGTCAGGCTACTCACAACTCCCAGGAACTCCAATTTCGGGGTCTGTTACCCTTTTCTAGCCTCCACAGGCATGTGTGCAAACATACACACACACACACACACACACACACACACACACACACACACACACACGGCATATATTCACACAAATGCTCATACACATAAAATAAAAGTGATTTTTAAAAAAATCACACAAAAAAGAGTAAAGCAACTAAGAAGACATCTGCTGTGGAGCTCTGGGTTCCTGATTCACACACACACATGTGCATGTGCCCCTGTACGGAGATGGGCACACATATATGAACACACACATACACTATAAATACCACAAAGAATCTATATATTGTACAGTTCCACCAATAAACATTAAAATAATAAATACATACAAAACAACTACACTGGGCATAGTGGCACATACTGTAATCACAGCACTAAGGAGGTAGAGGCAAGATAGTGAGTTCTAGGCCAGCATGACCTTCAGAATGAGACCCTGTCTAAAAATAGAACAAATACTTTAAGGAAAATGTGTAGATACCAAATAAGCATTTGAAAATATATTTGACATGGATTCCAGAACCTATTTTTTTTAAAAAGAAAGCATATTTGACATTAATAAAAGCAAGAGGCATTAATGTAAAGTTAAATTAGAATGTCATACCATTAGAATGTCTAAAAATGTCTACATTTCTTTCTGGGGTGTTCCCCCACCTTGTACTAATTCTAGTATTGGGGGTATAGGTGTATGACACCACACCATCCCTCTCAATTCCTAAAGTTATCTACTTACTGTACAATGTCACCATTCCTTTGTAGGTTTTTTGTTTGTTTGTTTGTTTGTTTGTTTTTGAGACAGGGTTTCTCTTTCAATGTGTACCTTTGGACCCTGTCCTGGAACTTGCTCTATAGACCAGGCTGGCTTTGAACTCACAGAGATTTGCCTGCCTCTGCCTTCCAAGTGCTGGGACTAATGGTGTGGTGCCACCACTGCCTGGTGAAATTCATGACCTTATTTGGGGTGACATTTTCATGACATTAAAGTTATATTTTAAATACATGTGTTCTATTATATGTCAATTATAACAACTATAAATGTGATGCGTTAAGGACATTCTTGGTATATCCAGGCACAGGCACTGAAAGTGCACAAAGAAATTGATTCTTATGCATTTAAGCACAAGGAGTTGGAAGCTTCAGTAGGAAATCCAGGAGTAAGGAAACATATTATCTTTTCTACACTGAAGGCCAGAGACTACAGGTAAAGGCTGATTGACTCCACTTCTAGTACCAGACACTGTATTTACCTACAAGCATGGAAATCGTCAGGGAACTTAGCTCCAAATAACAGAATCTACTCTAACCGGTTTTTAAAGCATAGGTGGTTCACACAGTCTGACTCTGGGGTGGGAGTGTTGGACAACTGGGTTTGGAAGCCATATAACCAGGAACAGTATCCAAATTTTATCAGCAGAAAGCCTGCATTTGTTTATTTATTGAAACTGATTAAGTAGTTAATTTAGTGCTGTGCTTGGGGTCAAACCCAGGGCTCTGAATGTGGCAGGCAAATATTCTGAGAAAGCTTGCCTTTTGCTCTTATTAGGTACTCTGCAGTTCACACTGGAAAGGAGTTTCTGCTCTCAGGACATTTACTCCCATTGTTCCCCCAGTGCTTTTTGCCAGGCGCCTCTCTACAACATCCCCTGTAAGGGGCTTCTTCTGAGTCAGACAGATCTGTCTGATTGGATGAACTTCTACCATCTGTGGGGGCTCTCAGCCAAGGGAAAGCAGAAGAGCCTTCTACCCTGCAGAGGCAGAGGGGACACTATTGCCAAAGAATGAGTTTCTGTACTGGGTGACCACACCCTAATAAAGGCCCATGCTCCGGGAGAAAGGTTATTTATTGCCACTTTACAGCTAAAGAAACTGACGCTCAAAACCTGAACCTACTTCCCAATGGTTACACAGTAGAGCCTTGCTCTAGGAATCAGAAAAACCGTCTTCCTGTCTCCAAAGCTTGAAGCTCACAGGTCAGAAGAATGGAGAAAACATGGCCCACCACTGGCTGCTCTCTCATTATGACATGGCTCTTCCCTTGATCCAGAGTTCTGTAATGCAGGTACAGATATTCCATAGGAAGAGCTTGGAGAATCAGTCACACGAATTATAAAAGGCAAGCCATGGGGCAGGAGAGATGCCTCAGAGGGTAAGAGCACTGGCTGCTCTTCCAAAAGTCTTGAGTTCAATTCTCAGCAACCACATGGTGGCTCACCACCACCTGTAATGAGATAAAGTTCTCTCTTCTGCCATGCGGGCACACATGCAGGCAGAACACTGTATATGAAATAAATAAATCAAAAAATTAAAAAAATTGTTCCCCAAAGAGAATAAAACTCACAGCTAAGATAAAAACAAGAATACAAAGCCAGGCATGGTGACACACACCTTTAATCCCAGCACTCGGGAGGCAGAGGCAGGCAGATCTCTGTGAGTTCCAAGCTAAGCCTGGTCTATAGAGTGAGCTCCAGGACAGGCTCCAAAGCAATACAGAGAAACCCTGTCTTAAAAAAAAAAAAGAAAAAGAAAAAAGAAAAAAACAAAAAACAAAACACCCCACAAAACAAAACCCCCAAAACTGAGAATACAAAGAAACACAAATGATTTATTTTCCTAGAAATAAATTCCCTTTTTTATGCATATAAGTATCTTTAATTTTGTAATTCTACATATGAATGTTTTGCCTGTTTGTAGGATTGTGTATTACATGTGTACCTGTCATGCTGGGTGTTGGATCCCCCTCTAACTGGAGTTAGAGACAGTTGTGAGCCATCATATGGGTTCTGGGAATTGAACAGAAGGCAGTTTTTTTGTTTGTTTGGTTTGGTTTTTTGAGACAGGGTTTCTCTGTGTAGCTTTGGTATCTGTCCTGGAACTTGCTACGTATACCGTACTGGCCTTGAACTCACAGAGATATACCTGCCTCTGCTTCCTGAGTACTGGAACTAAAGGTGTGTGCCACCACCGCCAGCAAAAAATAAGTTTTGATTAGAGCAGTTTGACAATTTCACCAGCCTCTCTCCACCTGAATCTGGGTGTCTTTTGAAGACAGTTTTCTCAGCCTTCCCATGGGAAGGCTGTCTTTGTTTCATATTCCAAGGACCTCAGCACCAGCACATTAAATATTCTTGTTCTCCATCACCACTTTGAACTCTTCACCTTTCCTCTTTTTCTCCTCCTTCATGTAACTCTAGCTCTTAATGCCATTCAGCTGTACCCAACGTAGTCCAGGCTGGCCTTGAACTCCCTATGTAGCCAAGGATGACCTTGAACTCTGATTTCCTGAATAGTGGCCTCCAAGCCCAGTTGTATGAGGTGTTAGCACTTTGTGCACGATAGGCAAGTACTCTATCAACTGAGCTGAATTCCCAGCTCTTGTTACTCTCTGTTACTATAATGAAAACACATTCTTCAATGACATTGGCTCTTGGTTCATATCACTTTTCTTTATTCTACTTCAGTCGTGGTCCTTTAGGAGACTTAATCACCCATGGTGATAACCCATTCAGTACCCTATCTGACACCAGCTTGACTTCCTCTCTTCCTCATGCCACCAACCAGCTTCCCCACAAAACAGTCTCATTAGCCATAACCACACCACACCCTATTCTTGGTTTCAAGCCATCCACTCTAACTACTGTTTCCTACCCTTCCAGCTCACTTGTGTCCACCTATGGTTCTCCTACCTCAAGTCCCTATGATCTGCACCACCTTTTTCACTATCCACTGGCTTCCTCTTCCTTTGCTTTCTTCTCTTCCTAGCTTAGTTCACTACTATAATCATATCTAACATTTCCACAAATTTAGTTGACTGTCCACTTCCCTCTTTTCCTTGTCTGGCTGACCCTTAACCTTGAATGAACTATCATCCATGACTACCCCTGGGCAGTCATGTAAAAAGCATTAATTATAAAAAGAACCCTCAAAACTTCCACTAGTTCTATTGTTTGCATTTTCAGTTCATGACAGCCTCACATAAGCAATCAGCATTGAGATCTCTACTTTCTTGTCTTGCCTTCAACCTTTCACAAGCTTGGGATTATTCAAAATCTTCTAGTGTGGTAAATAACAGTAACTTCTCAGTTTCTAAACACAGTGCACACTTTCAAAGCTCATTTTTCTCCACCCCTCAGTGGCCTGTGCAGTTCACCATTCTTTGTTCCTGGTAGCATTTTTCTATCTTGTCAGTTTTTCACTGGGTTTTGGAGACTTGAACTTGGATCTCAGGAAGAACAACTCATGCTTTTAACTGCTGAGTCATCTCTCCCACTCTAAACATAAAATCTCATACCCAGCTAAATTGGTATTAATTCTGGGTATCTAAAGACAGGAACTGGGGTAGAGTCCTGAGGTAGAGCATTTGCCTATTATATATAAGGCCTTGGATTCAATTTATAACACAAATAAATAATAAAATAAAATCATTTTTACATTTAAATACTTAAGATTTGCCCACACATCCTCATTAGAATTTATATGCCAATGTGCTTCAGCAAAATAAAGTTATGACAAAAAGAATTAAACTTCATATCTAGGATGTAGAGGTCTCAGGATGGGAGCAGCAGCCAAAGGAAACCCTAGGATTTAACCATGTAGTAAGCATGCCCCAGTCAATCAGCCCAAACTAGAGAGGTAATGTAAAGGGCTCCAGGAGGAAGGTTTCCAAGAAAAAGATGGCTTAATAGGATCAAGCAGTACTCTGGGCAGAGTAGGGAGGTAAAAGAGATCAATTATACTTAAAGTACTGCCAGAAAAAGAAATATAATTAGAAACTCCAACCCAAAGACAAATTTGTATAAGGAATAAATGTAATTACAATACATTACAGTATTCAGTTCTCTTATTCCATATACATAAAGTCAAAATAGTATAGAAACAATTTAATGAAATAATTAAGATGATAATTGAATTTAGGGGAATAAAGGATGGAATGTAATATAAGAAATTCAAATTGCTACTAATTACAGCAAAATATATAAGGTTTAAAATGGATACACAAGAAAATCATAGGACTATTCTTTCTTTATGTCTATGAGGGAGGGAGCTGTGCATGCATGTGGTGGTCAGAGGAGGACAACTTGAAAATATTGTTTCTTTCCTTCTACCATATGGGTCCCAGGGATCAAACTCAGGTCATCAGGTTTGGTGGCAGACCCCTTGACTCATTGAGTACCTCAATGGCATTCAGGCATATGCTTTAGAGAAATGAGGTAATTACCACAAGAAATATATCCATGAGACTAGGACGGGCTGACCTATGTCAAAAAGGATTTAGGAATGGAAATGGGTTACTATAGGCATTTTTTTTTTTTTTACTATAAGCCATACCTTGTTTGATTATCAATTGTGGCTATACATTGCTTTGGTAAAATTTAAAATGTGGGCTGAGGATGTAGATCAGTTGTCAGAACACTTGTCTAGTAGACAAGTAGTCCTGGGTTAAATTCTTAGCAGTGCATTAAAAAAGAAAGAGAGGGAGAAAGAAAGAAAGAGAGAGAGAGAGAGAGAGAGAGAGAGAGAGAGAGAGAGAGAGAGAAAGGAAGGAAGGAAGGAAGGAAGGAAGGAGGAAAAAAGTACTTAAATATTAAAAAAAGATTTTTTTGAGACAGGGTTTCTCTGTGTAGCCCTAAAAAAAGAATTATTTCACGTATATGACTGTTTTTCCTGCATGTACATGGGTGGACCATGTGCTTGTCTGGCACAGAAGTCAGATCCCCTGGAACTGGAGCTGCCATATGGGTAATGGGAATGAAACTTGGGTCCTCAGTGAGGGCAGCAAGAGTTCTTAACCACTGAGCCATCTTCTTAGCTCTGCCCAGGCAAACAAAAGGTATTTTAAAAGGAATATTTTGGTCCAGGAAACACTTTTATCTTATTCTTTTGAGATAGGCTTTCAGATAGTCCAGCCTGGTCTCAAACTCACTTTGTATGTCACTGAGGATGACTTTGGACTACCGATCCTCTTGGCGTACCTCCCAAGTTCTAGGATCACAGGTATGTACCACCATGCTCAGTTTAGGAGTATTTTCTGAAATGAATTTACGGAAGAACTAAGAGATCTTCTAGGACCTCTTCCTCATTTGTCTTCAGTGAGAGAAGACAGATTGCAGCTGGCAGCATTTCTGATAGTGAGTTCAAAGAATTCTCAGAGAATGGGATCTGTTGTTCTTCAAGTCTACAGTTATTTGTATTGATTCTCATTCTCAATAAATACCAACTTTTAAAAAATTATTTATTTCCAGGTGTGGTCATATACTCCTCTAATCCCAGCACTTGGGAGGCAGAAACTGGTAGATATCTGAGTTTCAGGACAGCCTGGTCTACACAGAGAAGCCATCTTGAAAATTCTACAAATTAATACATTTTTTAAAAATTTATTTTTTATTTATTTTTTTTTTTTCAAGGCAGGGTTTCTCTGTGTAGCTTTGGAGCCTGTCCTGGAACTCACTCTGTAGACCAGGCTGGCCTCGAACTCACAGAGATCCGCCTGGGTCTGCCTGCTAAGTGCTGGGATTAAAGGTATGGGACACCACTGCCTGGCTAATAAAATTTATTAAGTGTATCAGTGTTTTGCCTGTATGTATGTATATGTAACATATGTGTGCCTGGCCAGAAGAGGGTGTTGGGTTCCCTGGAAATAGAGTTATAGACAGTTGTGAACCTTCATTTGGGTACTGGGACTCAACCCTGGGTCCTCCAGACGAACAGTGCTCTTACCCACTGAACCATCTTTCCAGCCCTAAATATAAAATTTTATACCCAGCTAAGTTGTATTATTTCTAGGTGTTTTAAAATAGGAACTGGAATGTAGTCCTGAGGTAGAGCACTTGCCTATAAGTGTGAGGTCCTGGGTTCAATCCATAACACAAATAAAGAAAAACATTTCACATGGTTAAGTATTTATAAGATTCAGCTGTACATTCTCATCAGAATTCAATGTACTTCAGCAAAATAATGGAGGCACATAGACAAATATATAGACAAAACACCCATACACATGAAATAAATGAAAACAGACATGCAGACCAGTGGAACAGACTAGAAGACCTAGAAATAAATCCACCCAAATATAGATACCTGATCTTTGACAAGGGTATCAAAACCATGTATTATAGAAAAGACAGGCTTTTCAACAACTGGTAATGGGAAAAGTGGTTATCTATAGGTAGAGAAATGGAACTAGATTCTGTCTCTCACTCTGTAACTAGAGTTTATTCAAAAATGGAAAAAGAAGACTTTGATTTAGAAATCATCATCATTATTATTTCTTTCTGAGACAGGGTTTACTAGGTAGTCCTGGCTGGCATGGAACTCCCTATGTATGTTATGCTGACCTCGAACTCAAAGACATACACCTGGCCTTTACCTTCTGAATGCTGGAAGTAAAGGCATGAGTAGCTATGCCAGGCCCTTTATTTTACTTTTATGAATTTTATTTATATATTTTCAAAGACCTAAATGTAAGGTCTGAGTCTCTGAAAATATTGAGATACAGGGATAGGTAAGGGCTTTTCAAAAGGATTCCGACAGTCTGGGAAATATACAAGTTGACAAATGGTGGTACATGAAATTTAAAACAGCATTGGAAACAATTAACAAGGGAAGAGAAAACCTGTGGAATCAGAAAAATCTTCTCAGGATTTACATTTCATAGGTAATTACTAGTTAGAATTGATATAGAGCTAAAAAAAAAACAAGAAAAATCATCCAATCAATAAATGGCAAAATGAAAAATTGTTCTTCCTTCCTTCCTTCCTTCCTTCCTTCCTTCCTTCCTTCCTTTTCTTTCTTTCTTTTGGTTTTGTTTGTTTGTTTGTTTTGGTTTTTTTTGAGACAAGATTTCTCTGTATAGCTTTGGAGCCTATCCTGGCACTCGCTCTGGAGACCAGGCTGGCCTCGAACTCACAGAGATCCTCCTGCCTCTGGAAAGACAGTTTTCAAAAGGAGTACAAATGGCCAGTAGATATAGGAAAATTTGTTCAATATCTTAAGCTGTCAGGGAGATACAAATCAAAACGTGAGAGTTCATCTCTCCTTAGTAAAATAACTATTCTTAAGGAAACAACAATGGGGTGAGATGGCTCAGTGGGTAAAGGAACTTATCAATATACCTGACTAACTGAGTTACATCTCTGGAACCCACAATGTGGAAAAAAGAACTGACTCCTTCAAGTTGTTCTCTGACCTTTACAAATACATTGTGGAATATAGGAATGAGCATGCATGTGAGAGAAAACACACACACACACACACACACACACACACACACACACACACACACACACACACCAAATGCTGGCTGAGGATGGGTGGATGGGTTAGAACCCTTACACTGTGGGAACGTAAATTAATACAGTCCCATTGGAGGAAGTCAGTCGGGAAGTTTCCAAAACAAAAAACAAAAAGAAACCTAGAGACAGGCTCCAGCTTGATGGTACACACCTTTCAACACCAGCAATCAGGAGACAGAGGCCTTGGTGTCTGTGAGTTTGAGGCCAGTTTGGTCTATATAGTGAGTTCAAGGACAGCCAGGGCTATGTAGAGAGACCTAGTCTCAAAACAAACAATCAACCAAAAACAAACCTAAAAATAAAGGGCTTAGAAAGATGGCTCAGTGGTTGAACACTTGCTGCTCTTGCAAAGGATCTGGGTTTGGTTCACAGAACCTACAAGGCAGCTCACAACTGTCTATATCTCCATTGTAGGGAATCTTTTTCTAACCTCCAGAGGCAGTGCACATACATGGTGCACATACTTCCATGAAGGCACTCACACATGCCAAATATAAAAATAAATAAGTCATTAGTAAAGAAAGAGTTATTTGAAAGAAGATGGAAGGACCTAGAGAGAGAGCATCATGATGAGTGAAATAAGCCACACTTAAAAAGACAAATGTTACAAGGCGTTGGTGGCGCACACTTTAGTCCTCAGAAGGCAGAGACTGGAGGATCTATGTGAGTTTGAGACCAGCTTGGTCTACAAGACCAAGTTCCAGGACAGCCTCCAAAGCCACAGAGAAACCCTGTCTCAAACCATGCACCCCCTGCCCCCAGAAAAAAAAGACAAATGTTTTCTGTCTCATATACGGAATCTAAATTTCAGTAAGAACTGAAAGTAGATTGGAACATTTTGGAAGAGGAAGGGAACCGGTGGTAGAGGGATGTGGAACAAGGTAAGAATGTGTGTGAACATGAGCAAAGTACATGTACAGAAATGTCATAATGAAACTCATTGCTCTGTATAATGAATACATTTAAAAACAAAACTACGGGGGCTGGAGAGATCATCAAGGATTAACAACACTTGCTGTTCCTGCTGAGGACACAGAGGACAGGATGGTTCCCAGCACCCACAGAGTGGATTACCATCCTCTGCAGCTCCAGTTTCCGAGAATCTGATGCCCTCTTCTGTGTTTAGGGCCCCAGGTACATAAACTCATACAGTCTCATACACATATACATTAAAACAGTCAAAAAAAATCCTTAAAAAACAAAATCACAGCAGGGTGTGGAGGTGCACGCCTTGTAGAGGGAAATGGTTTTCTGGGTTTGAGGAGAGCCTGTCTGCAGAGTAGTTACAGGGCATTCAGGGCTACACAGAAATCTTGTCTCAAAAAACCAAACCAAATCAAGCAAAACCCCGAAATTACCAAATTGGCTTAGTTCCTAATTTGTTGGTGGTATTCACTCAATGCTTATTTTATCCTTTGGTCTGATAGGACGGTGCTAGGGAGGTAACCTAGGGTCTTGTGCCTGCTAGTGCATTAATTTTTGTAACAAACCTGTTGAAATCTGCTTCTCTTGTTCACTTTACGAAGCTTCAGGCCTTTGTGGGTAGGAATTTCCTATGCAGTTTTTGTTTTCTATAGTCCAGGTACACGGAACTAAGGATTGAATAAACACTTACTGAAAGAACAAACAAAACTGTCATTGTTATTTTTCCTTCCCCTTTCTCATCTCTTTATTGCTATGGTGTTGACAGCACAAAACTTTGAAATGGAGGGGGTATTATATAGCTGGATAAGGTTTATTTTGCCTAACCTTAGGTTTCACACTAGGACTTTACATTGTAGGTGCCTTTCTGGACAGTTTTATCTATTATGGATTCCATCCCCAGGCAGAGACTGGGTATCACTATGTAATAAAGGCGGGGGTCCTCTCTCAATCCCCCTGCCTCAGCCTCAGTGTTGGGACTACAGGGGTAAACCACCCACCCAAACAACCGAGTATCAGATGGTGCTAATCACAACTGCGCACTTTACTCAGTCTTACTATTTAAACAGTCTGTGAGAGTCAGAACATTTTATTTCAAGGATCATTCTGTGTATTCTTTATGAATTTTCATCATGCTTAAAATGGGGCACACAGGTACTAAATTCGGCTTTGTAACAATGACTAATTCGCACACCTCGTATTAAGTGTTAGATGGCTGCTGGGTGCTCGCTAACAACTTGCTATCTACCCCTTCTGGTCCCATCACTCTCAGACCTCCAGCTTACATCGGGAGGCAGCGTCCTGACCCTCCGCGACCTCTTTGTCATGGCGTCCGCGGGGCGTCTACCAGCCGAGGCTTCCGCAGCCAGGCGGGCGTGGACCTTCCCAAGATGGCCGTGCTGGGCCCACAGCGCGCGGTGGGCGGGGTTCCGCCGCCGGAGGCGGGGCAGCAGGGCCGAGGGGTCGGGCTAGCAGGCGTGCGGCTTCTGAAGTAGGCAGGCTCAGCGCGCTTGCGCGGAGCGGCCCTACGCGCAGTGAGGCAGTGGCGGGGGAAGGCACCGGTGGGGCCGACGGGCGGGCTGAGGAGGGAAGCGGGCGAGCGAAGTCCCAGTGCGCGCCGCGGCGGCCGGGGTACCCTCCCCTTCCGGGCGTGAGGCGCTGAGAGGAAAGCGGAGCGGAGCGGACTCGCATCGGCAGCGAGGTGCTTCTCGGGGTGCCCCAGACCGGCCTCCCGCGGCTTCGGCGCTCCAGTCGCGGGGCCCGGGTTCCTCCACACACCTAGCTCCAGCCGCCGTCAGAGCTTGTCCCCAGTTCCTCGAAGCCCCGGCGGCAGCCTGGGCTCTCGGCGGGGAGGATGACGGAGCTGCAGTCTGCGCTGCTACTGCGAAGACAGCTGGCAGGTGAGCGGCGGGGCGCCGGGCCGCGATCGCGGACTGACGAGCCACTCGCCTCCTGTCGCCCGCTCGGAGGCAGGGTGGTGGAGGGCCGCGGGCCGCGAGGGTGGGAGCCCGCGGGTCTCGGCCGGCCGGCGACACTTCTGGCCCGGCTGTGGAGGGTGTTGGGGGCGGGGACGCGCCCCAGCCTCGCCCTCGGACGGGCCGGGCGCCCAAGGCGGCTGCCCCCTCCCCCACAGAGCTGGGGCGTTGCGGGGGAGGGGCGTGGGTCCCGGCCGGGCCGACCCTCCCTGAGGGGCGGATCCCGGGCTCAGGTGCGGCGGAGGCCCCGGGACCTCAGGGACCCCGGGAGCGTGCGGGCCCCGCGCGACTGAGAGTCCGAGCGATGGCTGGGGCCGGATAGGGGAGGCGCGCCAAACTTCTGGCTCGGCAGCACGGGGTCCGCGGAGTTAGGGCGGACAACAAAAGCGACGGCCGGGCTGGCCTGGGTACTGGGCGCGGGGCGCCGAGGACTCGGCGGGGCGCGCGACTCCGCTTCGCCTGCCTCCGCCTGGCACGAGCTCGGGCTGCGCCGCCCGTCTGGGGGAGGGTGGGCGCGGGCGCTAAGGAGAGCCGCTCGCTGGCCGGCCGGGGCTTTGTGCTCGGCGCGGCTCCGGCTCCGGCGCAGGCCCGCAGCCACCGGGCTGTGGCCCGCCTTAGGTTCTGGCCAGGGGCGGCGGCTAAGTGCCTCCCCCGTGGAGTCTCTGTCCCCCCCTCCCCCATTGTCCCGGCCTCCGGCCGTTTGCGGCTTCCAGGTTGACTTTTTAGGGGGTTGGCTCCTACTCTGCTAGGACTGTGTGAGCGGAGCATGCGCGCTGGAGGCGTACGTGTGCGGAGTGGAAGGAGGGGGGAGGGAGGAGGCGGGTTGGTGGCTTCACAATGCCGCCCCACGTGCTGCCAGATTTAAAGAGAAATGAACCGGTAGTTACCCCTGCTGTCCAACGCCAAGCTTGTGCCTTGCTTGGTTCAGGCGATCTTACCCCTCCTCAACCTGTAGCCAGCCCTCCCATCCCCGCCCTCCTCCGGCGAAGCGCTGAAAGCTGGAAATGAAGATAAATGAAATAAATTTCTGTGAGTGAGGTGTCAGTTAAATCACCTTTATGGCTTCTTAAGGAAAAGATCCACAAGGACAGTTACAGATTGTATAATTATGTTTATTATTAGATCATGAGCTAGCAGGTTTGGACAAGTATTAAAATTGTAGATGGGAAAGTGATTTGAAGTGAATGGAAAAGTGTATACCCATCAGAAATATTATGCTCTAAAGAAGTGGAACTTATTTCATCTTACTTAAAAACATTCTTTTACTGTGGTTTTTCCTCCCTTAATTTTGTTTTGGGAGAAGAAATTCAGATTATGTCTCCTTAAGAATTGTTTTTTAAATACCACAATAGTGAATTCCAGGACAGTCACGGCTATGTAGAGAAACCCTGTCTCAAAAAACAAACAAAAAACATTAAACAAAATCCCAACTTTATCTGAATAAGTTTTTTTTTTTAATGTAGCAAATCATTAAGTAGTAAGTTCTAAATACTAAAACAGAAGTCTTACATAATGGAAGTGACATGCATCCTAAAAAGTGCAAAAGATTTTAACAGTACTACTATGTTAAACCATACCATGTCTGGTGGCGGTGACACATGCCTTTAATTCCAGCACTTAGGAAGCAGAAGTTGGTGGATCTCTTTGAGTTCTAGGCCATACAGGTCCACAGAGCAAGGTTCCAGGACAGCCAGGGCTACACAGAGAAACTCAGTCTTGAAAAACCAAACCAAGCCAAAACTAATACCTATTTGTGAACACAATCTTTTTTTTTTTTTTTCTCAAGTTGTTTCTCTATGGAGCCTTTGGCTGTCCTGGAACTCACAGATCTGTCAGCCTCCTGGTCTTCCAAATGCTGGGGTTTGAGTCCTTGTCACCATACCTGACTTGTGCTTCTTTTTTATTCTTCACAGAAATAATAGACAAAACAGTCTTCAAAGGTTTTTAACCAATGGTTAATTTTTTTTTTTTTTGATGCGGTATTCTAAAATACACAGTGAGAGAATAGAAAATGATTAACTTTTCAGGCTTTCTTATAAAGATTCTTTGCTTTCTTGATCAGAGACAATGTAATAATGTAGTCTTTTTTTTGTTTTGTTTTGTTTTTCGAGACAGGTTTTCTCTGTGTAGCTTTGGAGCCTAACCTGGCACTAGCTCTGTAGACCAGGCTGGTCTCAAACTCACAGAGATCCGTCTGCCTCTGTCTCCCGAGTGCTGGGATTAAAAGCATGTGCCACCAACGCCAGGCATAAAGTCATTTTTTAAGGGATTTTAATTAATTTGCTCAAAGTGTGTGGTACAAGGTTTGTTAGTTGAAATGTGAAAATATTAATTTGGGAAGACTTGATAAGCATCTAAAAATAAAGACACCAAGATGCTTACCTTAGTAGCAATTTTTAAATGAGTTTTCCAGTATCACTTGAAAACAGTAAAGACTGTTTTTTTCTTTTTTAAAAGATTTTATTTATTTTGTATATTTTTCTGCCTGCATGCTAGCAAAGGGCACCAGATCTCATTTAAGGTGATTGTGAGCTACCACGTGGTTGCTGGGAATTGAACTCAGGATCTCTGGAAGAACAGTCAGTGCTATTAACCTCTGAGCCATCTCTCCAGCCCCCCCACAGTAAAGAATGTTAAATGTCATCTCTTGAAATCAGTGAACTTGTATAAAGTTTGATAATAAATGCCTTAAGAATATTGAAATGAACTGAGTAGGTAACACAAACCTGTTAAATGTTCTCAGTGCTAGAATTTGAGAAACGTAGAACAGTGGCTGCATTTGTTGAACTCATAGTCTGCCAATGATTAAAAGATTTTGATTCATTATCTGGAAGAATTTGTACTGTAATGAAGAATATTGTTCTCCAGTAGTTTAGATAGGTGCCCTGGGTTACAGAATTTCTCATCAGTGGTACTTTTAGGGCAGTTATTTACCTGTGTAGTAAAGGTGACAGCATTCCTGTTCTGTACCCACTAGATACTAGTAGTACATCCCCTCATTTGTGATAGGGAGAAATGCATCTATTGCTAGAAGTTCCCTGAGACAAAGTCATTGGATTATGGTGTTTCACCATTTTGGCTATTGGGAAAGCTAGTAAGAACACCTTATACACACTCATGAAATCAGATAGCTTGTGTATTTCTTTGTGATATTATTAGGTTATGACTTACTCCTTTACAGATTTAGTTAGTGACAGGTTTTCAAGAAGTTCCCTCAGTACATAGACCAATTAAAAACATTTTAAAGGTGGAATAAACATAGGTTAAAATAGAGTACAGAGCCCAACATAGTGGCACACTCCTTTAATGCCAGCATTTGGGAATAAGTTCAAGGCCAGTCTGGTCTACATAGATCCAGGACAACCAGGACTACATAGAGAGACACTGTCTTCAAAACAAAAACCAAAACAACAAAATACAGAATATAGAAATTAATCATTTTCCTCCTGACCCTCTTCTAGGATTTACAGAGATTATTTTTTACATTTTATTTTAATTGAGACATTGGCTTACTTTGTAGTTCAAGGTGGCTTTAGAACACCTCGCTTGCCTACTTCTAGCTCCTTAGTCCTTATTAGAGGCCCCTACCCCAGCTATAGAGGCTTCTTTACTGAGGACTGACATATACCAGCCACTGTGTTGAGTATTTTACACATTATCTCATTTAATCCTCCTGAAAGAAAACAGAGGCTTAGTGAGGTTAAATAACTTTCTGAAGGTCAGATGAGTGCTGTTAATGGAATTGGTAGAGCCAGGACCTTCTTATTTTATAGACTTCTTGTTTACAAGTGGATAAATTGTTCCCTGAGGAACAGCACTTGACACAGTCAATGAAGTAGCATTTTATGTGTATGGGTAATTTGGCTTCGTGTATTATGTATGTGTATCACATTTGTGTCTGCTGGGTGCTTGGTGCCAGAAGACAGCACCAGACCTGCTGGAATTGGAGTTATACATGGTTGTAAGCTGTCGTGTGGATACTGAGAATCTGACTGGGTTCTCTGGAAGAGCAGCCAGTGCTCTTACCTGCTGAGTCATCTATCCAGTCCCATGGGGTAGAAATTAAAAATTAAATGCCTTGTGTGATGATGCACTCTTTTAATTCCAGCATTTGTGAGGCAGAGGCAGATGAATCTCTGAATTCAAGGCTACATAGATCCTCTCTGGGGTGTTGGGAGCAGGGGGTCTCAAGTACTCAAAATTATTTGCCGTATTATTTTTTCATCTTAGTTAAAAACTTACTGTATAGAATAACACAATATCTTAAGTAAGGGCTGGAGAGATGGCTCAGGGTTTAAGAGTATTGATTGTTCTTCCTGAGGACCTGGGTTTGATTCCCAGCATCCGCATAGTGGATAAGAGCTATCTGCAATTCCTGTTCTAAGGGATATGATGTTCTCTTTTGGCTTCTGTGGGCACCACATACATGTGCATAGACATACATGAAGGTAAAACTTTCATATGCATGAAATAAAAGTAAATCTTAAATAAGCTTGGTAGGTAGAGAGTGGCTCACACCTGTAAATCCCAGATTTTGGAGAGAGCCCGTGGCAGGAGTCTTTTGGCAACCTATTTCAAAACAACAACAAACTAAGCAGGTTAAAAAAAAAAAAAAGCAACTATGCCCCCAACATTTATTTATTTTGAAAGAGTCTCATGTAGCCCAGGCTGTATCCAATAATGACTTGAACTTCTGAACCTCTAAGCCTTCATTATATGAATGCTTGGATTAGTTATATGTCATCATGCCTGGTTTTAGGCTGTCCTGAATATTGAATACAGAACTGCATGCTAGGCAACTGATCTATCAGCAGAGGTATATCTTTCTATAACCTACTTTTCCTTCTCTTCCTTTCTTCATTATTTCATAGATATCTTAAAATAGGAAGGGTTCCTCCTTTATGCAGTAACAAAAAATTTGGGCTTTTATAATAGGAACCTTGACTGTGTATTTTAAAGTAATCGGAAAACTTCTATAACCTATCGTTTCTTGGCTATCTAAGAAGGTTGTCATGCTGTACATGTCAGACTATGTGTGAGGAGTCTGTAAAAATGGAGAGTCTGGCCTCATTTTAGTTTGTATTTGTTGATATGGCCCAGGAATCCAGTGGGCTTCTTTATTCATTTCTTACTTCTTTTTCTTTATTTTGTGGTGCTAGAGATTGAACTTAGCTGAATGCAAGGTGCAAGTGTTCTAGTACTGAGCCACACTCTCAGCCCAAAAATCTGCTTTTTTCCCCCTTCTGGAGATGGTTTCTCTGTGTAGCTTTGGAGCCTGTCCTGGAACTTGCTCTGTAGACGAGGCTGGCCTCGAGCTCACAGAGATCTGCCTGCCTCTGCCTCCCAAGTGCTGGGACTAAAGGCATTCGCCACCACGCCCGGTAAGAATCTAATTTTAGCTTTTCTTTTTTCTTCGAGACAGGGTCTGTCTGTGGCTTTGGAGGCTGTCCTGGAACTGGCTCTTGTAGATCAGGCTGGTCTCGAACTCACAGAGATCCACCTGCCTCCGGAAAAAAAAAGAATCTTAATTTTAAAAACAGTGCTTTAGTGATCATGAAGCTTCTGAATCTGAGCCACATTTAGTTTCCTAAATCATTTTTGCCTCTGGAGAATCATGTATAGATACCCAGTTTCTTAATTTGGGTATTTTGTCTTATGGACAGCACCAGTGTTAATTTAGACCATTCAAAGAGTACTGAAAAAGCAGGGCATGATGGCACACATATGTAATCCCACCACTTCTAGCAGGTGTTAGGGAGCAAGTTGAAGGCTGGTGTGTATTACATGAAACCCTATCTAAAATGAAGCAAAAATCAAGAGTGCCCTTTACAAATATAATAGTTCTTAATGTCCTTTCTAGAATATGTTGCCATTCTGATAATTCTAGTAGTAACCTCAAATAGGAGAAAATAGAATAAGTGGTTATTTCTCTAGTAAGTGGAAGATTCAGAGTAATGGGGATATTATTGAGAATTGTTAAGGAGCTGGAGACATGGCACAGTGGTTAAGAGTAATTGCTACTCTTTCAGTGAACCAGGGTTTGATTCCCAACACCCACATGGTAGCTCACAACTGGTAGTCTAACTCCAGTTCTAGGGGATCTGATACTCTGTTCTGACCTTTGCATGCACCAGACATGGTAGATTGTGCAGATATACATGCAGGCAAAACACCCATACACCTAAAATAAAAATAAAACAAAAACACTTTGCCTAGGATGTGTGAGGGTCTAAGTTTGATTCTCCAAGTATTGCTCAAACCAAAAGGAAAGATCCCACATGTTTAGAAATGGGAGAAAAGTTTACAAGTAGATTTGCATCACATCAAGGTACTAATTGTTCAAATACTAGGGGAATTTGCATATATATATTATATATTTTTGAGACAGGTTCTTACGTAGGTCAGGATGAACTTGAATTTGCTACATGAACAGAGATGACCTTCAGTTTCTAAACTTAGGGTTTTTCCCTCCTGACTGCCAGGGTTACAGGTAACCTGGATTTATTCAGTCCTAGAGGTCCTACTAAGGATTTTGTGTATGTTAGACAAACATTACCAACTGAGCAACATCCCAGCCAGACTTGAGAGTTTCTTTTTTTCTTTTTTTAAATAGTGTATTTATTTGGTATTTTGCTTGCATGTGTTTTTCTGTGAGGGTGTCAGATCGCCTGGAATTGGAATTATGAACAGTTGTGAGCCGCTTGCCAGGTGGATGCTGGGGATTGAACCTGGATCCTCTGGAAGAGCAGTCAGTGCTCTTAACTGCTGAGCCATCTCTCCAGCCCTGAATTAGTCTTTATAATGGATGACCTTACTTTTTTTGCTTCTTCATTTTTGTTTTTTAAGACAGGGTCTCATGTAGCCTTGGCTTCTCTTGATGCTTACTGTGTAGACCACGCTGGCCTGAAAACTCATAAACACCTGCCTGCATATGCCACCATACTTGGCTAACCTGTTCTAAATATAAAATTCTGCTTAATATGTTTAAATGTTGAACTAAACTGACTTAGATATCAGCATATTAATGGATTTACTATAAAGCAATACAAATAGTTCTATATGTAGTATATATGTATATATATAATGCATATTTGGTGATAATTCCACATGTTTATGAATTACGGATGCATTTATTACTAGTATGAAAGCATAATTCATAGAAGGGTATATTGATAAATTAGACATCAAAACTGAAACCTTTTGGTGTGTGAAAACTTTGAGGAAGATGAAAAGAGAGTCTACAGTGTTGAAGAAGATGGCTTGAAGAGGATATGAATGCTGGCTGTGGCGGGGTGGTTATGGCCCACAACTTTAATCTCAGGCAGAGGCAAGTGGATCTCTGTGAGCTCAAGGCTAGCCTGGTCTACAGAGCAAGTTCAGGAAGTCAGAGCTACACAGAGCTATCTCAAAAAACCAAAACCAACCTCTACCCCCAAAATAAAAAACAAATCCAAACCAGAATGCTTGCTGTATTGGTACAAGTTCAAACTTCTAGCACCCATGTAAGATCTGTAACAATAGCCAATTGGTGAGGGTGGAAACAGGCTTATACTTGGATCCTTGGGAGGGGAGTTCCCTAGCTAGCCCCCTAGTGAAAACAGGGAGCTTTAGTTTAGGTTCAGTGAGAGACCCTGTCTCAAGGGAATAGAGAAGAAAGACACTGACATCCTTTTGTGTCGTCAGCATGTAAGAGAGTACTAACACACATACCGTCATGCATTTCATTCAGATACCACCACACACAAGCCAATATACATATACATTACATATACATACTACATACACACAAGCTGTTGAATGACTTTTTTTTTAAAATTGTGTATGATGTGTGTTTGTGGTTGCATCCATGCCACTTAATGCATATGAGGGTCAAAGGACATCTTTGGAATTTTTTTTTGCCCTGTCCACCTTTGTGTTTGATTCAGGGATCATACTTAGGTTGTCAGGCTTGTATGGCAAGTGCTTTTATTCACAAATACCTCTCTCTAGCCCTGGAACAGCAGTTCTCTACCTGTGGATCATGACCCCTTTGAAGGTTGTTAAATGACTCTTCACAGGGGTTGTTAAAGACCATCTGAAAACATAGGTATTTATGATTCATAACAATAACAAAACTAGAGTTGTGAAGTAGTAACAAAAATAACTGTATAGTGGGGGGGTCACTACAAAATGAGAAATATATTTAAGAGTCAAAGCATTAGGAAGGTTGAGAATGACTGCCCTTTGTAAGATATTTAGCAAAAACCAATGTGTAAGAAACTGAATTGTACATTAAAACTAGTCCATTTAGAAAACAAACAAATGACAGACATTTCATTGAAGAAGGATATACAGATGGCAGATAGACAAATGGAAAGATGTTTGATATCGAATCGGGCTGAGAGATGGCTCAGTAGTAAAGAACACTGGTTGCTCTTCCAGAGGTCCTGAGTTCAATCCCCACATCAACCACATACATGGTGGCTCACAACCATCTGTAATGAGATCTGGTGCCCTCTTCTGTTCTTCAGGCATAGTTGCAGGCAGAACACTGTATACATAATAAATCTTAAAAAAAAAAAAAAAAGGTTGCTATCAGTAGACATTAGGGAAATGCAAATTGAAAGCACAATAAGATATTACTATATAACTATTAGAATAGCTTAAGTTAAGATGTGTATAGACATGTAATTCACCAAATGTTGGCAAAGAAAGCAAGAAGATCTTTCATATATTACTAGTGGGAATATGGAATGGTGTAATTATAGAAAATGTTTTGTAAATTCTTTTTCCTTCCCTCTTTCCCTCTCCCTCTCCCTCTCCCCCCTCTCATTTTTATGTTTTGCGATTTTTATTTTTTTATATTTTGACACAGCATTTCTCTGTGTAAACCATTCTGGCTGTTCTGGAACTCCCTCTGTAGGCCAGGTTGGCCTCTGCCTCCTGAGTGCTGGGGTTAAAGTTGTGTGCTACCACCACCTGGCTTTCTCAGTCTCTTTTATGCCAGGGTAACCAATAATGACCTTCAACCTCTGATCTTATCTTCACCTCCCAAGTGAAGTTATAGGCTTGTGCGACTACACAAAAGATATTTTTATTTTCTTTGATTGGCAAAACATTTATTTTTGTTTAGTTTTTGTCAACAGGGTTTCTCTGTGTAATAGCCCTGGCTCTCCTGGAGCTCTCTCTGTATACCAGAATGGCATCGAACTCACAAAGATCTGCCTGCCTCTACCTCCCAAGTTCTGTAATCAAAGGTGTGCACTACCACTGCCTGGTCCCTTATAGCTATTTTAAAGCTTTAATTTTAAGTTACATTTGTTTTGTTTGTATGTGTTTGGGAACATGTGCCAAGGTATGCGTGTAGAGGTAAGAGTGACAACTTGTTGGAGTCTCTTTTCTCCTACTATTCAGGTCTTCAGGATCAAACTGAGATCCATTGAGCCATCCTGCTGGCTCCTAATCTAATTTTTATTTTACTCTCACCCCCACCTTTTGCTGCCTTCTTTTCACCACACTCCAAATATTTTAAAGTATGCAGTTTGATAGTTTAAAGCCAATTCATTTTAGTGAAACACATCTAGAATTTTTATCATTTTCCAAGTCTCATTTAATATACTCCTTTTCCATTATTTTACTTGATTTCTATAAATCTGATACTTGAGTTACTTCCCGGCTAAGTAGAAAAACATTTGTCTACTTATCACTTTGAATAATAGAGTTTATTCACGTTGTACCATATAATATGGTTTCTTTTTTTATTTGTTTGTTTTTTGAGACAGGGTTTCTCTGTACTCATGACTGTCCTGGAACTCATTCTCTAGACCAGGATGGTCTTTTGAACTCAGAAATTTGTGTGCCTCTGTCTCCCAAGTGCTGGGATCAAGGGAGTGCATCACCACCACCTGACTCACATGATTTCTTTTCAAGGTTGAATAATCTGTTGTATAACTATCATTTTGATTATCTATTCCATCTGTGGTTGGTACTTGGGTTATTTCCACTTTTTTTGGGGGGGGGCAGACTTTTTTGTTGTTGGTTTCCCTGTGTAGCCCTGGCTGTCCTGGAATTCACTCTAGATCAGGTTGACCTCTAAGTCAGAGATCTGCCTGCCTCTGCCTCCTGAGTGCTGGGATTAAAGGCCTGAGCTACTATGTGTAGGGGACACTGTAACCACACCTGCAGCCAGCCCCGAGCAGGTGTGGTTATGGTGTCCCTTACAATGCTCTGGCTTGTTTTCACTTCCTGCTCTTATGATTAGTGCAGTTGAGAATATGTTTATGCAAATATTTCAAGACTCTGCTTTTATTTCTTTTAGATCTGTACCCATAAATACGGTTCTATTTTGTTTTTGTTTTATTATTTTTTTGGGACAGGACCTCACTGTATATGTATAGCCTTATCTGTCCTGGAGCTCACCAGGTATACCTGTCTTTGCCTTTTGAGTGCTGGAATTAAAGAGATGCACTACATTAATGAGTCCTTTTAAAATTTTAATTTGCTTTATTTTTTTTTTAAGAACGTAGGTTTGCAGTAAAGTTGAGCAGTATATACTACTTCACATATTTCCTTTCCTAGGAATAAATGGGTTCTTTTATGACCTGCATCATCTACCAGAAGAAAGTAACATTTGTTATTGAGTGGCTTACAGGTTCAAGTAGTTCAACAGTGGCCGTTTCCTGATGGAAAGGCCATGAATCCTGGTAGTTATTCAGTTTTCATGACTAGATGTCACACTAGTTCCAACCTGTTCTAGAGTCCAGGATTCCTAGAGAGCTGCTGGTCTTGAGTCTATGTTGGATTCCTGAAGAATAGGTCTTAATGCCAATGAAGGAATGCTTTTAAAATAGTATAGATGAAGTTGGAATGAGAACAAGCAGGCCAAAAGCAAAAGCTTTCTTTCAAGCAAAAACTTGTGTCCCTTTTATGTGGGCTCCAGCAAGAAGGTGTGCCTCAGATTTATGGTGGATCTTCCCACTTAAAATGATCAAATCAAGAAAAACCCTTCTAGGCCTGCTCAGCGCTTGTGTTTTAGTTGATTTCAGATGTAACTAAGTTGATAACCAAGATTAGCTATCACAGGTCCACCCTTTGATTCCTAGAGGTATGAATCCTGACTTTGAGAAAAATACCATATATTAGATGCTGGTTCAAAGGATATAATGTCTTCAGGAGAGCCCTGGCTTTATAGTGTTGTCTTTAAAGGGCCATTCCAAGCTGGGCAGTGGTGGCACACACCTTTAATCCCAACACTCAGCACTCAGGAGGCAAAGGCAGGTGGGTCTCTGTGACAAGGCCAACTTGATCTACAGAATGAGTTTCAGGATAGCCAGTGCTATAACACAGAGAAACCCTGTCTGGAAAAAACAAAACAAGGCCATTCCACTGTTTTACCAGGCCAGCTGTTCTGGATTGTGACAAACATGGTAAGAAGCAGTGGGTTTCATGAGCATGGGCCCACTGTTAAACTTCTCTGGCTTGAGGTGGGCTTCTCGGTCAGAAGCAGTGCTATGTAGAATACCATGAACGTAGTAAAATATTCATGGATGGTAGTTTTGGCAGAAGCATTATATTCAGCAAAGACAAATCTAAAACCAGAATAAGCATTCCAGTAAGGACAAAGCATTGCCCTTTTCACAATGGAAGTAGTACAATAAAGTAGTAGTACAACCAGTCAGCCTGCCTGGTTGCTGGCTGGTCACCTATGGTAGTAATGTCATATCAGGCTTAGTATTGGTCTCTGCTGCTGTTAGGTCTGGCATTCAGCCATAGCTGGAGCTAGTTGCAGCTTTAAGTTGCAGTGGGATACCCAGGATTGAAGGGGTCATTGAGAGAAATTAAGACTGTGTGGCAGGGCTAGTCCCTGATGAGAGAAAAGAGGGTATTGGTAAAAGTGCAGCACAGTTGCAGTGGACATGCCAATGTTTTGGAGATGCTCTACTGGGACATGACCAGGAAAGCAGCAGCTATGGAGTGAAGGCAGCTGAACCTACATGAATAGCTGAGTGTGCTGTGGATGATGAGTAATTGTTGCTGCCAAGGAACTTTGAAGTTTAAGAGGATCCTGAATGGTCCCAGACATTAAGCACTGACTCTTTATACTGCTGGACTTTGGTTTTGCTTTGATTTGATTGTAACTGCCCTCATTCTAACCTCTTGGGGTAAGAAAGTATGTAACGTATTTATTTATTTGTCCATTTAGTTTTTTGAGGCAGGGTAGCTTTGGAGCCTGTCCTGGAACTAGCTCTTGTAGACCAGGCTGGTCTTGAACTCTGAGATATATGCCTGCCTCTACCTCCTAAGTGCTGGGATTAAAGGCATGCGCCACCGCCTGGCTAAGTCTGAACTTTTAAAGTTTGAATTTTTGTTTTTATTTTTTGTTACTTAGGGTTTTTTAATTTAATTTAATTTAATTTTTTTGGTTTTGGTTTTGTTTTTGAGACAGAGTTTCCTGGAACTAGCTCTAGACTGAGCTGGCCTTGAGTTTACAGAGATCTGCCAGCCTCTGCCTCCAGAGTGCTGGGATTAAAGCCATTTTCCACTGTTGCTTGGCTCCCTTTAATTTTTTGTCTGGCTATATAGTCTAGCCTGATCTGGGACTTGTTTGTATCCCATGTTGCATTCAAACTTGTGATCCTTCAGTCCTAACTACCCAAGTGCTGAGACTACAGGTATGTGTTGCCCCGCCCCCCACCCCCTCAGCCTTTTCTTTACTCACATAGAAGAGAGGATGAAGAGGGGTACTGCTAACACTCAGAATTATTCTTCTGTAAGGAAGATTTCTTTTTTCCACTTAGTTGTTTACCTAGTTATACAGTATGGGTTTGTATATTTTATTTTAAATACTTTGGGATAAACTCTGTATGCAGACTTTTCCAGGGATTGAAAAAGTTGGGTCACGTGATTGTGGAGGATTGGCAAGTGTTAAATCTTGCTTTTTTTCTTTTTTTTTTTTTAATCCATATTACCCTCATCTGACTGTCTTTCTCATTATATTGCATAGAATTTTTGCACTTTATTTTCCAGATTAGTAATTTCATTTTCATGTATGCCTGTTTTGTTGTTTAGAATGGCCATTTAAGTTTTCATTTTGTCAATCATTTCAATTTCCTCTTTGTAGCAAAGGAGACAGACTTGACTCATCAGGCATTTTCTCTATTGCTGCCTGGCTTATGAGACAGTTTCTTCTCACTAAACCTGAAGCTTGAGATTTCACCTAGGCTAACTAGCCAGTGAGCTCCCAGTGTGTGTTACAGGCATATATGGCCATGCACTGCTCCATTTTTCTTTCTTTCTTTCTTCCTTTCTTTCTTTTTTTTTTGTTTTTTTGCACTTAAGTGCTTGTGTTTGGCAGAAAAAGCACTTTTACATACTGTGCAGTCTCTCTAGTTCTCATTTCTAATTTCTTGTTTTGTTTTTGTTTTTGTTTTTTGAGACAGGGTTTGGTTCTCTGTGTAGCTTTGTAGACTAGGCTGGCCTTGAACTCACAGAGATTCACCTGCCTTTGCCTTTAAAAAGTTTTATGTGTGTGTGTGTGTGTGTGTGTGTGTGTGTGTGTGTGTGTGTGTGTCTGTGTGTGTGTGTGTGTGTGTGTGTGTGTGTGTGTGTGTGTGTTTTGGGGAAGTCTGTATATATACTTGTGTTCACTTCTTTGACTGTGGGTTCCAGGGATCAAACTCTGGTTGCTAGGCTTGTGTGGCATACCAGCCAGCAGGGCTAAATAGAGAAACCCTGTCTAAAAAATAAAGAGGGGTGGGAACCAAAAGCCAAAACAACACCTGAAGTATTTGCCCCACTTCCACCCCATCTTGACTGGTTTACTCCCTCTTCTTGTTAGCCCTCCCCTAGCTAGAATACTTTCACTTACTATGTGAATCATTCCAAAGGTTCCTTAGAGACAGTTTTTTTATGGATCCAATAACAACATTGGAGTAAAAAATGAAGTATTTTGGCTGGTTTCCTTTATAATGATTCTTTCATGATTGCCCATTTTAAAATGAGCTAGAGTATTTTTCTTCTGTTGGAACAGTAAGATGATATTCTGAAGATATTGTTATATTAAAGAGTGGTTTGAATAGATAACATTGACCCTGTAATTTAATAAGATGTTTTTAGTTTCTAGGTGCAAATTTTTATAGTTTAACTTGGAGAATAAATAATGCCCAAAGGGAGATATTCTGTGAAAACTTTATTACTTCAAAGTGTTCTAAGTAAATTTTTTTTAAATTTATTTTTATTAGAATATTTTCATTTATATGTGTGTTTTTTAAACTTTATTTATTATGTATACAATATTCTGCACACCAGAAAAGGGCACCAGATCTCATAATGGATGGTTGTGAGCCACCATGTGGTTGCTGGGAACTGAACTCAGGACTTCTGGAAGAGCAGCCAGTGCTCTTAACCTCTGAGCCATCTCTGGAGCCCATTTTGTTTGTTTGTTTGTTTGTTTTTTGGTTTTTCGAGACAGGGTTTCTCTGTGTAGCTTTGGAGCCTATCCTGGCACTCACTCTGGAGACCAGGCTGGCCTCGAAGTCACAGGGATCTGCCTGCCTCTGCCTCCCGAGGGCTGGTATTAAAGGCGTGCGCCACCAAAGCCTGGCCCGTTTTGTTTGTTTGTTTGTTTGAGATAGTTTTCTCGGTGAAGCTTTGGCTGTTCTGGAACTTGCTCTGTAGACCAGGCTGGCCTTAGTTACAGAGATCTGCCCTCTCTAGTGCTGGGATTAAAGGTGTGTGCCACCACTGCCTGGCTTTTTTTGTGTGTGTGTGTGTGTGTGTGTGTGTGTGTGTGTGTGTGTGTGTGTGTGTGTGTGTGTGTGTGTGTGTGTGTGTGTGTGTGTGTGTGTGTGTGTGTGTGTGTCTGCAGAGGCCAGAAGAAGGTGCCTGATTCTCATTAGAAATTACAGGGAAGGCCCAGCTTGGTGGTGCATGCCTTTAATCCCAGCCCTCAGGAGGCAGAGGCAGGCAGATTTCTGTGAGTTCGAGGCCAGCCTGGTCTCTAGAGGAGTGCCAGGATAGGCTCCAAAGCTACACAGAGAAATCCTGTCTTGAAAAAAAAATTACAGGGAGTTGGATAAAATATTATGATAGCTGAGGGTATCAAAAAGGAAAACTTGAAATGGCCATGGCACTAGGGGAAACTTTAAAGTGGCCCAACAAATTGAGAGGTGGGGATAGATTGGTTACTAAGCTGTTTTAAGTACCCATTGTTAGTCTTAAGACTTCATTAGGATCCTCAAGAAGATGTTTACCCTGTGTTTAAGTAGGTCACTTAGATTATATATAACTGCTCTATGGATACTTGGCAGTGAATACAGTTTGAGATTTCTTGCTGCCATATTCAGCTTTGCCAAGATAAGCTTTGCTTTTTTCACCTCCCTCCCTGCCTCCCCCTACCCTCCTTCGTCCCTCCCTCGAATTGCCAAAGACTTGTAATTAATCCATTCTTGTGGATCAAGAATTTTTTTGTAGTTTAGAGATCTATGGAAATGTTTGGGTAAGGAGTCTGGAAATCTCTTATTTTCATTAATATTGTCCTTGTGTTCTTAAAAAATATTACCTAAAAAGAATGGGAGAAGGGCTGGAGGGATAGCTGAGCCGTTAAAGGCTAGACTCACAACAAAAAATACAAGAATGGGAGAAATGGCTCAATAGTTAAGGGTACTTGCTTATATTACATAGTAGATCCTTATCCACAGTACTCATGTTGGAGGAGGCTCACAACTGCCTAGAATTCCAGTTCATGGCATGCCCTCTTCTGGCCTCCATTGGTACCAGTATGATCTAAGACATACTATTTTTAAAATATTAATTTAAAAACTACCTTAAAAAGTAATAGGCTTCTCTCCCCCTACCCCCAACCCCCATACAGGGTTTCTC
Organism: Cricetulus griseus; assembly: GCF_003668045.3. Taxonomy (NCBI): domain Eukaryota; kingdom Metazoa; phylum Chordata; class Mammalia; order Rodentia; family Cricetidae; genus Cricetulus; species Cricetulus griseus. The sequence continues at coordinate 86,444,771 of NC_048600.1, forward strand.
TGTGGCTTTGGAGGCTGCCCTGGAACTAGCTCTTGTAGACCAGACTGGTCTCAAACTCAAAGAGACCCTGCCCCTGCCTCTCTAGTGCTGGGATTAAAGGCGTGCGCCATCACTGCCTGACTGTAATAGGCTTCTTTATGGCATTTTTATACATGCTTAGTTTTGGCTGATCCTACCCCTCTGCTCCCAGTAGTCCCCCTTCCACTTTTATACTTTATGTATCCTATTGCCTCCCACCTTACTTTCATTTAAACGCTTATATTTAACAGTTAGAAGCTAGCATCTGCCTATGGGAGGGAACATGTATTTGTCTTTCTGAACCTGGGTCACCTCACTTAATGTATTTTCATTTCCTTTATCTTCCTATGAAATTCATAATTTCATTTTTCTTTATAGCTCAATACAAATTTATAAAATTATGGAAAGCTTCATGAATTTCTGTCACTTTAATTTTAGTATCTGTGCTGTTGAAACGATCACTGTCCATGTGCTTTTGGTAAAGATAGAAGGATGGTTTAAACACTCTGGGTTTTGAAAGACCACTTGTCTGTTGCTTTCCTGTTACTACTCTCTTCTGGCAACAATTTAAGTATCATTGTTTTTTATTCTCTTAAATTCTTCCCCAGTGAACAGAAAGCTGTGTACCTGCTGTAAGGTGCCTGTATAAGCCAGGGGGTGGTGGTGGTAAGCGCCTTTAGCCCCAGCATTGGGAAGGCAGGAGGATCTCTAAATTCAAGGCCAGCCTGTTCTAATCTAAGTTCCCGGACAAGACAGACTAACCCTGTCTTGGAAAAAAAAAAAAACCAAAAAACAAAAACAAACAACAGGTGCCTATACTAAATTGTGTTCTGGAGTGTGTTGTCACTGTATAACCTCTCCCTATAGAGATAGCTATAGGCAGCAGCCCTTTGAAACTCATTTTGGATATTGTGAAAATGTTATTTTTAATCTTTACATTTCTCTGATGTGTTGGAAATTCATCCAGGTTCTCAGAAATAGGAGCAATTCCTCTTGCACTGAACCACACCCCCAGTCCTGTAGTTTCCTTTTAAAAGGGACCTTTAAAATTTTTTATTTTATTTTATGTGTATGAGTGTTTTGCCATATCTGGTGCCACAGATACCTGAAGAGGGCATCAGATTTTCTGGAGTTGGAATTACAGATAGTTGTGAGCTCCATAATGGGACACTGGGAATAAAATCTGGGTCCTTAGGAGGAGTAGTCAGTTCTCTTAATTGCTGAGCTGTCTCTCCAGCTCCAGGACTCTTAAAAAACAAGATATATATATATATATATATATATATATTATATATATATATGTTTTGTCTGCATGCATGTATGTGTACTACTTGCATGGTCTGGAACCTGAGGAGGTCAGAAGAAGATTATTAGATAACCTGGAATTGTAGTTACAGTGGTTGTGAGCAACCCATTTTGGTGCTAGGAAAAGAACCTGGATCCTCTGCAAGAACAACAAGTTCTCTTAACTGAGCCAAATTGCCAATCCATAAAAGTGACCTTTAGGAATATCTTGTACCACCATAAAGAATCATCTTTATCAGAAAAATAGTGTTATTTTTAGAGTGTTCATAACAGTTGTATGATTAGATTATATGTCATCTGCTAGAAATTTTTCTTTTTTAAAAAAGGGACCACCCTTCAACTTCCATTTTTTAAAAATATTATATACACAGTGTTCTGCCTGCATGTCAGAAAAGGGCACCAGGTCTCATTACAGATAGTTGTGAACCACTATGTGGTTGCTGGGAATTGAACCCAGAACCTCTGGAAGAACAGCCAGTGCTCTTAACTACTGAGCCATCTCCAGCCCCGCTACTAGAAATCTTGAATGCACTGAATAGTCATCTAAAATTAAATTACTTGTTAGTTGAGAGAAATTGTAAGGTTTTGGAACTACATGATAATACTTCCCCCTCTTTATGCCCCCCCCTTTTGTGTTTTTTCGAGACAGGGTTTCTCTGTGGCTTTGGAGGCTGTCCTGGAAACTAGCTCTTGTAGACCAGGCTGGTCCCAAACTCGAAGAGATCCGCCTGCCTCTGCCTCCCGAGTGCTGGGGCTAAAGTCATGTGCCACCACTACCCTGCTGGTTTTGGTTTTTTGAGACAGGGCTACTCTATGTAGCCTTGGCTGTCTTGGAACTTGTTCTATAGACCAGGCTAGCCTTGAACTCAGAGATCTCTGCCTCTCTAGTGCTGGGATTAAAGGCTTATGCCACCACCACCACCCGGCTACCTCTTTCTCTTTTTTTCTGAGACAAGTCATTAAGTAGCCCAAGCTAGCTTAGAACTTGCTTTATAGATAATGTCTTCATAGTACTGGAGTTAAAAGCTTGTGCCACCTCACATGGCTTTTATTATTTTTTTATTTTCAATTTATGTGTAAATTTAAAAGGGTTTTATTGACTAGCAATTCTGAATATGATATTGTTTAGTAAAACTTGTTGAGACGAATTATTCAGTAGTTTTTTATTTTATTTTATTTTTTATTTTATTAGTTCTAGTTAGGGAACAAGCTTATTTCAAGTCCCCTCTCCCTCCCCTCACCCCCAACCTTCCTCCCCCACCCCCAGCCCACCCCCCACCCCATCCACCCACCACTCCCCAGGCAGGGTAGGGCCCTCAACGGGGGGCTCTGCAAAGTCCACCAAATCTTCCTGTGCTGGTCCTGGGCCCTTCCCCATGTGTCCAGGGCCAGAGTGTAACCCTTCACGTGGGATGGGCTCTCAAAGTCCCTTCTTGCACAAGGGAAAAATACTAATCCACTACCAGAGGCTCCCTGGAGTGCAGAGGCCTCCTTATTGACATCCATGTTCAGGGGTCTGGATCAGTCTTGTACTGGCCTCCCAGACAGCATCTGGGGTCCATGTGCTCTCCCTTGTTCAGGTCAACTGTTCCTGTGGGTTTCTCCAACCTGGTACAGACCCCTTCGTTCTTCATTCCTCCCTCTCTTCAACTAAATTCCCGATTTTGGCTCAGTGTATATCTGTGGATGTCTCTGCTTCCTTCAGCCACTGGGTGAGGGCTCTAGTTCCTGGGTCGGTCGGCGGAATGGAAGAGTGGGGTGCTGGCAGATTGGGGTGCAGGGAGCTTCTATATTCAGTAGTTTTAATGCAAATTATGTGAAGAATCTTTTCCATTTCAGGGTTTTGCTATGATCTTCCTCTGCCTTCTTGTTTCAAGTCTCTGAAATATGTTCTATTTTTACTTTATCTACATACTGAAACCATCTCTGATTTCTTGCTTTGAAGATCAGCAAGAAATACTCCTTGTAAAATGAGTTGTGTAATAGGTGACCATTAGAAGTGTAAACAAGTCTTCGTAAATCAGGAAATTTTTTTCTGCAACAGCAATGTAATACCATGTGCTTATTGGTACTATGACTGAAGAAACTTCAATAATACAGTTGCTGACTGTTCAACTGACAGGGGATTATTAGGCATGATCTTTATTTATTTACTATGTAGTTTTGGTAATCAGGATCTAGCACTTCCTAGGCAAGTGCTTTGTCACTTTGTCACTGAAGTTCTGCCTACTTAATTTTTAAAAGTTCTTTTGAAGAGAGATCCAAGAGAGGGTCACTTATGCTGTTGTACACCTTTAATCTCAGGAGGATCTCTGTGAGTTCCATGCCAGCCTGATTTATATAGGGAGTTCCAGGAAAGCTAGGACTATATAAAGAGACCCTGTTTCAAAAGCCAAAACAAAACAAAAAACCCCACTGTATCTCCATTTTTATTATAAAATGACAGCTGAATAGAATTAAAATACAAATTGAGCAACACTTAAATTTCTTAGGCCATTAGACTCTGATTAAGGTTTAGATTGAAAATCTTTATTTTAAAGGTTATTGTTACTAAATAAGGGGTAGATCTTTTTAATTTTATGAACATTATTGTAAAAATCTTGCAAATAAATAAAAATTTACACAGTAAAATTAACCAGACACAAACTCTGCATAATTCAGTAAATTCCTGTACAATTTAAATTAAAAGAAAAAAAGAAAAGAATGGACACTAAGCAGAGCGTTGGTGGCTCACACCTTTAATCCCAGCACTTTGGAGGCAGAGGCAGTCGGATCTCTGTGAGTTCGAGGCCAGCCTGGTCTACAGAGCAAGCTTCAGGACAGGCTCCAAAGCAATACAGAGAAACCCTGTCTCAAAACAAAAAACCAAACAAAAAGAATAGACACTAAATACTCTTGGGGTCAGGACTTTTTTTTTTTTTTCTCCTATTTTTCTTTTTCTTGTTTAAACAGAGTCTAACTATATATTCCTTGCTGGCTGGCCTGGAAGTCATAGAGATCTCAGCCTTTGTCTGCCTGTCTCTGTGTCCCAAGTGCTAGAATTACATGATTGGAGAGTAACAGAGCTCATGCCTTTGATCCCAGCACCTGGGATCACATAGCTTTAATCCCAGCATTAGGGAGATATATAAGACAGGAGCAAGATCTCAGCACTGATATTTAGTCTCAGGAGTCTCTAGCCATGTTGAGAACATAGCAGTCTGAGTGAATCTGAGGAACAGTGAAGTCAGGAACAGTTTGGTCTGAGCTGAGTGAAGTAGAAGTAAGAGCTAGTGACTGGCTGCTTTGCTTTTCTGATCTTTAGCTTGAAGATTGAACCCCAGTATCTCTCTCTGGGTCTTTTATTTATCATGTACTTACCACCATACCTGGCACTTTCTTGTATTTGTGTCTGGCTGATTAGTATCACTTATCCTGTCTTCTCTGGATGCTTGGATTATATAAGAGATCATGTCAGACTCTGGATTATAAAGAGATCATGTCAGACTTTTAACTTTTTTTTTTTTTCTTTAGTTATTTCTGAATGTATACCACATGTGAGTATGTGTGCTTACAGGCCAGAAGATAGCGTCAGATTCTCTGGAGCTGGAGTTATAGGAATTTTCAAATAACCTTAACATAGATGCTGGGAGCAGAACCCAGGTTCTTTGGGAGAGCAGCAAGTGCCCCATATCAGACTTTAATAATGAAATAATTTGTTCTCAAACAGACTTAATTTTTTTCATGATTATGTTTGCAAGTTGAAGCTTGCTTCTTATTATCCATATTAAGTGCATAAAACAAAGCATATCTGAGTTTTAAATTGTGGGAATTTTCTGGGGGCAGTTAAATACTTATACAGTATTTTTGGATACCTTATTTTTACCATTACAATTCTGGTTTTTGTGCTAGAATTTTTGTCCACAGTTCTTTGAAAAAGTAATTATTGTTTGTCCTCCCCTTCCCTTTTTTAAAAAAATTATTTTTGTATTTTATATATATGGATGTTTTGTCTGCGTGTATGTCTGTACACCAGAAAAGGGTATCAGATCCCGTGGGACTAGACTGTTGTGAATACCATGTGTATGCTAGGAATTGAACTCAGAACCTTTGGAAAAGCAACCGGTCAGTCCTCTTAACCACTGAGGCATCCTTCCAGGTCTCTGTCTTCTTAAAAAATGGTAGCATTTAATGAATTTTTCTTTGCAGGTTTTTAGCTACTGGGACTCATGTGTTGCTGAGGTCCCACTGAGATTCAGCCCCAAATAAACACATAGAGATGCTATATTAATTATAAAACTGTTGACTGATGTCTAGGGTTTCTTACTGTCTAGCTCTGTCTTAATTATTAACCCATTTCTATTAATCTAAGTATTTCCATGTGGTCTTATCTACTGGAGAAGGGTCTGGACCTGTTACTCCTTTGCTGGCTACATGGCGTCTCCTTTTGTGGTGCCTCTCTCTGCCTACCTTTCCCAGAATTCTCCTCATCTCTTAGTACCACCTATCTTCCTGCCTCTATTGGCTAAAGTGTTTTATTCTCAACCAATAAGAGAAACATATATAGAAGGATGTCCCCCATCACTCATGCACCTACAACACCTCTAATCTTTTTCATCAGTTCTTATGCTGAAGCATTTGGCCTTCTTGATAACAGACTGCTTAGGGAACTTTCCTTTCCCCATACCTTTATAGTAATTTAGACTATGTAAGTGATGGGAGCAGTTCCAGGCTTGTTTTAGCAGCATTTCTAACCAATGTCCACAATTTATCAAAGTTGACAGTTGGGCTCTGATTCTGAGGGATAATGCCTCATACCACTCTTCCCAAATTAACCTGGATGATATTTGTTAGCGTTGATCCTACAGTGATATATGTCACCAGCGTTACCCTGACCTCTTGGGTGCTTACCAGCATAGCTGTGAATGTGGTTATCTGTGGGAATTTTTGGGGCCTTCCTAAGTCTGGATGGCATGGTGGCTGTCGAAAGAAAAGAATTTTACCTTTTTTTTTTTTTTTTTTTTTCTAAGTTAGTGTTTTCTTCAGAGTTTTGTCTGACATTTCTCTCCTTAATTTGTGACAGTTTTATTATATTGGAGTATATTAGCTTTATGTAAAGCTGTTTTATTAGTTAGCTGGGTATTTTATATTGACTCTGGAATAAAGGAGAAATAAAAGCCAGGAGTGATGGTGAATGCCATTAATTCCAGCAATTGGGAGACAGAGGCAGTCAGATATCTGTGAGTTTGAAGCTAGCCTGGTCTACAGAGCAAGTTCCAAGATAGCTAGGGCTACACAAAGAGACCGTCTGGAAAAACAAAACAAAACACACACACACACACACACACACAGAGAGAGAGAGAGAGAGAGAGAGAGAGAGAGGGAGAGGGAGAGGGAGAGGGAGAGAGAGGGAGAGGGAGAGAGAAACTTGCTAGAAAGATGGCTTAGTGGTTAAGAGTATTTGAATTAACGATCACTGTACTGGCAGCTTGAAAGACTTCATATTGTACAGATTATACTGAGACAGTATGGGCAAAGAAAAGAATAATTCCTGGGGTTTGAAACACATTGATCTTTAGAATCCATAACTTACAATTATAAAGTTAATAACAGGACAACACCCTAATGGTCATCTTGATGTTTCAAGGCCAGGTGGTGGCGGGCACATGCCTTTAACCCTAGCACTTGGGAGTCAGAAGCAGGTAGATCTCTGAGTTGTTATTTTTCAAGACAGGGTTTCTTTGTGTAATCCTGACTGTCCTGGATTTGTAGACCAGGCTGGTCTCAAACTCACAAACTCACCTGCCTCACCACACTGAGTTCTTTTTTTTTTTTTTTTTTTTTTTTTTTTTTTAAATTTTTTTTTTAGGGAAAGGAAAGGGGAAGAGGGAAACCAGCCTCAGGGAACAGGAGGAGCAAGAGAGAGGAAAAGAAAGGCAGAGGGAGAGAGAGGGAGGGAGGATGGGAGGTAGACCGGGGCCCCTTTTTTTTTTTTTTTTTTTTTTTTTTCTTTTTCGAGACAGGGTTTCTCTGTGTAGCTTTGGAGCCTGTCCTGGCACTCGTTCTGGAGACCAGGCTGGCCTCGAACTAGATCCACCTGCCTCTGCCTCCCAAGTGCTGGGAATAAAAGCATGCGCCACCAACGCCCAGCTTTTTAAAAATTTTTTTAAAAAGATTTATTTATTATTTATACAACGTTATGCCTCCACGTGTGCCTGCAGGCCAGAAAAGGGCACCATATCTCATTACCGATGGTTGTGAGCCACCATGTGGTTGGTGGGATTGAATTCAGACCTCTGGAAGAGCAGTCAGTGCTCTTAACCTCTGAGCCATCTCTCCAGCTCCCCTTTTAAAATTTTTTTAAGGCAGTGTTTCACACTGAACCTGAACCTGGAGTTTGCTGATTAGCTAAAGAATTGTACTGTTTGCATTTGTGCAGGGATTACAGGGGCATGCCGCCACACCTAGCTTTTACATTGAAGGCTGGGATTCTGAACTAAGGTTGGATTCACTTTAACAGTTATCAAATGGTTTATATCAAATTATATCAGTCCATTCTTTTTTTTCCTCAAGCCTCCTGGATAAGCAAGTACAGTAGCTTCTTCCTTATCCAGAGTTTTGCTTTTAGACATTATATTTACCTGAAATAAACCTCAATATGAAGAAGTTAATGGAAAATTTTGGTATAAACTATTTTCAAGTTTTAAATTGCATACCCTTCTGAGTATTAGGATGAACTCCCAAGTTGTCCTGTTATATTTTTTACCCATGACAAAAACTATCCTTTCATTTGGTGTATTCATGCTGTAGCTTGTAGTCACTTAAGTAGTTGTCCTGCTATCCATGTTTTCAGATAACCCTTTACTTAACAATGACAAAGAAGCATAAGAGCCATATTGCTTGTAAGTCAGACATGCTAAAGAAGAGCTCCAAGTACTTTGTTTAAGCAAAAAAAGTTTAAAAAGATTTTTTTCTTTCCAGGTGGAAATGCATGCTTTTAATTCCAGTAATTCGGAGGGAGAGGCAGATGGATCTCTAAGTTTGAAGCCAGACTGGTCTTCAGACAGTACAGTCAGGGCTCCACAGGAAAACAAAACAAAACAAAAACAAACAAACAAACAAACAAAAAAGAAAGAAAGAAAATACTCAGTTTGTGGGAAAGGAAAAAGACACATGCTATTTTTACACTTTACATTGCAAAAATTCCTTTCCCAGTGGCACTCAGATGAAACATAAACTATAATTATAATAAAAATTAAGACAGCATTTCTTGCTGGGTGATGGTTGTGAGTCACCGTGTATGTGGTTGCTGGGGATTGAACTCAGGACCTCTGGAAGAGCAGGCAGCACTCTTATCTTAACCTTTGAGCCATCTTTCCAGCCCCCTGGCTTTTACTTTGAGATAGCGTTAGAGGTGTTTCCATATTGAAGTGACACAATCACACATAGGAGTGACATTTTCACAGGTTCATTCTTTGATTTATACTGTGCTGAATGTATACTGCAGCAGGGTAGTGCAATAGCAGAAATAGAAAAGAAGATTGCTCAAGAGATTTGAACAATACATCATTTGGAAAGTGAATGAATTCTTGATTATATTCTTTATTAAATTTCGTTGTCAGAATTTGTTGGCAAAGATTTGTTGTGGAAGTTGGAGTGGAGAATGTATTGAATGATTTTGAGGTTTTAAAGTTTTTATTTTTAAATTACATGTGTACATATCTATGTTTGGGTCAGGCCTGCCTGCCTGCCTTCCTTCCTTCTCTTCCTCTTTCTGTAACAGCTCTGACTGTCCTGGAACTAGCTCTATAGACCAGGCTGGCCTGGAACTCAGATCTGCCTGCCTCTGCCTCCCAAGTGCTGGGACTAAAGGCATGTGCCACCAACTCATGGCCTATGTTTGGGTTTCTGCAGGTGTGTGCAGATGCCTAAGAAGCTAGAGAAAGGGTTTAGAGCCCCTGTAGCTGGAGTTAAAGGCAATTTTAAACCATCTGATGTGAGTGCTGGAAATCCAGCTCAGGTCAGGTCTTCTGCAATAGTAGTTCGTGTTTTTAAACACTAAGCCTCTGGCTCTTTAAGGTTTTTGACTTGAGCAAATGAAAGGGTTGAACTGACATTATTTAACATGGAAAAGAACAAGGGGAAATTATTAGTGATTTAATATGTCAAGTTTGAATTGTCAATTAGAGTTTAAAAGGAGCAAGTTGGTTTGGTCTGGGTTTCAATAAAATTCAGATTTGGCTTGGAGATATAAACTGGGACATTGTTAACAACATACCCCCCCACACACTCAAGTCTGAATGGGTTCAATAGGGAAATAAGAGTAGATAAAAGAACTTAAGTCTTTGTACTAGCTCTTTTGCTGTGTAGACCAGGCTGGCCTCTAACTCACAGAGATCCACCTGCCTCTGCCTCCCGAGTGCTGGGATTAAAGGCGTGAGCCACTAACGCCTGGCTCCTTTGTGCACTAGCTTTAAGAGTTAGAAACTCGTGGAGAATGGGAAATATTGAAAGAGAGGAAAAAACAAAACAAAACACATTTTGGTTGGTCTCTAAGTCAAGCAAAAAAAGTTTCATATAGATGAAAGGGAGGGAGGGATGAAGTTGCTGATGGAGATGAATGGTATTTAAGGAAGGCGTTTTTACTGAAGTGGTCCAAAGCTACATTGGTCTGAGCTTGAGAGAATGAGAGTTAAGTGAGTATAGGAAATGAAAACCCTTTAAATCATACCTTAAAGGGCACAAAGAAGTACCTGAGCTTAGGCTGCTTCATTTTTGTTTTGGTAAAGTTGCAGAATTATTATTCTATTTAATATTGAGGTTGATGTTAGTGAAGAGGGAATGATTGACACAGGAGGGAATTGGAAGTTTTGAAGAAGTGTCTTCGAGAAAACAAAATGGGGATCTAATCACTGCCTGTTTTGGAGAATTTATTGAGCTAAAAGCATGATCAGTTCATCTAGACCAACAGGGGAGATTGTGGAGTAGTTAGTATATGGGTAGAGAGTCAGGAAGGTTAAATATGTAAAATATAGAAACAGTTTTAGAAATGAATGGAAGCTTTTCATGAGCATTAGTTAATATTTGTTTTCTCCCCCAAAGTTTATTTTTATGGGGCTAGGGAGATAACTTAATGGTTAAGAGGACTTGATGCTCTTACAAAGAACCTGAGGTCTGTCCCCGGCATCAGGGTCAGTGGTCCTGTAACTCCAGCTCCAGGAGCTCTGGCACCCCTTTCTCTCCTCCTTGAATTATTGGATACACATGGCTTGCTCATATATAATAATATTATTATTACTTTTGTGTGTGTGTGTGTGTGTGTGTGTGTGTGTGTCTGTCTGTCTGTCTGTCTGTCTGTCTGTCTGTCTGTTACAGGGATCAGAAGAAGGCACTTGCTGCTCTTTATTGCTGAGCCATTTTTCCTCTATTAATCAGTATTTGTAAAGGCATTATTGAACACAAGTACATAGTACACATTAACTACTTAGTGATCCCTTAGTTACTACAGCTATCTGTAGTACAAATTCTAGTTGGTATTAATAGAAACCCAGAGACAACGAATGGGGTTCAAGCTGAAGATCAGAAAAGCGAAGCAGCCAGCTACTAGCTCTTACCTTTACCTCAGTCTGAAGGGGGCTACCCTGTTCTGCAAACTGCAGCAACTCAGACTGCTCTCTCAGACTGCGCTGAGTTCCTGCCTTATATTCTCTCTAGTGCTGGGATTAAAGGTGTGAGCTTTGTTTCTGTTTTAGACTGATTCACTCTCATGTAGCCAGGGTGGCCTTGAATTTACAGAGATCCATCTCCTTATGTCTCTCGAGTACTGGGATTTACTGCCTGGCCTTTATGGCTAACTAGTGGCTTAGGTGTGTGACTGACTACAGTTAGTGACTTAGCTCTTAGGTAGGTGTATGGTTAGCTAGTGGCTTAGTTTTGCACCCTGATCTTCAGGCAAGATTTATTTGTTAGATCATAGATAAAATATCACCACAGCTATCACTGTAAGACTGAGAACTGTAAGATTTTGTGTTTGAAATTGTGAAAGTTTGTATTGCTTGTGAACTGACAGTGTGATTCCTATAGCTAGCTTATTTTACTTATCCTTGTGAGTAATATTCTGGAAATACTGACTTTTCACCAAAATCAGGTGAATGAGTCCAGAACTTCTAGGTAAGTCATCTTCTCTTTGCCAACAGATGCTGGCTACCACAGGTGCCACTTACCTAGCATATCCCAGATAGACAAAGAGTTTCATAGTTTTAATTTGAAATAAGATAATTTTAAGGTCTCTGAGGTGTTTAGTTTTCTTCAATATCTAGACAAAGGTTTTCCTAAGAGAAATTATAACTGTGTAATAGGAAGTTGAATTCCTTATAAATATTGGGTAGAAGTTGTAGAGAAATTACATGTAAATGAGGTAATTATAGATGTAGAACTGGTTGTAAAGCTGGGTCAGAGCACATGAATTTTGTAGAAAGTTGGAACTAGAAAAAAGTACTTGGGAAGTCTATCCAGATTCTTACTGACTTTGAGTATGTATATTTCATTCCTATTTTGAAATAAGATACAGAAAAGTAGGGGCTGGAGACTTAGCAATTAATGAGTATTTACTGTTCTTTCAAGAGGACTGGAATTCAGTTACTAGCACCCACATGGGATGGATAACAACTGCCTGTAAGTCTAGATCCAGTGGATTTTACACCTTCTTCTGGATTCTCTGGGTATCTGCACTCGCATGTCCCCCATTCCCATAATTAAACATTATGAAAATAAGTTTTTAGGGGACTGGAGAGGTGGCTCAGTTATTATGAGCACTGGCTGTTCTTCCAGAGGACTCAGCCTCATTCCCAGTACCACCCACAGGTCAACTCACAACCATCTGTAACTCAAATCCCAGGGGAATCTGACTGCCTTCCCTGGTCTCTTCTGGCACCAGACATGGATGTGGTATGCAGACATCTATGCAGGCAAAACACTCATAAAGATTTGAAATGTTTTTTAAAAATGCAGGAAATTAAAAATCAGTATCAGTTTAGTGTATGAGGCCAGAACATCTTTTAGAGAGAGTGGTTGATGGAGAATAAGATCTTAGGTTTTTGCTGGGCTGTTGGGAAAGTACTGATGGTAGATTTGTTAAGAAGATCTAGGGTCAGAAACCCTTTTAGGAGCCATTGTAGGATGTGAACAAGTTGGAAACTAAAGAGGGGAAGGTTGTTGGACTGTGGTGGCACATGCCTTTATCCCAGCACAGAGTTTGAACCATAGTTTGGAATCCTCATGGTGGAGGTAGAGAACTAACTCTCACAAGTTGCTTTTTATTACATTTTTATTTATTTTGTGTAGGTCTGTGTATATGGGAGTATGTATATGCCATGGGCACATGTGTCGACGTCAGAGGACACCTGTGGAAATCAGTTTTATCATGTAGGTTCTTGGTTTTGAATTCAGGTCCTAAGGTTTAACAACAATCACCCTTATCTGCTGAGCTTTCTCACTGACCTCAACTCCCAGTTGTTAGAATTCTGAAGGCATTTTTAAAAATTCCTTTAATTTGATTTTTAGCCCTTTTATTTTCTTACATTTAATTGAATGCTCAGTATTTAATTCTAATTCATGATCAGTTGAAAGTACTCAGGTTGTGGATCTGAAAAAAAAAAATGCTATTATTAGCCAGGCAGTGGTGGTACATGCCTTTAATCCCAGCACTCAGGAGGCAGAGGCAGGCAGATCTCTGTGAGTTTGAGACCAGCCTGGTCTACAGAGTGAGTTCCAGGATAGCCTCCAGAACAATACAGAGGAACTCTGTCTCAAAAAACAACAACAAAATGCTGTTATTAAAGGGTTTACCAAGACCTTGAACTCTGGATCCACTGGCTTCTACCTTCTAGAGTTCTGGGCTAAGAGGTGTGTAGGCTACCGAGTCTGGCTTGATTGTAATTTTGATCACTATAAAAAGTGACTCTGTCTTTTGACTCTTTTAATGTTTCATTTTGAATTCAATGAGTTTTAAAAGTGTTTATATCCACTTGATAAACTTGGTCTAACCTTTTGCAAAGTCTCCTTTTTAGGTTTGCCTCATGTAGATTACATATAGTTGATCAAGGTTAGTCATTTTTTGAACCCAGTTTAAGATGCTTTTATTCATTCACATAATGTGCATGTGGGTTTACTTCTGTCATATTAGTCTTTTTGTTGTTGTTACCTGTGACTCTGTTTGGTTTTCATCATCTTTTTGTTTTGTTTTTTGAGACAGGGTTTCTCTGTGTAGCTTTGTAGACCAGGCTGGCCTCTAACTCGGAGAGATCCACCTGCCTCTGCCTCCTGAGTATTGGGATTAAAGGCATGCACTGCCATCACCCGGCTGGTTTTCATCATCTTTTAAAACTACTTGTTTATTTTTTCTTGTTCCTCTCATCTTACAAACATACTTTATTTCATTCTGTTTAGGATACCATTAATTTTTGAATGCTGTATTATTTTGTAATAAAGCTAACATAATAAACTGCTAACATGGTTAAATGCTATTAAACCATGACATATCATCAGTTGTAATATGCATGCTGATTTCAGACAAAGTAAAATGTGAAAAGGATGCATTTTAGAACTGATGAACTTGGTAGTTTATAGGTCTGTGGTTATTACTATAAAGCTGAAGCCTCAATACACTTTAGTGTGTTGTATTTATCATGTAGATTTTCTGAAAATGTGTTTGAATGCTGTATTTTCAGCATTCATATGTTGAAAATACTGTTCATGGCTTTCAAAGTAAAAGGATGTTTTGTCTGGTTATAGAATTTGAAGCTATATTTTCCTTCCCTTAATACCCAACAGACTGTTCCTCTGTCTTTTGGAATATCGGGTTACTGTAGGGAAGTCTGGGGCCAGCCTGACTGTTCTTTTCCCTTTGTAGGTGACCTACTTCTGCCTGGGTATTGGCAGATTTCTTTCTTTATCCTTGAAGTTCAGTAACTTCTTCAGAATTTATCTTGGTCTTGATGTGATTCTGTATTACATTTTTCTGTTAATGGTTAGCCATTTCAATCGGTTCAGGAAAGTTTCTTAGATAACTTTTAATATACTTTAATTTCTTTCTTAAGCATCAGTTTTATAATTGCTCATCTTCATTTCCTGTTTTCCATTTCATTATTTTTAAAAGCTTCCTTTGTTCTGTTGAGATGTATGTTATTTTCTTAATAATCTTTTCTAATTTTATTATCAATATCAGGACTGCTACTTACAATTTTAGGGGGGTGTTTTTGAGACAGGGTTTCTCTGTGGCTTTGTCCTAGCTCTTGTAGACCAAGCTGGTCTTGAACTCACAGAGATCCTGCCTTTGGCTCCTGAGTGCTGAGGCTAAAGGCGTGTGCCATCACCAACAAGCCTGACATCTACTATTTATAATTTTTTTCTTTTTATTTTGCCAGTGGCTTCACTGTTTCATTCAGTTTTTGTTATTTATGTCTGTGAGCAGTCTTTTTACTTTACCTTTTATTTACAAATGCTTTTTATTACTTGTGAAAAAAAGGTAAACCTATAGTTGGGCAGTGGTGGTGCACACCTTTAATTCCAGCACTCAGGAAGCAGAGGCAGGTGATCTCTGACTTCGAGGCCAGCCTGGTTAACAGAGTTCCAGGACATCCAGGACTGTTTTAAAGAGAAACCCCATCTTGAAAAACAAAAGCAAACAAACAAAAAAGGTAAAGCTATGTTGTTTTTGAGAAGATGGGTTCAGAACAGTTGCAGAGTAGCTATGTGAAAATCTGTTCTCCAAGAACACAAAATAAATGATTAATAAATGGTTTTGATCAAGTCTGTGCCAGATACTGTGTTTTGTTAATGACATAATTTTTCCTGAAGATGTATAAATTGCTTTTTGCACATAGTAGAATTCTGTTTGCAATGTGTGTTTTTGTGTATCAGGAAAGAGTACTTAATTACTTTTTACTTATAATTAATCATTGACAGTCATAAAGGTTATTCTTTATTTAGCAACTTACCATGTAGAATAGAAGAAATTCTTTGAAGTTTTGTATGACTAACCTGTTCTTTGCTATCCATATGTACCACAATGAAAAGATCTCCTGTAAGAATTTCTCCTGAACCGGCAGTGGTGGTATGTGTCTTTAATCCCAGCATTTGGGAGGCAGAAGCAGGTGGATATCTGTGAGTTCCAGGACAGCCAGGGCTACACAGAGAAACCCCGTCTCAAAAAACCAAAAAATGGTGGTGGTGTGGAATGAAGATGGTGAAGAATGTGCCTCTGATCTTTATTCAGAGTTGAAGGCAATGGTGGACATTGGGACTGTTGCAAGCTGTGGTTAATGAGTTAGATTATTACTGTGACTATAAATAAAAAAGTTAATCTCACCTGTTGATGGAACAGCCTCCCATGAGCAAGTATAGGTGTTCATTCTCCCTCTGTCTCTTGTCTCCTTCCCTTTGAGATGCAAACATTCTTTTTGTTACTGATGATGTTAGTAGGGATTATGCCAGAGTTTTGCATATGGAGATTATCTCAGTAAATTACTTAATAGCTGGAATTTAGAGTTTCAGAGTATAAATTGTAGCTCATCTCTATCAATTACAGTTGTCAGACTTTAAGAATTCCAAACTATTTGGTTTCTTAAGAAACCAAACTAGCCGTGTGTTGGTGGTGCATGCCAGGAGGCAGAGGTAGGTGGATATCTGTGGGTTCAAGGCCAGCCTGGTCTCCAGAGCGAGTGCCAGGATAGGCTCCAAAGCTACACAGAGAAACCCTGTCTCGAAAAACCAAAAAAAAAAAAAAAGAAAAGAAACCAATTTGGTTTCTTTCTGTGATGTTACCTTTTTTTTGTAAACTAATTCATGAGTTCATTAGACATTTATTGTCAGAGATAACTAGGTCCTGGGGCTTCAGTAAACAAAAGTTCATATTCCTTTAGAGCTAGCATTCTAGGTGGAGTAAGGTAATTAATATAATTTTTAGAAAGTAGTAGTAATGGAATGTAAAAGAGGAGAAGTGAATAAAGTTTCCTAAGAGTATGAGAATTTTAGTTAAAAATTATGGTGATATTTGATTGAAGAATGTTCATTGAGGTGGGTGAATATGTAAAGAGTGCACAAGCATAGCATCTGCAAGGGGGAATAGGAAAATGAGAGACAATAGGTGAATCCAGAGAGACAGAAGGTTAGAGTGGGAGACTGGTAAATTCTGAAGGGCCTAACATGAGGTCAGGCATGATTTGGATTTATAGGGTTTCCTTTTGTTGTTAGATTGAACATAGAAACTGTAAGGAAGGTATTTTTGCCTAGCATCTCAGCAAATGTTTATAACTGAAATGAAACTTTTACCAATAATATTATTTTTGTTTTCTGTTAGGAAAAAAATCCTGGTCAAATCACAGTATATTTGTTTGATTGCATACCTTATAGGTGAATAACACTGTCAAGTAAGTTACATCCCTGACTTAGGATGTAAAATTAGGGTTATGTATGCAAGCAAACTGAATAAAATGTAAAATTACAAATAATAAAAGTATAAAAATCATTATTATGTATGTTAGCTTAAAAAAATAGCCAAATACCGATAATTAAAAATGCCTGCTACTAGAGTGCTGCTCTCTAGAGGACAACTGCTTTCATAAAACCTTTTTGGTTCCAATTTCCTGGGGGTGTAACTTTATGCTTCTAAATAATATGTTTACACTGTTTAAGTTTTTTCATTTATCAACTTTAGACGTTCTCTCTTGATGTCCCTCCCCCCCTCTAGATTTTATTTACTTATGTATACAGCCTTCTGCCTGCATGCCAGCAGAGGGCACCAGAACCGTCCTTTAGAACCATGGTCGAGCTGTGTAGTCTTTGAAAAATAAGTATTTTTATTAGCTTAGGTTCATATTGGCACTTTGAAACTCTTGAAAGATAGACTAGAATATTAGACCAAAGGTTTTGTTTTGGTCTTTAAATTTTTTTTATGTATTTGTGTGTGTGTGTGTGTGTGTGTGTGTGTGTGTGTGTGTGTGTGTGTGTGTGTGTGTGTGTGTGCGCGCGCGCGCGCACCTCTTGTGTATGTACCTGGTACTCAGGGAGGGCAGGAGAGGGTGTCAGATGATCTAGAACTGGAGTCATAGGTGATTATTAGCTATCTTGTCAGTACTGGAAACTGAACCCAGGTTCTCTGCAAGAACAAAAAGTGATCTTAACAACTAAGCCATCTCTGCAACCCCACTACATGTTTTTTAAGGAGGTAGATATATTTACAGTACAATATTTTGCTCTTCAAACAACTAAAATTTCTCATATCATCTACTCTTCTTAGATTATACTAAATAGGTATATGACATTCTTTCATATCCTGGTACTATAATACTCCCTTCATTTTGATTTTATTTTTGGGGGGTGGGTTGAGACAGGATTTCTCTGCGGCTTTGGAGGCTGTCCTGGAACTAGTTCTTGTAGACCGGCCTAGTCTCAAACTCAGAGATCTGCCTACCTCTGTCTCCTGAGTGCTGGGACTAAAGGCGTGCGCCACCACCGCCCAGCTCATTTTGATTTTTTTTAAAGTTGTGATTTTTTTAAAAAAGATTTTTTATTTATTTATGTATACAACATTCTGCTTCCATGTATATCTGCACACCAGAAGAGGATACCAGATCTCATAAGGGATGGTTGTGAGCCACCATGTGGTTGCTGGGAATTGAACTCAGGACCTCTGGAAGAACAGCCAGTGCTCATAACCTCTGAGCCATCTCTCCAGCCCTTAAAGTTGTAATTAAAATTATTTGAATTAGCTATATTTGAAGTAGTCCAGTGAAATATATTTTCATATAATCTTCTTAGGTTATTTCTTTTGGTCATAAACTTCTAGGAATAGCCATAGTTAGGTCAATAAAATAGGCTTTAAAAGTTTTGATTACACTGGGTAATCCAAAATCTTTTTTTTTTTTTTTTTTCAAAAAAGTCTCTTGTAGGCAGAAGTTTTTGTCCCACGAGCAGCTTCCAAGGAAACACTCTAAGGATTATATTAATTATAAATGCTTGGCCAATAGCTCAGGCTTGTTACTAGCTAACTCTTACATTTAAATTAATTCTTCTATATACTCTGCCATGTGGCTTGGTACCTTTTCTCAGTATGGCATGCTCATCTTGATTCTCCCTGCGTCTGCTGGTGACTCCTGAGTCCGCCTTTCTTCATCCCAGCATCCTTAGTTTGGTTGTCCCACTTATACTTCCTGCCTGGCTACTGACTAGTCAATTCTTTATTAACCAGTGAAAGTAATACATACTCACAGTGTATAGAAGGATTATTCCACAGCAGTCTTTCAACTGTGGACTCAAAAATAAAGTTCTTTCTTACTTCAAGAGGGAAGAACCAGGGCACAGTTACAATCTGAACAAAGCAAAACCAAACTTCAACAGTGTAAGCAACTCAGTGTCCAATATCTGGGAGTCATTCATGATCTTCTGAGCTTCTCCAAGGTGCTTGGGTCACTTCTTCAGCTCCACCCCTACAGCACACAAAGCTTGTCTTTTAGGCCCTGGCTAGCTCCACTCCATCACTGATGCTGTTCTTGGTAGTTATCTTACAGTACGGGCATCTCCAAAATGCTGGGGTCTCTTGCTGCAACTAGCCTATCTTAGGCTCTCTTCATAATGCCAATTCTCAGCTTCTCGGACCCTTTTTAATGCTGGGCTACTGAGACTGCACCTTCACCAATGGCCTCTCCTGCCCTCTTAAAGTGTTAAGCCTCAGTTGGTCTCCATAACCCCTTGCCTTCAAAACCAGCACCACCTGGGTAACTCTAAACATTACCAAGTTCAGCTCCCAGCACAAGGTACAATCTTGATACCTGTGGAACATGGCTTCTGTGTGCTGACTCTTTGAGTATACACTTCCCCAGATTTCACCTCAATGATGCTGATCTGTTTATAATCACTAATTTCTTGGCACCAGCTAACTAGCGTCAATTGTTCCAGTAACACAGAGGCTTTACTTCAGTGGCTCTGGTCTCTGGTTACGAATCACAGCTGACTTTTAGCCCCAGCTGACCAGAATGGCAGAATCTTAATTCAAAATAGCAAATGGCCCCAAAGAGTCTTTAAATTTTACTTCGAAACTTCACAAGCCTGGCCTCTCTTGTCTGCATTGCTCTCAACATTATCTTCCAAGCTCCTACACAACAGCCCACTGAGTTCTCAACATGCAATGATTTTTCTAGCCCAAGGTTCTGAAGTCCTTCCACAATCCTCTTGGAACCACAGTCAGGTCTATCACAACAGTACTCCGTTATCCTGGCACCAACTTGTCTCAGGGTTATTGCTGTGATGAAACACCATGACCAAAGCAACTTGGGGAAGGAAAGAGTTTATTTATTTGGCTTACACTTTTTATATCACTGTTCATCATCAAAGGCCATCAGGACAGGAACTCAAACAGAGCAGGAACCTAGAGAGGCAGGAGCTGATGTAAAGGCTATGGAAGGATGCTTCTTGTTGACTTGCCCCACATGGCTTGCTCAGCCTTCTATTCTGTAGATATCAGGACCACCAGCCAAGGGGTGGTCCCACCCACAATGGACTTCACCCTCCCCCATCAATTACAAGAATATTGATATAGAAGCAGCACAGCTTCCTTTGCTTTTGTTTTCTCACTTATACCTGTTATGGCCAGGGAACAGGACAGGGAATTCTGGCCAAGATTTTAGACATGGCTGTATTTCTTGTTAGTTAATATTTGTTAATTCACTGGACATTTATTTTTATGTTAATTGAACCATTAAAAATTTACAAACAGCATTGAAGTGCTTTTATAAATATTCCAGTATGTTAGGAGAGTATCCTATAATTTCAGCTTGTACATTTAACTTAAAAAATTAATTTGTGAAACATTTTTTTTTCTAAGTTTGTTTAGCATATTGTCATGCCTTAGGTCTCAGCAGGGCCACCAGAGTAGTTCCTCATTCTGTAAAAGAATGGCTTGCAAGTTAGGGGAATGTAATGCTTTGGATCCATTTGAAGTTATTTCTTTTTCCTATGTCTTTAACAGTGAGACTAAAATGGACCTTTCATGTAGGAAGAAGCCCCATAAGAGCCACCGGAAGAACTTGCATAGATATATATCCACATAAATAAAATGTTTTTGCTCAGGCTGGCCTGAAACTTAACTGTATAGCTCAGCTTTGCATTGGAGACCTTTCTGTTTTATCCTCCTCAGAGCTGGGATTACAGGCATGAACCACACACCTAGCTTTTAAAAATCATTTTTGTGTATGTAGTATTTGGCCAAGTGAGGTGGAATATACCTTTAATCCTAGCATCCAGGGAGGTAGAGGTAGATACAGGCATATCTGTGAGTTCAGTGCTAGCTTGGTCTACATAACCAGTTTAGCAATTGCACTTAACCACTGAGGTATCTCTCTAGCCCCACATTTTAATTTGTTTGTGTATGTGTGTGCATATGAAGAGGGCAGAGGACAACTTTCAGGAGTCAGGTCTCTTCTTCTGCCATATGGATTCCAGGGATTAAACTCAAATATCAAATAATCAGGATTGGCAGTAAAAGTACCTTTACCTGAGTCTTTTAACATTCCGAAGTAGTATTAAGTGAAAAAGTCTACTTAACCCAGATAGGGAGGAGACTAATGACAGATCAAAGTACAGATACCAAAGTCCAGCTTGAAGTCACTTACAGGAATGTGGGTGATGGCATATTTACAGGAGCATATATGATCTAGAAAATACTTTATCACCAAAGCCCACCCAGCGTGAGTGACAGTTCATGAAAGCTGTAAACCTGGAGCGCTCTGTGCAACCTGCTGGCAGCTCAACAGTGTCCTTTTAGTTTGTTCTGAGCAGTTCAGCTGGTGTCTTCCTCGTCTAGGTTACTCACACAAAGCAGTCTTTACTGCTTACATACTCTCCGGAAAGGAGAGGCCTAGTGAATCTAGTCAGTTTCAGGGACTTCCTGAAGTTGTTTAAGGTTTACTGCCAGAGTTTACAGAACTTCTCTGCTGGAAGCAATGTTTCACTTCCCTATGAATGTTTTAAAATATCCTGTTTCACCTTTTTCACATCCCATGGCTTAAAAGAGTTTTCCCTCCACTTGGGAAGGTTTTAATGTAGGAGGAAGCTGTTAAGACAACTCAAAAATGTCAGGAGTCCAGATCCGTAGAAGATGAACAGGATTGAGATGTTAAAAATATAAATTGGAGAGAGAGTTTGGCCTGTCAAAGAAATTTGGTTACACCCCATGAGAAAACAGGCTCAGAAAGGCCTTCTCTTTTTTAAATGTTGTAGTAAAATATTCATAGCATGCATTCTACTGTTTTGAAGTATATATAGTTTGGTGGCATCAGGTATGTTCATCAAGTATGACAATGGTCACTACTATCTAGAAAGACAGAAAATTATTTGATGAAAGTGTTACTTAAGGAGCCAGGACTATGGCTTAGTCAGAATGCTTACCTTATGTAATTTGATCCCTGGTACTATATAACCCAAGCTTGGGTACTAATCTGCAGGAGAATCTGAAGCTCAAGGTCATACTATGCTACACAGTGACTTGAGCTACAGGAGACCCTAGCTCCTAAAAAAATAAAAATAGTTTCTTAGCCTGGCAGGCGTGGTGGTACATACCTTTAATACCAGCACTTGGGAGGCAAAGGCAGGTAGATTTCTTGAGTTTTGAGGCCAGCCTGGTCTACAGTGAGATCTAGGTGGAGAGGGCTACAAGCCAGACCCTGTCTCAAATCCTGCTCTCAAAAATTGCTTAAAGTGTTTTGTTTTGTTTTGTTTTTTTAGAGTTGTTGGACTAGTTTTTCCTTTTTTACTCAAATTAGTTTATGGTGGCCTATACAGATTCTTGGAATGTGTTTATTTCCACATGTTTTCCCACTAAAAGATTTTGTAAATTTACTCCCTAGCCTCATATATTTTCTTTGTACTTTCATTAAAAAATTGTAAATTTTATTCTCTCACTAAAATGAAAGGTGTTTGAAAACAAAGGCTTTTCTTGTCATATTCCTGATGTCGAAACAAAGTAGTTATGAATAGGTAAATTCAAATAAGTTGTCATAAATTAGAGACAAGAACCAAAGGGAAAATCAGCATCATCATCTTTTTTTTCTTTTTTTTTTCCTGAGACACAATTTCTCTGTGTAACAGTCCTGGCTGTCCTGGAACTCAATTTGTAGACCACTCTGGCCTTGAACTCACTGAGATCTACCTGCCTCTTCCTCCCAAGTTCTGGGATTAAAGTCGTGTGCTACCACCACATGACTTTAAATTTGAAGTTTGGCATAGTGGTGCACATCTTTAATCCCAGGATTTGGGAGGCAGAGGTAGCCAGCCTGGTCTACATAGTGAGTTCCAGGTCTGCTAGGGCTATGTAGAGAAAACCCTGTTTTGAAAACCAAAAAAAACAAAGCTCAAGGGATCCACCTGCCTCTGCCTCCCAGTAGGTATCAAGAGAATAGGTGTGCATTAACACATTAGACTTTAAAGGTCCATGTTTATTGAGATTGTAAATTTGTAATATTTTTCTTATTTATTTGTGTATTAGTTTTCTGTTGCTGTGGTGAAATAATCTTTGTTAGAAGCAACTTAGAGGAGGAAGAATTTATTTTGACTATGGTTCCAGAAACCATCTATAATTTCAAGACTGTGGGGGTGTGGAGCATGGCAGCAAAAAAGCCAAAACAGGAAGCCAAGACATCACAACTTTATCCAAAAGCAGGAAGCAGAGAGAACAAGAGCAAATATAAGTGAGGCCAGATTACAAAATATCAAAAATTCACCCCTTAGTGATGCACTTCTTCTAACAAGGTCGTGTCTCACCAAGTTTTTATAACATCCCCCAAACAGCAGCATCAACGGTGACTAAGTGTTCAAGTACTTGAGTTTGTGGGTGACATTTTAATTTAAACCACCACAGTGTGTTTGGTGAGTACATGTATGTGCTTGTGTAGAGGTTAGAGGACCACTTGTGGAAGTTGGTACTCTCTACCATGATTTTAGAGATTGAACTCAGATGATCAGGTTTGG
Organism: Cricetulus griseus; assembly: GCF_003668045.3. Classification (NCBI taxonomy): domain Eukaryota; kingdom Metazoa; phylum Chordata; class Mammalia; order Rodentia; family Cricetidae; genus Cricetulus; species Cricetulus griseus. The sequence continues at coordinate 86,468,093 of NC_048600.1, forward strand.
TGGATCCCACTGAGCCATCTCACTACCTCAAATTCACCTTTTTAATTTTTCCATGTTAATAATTGTTTTCTGTAGTTAGCTGGAAAAATCTATTGCAGGCTTGCTAGCTGTATAAACTGTTTTATCAGTGACCTTTAATTTAAATATTCTTGTAGGGTTTTTTGGGGGGGATTGTTTATTTATTTATTTATTTATTTATTTATTTGTGGCATTGGGGATTGAACCTAGGTCTTTAAACATACTAGGCAAGTTTGCCAGAGATATAGCTACTTTATCCTCCCCCTTTCTTTTCCTTTTCTCTTTCCTTATTTATCCCTCCCTTTTCTTTTTAGGCAAGGTCTCAATAAATTGCCCAGGCTGGCTTTGAATTAATTCTGTAGTTCAAATAGGACTTCCTTGGTATTCTCCTTCAGGCCTCCCTAGTTACTGGGATTACAATGTCCACCTATAAATTTCTAAAAGCTAATTATATATTAAGAATTATTTATTGTTACTTTATGAGTGTTTGCCTGCACATATGTATATATGTGTACCCATGTGTGGGCCTAGTGTCTAAGGAAGCTAGAAAAAGGCATTGGGTCCCCTGGTATTGGAGTTACAGATGGTTGTTTCCATGTGTATGCTGGGTACTATGCAGGAGCAGCAAGAACCACTGTGCCCTCTGTCCAGTCTCTCTTAGTTATTAATTTAAAAAATATTTTAAATAAGGCTGGGAATGATGGTGAATTCCCTTAATCCCAGCATTTGGGAGGCAGAGGCTGGATCTCTTGAGTTCAAAGCCAGTCAGGGCTATATAGTGAGACCCTGTTTCAGGGAAAAAAACCCAAAACACTCTCTCTCTCTCTCTCTCTCTCTCTCTCTCTCTCTCTCTCTCTCTCTCTCTCTCTCTGTGTGTGTGTGTGTGTGTGTGTGTGTGTGTGTGTGTGTGTGTGTGTGTGTGTGTGTGTGTGTGTGTGTAAGCAGAGGACAACTTCATATGTTATCCTCAGGACACTATTTCCTTTGAGAATAGGTGATCAGTGAGCCACAGGGATCCTCTGGTTTTGGCTTCTTCAAGCTGGGACTATAAGTTTGTAACCCTAGCAATTTTATGTGGGTTCTGGGGATCAAACTCAGGTTCTGGTACATATAAGTCAAGTACTTTATTGGCTGAATCATCCTCTTAGCTTCTAGGTGCCGTTTTTAAACATTAAAAAATTCAGTGTTTGCTTTGCAACTTGTGTTTCATTTCATCTCCTCTGTAACTATTATCTAGAAGATACTGGATAACTATTGCCTGGCAGGGGCTTCACTTTCTTATGTGAACTTTACCCTAGAGCTTCCAGCTGTGATTTTTGGCAACTAGGCTTTAATGGAACATTTCCCTCATGGGCTGTGACTCAGGGAGTGGGGGGAGGAGGAGGCTTGTAGAAATTCTCATGAGAAACAATAGTTTTGGGGCTGGAGAGATGGCTCAGCATTTTAAGAGTTGGCTTCTCTTCCAGATGACCTGGGTTCAGTTCCCAGCACCCACATGATGGCTCACAATTGTCTGTAACTCCAGTTCCAGTGGATCCAACACCCTCACACAGGCAAAACACCCATGTATGCTTTTTATTTTTTTAAAAAAAATGAATTAAAAAAAAAGAAATAGTTTGGTTGATGTTTGGAGCTGGTTAGTATTTTTCTCATAGAGGTGGGGAGCTATAGGCTTGTTCTTGAGATTATAAAGTGTCCCCACCTCCAGGACATCAACTTGGGGCAAGAGAGTCAGGGATAGGGAATGGGGCAAGAGATGCAGAAAGAACGACCACAAGACAGGATTCTGATCAAGTGGCAAACTATTTTTTTTTCTCAGGCTAGCTTATATAGTCGGCAGAGTAGGATATGGGGAGGGGTAGAATGGGTTGTTTGTGAGCCAGGTGTTAGTGTAGGCAGGATATTAGGAAGCCACAAAGAGGATGTTTGGCAGGGTAAAGAGTTAGTGAGTAAGAGGTCCAGGAAGGGTTGCCTATGTGACTGAGCCTGTGGGTGGAGGACTGGGTCTTTTTCTTGAGCTGAGGTTCTAAGGAGCTCCTATGTAAAGGTTAATATACAACTATGTGGCCGGCCAAGAATGGCCTAGGATCTCATGCCCAGCCCTGAGATTTGGCTCCCAACATATTCCCCCTTCCATGTATAAAAAGAAGCAGCCAAATTTTTCAGCAGTGGGGGGATAGAGGCCTGGCCCCCAATTGGAGAATCTATGTAGATTTTATAAATGACAATTTTCTCATTTATAAGAAGGGGATGACTTCTCGGAGCCATCTGAAAGGCAGGACTGTCTGGATGCCTTTTGTGGGGGTGGGAAAGCGTTAGGACATTGACCCCATTGCATATTCCTCAGAAGACGAGGTCTCCTTGCAGTACCATCCAGGTCTGCACCTCTGAAGCTGGCCGTGGGGAAGTGGTTAGTATTGGACCAGGACAGGCTTAGTGGCAGAGTCCATTTGTTGCTTGACAAAGGCCACAAGTCGATTAAAGGCTCAAGGGCCAAAGGAGATTAGCTAGAGGAGCCCTATCAGGGGTCCAAGGAGGGAAGGGAGGAAGGTGGTTAACTATGGGGGGAAGTAGTAGGAATGGGTAGAAGGAAGCAAAAAGGAGTAACAGGAGGTTATTTTCCCATATGAGGGAAGCCACCAAGCCAATCGTTGAGTCGGTGTCATGGCAGTCATTTTCAGGGGATGTGTAGAATGGGTTGATCGGGACACTGGACAGCAGTGTCAGAGACACAGGACCGTCAACCATGTGTCTAGACATATAGCCATCTTCTCCAGACACTGAAGTTACGTTACAACATAACAATATTGAAAATACTGTACTTGCTGTAGAGCCAGAAACCAAAACTGCAGCAGCAGAAATAATTACTGAAGTGGAAATTCAACTGTTTTTTTGTTGACATGTTGGAGTGTACATTAATTATTTTCTTGTTGCTGTGACAAAATAATTGATAAAAAAAACTTAAATATTTCAGTTTATGGTTCAAGGGTGTTCATTGTGTAGTTCATCATGCCTGGGAAAGTGTAATAACTGGAGTGGGTCAGTGGTACGGTGATGGGAGGGAGTATGAATTCTAGTACTGTGCTTGCTGTCTCCTTTTTTCATTTTTTATGCAGCCGTGGAACACTAACTGATAGAATGATCTCAACCACATTCTATGTTAAACTGTTTTGGAAACACCCTCAGATGAAGGCGTGAGTGAATGAGTTAGTTCACTAGACCCAAGATAACTGATAAATGGGTATTTTATTGGGGAACAACTTACACAGAACAATAACTGCTGCAGCCAGAGGCAGGCAGATCTCTGAGAGCTCAAGGCCAACCTGGTCTACAGAGTGAGTTCTAGGACAGCCAGGGATTGTTACACAGTGAAACCCTGTTGGAGGTTTGCCTGTGCCTGTGCCTGTGCCTGTGCATGAGAGAGAGAGAGAGAGGGAGAGAGAGAGAGAGAGAGAGAGAGAGAGAGAGAGAGAGAGAGAGAGAGAGAGAGAGAGAGAGAGAGCTTCCCTCTTTCTGGTTCTGTCCACACTTGAAGCCATGCCCATAGGGGTGTCACCACTAATACAAATACACTGGCGAGGAAGATGCTGCTGTAATTCCCCCTTTTAGTGTAAAGAAGGTTTTAAGCCTGATGCAAAAACTGTATACAATGTCAAGTATATTCCAGGAAAAGAAAAGGTAAACATACACAAATTAAAACCTACAACCAGCAATAACAACATTGAATAAAAGACACATACTACACTCAGACATGTACCAGAGGTGTGTCTCCTAAGTGATTCCAAGTTGAAGTAGAGGTTGACAAGTGAAGATGGACCTGATATCAATGTATGAAGCTATAGTCGTTGAACTAACACCACCACTTTTGACTGTTTAAAAAGTTAATGCTTCCTCGGTTACTAGCATACTTTGTTTAGCATTTTATAGTAGTGATGTATTCTACTTCCATTATTAGATAGCATGTGCTGTATGAGAATCATGTACTTACCTGCTCAGATTTCTGGCAAGTGCTTTCTGAACTGCTCTTTCACATGTTTTGTCCTCATTGCCTAATTTGAACCACTCAGCCCTTGGCTCTCTTGACAGATAAAATAATTGATAGTTTTTCTGGTTTTGTATATACAGTCATGATTGTGATGGTGGCTTTACAGGTATAGTATATTAAACTTCATCAAATTATATAGTTTACATAGATACAGTTTATCTTATGTCAGTTAAGCTCTTTTGGGGGCGGGTGAGAGATGGTTTCTCTGTGTAGCTTTGGCTGTCCTTGAACTTGGTCTGTAGACCAGGCTTGAACTCACAAAGATCACCTGCCTTTGCCTTCTGAATGCTGGGATTTAGGCATTCACCACTACGACCTGGTCAGTTTTACTTTCTTTTTATTTTATTTTATTTTTTTAAGATTTTGTTTATTATGTATACTGTATTCTGTCTGCATGTCTGCCTGCAGGCCAGAAGAGGGCACCAGATCTCATTACTGATGGTTGTGAGCCGCCATGTGGTTGCTGGAAATTGAACTCAGGACCTCTGGAAGAGCGTGCAGTGTGCACTTTAACTGCTGAGCCATCTTTCCAGCTGCCAGTTATACTTTCTTAAAACTATCTTAAAAACTCACGTGATATGCCTATTACCAATAAATCATTATTTTAGTAAGCTCTGTCTATCTGAACTCTTAAGGCTTTTTTTTTACTCTTCCTTATCTGCTCTTTGATGATCCTTCATTTGTTTCCCAACTTCTTTTTTGATTTTTTGAGACAGGGTTTCTCTGTGTAGCTTTGGAGAGCCTGTCCTGGCACTTGCTCTGGAGACTAGGCTGGCCTTAAACTCACAAGAGATCCGAGTGCGTGCCACCAACGCCCGGCAAAAACTTGATATACTTGATTTGATTTGATTTTTGGTTTTCTTTGAACTGAAATTTCAATGGAGAATTGGCTTTATTTATTTCCATCTTCACAGGCTCTGTGGAAACCTACCTAGACTGCTAAGACCTTGGTTGGAAGACAGTACAATTCCATCTGGATAGTTTGCTGTACCTGTGGCTTGTAGTATGGAAATGTTGTGGTCATGAGGCAGCATTTTTATAGTTTTTATAGTTGATGGCTTATGTATGCTCAAGTTCTGTAATTTACCTATTGGGGGAAAAAACATTTTAAAGTTTTAATTGAAATTTTCTTTTTCTGCAGAACTCAACAAAAATCCAGTGGAAGGCTTTTCAGCAGGTTTAATAGACGACAATGATCTCTATCGATGGGAAGTCCTTATTATTGGTCCTCCAGATACACTTTAGTAAGTATACTGACTGGAACTGACTACTTCAAATAGTTACTCCTAATTTTGAAAATTGAATTTTTTAAAGGAGCAAGCAAAAATTGTTTCTAATACCATTTGTCTTTTTTTTTTTTTTTAATTTAATTTAGAAACAAGCTTCTTTTACCTGTCAATCTCAGTTCCCTCTCCCTCCCCTCTTCTCCTGTCCGGTACTGACCCCTCTATCCCAACCCCTTTCTGCTCCCCAGGGAGGTTGAAGCCTTCCTTGGGGGATCTACGAAGTCTGTTGCATCATTTGGAGCAGGGCCTAGACCCTCCCTACTGTGTCTAGGCTGAGAGAGTATCCCTCTATGTGGAGAGGGCTCCCAAAGTTCATTAGTATAGTAGGGGTAAATACTGATCCACTACCAGTGGCCCCATAGATTGTCCAGACCTCCAAACTGACTTCCTCCTTCAGGGGGTCTGGAACAGTCCTATGCTGGTTTCCCAGCTATCAGTCTGGGGTCCGTGACTTGCTCAGGTCAGCTGTTTCTGTGGGTTTCTCCAGCCTGGTCTTGACCCCCTTTGCTCATCACTCCTCCCTCTTTGCAACTGTATTCCAGAGTTCAGCTCAGTTTTAGCTGTGGGTGTCTGCGTCTGCTTCCATCAGCTACTGGATGAAGGCACTAGGGTGACATATAAGGTAGTCATCAATCTCATTGTTGGAGAAGGGCATTTAAGGTAGCCTCTCGACTATTGCTTAGGTTGTTAGTTGGGGGTCACCCTGTAGATCTCTGGACATTTCCCTAGTGCCAGATTTCTCTTTAAATCTATAATGGCTCCCTTTATGATGGTATCTCTTTTCTTGCTCTCCTTTATTCTTCCCCCGACTCAATCTTCCTGCTCCCTCATGTCCTCCTCTCCCCTCTTCTTCTCCTTCTCTTTCTTCTAACTCCCTCTCCCCTCCCCCATGCTCCCCATTAGCTTAGGAAATCTTATCCCTTTCCCCTTCCCTGGGGGACCATGTATATTTTTCTTAGGGTCCTCCTTGTTTCCTAGCTTCTCTGGTGATGTGGATTGTAGGCTGCTACTTCTTTGCTCTAGATCTAAAATCCATATACGAGTGAGTACATACCATTTTTGTCTTTTTGCGACTGCATTACCTAACTCAGGATGGTTTCTTGTAGTTACACCCATTTGCCTGGGAATTTCAAGATTACATTGTCCCCCCCTCCCCCCAGCTGAGTAGTACTCCATTGTGTAACCATTTATTTGTCTTTAATTTGATCATGTTTTGAGCCTTTGTTGTGCTTGAAACTCTGTCTAAAACCAGGTCTTAAACATACAGTTTCAGAATTTAGGTACTCTTGCTGCTGAAATTAATTTTTTTGTTAAAAACCTTTTTTCTTTTGGTCTTTTTTGAGTCGTGGTTTCTCTGTGTAACGGTTGTGGCTGTTGTGGAACTTGCTTTGTAGACCAGGCTGGCTTTGAACTTACAGAGATCTGTTTGCCTTTGCCTCCTGAGTGCTGGGATTAAAAGCACATATTACTACTACCTGGCTTGTTTTACTGTTTTTAATGGCTTATCATATTATTAAAGAAAAAGACTTCAGATTTCTGGAAGTTTTTTTTTTTTTTTTAACAGTTATTTTTTAATTTAATTAAACCAATCAATCAATTGTGTTATATATGTGTAGTGTTTTTGCATGAATGTATGTCTGTGTTCCTTGTGTGTGCCTAGTACCTTGGGAGGCCAGAAGATAGCATGGAACCTATAGAGTTACAGATGTCTGTGACCCACCCAATATGTGGTTGCTGAGAATTGAATGTAGGACTTCTGGAAGAAAAGCCAGTGCTCTTAACTGCTCTCAACTGCTGAGCCATCTCTACAGCCCTGAAATTTTTTACATAGGACATATTCTGTATATCTGTATCTTAAGAAGACTGAGTGGAACTTTCAAGGTCTATTTTAGTAATTTTGTAACCTAGTCTTCACAGAATACATTCAGGAAAAAAAGGTGTTCTGACCTTAGTATGAACTAGTGATCACTTTTCTCCAATTTATAAGATTTAGTATTAGGACATAAAAAATAACTTATTTACTGACTGCCAGTTGTTGAACCAATGAGGGAAATGAGTTGACTTTCTCAAAGTTATATAGCCAAGCAGCAATAAGGACAGACCTAGGTCTGTAGTTCTTTGGAGCCGTACTTCTGAGGTTGGTGTAAAGAAGGAAATGATTTGAATGTATTAACTCCAACCCCTCAGGTAGTTGTTTTCCACCAACCTAAGTTGCTTAAAAAAATGTAATAAAAAATAATGAAGGGTCGGCGAAGATTAGGTTGGTAAAAATGTTTGCCGTAGAAGTCTCAAATCCCCAGAACCAATGTTAAAAAGCTTAATGTAGTGGCCTGTGTTTATAATCCCGGCACTCCTATTGATAGATGGTAGGTAGAATCAGGAGAATCACCCAGTTAGCTTGGAGTAGTAGCAGACATTGTGTGGCAGAAACGAGAGAGAAGCTGCCTCAAAAACAAGGTGGAAACGAGAAAAAAAAGTGGTAGTTCATGTTTTATATTTGGGAAAAGGTGGTTCATACTTTGTTATAGCTATTAGTAATATTTGCATTCATCAGTTTTGGAGTTTTATTTAAGTGAATTTGATTGTGCTTGGAGGTGATCTTGTAGTTGTTTCAGTAGTGTGAAGAGGATGGAGGGATTGAAAATAAGTTGGAATGGATTTGAGTAATATTTAACTTAGGGATCAGCTCACTACCATACAGTGGTTTGAGGCCTCAGATCAGAAAAAATACTATTGCGAAATTGTCTAAAAATCTGGTGAGCTATTTTGTGATGGTATCACTAACCTTTATTTAGCCACTAAGAGGACCCTACACTATTTACAGTCTATGTAGTCACTGGCTAATACATTCAAGTGTTACTTTTAAAACTGATAGTTTATTATTTAGTCCTTTCACCCATCTTCACCTAGCATAAATTTTTATTACTCTTGTATTTAATTCTGAATTTTCTAGTGCTATTTAGATTTTTCTTAGCCAGTCATGATGTTACATGCCTTTAATACCAGCACTTGGAAGGCAGACACAGGCAAACTCTTGAGTTTGAAGCCACTCTGGTCTGTAGAGCAAATTCCAGGATAGTCAGAAGCCTTGTCTTGATGACCCCGCCAAAAAAGATACTAAAATTTTTCTTCTGCATGCAACATTTGAAAATGTTAATATGTGTGTGCTATATTTTATGGTACAGAAAAGGCAGCCTTAAAAAAGATTTTTAAAAATATGTATATGTTCATTTCTCTGAATGAGTTATATATACATCATGTGGGTGCAGGTGTCCCTACAGGCTAGAAGAGGGCATTGGAGCCCCTAAAATTGGAGGAACAGGCAGTTGTGAACTGCCTCATGTGGATGCTGAGAACTGAACCTTTGTAAGGGCAGTATGTGCTATTAACCTTTGTGTTATTTCTCCAGCCCTACATCATTCCTTTTTCATGGTTAGGTTTTCTCCCCTGCCCCCCCCCACACACTTTAAGTAATTTCTAGTGACTTGTTATTTGGAGGTAGGCTCTCATGAATCTTAGGCCTTTAACAACTTCCTAATTATTGGAGGAGGATCTGTTATTCCTAATTATCTTTCTTCGAGTGCCCTCCATAACTTCGAAAACAAGTTGGATTTCTCCTCTTTTTAAAACCCTTAATTTGTATTATATCTAGCCCCCTGTTAATACCTCCCCCAAATAAAGAAAAGGAAAAAAAAAAATCCAGATCTTGCTGTGTTTCTCAGGCTGGTCTGGTCCTTACTGTGTGGCTTAGGTTTGCCTTCAACTCTCAGGAATTACCTTTCCTGTAGCTTACCAAGTTTGGTGTTGACAGGCATGCACAACCACACCCAGACTCTCCATCTTCAAATGTTAATTTTCTCATGCAGATAGTCTTGTTTATTGTCCTTATAGTTAACCATCTTTCTATTTAAACTTTTTTTTTTTTCCCCCTGCGAGACAGGGTTTCTCTGTGGCTGCTTTGGAGGCTGTCCTGGAACTAACTCTTTAACCAGGCTGGTCTCGAATTCATAGAAATCTGCCTGCCTGTGCCTCCCGAGTGCTGGGATCAAAGGTGTGTGCCTCCACCAGCCGGCTCTATTTAATCTTTTATGGAGTTTTTCTTACTGCTTTTATCAAGTTTGATGGTTTTTTTGTTTGTTTGTTTGTTTTTTTAAAAGCTCTAAGCACCCAGTTTACCTCTTTACTATTTGGAAATATTTGGTATTAATAGCATCCCCCATTAATGTGTATGGTATTTTGCCTGAGTGTATCTTTATACACTGTGTGCATGCAGTGCCTATGAAGACCAGAAGAGGTAGGATGTCTGATAACTCTGTAACTAGAGTTATAGACTGTTGTTAGTCTCCATGTGGGTGCTGGGGATTGAAGCCCGGTCCTGGAATATCAGCCAGTGTTCTTCAATTGCTGAGCCATCTCTCCAGCCCCTTCTCTCTTAAAAAAAAAAAAAAAAAAGTTATTTGTAGATGCTTGCACTACACTGCCAGTATCGTGCTGAGTCAGTTCTCTCCACCTTTACTTGGGTTTTGGTGATGAAACTCAGGTTTCTATACTTAAGTGACTAGTGCCTTTACACATACAGTACACTTGCTGGCCTATTTCTCTTTATCAAGCTTAACATTTTATTTTGTTCAGAAAAAAAGGCAATGAAGTTTATAATTAAAAAAATTCAACCTGTACTGAAATGTTCAAAGCACAAAGTAAAGGATCCCATGTGTTACATCCTACATTTATTCACTGTTATATGTAATGTCATGTTCCTATTTTTGTGTCAGTATACAAACATCTATTCCCATCTAATTTTTAAAACTTACTTGTTAGTGTGAGCTTTCATAATGTGTATGTGGGTGTGTGGTCTACATCGTAGATATGGAGGTCAGAAGACAGCTCTGTGGAGTTGTTAACTTTCCTGCCAACTTTAAGTGGGTTTTGGGGATGGAATTCAGGTGTCAGGCTTGTGTCTCAAGTACCTTTATTTGCTAAGCCAACTTACCAGTGAGTTTGCTCTGAGAGTTCATGTTTTTGTGCATTATAACAGGCCAATCTGACTCAGGAATTTTTTGGTTTTTTGAGATAGGGTTTCTCTGTGTAACTTTGGAGCCTGTCCTAGAACTTGATTTGTAGACTGGACTGGCCTCCTTAAATTCACTGAGATCCACCTGTCTCTGCCTCCCAGTGCTGGGATTAAAGGCGAGCACCACCATGCCCAGTCCCATGAAATTCTTAATAGATTTTTTTCTCCTAGGTGGTTCTAGGATCAAGTGGATAATAAAAACTAACCAGGACACATTCCACATTTCATTGGCATATTAGACAGTACAGACAGAGAACATTTATCAATATTGCAGAGGTTACCACTCTGGAAAGTCAATAGTATAAAGCCTTCTTCGGAGACGCTTATGTTTACTACTTTCCTCCTAATGGGCATATGAGTACCAAATGAGGTTTTATTTTTTTATTTATTATTATTATTATTTTTTTTTGGTTTTTCGAGACAGGGTTTCTCTGTGTAGCTTTGGAGCCTATCCTGGAACTCGCTCTGGAGACCAGGCTGGCCTCGGACTCACAGAGATCCGCCTGCCTCTGCCTCCCGAGTGCTGAGATTAAAGGCTTACGATACCAACGCCCCGCTCAAATGAGGTTTTATTATATGACGAAATGAATAAACAAGTAGATAAATAGAAGTGTCAGTCTACTTGAAGATAGGGAACCACAAAATGTGCCTTAACTTTGAGATGAGAAAGAGGTTGATGTGGGGGATTCTATATTGAAACCAATATAGGAAACTCAACAACTTGAACCATATAGACAAGATTAAACTCTCTGAATTTTATTTCAGGACATGCACTGAAAAGACTTGTAGCATAATACCAGTGTGATCTGATCTGGACACCTGTTTCCAGTGGTTCCTTTTATTTCTGCTAACCTCCAGAGAGTTTGACAAACCATCATAAATACTGGTTTGTTAAACTGTATTTATGATGGTTTGTTAAACTGTGTATTTGCAGGGAACCATAATTATTTTTGTCTTTAATTTTGTTGGTTTATTTCTTGTGTTCTTGTCTGATTTTTTGACTGTACTTATAAAGAATAACTTAAATTTGTGAACTTGTTTTTCTTTTATTTTTTCCAGCGAAGGTGGTGTTTTTAAGGCTCATCTCACTTTCCCAAAAGATTACCCCCTCCGGCCTCCTAAAATGAAATTCATTACAGAGATTTGGCACCCAAATGGTAAGTTTTCTAGTTTTACATTCATATTTGCAAATAAGATGATTTGTAATGATGATTTGTAATTAATGATTTCACAACAGTCTCAGTGAGACTGCTCTGGGATTTCATGTTTTTGTGCATATGATCTTATACTATACTTGAGAGATAAATACAAAGATTCTCTTTCTCCTTCTTTACTTAGTTTTCTGCTTTTTTGGAAATAAGGTGTGACAAATTTGAGTTCCAGGTCAACCTGGACCTCACGATGTATCTCAGGCTGGCCTTGAACTTTTGGTAATCTTCCTGCCTTGGGCTGCCAAGTGCTTGAATTACAGGCAAGAGCCACCACCACATTAAGCTCTTAGAAAAAAAATACCTTTTTAGGAAAAGGTTTCTAAGGTTGGGAATATAGTTCAGTTGGTGGAGTACTTAGCATGCAGAAAACCTTGCATTTGTTACATAAATGCAATTTTTCATAAAATGGATGGTGATGCAATCTTCTAGCTACATAGCATAGAAAATTGTGGCGGTATATCTCGTAATCTTATTAAATAGCAGCATTATTCATATTTTCAAAAAGTAGCAATAATACCGATGCCAATCACTGTAAGTAAAAAGCAAATGCTGCATATACATATAATGCAGTATGATTTGGTAGCAAAAAAGGGAAGTGTTGTGGGGGCTGGAAAGATTGCGTAGCAGATAAGTGTATAATGTTCTTCCATCACCAAAGATGGATTTGAAATGTTTATTGGCTGTCTCAGAAAACCACATGTAGAGGATCCAATGCCTTGGGCATCTGTCCTCACATGCACAGTCACACAAAGAGGCATACGCATGCATGGAAAGCAAATAATTTTTTCAAAGAAATGAAAAAATGGAAATGATCATTTAATAACTATAATATGCAACTCTGAAGACTCATCATATTCATAGTTGCTTTAGATTGCTGGAGATTTTAGAGGGGAGGAAAAGGGTGGTCAGTATTAATTGTACAAGGTACATTCTTTTGGAGATGATGAAAGTGTGATTTGTTGTATGACACAGTAAGTATATTATATAGGAACGGTTAGACTGTATGCTTCAAGTAGTTGAATAGTATGATGGTTTTAAGGTTTTTATGGGGATACCTGGTAAGATTGTTCAGTAAGTAAAAATTCTTGCCATGTAAAAGCTGGAAACCTGAGTTTAGTCCCTGGAGCCCATGTTGAGGTTGAGGTCTCTACGTTATCCTTTGGCCTCTACATTTGGGCTATAGCACAAATGTTCACACACATATATATACAATAATAATAAAATAAATTTCAAAAAAATATTATATGGCATTCCATAGGGTGTCATCAGAGTCTTTCGTTTCCTTTGGGGTAGGGCCTAGGCCCACCCCCGTGTGTCTTGGCTCAGGGAATATTCCTCTATATGGACTGGGCTCCCAGAGGGAGCAGAAAAGATATGTGACAGATAAGGTTTTAGTTGGGGGGTGGGTAGGGGAGGACAGGTGGGAGAAGGGAAATGGGATTGTCATGTAAAACAATCCTGTTTCTAATTCAAATAAAAAAATTGAAAAAAAAAAAGAATAGAAATAGAGGAATAGAGAAATGGGGGTTGGAGGGGAGGTTGGGGGAGGGAATGGGGAGAGATGAGGGGAGGGAAAACTGAGGTAAGGATGTAAAATATATGAATAAATTAAAAATGGAAAAAATATTATATGGCAAGTAATAATTTGTGTAGCTTAGCTGTATTCCAGTTTGGAATTATCTGTTTGGTTTGTTTATTTGCTTGTTTGATTTTGAGACAGGTGTTCACTGTGTAGCCTTGGCTGGCCTTTAATTAGCATTGTAGACCAGTCAGGCCTTAAACTCGAAAATCCTCCTGTATTTGCCTCCCAAGGGAAATTAAAGGTGTGTACCGCCATTCCCAGACATCAAAGGATTTTCCAGTGGATTTAGAAGGAACAGGAATAAAGCCAGTTCTAAAGAACATTAAGATGAAAGGGAAAAAGCAACAAACAGATAGACAAAACATTATACAGAGGAAAAGAAGCATTTTGGCAAAATCAGTGTAAATATTAAATATATAGCTAGCTAAAGAGTTACGATAGTTATTTCATAGAGAGTATAGTTGTCATTCAACATGTCTTTGGAAAAGTTAATTAAGACAGAGATCATTATAATTTAAACAGTATCAGTATGGAAGAACTTTACTCCTGAGTAAGGCAGTGATGATGTCATCACTGTGTATTTCTGATGGCTGTATAAATGACACTCTTATTTAAAAGTGTGATTTGGCCTTTAATCCGAGCACTCGGGAGGCAGAGGCAGGTGGATCTCTGTGAGTTCTGTGAGTTTGAGACCAGCCTGGTCTACAAGAGTTACTTTAGGACACAGAGAAAGAAACCCTTGCTCAAAAAACAAAAAAAGACAAAACAAACAAAAAAAAGTGTAATTTGAACCTGGTGGTGGTGAATGTCTTGAATCCCAGTATTGGGAGACAGTGGCAGGCAGATCTCTGAGAGTTGAAGGCCAACCTGGTCTACAGAGTGAGTTCCAGGACAGCCAGGGATTGTTACACATTGAAACTGAAACCCTGTTGGAGGGAGGGTCTGTGTGTGTGTGTGTGTGTGTGTGTGTGTGTGTGTGTGTGTGTGTGTGAGAGAGAGAGAGGGGGGGGGCATGATTCTAATTTTGGTCATGGAAACATGATCTCTATCTGGAATGTATTCCACCAACATTTAATGGGTGAACCTTGATGAAATTATGCTAACTGAACTATGACAAACTTAAAAAGAGCAAAAATGTGTACTGGTGTTATTTGCTTCTATGAGATGCTTAAGTAATTGAAATAGGGAGAACAGGAGTGTTTCTGGATACTGAAGAGTTGGGGAAAATAAGGAGGTTGTTTGTGTACACAATTTGAGTTGATTCAATGATGATTATAATAATTGCATGTCATTGTGATTATTTTTAATTCTTAGTTGAGAAAAGGTAGAAATTGTAATTTCATCCAATGTATATATTACAATAAAATTCATGTCAACAAATGTTTCATAATAGATATAAATCTTAAATGTGTTCTCATTTTTGAAGTGATATAAGAAAATAAGAAGACTAAGATTCTAAAGATCTAATTCTAAAATGATTTAATATTCTAGACTAATGGTTATTTTTTTAAAGCCATTGGGGGGCCTCTAAGTCAGGACTTTTTTGTTGTTTTGTTTTTAGCTTGGCTGTCCTGGCACTGGCTCTTTGCCTGTCTCTGCCTCAGAGTGTTGGGATTAAAGGTGTGTGCCACCACCACTTGTTTTAAAAGCCATTTTCCTTTAAAACTGTCATTATCATTATTATTGTGGGGTCTGCTCATTCATTGATTCATTCATTCATAGACAAGGTCTCATCTTCTAGCCTTGGCTGGCATTGGAACTCATAGAGATCCACTTGCTTTTTCCTCTTGAGTTGTTAGAGTTAAAGGCATGAGCCACTGCACTTTGTTATTACTGTTAATTTATTCTGTTTGTATTGGTGTTTTGCCTGCAGGTAGGTAGGTCCTGTGCCCCTGGTACCTGCAGAGGCCACAAGTGGGTGTTGTATACCCTAGGACTGCAATTAGGTGCTAGGAATCAAATTTAGGTCCTCTGGAAGAGCAGCCAGTGCTGTTAACAATTTCAGTAATTGCTCTAGCCCGAGTAATGATTTTTTTTTTTTTTTTGAGGGGGGTTGGGGATACAGGGACTCATGTATTCCAGGCTGGCCTCAATCTTGTTAACCTTCCTACTTCCACCTCATGAGTGCTGGGCTTATGAACTTCTTTATGGGATGCTGGGTGTGGAGTCAAGGCTTGTGCTTGCTTGCTGAGTTATATAATCCCTTCAGTCGCCCCTCCAAACCTTGATTTTAAATAGCTTCCTTCTGATATAATTACATATAAATATTTAATCCTTTTTGTAAACTCCATATTTTGTAATAAGTATGGAAAGCAAAATAAATAATAATTAGAAGGTTTTGTGCTAATAATATCATAATATTTAAATACTGTTCTTGCTTCTTTATCCATTAATTCCATTTTGTTGGATTTGACATGCTGTAGGAGTGGATTAGGAAGAGGAACCCCAGTTACAGGAAAGTTTTTAAATAAATCATTAAAGACATGGGTCTTGTCTGTCATTTTTATTATGTCAGATTTGGGAAATCTACCTGTAATGTTTTATATGTGTACTACATAGATAACTATCATATTTGTAATAAATTATGTATAACCAAATTTAAACAATTCTTATTCTATAATTTTACAGTTGATAAAAATGGTGATGTTTGCATTTCTATTCTTCATGAGCCTGGGGAAGATAAATATGGTTATGAGAAGCCAGAGGAACGTTGGTTGCCTATCCATACTGTGGAAACCATCATGATTAGTGTCATTTCTATGCTGGCAGACCCTAATGGAGATTCACCTGCAAATGTAGATGCTGCGGTAAGGTATTTGTTTGCCTGACAACTGCTGCTTCCGTCCTTTACCTTTTCATTCTTTCTCTTGATGAAAATGAACTTAAAATTTAGTGTGTGCATATATATATATATGTCATATATACATATGCATATATATATGACATATATACTTATGTCTATTTTCATACAAATAAACATGTATAATTAGTTTGAAATAATGTAAATATTGTGGGATAGCTAATTTGAACTAGTTGCTATGCATTACTTCACTAGTTTTTGTAGTGAGTAATTAAAATCTACTCTTTTGTTAGTATTCTTTCATTATGACATCATATGTACATAAAATTATATCTTGCTGTAGTTTGTCTTGCTTTTAAGACTTTTTTCTTCCAAAGAATAAGGATTAAAAATTGCTATTGTCTCTGATTGTTTTAAATAGATATTATTGTGGGGCTGGAGAGATGGCTCAGTGGTTAAGGGCACCGACTGCCCTTTCAGAGGTCCTGAGTTCAATTCCCAGCAACCACATGGTGGCTCATAATCATCTGTTATAAGATCTGGTGCCCTCTTCTGGTGTGCAGATGTATATGGAAGCAGAATGTTGTATACATAATAAATAAATAAATAAAATCTTTAAAAAAAATAGATACTATTGTAAAAAAGAGAAGTAAACCCAGGGCGGTGGTGGTGCACGCCTTTAATTCCAGCACTCGGGAGGCAGAGGTAGGCGGATCTCTCTCTGTGAGTTCGAGACCAGCCTGGTCTACAAGATCTAGTTCCAGGACAACCTCCAAAGCCACAGGGAAACCCTGTCTTTCGTCTCTTTGTTTCGGATAAGCTATTTCTGAGAGCATTTTCTGGTATCCACGTATGGTGAAAATTGATTTTTGATGTAATTGAAATCTTTGGTGTTCATGTTGGCACTGGTGCCATGCAAGAAAGGTGATGTAACTACCATTGCTCCTACTTTTCCCTATGGTACTCAGCATCTGATGCACATCAGGTGTGTTACTGACACCTTCATGTTGACTGTTTTCTAATTGTTTCCAATATCAGGAATAGGTAATTTTCCAATTAATTTAAGTTTTTTTTTTGTTTTGTTTTGTTTTGTTTTTTTGGGTTTTTTTTTTTTTTTGTTTTTTTGTTTTTCAAGACAGGGTTTCTCTGTGTAGCTTTGGAGCCTATCCTGGAACTCGCTCTGGAGACCAGGCTGGCCTTGGACTCAGAGATCCACCTGCCTCTGCCTCCCGAGTGCTGGGATTAAAGGTGTGCACCACCAACGCCGGACAATTTTAATGTTTTATTTGTAAATTATAATCTGAAAAGTGCCACTATTAGGCACATAATTGTCCTGACTCTTTGGAGAGCAAAGGACGACTTGAGTAGATTCTCTTTCCTACCATGTGCATCTCTGATCCCCAACTCAGGTCATCAAGCTCTATAACCACTAAGCCATTTTGCTGTGCCCCCCCCCCTTTTTTTTTAAAGGAAAAAAAAAAAAAGAGGAAGTTTCCAGTAGCTGTAATTAGCAGAAAAGCTTTCTATTTGTAATTCCCCGCCGAGTCCCTTATAAAAGCTTGCTCTTATACCTCACCAAATTTTTTGGGTGAAATGGTATTGCTGAATGATTTCTATACATGCTAGGTAAGTGCTCAGAGCCTAGGTGAAAATACTATGCTTTGAAAAAAAATTGGAGCGTTTGGGATTAATTTAAACCCAAGTCTTTGCATAAACTGGGCAAGTATGCTAAGCTGCAATCCTGCTTTTCAAAATCTAAAATTACAAAAGATTAACATTTAAAACTAAAATAGGAAGCCTGGTATGGTGGCACGTGCCTTAAATCCCATCATTTGGGAGGCAGAGGCAGAGGTCTCTGTGAGTTCAGGCCAGCCTGGTCTATAGGAGTTCTAGGATAGCCATGGTTACACAGAAAAACCCTGCCTCAAAATTAAAACAAAATAAAAAACTAAATTAGGGTTTATATAAGTAATTTGCTTTTATTTGTTGTATCTACAGAAAGAGTGGAGGGAAGACAGAAATGGAGAATTTAAAAGGAAAGTTGCCCGCTGTGTAAGAAAAAGCCAAGAAACTGCTTTTGAGTGATGTTTATTCAATAGCTAGTAACTTCAATTATTTCAGGGTAAGTTCATTTAAAAACCATGCAACTGTTCTGTCTTTTTTGGTCAAATGCTATGCTAATTTTTGCAGATCTTTTGATTTAGCTATTTGACTTGTATTTTTTGGCTTCATTTTATTCCTCCAGTTCTATTTTACTGTAGTTTGCTGTTTCTCAAAGATATAGCATAACCACTTTTTTTTTTCTGTCTCTTTTTGGTCACTCAAGTGTTTTTAACTAGCTGTTCTGCCTTAAAATAATTTTATGGTAATAGTCTCCTGGTAGTGATTAAAGATTAGAAAAATTTTTTTATTGCTCTGGCGTTGAAATCCAGGATCTTGTACTTCTTGAGGGGAGGTATCCCATCACTGAACTAAAACTCTATTGGTAGTAAATTGGTAGTCCCCATCGATGGTAAAATTTCTAATAATGAAAATATTAGTTTGGTTTCTTCCATTTCACTCTGCCCTTATCTTCTTGCCCACTCCTGGGTACTGAAGTATCTTGCATCCTTTTATACTGAATAGTATATTTGGTAAAAACTAACTTTTTCTTTTTCTTTTTTTGGTATTAAAAGAAAGGAAGAAAGATCCTAGAGCTAGGAATGAGCCCAGTTGTTAGAATGTTTGCCTAATCTTAATGAAATCCTGGGTTCAGTCCAGTTTAGTTAACTTTTTTGTTACTGTGCTACTAACTTGGTGGGTGTCTTAATTAGGGTTTCTATTGTTTTGATAAAGCACCATGACCAAAAATAACTTTGGATGGAAAGGGCTTAATTCATTCTCACAACTCTTAAGGTCACAATCCATCACTGAATAAGGGTAGGAATTCAGTGTAGTGACTTGAAAGCAGAAATTGAAGCAGAGGCCATGGAGAAATTTCTCAGTGACTTGCTAGCTCTTCAGGACTTGCTCAACTTGCTTTTTTGTTTATACAGCTCGAGGCCACATGTCCAGGGATGGCACCACTTCTCTCCCCCCACTCACCTACATCAATCATTAATCAAGAAAATGTCCTATAGACCTGCCTACATGCAGTCAAATGGAAGCATTTTCTCAATTGAGGTTTCTCTTACCAAATGACTCTAGCTTCTGTTGACAGACAACAACAAAAACACCAGGGCAGCTAGAAAGGTTTATTTCAGTTCAAAGGTTATACTCTATCATAGAAGGAAGCTGGGGCAGGAATCTGGAGGCAGGAACTGAGAGCAGAAACAATTAGGAATACCAGTTCTGGCTTGCTTATACCACAGTTGGCTCAGCCTGCTTTCTGAAACAACTCAGGACCACATGCCATCCACATTGGGCTAGGCCCTCCCTCATCAATCATTAATCAAGAAATGCCTTACCGACATGTTTACAGGTTAGTCTGATGAAGGCAATTCCTTAACTGATGTTCCATCTTCCCAGATGACTCTAGTTCAGTGGTCCTCAACCTTCCTAATGCTTCAACCTTTTAATATAGTTCCTCATTTGAGATAAAACTTTTTATTGCTACTTTATAAGTATAATTTTGCTCCTCTTATGAATGTAAATACCTGTATTTTCTGATTGTAGGGTATCCCTGTGAAAGGGTGACTACTTCTGCTCTAGTTTATGACAAGTTAACAGAAACTATCACAGATACCCAGCCCCACATAAAACCAGGTGTTGTACACTGGAGAAGTGGAAGGCAAGAGGACCAGAAGTTCAAGCCTTTGGCTATGTAGCAGATTCAAGATCAGCAGGGAATACAAGAGACACTATCTCAAAACATCAAAAGAAAGACCTTATTTCATATTATATTGCTGATACCATTGAGCAGCTTTCTTTTTTTCCTTTAGTTGTTCTTTTGTATCTTAATAGGGCCAGTGGAGTACAGTTCATCTAAATATCTAGTCACAAGTATAGTAGGGAGTCAAAGACGAAGATCCCGTCTGACATAGAAAAGGACATTATGTAGATAGATGACTTGTTCACATATTTTATTTGAATTAAATATTGAGATGTTTAAGACTATGAAATATCTACTAGGTGTGGTGGTGATACATGCCTGTAGCCCCCCACCCCTGAGATACTAAGGCTGGGATATTCTGGGTTCCTGGCCAGTGTGGGCTACATAGTTAATTTCCTGAGTGAAAAACACAAAAAAAAGGTAAGGAGAAAAGCATTAAAACATTTCCCACATATTTGTGTGTTTATGTGCCTGTATGTGCAAATTCTAATGTATGGGCAGGCGTATATGCCATGGCACAAAGGTAGAGATCAGAGGACAACTTAATGGGAACTTGTTCTTTAATACGACATGGTTCCCAAGGATTGAATTGTGGTTTTTTGTGCTGGCCTTGTAATAATCAACAAACCATAATTCACGTATATACCTGTACATACCACCAATTTTAATATACTATATTCTGTTTGTTTGTTTGTATGTATGTACATGTGAATTTGTTTTGTTTGTTTTTTTGAGACAGGATCTTGCTTTTTAGTCCTGGCTGGTATAGATTTCACTGTTGATCAGGTTAGCGTTGGACTCAGATCCTCTCTCCTCTGCCACTTGAGTGCTGGGATTAAATACATGTGCCAACACATGTGGTTCTGGGAATGGAACCCCAGGTCTTGTCCATTCTAAGCAAGCATTCTAACACTTGACTCACACATCCCCACCCCAAATTTTATAAGAATTTTTGAAATTAGAAGTTAGCACACTTGTAAGGTGCCCTGTTCTTACTGCTGAACATAACCTTAAATTTTTTTTTTTATTTTTTATTTTTTATTTTTGGTATTCACTTAAAAGTCCTTGAAATTTGTAATGTTTTCTGAAACATTTCTGTTACTTAGACTTTATTTCACTCCCCCCACCCCAAGACAGGGTTTGTATGTATGTGAGTTCGCTGTCTTGGAACTCACTCGGTAAACCAGGCTGGCCTTGAACTCACAGAAATCTGCCTGCCTCTGCCTCCTGAGTGCTGGGACTAAAGGCATGAGCCACCACCACCAGGCTATTTCACTTGTTGTTAGTGTCTCTGCCCTGTCTGTCTTTTGTTAATTCTTTTCTTTTGATTGAGATTGAGATTCTAAGAAGGGAGAGGAAAGAGAAGCAAAATTATGTTTTCTACAGATCAATACCATGCCATTTGTATGCCATTAGAAATGATGGTTTCTTTTGTTTTGCTTCAAGGGTAAAGGGACTATATTCTTTATTGCTTTGTAAATGTTCCAAATTTAGTGATAACATTTGTTATCTCTTACTTCTTAGGACCACCCAATTCCCTACACATGGGCTTAGTTAAATCCTAATGTTGCTTGAACTGTGCAATCCATATACCTTAAAGGCCAACTGGGGTAATCTATATCAGTGCTCACTTAAGTAGTTGTGTGTAGGATATATTTGTCTTTGGGTGTTGGCTGGAGTCTTCCTTTGGCTCTTTTTTAAATACATATTTTAAATTTAATTTTTACACAATTATACTCATGTATATTTTGCCTGCAGTGCTGAAGGAGGCAAGAACAGCATTTCCAGATCTCCTGGGACTATAGTTTCCAAACAGTGTGAATTACTGTGTAGGCAATTGAACAGGGATCCTCTGGAAGTCCACAGAGGGATCTTAACTGCTGAGCTCTTTCTTTGATTCTTGTCACATGATGTCACCAGAAATCAGCTCATAATATGGCAGGTAGTTTGTCACAGAGAGCAGGAAGAGGTTAAGAGTAGATTCACAACTAAGTATGGTAGATATCACTGTCTCCTGTTCATAGAAAACAGTATACCCTAAGCTAGAGGAGATGTAGTCTACATATAAAACGTAGCCGAATTCCTCTCTGGGAATTAGCTTCATGTCACCGAGGTTATACCCTACTTCTTGGTGATGGTTTGCAGTTTTCTGAAGGGCCATTGAAATGTGAGGTCTACCTTTGATTCAGCAAGCCCCTTTAATGCCTCAACATTTTTTTATTCCTAAACTGGCTCACCTTACTTTGAGATTTTTGTTGTTTGTTTTTGAAAGACAGAGACTCTCTACATAACACAGGCTGGCCTGGAACTCACAAAACTTTGCCTACCTCTACTTCCCATGTTGTGGGATCAAAGGTGTCTATCCCCACACCTAATTCAATTTGATCTTAGCAAGCACTTCTTTGTAAACCCACATGAGCAAATTTAAGCCCCATGATCTGCAGCTAGAAAGGTTTATGAGACTCGCACATAGCAAGAACACATACTGCTCTACCAGAGAATGTCAGTTCTAGTATCAGTACCCATATCAGGAAGTTCATATCTGCCTGTGACTCCAATCGTATCTGACATCTCTATTCTCCAGTGTCACCTGTGTACACACATAGACATGTAAGTAAAAAATCATTAAGAAAAAAGATAGGATCCAGGTGATGCAGGTAGATCTCTTTGCGTTTGAGGCCAGCCTAGTCTACAAAAGGAGTTCCAAGACAACCAGGGATACACAGAGAAACCCTGTCCATAAAAACCAAAAGAGAAAAAAGAAAAAGAAAAGCTTGTCTAGTTGGAAATGTGGTTTGTGAATCCTGAGAGCAATTTCTCACAAATACCTGTGTGTTTGTATCTGTGTCTGTCTGCCTCTGTCCCTCCCAAGCACTATTTGAAAATGTATTGTCAAGTAGTTATCCCAAGGATATTTGATCAGTTTCATATTTAGATCATTTAAAGATTCAGTTCTATATTTGTTTAAGATCAAGAGTCCTGACTGTGAGCCTATTGAGTTGGTTCAGTGATAAAATAGCCTGTCCAAAGCCTGATTATCTGAGTTCTGTTTCCAGGACCCACATGGTATAAGTAGAGAAGTGACTCTAACAAGTTGTCCTTTGACTTTCACCTGTATACCAGGGCACACAGAATAAATAAAATATAATTTAAACTTAAAAGTCCTGAACTATTGAGCCTGTCTGATCACCTAAGTTCTAATAAAGAGGAAAAGTGAAAACTCTACCCAACATGCTATAAAACTGTCTTCCCTAAATTTAAAAATATTGTGTAAATACAGAAGATAAATCTATCAAAACAAAGAGTAATATTAAGGTTGAGCCATGTGGTGGTGGTACATGCCTTTAATCCCAACACTCGGGAGGCAGAGGTGTATGGCCATCTTAGCCTACAAATCAAGTTCCAGGATAGCCAGGGCTACACAGAGAAATCCTGTCTCAAACTCCTCTCCAAAGAGGTGGGCAGTAGTTATTTCCCCCAATTGCTTTTATTTGAATGGTGGGACTTAGTTGAATGGTGGAACAGTTCCACTGAGTGAGATGCTACCTGTATTATCTCTTGAAGATGAGTATCTCCAGATTTGTAGATTAAGAAACAAGAATAGGAACTGGGAGATGTGTAAACATGACGACCTGAGTTCTGATCCCTAGTACCCAAGTATGGCAGCACTCATCCACCTGTAATTCCAGTATTGAGGAGATGGAAAAAAGTAGATCATGGTGGAGGTCATTGGCCAGCCTATCTAGTGAAGTTGATCAGTTCCAGGTTCAGTGAGATGTCTGGTATCAAAAAAATTTGATGGAGAAGCTGATATCACGAGGGGATAAGGAGCTTGCTGCTAAGCCCACTTACCAGAGTTCAATTCCATAACTAACATGGTTTAAAGAAAGATGCTACTTAGCAAGGTCCTACTTCCCTGACCTTCACATTCACACATTTCTCTACGTAAACACAAACAATAATTAGTGTTTCTAAAAATGGGGGGTGGGAGCTGGAAAATGACTGAAAAATGAAAGTGTGGACTATTTAACAATGATACTAGTAAGTTAGAAGTAGGGCATGGTTACCTGGCTTTCATGTCAACACCATTACTTGAAATGATATGGGTAATTAAATTTTCACATTTATCTTTTCTAGGAAAAAATTAGAAACTTTTCTTTGGACATAATTTGACTGTAAGGGATTTGACTAGGTTATCCTAATTCACTGAACAACATAATGCTCTTGATGACTGTGTCTTTGATACTAAAAGGCCGGAATTAGGTGTTGAGTAGCTTGGCAATCTTGCATCTCTTTATTTTTATTTTTTAACCCCCCCCCTTTTTTTTTTTGAAAACAGTTTCCAAACAACTGTTTCTTGGTCCTGAAATTTCTTATTGTTTATATCATAGTGGAATGATTCTTTAATGTCCTGCTCTGTAGCTATTTCTCTTTTAGACCTGGGAGATTTGTTAGCCAAGTGTTAATTTTGGAGAAACATTCAGTGACATTACCCCAAAGCTACACTTCTGTTGTGTAACATTGTCCTTTGAGTTTTAGTATATGTCTTTATATTTTCTATTACGAAATATATCTTAATTCATGTATCCATTACAAATAGTGGACTGTAATCTTGAGGAAGGTAATATAGACCTGTCTGGTGAATCTTCACTCTTTGTAGGGTTAGGGTAGACAACTGGTTAGTACAACTCTATTAAAGAAATTTAGCAGTAGTTTTATGTTTTACTCATTCCTGGGAGCTCTTAAATTGTGAATCAGGCACGTGCAACACCACAGATTTGTCTCACACTTTTCTTCTCCAGTAGAGCTTTTGCAGGCTTACCCCCCCCCCTTTTTTCCCCTTGGGTTGCAGTTTCTCTGTGTAGTCCTGGCTGTCCTGGAACTCGCTTGCCTCTGCCTCGCAAGTGCTGGGATTAAAGATGTGGGCTGGGCTGCCACCATCTGGCTCAGTAGAGCTTTGATGTGGTTGAATTTTTGGGGTGTTTGTGAGATAAAATTTACTCTTGGCTTTATAAGATTGACTAAACTTCATGTCTGTGTGAGTTGGCTTTTCTGTTTAAATTTTATTACTTGAATCTCTAGAGATTTTCTGCTTGCATTTATCCAAAATTGTGCTTGGCATTAGATGTGGGTTTCTGGGAACATTTGTTGTGGCTGTTTAAATGAGAATGACCCCTCCCACCCAAGAGGATTGAATGCTTGGTCTGCACTGGTGAAACTATTTGGGAATGATTAGGAATTTTGACCTTGTTGGAGGAGATGTGTCACTGGGGGAGGGGTTTTGAGGTTTCAAAAGCCCAAGCATCCCCAGTTAGCTCTCTTTCTCTACCTCCTACTTATGGATCAGGATGTAAGCTCTCAGCTACTGCCTCAGCGCCATGCCTGCCTGCCTGCTGCCATGCTCCCTGCAATGATGGTCATGGACTCACCCTCTGAAACTGTAAGCCACAAATAAACTCTTTCATCTATAAGTTGCCTTGGTCATGGTGTCTTATCATAGCAATATAAAAGCAGCTAAGACACATGGTCTAAAAATGGAGTGGTAATGGGAGCTCTCTTTGTGTTCTGTCCCTGTCCCACACTCAAAGTACACATTAATAGAATAAAGGCTCTACAAGTAGCCACTCATAAACAGGATTTAAAAAAACTTGAACCTTGTGTTTTTCTGACTAGAAACTATCATTGTTAGCTTGTGATCATATCTCACTTTTCTCTGCAAGGGGGGTGTCATGTAATGATTTTATTTAACCAGGTTTGCAAAACAAACACTTTAACACTACTTTTCACATCATAAACATTTGATAAGTGGTAGTTTGTTTTGTTTTGTTTTTTGAATGTGCTTCTTAAAATTTTTTTCTTTATATTTGTTTTTATTTCATGTGTTTGATTGTTTGGCCTGAACATATGTCTGTGCACCATATTTGTGCAGTGCCTGTGGAGGCCAGAAAAGGACACCAGTTACCCCTGGAACTGGAGCTGCAGTTGTTTGTCTACATGTGGGTGCTGGGAACTGAACCAGGTCCTCTGGGAGAGTAGTCAGTGCTCTTAACTGCTGAATCATTTCTCTAGCCCCTACACGTGTTCTTGATTTACATTCTGTTGGATTTGAGGCTGTCATTTGTGGGAGGTTACATAGGAAAATGAGTTTGAATGCAAAAAGTTGGCTAAGATTAAGCAAGTTGAAAAGTATAGTAATCTTTTTGTTTTTTAATTTTTTATTTTATGTGCATTGGTGTTTTGCCTGTATGTATGTCTGGGTGATGGTGTCAGGTCTCCTGGAACTGGAATTACAGACAACTGTGAGTTGCCATGTAGGTGCTGGGAATTGAACCTGGGTATATCCAGAAGTACACTCAGTGCTTTCAACATCTGAGCCATTCCTCCAGACCCTTAATTTTTTTTCCTTACACATAAATATTTCTAAATTTCCAAATCATTTTACTTTTATTACTTTTAAATTGTGTGTGTGTGTGTGTGTGTGTGTGTATGTATGTATGTATGTATGTATACACAAGTGTAGGTGCCCACAAAGGCCCAAGATTTTATTTACATTTCATGGACCTGGAATAACAAGCCTCTCTACTTGGGTGCTGGGAGCCTCACTCAGGTCCTTTCTAAGAGCAAGATGCACTGTTTACTGCTGAATTATCTCTCTAACCCCATATTACTTTTAAATAATCTACTTGTGGTTTCTGGATGTGATTTAGTTAGAAAAACATTTGGAGTATTGAAAACTCTGAAGTACTGCTGTAAAATGCAGCTGATTAATTAATATCTACATTGCTGAGTGTGACTGCCACTAGCCACATGAGGCTAGCATGTCCAAGGAACTGAAATTGAAGATTTATTTTTTAAATTTCTGTAGATATTTTATCTATATATGGATATTTTCCTGTATGTTTATAAGTGTGTTAGAAGGTATCAGATCCTCTGAAACAAATGGTTGTGAGCTACTATGCAAGTGCTGGGAGTCTAGCTCAGATTCTCTGGAAGAGTAACAAATGTTCTTAACTGCTGAGCTGTTACTCCAGCCCATGAAGATTTGTGTTTTTAAAGACAAGGTCTTGCTGTGTAGACCTGGCTGGCCTCAAATTCATGGTTTTGGGAGTCTCAACTTCCTGAGTGCAGGGATTAGAGATGGATATCACCTTCCTAACCCTTTATTTCTTTTAGTTTTGTAATTTAAATATAAAAGTATATAGCTATGTGTGGTTACTAGCTACTATATGATAAACAAGCACATAAGTGAACTTCAAATGAAATTATAATAGTTCTATTCAATTATATATGTAGCTTGTACATTTATTACATAATGCTGTTTTTTTTGTTGTTGTTGTTGTAGGTCTCCAATTGAGAAACATGGCACTGTTTTTCCTGCACTCTACCCACCTATTGCTGGACTTCTGTTGTAACAAGTTGGCAAACTCTGGCTGGAACTGGGCTGCAATAAAACATGCCAGTCATTAATGCTGACAAGAGCCTAACAAGTGCCAACTTACAGATGATTACGCATTTTGAATTCTAATGAACTGTTTTAACCTTCAGGAAGAATTGTAAAGACCTGTACATAGCACAACATGATCCGGATAATATATATACTGTTCATGTACATCCACAAACACACCTTGTACCAAATAATGCTTTCTTGTAGTAGAATAAGAATCGTGTAAATTCTAAAAGACTTTAGCAGGTTTTCTTTTCCCATTCATCGTTTCTTATCAGTTCAAAAAGATTCCTTAAAGCATGTCAGGTGAAAACCAATAAGGATTAAAAGTTTCCATGTAATTTCCTTTAAACCATTGAGTCTTCATTACACTCTATTTACTAATCTTTTGTATTTGTTTTGACACACTCCCCTTTCCTTTTATCTCTTCTATCTGCCAGAAAGTTCTCAAATCACTTAGTTAAAATACTGAAATACTAGTAAATTACTTGATTTTCCACGATGACTTCAGAGGTGGGGTCATCACTAGGTGCTTTGTCCTTTTGTACTGAGATTCACCCATCTCTTGGATTGGATGTAGCAATAACATTTTCTGGCTGTTGAGAGCTCTTGATCCTAGTCATTATCTCTTGAGAACTTTAAAAGAAAAAAAAAAAAGTCAAGTCTGTTCTAAGTTCAACTTAGTGAATTTTATTCCAAACAATACAAAAATCCAGATTTGGTTTTATTTTTGCCCGTAAGTTGCCTAATATTAAGGTTGGATGAATAAAGCATGCACAGCTACAGGCTTTCTACATCTGGGATTGCTATTAAAAATGCTATTTGTCCTCTTACCCTTCTCCTTAGTCCTTCATATTTTTTTGTTTCTTCTTTAGTGCAGATTTTCCTCACCTATTGTACAAAGAAATTGCGATGTATATTTTCATGTAATTTGATTTTGGAATTTTGTCACCTTATGTAGTGAGTTCTTCCAAAATATAATTTTTTTCCAATAATTGTCTAGTTGTTGGCTTTTATTGTATTAAATGAAGGTTATAGTACTAAATACCAGAGAAGTGCAGTTTAGAAAAATCTCAGGTTGATTCCTTATGCAAACAAACTTAATACTTGAAAATCTCATGGCCATGGCAGTATAAGTATTGGATTCTGTCTTGATTCTTTATCTGAATCTAAAAGCATTACAGGGGTAAGTCTTTTGTTAACTGACATACAGATTTTGTCACTGACATAGTGCATTTAGATTTGATTTTTGTTTGAGCATGAGTATGTTTCCTAGACAGTTTTCTAAAATAACTTCAGTGATGGGTAAAAGTAGTATGTTCAGTGTTAAAGACAGGCCTAAGCTCCTGAATGGTTTTAGCTGAGAATGGGAAATAGTGTTTGGCATATAAGAGCTAGAGCCTAAGACAGTACCTGTTACTTGATGGTGTTTGATTATGAGAATAGGTGGGGCTTTAGCTCATGGGGATTGGATAAATCTTTTGGCAGAAGTGGGAATGAAAGGTTTCCTGTCAAAGACCTTTCAATCTCTTATGTCCTTTTTAAGTAAAGGGAAAATGGATGAGGATGTAGTTATGATACAGCACCATTTTTTAATCACAGTTTTCTTGGGAGCATTGTACAAGTTCATAAATGATATCAGAACCCATAAATGTGTAGCAACTGTGAACACTGCGATTTGATTTCATTGGAGCCCAATTCTCTTTAAGAACTTTTAAACACCCTTCTTTCCCCAGACCAGAAGTTGTCCTATAGTGCTACTGTCCTCCTATAAGGGCCTGGGAATGCAATCCTCTTCACTTTCCATTCAGAAATTGTCCTCTCAGTGGTTGCTTTGGCAAATGTGGAATTTTTGGTCTCCTATTGCTGTGATTCTAGCCATCTGTTGAATTAAAATCCAGGGTTTGACTGCTCAGCAAGTAGAAAATGACCTAGTAACTCAGGGACAGCTATTTCTGAACTTATTATATATGCCATGGTAATGTATTTACTTTGGGATAACTGTGTGGTTCTTTGTGCTAGATCAAGGACTACTGGAGAGCTAAGAGTGACTGCCTTTTTCCTGAAGCTCTTTCTTTCCCCTTGGTGCCCCGACCATGTTTTACACATGAAACAGAAGCCCAAATGTTAGGGCTTACTTTCCTATGAGAGATGTCATCTGTGCCTTTCCTAGTGTTCATCTGACAATGTGGATTTAAATGCCTCTACATTTGATTTAAAACTCACACTCAGGTGGCTTTTGTTCCACTAATGCATCATCATTAGTGTGAGGCAATTCTGTCTTAGAAAAAAAGTCTCATCACTACCCATGCCAGACCCCTGCCACCTACCTATGCCAGCCATCAGCTACACCTATAAAGTCCTTTAGATTATGGAACTGTTAGCTATTAATTTATTCCAAGTTCATGTAGAGGCTTGCAAATTTCAGTCTCTGTGTGTAATGTGAGGTTATTAGTAGCTTTATGGCCTTATGATTTAAAAATCCACATAGTGATTTCTTTGTCATTAGAAGGTAACGCTCAAACATTTGGTTTTTCTATTCTGTGATCACCTGGGAGTCATAGTATCAATCATTTAATGGCCTTTATTCCTAGTTGTGAAGTTTTATTTATATGCTCATTCACCCACTTTGGGTCTTGGTACCTGTGTATCTTTGTCTGGTCTCTAGTTGGTGGAATTACCTTTTTTTTGTACTGCTACTTCTCAACATTTTTGAAGTTTGACATAATGTTGCTTCATTCCAGTTTTTTTTATTTTATTTTTTTTAGTTCTGTAATTTGTTGACTGTATTTAACTATGTGAGTTTTGTTGTGATGTTTACTGTATTGTAAAGCACCTTAATCATGTGATGGGTGCTCTATAAATCAATAAATGATGACTTAGAGGCTGTATTATGAGCTATTTTGGTTTTAGGTACAGGTTTCAAGCAAGCTATGGGATGCTTCCTATATAAACAGCATGTGATACCAAACAATACACACAGAAACCTTGATGGATTTCACAAGCTTTATTTAAAGAAGAAATTTAAAAGTAGGAGTTAACATGACTTCCAGTCTGGTAAAATGCTCTTTAAATTTCCAGTACATGGTCATTTCATCAAGAGTTTCTGTTCATGGTGACTTAGAAGCTAAGTGAACATCTGGCAGAACATTATTGGAGATCTGTCTTGTTTAAACTAGTCTGGCTCTGCCTTAGATATCAGCTAACCTAGACTCAAATGTGACCTGGATGAGACCATCTACCCTCCCAGCAGATTGCCATCCCTATCGAGTGTGACTTAGTGAGTGGCAAAAGAGACAAGATTAAACATTTGTCTATCTCTTAAAGATAACAGAATCTAGTTCTTGTCTTGAGGCCTCAGTTTATATGCATTTAGTGTTAGAGCAGATAACTGACTTGATGTACTGATGATGCTGCTCATCTATAAGTTCCTGGTGACTGGCCTCTTTACAAGCTGAATATGGAGCCAGATATCTTAGAGCTGAATTAGTAAAAGAATTCTAACCCTGATAAATACATTTGGAATGAAATTTCTATAGAAGGGAGTAGATGTTGCCTGTGAACTCAATTTTATACTTATCACTAGATTAAATAGGAAGTAGTTATATTTGCAGGTTGTTTCAAATGTAAGTGAACAGATTGTTGACTAATGTTCTGTGTGCTAGGTACTAGGAATTTTCTTTGGAAAGGAAAATTTTTTTTCTTTGCCCTGAAGAAGATATAATTTAAACTTCACTTTTTGGAATCCTGCAGAACTCAACAGAATTTAGTTTGCAGAGAAAATTACTTTCTGGCTTGGTATTTCCAGGTGTTTGATTTCTGGTGTGCAGTCTAGCTGCCAACGTAGGATTATACTTTTTGCCTTGATGAATTGGTACCTATACACTGACCTTCAGTGACATGATCACAGACTTTTGAATCCTGTTCACAAATGAACCAAACAGCTTTTGACAGCTAAACATGTCACACAGAATGTCCTAGACAAGAGAAATGACTCTTCTGCAGCAGTATCCATTAGAAATAATTGTAGGGCTGAGGGTGTTATCCAGTGTGAAAGGACTTGCTTAATGTTCAAAGCCTTGGGTTTAATTTACTAGCACCACAAACACACAAGGGGCTGGGGAGATGGCTCAGTTTGGTAAAGTATTTATCATGCAAGCATGAGTATCAGAGTTCAGATCTCCAGTACAGTAGTTCTTGCCTAAAATTCTAGTGCTGGGGAGGTGGAGTCAGGAGTCTGTGCTTGGTCTGTCAGTCTATCAAAATGTGAGCTGAGTGTGTTGGGATACAGCTTAAATCCCAGCATTCTGGAGGCAAAGACCTCCAGTTTGAGTCTAACCTAGTCTAGAGCAAGAGTTCCAGAACAGACAAGGGATACAAAGGCCCTCTCAAAAAAGTAATGTGAAGAGCTAAGAGTGTAAGGTACCTCGAGTTCTGGCCTCTGCAAACCAATACCACACCTTCACACAAAACCCAAAAGAAATACAGCGCTTGAATGCTCATAATACCTCATTCCTAATATACTAGAAACCATGATTGCTATCAAGCCCCTCCTTGATAGCAGGTTTTGTTACTTGTGCATCATAAAGGATCTGGTCAAATTTTAAAAAACGACCATTCAACGTAATAGTATCTCAAGAAACTAATTTGAGCCAGATGTGATCTGATTGTAGCATGTGGGAAGTGAAGGCTGGAAGATTAGGAGCTCTAGGCCAGCCTGGACTACATGAGCTCTAGTTAGTTTGTCAAAACTAACTAAATAGATGTGAAAACAGACTCAGGTTAATTTACCAGGGTTGCAAAGTAAGGCAAAGAGAAAACATGCTGCAAAGCAAAGGTCAGCTATGACAGCACTTTGCAAACACTTTAGTCATTTTGGTGTTAAGATCTTGATAGTTTTTAAAGGGGACTCTATGTAAAGGAGTCTATTTATGCCTGAGGCTGGCTCACCTAGCCATCTGAAGGTCTCAAAAGCTCAACATTTGGTTCGAGTATGAAGTATCCTCAGCAGACAGAAGAAGCTTTAAGCTCTGACACTTCTATTGAAACTGACAAATACTGTTTTTTAAGCACCTGTTTTTATTTTATTTATTTATTTATTGGTTTTTCGAGACAGGGTTTCTCTGTGTAGCTTTGGAGACCAGGCTGGCCTCGAACTCAGAGATCTGCCTGCCTCTGCCTCCCGAGTGCTGGGACTAAAGGCGTGCACCACCAACGCCCAGTTCTTTTAATCAGGTGCTGCTTAGGCAGGGCCACTCCTCTAAACGTTGCTCTGCCCATTCTAGCACATACTTGTTCCTAATGTATTTCAGTGCCTTCCTCTCTTCCATTTTCTAGGTGTTTGTCAGCCAGGGGTGCCCCCCCTTTTCAAAATTGGCCCTATGTTCTTGAAATTCCTTCATCCCTCCATTTCACCACTCACCCCTCTAATGCTTTAGTGTGGCAGATCTTCCCAAATTCCTGCTGTCTTCTGGCACCACCTCCTTAAACTGTTGATGCATTATTTTTATTCCCTTAAACTAAGCCTTTTTTGTTGAACCCAAGGCTGACCTCGCATATGCTAATTACACTTGCTAGTTAAAGCAAGCCAAGAAAAAGTCTTTAAACTGGTGTGGATGCTCACCTTTAATCCCAGCACTAGAGGCAGATAACAGTTCAAGGCCAGCCTCGTCTTAGTTCTAGAACAACCAAAGTTATGTAAAGAGACTGTTTCAAATTCCTCATCCCACCCCACTGCCAACAAGCAAACAAATAAAATGAAATGTCCTTTGAACAGGCTAGTATTATTTAGGTGTATTCCACTCTATTTTGCTGTCATCAGTCATATAATAGTTCTCATATTCACCAAAGGTTTTAGCTCCTGGCTTACAAACTTCCTTTCCTGTGTTTAATCTTCCAACATCCAATTACCCTTGCTTCGCACTTCTACTCCATGGCCCTGTCCTGGGCATTTTTAGCTCCTACTGTTATTTGGCTTTGCCACTTCGTCCTCAGGGATCTTACAGTTTTGCTTTTACACAACGTTGTTTTTTAAATAATTATAGAGCCTTGCAGTTTCTGTAACCCCTACATCAGTAGCCATTGTGTGTGCCATGTTTGACGACCTGAATCGTAGCCTGGTTTTGGTTATAAAATTCCAAAAGCTCAGGACAAATGTTATCATCCGAGTTTTCTGACAGCATCTCACATGGTTACAAATCATAGTAGTAGGTTCGCTGGGCCCCGACGACCGCCTGGAATAAGAGGGAGATCAGTCAGTGCTTGACAAATTCCTCAAAATGTCTGGGGCGGGTTGGGGGCGGTCCCGCGGGTTGTACACTTTCATTCACCCCTTGTCAGCTCAGGCTCCTCCCTTTGCCGCGCCTCCACCTAGGTCTCGCGAGACTTGACTCAGTTTCGCAGGCACTTCTCGCGAGGCTGCAGTCAGGGCCGGGCCCGAGATGGCGGAAGGTAGGTTTTTTTGTGGAGCGGCGCGGGAAGGCATGGAGGGGTGGGGAGCACAGTTGGCCGGGCTCAGAAACCTCGAGAGGAGTTGGTTGGGTGTGGTCGCACGGGGCACCGAGTGTCTCGCGAACCTTCCTGTCAAGCGTCTCGAGGCTCCCCGGGCTGGGGAGGGGATTCTTCTGCGCCGTTCCTATGGCAACGCCCCTCTTGCAGTCTGGCCCCGGCGGGACCTGGGTGGGCTGAGAACCCTGAGGGGTTGCGGGGGTAGGAATCAGGTGCTGGGAGCAAGCGCAGCCGCGAGGCTCGGGAAGACTGTACAGGAGGCTCCTTGTAGTGCCAGCGATGCTCGAACGGTGAGGGAAGTGCCCATCTCCTTAGGAAATCGAAACTGCTGTCATGGCAGGTCCTGCATCCGGAAGGGGTGCATCCCTTGCTTGCGGAAGAGCTTTTGACTCTTCTTTGCAGGGAGGTCGGGAAGAGTCGGGACTACAACTGGGCTGCGGTTTTCTTGGGCGAACGCTGTAGTCTCTGGGCTCTTTTTGCAGCCCCAGCATGCGGGCGCGCCGAGATTCTCTGAGGTTTGCAATGGGGGCAAGAGGAGGGAGGAGTTTGCTTAGTAAGGGAGTTGACCAAAGGCCACACTGCTCCTAAGAGGTGTACGTCCCTTTACCTCCGCTCCTTTGCCTCCTGGTTCCTTACCCTCTTTTCTAGGATACTCTTTAGACACTGCAGGTAAAGGCATCTGGTCTTTCACGTTCAGCTTCCCTTAATGTAGGGTCTCTGCTTGTCAAAACTTTACAAGTGGGGAAGAAAGCCCAGAGATGATGAGTTACCTGCTAGGGATCGTACAGTGATGTTGAGCCCGCGTTCTTCTCGGGTGTACCTCATTGTTGGAGGAAAACACTTCTTGCTGGACTTTATTGAGTGGCTGAAGGGTGCTTGATTGAGACCAGTCCTATTTTGGTGTGTGCGTTTGCTAAGCTTTATTTACCATCATTTCTTGATCTGAGATTTGGGTAGTGTGACAGTTTGTGTAGGCTTCCCTGATTTGGATTAGGTTCCAGAGTAATACGAAGCAGGGCTGCCAGGTATGTTATTTGCCCTTTATAGCTAAGTGAGTTGAGAACAGAGTTATAGCTGGGACTGAATCCAGTTTCCCTTTTTCTACCATGTTAAACATCTTGGAGGTCGAACTCAGGTGAACACTGTCTCAAAGAAGAGGAGGAAGCAAAGGTACTTCTGAAAGACCTGGGTGTGGCGGTGCATGCTAGTAGTTAATTCAGAACTTGGGAGGCTGGAGGCTGAAGGATCAGGAATTTAAGGACGTTCACAGCCGACCTGGGATACACAAAACCCTGCCCCCAAAAGGAACTAGATGACCTGCAAACCACAGAATATTGTACACAGGAGGCAGCCAGTGAATTGCACCTTGTCGCTGAGCAGTGAGATGTGGGAGGAGGGTTCAGAAAGACATATGTGAGATTGCCAACGGTGCAGTGCGTTTAGGAAGGGAATTTGAGTGCTGGGGAAATACATTACCAAATTTTAGGTTGTGGAGGGTGTAGTTTTTCTTTCATTCATTCCCGTAGTTTTATTGAGTATACCGTGTTTTGTGCTCCGGTTCCAGTTGTGGGGAGTTCATACAGGCTGAGGTCAGTACACTGATTGCTTTACTTGTGGTTGCCTTGAGGTGATTAGAAACATCTGTCCAGCCAGTGGACCATACACCTTAACCACAGACAAAACACCTCGAGGATTAAATAGGTTTGAAGGGTGAAGTGAGGGGGAGATGATAGGCAGATAATCTTAGACTCTGACTTCACAGTTTACCCTATTTACATTCCAGTTTCCTAAGTTCCAGTTAAGGCTGTTTGGAAATGATGTTGCAGAGTTCAGCTAGGGAAGGAAATTCGAGGAAAGCATTCTGGGTCAGTTATCTCATTAAATGAAAGGCATTTTGTATGCAAAGATAATCAGTCATCTAAAGATACTTTTTTTCTCCTCTTATTTTTAAATTTAAATTAGAAACAATCTTGTCTAGGTCTAGGTCTAGGTCTAGGTCTAGGTCTAGGTCTAGGTCTAGGTCTATGTCTAGGCTGAAAGAGTATCCCTCTAGGTGGAATGGGCTCCAAAGTCCAATCGTACACTAGGAATAACTACTAATCCACTACCAGAGGCCCCATAGATTGCCCAGATCTCCTAACTGACAACCACATTCAAGGATCTGGGTTGGTCCTATGATGGTTACCCAGCTATCAGTCTGGGGTCTCCTATCTAAAGATATTTTGTGAGCCATTTCTTACTTAGGTTGCTTGTGTTTTTGTTGCTGCTTGTCCTTTAATCAGGATAGTCAGAACTGGCTGCTGTTCAGATAGTCATAAACACAAATAGATTTTTGTGAGACGTGACAATTACATTATTTGTCAGCCTATTCTGGGAACTTTCCTAGTAGTTGCTCATTTGGTGGTGGTGGTGATGTGTGGTTCATTACTTCCCAGGAATAGTAAACAGAGCCTTGAGAAACCATGTATACATGCCATACAATCACTTACCTGACTTGTATAGAAAACTTTCTTTTTTCTATGAATGTTCACTTGACTGAATACAGATACTTAACTCAGGTCCAATTTTTTTTAAGTGATTTTTTTTTTTTTTCCTTTTTGGAGTGGGTCTCATTTTTAGTCTTGGTTAGCCTGGAACTTGCTGGGTAAATCAGGCTGGCTTAGAGTTCACAAAGATCCACCTGCCGGTGTCACTTGAATTCTGGGATTTATGAAAGGGGTGTGCTACCATACCCAGCCTCTAAAAGATTTCTATTTCCATTTTGTACACCTTTGCAGCTGCTATACTCTGCGTTTTCTTCTTACTCAAATGACCTATTTTAAAAGTTTCCTTGTGGCCTTCCTACTTTTACTTTTCTTCACCTTTCGTTTAATGACCCACAGCCTCTTTTCAGTTTCTTATGTTCTCTTTAAAACTAATCTGATCTATGCCAGACATGGAGGTCCCACACTTGGGAGGCAGAAACAGGAGAATCAACAATTCAAGGCTATCCTCAGCTATAAGGCAGGTTCAAGGCCAGCCAGGGCTACATGAAACATTGTCTCAAAAAGAATATAAAAATCAGGGCCAGGGTAATGGCTCTGTGGCTACAGGCTTGCCACCAAGCCTGGCTTGCCTGACTTTGTTCTCTGTGATCAATGCAGTGGAAGTGAGAACTGACTGACTTCCATTAGTTGTCACATTAGTGCCACTTCAAGTGCTCAACAACCATATATAGTCCCTCTCCAAATAAATGATTAAATGTAATACAACCTTAAACACAAAATCAGATCTTACCTCACCTCTCAAAAATTTTTACATTTTTATTTTATGTGCATGGATGTATTGCTTACCTCTATGTTTTGTGCTCAGTGTGCATGCCTGATGTGGGAGGAAGCCAAAGGGGAACAGATCTCGGAACTGAATTTAAAATGGTTGTGAGCCACCCTACAGGGGTTAGGAATTGAGCCTAGGTCCTCTGGAAGAGCATCCTGTGCTCTTAATCACTGATCCATTTCTCTAGCCCTACCTTTTCTGTTATGTTAAGAACCTTCCCCCTCCAACTCCTGTGGTATATTCCAAATAGCCTTGAAGTCTTCAAAGAGATCTGGTCCTAATTTACCTTGAAACTTGTTTCTGGCCTCTCATTCACTGTACCCCTGTCACACTTGTTTTGTTTTGTTTTGTTTGAGACAGGTTTCTCTATGACTTTGGAGGCTGTCCTGGAACTAGCTCTTGTAGACCAGGCTGGTCTTGAACTCACTGAGATCCGCCTGCCTCTGCCTCCCGAGTGCTGGGATTAAAGGCGTGCACCACCAGCACCCAGCTTGTCACACTGTTCTTGTGTGTTTCCAACATGCTTCTACCTCTGTCTTTGTTCCTGCAAAGCCATTTCTCTACATGGCTGATGAGCTTTTCTTTTGTCATCTCTAGGGTTTTCCTGAATGGAAATCCTGTGAAGCAGGAGCTTTTCTTGTTTTATTCAGTGCTAGGTCTCTCAACCTAGAATGGTGTCTAGGCTTTGAAGGCCTGGGTTAATTTGTTGATTATCCCTTAAGCTGTTTGGGGCCTGAGTGTATAACTCCATGGTTGAGTATGTATTGAATATGCTCTCCACATAGATGAAATACTTAGCACTCAAACAGTTTGCTTGGGTATACCTTTAGTCTCTTTCCACATGTGCTGGTTTGTTTTTGTCAACTTTACACAAATTGACTTTAGACATATCTGGGAAGAGGGAATCTCAATTGAGTAATGGCCTCCATCGTATTGATCTGTAGGCAAGTCTATTGTGGGTTTTGTTTTTTGTTTTTTGTTTTTTTTTTTTGTTGTTGTTTTTATTAATCGTTGATTGGGAGGGGCCAGATCACTGGGCCAGATCTTGGGTTGTATAAGAAAGCAGGCTGAGCGTGCTGGAGAGATGGCTCAGTGGTTAAGAGCACTGCCTGCTCTTCCAAAGGTCCTGGTTCAATTCCCCGCAACCACATGGTGACTCACGACCATTTGTAATAAGATTTGGTGCCCTCTTCTGGCTTACAGGCATACATGCAGGCAGAACACTGTCTACATAATAAATAAATAAATATTTTTTTTAAAAAAAAAGCAGGCTGAGCATGCAAACTATGTGGAGCAAACCAGTAAGTAGCGTTCTTGCATGTCTTCTCCTTCAATTCCTCCTTCCAGATGCCTGATTTGGTTTCCCCTTGGGATATGGAGCCAAGTAAACACTTTACTTCCCAAGTTGCTTTTGGTCATGTCGTTTTATCACAGCAATAGAAAGCAAACTAAGATATCATGTAAATTGGTGGGTTCAACTGTATTACTCTGGAAAACATCAGTTTTCTAGGAATGCCCTAACCAACACCTAGTACTTGGTTTTTGACATAGTGTCTCCTTTTGTGGCCCATGCCTTGAATTCATGATCCTTTTGCCAGACAGGTATGCAAACCATACCTGGCTTCTTTAAACTACTGTCTTAGTTGCTGTTCTATTGCTGTGAAGAGAAACCGTGACCAAGGCATTTAATTGGGACTTGCTTACAGTTTTGGAGGCTTAGTTTGTTACCATCCAGGCGAGGAGCATGGTAGTATGCAGGCAGGGGCTGAAGCAGTAGCTGAGAACACTGCATCCTCATCTGCAGACAGAGCTAGAGCCTGTGCCTAGTGTGGGCTTCTGAAACCGCAAACCTCACCCTCAATGACACACACCCTCCAACAAGGCCCCATTTCAGACATTTCTGCCCCCTGGTGACTAAGCATTCAAATATATGAGCCTATGGGGCCATACTTACTCAAACTACAACAACTACTTTTTTTTTTTTCTAGCACACTTAAGTATTAGCAAATAAAGTGTAGGGCCTGATGGTGGTGATGCACACCTTTAATCCCAGAACTCAGGAGGCAGAGGCAGGCAGATCTCTATGAGTTTCAGGACAGCCAGGACTATTTCACAGAGAAACTTTGTCTTGCAAAGCAAAACAAAAAACAAACAGACAAACAAACAAACAAAAAGAGTGTAATTGTTGTGCTGGAAATGTAGAGTGCTTGCCTTGAGTCAATTCCAAGCACAAATTCCTCCATCTAAAGCCTCCTATATACCCTTCCCTACTCTCTCTTCAATTTCATGACCTATTTTTTATCGTTATTGTGTGCATGTATGTATGTATGTGTATAGGTACACACACACATATTCCTAAATATAAGCTGTTCAGTTTGTATAATGTTACTTATATGTATATTTTCTGGGGTGACTGCTTGGCAATGGATAATCAACTGGTGTGTTCTTCCCTGGAGAAGACCATCTCTCCCAGCTTTCCTCAGTAGCTTGTAGTTCTTTGTGTGGGGTTGAGGCCTTGTAGGCTTTTTCCCAGTTCACTTGGGCATATCCATTGATGTTATCCTTGTTCAGCTCACGTTTGGGCAGTCTGTTCCTGAAACTTTGTGGGTGTAACTTCTGATAATTACTAGGAGACACAATCTCACAGCAAATGTACTGATCCTCTGACTTGGTTTTTTGAGATAGGGTTTCTCTGTGTAACAGTCCTGGCTATCCTGGAACTCACTTTGTAGACCAGGCTGGCCTCAAACTCACTGAGATCCACCTGCCTTTGCCTCCCAAGTGCTGGGATAAAAGGCGAGCGCCACTGCTGCCCAGCCAATCCTCTGACTCCTAACAATTCTTTCTGCTCCCCTCTTCCAAAATGTTCCCTGAGCCTTAGATACAGGAGTGTTTTGTAGTTGTATCTATTGGGACTGGGTTCCACAACTCTGTATTTTTATTGCTTGTGATTTTCTGTGGTGGTCTCTGTTACAAAGAGAAGCTTCCTTGATGAGGAGGTGAGGACTATACTTATCTGTGGGTATAAGGACAAATGTTCACAGATGCTTAACAATTCTGCTGGTATGGTAAATTAGTGATTGTTGATTCTCCTCTAACAACCATGCCTTCATTAGCACTGAGTAGTCAGCTAGGTTCCAGTACCAGGCATAGTTTACCTGTTTTTGAGTGAGTCTTAAATCCAGTTACAGAGCTGTTGGATAATGCCAAGGTATTCATGTCACTACTGCACCCTTAAGATTATCTTGCTATGTTGGTTGCAAATGTGATTCATAGATGTCATTATAGTGGGGAGAATTTTTTTTTTTCAATCTTATGTCTGTAGTGTTTTGCCTGCCTATTCATATGTGTATCATGTGCATGTCTGGTGCCTGAGGAAGTTGGAAGAGGGCATTGTATGCCCAGAAACTGGACTTACAGATATTTGTGAGCCATCATGTAGGTGCTAGAATTGAATCTGGGTTCTCTGTAAGACTGGCCAAGGTGGGGCTAGAGAGATGGCTCGGCAGTTAAGAGCACTGGCTGCTCTCCCAGAGGATCCAGGTTCAATCCCCAGCACATACATGGCAGCTCACAACTGTCTATAATATAACTCCACTTCCAGGGGATCTGACACTCTTACACCAATGCATATGAAATAAAATTAAATTAATTAAGGGCTGGAGAGGTGGCCTAGCAGTTAAGAGCACTGACTGCTCTTCCAGAGGACCTGGGTTCAATCCCCAGCACCCACATGGTAGCTAGCAACAGTCTCTAACTCCAAGATCTGAACCCTCACACTGATATACATGCAGGCAAAATACTAATGCAATTAAAATAAAAGTAAATAAATTATTAAAAAAAAAACTAGCCAATGCTCTTAACCATGCAGTCATTGCTCTAGACCCCACAAAATGAAAGTGTGTGTGTGTGTGTGTGTGTGTGTGTGTGTGTGTGTGTGTGTGTGTGTGTGTGTTGTTAAATAGTTGGTTATAGACTTTTACTAATTCAGTGGAATTTGGTCAGGCAAATACTTGGAACAATTGAATAGCAAAGTGAAGACATTCTTACACGGCCATTCACTGGTCAGTACAATAACTGCGAGCCACATACAGCCACTTGAACTTAAAATTAAATGCTATTAAATACTTAGTACCTGGTCACATTAGTGACATTCCAGGTGCTCTCAGCAATGTGGCTAGTGGCTTTCTCTGAGATAGAGCAGAAGAATATTGTGCCACACATAAGGTTCTGTTGAAAAGCACTGTTCTAAAAAGTGTTTTGTTAGCATAGGCTGGTACAACTGGGAGCAAAGAAACTCTCCAAGTTTGAAGTATATCCCCATCCATTCAACAAAGGTCCCAGGCCATTGATAATTAATTCATCTAGTATGTTGGTGTCTGGGACATTAGCCCTTTCATACCCTTTTTTATGTCTGTAGTGACTCTATCTCAAGGAAGGAAGGGAGGAAGGGTGGGGCATGGTGGCTCTTCTTTAGTTATAGCACTGTGGAGGTGGAGGCCAGCCTGGTCTGTCAGAGTGATATGATTTGGTGAAAGCCTGTCTCGAGAAAAATGAATGAATGAATGAATGAATAAATAGTGTGTGTTGTATTTTAAGGAAGAACATATGAGTTTGTTTACTTATTTATCTTAAAGAATTTCCTTTAATAAATGAAATTTTAAGGTAGTTTTATGAGGCGGATTTTTGGCGTTTGGGGATAAGAGCATTCATAGGGTTAAACCCAAGGTCATATTCTGTCCCTATGTAAACGGAATATGATGTTTTTAAACGTCCTTGTTGAAATGTCTTGGCAAGAAGTAATTTTGCAGGCCAATTATTGTTTTTGCAGGGGAGGTTTTTTTTTTTTTTTTTTTTTTTTTTTTTTTTTGAGACAGTTTTTCTCTGTGTAGCCCTAGCTGTCCTGGAGTTCACTCAACAGGATGGTTTCAAACTAGAGATCTACCTGTCTCTGCCAAAGCCTCTGGAGTGCTGGGATTAAAGGCATGCACCACCACTGCCCAGCTTAAAAATTTGGTTTTATAGGGGCGGGAGAGGAGGGGAGGAAGAGGGAGCTGGGATTGACATGTGAAGCAGGCTTGTTTCTAATTTAAATAAAAAGAAATTATAAAAAATTCGGTTTTATTACTTGTATTGAATGTAAACTAGATTCTAGTGTTGTGTGGAATGAAAACTAGATGCTAGTGTGAAGGGCCTCTAAATTTTTCTTTCTATCCTGCCTTAGGACTTACCTGTTCTATGACATGGAGTCTGTATATTTCCCATTCTGGTGCTGAGTTCTCTGTGCTCAGCATTTACCCCTTGGAGGTCAATAGTTGTACTTTCGTGGCTCTTTAGTCTTGAGCTCTTCAGAGTTAGTGACCTGATTCTAACCCAAGGTGCTTAGTGTAATTTTAAGTTCAACTACTCTGTTTTGTTTTTTTTAAAACCAGGTTCCATTTGTGAGTATTTTCTTTCATTGATAGGCGGTGGTGGTGCACATGTTTAATCTCAGAGCTCAGGTTAATCTCTGAGTTTAAGGCCAGCCTGGTCTACAAATGGAGTTCCAGGACAACCAGGGCTACACAGAAAAACCCTGTCTCAAAAAACAACAAACAAAACAAAAACAAAAATATTGTTTGCTTTTAGCAAGCATTTTAAAAGAAATGTTGTTTGGAAGCTGGAGAGATGGCTCAGCAGTTAAGAGCAAAGTGAATACATTTTTTTTTTAAAGAAATGTTTTGTTTCAATATTTGTAAGACAAATTAATTGTAGAATTAGAGAAAAATATTACTGTTGTCATCTTGTAAGTGCTTTTCAAGTTTATTTTCCTGGGGATAATGATTTATACCTGAGGCTGGGTGGGCATCCAGTTCTTCACTCCAGGCATTTATTGAATGTCTAGAAGAGTAGAAAAAACAGTCACATATAATGTGTGTATATGTATGAAGATCATAGTATATTAGCATTTAAACACATCTTTTCAAACACTTTTTTTTAAATGGTTTTACAAGATAGGATTTCTCTGTGTAACATTCCTGGCTGTTCTGTAACTCTGTAGACTAGGCTGGCCTGAGATCTGCCTGCCTCTGCCTCCCAAGTTCTGGGATTAAATTGTGTGACACCACCACTACCAGGCTAAAGCACTTTTTTAAATTATGAAAGCAGGACATATTTGTTATAAAATAACAATCAGAAAGTGGAAAGAAAAATCATTTTCAGTAAGACTTGCTATTTGGAGCATTTAATTTGCTTTTTACTCTGCACATATGTGAATATATTAAATTAGAATTATAAAGCATATAGTTTTATATTCTGGTTATTTAATTATTTTATAGTTGTGTGTGTGTATATATGTATGCACATGAATGTCCCAAGTCAATGCCACATGGGAAAATGGAGGTCAGAGGACAACCCAAGGGTTCTTTTCCTTCCACTGTGTGGGTCCTGGGGATCAAACTCCAGTTGTCAGACTCTGCTGAGCCATCTCACTGGGCCTCTTCTTTTCAATTGCAGTTTTCATGATTTATTTTGTGTGTGTATGTATGTAGGTAGATAGGTACATACGTGTCACAATGTGTGTTATGGAGATCAGAGGACACAGCAATAGGCTCTCTCCTTCTGTCATGTGGGTCCTAGGAATTGAGCTCAGGTCCTTAGACTTGACAGTAAGTGCCTTTATATGCTGATCTATCTTGCCAGCCTACAAAGTCCTATTTGATTCTCTCAGATCATACAGAAATAGTAGACCATATGGCTAGAGAATGGCGAATGAGATTTGTCTTGCAACTGCTATGTAAACATTCTTTGTTTGCTTTGCAGAGGAGGTGGCCAAGTTGGAGAAGCATTTGATGCTTCTTCGACAAGAGTATGTCAAGCTGCAGAAGAAACTGGCAGAGACAGAGAAAAGATGTACACTTTTGGCTGCACAGGCAAACAAGGAGAGTAGCAGTGAGTCCTTCATCAGCCGCCTGCTGGCAATAGTGGCAGGTCTCTATGAGCAGGAGCAGTACAGGTAAGCTCCCAGAACCAGAATTGGACCTTTTGTAACTGGACATGTTACAGTGTCTTCTCATTCTCTCTTTGCACTCCTTGGGATTGAAACAGGGACTTTGCATATGCTAGACAAGTGCTATACTGCTGAACTCCATCTTCAGCTCTTTTGTCACCTTGTTCTGAGACAGGGTCTTGCCAGGTGGCCAGGCTGACATTAAACTTGTGTTTCTCCTTTTGAGCCTCTCAGGTAGGCTGGATTAGACCTACCTGCACTACCAGGCCTGGCTTCTTATTTATTTTCTTGCCAAATTTATTGTTCTTTAATCAGAATTATTAGCACTGATCCATGTGGTAGCTCACACTTGTAATCTCAGTACTAAGGAGACTGAGGAAGATTATCATGAGTTTGAAGCCAGCCTCAACTACATAGTGAGGTCCAGTCCGGAGTTGACTG
The DNA here is from genome assembly GCF_003668045.3 of Cricetulus griseus. Taxonomy (NCBI): domain Eukaryota; kingdom Metazoa; phylum Chordata; class Mammalia; order Rodentia; family Cricetidae; genus Cricetulus; species Cricetulus griseus. The sequence continues at coordinate 86,512,612 of NC_048600.1, forward strand.
TGTTAGACTGAGTTCTTATCTCATAAAACAAAAATAAGAGTTGGGCTGATGCCAGTAAGGTACATGAGGACCTGAGTTTGATCCCAAGAACCCATGTGAAAAAATTTGGGCCTCATGGCAGGCACTTAAAATCCCAGTCCTAGGAGGACAGACAGGCAGTTTCTGGGGTTCACTGTTCAGCAAGCCTAGCCTAAATGGTTGTGTTCCAGGCCAGTGAGAGACCCAATAACAGGTAGGTGGCACCTGAGAAATGGCACATGGACACTATTTTCATGCTCACCTGTGCCCTCATACACACAAACCACTACCACACCAATCAGTGAAAAAGATGAGCAGTGTGCCTTTGTTACTTAAAATGTCAGTCTTTGTTAGCTCTCATAGGCTCATGGTCTGTAACAATGGATGACCAGAACTACTCAGTTTAGGGCTGGAGTAAAGATTAAGTCACAGATGTTAAAACACTTAGAATAGTTGCTACATACCAAGGATTGATTATTAGCATAGTATTTATTTTGTTTGTTGTGGCTGCTCTTGGCCACTAAGTCCGAGTATTGGGCGAAAGCTTGGAGATTTGGATGAACCACAAGACTCCAGGTCCTTTTCTGGGAGAATGTCTCTCACCTTTATTGTGGAGCAGACTTATATACAAACTTATAAAAACCCCAGGTCAAAGGGTTCACAACAGGATATTGATCCCAGTGGGGTGAGGTCAGGAAAACAGGAGGTACCTGTGGTTATGCTGGAAAACAACTCTTAGAGACCTCATGGGGTCTGGGTTCTAACATCTCCCCCTTCTTTATATATAACAAAACAGTTATCAAGGAAGAACTATAAGAATTCAACCATTATATCTTATAATTATCTATCTTCAATGCCATCAAAGACCATAGAAGGATAATATATAAACTCTAGAACTGACAGAGACATCTTGCTTCCTAGACAGTCACCCCAAGTTTCTTGGTAACGTTGGGGCATCCATCTTTAGCCTACAGGCCACAATGTGTCTGGCAGACTTCTCAGCAAAGCAGGAAATTCTAAACTGTCCACCTGCATTGGCAGTTTGTCTGACATCTTTTTTCTGTGTCCTGTAGAATATCTGGCAGACTCTTTCATGAAGCAGGGAATTCTAAACTGTCCTGGCAGTTTGTACTCCTTCATGAAGCAGGAACCCTTTAGGCATTTTCCTGTGGGTCCTGCATGTCCAGTTTATAAAGCAACAGTTAAATAGTTCAGGCAAGAGTAGCTTCTTGCCCAATGGCTGGTCTTGCCATGTCAAAGTCAAACTCTATAATGAGTTTCTTGGATGCCCATCATCCTCTCAGATATAATTGGTGTGCCAGGAGCAGTTGTGTCTCACTGTCAAGAAAAACCCTAAACCATTTAAATGCCATTTTTCCATAGGTCGTTGAATGGTATGAAGAATATCTATATATCTAGAAAACCTAACTAATATCAACAAATGAAGATTCATTCCAATACAAAGTATCAACAAATGAGGATTCATTCCAATACAAAGTATCATTTCTATATCATATACCTCCTTTTTCCTTTTAAAAGTGATTGACTGTGACCACTACCATTTCTAACTGACCAAATTTAAATGAAAACAAATATTTGGATCACCTGGGCCACTGCTTCAGGGGGTCCTGCCCCATGAAACCATACCAGTCTGGAAGAAATCCACAGCTCTTCACCCTCCATGGAAAAAAAAGCAGAAATTTCCCTCCCAAGTAACCTGTACTTTAACAACTGTTGCTCCTTCCCCAGCAATTAAACGATTCAAAGACAACACAATAGCATTCTTTTGTTAACAATCACACATTTACAATCACACTTCATACACACATGTGTGGCCACACCATACATACAGAACATACATACATCTTTTGAACAGAAGTCACAAAGGAGAGGAGGTGTCAGGGATGGCCATCCTTACCATAGCTTGGCATCTTTGGAGGGTCTTGAGGACTGCCGCATCTTTTGTCCATTCCTATATGGTCTTTTGTAGGGCCTGAGTCTTTTCTTTATCCACTTGGACATATTCTCCTTTCTCATCCGATGCGACAGATGATGTGGATGGCTTGCGATGAGGGCTCTGGGAGACCGGCTGAAAGTCCAGGGCTATGTAATTCACATTGGCTCTTTTTTGGAGTTAGGTTCTTAGTGCCACTGGGTACAGGGGATGAAGACTTTGGGTTCTGCATAGGGATATAGTTCTCCTCACTGTCTCTGGAGTCTGTATTGGAGATGGAATGGCAGTACTGGGAGGAGCTGGAGTTAAAGGTGTGGTTGACTGTGGACAAAATCTTGGTGATAGGTGTCTTGAAAGGGAGCTCAGTGTTGTACAGTGTCTATTCCCCTGGGCAAGTTTTTGTGCGGCTGTATCACTCTCCTGTCCAGTGCTCTGAGAGAAGCTGGCATTCCTTGCATTTTATGCATTGGTGCAAGTGTTGATACTCCTGAGGTGCCCTGGTGGACAAGGCAGGCTGGATGTGGCTTGGCACAGGTAGCTGGCTAGAGTGTGAAAGGGCTGAGAACTTTCTTGCTCAGAGCAGGTGATGACTGGAGCTGCTGAATTCAGCTGGAGAAGAGCAGAGACTATGACTGATTGAAGAAAGGTTTCTCAGGGCATCAGTGCTCTCTTTAGTCTGACTGAAGTTGCAGATCTGGCAGATGCTCTGGACCCACCTATTCATGTCAGCCTCTGTCTCAGCCACCAGGTAGAAGGTGTGCTCGTTGGTAATGATACCAAACATAAACCTCTTTTGGAGCTCTTGTTTGTTGAAGGTCAGGGTTCGTCCAAGCATAGCGCCCCAACTTTTTCTCAGGAGGCTCGAGTGGACAAAAGCACGGGCTGCTGGGTCAGCTGGCTGCTGGTGGGTAGCTCTGGAGGAGGGATTCCTCAGTGGAGGACTTCCCGCATTTCTTTAATCCAAAGTTAAAATTAAATCTTACCAGTACCTTGTCTCTTTAAACTTTATCTGTGTGATTGACTGTGATCTCTATTCCAATCCAACTCTCTTAGGAGTTGAGGCACCCCTTTTCCAGTGCCTTTGCAGTCCAACTCTCTCAGGAGTTAAGGCACTCCTTTCAGTAACTTTGCAATCCAACTCTCTCAGGAGTTGAGGCACCGATTTTCCAGTGCTTTTACAATCCATCTCTCTCAGGAGTGCCTTTACAATCCAACTCTCTCAGGAGTTGAGGTATCTATTTTCCAGTGCCTTTACAATCCAACTCTCTCAGGAGCTGAGGTACCTATTTTCTAGTACCTTTTGCAATCCACCCTCACAACTCCTTACTTGCTTTCCAGCCTTCTGAGGGTGATCTCTCAGGGTCCCCTTTCTTCCCGATCTCGGTGGAACCTCCATTTGTGGCTGCTCTTGGCCACTAAGTCCGAGTATTGGGTGAAAGCCTGGAGATTTGGATGAACCACAAGACTCCAGGTCCTTTTCTGGGAGAATGTCTCTCACCTTTATTGTGGAGCAGCAGCCTTATATACAAACTTACAAAAACCCCAGGTCAAAGGGTTCACAACAGGATATTGATCCCAGTGGGATGAGGTCAGGAAAACAGGAGGTACCTGTGGTTATGCTGGAAAACAACTCTTAGAGATCTCATGGGGCCTGGGTTCTAACAGTTTGTTTTTTGAGATATGGTTTCACTGTGTAGCCCTGGCTGACTTGAAGCCTGCTCCTCCTCTTTACTGAATATTGGAATTAAAGGCACTTGCTACTATACCTAGCTATCCATTTATTTTTGTGACAAGGTCTTTGGTAACCCAGGTTGGCACAGAACTTGATTGTGGTCAAGGAAAACCTTTAATTTTTGATCCTCTTCCTACTGCTTCTCCAATGCTGCAGTTTTGCTATGTGTCACATGCTAGTACTTTTCTTTGTTGCCAACATGGCCAGACATGGCCCAATCCTGTCAGCACATTGGTCATCATGATGTTTCAGTTAATTGCCTAGAAGCCTTTCTTCCTTAGCATTTGACATTTCAGAGTAAAGGTACATATCTTTTTCAGGGATTTTTTAAAAATATGATAGTATGTAGGATATATCCCTCCCTGTCTTTCTTTTTGCTTTTTTGAGACAGTGTTTGCTATGTAGCCCAGATTGATTTCAAACTTGTGACCCCAGTATGCTGGGGTTATATGAAAGTACCACCTAGCCCCAACCTCTTTTCTTGATAAATGGTTGAATATTAAATAGCTAATGTTAGGTATCAATGTTTCTGATGGGACACAGGAGTCCAGGTGTTAGGTTTTGTGTTCTTGACTGCTTTGTGGGAACTAATTTGTTCGTAGTCTATTTTACATTGCTTGGCATTATTATAGAACAAAGCAATAGTACAGTCTCAGAGCTTTGAGCTGTCCACATTTCTCACCCTTGTGGCTTATTTCAGAAGACATCTTATATTTTGTGTATGACTATTAATCATCCTGCTTAGTTTGTAGATACACCACAGAGTTCTGTCAGATGTATTTGAGAGTAGGTGATCCCATGGAATTGAGGTAGAAGTTAAAAGTATTCCCAGTGTTTGGAAATACCATTGTGAATTTTTTTTTTCTTTTGCAGATTCATGTTGATAATCATTATCCATATATTTGTCAGGTGGGACTCCTAGCTCATCTAGTTATGATGACATTTTTCTTTCTTTATTTTTATCATCAGTGACTTGAAGATCAAGGTTGGGGGCAGGCATATCAGTGCTCACAAGTTTGTTCTGGCTGCCCGGAGTGATAACTGGAGTCTAGCCAACTTGTCTTCCACGGAGGAGCTAGATTTGTCAGGTGAGTCTGACTCACCAAAACAGAACCAATGCACGAGACCTCTTGGCAGAAAGTTACAATGTATCACTTTAAAATATCTGTTGTAGCTGAGTGTACACCTTTAATCCCAGCACTGGGGTGGGGGACAGAGGCAGGTGGATCTCTGAGTTTGAGGCCAGCCTGGTCTACAGAGTGAGTGCCAGGACAGCCTCCAAAGCCACAGAGAGACCCTATCTTGAAACCCCCCCCCCAAAAAAAAATCTGTTGTATAATAAAGGTAAGATACTTATCAATTGATTAAAAAAAAACACGAACTATTGAAATAAGTTGTCACCCTAAGTTAGTTGTTCCTTTTTCTTTTAATTTTTAAATTTTATTTTAACTTGTGTGCGGGTGTTTTGCATGTACTTCTGTCTTTGCACCAAATGCATGCAGTGCCCAAGGAGGTCAAAAGAGGGTGTCGGATCCCTTTGAACTGGAGTTACAGATGGTGGTGATCTCCCATGTATGCGCTGGGAATTGAACCCAGTGCTGTTAACCACCGAACCATTTCTCTTTGTGATTGTATTTAATCCTTGGATAATAAATCATAAATATTTGAGTATCTATTATGTTTTTATGATTTTAAAAATACAAGTATCTTTCAGTAAGCTTATTTCTTTAAAAAATATTATTGAATGTATGCGTATGTTTGGAGGTCAGAGAACAACTTTGTGGAATTCTGGGATTGAACTCTAGTTGCTAGGTTTGTGTGGCAAGTGTGGCTGAGTGATTATGATGCATCTCTTTGCCTCAGAGCTTATGCTCTGGGAGAAGTAATGAACTGTTACCTGAACTCATTTAAACCTCACAAGATGCCACCACAGTTACCAAATCATTTCAAGTCAGGGCCATGAATATAACAAAGTAGCTGTTCTGTGTGTGGCAGAAAAGATTTGAATTGGGCTATAAGGAGTGACTTGAGCAGCGTTGTACAAGAAGAATAGGTGTTGATCCCCTGGATTTAGGAGAAATATATTTGGTGTTTCTCTGTTGTAAGTGAACTGTATTTATAATTTCTAGGGTTTAACTTGAAGCCCTCAGTTCTCCTTGTAAGCACAAGTAAACACACATAAAAGCAGATGCATGTGCACGTGCCATTCACACCTAAAGGGAAAATGCCTACATAGAGGGTCCTTATCGCAAAGGCTGCAGTCCATCTGTGCAGTCCACCCAGAGCTGCGGCTTTTCTCTTTAAAAATGTAATCTTTTGAAGCCACATATCTCTGACCACCTGTAGAATAAAATTAGGATAATTTCCAAGAACCGTTTGATTATGAAGTTTTCTTCACAAAATGTATGGTAGTATCTTGACTCCACAGTTACATAGTTTATAAAGGCTAGGAAAGATAATAAAAACTTTAGAATTATTCAAATTTGTTAGAAAGATGTTAAGAGTAGGCTATTGTCTTTTGATACTTGTTATCAAAAATTGGTGATTCCAGCAGTTGTGAGACTTATGAAATGTACTTTGGTGAGGGCTACATGAAACCCTGTTGTTTTATGTCTCAGTGAATATACTGTATGCACTTGGAAAGAGAATGTACTGCAGTTGTTGAATTTGCTTATTTATGGTACAGGTGTTTGAACTCAGGGCCTCTCACATGCTAGGTAAGCACGTCACCACCACTTCACATACACTTCCACCCTACTTATTTTTTATTATGAGGTAGAGTCTTCCTATGTTACCCAGGCTGGCTTGGAGCTCATCTGGTCAGGCTCATCTTCTACTTGCCATCTTCCTGCCTATATTATATAATAAGTATATATTACATGATCCAGCACTGTTCCGAGTGCTGGGATTACCTGTGTGCACCAAGACCAGGCAGATGTAGTATTCTTTAAATGCCATTATGTCAAAGAAGCCGATTGTTCAGTGCTAATGTATGTATGTATGTATGTATGTATGTATGTATGTATGTATGTATATATGTGTATATATTTCCTTTATGTCTAGTTTATCAATTCTTTAAATTCAGTGTTACTATTTATTGCAATCTTGAGAGAAATTTTAGCTGGGCTGGTTGCATATTCATGTAATCCCAGGATTTAGGAGACAGGTAGGAAGGTTGAGAATTCCAAGCTAGCCTGGATTACCTTGCATGAGCTTGTCTCAGAAAATCAAAAACAAAGCAAACTGAAAATTTTCCATTGTTATTACTGTGTTACTGAGGAAGACAAAGGAAAAACAAAAGTTACTTTTTTTTTTTTGCCCCCACCCTTTGCTGTCTATTGTTTTAGGAGGCAATAATGAAATAATCTGCTTTGAGTACATCAGATTTTCAGTTGTACTCAGCATCACTCCCTTCAAACCCATCCTCTTCACTGTGTTCTTGGGATAGTGGGTTAATCAGAGCTCGTCTCTTACTGCCTAGTTATTAGTAATGTATTCCAGATCCTTACTGTACTTTTTCTTGGTAATTAAGATAGTCTGCTAAACCTTAGTGAGCATCACGTTAACATCACAGAATTGTTAAGGTACAGATGCTGGGTCCATCCCCAGTTCTCTTCGGTGGGCCTGGGTGGGCCCAAGAGTTCACTCTGTTAGGAATCTGCTTGCTCAGGACTGTGCTTGGAGAACCTTTATGCAAGCTATGACTTTAATTTGTCCTCTGGAGGTCACTTTCTGTATTCTGATTTAATCGAAATAACAGTATAGGTTTGTTTGCTTGTTGGTTTTTTGAGATCGGGTCTCAAAGTAGTCTAGCTTGTAGTATGTAGTCAAAGATGACCTTGAATAATTGCTGGTATTACTGATGTGTGTCACTACAGCTGGTTTATGTCATTGGGAATCAGCTCAAGGCTTCTTTCATGCTAGGCAATCAATACTAACTGATCCAGATCCTCAGCACTAGTTCAAATATTTTAAATGATTTTTTTATAGTAAACATTTCCTTCAACTATCTGTATCGTCTTTAACTTTAAAAATATACAAATGATAACATTTATTAAATAAAAATCAAGGTAAAGATTAGCTACAAGAAAAATTAATCATGAATAAATTCTTGATTTGATAGTTTAGTATTGATTGATTTAGTATTGATTGATTGATTGATTGATTGATTGATTGATTGATGATGGATAGATAGTGCTGTATGAGTGTATAGTATGTTTAGATATACGTGCATATACACAGTGGTACATTTGCACTCTCATACATATAGCAAAAATGAGGTTATACAAAATGTATTCTCAGTTTTTTTAGAGAAAATATACTGCCATGAATTGCTGCAAATCTGCCATTGTGTATATATATGTTATGTTTTTATTAACTTTCTGTTGGACTCTTAAGATTTTGTAAGCAAAGTGTGGTGGCTCATACCTATAATCCCACAATTTTGGGAGGCTGAGGCAAGAATATTGCTATTAGTTCCAGGCCAGCCTGGAATTCAGACTGAGAGTTCTTGTTTCAAAATTCACATTTTGTCTCAGTTCTTTTTTATTAAAATAACACATTTCTCTGTATTTACCCTGTTGTTTGTTTAGCATAACAATTTATGTGAGTAATTGCTGTGTAAAACTTTATTCAGTCTTTAAAAATCTTGACTGCATACTGGAGAGATGGCTCAGTAGAGCTTTCTGGCTGCTCTTTTAGAGGATCTGGCTTTTATTTCCAGTACCCATACAGTGGGATACAACCATCTGTAACTCCAGTTCCAGAGGATTTAACACCCTCTTCTAGTCTCTGTGGGTACCAGGAATGCATAGCCATACATGCAGGCAAAACACCCTTACATATGAAATAAAACCTTTCTAATCTCCAGGACTGCAAACTAATGGCTATAAACAAACAAACAAACAAATAAAGCCATGGCTAGTTTATATTAGAAGTTCTGTAGAGTGGTGGCATGTGCCTTTAATGAGGCAGAGGGAGGCAGATCTGTGAGGTCCAGGCCAGCTGAAGATGGGGGGAGGAATGAATGAAAGATACTCTGAAATTATCTTGCACATCAAATATTTTCTCAGTGAATTTGACCCTATGGTTTCCTCATACAGAACTTTTTTTCTGGAGTCAGATGCTGCCCAGATAGACTGTCACTATTTTTTAATGGCTGTATTGTTAGGAGGTATCCACTAGAGATCACTTGGACATGGGTTTAAGCAAATAAAGTCTTTATTAGCTGGCCTGCAGCTACACTGGGTGTTTGGGACCCAGGTGCAGTTCCAAGCCTTTTCTCAAGGTAGGGTTTTAAACACAAAACCATATCCTGGGATGACATACCTCAGTTAGTAAGAATAGTTAGTCAGAAGTGGAATTGCAGAAGCCAAAATGCAAGGTTAATAAATCTAGGGATTTTCCCAGAACATAGATCTCTTTTTGGCAGGTGTTGGTTGCCTGTGTGCTAGATTCCAAGGTTTGAATGATAGTTCTAACATGGTGTCAGTTGTGCTAAGGTCTGGGGGCCTACTAAGGTGTGGGGCCTGTTACAGTATATCTCCCTGAGTTACATATACCTCTTTTCTAACCACAGGTTTTATAGTTACTTCTAGAAGGCCTAAGTGTGTGTGTCATCTATTCTCTTTTTCTAACTAGATGCGAATCCTGATGTGACAATGACCATGCTTCGATGGATCTATACTGATGAGTTAGAATTCAGAGAGGATGATGTGTTCCTGACTGAGTTGATGAAACTAGCCAATCGCTTTCAGCTGCAGCTCCTTAGGGAGAGGTGAGTCAACAACAGATGTACTCAAGGCCCTGCAAGGTGGTGGCGAAGCTTAATTGTGCCAAGCTGTGGCAGAGCAGCTGCTGAGGTATGAAGAGCTGCTCGGGTTCTGTAAAGGTGATGTGGGAGGGACTGATTTCTCCTTTGCTTTGTGTTACTGGTAAGCTAAATTTTGACATGCTAGTTTGTTGTTCTTCTGCTAGATTATTACCTAAGATTATGTGATTTTGTAAACTGACAACTGAATGTGGAATAATAGAATCCAGTGTCAGATTCATTCTGTTTTCATCAACGTTTTATTCTGCCTTTGGATAGATGTAGCAGATGAAATCTTTGGTTATACACTCCTTTTTGGAAGCACTTTAGTGCTTATATTAATCCAGAGAGTGTATGGTTCCATATATTTTGTATTACTTCATTGAAGTTAACTGCTTTTTAGGTCCCAGTATGTTTTTATACTGCATTTTCTCTGTTCCTCTCCCAAGTTGGGATTGTAGAATAATAGACAAATGCTCATCGCCTCTCTCCCTCCCTTTCTCTTTCTCTTCCTTCCTTTATTCCTTCCTTCCTTTATTCCTTCCTTCCTTCCTCCTCCTCCTTTCCTTCCTTTTTTTTTTTTTTTAAGATATTTACTCCTTTTTGTAACATGAAAAATAAAAGACCCAGAGACTGATATTGGGGTTCAAGCTTCAAGCTAAAGATCAGAAAAGCAAAGCAGCCAAGCTAGTAGATCTTAACCTCTACCTCAGGCTGAAGGGTTGATCCCATTTCCATGAGTGCTGTCACCAAGCTTCATACTGCTGCCTCTCCTCATCGTGGCTGGAGAATTCAATGCCTTCCTATTCTCAATGTGGCTGGAGAATGAGTATCAGCTCTGAGACCCTGTTCCTGTTTTAAATATCTTTCATGAGTCCTGGGATTAAAGACGTGAGCTCTGTTACTCTTTTAGACTTGATTCAATTTCATGTATCCCTGGGTGGACTTGAACTAAGAGAGAACAATCTGCCTCTGTCTCTTGAGTCCTGAGATTAAATGTGTGTGCCACCACTGCCTGGCTTCTATGGCTGACTAGTATGGTTGCTTTGCTATTTTGATCTCCAGTGGCTTTACTAAATCACAAACAATATATCACCACACTTTTTAAAAAGGATTTATTTATTTATTATGGATACAGTGTTTGGTCTGCATGTCTGCCTGCACACTAGAAGAGGGCACCAGATCTCATTACAGATGGTTGTGAGTCACCATGTAGTTGCTAGAAATTGAATTTGGGACTTCTAGAAGAGCAGTCAATGCACTTGACCTCTAAGCCATCTCTCCAGTTGGATGTAGTCTTTTTACAGTACTTCATAATCTCTTTTTATTCCCATGGGTGCATGAAAAAGATTGACTTCTCTCCTGGGTGGTTGAAAGGCTAGTTTCAGCCATCACGATGGCCTATTTGTTGCTCTATTGCCCTTACCCAGGAGATCCAAGAGAGACTTGGCTACCAGGAGTTGTTTGCTCTGTTTTTTACTGTGAGAGGGCTTTTCCTCTAGGAATCCATAGACAGAATCTTCCCAACTACCTGTAAGTGATATGGGCCTGAGAACTATTTTACTATCTAACATAAACAGGTCCAAGGTGTATAGGGCTAGATTGTTAGCACAACTACCTTTAGTATTGAGGTACTCTAGCTTTTTTTTATGTTTATTTAGTAAGTTTTTGAACTACCTAGGAGTAAACTCATACTCATTTTAATTAGATTATTTTTCTTTTCCTCGGATATTCTGAGCTTTCTCATTGACCATATCAGACTTGCTTATAAATTAAATTGCTTTAATAAAAATGTTGTGGGGTGGATGTATCCCTAGTGCACGAATGGACTTTGGGAGCCCATTTCCCATGGAGGGATACTCTCTTAGCCTAGATCCACAGGGGAGAGCCTAGGCCCTGCCCCAATGATTTGACAGATTTTTTACGATCCCTCATGGAAGGCCTCACCCTCCTTGGAGAGGAGATGGGGGGCATGGGAGGATGGGAGGGAAAGGGAACTGGGATTGATAAGTAAAATAAGATTGCTTATAATTTAAATAAAATTTATAAAAAATGCTCTGGGGTTTGTATCAATTATTGATATTGGTATAATGGATTCTTTAATTAAAATGTTTGTTGTTATTGATTGATTAGGCCTTGTAACAATCAACATTACCAGATGCTCAAATTTGTACTGTTGGATGTGAATATGAAGTTGTCTGTCACAGCTTTCTTAAGAGCTGGGATGGGAGATCAGGACTAGAATGAGTGCTGGCTCTTAATGGGGTTACAAGACTGCCCACTGCTGTCAGGCAGAGAAATGACACATCTAAGATAATAAGTCAAGAGGCTTTGGCAAATGCACGCAGTTCAGTGTGAAGTCAGTGGCACTAATTTCTGTGAGAGGTCCTGATGGTTTGGAAATGTTAATAATTAAATTGATGAAAAAGTAGGTGTCTAAGGTTTCTATTGCTGTGAAGAAAAACCATGACCACAGCAACTATTATCAACAAAACACTTAATTGAGGTGGAAGTTTACAGTTCAGAGGTTCAGTCCATTATCATGGTGGGAAGCGTGATGGCATGAAAGCAGACATGGTGCTGATGAAATAGCTGAGAGTCCTATATCTTGCGGCCAGCAGGAAGTACACTGTGACACTGAGCAAAAGAGATGTGAAAGCCTGCCCCAACAGTGATGCACTTCCTTCTACAAGGCCATACCTCCTAATAGTGCCACTCCCTATGAGTTTATGGGGGCCAATTATATTCTAACTACCACAGAAAGTCTTTATTTTTAATGCTAACAAAATTCTCTTACAAAAAAGTATGTTATAAAAATGATAGTATTTCTCCTGATTATAAATACATGTTCAGTATATGCAATTTGGAAAACATAATTAGATAAAGAAAACGATAGTCATCTACAACCCAACAGTTGTTCATCTATGTTTTTTTCTCTCTGTAGTTCTCATTTCTCACATATGAGTTGATACAAAAACCAGAAAACTAGCTGGGTGTGGTGGCTCATGCTTTTAATTCCAGTACTTGGGAGGCAAAGACAGACAGATAACTGAATTCAAGGCAGGCCTAGTTTACAGAGCTAGTTTCAGGGCAATCAGGGCTACACAGAGAAACTCTATCTCAAAAACCAAAGTGGGGAGACAGACAGGACTTTGTGGTTGTCTGACTGACTTACACTTTTAAGATCAGATTTATTTGCCAGAAGTATGATCAGAGGTTAAGAGCCCTTTAGCTCTTGGACAGGACCCAGGTTTGGTTCCCAGGGGCTCACAATTATCTTTAACTCCATTTTCTGGGTTCTTTGGACTCCTACATGCATATGGACTCACATAGAAACACATGCACATAAAAATAATGAATAAATCTTTGCAAGGCATGGTGACACACGCCTTTAATCCCAGCAAATTGGAAGTAGAGGAAGATGGATCTTTATGAGTTTGAGTACAGTGTGGTCTACAAAGTAAGTGCCAGGACAAACAGGGTTATATGGTGAGAGTCTGTTTCAAAAAACTATAGATGGTTTTGTGTTTTTGTATTCTTTGTGGATATAAAATTATAAAGATATACTAATAACAAGAATATTTTTCCTACAGAGGAAAACTAGCGTGCCTTGCTGTTTTTCAAAGATGAAGTTTGAACTGAGAACTTAAATTTTAAAATAAAAGTATGTCATACCAGTTTTTAGTTACAGGAGATCCACATAGTAGGTGGCACCCAGGGGATCAAATGAGTTAATATGAAGTTTATAACTTTTAAGAAGATACATGTTGTCATGAAGTATGTTCAAGTCCCTTGGAAGTAAGAAGGAGAGAATGTAATTTCAGAGTCCAGGACCTTGTCTGTTCTAGTGTGTAAAGTGCTTTGCAGATGTGAGCTGGAACTTCTTGCACTCCTTCTGTGCAGTAGGCCACCTGCTGCTAGGACAGTGTTATAGCAAGACCATCATCTGGCACTGCAAGTTCCATCTCTGAAAGGAGGGTTTTTCTCCCGGAACATTTACTCCATAGTTGTGGTCAGATCACAGTGACTTTGTCACCCACTGTTTTGGTGTGATGTGTACTTGGAAATCCCAGTGATACAGAAAACTGAGGTTTTATTTGTAAGATAGTGTTATACATTATATCCCAGGGTCCCTGGACTTGTTTTGTAGCTCAGGTTGGCTTTGAACTCTTGACAGTCTTCCTTGCCTTAGGCTCCCTAGGTACAGAGATTTGAGGTGTGTGCCATCCCTATGCTGAAGGTTGTGGGGTTTTTGTTTTGCTTTGCTTTTTCTTTTGGTTTGTTCAATAAGTAAAATCCATGCATTTAATATTCAGTCTTACACCTTAGTTCTACTAGACATAGCTAGTGCCTCAGTCATTAACTTTGGTTTATTTATTATGAATGTATTTGCCTTACTAATACTCTTTATCATTAATGAAAAATCTCTTACAGATGTGAGAAGGGTGTTATGTCTCTGGTGAATGTTAGAAACTGTATTCGCTTCTATCAAACTGCGGAGGAATTAAATGCCAGCACACTGATGAACTACTGTGCAGAAATTATTGCAAGTCATTGGGTGAGTAACAGATTGAGAGGCATGGACAGAGCTTTCACACTGGCAGCCAGAGATCCCAGTGTAAGAAGCCCTGCTTTCACAGTTGCCTCTCTGAAGCATCATCTTTGCTGTTTTCGGTCTTGAAAAATAAGGGTTTAGATGATCTGTGAGGCCTTTTTCTGTTCTGGAAATTTTCTGAAGGTTTAGAATGGGCCAGGCAGAGGTAGCTGAGGTCCAGGAGAAATGTTCAGAAGAACACCTGCCGTTAGCATCATACATGAGAAGCTTTTCTTGGGTTATTTATTAGAAATAACAAGTTTTACATTTCTTTGTTATGGTTTGATTTTGTATTTTTGTATGTGTCTGTAGGTGCACATATGTGCTTGTGGAGGCCAGAGGACAACCTCTGGTGGAGTTGCTCAGCTACTCTCCACCATATTTTGAGATAGGGTCTCTCACTAGCCTAAAGCTCACCAATTAGGTGTGTCCAGCTGGCCAGTAAGCCCCAGGGATCCTTCTGTCTCCTCCCAAGCTTTTTTCCCCTCCTCCCATCAAATAAATAAATAAATAATAAAACAACAACTAATGTTGTTTTATGAAATAGCTTAGCTTCTGTGATTGTTTTGAGTACAGTATTATTGGAGGAGCTTTGGAATTCTAAAACAAGGTTTCTAACAGAACTGGTGTGTGTGTGTGTGTGTGTGTGTGTGTGTGTGTGTGTGTGTGTGTGTGTGTGTGTGTGTGTGTAGTGCATGGACCTATAACCCCAACTACTTAGAAGGCTAAGGCAGGAGGATGCTGAGTTCATGGTCTGAGCTGCAAAGCAAGTTCAAGAAAAGCCTGAGGAACTTACCAAGATCCTTTCTCAAAAAATAAAAAATAAAAATTAAAGGGCTGGGAATACAGCTCAGTAGTACAGTGCTTACCTAGCATGCATGAAGTCCTAGATTTGATCCCAATACCAATAGAAAGGTAGGGGTTATTGTTTTTTTGTGTTGAGATAAGATCTCATTCTATAGCCCAGACTGATCTGGAACCCACTGTGTAATTCAGACTGGCCTCAAACTTAAGGCAAACCCTTGCCTCAGTGCAGTCTCTGGAATGTTGGGATTAAAGATGTGCTGAAAACTAGCTTTAAAGAACTGACAGAGTGGTAACCTTTGCTTGCCGATGGGGCTACAGCTGTGGGGAATAGCTGTGACTCGGTAAACTGTTGCAGGTCTGATTTGTTTTGAAATTGCCATTTTTGTAGACTTAGGAAAAGGACACTAAGCTCATGGTAGGGCTCCTACATGGCTTGGTTCTGTTGAAGGTCAGCATTGATGTTCAGCTGTTCGGTGTCTGAGGCCCAGCAAGGCTGCGATGGATAGAGTGTAACTCTGAAATACAGATCTTGACTCAGGCGTTTTTCTGACTGTCACACTTTGTGTGAGCTCTCTAGCCTCATAGGCTTCACTTTCTTCTGTAAAACAAGCAAAGATTCAAGTAGTTGGGAAAATGTTAAGGTCTTAAAGTAGGGCTTGACACATGCTTAATAAATGACAGTTGTGATTATTAACACTTTTTATTGTTTTTAATCCTTAGGATGACTTGCGAAAGGAGGACTTCAGTAGCATGAGTGCTCAGTTGTTATACAAAATGATCAAATCCAAGACAGAGTACCCATTACATAAAGCTATCAAAGTGGAGAGAGAAGACGTCGTCTTCCTCTATCTGATTGAAATGGATTCCCAGGTATTGTAGAAACATTTCCATTTTTTTCCTGTCTCTCCCCAATTTTTTAAAAATAGTTTATTTACGTTTATTTCATTTGCATTGGTATTTTGCCTGCATGTATGTCTGTGTGAGGGTGTCAGATCTTGAAGTTAGAGACAGTTGTTAGCTGCTTTGTGGGTGCTGGGAATTATCCGAGTCCTCTGGAAAAGCAGTCAGTACTGAGCTGGCCATCTCTCCAACCCTCCCCACTCCCAAATCTTAATACTATCTAGATTCCCGACTTCTATCTGTACTGTCATTGAACATTCTAGAAAAGTACTTCTGACATATTCAGGTTGATTTTGAGTATTTTCTGTCTGTTCCTCAGACAGAAATTCATCAGTCTCAGTATAATGCAAAGCCACATCCACATTTCCAGAAGGCCGTCACAGCAGTACCTGACTTCAGGCCCCATTCTTTGTTTTCATTTGTTACCAAAACAAGTTTCTACAAATTCAGGGCCCTAAACCAACACATGTTTAGGACTGGTTGAGAATACTTCTTGCTTTTGCAGAGTACACGGGATTCTGAACACCCACATGGCAGCTCAGAACCAACTATAACTCCATTCCCAGGGAATCCAATACCCTCTTCTGACCTCTGGAGGCATCAGGCACACATGTCGTCCACACACTACATGCAGGCAAAACACTCATGTACATAAAATAATACAATTTAAAACAGTAACAGCAGCACATCAGTTTATTATTTATCAGCTTTTCCTGTTGGAGGTCCAAGCCAGAAGTCACAAGACTAAAATCAAGTTGTCTGTAGACGTGGTCTTTTATGGAGCTGTGGGGAAAAATACATTGCCTGCTCACATAAGTTGTTGGCAGAATTCTCTAGTGGTCCAAGGCCTCCATTTTTTTGTGAGCTGAAGACTGTTGTCGGCTTCTAGATGTTCTCACAGTCCTTAGCTTCAAAGAAGCATTGCTTCCATCTTTAAAGCCAGCAGTGACAGATCAAGTCCTAATTTGACCCCTTAATGACCTTCTTCTACTGTGGTATTTCTCTTTTAAGAATGAATGTTGTTACAAAGTGGGGCCCTGTAGGCTGGTCCAGGATCTCCCTAGTTCAAGGTACTTAGCCTTACTTAACACATCTGCAATGGTACCTTTTGCTATATAAGTTGACATGCTCACATTATCTGGTAATTAGGGCATGAACATCTGTAGGGTGGGGGTGGAGGGCATTATTCTGCATACTGTACTGCCTTCAAAGGAATGAAAATGGAAATATGGTTTATCATGGATGTTTGAGATAAAGAAGACTCTGAAGCTACCTTTCTTAACTCCTTTTCATAACATTCTTTATGCTGGCTTGTCTGTGATGTCTATGTCCTGCATTGTTGTATGTTGCTATCCCATCCACCCACCCCCCATGCTATTTGCATTTTCCCTGTGGTTCTTTAATCACCTTTCACATTGTTGCCATTGGTCTCTAATTAATCACTATTGTCGTATGATACTGAAAGCATGTGCTCTCAGGAGGCCTGATAGAAAGTCTGTACATGATGTTGAATTTGGGAACTAAGCAGTGCCATGGCATTAGAATTGTCACTTGTGTGAGAAGTGTGGTGGCATACACATTTATGGGAGAAAGGCCATTTCTGTGAGTTTGAACCTGGTCTACCTATTGAGAACCTGTCTCAGAAAAGAGGTTTTCAGTTTGGAAAGGTTAAAGTAGGTTGTATTTTCTGTCTTTGTGCTGATTTCCCCACTTCTCTGTGCAGCTCCCTGGGAAGCTGAACGAAATGGATCACAATGGAGATCTTGCATTGGATCTGGCTCTTTCACGGCGACTAGAGAGTATTGCCACCACTCTGGTTAGTCATAAAGCTGATGTAGACATGGTAGACAAGAATGGCTGGAGCTTGTTACATAAAGGAATCCAAAGAGGTAAAGAGAAATGAATTTTACATTTTTCTGTAGCATGAATAAATAAAAATCCAGAGACAGATATTAGAGTTAATGCTGAAGATCAGAGAAGCAAAGCAGCCAGCTGCTAGAGTGTTTTCACCTTTACCAATGCTCAGACCAAAGGGGTGATCCTGTCCTCAGATTGCATCTCCAGACTGCATCTGTTGCCACCAAACCCCAGACTGCCTCAGTTTGCTTCTGTCACCTTCCGCCTTATATTCCTCTAGTGCTGAGATTAAAAGGGAGTAATCCCAAGTGCTGAGATCAAAGGTGTGAGCTCTGTTTCTCTTTTAGACTGATTTACTCTCATGTTGTGCAGAGTCCTTGAACTCACAGAGATCCATATGCCTCTGTCTCCTGAGTGCTGGGATTAAAGGTTTGTACCACCATTGCCTGGCCTCTGTGGCTAACTAGTGTGGCTGCTGGGATTAAAGGCATGCACCATCACTGCCTGGCCTCTGTGGCTGTGGCTAGCTTTGCACTCTGATCTTCAGGCAAATTTTATTAGATCATAAACAAAATATCACCACATTTTTCTTTGTACACAATATACTCTCTGTATTTATAGTTTTGCAGCTTCCTAGACTCAGTTCCAGGAATTCCCATAAGACCTTGAGTCTGCACGCTTAGACTACATGAGTTAAAACTTGTGATTGTTGGGTTGGAGAGTCTGAAACACTATTGGCTTTGTCGGATTGTCTTTTCATAGTGCCACCATCACTTAAGGAAGAGAGGCTAGATAGATAGCATTTAAGAAGCACCTTTGGGCGGGGTGGTGGTGCATGCCTTTAATCCTAGCACTCCTGGAGGCTCACAGGTGGATCTCTGTGAGTTGGAGGCCAGCCTGGCTTTACAGAGTAAATTCCAGGACAGTCTCCAAAGCCACAGAGAAACACTGTCTTGAAAAACCAAAATAATAATAATAATAATAATAATAATAATAATAATAATAGATATTTAAAAATACACTGGAGCAAAGACAACCTCTTTAACAAAGAATGGACCTTGATTTATACCTATTTTCTTCACAAAAATTATTTCAAAATGGATTAATGACCTTAAATGTAAGACTAGAAACTTGGAAACAAGCAGCAGTTCTGAACCTGTGGGTCTTGACTCCTTTGGGATTACATACCAGCTATCCTGCATATCAGATATTTACATTATGATTCATAACAGTAGCAAAATTACACTTATAAGTACCAATAAAAATAATTTTATGGTTGATGGTCACCACAACATGAGGAACTCTATTAAAGGGTCACAGTGTTAGGAAGGTTGAGAACCACTGTGCTAGAAGAAAGGCATAGCTAAAATACCTCAAGATACAGGCATAGGCAAGGGTTTTCTAAACAGTATTCCAGTAGCAAGGAAATACTCCCCAAAATCAAAATAAAGAAGCTTCTGAAACAAAGAAAATAGTCACCAGAGGGAAGAGACAGTGGGATAATGCCTTTGCTGGTCACATATGGGATGGGTAATATTCAAGGGATGTAAAGAACTACAAAAATTAAAGTTTTTAAAAAGCATCCAGTCAATTAATGAACTAAACTGATAGGTCTCATAAAAAGATATACAAATGGTGAATAAAACTTGAAAGTGCACCACATCTTATAGCCACCAGGAAAATATATATTAAAACTCATGTGAGATTCCATCTCATTCCAGTTCAGAATGGTTGTCATCAGGACAATAAATGGCAGGACAGAGATGGTTCAGTAGGTAAAGCACTTGCCTGCTGATCTGAGTTTGATTGCCACGACCCACATGGTGGGAGGAGAGACTTGACCCTGGAAAGTTGTCCTCTGACTTCCCCACTCAGGCCATGGCCATGTGCATGCCTACATCTGTGCATACACTTAAAAAGTAAAGGACCGGTGGAGAGATGGATTGGTGCTTAAGAGTCAATCATGAGGAGCAGAGTTCTGCTCCCAGCACATAGATAACAAGTTGGGTGTCCTGTGTGTAGGCCAGAGACAGATCCTCCCTGCTTGCTGCCTCCAGCCTGTCAGAGAAAGTGTAAACCCTTAGGTTCAGGGAGAGACACTGCCTAAAAGAACAGACAGAATAAGAGAGGGGGATACCCACAGCCTCTTCTGTCTCCATGCATGCACACAGACAGGCACATGCACCTACACACATGTGAATGGCACAGCTCTTAGTTATAAAAGTGAAAGCCTCTAAGTTAGCACCCAGAGATATTTGCATATGTTTGTGGTTTCATTATTCATAATAGCCAGAAATGGATGTCCATCATCAGACAACCCTGCTGCTCCCTCAGCTATGGTTTTGTTCCTTAGAATGTACCATTTGAATGTTGATGTTGCTGCAACTGTTGCTTTCTCCCCTTTCTAGGCAAAGGATTTAGGGTAAATGTCCTTCAGTGCTATGTAGAGTGTTGTGCTTGCTGGCTAGTAGAGAGGAAAGTTTTACTCATCACTGGGTAGGAAACTCTTAGAGCGGGTCGCTGTGGAGAGCAGATACAGCACTTACGCACTGGGTTTGTGCTCACTGGGGAAAGTTTCTGCCACATAGGGAATTGTTCTTTCCCACTTTGTTTAGTATCTGAGGTATTTATTTTGGAAACAGATTCACTTGTTACTAAAAAAACAATTAAGTTCCTTTCCTCTCTGGGAGATGAATTTTTATGTTTCATAAAAAAACATCTCTGGTGAGTTATTAAATATTTGGGCGATTGCTTAGTTACAGGAATTGCCAAGACAGTTTTGATGTGTGTTCTAGAGTGATTTAATTTTTCATTCTGAATTTGTGGAATGTCTGGAAGAATGTGGATTATATATAGTGTAAAATATAGCAAACTTTAAAAGGAGTGTGGTATGGGCAGAGCACTGACTTTGGCTTGAGTCCTGGCTTATATGTTGCTTTGACAGTTACTTGTTCACACTTGTATAGATTTCTCTTGTCTATAAATTGGGAAGGGATCTTTCTGCTTTACCAGGCTGTTAGCACAGTAAGACAGGATTGGGATGTGCCCTATGCAATAACTGCCAGTTGACTGATGAGTAAACACTGTAGCCTTTACCTTGCCTGGGCATTGGAGTACCATAACCAGACCCTGTAGGAATTGTTTTCTTTTCATTAATGTCCTACTGAAACACTGGCTAGCCTACAGCACTACATGGTAGACCCTCGTCTCAGACCTGCAGTGGTTCCCCTGCCTCTGCCTCCTTTGTTCTGGGTTTGGGGTATATGCTATCACCCCTTTTGAAGGATTATTTGACTTTGCCTCCTTCAACTTGTTATTACATGGTGAGCATTACCCAGTGACCGAGTGCTGACCTTTCTTCTCATTCATTATGAGTGATGGAGGTTCTTAATAGATGAATGAGGTCTAGGTCTACTTGAAGATGTACATTAGAATCCACACAACATTAGTGGTCATCTTACTAAGCAAATGCATCTGTCAGAACAATTTGGTGGTGTCAGGGTCTGTGAGGCCATAGAAGACCCACATAGAGTAGTGTTATCATCTCCTCTGATTAGCTTGACCTAAGCATGATGATGAGTCCTTTCATAACAATTCTAGTTTTCTACTGCTTAAAAACCTACAATAACCTGGACTCTCCTGACCAACTATTTGCAGTAAATTTTAAACAAGGACTATTAAATATGGTTTGTATTATCTTAATGATGAAGGTTTCTGGCTGTTCTCTGAATACAACTCTCAAAGCTGAAAGAAAGTTGTATGTCCATTTAAAAATTGTTCAATGTTGGTTAGGAGTATTTTTATGTGAGAAAATGATGACAATAATGCCTCATTTAGCTGATGTTGGTGACTGAGGAAAGCAAGTGGCTGGAAGTTTTCAGCAGGAGATACTGTTTTTCTGGTGTCGAGGCTGGAACTCAGGGCTTAAAGCATACTGAGCAGTGGTTGAGTGCAAGCCACACCCTTGCCCTGTCAGATTGAAAGTGTGTGGTGTGATGTTTGCTTGTTGGTAAGAACCTTATCTAGGGCCTAGCTTCTAGTTCCCTGCTTCATCCTGTTCTCTGCATGTTTTTTTTTCCTTGTTTGTTTACCTTCTGGACTGATTTTCCTTAATTCAACTTCTAATAATTCCTAAAGAGCTTTTTGGGGGCGGGCTCTAAAGTACATAAAATGTATGATTATAAGTTATGAATTGATTTTTGGGTCTAACCTTTAAGTAAATTTGATTTAAAGTCAGTAAATCCATTAAAAAGACTTAAGTCATAAAAATGTTAGTTGGGAATGGTGCTTCTTGCCTGTAATCTCAGCACTTGTAAAACTGGACAAGAGAGTGCTGCCAATTAGAAGCCAGCCTGGGCTACAGAGTAAGAAGACTATTGTCGTTTTTAAAAACTTAAGATAGAAGATAGTTTCTGTTATGCTTTCTGTCTGAATCTAACTATGTGTGGGTTTTTCTATGCCTATGTTCTCATTTCTGTTTTTAGAAGTAGACCTAGGACTCTGCTAAGAGAGTAGCTATCTGGTCAGAATTGATTGGAATTAGAGCCTGTCTGTTAAAGTGAAACCCAGTAGCCCTGAAGTTCATCTGTTTTCTTGCCCGTTTCTTTTTTTTTTTTTTTTTTTGAGATAGGGTTTCTCTGTGTAGCTTTGGAGCCTATCCTGGCACTCACTCTGGAAACCAGGCTGGCCTTGAACTCACAGAGATCTGCCTGCCTCTGCCTCCCAAGGGCTGGGATTAAAGGCGTGTGCCACCAACTTCCCCAAGTTTCTTAAAGCCAGTTTTTAAAAGACATTGGTCAGTGAGTCCCAGGTAGAAGCTAATTGGTGCCACCTGGAGGTCAGTGAGACAAATAACTGCTTCCACCCACTCAGCTAGAGGGTGTGTGTGTGTGTGTGTATGTATATGTGTGCCTGTGTACCATCCATAAGAGGATGTCAGATCCCAGGACCTGGAGAGTTGCAGGCAGTTGTGAACCACCGTGTTAGTGATGGGACTCAAACTAGGTTTCTCTGGAAGAGCCACCACTGAATCATCTCTCCCACCCATGTCTGTTGTTACTAGACTGTGAAGGCATCTTAAAAGAAGGAACCAGTGCAAATCATCATTGGTAATCAAAAGGTAGACAAAAGAACCTTTTGAATTAAAGTGCAACTCTGTGGACTGTCACGAATTTCCAACTACGCTGTCTAAGACCATGCTTCAGATACCTTCAGATACCCTTCTTCTATGTCTGCAGTTATCTATTTGCTGCCTTCAAAGGAAATATTGGCCACAGTAACCGGTTGTTGTCATGTCATTGTGTGTTCTGTTGTTTCTTTTAAGGAGATCTCTTTGCTTCTACATTCCTCATTAAGAACGGGGCCCTTGTCAATGCTGCCACATTGGGAGCCCAAGAGACCCCGTTACACCTTGTAGCATTGTATAGTTCAAAGAAATACTCAGCAGATGTGATGTCTGAGATGGCACAGATTGCGGAGGCTCTCCTGCAGGCTGGTGCTAACCCCAACATGCAGGATAGCAATGGCAGGTGAGTACACTAACTCCAGAAGAGGTTTTTATCGTGGCACACAATTGACATACACACTGTTTGACATTATTAAAACTGACGTTTATTGAAGCTGCAAACATTTGTCATGCAATTTAGTGTCATGATGAAGACTAGAAACATTTGGGGAAAACATTTGCACCCTGGCTAAATAAAGGCTGAATTTCTAAGCAAATTATATCATTTTCATGTTTAAAGCAACCAGAGTGGTCACCTGGTCAGCGTTTACAAGGACATTCTTCAGCATTTTTTAGGATCACTTGGATAGTTTGAAGAGGAATTGCTACCTTTAGGCAACCTGTTTTATCTCTCTGAGATCTAATGGTTAGAAAATTCCCTATTTTAAACCCACTTCTGCTTTGTAAATATCTTACCTTTTGACACCTTGTTATCTCTAGAGCATGTTACCTTCATTGCATAGCCTTTTCTATATTTGGTAGTGTTTCTGGATTATGTTTGCTGTTTTACATTTTTACCAGTTTTTATTTGTATTTATTTGTTATTTTGTGTGTATAGGTGTTTTGCCTGCATGTGTACTAATGCTCCACATAAATGCAGTGCCTGTGGAGGCCAGAAAAATGTGTAGGATTCCCTGGAACTGGAGTAACTGGTGGTTTGTGAGCCACCATGTTGGATGCTAAGAATCAAACCCTAACCTTCTGGAAGAGCAAGCAGTGCTTTTAACCACTGAGCCATCTACAGCCCAGTTTCTGTTGTTTTTGCATCTTCTCAGAAGGAGTTAGCTTAGAATTCCTTGTGGTTTAGCATTGTAGACAGATTTGCCTGTTGTGAGGCAGGAATGTGGGAGACTCTGAAGTGCAGTACAGCCCTTGCCTCAGCAGCCTCGGGCAGGGTGACAAGCATTACTCACCATCAGCTCAGTTCAGGAGGTCAGATTCTTTGAGGCTGGTTGCCAGGAGAGATACTGTGCAGTGGGTCCTGTGCAGAGATAAGATGGTCCAGAAACTCACTGTTGCATAGTAATGGCATTCTCCCAAGTAGTTACATCCTTTGTTCCCCATGCTGCTGATTCTTTGGTCCCCCCCACCCCCCCTTGAACTTCAGAAACTTGGGCAGTCTGTCTGTCTGAGACCAGGCTGGGGCCCTGTGCTCTAGTGGCAGCCCTCTAGTACTAAATAACAGGTGGTGAAGAACAGGTTCAACTCCACCCAGTCCTGTCTTGCTGCTGCTGTGTGCTCCTGTGCTAATAGAAGATTACAGTGAAGAGCAGTTTCTTTTCAGATTGGCGGAGGATAGGTGAGAGAAAGTATGACAGAAGCTGTTCTTTAACACACTCCTTCAGGGAGGGGATAGAACTGGAGTAGAGACATGGGCCATAGAAACAAATCCATTTTCTTTTTTCCTTTTTCTTTTTTTCCAGACAGGTTTTCTTTTCTTTTCTTTTTTTTTTTTTTTGTTTTTGTTTTTGTTTTTTTTTTGTTTTTGTTTTTGTTTTTTGAGACAGGGTTTCTCTGTGGCTTTGGAGGCTGTCCTGGAACTAGCTCTTGTAGACCAGGCTGGTCTCGAACTCACATAGATCCGCCTGCCTCTGCCTCCTGATTGTTGGGATTAAAGGTGTGAACCACCACCAGTGCCCAGGGCAAATCTATTTTCATGTTATGATTCTTGTCTGTGGTTTTGGAAAACAGAGTAATGAAACTGGTTGTAGTTAGTGAATCTATTGACGATTCTCGTCCCTGCCTGCTATAGTGTCTGGGTTGTCTGTCTTGATTGACACTTGTTTTAATTTCTTCTCTTCTGTCTTGCCCTCAGGACTCCTTTACACTTGTCCATCATGGCCAGGAATGAATATGTGTTCAATCAGCTGCTGCAGTGTAAACAGTACGTAGGGCGGCCTGGAGAAATGAAAAGCGGTTGTGAGGGTGGGATTGTGAG
Source organism: Cricetulus griseus (assembly GCF_003668045.3). Taxonomy (NCBI): domain Eukaryota; kingdom Metazoa; phylum Chordata; class Mammalia; order Rodentia; family Cricetidae; genus Cricetulus; species Cricetulus griseus. Next base: position 86,537,725 of record NC_048600.1, read on the forward strand.
TGAAAAATCTTTCCTTATTAAAATATTTTAAAAACTATTGTTCATTTGTTTGTTTGAGATGAGGTCTTACTATGTAGTCTAAGCAGACCTAGAATTCAAATCCTACTTTCGTCCCCCAATTACTGGAATTACTGGTTTGAAATTTTCTCTTAAGATGCTTTTCAGGTGCAAACCTTAAAGTAACTTAAAGTTACAAACCTAAATAAAAGTTTGTCCTTTAGAAAACACAGGGAGAGAGTAAGCTGTTGGCAGCAAGGAAATTGTCTCTGTCATTCACATGACCTCTTTATTTCAGATTAGATTTAGAGCTGAAGGATCACGAGGGCAGCACTGCGCTCTGGCTTGCTGTCCAGTACATCACCGTGTCTTCTGGCCAGTCTGTAAACCCCTTTGAAGACCTTCCTGTAGTGAATGGGACATCATTTGATGAAAACAGCTTTGCAGCCAGGCTCATTCAACGCGGCAGCAACACTGATGCTCCAGATGCACTGACCGGTAAAACAGTGGGCCAGAGGAATGAGACTGCAGTCTCGGGTCTTTGAGAAATGATGGCTGAGTTTCTTATTGTGGTTTGATGACAGGGGCTGTGAATGAATGCAGTGCTGGCCTCAGACTTGCTAGATAGCCCAGGCTAGCCTTGAACATGTTGTCCTCCTGCCTTAGCCGGAGCACTGGAGGTACAAGCATGTGCCACCATGCCAGCTTGTAAATGTTTTTATAATAATAATAATCAGAAAGGGAATGATTTACTATTATGAGAATTATTTGTTTTGTACTTAATTTTAAGCTCAGTAGAAGCCAGTGTGGTTGGTTTATTGGTTTGCTTTAATCTCATGCTGCAAATAATTTAACCAGACATTAGTTTAAGTCTTACAAGCTAAAACACACCTGGTAAGTTAAGGCAGTAATTTTTTTAGACTCTGTAGACTCACAACTCATTTTGCCCTCATAGAGCTTACAATCAGCAAGTTTTTCTTTGGATAGCTATACCTTTAGTATTTACTAAGAGTTGGAAAATAAAAATGAGAATTTTATTCTTTTGTTTTTGTCTTTGAGACAGTCTTGTCAGGTTTATGTAGCCCAGCCTGGACCTGAACTGGAGATTCTGCTGCTGAGCTCAGCCTCCCATGTACTGAGATCACAGACACAATCTACCATACCCAGCTTCTAAACCCAAGGAACTTCTGTTTTTAATTTGATTTTTAGGTTTGTTTTATTTTATGTGTTTCAGTGTTTGCCTGCCTGTATCTTTGCCATATGCTTGTTAGAGATGGTTGTGAGCTGCTATGTAGGTGCTGGGAACCTGAGTCCTCTGGAAGAGCAGCAAGTGCTTCGAACTGCTGAGCATCTCTCCAGACCACCCAAAACGGAGAAACTTTTAAGAGCTATTTATAGTATAGATTTTAAACAAGTTAATTAGAAGAGCAGGTAGTTTCTTGTATCTGCATCTGTGTTCATTCTTTTCAGATGTGTTGTTATGGTTAAAGTGAATGAAGAATGTACATACTTAGAGACACATGGAAAGGGGAGGCACATTTTGAGTATCATATGAGAGTCACACCAGTTTGTGCTTTGAATGGATTGGTTTTCTGTGCATGGTTCTAGAAATTATGCCTTAGTAATTCACTGTGTTATAGATGTCCCATGTTTCATGTTTCAGAACTTCACTCAGTGATCACTGCTCACTCATCAGAAGTCTTTTACTGTAAAGAAAATCTCAAACATGGGGTTACAAAATTTTCCAAGATTCCAATTTTGTTTTTGAGGCAGGTTCTAATGTAGTCTAGACTGCTCAGATTTGATGTGTTCCTGCAGAAGACCTCGAACTCTTAACTCTTAACCTCATTTTTAGATTTATTTATTTTATTAGTCTGAGTGTTTTACTCACATATATGTATGTGCACCATATGTGTGCCTAGTATCCATGGAGGCTAGAAGAGGGCATGGGGTCCCTTGTAACTGGAGTTACCAACAGTAGTGAACCATCATGAACCAACATTATTTATTTATTTATTTATTTATTTATTTATTTATTTTGGTTTTTCGAGACAGGGTTTCTCTGTGTTGTTTTGGAGCCTATCCTGGCACTCGCTCTGGAGACCACCTGGTCTCAAACTCACAGAAGATCTGCCTGTCTCTGCCTCCTGAGTGCTGGGATTAAAGACATGGACCACCAACGCCCGGCCAACATAATTTATTAATATGTTGTCACAGTGCCATTTCCAGGTGTTTAGTTTCAAACTCTTAGTTCTCTGAGTAGAACTTTCTGCCTTTAGCTTTTGTTAGCTACTATGAGGATTTCTTTTCTTTCTTTGAGTCAAGGTCTTGCTATGCTGTCCTAGCTGACATAAAGCCACCACACAGAGCTAGAGGGAACTGAACCCAGGTCCCCTGCAAGAGTATTCAGTGCTCTGAACTGCTGAGCCATCTCTCCAGCCCCCTCTTTATTGTCTTGCTTTTACCCTCCAACAGCAGAGATTCTGGGCATGTATTATGCCCAACAGAGGTTGAGATCATTCTGACTCTAACTGTAGATGAAGTCACTTTGCATGAAGGGAAGGAAAAAATGATATAAAGACAAAGTAGTGGTTTTGTTCATTTCTTTTTCTTCGTTTTGTTTTTGATAGAGGGTGTGTGTCTGTGTGTAAAATTGAGCATGTAGAAGTCCGGTAGTAATTTTTGATACTTGGTTTTAAAACAGAGTATCTTTCTACATATTCCCAGCTAGCTACAGTTTCCATTCCTGGGTCCTCCTTCTATCTCACAGTAAAAATGCTGGCATTACAGGTGCATCTGACTGCTATGTACATGGTTCTGGGGATGCCAGAGACTGGTGGCACACACCTTTAGTCCCAGCACTCAGGAGGCGAAGGCAGTTGGATCTCTGTGAGTTCATGGTCAATCTGGTCTACATAGTGAGTTCTAGGTCATCCAGGACTACAATTGTGAGGCCCCATCTTAAAAACAAAACACAGCTCTGGAAATGGTGTGTGGGTTGTCAGGCTGTATAGTAAGCATTTTTGCCTGCAGAGCCCTCTCCCTGGCACTGCTTTGTTCCATTTCTTTTATTTTTATTTTTCAGTCTTAGTATTAATTTTATTTAGATTTTCAAGCACTACAACTTCAGGATTTTTTTTTTAAAGATTTATTTTTAGTTTTAATTATGAGTATGCCTGTGTGTCTGTATATGGGTAAGTGCCTGCTGAGGCCAGAAGAGAGCATCAGGTCCTGTGGAGCTGCAGTTACAGCAATTGTGAGCTACCAGACTAAACTCAGGTTCCCTGCAAGAGTATTCCTTTTAACCACTGAGCCATCTTTTAGCACCCAGAACATGAGATTTTGTTGTGTTTGGAAATGGAGTTGGAAACACTGTTCTAGAGCCAAAAACCATTTGGAGAAGATTTTATTTTCCTTAGAGTTTTATTCAGAAAATAGTTACAGTGCTAAGCAAAAATATTTCTGAGCCAGCAGCAAGCTTATATGGCTCTAGGGATAGAACTGGAGCATTTGATGGGCATTTTCTAGTACAGCTACAGTGCATGAGGCCTGGACATTGCTACATGCACCTTGTCTTCCCTGGAACATTTGAAAGCATCTCTAGACCCTTCCTTCCTTCCTTCCTTCCTTCCTTCCTTCCTTCCTTCCTTCCTTCCTTCCTTCTTTCTTTCCTTTCTCCCTCCCCCACCTCTTTCTTTCTCTCTCTCTCTCTCTTTTTTTTTTTTTTTTGGTTTTGGTTTTTCAAGACAGGGTTTCTCTGTATAGCACTGGCTGTCCTGGGCTCGCTGTAGACCAGGTTGGCCTTGAATTCACAGAGATGAACCTCCACCACTCTTGTTTTGTTTGTTTGTTTGTTTGTTTGTTTTAAATTTAAAATCTATTTTATGTGTTATGGATGTTTTGCCTATATGTATCAATGCACCATGTGCATGACTGGTGCCTGTGGAGACCAGAAGAGAACACTGGATTCCTTGAAACTGGAGCTATAGACAGTTGTGAGCTGCTGTGTGGGTGTTGTGAATCAAACCTGTGTCCTCTTGAAGGATCCAGTGCTAGAAAAGCAGCCAGTGCTCTTAAACACCGAGCAATCTCTCCAGCCTCTAGACATTTTTATTGTCACAAGTTCAGAGCTCCTTCTGGCACCTGGTGGGTAGGAGCCAGGAATGTTGCCAAAGTTGTACAACTAGAGCACAGGCCTCTACGGTAAAGTATTGTCTCAGAAAATGTCAGTAGCACTGCTGTCTGGGGAAGCCTTGCCCCTACCCAAGGCCTATTAGCAGGTACAATGAACTGCCAGCAAGGGTGATGAAAGAACACTTTCTGTCTGGTGTGGTCTGGCCAGCAGGTGGTGAGGAAGGTCAGGGTGTTGTGCTGGGTGGAACATAAGTTCATTTCCATGTAAATGAAAGAATGAACATGGCTTCTTTCTTTTAGGAAATTGTTTACTACAGCGGGCAGCTGGGGCAGGAAATGAGGCTGCAGCTCTTTTCCTAGCAACTAGTGGTGCCCATGCCAACCACAGGAACAAATGGGTAAGTTGGAAAGGGCAGCTGGGGAATGGCTGTGGTCTGGGAAAAAAATGGCAATGCTGGGTATACAGGAAAAATGAAATCGTCTCCTTTTTTTCTTCGCTTTTGTGAATGTACATTCATATGACCAGTGTAAAAGGGATTCTTGTATGTCCTCAAAGATTGGTTGACTGATTCAGTCAACAGTCATTATCTGTAATTTTGTTGTATGGCCATGTCCTGAATTAGATCCTGTAGACTGTAATGGAATAGAAATTAGCAAACAAGAATATAAATAAGTGATGTAATAGTGTAAGACCCCCAGAAGTTCAGGCCTCCAGGATCTCAGCCCAGGACCTCGGTCACCCCAATCACCAGGCGGAGTCGAAAACTTGATGCAAACAGTTTGAGGCTTTATTATAGTTGTTTAACAAGCTAACGGTTAACTCGGGTCTTTCGTCCACCCACCATGGCGATGGCTAGGAAAGACAGCTTGAAGTGTCTGCATAGAGATCTTGTGGGGCAGCGTAAGGGGAGTGTCTAGGAGTATGCACAGGCTCAGGATTGGTGTGCCTCCAGGCTTGGAGGGCTTGCCCTGTGTTGATTGGTCAACTGGTTGTTGTGGCTCATAGGCCCTCCCAGGGTGGTTGCTATGCTCTGCCAGTCATTGCTGTGCACTTGTCTGTAAAGCACACCCAGAGCCATAAAGCATAGCACCACCAGCTAACTTCTGATTGGTTCCTTGTCACAAGGCAGGCATCTAGCCTCCTAGTGACTAAGACAAGGTCAGACAAGCACGTGTTCGACTGTTATGGCTGCCGAAAGGGGCAGGCATCTGACCTTAGCAACCAAGACAAGCTCTGGCAAGTGCGTGTTCGGCCGTTATGGCTGCGAAAATGGGGAGCTGGTCCCTTCATTAGCTTCTTGATTCCTTTGGTTTTGAGGCAGTTTTGTTATAACCCAGGTTGGCCTCAAACTTGTGCTCTCCTGTCCCAGCCTCTCCAGTGCTATGATTACAGACTTGTGCTGTCTTGTCTGGCTCTTGATTCTTCAGGTCTCCTCTGGGGCTGCTGCTTCAGTCTGCCTCTAGGCAATATTACGTGACCAGATCATGGTCTTCCCTCACCTGCACTTTCACCTTTAGGTTTCAGTTACCTGAGGTCAGTCATGGTCTTTTCAGACCATGGAAATGGAAAATTGGGGAGATAACCCATAAATTTTAGGTTGTCCACCAGAGTAACATCATGAAATCCTAGTTTGTGGCTCATCCCTTATCCAGTGTGTCCCTGATGCATGTGCTACCTGCCTTTCAGTCTCTCAGCAGCACTCAGTGTCAGTGCTTGTCTTCATTGTCACAATGCCTGTCTCTTGTCATTACCTTCATCACCATAGACAGCGCATCCCACAGGAAGGGCATAGAGTATAGAACAGAAGATATTTCCAAAGGCCACATTCACATGAGTTTATTTAGGGCATAATGTTATAATTGTTTTATTTTATTGTTGCTAATCCCTTTTCTGTGTCTAAATAATAAACTAAATGTTACTGTAAGTACTTTGTTTGGAAAAAAATAGACATAGGGTTTGGTATTCCCTATGGTTTCAGGCATCTCTGGAGTATCAAAGATTGTATTTTCTGCCATCAGGGCAGCCACTGTTAGGGATAGCAGTAGATCTTTGGGGTTGGATAGTACTGAGTTTACCAGCTTTCTCATCTCCTGCATGTAGTCTTAGACAATGTACTTTACTTTCTGAGCTTCAGTTTCAACAGCTGTAAAATGGAGTTAATCTTCATGTCATAGGGAATGGGTAAGATGAAAAGAAATGGGGACTGGAGAGATGACGGCTCACTGATTAATAGCACCACCTGTTCTTCCAGAGGACTTTAGCCTGGTTTCCAGCACTCATGTTGGACAGGCTCACAGCTACCTGTAACTCCAGCTCTAGAGGCATCCAATACCTTGCCTCTGCAGGCATCTGCACTCAATTGCATACACTCACAAACAAACGTGCACAGTTAAATATAAATCTTTTTAAAAGGAATGAGGTATTTAAATGTGTATTAACATACTATCTGGAACATGCTAGTTTTTTATGGAGTTCTCCCCCTCCTCCCCCAGGAGGGTGCTTTTTTTCCTTTGGCTTTCCTGCTTTCAGTAAGGGAGGGCATGCTTGTCTTCCTTATTCATTTGCTTGAAACAGGGCCCTTTGTTTGAGACTGGGTTTCTCTGTGTAGCCTGGCTATCTTGGAACTCTCCATGTAAACCAGGCTGGCCTCAAACTCAGATCTGCCTGCCTCTGTCTCCCCAGTGATGGGATGAAAGGCATGTGCTACCACCGCCTGGTAGGTATACTTATCTTTAAGGTCACTCTTATTACTTGTACTTGGAGCTTTAAGAATATCAACTTGGTGGTTCTTCTGGTGGACTTAGAAACAGCATGTATTTTAGGATTGAAAAGATATTCACAATGTCCTTTAATTGACAGTAAAGGACCTTGGGGTTGGGAGGGATAGCTCAGTGGTTAAGAGCATTGGCTGCTTTTCCAGAGGACCCAGGATCAATTCCCAGCACCTATATGGTGCTCAGAACTACAGTCCCAGGGGACCCAATACCCTCTTCTGGCCTCTCAGGGCTCTGTGTACCTGAGACATACCAGAATATATTATGAGAGGGCAGTGCCATCTTTCTGCCCATGAAATCTACTTATCTATATGCACATGTGGCTAAAGATTTTTAAAATTATTTTTAATCATGTGTATGTGTTTGTATTTTGTGGGGGTATGCCCAAGGAAGTCAGCAATGTTAGTTCCTCTGGATCTAGAATTTCAGGAAGTTGCAAGCTGTCTGACATGTGTGCTAGGAATTGAACTCTGATCCTTTGGAAGAGCTGTACATTCTCTTAACTACTTAGCCATCTTTCCAGCCTTCCATTACTCATTCTTAGTAAGATAGACACTCTGTCTCCTAACTTTATAAACAGTCCTACCAGCCCACTGTACATGTCAGCTCTTGATCTTGAATGCAGTTCATGGCAAAGCCTTAGGAAGCCTAAAATATGAAGGCACAGTGGAACCTGACATGAGAACAAGTAAAAGCAACACAGACAGGGGCCTGGGATGCTGACTTAGGTGTTCGGGCTTTATCTTGCTTAAGGATGAGCCATAGAAAGGTTTTGGGTAGAAGAATGGTACAATCATTATAGACTCATAAGAGGTGGTTACCATGATAAGTATGCCCTTGAATCAAGGCTGGAGCCAGGCTGGAGTTGCCTAGATATTAGTGACCTGTCCTGACCTCTTACATCCAAGTCAACAAGTTTCAAAGGAATTATACCAACAGGATATATTATGAGACTCTTAGGACTCTCAGGAAGAAGGCAAGAGAATTTAAAGTATTTTTGCTGGACCCATGAATAAAAGGGAGCTGACTAAGAGGCAAAACTAGTGTAGGAATAAGTTCCATTGCAACCATATTCTTTACAGCCTTGAAGGCGCTGGAAATACTAGGTGGAGAAATAGTCTGAAGACCTGGCTCTAGGCCCTGGTGGAAGTCATAGGAGTAGAGGGTGGGGATGTGGTTCAAGTGGTAGAGTGCTTGCTTAGTATACATGAATTCATAGGTTTGATACTCAAAACTTCATAACCCAGATGTGGTTGTGCATGCTTGTAATACTAGCAGGATCAGGAGTTCAAAGTCTTCCTCTGCTACATAACGAATTTGACATCAGTCTGGGATGCACAACACCATGTCTCAAAAACAAAAAAGAAAACCATAGGAGTAGACAAGGACACTGATGAGCAGGTGTAGGGAGAGGGGCTGAACAGGAGGATAGGCCTGGTCAGGTATAGATGGGGCTAGGGAGTAAAAGCACCCAGCCCATCCTTTTGACAGTTCTACTTCTTTAGGTAAAAAACATCCAGTCATATGTTTACATACATCATAAACATACATATACACATAAGTGAATAGGTATGTGTGTTTTCCATGAAATTCATAATGGCCCTTTTAGAGGAAGAGAATTGTGTGCTGAAAGTCAGGAGGGAGGCAAGACTTAAAATGCTCTCCTACCTTTTGAGTACCAAGTCTGTTACCTGCCGGGCGTTGGTGGCGCACACCTTTAATCTCAGCACTCGGGAGGTAGAGGCAGACGGATCTCTGAGTTTGAGGCCAGCCTGTTCTCCAGAGTGAGTGCCAGGATAGGCTCCAAAGCTACTCAGAGAAACCTTGTCTCAAAAAACAAAAGCAAAAACAAAACAAAGCAAGTCTTTTGCCTATAATACCATTAAAATATCTTTAGTGATATTCCTCCCTTGAAGCCCCGCCCACTCTCAGGAGTTCTCTTTCCCTGTTCTTAATCTGTTATAAAGAAAATGTCTTTATTTTTTAAAGTTAGGAAAGGAAGTCTTGATCAGAGTTCAAGATGAGGTTGATGTGAGCAAATTAAAGCCACAGGTGCTAGTAAAAGTTAGAGAAGTGACCAGAAGAAGGCAACCCTGTTTACCTCAGGCCATGGGGCAGTTGTTTTTTCTAGTGTTGAATTTGGTGATGCCTGGTAGTTGTTGGCTATTGTTGTTTTCTAGAGAACTAAATCCTTTGCAAAATTAGGCAAAAATGTGAGAACAAAGTACAAGGGTAGCCAAGGTGGTCCTGGATAAAAAGACAGAAAGATGGTTGAGGAGACACTAAAGAAACTAAAGATTGATGATGCTGGGGGTGGGGGGTGGAGGAGGAGTCAGACTCATGAGGTCAGCTGGTGACAGGAGAAACCCAGGGCAGTGGCTAGCAGTATGCCATGAGTTTTGGCACTTCCACTTTTCATATCCCTTTGTGACAGGAACTCCTAATTCTCTTCTATGTTGATTTGTGTTTTTGTTTCATTCAGGGAGAAACTCCTTTGCATACCGCTTGTCGGCATGGCCTGGCCAACCTCACAGCAGAACTCCTGCAGCAAGGTGCCAATCCAAACCTGCAGACAGAGGAGGCTCTGCCTGTGCCTAAAGAGACTCCAGTCCTAATGGGTTCTGCAGATGGCATCTACCTGCAGACACCATTGCACATGGCAATTGCCTATAACCATCCAGATGTGGTGTCTGTCATCCTGGAGCAGAAAGGTAGGTGGTTGGGTCTGATGCCCATCATTATGAGCTGTGGAAATAGTTGTTTGGACAGTTGACTTCAGAGGCTGTTGCTTCCATTTGCGAGTCTTTTACAGCTAGTTTTGTAGTTATCGCTTACAATGCAGTCACTGTAGTAGAGTCTGTTTTCATTGTGTGGGGAATGTTTAAGTTTTAAGAAAATTAATTTACCTTAAAAATTTTGCTTCAAAGTAGCAGGTCTCTGGATTTCCACTCCCCACAATATTTATCTATTTGTTCCCTTTGAAAAGCAATTATATTCTAGCTAGTCAATTAGTTTATAACTGAGTTTTATTCTCTTGAATGCCTTAAATGTGATCCAAGGAGCCAGGTCTGGTGGCTCATGTTTATAATCCCAGCACTCAGGAGTCAGAGACAAGAAGATTGTCAGAAATTTGAAGCCAACCAGGGCTACCAGTGAGACCCTATTTTCCTCCTTACATCCACCTTGATCAAAAAAAGAAGAAAAAAAGTGATTCTGTCATCTACAGGATGATGAAATCAAGTTTCTTTTCCTTTTAAAAATTTTTAGCCAATGCTCTTCATGCCACCAATAATTTACAAATTATTCCGGACTTCAGCCTCAAAGATTCCAGAGACCAGACTGTGCTAGGACTGGCATTATGGACTGGTAAGTTATGTCAAAGGCTGTTGATTCTCAGATAGGAGATAAGTAGCTGATTGGATGGGGGGAGGGTGCAGGAGGAAGTGGTGGGTAGACTAGAGGGGGGCAGGAGGAAGAGGCAGGGCTATTGATAGTAACTTTCTGCCTTCTATATTCACTGAAAGATTGCTGCCTTTGAGACCTTAGAGGGTCTGTTTGTTGTCAAGGAAGTGGGAAAGCCAAGGGTGTGTGAAAGGGGCATGTTTATTTCCTAGGCATGCACACAATTGCTGCCCAGCTTCTGGGCTCCGGAGCATCTATCAATGACACCATGTCGGATGGACAGACTTTGCTGCACATGGCCATAAGGCGGCAGGACAGCAAGAGTGCACTCTTCCTCCTGGAGCACCAAGCCGATATAAATGTCAGGTGGGATGAAGTGACATGCTCTCTTGTAACTCCAGGCCATATTTAGTTTAATTTAATTTAATTAAAAATCAGAGCCTGGCTTTAGATAGAATTTCTTTTTTTTTCTTTTTCTTTTTTTTTTTTTAATTCCTTGTTACATAAAGGAAGAGAAACAGTGGCTCTCAGAATGTATAAATGGAGTCAGACCTGGGTGGCGCATACCTATAATTCCAGCTGCTTAGGAGACTAAGGCAAGAAGACAGTTCAAGTTAGAAAGACTGTCTCAAAATGAAAAATTTAAGAAGGGCTAGAAACTGAGCCTGGTGGCACACACCTTTAATTCCAGTACTCCAGAGGAAGAAGCAGGTGAATTCAAGGGTAGCCTGGTCTACACAGTGAGACCCTGTCCCTAAAAACAAAACATAAAAGGGAAGGAACACAGCACTTTGGTAGAGAGCTTGCCTAATGTACGTGACCCCTATATTCAATCCCAGGATCTCACAGGGGAGAGTGTACAAAGGGGTGGTAGTAGAGTACTTGCTGAGCCTCTAATACCCCGAGTTCAATCCCTAATTCATGTCCTCCAACAAGAAGTACAAACATGGTTATAAATGAGTATCATCTGTGGACATTCACAACCATAGCCAAACTGTACTCTTTCCTTATTGATAACTTTAAGGGCTAATGTCCAAAATCACAGAAATCTCATTAAAAAGGATGATCCAAAAATCAGTCTTTCATAGGAATTTCACTTGCAACAAAGAACACCTCAGCAACTAGGCTATAGGCAGACTTAAAGGAGAAATAGACTTTAATTTTTAAATTCATATATTTATCTAGTGTGCATGTAGTGGTCAGGACTTATGGGGATTCTCTCCCCTTGTGTTCTGAGGATCCAACTCAGGTGTCAGGCTTGGTGACAGACCTGCTGAGCCATCTTGCCAGCCTCAGACTTTAATTTTTATCATTGTATATTCATAGGATCCTTTCTGGATTTCCAGTGTCAGGTGACACTGAATTACAGAGTGGGGGAACAAAGTGGGTTTTGTTGTTTTTCTTTTGAAACAGTCTTGTGTATCCAAGGCTTCCAACTCTCTGTAGCTGAGGATGACCTTAAATTCCTGATCCTTCCACCCACCTCTCCCAAGTGCTAGGATTGCAGGCACGTATGCTGGGGATCAAGCCCAGGGCTTTATGAATACTGTACAAACATTCCTACAACCAAGCTGTATCTCCAGCCATGTTTGTTTGCTTTTTGAGTACTATAAAGAGAAGTGGCTGTATTTTCTTAAAAGCGGGAAAGGTAGATAGACACAGCTGACAGGTTTGATTTCCTCAAGAACATTCTAAGGTAAATATAAGGGATCCAGTAGTATCTAGGCTTTGAAAAACCTACAAAGTGCTGGGTTTGGTTGTTGTTGTTGTTTTGGTTTCTTTGGCTGCATTTACAAGCATTGGTTTTGATTGTGGTGGTTATGTCTTGGTAGGACTCAGGATGGGGAGACTGCCCTTCAGCTGGCCATCAAAAATCAGCTTCCTCTAGTAGTGGATGCCATATGTACCCGAGGAGCTGACATGTCTGTGCCAGATGAAAAAGGGAACCCTCCATTGTGGCTTGCCTTGACAAATAATCTGGAGGACATCGCTTCCACTCTGGTGAGTCATGCGTAATAGAGCCTCTGCTCACAAATGAGGGTACGTTGTGTCAAAGATGGATTTGGTGCCTGCCATCATAGGAGTAAGAGGTCAGCCAAGTAGCAAGCCAGGTCAAGGACAAACAGTGGAAAGTCACATTAACAAGTCCTAGATTATAGGGCTGGAGAGATGAGTTAGGAGCACTTGTTTTCACGGAAGACCCAGATTTGACTTGTAGCACCCATATGGGTGGTTCACAGTTGTAACTCTAGTTCAGGGAATCTGATGCTCTCTTCTGACACCAGCAGGCACCGGGTATGCATGTGGTATACAGACATACACACAGGAAAAACACTCATGTGTATAAAAGTAAAATGAGTCTAAGGAAATCTGAAGTTCAGCTGGTTATGGTTGCATTCACTTTTAATCCCAGCACTGGGTAGGTAAGGCTATGGCATCACTGAGAGGACAAAGTCAGCCTAGGCTACAAAGCAAGTTCCAGACTAGCCAAGACTATACATGTGTAGGCTGGAAGGGAGAGTAGTACTTGCTGCTGGCCAGTACTTCTAGCTGGGCTGTCTTCAAGAGACAGCCACAGAGGAGTACTAGAGTGGAGGGGTTGCCTCAGGCTTCTCCTGGTAGGGGCTGATTTGATGCTGTGACCATCAGCATATTACTAAATTCCCAAATCTCAGGTTTGTCTGTATGTAGCCAAGACAGATCTAAAAAGTGAGGTAAGCCTAAAGTCTCTCATTTATCACTCTGGGAACCTCCATTGAGGTATTTTGCACCTGAGGTTTTTATCAGCTATTTTAAGGGGTTACCTATTAATTACAGGTGTGTGTTGCTAGGGGACTTTGGAGTACACATATCAGCAGGCACTGTCCTTAGTAGAACACAGCTGTAGAGGTGCTAATGTGTACTTCCAAAAACCATACCCCTAGGACATAGTGTAAGAATTTGCACAGAGAAGATACTTATTTTAATTTTTTAATATGTATGGTATTTTGCCTATATGTATGTTATGTCTGTGTACCATATGCATGCCTGGTGCTCATGGAGGCTCGCTAAGGTCATCAGATCCCCTGGAACTGGAGTTAAAGGTAGATGGTTTTGAGCTACTGTGTGGGGACTGGAAATCAAACCTGTATTCTTTATAAGAGCAGCCAGTGCTCCTAACTGATGAGCCATTTCTCAAAGAGCAGATTTGAATCAGTGTTTGTAAGACTAATGAGTAGTTATGATTGATAAGTTATCTGAAAAGTAATATACATATTGCTCAGAGTTGAAAATAAGCATTTTTACTTTTGCTCAACAATGTTTGTGAGAAAACTGTGTTTCTCTGCAGGTCAGACATGGTTGTGATGCCACATGCTGGGGCCCAGGACCTAGTGGGTGTCTTCAGACCCTTCTGCACAGAGCCATTGATGAAAACAATGAGTCCACTGCCTGCTTTCTTATTCGCAGGTCTGAGGAGCCAAAGTATCTCTTTTATTCTGCTTACTGCCAACCACCTCTTTCTCATATTGTTACCTCAGTTTCAACATACCTGTAGCTGGCCTTTACTTTCATAATTATGATTATCAAAGGGTCCCTCTTCTGTCATGTCATGTCAAGTCAGCTAAGAGCCTAGTTAGCTGTGGAGGAGAAAGGGGCTTATATCCCTAGATCAAAACCATCTTCTGCTTTGGGGATTTCATTGACTCCTTTTGTCTTCAGACCAGTTCCCACTATGAAGTCAGGAGGCTAGCTTGGAGGAGATCATATGGGCTCATGTGGGTGCCACTACAACACATGAACCATAAAAGCTTGTAGCCCTCTTAGAGAGTGTGATATGGGGAGGCAGGATAATTTGGGAAACTTTGCAAATAGTTTCTCAATGTTTAAATGTGTCCATATCCCTAGGAAGTCTCTCATGATTTTGATTCCCAGGTTGCTCCTCAGACCAATTGCAAGAGAGGCCATGGCCGTGGCACCCAGGCCTTAAAACTTGCTGGGAGGACCAGAGCTAGCAGAATGTGGCAGTGATGGCTTTGTTGTTAGAACAGGTAAAGCTGCTGCTGTCTAGCACATTCTGCTAGGCAAGGTGGCGGATGACTCTCTGTTTCCCTGTTTTAGTGGTTGTGATGCGAACAGTCCCAGACAACCGGGTACTGATGGAGAAGGAGAAGAGGAGGCAAGGGATGGGCAGACCCCCCTGCATTTGGCAGCCTCATGGGGGCTAGAAGAGACAATTCAGTGTCTTTTGGAGTTTGGTGCCAATGTCAACGCACAGGTATATAGTTTTTCTTTTCTGGGGAGGTGAACTTAGAGGAATCTTCTTTTATGACAAGGGGCCTTGTACATTACCCAATTCCTCTGTTTTCCAAACTGGGCTCTATTATGGCAGTCAGTGACTTTCTGAGTCATGAAGGTTGTCTGGTAATTAATTAAACTGATTTCAGGTTAATTCTCTGTGCCTTGCTCTTCAGCGTCCAGATGTTTGTTTTATCTGTTGCACCTTGCTTCTTAGCCCCCTTAAAGATTTCCACACAGAATTGGGTTAGTCTCACACTAAGGACTATGGACTGTATTTAGGACTGTGTTCCATTAATTAGCTCACTGATGCTCTTCAGCATTCAGCCATGTGGGGGTGAGGACAGACAAAAGGATAACCTTGGGTGTTTTTATTCATGCACTGTCCAACTAATATATTTTTAAATGTTTACTTTTATGTGTATGAGTGTTTTGCCTGCTTGTATGTAAGTGTACATGTGTGCCTGGTACCAGAAGAGACCAAAAAAGAGCACTATATGCCCCCCCAACTGGGTGACAGACAGTTGTAAGATTCCATGTAGGTACTGGAAACTGAACCTGGGTGCTCTGAAAGAGCAGCCACTGCTCTTAAATGCTTAGTCATCTCCCCAGTTCTGTATCTACTTTAAGACAGGGTTTCCAATTGGCCTGGGACTGGACAGCTGTCCAGTGAGCTCCAGAATCTACCTGTCCCCGCTCCCCAACACTGGAATTCCAAGCCCATGCTCTTTACATGGGTCTGCAGAGCAAGCCCCAGTTGTCATGTTTGTGAAGCAAATACTTAACTGTCTTTAAGATTTACACCGCTGCTTCATTGGCAGCACATTGTGTAAATGAGAGCTGAGGGTGACTGTTGCTCTTCTGAAACAATGGGTTGGTGCTGGGCTCTTTGCTGCCACTGGGACACTGTGGTCACTGGATCACAGTGTGGTGGAGAGAAGCTGCTGGTCATCTTTATGTTTTTCCTCTTTAGAAACTGACTTCAAACACCGGGTCTCATAACTGAAATTTAAAAGGTACCTCCCTGCATACTGTTCCTGAGTTTTATCTTTCCATTAGACATGGGAATTTGTGCCTTATCTCCATAGGATGCAGAAGGAAGAACACCTGTCCATGTGGCCATCAGCAACCAGCATAGTGTCATCATTCAGCTGTTGATTTCTCACCCTAACATTGAGTTGAATGTACGAGACCGACAAGGGCTAACCCCTTTTGCCTGTGCCATGACTTACAAGAACAATAAGGCAGCCGAGGCCATTCTGAAACGAGAGTCGGGGGCTGCTGAGCAGGTCAGTGACCAGTCACTACTATTCATCACAGCAGAACTTCTCATATGGACACTAACCAGATGCCACTAACTACACAGAGACACTTGTTTTAAAAATCAAGTTCCCCCTTTTCTGAAAATTTAGCTGTTCCAGTGTCCTGTGTCTACTGGTTGAGGTGTGACCTGGTAAAATGGACATGGCTGGGGAAGGGAGATCACATGAGGGCCTGGCATTAGAATTCTGTGGGTATGCAGCTGAGTTCACTCTCTGCATTTCCCGAATGCTCTGATAATGAATGCCTCTAACATACTGAAACTTGTGTTGTTGGGCAACTTTCTGAGTGTTTTAGAGGCATTGTTGTTAACCGAGCACATGCATTTCCTTGTTCTTTGCCATTTTTGTATCATCTCCTAAATCCTGGTTACAACTTGTTAATCTACAATAGTGGGAGGGAAATGATGATAACAACTTGATATGTGGTGAAAGCTGGAATAGATTTGTTAGGTCAGTCCCACTGAAACCTGATTTTAGAAGCCAAGATTTAGAAGTATCCATTTATGAAGATGACTGTTTTCTTTTTCTTTTTTTTCTTTTTTTTTTTTGGTTTTTCGAGACAGGGTTTCTCTTTGTAGCTTTGGAGCCTATCCTGGCACTCGCTCTGGAGACCAGGCTGGCCTCGAACTCACACAGATCCACCTGCCTCTGCCTCCCAAGGATTGGGATTAAAGGCGTGCGCCACCAACGCCCTGCTTGATGACTGGTTTCTTAGCACAGGTTTTGGTATCTGCCTTTCGTTATCATTTTCCTGAGTGTGAGTGGATGTATAGCTTTTAACTTTGCCCATACTTCCACTGAGATACAGAACATGGTGGGGTTTGATCTGAGGAAGCATCCTATTAGCTTGTCTGGCATCTGCCTCCCATTGTGTGTTAATCTAAAGCTTAAGAAAATTTTTGAAGCCTGTTTGGCTGCTCAGGCATTGAGATGGGTATCTAGTTAGGTCAAAGCAGAGGCCTTGCAGCTCATCACATTTGCTTCTTCCTTCCTTCTGTCTTTCAGTCCCTTCTTGGCTTTCCATGTCCAGTTCCTGCTATAGGAGGGTGCCAGAGCAATCACTCCCTTCTCCTGACCAAATGCATTTGTGTTCATGGTTATGTTGGGGATGGGGTGGCATCTACTGTTGGAGCTCTGGAACTGAGGAAGGACATTTCATGATTTCCCCCAGTGACCTGCTTAGCTTGTGGGCACACATGAGTGTCCTGTTCTTTAAAGGGAGCTGGCTGATAGTGTGGTTCTTACTTGTTTGTTGTTGTAGGTAGATAATAAAGGTCGGAATTTTCTTCATGTGGCAGTTCAGAACTCTGACATCGAAAGTGTCTTGTTCCTGATCAGTGTCCAGGCCAATGTGAACTCCAGAGTCCAGGATGCTTCCAAGTTGACCCCTCTGCACCTTGCTGTTCAAGCAGGCTCAGAGATCATTGTCCGGAATCTGGTAAGCCACAGAGAAATGTGTGAAGGCAAGAATGCTTCAGACTATGCACAGAAGTTGTCCTTGGAGCTGTTGTGAATGAAAGGCATGAATCTGGGGAACTAAACCAGGAAGACAGATGTGTCAAGAGGTGGCAGGTCTCAAGTGCCCTAGTGCATGTGCTGGAAGTAGACCTAGAGATGCTGGAGTCAGACCTTGAAGGCCAAGGAGAATTTGACAGACAACAGAAAGGGACCAGAGGCTCTCTCTCCTGAGAGACTTTTCCCCTCCCTTTCTCCCTTCTTCCCTCCCTCCTTCCTTCCTTCCTTTTCTGTTTGTCCATTTTTTTCCACCCTGCTAACTTGGATGACCTGGAACTCTATGCAGATCAATCTACCTCAAACAGAGATTCACCTGCCTCTGCCTCTGCCTCTGCCTCTGCCTCCCAAGTTCTACCCTTCCCAGATTAGCTGAGACTTTTAAACTACAGAAGGAAAATTTTAACACATTTAAAATAAAGAGAGTAGGTTAAAAAGAATCCCCCTAGGCTCTTAAAAAGTAATTTGTGTAACTAGATTTGAGTTTAACTCAAAAGCCCATCTTTGCAGCGCAACATAATGTTAGACAGGGAACAAGCCTGGGAAAGAAAGTATGTGGTGGTTAGACAATGTCTGTGGGTATTTTATATAGCGGAATTTGTTTGAAATTTGAGAAGTATAAGCAATATGGGCATTCTTGTATAATATAGAGAATATAATTGCAGTACTTTGTAGTTTTAGTGTACTAAAGTCTTAGAATTACTGTGTCCTAAGGAATAGCCATTGAACATACTGGTACATAATTTGCCTTTGGCATAGGTTTTGCTATGTTTGCCTCAGTAGGAATTATCTGTAAGATCCTCATGCAGCCAAGCTCTTCCAGGAGGGTAGGTTGTTGTTTTCTATAGATAAGGGAAGACGGGTAGACTTGGCCCTACTAATAGGACCTTGAATTATGGGAGAGGTTGATTGAATAATCAACTTTAACAGCTTCTTGCAGGAGCCAAAGTGAATGAATTAACCAAGCATCGTCAGACCGCCCTCCATCTTGCTGCCCAGCAGGACCTGCCCACCATCTGTTCAGTCCTTCTAGAGAATGGAGTGGACTTTGCTGCTGTGGACGAGAATGGAAATAACGGTAATTCCTAGACATCACATTATGTACCGTGCTGTGTGCTTAGGCAGTCCTGCTCTACAGTGGAGCTGCAATGCACCCTTGGGTCTGCTCCCCCTCAGGAAGGTTGGCTTATAAAGGAACAGAGCTCTGGACAGGTCCTGCCACCTAACAGCATCCCAGTTTGATAGTAACCCTGGTAGTCTAAAGTGGTTAGTTTTTCCATTGCATTTTTAAAAACAATTTTAAAAATCATTTAAAATTAGGTCTGCATAGGGGAATGTGCATGTGAGTGCTAGTGTCCTCAGAGGGATCCTCAGGAGACACCTGAGGGTACTAGGGATTGAACTAAGGTCCTCTTAGAGCAGTGTATGGCTGGGTGGTGGCCTTTAGTCCCAGCACTCAGGAGGCAGAGAGGCAGGTGGATCTCTGTGAGTTCAAGGCCAGCTTGGTCTGCAAGAGCTAGTTCCAGGACAGTCTCCAAAGCCACAGAGAAACCGTCTTGAAAAACAAAACAAAACAAAACAAAACAAAACAAAAAAAAAGGTCTTAACTTGAGGACAATTTACAGGAATCAGTTCTTTCATACATGTGGGTCCTGGGAATTAAATTTAGGTCTTCTGGCTTGATGGCAAGTACCTTTACCCAGTGATCATGAGGCCCTTTTGCTTTACTTTGTATGTGTGCGTGCGTGCCTTCCTGCCTGAATTATTTACTGCTCTGACAATGCACCATGACTGTCATGGCAGGGAGCATCCATCAGGTAGGCAAGCATAATGCTGCTGCAATAGCTGAGAGCTTTTATCTAAGCCACAATCATGAGGGAGAAAGAGAGAGCTAACTGGGAATGGAGTGGGCTTTTGAAACCTCAACCCCACCCCACCCTCAGTGACACACCTCCAACAAGGCCATACCTTCTAATCCTTCCTAAACAGCTGCAGCAAATATACCAAATGTAGAATCATCAATATACGATCCTCTAGGGTCCATTCTCATTCAAACAGTGAGAGACAGTGCAAAGACAGAGACAGAAGTAGCTTTCTGTGAAGCCATTAAAATCTCATATTTGAAACCACCAGCATGGCTTAAGAGATTGCACTGATGACTCACCAAGGGAGGGGAGAGGATATGAAAGGATGGCTCTGTCCTTGGCTGGCCACTGCTGAGTGCATTTAGATGGGGTGGGGAGGAGACAGCGCTTTCTCTGTGTGCTTCTGGATTTGCAAACTAAGAGGATTTGCTCCCCAGCTCTTCATCTTGCTGTCATGCATGGTCGGCTCAACAACATCCGAGCTCTTCTGACAGAGTGTACAGTGGATGCTGAAGCCTTTAATCTGAGGTGAGTGTGACTGGTCCCAAGCATAGACTGGGGTACCTGGTAACCTAGCCTATTCCCTCCCCAAGCCCCAGGTGTATCTGAGTAGCTTTTGGTTCCGTGGTAATTTTGATTTTGGAATGAATACTTTTTATGAATTTGCTTTCATATATTATATGTCCTTTAGATTTAGTTAAGACCACAGAATAGAGAAAATTCCTTCTTTGGTGTGACAGGTAAAACAGATACATGTCTAACCTTTGCCAACTCGTTTTATCAGAGGCCAGTCACCACTACACATTCTGGGACAGTATGGCAAAGAGAATGCAGCAGCCATCTTTGATCTCTTCTTAGAGTGCATGCCTGAGTATCCTCTGGACAAACCAGATGCAGAAGGCAACACAGGTATGCAAATAAGGTGTCTGACTCTCAGCAGCTATAGAAGGTCTCTACCATGGAACCTGGTGTCTGACATTTGAAATGCTTCAGGTTCTCCAGAACCTCATACCTGTGACCAAGCAGACCTTTACAATTGTAATTGCCCTCATCTGCCTTTTATTCAGTTAACCAGGACCCTTCCATGTTCCCATTTTAGTAGAGGTAAGATATAATCAAGACTCAGGGGCCCCAGGAAATATGTACGTGGGACATACTTTGAAGAAGTGGCAAGTTTTACCTTGGTGCCTTCTTGAGAAGGCTAAGCAGGCCTCTACAGTGTCTCCCCTCCATGTGTTTGTGACATGCTTTTGCAGTCAGTCTACCTAAGCTACTTGCCCAGGTGATAGTAACAGAGGCATGCAGGAAGAGACTTCATGTCCAGGGTCTGATTCATGCAGACTTAGTTTCAACTGTTTCATTGTGTTACATTTTAGTAAGGAGACTGGATAAATTCTTAGCCTTATATACATGTCCTCATTTGATACTGGGATTAAGAGCCTTCATGTTACTATATCATTTTGAGTTAAAAATTTAATGAAGTGTCTGCTAAAAAGGAAGGCAAGGGAGCTAGCTGCTACTAGTTGTAACTTTGTAGACAACAGAATGGCTAGGTCAGAGCCTGGTTTCCTACTGGGCCAACATTTCACAAAGAAAGGCTCCTTTGGATGGAAGAACATCCTGGAACATGTTCCCTATATACTAATATTACTTCTTTGTATGTACTGAAATCACAGGTCTTTACATTTAGTTACACTGCAAAGAGCTTTGTCTTTAGTGGTAAAAGTGGTGATTTTTTACTGGGGAAGGCAACTGAGAAAACTTTTTTCCCAGTGTTTGATCCTTACATTAGTTCCTAATTATGGACTTCAACTCTAGTATCACCTGGTGCCAGACCCTTATTTGGAAGATGTACCAGATTCTGCACGGAGTTCTCACTAGCGCTTCAAACACTTTTGTGTCTGCAGACTACTAACAAATGTCCTACCGGTGTTCTTCTCTGTGGCCAGCCAGCATTGGGGGGAAACGGCCTTACCTGTGGTTTTGTTTTCTAGTGCTGCTCTTGGCATATATGAAAGGGAATGCCAACTTGTGCCGTGCCATTGTTCGGTCTGGGGCTCGCCTTGGGGTGAATAATAACCAAGGAGTCAACATTTTCAATTACCAGGTTGCCACCAAACAGCTTCTGTTTAGATTATTAGGTAAGTACCTCCTCTACAAACAGTTACAATGCTGATGTGTGGGGTGTTTGTTTGGTTTTATTGTTGATGTTTTGTTTTGTTTTTTTAAGACAGACTTTCTCTGTAGCTTTGGAGCCTGTCCTGGAACTCGCTCTGTAGACCAGGCTGGTCTCCAACTCAGAGATCCAACTGCCTCTGCCTCCTGAAGTACTGGGATTAAAGGCATGCACCACCACTGCCCAGTGCTTTTTGGCTTTTTGAGACAGGATTTCTCTGTGTGACGGTTCTGGCTGTCCTGGAACTCATTTTATAGACCAGGATAGCCTGAAACTCACAGACCCAGCTCTAAATTTCATACTTTAAGATCTGAACCTGCTGTTTCTAGGCACCATGTAAGATTCTTTCTCTGAAAGGGGAAGGGCCATTTTTTCAGAGTGTTTGCTTTGATATCCCTGTTGTTTTCCTATTTCCCCTCAACATTTAAGAAGCCCACAAACTCTGCTGGACATACTGACTATGCCTCCTAGCTGGTTTTACTTGTTTAATAATTTTTTTTTTTTAGATTTTATTTATTTATTATTTATACAACATTCTGCTTCCATGTATATCTGCACACCAGAAGAGGGCACCAGATCTCATAACGGATGGTTGTGAGCCACCATGTGGTTGCTGGGAATTGAACTCAGGACCTCTGGAAGAGCAGCCAGTGCTCTTAACCTCTGAGCCATCTCTCCAGCCCTTGTTTAATAATTTTTAAAGACATTTTATTTGTATGAGTGTTCTCTTTGCATATATGCATGTGTACCACATGCATGCTTAGTGTCTGTGAAGGTCAGGAGGTTATTAGGTCCCCCAGGAACTGGAGTTAGGGATAGTTGTATTCAATGACATAGTACTGGGAACCTGTGTCATTTGCAAGAAAAACAAATGCTCTTCACTACTGAGCCATTTCTCCAGCCCTCAACTCTTTTAATTCTTACTTGTGTGTTTTTATGCCTTTCTTTTGAGATGGTAGTAAGAATTAGAATGTCCTAAGCCAGGTGTGATAATGGCAAACATGTATTATCCCAGAAGGAATATCAAGAGATGAAGTCCAGGGGCTGGGGAGACCTGGTTTCTGTTCCCACGTGGGAATCCAGTGCCCTCTTCTGGCCTCCAGGGGCACTGTACACATGTGCTGTACATACATACATTCATACATACTACATACATGTAGGTAAAGCATGCATACAGATAAAATTTAATTTCAATTTATGTAGATGCACCACCATCTGCAGTTAGTAGAAGTAAGTTCTAGTGCTCTGCAGCACATTAGTGCAGCTATACTGATACATATATTTTATAAAGAACTAGTAAGAGGAATTCATGTGTTTCCAACACAAAGAATGGATAAGCTTTAAGGAAAGGGCAAGGATAATTAATTATCTTGATTTGGTCATCACATATTGGTACAGCAGATCTTCATGCCATATCCCAGAAATACAATTTATTAAGTGTCAATTTAAATTTTTAGAGGGTCAGCAAGATGGCTCAGCAGGTAAAGAACTTGCTGCACAAGCCTAATAACCTGAGTTCTTTCCCTGAAACCCACATAAAGGTAGGAGCAAAATAACTCCAGAGTTGTCCTCTGATTGTCACATACACTTCATGGAACACTCACACATGCACCCACAGATACACTTTAATGGGGCTGGAAAGATGTCTTAGTGTTAGCTGCTGTTTGAGGATCCAGGTTCAATTCCCAGCATCTTCATGGTAGCTCATAACCATTTGTAACTTCAGTTCCATCTGACACATCTCTGCCACAGTCCATGTATGCATATGGCAAAAAGACATACATGCCAACAGAGTGCCAATACATGTTAAAATAAAATGAAAAAAAGGTTGGTTTGTTTGTTGTTGTTTTTTTTTTAAGAAAAATGCATTTATTTTTAAAGGATTTTTAAGTTTCTGTGAGTTTTTTTTTTTTTTTTTTAAGATTTATTTATTTATCGTGTATACAGTATTCTGTCTGCATGTATGCCTGCAGGCCAGCAGAGGGTACCAGATCTCATTACTGTTGGTTGTGAGCCACCATGTGGGTACTGGGAATTGAACTCAGGACCTCTGGAAGAACAGTCACTGCTCTTAACCTCTGACCTATCTCTCCAGTCCCGCCAGTGAGTTTATATGCACCTCTATCATGCAGGTACCCTCAGAGACCAGAGGGTGTCATACCCACTGGAATCTGAGTCCTTAACCATTGAGCTATCTCTCCAGCCCTACTAATAATAAACCTACTTATATATTTATTTTCTAAAGAAAGCTTTGTGTTGTTGATATATAGTCTTATTTGTCTCTTTACTATGCAGTTGGTCAGCCTTTTCAGCATTCAGTAGGTGCCTATGGCAATGCTAGTTCCATGTGACCACCCCATTTGCTGCCCCTCCCTGTACTGCCGACTATGCAACCTCTCTGCATTCGTTCTTTCTTCAGGCCATCTCTCTGTTGGTTTTACCAGAATGGGTCACTCTATCCAGAAATCTGAGAATCCCTCTGTCTCTTTGATGCTCACACATCCCACTTATCTGTTCAAACAGCCCCCAAATTCACAGATTCTTCCTCCTTGTTTCCTTTGCTGTTTGTTCTACTGTTTCCAACACTTCAGCTCCTGGCAGTTTTTCTGTGGTGTGGTCTCTGCTCTCCTCGCTGTGTGTGTTACCCCACACATGCTGATGATTAACACCTCCAGCTGGGTTTTGTCTGTTCCAGCATGCCTGGCAAGTGCGGATTCTCCAGGTTCCTCTGTGAAGCTCCCTCCTAACCAGTGGGAATGTCCCACTCCTCCTCCTGCAGTCTAATACAGCCTGCTACATCATGCTCTCCTCCTGGAGCCTGTTCTCCAACACATCACTGTGTAACAAGTAGTCTTCTGTGTGTGTTATAGATATGCTCTCCAAGGAGCCTCCATGGTGTGACGGCTCCAACTGCTATGAGTGCACTGCCAAGTTTGGAGTCACAACTCGTAAACATCACTGGTAAGACCCTACCATTGTTTGCAGAGGAGTAGGAGCTTCAGACTTGTCCATAATGAGCCACGAGCTCTATAGGCCTAAGCCTCTTCCAGGCAAAAGTTTACCAAACAGAAAGAGGAGGAATGATAGAACTGAGCAGGATCCACTGTGAAGGGAGAATAGGAAAGCACTCAGACTTGCGGCTTTCCTGGGTTCGAAGGTTCCATCACTGTCTCACAGGGTGCTAGGGACTAGACAGCCATCTCATCTGTGAGCAGCTGTGCTCATCTTCATGTTTGCTTTAGCTTAGCTACCACAGTTAGTATTTTGTTAAGAGCTAAATACTGTATGTGAATTGGTGTGATTTGGCTGGC
The DNA here is from genome assembly GCF_003668045.3 of Cricetulus griseus. Classification (NCBI taxonomy): domain Eukaryota; kingdom Metazoa; phylum Chordata; class Mammalia; order Rodentia; family Cricetidae; genus Cricetulus; species Cricetulus griseus. Next base: position 86,562,494 of record NC_048600.1, read on the forward strand.
CGTTTGGGAACAGTCTGCTCTTCCCTGTTTCTCATATTTCTTTCTTTGCCTCCACAGTCGTCATTGCGGCCGTCTTCTTTGCCATAAATGTTCAACCAAGGAGATTCCTATTATAAAGTTTGACCTGAACAAGCCTGTGCGGGTTTGCAACATTTGCTTTGATGTACTGACTCTGGGTGGAGTCTCTTAGTGAGCCCCTAGGAGGGTCCAGGCCTGCATCCCCTGGCACCTCCCCAGCAGCTGCTCTACTCACCAGCCTGCCTCCTACCCAGAGCAAGAGCTGGCAGTTGTCTTCCTGCGGCAGAAGACTGGAACAATTACAGGCCATGGTGTGATGCCATTTCAGATGATTCTGTATGACTGTGTCAGACTGTGGTCTAGTGCACTAGATGTCTCACTGGTTGGACCAGGCCAGTGTAGACAATGTGTGACAAATGTGATAGGAATCAGCTAGCAGCACACAAGGACATTTGGAGACAATTTTCCCTTTTGGTAGTATAGCATCCATCTCAGAGAATTCACAAAGTCTTCCTGCCTGGGCTGACTTAGAGGCAGAGCCTGACAGAGTAGAGCCACAGCTGCTAGATGAGAGCTGATTACTCTAGGGTGGTGGCTACTCTAAGTGGCTATGGCCTTTAATGCACAGTGTTTTCATAAAGATAATAGGAACCTCTTGCCCTCAAGTCTTTTCTTTCTTTTTAAAGCTAAGCTGTATTTTTTAGTGAGCTACTCCTTTTAAAAAGGTGAAATCTTTCTAAACAGGGTTCAAAGATGAGAGCTGAAAAATTGTGGCCTTAACAACCGAAAGCTTTACCAATGTTGATACTGCTATGGTGTCAGTGCAGTGGCAGTTTGACACCTAGCAGCTGTCTCATTCTCTCGTCTTGCTGCGTCCTGTCTGTGGAGTCCTCAATTGCTGCCACTGGAGTGACAGAAGAAATGCACTTTGACTGTGCTGCACTTTTTCTAAAGCTGCATCATTGGTGAATCCAATTCAAAAATACCTTCACATACCCTTCTATCAGTGATTCTGATGGCCAGCTTGGACTGAACCTCAGCACACACTAATCTTAAAGGGAAAACTGCCAAGAAGGAAGAAATCCATACTCCCTGACATATCCTTCCTGCTAAGACCTTGCCTTGCATGCTGAGTGCTGTTGGTGCCCTGCCCCATCAGAGCCAGCAGCCAAAGGCCCTGGCCAAACTATAAGCAGCCTGTTTTGGAAGTCTGGCTGAAACTTGGAGCAAGGCTCTGAAGCACGGGGCTTGGGTTCCTGCTGCTGCCTGTATTAACCCTGGGATGCTGGGCCTCTTTCTTTTTAAAGTTGGGCCCGTGTTTTGGATTGTTTCTGGTTCGGAATTTCAATTTTTTAAATTTTATTTTATTGCACACTGAAAGAGAAACTTCTACCACTTTTTTTTTTTTTTTAAGAAACAAAAACAAAGCTACTATGAAATGAACACTAGTTACACTCAAGAGATTAACAAGGTCAATCACACACACACTGATTTTTTGAGACATTTGGTAGCCTACATGATTTGCATTAATGGAGTACAGATGTATGAATAAAAGGGACTTCTTTTGGCATCACCTTTCTTGGATAGTGGTATGTCCTCTGTTGTGTAGAGTTAGACTTTTTACTACCTAAATATGTATAAAATGTGCTGATAAACCAGTGTGCTACTTTCTAAGAATACGTGTGCGATTTATATGTTAATATTAGCTTGTATGCAGAGTTTGAAAGGAAGAGTTACTTAGAGGAGTGCCGATGTCCCCAGCCTGTGACTTATTTCATGGGAACATTTAGCCAGTCTTAGCCAACAACTACATGAAGCATGTGTCAATTTCTAATTTTCATTGCCTAAAAAGGGGCACGGAGACCTAGAATTTAGTTGGTACCGTGATTCTTTAATGAGGAAGGTAATTATGGTTCTGCTATAAACCAAGGTGGTCGGTACACATATACTTGTTTTTCTTGTTCACAGTGAAGAGGGGAAAATAGGGAATCAGGATGAAGCTGATCATTTTGTCCTTGCCCTATACCAGTTTCAGTAACAATCTTGCCTGTAATTGTACTTACAATCTGAAGATCATGCCTAAAAGTATGTGGGTTCAAGCTTCTATTCCTTCAGAGGTCAGCATAGTGACCGGCTGTGGCTGAGCAGGGCTGTGTGCCTTGGGCATCGGTACCCATGCTGCAGGCATGGCTTAGGCATCCTTCCACATCCCAACCATGCCATGTTCCCTGTGCTGCACTTCTGCTCTGCACTGCCCTGGCCAGAACCAGACTTACTGTGTATCTCTCCTGTGCTCTCTCCATGCTGACCAGACTTCACCATGAAACTGCTTAGCTGTTCTTATTCAGTCTTAATCAGTACCTTGAGAACTAGCAGCAAAACATTTTATTCATTCAAAAAGTTGCCAGTTGCAAATGAGCAGAGCAGGAAGAATAAACTTCACTGAAACATAATTGCTGCATCAGTTAGCACTACTGTGCTTACCTAGCTTTTTAACTGCCTCTTGTTCATCACTAGTCTTACTGTACAGTGTATCATTAAGAGGTTTTTTGTTGTTGTTGTTGTTTTAAAGACAGGTACAAACCATGTGCTTAAACTAATTTGCTATGATCCTCTAACAGTGATGTCCCAACAAGCTTAAGTGCCTACACTGAGGACTCCTTTGTTTCCAGTTGTCTTTTTACTGGTATCTCACTCGGTGAGTGTTAGAACACAAGTTTTGGGCCTATTCCACCCCAATAACCAATTCAGTCAAGTCTGAATATTCACTGCTCAGTTTGCCTGCCATATTCTCTCCAAGCTGTGGGGTCCACGTGATGTTTTTATTCTCTACCTCAGAGCCCTGAGTTGTTTCTGACTACCTGTCAACTTCCTCCCTTTCCTTGAAGTGGGCTTTCAGAGAACTGGGTGTGTGTGGTCTCACTGCCCTTCCCAGTTTGTGCCTGACCCCCATATTGAACTGTTCCAGCACTAGTCTTATTTGTAGACAAGGGGTGGGGGGCAAAGCCTCCATCTAGGATTTCCTTACCTGGCAAAAAGAATGTGGCTGAACTGCTACATACTTAAGCTTGAGAAGCAGCAACATCACTGTATAAGTAAAAAGTATGCCTCCCTCACAGACACTGGCTTCCTTCAGGACCAGCCCCCTAGACCACCTGAAGCTCCAGAGCTCCCCTGCCAGCCCTTCAGAGGAAGCAGCACAGCACAGGCCTCTGAGCCATGTTCACTTTACAGAATTGACCTAGTGAAAAACTGAATGTGACTGGTTCACTAAATATATTAAATCCCAGATGTCATGGATGCCTTAAAGACTTTCTCTGGAGGACCACTGCCTATACAGTCCTCTTTGGTGTGGCATAAATAATATATTAACTGTTAAAACTGACAACATTGGTTTTCTATAGCAAGGGAGTCTGGGGACTACTGGACTTACTGACTTGCCTGTTGGGCAGCCATGTGGCATCTTTGTGGTACCAAGGACAAGGCAGCAGCTGGGCCTTTAAAACTGAAGGCACATGTTTGGATAGATCACTTTGGCTTCCAAACCACTGGTGGTGCTCAGTGTGGGAATGACAGCAGCATCTGGGACCATGGCGCTTAGCAGCATTATTTCTTTGGAGTCTGTAATGGAATGTATTTTTCAAATATTGGTATTTTCATTTTCTGTAATAATTCCTTATAATAAAAATAAGGTAAAATTGTGAATTTCAAGTGGAAGCTTTAATTAAAGACATTTATGGCTACTTCTAACCCACAAGTACCAATGAACATTTAAAAAAAAAAACAATTTTAATAAATTGAGCCACATGGTGGTGGTGGAACACACCTTTTATCACAGAGGCAGGGGGATCTCTGAGTTTGAGACCTGGTCTACAGAACAAGTTCCAGGACAGCCAAGACTACATAGAGAAACCCTGTCTCAAAAAACTAAATATGAAGGCTGGAGAGTTGGCTCAGAGGACCCAGGTTCCATTCCCAGCACCACATGGAAGTTCACAACCTCTTCAGGCACCAGGAATTCATTCGATACACAGATGTACATGCAGGCAAAATACTCATACACAAAGAATAAAGTTTTTAAAAATTGATATGTGAACTAATTAATAAATGTCTTGAAAGCTACCCTTTACATTTCAGTGCTACATTTCATGTGACACATCACATGTTGACAGATGTCACAAAGTAAGTGTTTTGTACAGTGTAAGCAGCTGCTGCACTCCTGCCTCCCAAAGTGGAAGCTCCAGAGGTGCATGTGAGTGCTGATGGAGTTTCAGCTGTCTGGCCCCATGGAAGCTGTCCAAAGAATTCTGGACTCCTCCTTTATTCCATTATTCAGAGCAACTACAAGGATTTACCCACTGGCCAAGATGAAGAAAAAGTGGGTTGGGGCTGGCACTGTGGGCTTCAGAGAATGTTAAGGAAGGTCTAGGGGCCTGCAGATTATAGCTGGTCCATAAAACTTCCAATCTAGTACAAAAAAAGAAAAAATACTCTAGTAAGCAGGTCTTCAGGATACTTACTTGGATTAATGTGTTCTTTTCTCTGGTCCTCTTCATTTTGCTTGCCCCCAACTCAGACTAGCTATGGTGATCTAGCTTATTCTCTAGGGGCTTCTTAGAACTTGGATGGTCCCATCCCCTTTACTCCCAGCACTCAGGAACTAGGTTCAGGACTGTCCAGAATTCAGAACAAGGTCCTTGATCAGTTCACCATCAGTTCCTGCCCTGGGAGTGCAAACAGTGTTCATGTTCCATGAATGTATGAATCAGTCTTGTGTGTTTAGTTTGAGGCTGACAGGATCAGGTTTCAAGCCCACAAGGGTAGATCCTTTTTTGGTGCGGGGTCTCACTATAGCGCTGGATGGCCTGGAACTTGGTATGTAGACCAAGCTATCCTCAAACTCAAAAATCTGCCTGACTCTGCCTCCCAAGTGGTAGGATTGAAGGGTTGTACCACCGTGTCCACAAAAGGTGAGCAACTAAATGCTGGTGGAAAGCTAAGAGTTAAAATCTACTCTGGGCCTATGGCTAATGAAGGTACCCAGGTAGGTTCTGTGTGGGGTTTGCAGTGCCTCCAGAAAGAGCTCACAGACTTCATTATCAAGCCCTTTGGATCAGATATACTGCCTAGTAGTGTACTGCCTGAAGTGGGAGAAAGAAAAGCCAAGGAGAAGGTTCTAGACTAATGGGAGTGAGGGAGAAAGAGTCACCAGAAGCAAGGGTTTGTGTATAGGGATTACATAGAGCAGGGCACACAGGGAAGGAATAGAATAAAGCCAGATAGTCAATGCAAGGGACCCCTCTGCCACAGTGCTCCGTGTGATCCTCAAAGATATGGGGAGCCCCTGTGTACTAGGTGGTTTTATGTGTCAACCTGACACAAGTTAGAATCATCAGAAGAAGGAGCCTTAGTTGAGGAAATGCCTCAATGAAATCCAGCTGTAAGGCACTTTCTCATTTAGTGATCAATGGGAGAGGTTCCAGCCCATGATGTGTGGTGTAAGGCTATTGGTCCAGAGTTCTAAAAGAAGGTAGTCTGAGCAAACCAGGGGAAGCAAGCCCATAAGCAGCTTCTCTCTATGGCCTCTGCATCAGCTCCTGTCTCGGGGATCCTTCCCTGTTTTGAGTTCCTGTCCTGACATCCTTCAGTGATAAACAGCAATGCTGAATAAACAAACCCTTTCCTCCCCAACTTGCCTTTTTGTTATGGTGTTTCATCACAGCAACAGAAACTCTAACTAAGACACCCTGGGAGGTTTAAGTAGAGACTACCCTGATCATCATGAAGAAAGATGACCTACCACAGTAGTGAAGGGGGTGGAACAAGGCGACCAGAGGGAGGAGGAGTAAAGAGGAAGTTAGTAGGTAGGACCTAAGGATACAGGCTGGCCAGGAGGATATAGGCTTTTCCCTGGAGCAGGGTTGGGATGGTTGGGATGGTTGGGATGGTTGGGATGGTTGGGATAGTTGGGATGGTGGGATTGGTCATATGGTGTTCTGACCAAAACCAACTTGGGGAGGAAAGGATTTATTTTATCCTATACTTCTAGGTAACAGTTCACCACTGAGGGAAATCAACAGAAGCCAATGAAGGAGAAATTATGGAGCAATGCTGCCAGCTGGCTTGCTCACTTGATCGGTCCTTCCTTCCTTCCTTCCTTCCTTCCTTCCTTCCTTCCTTCCTTCCTTTCTTTCTTCCCTCCCTCCCTCTGTCTTGACAGGGTCTTGCTATGTAGCCTTTGCTGTCCTGGAACAAACTGTAGAACAGACTGGCCTCAAAGTCAGAGGCCACCTGTCTCCCCTGGAATTAAAGGTGTGTACCTTTAGTGAATCCATGCTTGGATTCAGCTACCTTTCTTGTACAACCAGGCCCACCTACTCAGGGGTGACACAGCCCACAATAGGCACCTGGTGCTCCCTGCCCTGTGCACATGACCTCAATTAGCAATTAAAGAAAATACCTAGTCCCCATGCACACACACAGAGGGATATAAATGAATCTAGCATGGTGATTCTTCATGTGTTTAACTTCAGCAATAGGATCTGGACAATTCTGGCAATTCTTTTCCCAGGTGACTATGTGTCAAGTTGACAGCTGATACTATGACATCTGGTGACAAGGAGGATGAAGGCATTAGCATTGTAGGGCTGGGGAGATGGCTCAGTTAGTGAAGTACCTACCATACAAGCGTAAGGACTGGAGTTTGGATACTTGTAAAAATCCAGGCATGGTGACACACACTTGTAGCCTAGCACTGAGGAGGAAGAGACAGGATTCCTGGAGCTTGCTGGCCAGCTAGTCTTGTCAATTAAGAGTCACTTGTCTCTCATAAGGTGGAAAGAAATACAGGAAGACAGCAAATGTCACATTTCACTGATATATGCACACATACATCATGTATGCAAAAAGAAAAAAAAAGCAATGTGGGGTTTGCAGTGCCTCCAGAAAGAGCTCACAGACTTCATTATCAAGCCCTTTGGATCAGAGATACTGCCTAGTAGTGTACTGCCTGAAGTGGGAGAAAGAAAAGCCAAGGAGAAGGTTCCTAGAGTGAACCACAGAGACAGGAGGAAGGGCTGCCAGTGGGACCAGTACAGCAAGTGAGGACTTTATGGGGACCTTGCAGGACCAACAGAGTCAAGAGCAATGAAGATCAAGGGTCTAGAGATGTAGCTCAGTCGGTAAAGTGCTTGCCTAGCATGCATACACCTCTGGGTCAGTCCCTAGCTAGTATTGCATAAACTGGGCACGGTAGCACATGCCTACACACTGAGCTCAAGGCCAGCCTGGATACATAAGATCCTGCCTCAAAAAGCCAAGTAATGTTTTAAAAAGTAGCAGAGATCAAAATAGGTAGGAATTAGCAAGGCACGGTGGGACAAGCCTATAATCCCAACAGTTGGGAGGCAGAGGCAGATGGATCCTTGTGAGTTCCGTGCCAGCCTGGTCTACCTAGTAACTTCTAGGACAGCCAGAGCTATAGGAGACCCTCTCTCAAATACGAAAATGAGCAACAACAACAAAGATAGGTAAGAATTGACCCCTGCAGAGAAGGCAGGGGAATTCAGCATTGAATGGGGTTGAGAAACCTGGAGCAGAAGCCCCTTTCAAAACATGTGGTAGGTGTAGAAACTCAGGAATGGAGGGACACCTTTTCATTAATGATATGAGGAAAGTGAGTGGTTCAATACACATCTGGGTGTGCTCCATCTGTGTAAGTAAAAGCTTTCCTATCCCAGGATCAACCCATCCCAGTTTATTATCACATCTTACTGTACCAGCCTAGCTCTGATGGAGTCACTAAACTCAAGTTTGTCTTGGAGGTTTTAGAAATGTCACAAAAGTCAGAGATTGTGAGCTTAGTCAGTTACCTTGTGATTTAGAACAGTTACCTTGATTCTGCAAGAGGCACAGCTTCTTGGGAGATGCCTGCATCTCTGCTGAGAGCCACTATCTTGTTCTGCTACTGCTCCAAGTACCAGCCAGACTGGCATGATGGGCAGAGTCCAAGCTCTGATGAGGGCAGCATGAATCCAGGCAGTCCTACATTGATCACGCTATGTTCATTAATGTCCGCAGGCTCTCAAGGAAGATGACAGGACCAAGCTTCCAAATAGTGTCAAAACAATCTGACCACACCAGGTAGGCTATTAGGTTCTTCTCTCAACCAACAGAATTGTGACACACATTTGCAGAGTGAGGCTGGAGTCCTTGACCCTCCTGTTTTCATGCCAGGAGCCTCCTAGAGCACAAATATGAAGGGCTTCCTGGAGATCTAGGGAAGGTTCTCCATGTGTCATCAACATACAGGACACCATCTTAGACTGGGAAGGAACACTCAGTGGCCAAAGGTGAGCAGCCTGTATATTCTTCCAAGTTGGGGTTGTCCAAGTCCCCACGATTTGAGTGTCTAGGGTTGTTTTGCTGGTCACTAGGGGGGCCAGTTGTTCTCACACACACACAGTGGGGCTCCTTGGCCCCTGGCTTATATAGCTTCCTGGGGACACCAATCCAGTCTCTGTTCACACCTCCACTAGAAAAAAGGGAAAGAGGACTTCTTAAAAACACCAACTTACAAGCCCCTGGGACAAGAGGAAGAAACACTTGCAGGGTATTATGAAGAGGAGAAGTCCTTCATCCCATTTCCCGTCTCAGCCTGGGCCATAAACTCTCCTACTTCTCTGGCTTTCCACACACAATCCTAATACTACCGTCTCTAGAAGGAAGTAAGGGTCCATGTCCCTTCACTGTGCCCTTGCCCCAACCCCTTTTCTTCCTTCCTTCCTTCCTTCCTTCCTTCCTTCCTTCCTTTCTTTCTTTCTTTCTTTCCTTTTTTTTTTTTGAGACAGGATTTCTCTGTGTAGCTTTGGAGCCTATCCTGGCCTCGAACTCACAGAGATCCGCCTCCCTCTGCCTCCCGAGTGCTGGGATTAAAGGTGTACACCACCAACACCCAGCCCCCTTTTCTTTCTTAAGCTGCAGCAGTGTCATTTCCCTGAGCTGATGCTAGTGACTGAGAGGTCTCCCGGACCAGCCAGTTTTCATGCCATGAGTCACTTGTGCAGGCCTTGAAGGTTACGTCTGTTTCTTGTTCTGGAACAGCCTCACTTCCCCATCTGTAATGATATGAGAACTGGAGCTACATACCTCCATAGCCATAGACCAAGCTGCTCTACCATGCCTTCCCTGCCACAGTGGACTGTACTCACTACAACCATACAAGTGGTGAGATCTTTTCCCCCTTAAATTGCTTCTTTCAGGTGTTTTATCACAGTAAGTACATAAAAATAACTCAGAAGACCTAGTATGCATAGTACATGTAGGCTCCCTCACTTAGCAAGTCAGTTGTGGAGTCCCTAAATAATAAACAAACAAACAAACAAATAATAAAGGCTGGCTTAGAAGATGGATTCAGGAGAGGTGGCAGAGCAGTACAGAAGCCTGCTTACCTCTTTTGGGAGCACCAGAGCCGGCTGCCTTTGGCAGAGCTCCACTCAGCATTACATGGAGGGAACTTCTGTTTGTCTCTCTGTTGCTGTTCATTTGCCTCCATGCCTTTAGTCACTATGGCCTCTACCTGGGTTAGTTCTGAAGTGGGCAGTCCATCCTCTCCGTAGAACCTTCCAACCAATCTCCCTGAGACAACAAGGAAAAAGGTTGGTCAGAGTAGCAGAAAGGGTAAGCCAAATAAATCATTTTCTCTCCAAGTTCCTTGTGGACATGGTGTTTCATCACATCAATAGAAAACCTAAAACAGAAACTGATACCAAAATCAGAGGGCACTGCTGTGACAGACCTGACCAACTGTTTTGGGGAGGGCTGTAGAAGGGCTCTGGAACTTTGCACTAGAAAAGCCATTGAGTGCTCAAAGCTTGATGAGCTGTTCCGTAGGAACTTGGAAGATAAGAGTGCTGAGAGAAATGCAGATGATGGAGGCCTGGCTTGTGAAGTTCCAGACGGATGTTTGAGAGTCACCTAAAGACTCTCTCAGGGCCGTTGCTATTTTGCATCTAGAATCTGTGGTTCTGCTTAGCTGGGGCTAAAGAGTCAGCTAGCTGTCAATATGGAAATGATCAAATTTTTATCACACCACACCAGTTCCCTGAGAATTGTGTGACACATTTATCAATACTCTGTAGTGCTTGGGTGACACTAAATATTTAGTAAATGCTGGGTGAATATACAGTTTATTAGCCCACATTTTTCTGGGTCCATGTCAAATTACTTTGTCTTACAGAACTATTTAGTGAGACTAGCTCAGAACCCATGTTTTCTCCTCCACCACTTTCTTCTGACTCAGTATTTAGTAGACATTAATTCTTTTCCCCAGGGAAGAGCATGAATGCAGTCTCCCACTACCACAAATTTCGCAGTCGAATTTCCTGCATTTGGGGAAACAGCAGGGGTCAGCACATCTGGAGTGCAATGGATAAGCCTCGCCCTGGGAAAACTACCTTTGTGACTATGGTATTTCCTCTGCCAGGTAAGTATGTGGACATTAGTTTTTAAAATGGCTTTCAAAATTGTTTTAATATTTAAGATATGAAAGCAGCTACCAAGTGGTTGCAGTTCACAGGCAGCGGGAAAAAGGTTCCATTCTCCTTGAGCACCACAGCTTGCTGTGTCCAAGTCCTGAGGTGCAAAATGTCTTAAAAGGGACTACTGTATTGGATGGAGGAAGTCCCAGAAAACACTTCAGGGAGGTCTGAGCAAGTAGGAGGTAGTGTGGTTCCCTGTCCCAGCTGTGTGGGTCCAACCTCTATAGTCAGTCTCTGAGAATTGAGCTGGACTCAGGTTCCAATGGAAAGCCCTGGACTTCATTCATACTCTTGAGTCCCACTCCCTTACCAACGTTCCTGTGGTGGTTTTAAATCAGAAATGTCCTCTATAGGCTCAGGCATTTGAACACTTGGTTCTTAGTTGGTGGTGCTATTTGGGGAGGTGGTGCAGAGTTGCTGAAGAAGTCCGTCACTGAGGGCAGAGAGATTTGAGTATTAATAGCCTGGCTGCCCTTCCAGTTCACCCTCTCTCTGCTTTGTGATTATATTTAAAGATGTCATCTCTCAGCTTCCTGATTAACCACCTGCTGACATACCTCCCCCCGACATGTGGGGCTCCATGAGCGGTGGGGCTACACACAGAAGACAGGACTGGCCCCAGCCATCCTAGCTCTCAGGGCTTAGGAAAGACTGTAGCGATGAGTGTCTGTCAATTGCCTGCCCACTCAAGAATTGAGTTCCTTCATGTATTACCAGTAAGCAACAAGTGCAGGACAACACACAACTGGCATTAATACATGAGATGGAGGCAGCAGGATCAGGAATTCAAGGGTGGCCTGATCTACATAGAGAGTTTGAGCCAGGCTACATGAAACCCTGAATGAATGAAAAAATGAATGCATGATTAGCATAACTTCCATCCCAGAAACAGTTCACTCAGGATATCTGCTTCATCAGAGGGCAACTGAAACGAAGCATCAGAACCACACACGTGTGGCTTCAAGCCTTCCTAATTGTACCAGAGCCACAGGGAGGCTGCCTCTGGAGCTGGCTGTTCATGTCTAACACAGATGACACTGACTGGGGGGCCACTGACACCAAAGTACAGGCCTGGCAACACCCTCCCAAGATTACTCACAACTTCTGGGCATTACTCCTTCACTAACAGCAAGAACCTAACATAAAAAACCTGGGGCTGGTTTCAAAGTTTGACCTTGAGCCCAGTTCCTAAAGAATCCAGGTCCCCTGAAAAACATGGCAAGATAACCAACTGAAATCTACAGCAATGGTCAAGGACTACATACCTACAAATACATAGTTTTTCTGGTAGAATGAAAGCCACTTGTGAAGTATCAGTATCTCAGAGGAGGACAAGCCAGTTACATCATCCACGAGGCCAGCTTCAGAATAGTCTCCTGTCACAAATGCTCTGGATGCATCACGGCCTTCAGGAAAGAAGTTCCCAAAGATTCGGTTATAAATCACAATATTGTACCAATTAAAACTTCTGTTCCTTTTTTTTTTTCCCCAAGAGAAGATTTCTCAGTGTAGCCCTGGCTGTTTAGGAACTCACTCTGTAGACAAGGTGGCATCAAACTCACAGAGATCCATCCTGCCTCCCAAGTGAGGGAAAGTGTGCTATCCCACCTGGCGGCAAAACTTTTGCTCTCTGAAGACATGTCCTAACAACCCCTAGTCCTTACTCCCAGGAACCTTCTGGACCAGGGACATGAATTTTTGGCAACTGTCATGCACTTGCTTTTTTGTTTTTTGAGACAAGGTCTCACTATGATTTGGTTTGGTTTGGAGTTTGATATAGAGACCAGGCTGGTCTGATCTCATAGAGATCGGCCCACCTTCCAAATTCTGGGAATAGGCTGGGTGTTGGTGGCGCACACCTTTAATCCCAGCACTCAGGAGGCAGAGGCAGGGAGATTTCTGTGAGTTCAAGGCCAGCCTAGTCTCCAGAGCGAGTGCCAGGATAGGTTCCAAAGCTACACAAAGAAACCCTGTCTCAAAATACCAAAAAAAAAAAAAAAAAAAAAAAAAAAAAAAAAAAAGAACCAAATTCTGGGAATAAAGGTGTGTACCACCACACCTGTCCCATCAGCTTTTATCTAATTTCAACAATATTCAATTGATAAAATTCAAAATGCTAACTTCTGGCTTCCCTGAAACTCCAGGTCTTCCCAGCATTTCACGTCTCCTTAGCCCTAGGGACGAATTATTAACTGCACTTTCTCACTTGACCAATGTCACTTAGCTGTCTCACAGTCATCACAATTTCAAAAAGCCTTTCTTGGGTTTCTGGTCATCAGCCTCAGGAAATGGTCATTTCGACGGGCGTTGGTGGCACACACCTTTAATCCCTGCACACAGGAGGCAGAGGCAGGCGGATCTCTGTGAGTTCGAGACCAGCCTTGTCTACAAGAGCTAGTTCCAGGACAGCCTCCAAAGCCACAGAGAAACCCTGTCTCGAAAAACCAAAAAAAAAAAAAAAAAAAAAAAGAAAAAGGAAATGGTCATTTAATCTCCTCTAGTGTTCCTTATCAACCAGTTGCCCAATCTATAAATGCAGACTTAATACCTCTTTTAGCCCTCCCATCTAATTAGTGCCGGAGTCTTTATTTTCTTCCTAAATAGTTTCTGTATTCATCTATCTCTACCTGCTACCAAATAATCCCAGTCTGCCATCATCTGTCAGGTGAACTACCACAGAGGACCCCTAAGGGAACCACATTTTATCCTACCAAGCTATTCTCCAGGTAACACTCAGACTAGTCTTTAATTTTATTATAAAATTTTATTTTGTGTGTCTCTGTGTATATGCCACCCACATGTGTCTGTTTGCCTGTGTGTATGTGCATAAACGCATGAAGGGGCCAGAAGAGGGCATTGGTTCCCTGAAGCTGAAGTGGCAGGCAATTTGAGCCATCCAACTAAGATCTGAATTCAGGTGCTCTGAAAGAGCAGCAAGCACTCTTAACCCATGAGTCAGTCTCCAGCACTAGACTATTTTTTATTGGTTTTGTTTTTTTGAGTCAGGGTCTTACTATATAGCTTTGGCTGGCTTGTAACTTGCTACATAGACCAGGACGGCCTAGAATTCAGACACTGTCCTACCTGTCTCTGAGTACTGGGATTATAGGTGTGTGCCACCATGCCCAGCTCCCTAGACTGATATTTTTTGGTTTTTCAGGACAGGGTTTCTCTGTATAATCCTGGACATCCTGGAACTTGCTCTGTAGACCAGAGTGGCCTTGAACTCAGAGATCTGTCTGTCTCTGCCACCTAGGATTAAAGGCACATGACCCCTTGCCTAGCTATAAACAAACAAAAAATATCATCATGTTGATGGGCAGTGGTGGCATACATCTTTAATCCCACAACTTGGGAGGCAGAGGCAGGTGGATCTCTGTGAGTTTGAGGCCAGTCTGGTCTACAGAGCAAGTTCCAGGACAGTCAAGGCTACACAGAGACCCTGTCTGGAAAAACCAAACCAAACCAAACAACAAAAAAAAGTCACCACGTCATTTCCTGCCAAAAATCCTCAGTGCTTCCCTTTGCCTGACGAGAATATTCAAAATCCTTAACCCTTACTCAATAGCATTTGCCACCAACCTCATCTAGTCACTTTCTCCATCACTCAGTGTGCTGCTGTCTTCCTCTCTTTCCTCCTCCTTGACTAGGTTAGAGGCTCTGGTTAAACTTGTTCTTTCCTCTTATATCACAAAACAGGGATTTAGGAAGAGATGGCTCAGTCAATAAAGCACTTGGCTCTGCAAATTTGAGGACCTGAGTTTGGATTGCTGGTACCCAGGCAGAAATCCAGACACAGCAGAGCACGCTTGTCATCTACTCATTAGAGATGCAGATAGAGGAGACAGTACTTTAACTCACTAGGATGGCTAAAATGAAAAGACATTAAGAGCCAGGAATTCTGTATATTCAAGGGCAACCTGAGCTGTCCTTCATCTTTAAAATGGTATAGGGAGAGACACTGGGGATATGTTTTAGCAATAAAACACTTGCCTAGCATGCATGGGATCCTGCATTCAATCTCTAGCACTGGAAAACAAAACAAGCCATGCAGTGGTGCCACACACCTTTAATCCCAGCACTTGGGAGGCAGGAGGATCTCTGTGAGTTTGAGGCCACCCTGGTCTATAAAGCAAGTTCCAGGACAGCCAGGATTACACAGAAAAACCCTATCTTGAAACCCCCAATTCCCCCCCCCCAATGTATTGGCCACATGCTAATGAACCTTAAAATTTCTAAGTTGAGTAGAAGGCAGACTAAAAGGACATGCGAGAGGTGTGGGATTCCACTTATGGAAGGAACAAATCAGTAGGAACAATGCATACAGGAATGCCAGGCCATGGGGAGGTAGAGAATGGAGAGGGCTGTTAATGGGTCCTTTGGAGATGAGCAAAATGTTCTGAAATTACATCATGATAATGTTTGCATATACAAAAACACTTGTAAACTTTAAAGTAAGTTTTCTGTGAATTGTACCTCAATAAAAATGAATATTGACTGCATAAACGAACACATCTGCTTCCCTAATAGACTGTGTGGGCAGTCAGAGACATCTTGGATTCCTTAGCACCTGGCCAAGATAGGACCCATGACAGTAGTCAATAAGTGTAGGTCAAATATTGTATACACAGAACTCAACAGATACTAACAGATATTGTATAAGGATCATCCCAGAAATGGAAGTCTTTACGCCAACACCTGTGTATACATCCATGACAGCGGCATCAGACGTTGGCAGGATAGAGTCCTAAAGTGAACTCAACTGGCAAGAAGAAAAAAAAGCCTTGGTTCCAGTCCAGCTTTGCATATAACTCTTTATGTCCCTGGGTAGGTCCCTTCCTCTTCTGGACTGTCTGAAGTTTTAAGATAAAGAAGTGAATGATTTGTATTTAAATGCAACTTCCTAATTCTCCTAAATGACCAGTGGACAGCTTGAAATTTTTGTCAACCTAATAACCAGTCTTAGACTTGCCGTGCATTTTTCTTTCCTAAACTAAGAGGCAGTCTTTTTGGCTACAAAAGCAACATCTTTATAATTACTAGTCTGGGAGCTGGAGAGTTGGCTCAGTGGTTAACAACAGCAGCAGCTCCCTCCAGAGGACCCAGGTTCCCAGCACCCTTACTGTACACACAGCCATCCACACTTCCAGTTGCAGGAAATTTGAAAGCCTCTTCTGGCATCCCTGGGCATCAGGCACACAGGTGGTTCAGAGATGTACAAGCAGGTAAAACACACATAAAATAAAATTTAAAGATAAATTTAAAAAGTATTTCTTGAAAGGACTTTAGTCAAATTACATTTGTTTAGCCCCTCTGCTGTTAAAAGGAGGGAGGGACGGCAGCAGAATAAAGTTAATTTGATGAATTTCTAGGGAGGGCTAACATACCCAATTTTATTCTAAGAATTGTTTCGTCTTGTTTTTGAGCCAACCTGGCCTCAAATTACTGGCTGAATGAATCCTCCTAGCTCAGAGAATCTTCCTGTCTTAGCCACTGCAGGACTGCAAAACACCTCCACTTCTGGCTTACTGTAGATATTTAAAAAAAAAAAAAAAAAAAAGACCCTAAGAGTTACTTGCTTTACTGTACTCTAACTTCATTCTCCTTTTTTTTTTTTTTTTCATTGTCTTTTAAGAAAAGCAGGCAAGTGCATCTGCTAGAACCTGTAAGAACCCCGAGAGGGAAGATCCTCAAGTCTCGGGATGACTTGACCCCCCAAGAACTCACGAGAGACCAACCTTGCTGCAATCACATGTGATTTATTGACAGGAACTAGCACGCTGGGGCCGAGATTCACATCCCACTCAGGGGTAGAGGAGTTTCGACCCCGAATGGCTGGCAATAGGGGTTTTTAAAGGAAGAAACCACAACCCAAAATACCAAGAATACCAGTAAGGGGCTGGAGAGACGGCTCAGATGTTAAGAGCACTGACTGCTCTTCCAAAGGTCCTGATTTCAATTCCCAGCAACCACATGGTGGCTCACAACCATCCGTTATGAGATACAGCACCCTCTTCTGGTGTGCAGATATATATGGAAGCAGAATGTTGTATACATAATAAATAAAATCCTAAAAAAAAAAAGAATACCAGTGAGGTAAGAAACCCCAACCCAAAATACCAATGAAAGGTCCCCAGGGAAATCACAAGGGAAAAATCCCTATTCCTTAAGATCGTTAGTAAGATTATAATCTAACTTTTTATGGCTAGCCTTCTCCTGGAACAGAGTTGCTGAACCGGCTAGCCACCCTATATCCTAGGCCTTATTTTGTCTGCTGACGGGAGGGTGGGGGGTGGGGGGTGCGTCTTCTTTATCCTGGCCTTTCAAACAAAAAACGACTCAAATACTGTTTTGATATTTTAGGAGAAACGTGGTGGGCCAAGCAAAGGTTACTCGGATCACTCTAAAGAGACGGAGAAGTACGGTAGCTATATAGACCAGGTAGACTTCTGAATGGAAGCAGTAACTAACGAGACACATCCTTCTCCTAAATCAGTCACACACCGCGACGGACAGAAAAACGAATTAGTTGCGGCCGAGCCGCAAACCAGGACCATGCAGCCGCGGCAGTCTGGAGGAATGTGGGCTGACCGGTCGCTCGCCGCTCGGATGACAAGGGTGTGAGAGCATCCTCGCTGATACCTGCGAAGCCGCTATAGTGCGCCCCAGGCTCGTAGTGCTTCCGGCCGGAGGACACGTCGTAGACGCGGCCGAGCAGCGCCAAGTACAGACCCGGGTCCCCCGGGCCGCCGCGATAGCGGGCTAGCTCCTCGGGTACGAAGAGGCGGAGGCCAGCGCGGGGACCCCACCGGTCCATCAACCACACGGCCAAGACGGCGGCCGCCGCCGCCGCGACCAGGCTCAGCACAGCCCCAAGCCCGCATGGCCTCAGCATCTACACAACCGCACGCAAGCCGCACTTCCGAGATTGCCACCTCTTTAGCCACAACTAAGATGGCGGAGACGCCGGTCGTGATGTCAGCGGCGTGACGCTCGACAAGCGTCCGAGTCAAAGTTCACTGCTCTTGGGCTCCTGCTCTTTCTCTTACTATCCCAGCACAGCTTGAGAACGTGAAGCGTGCAGGAGAAAGTGAAACTGCACCGAGAGACCGCCCTGGCTGACAGGTTTTTCCGCCCTCAACAAAGATGGCGGCAAAGGAGGCTAGCTGTTGACTTCCACCTCCCGGGCGTGCTCTGAGGCCTCACCCAGCTGTCGTGAGCTGGCGGAATCCGCTTGACGGCTCCGTTGCGACATCAGACTTCGCTCGACGGCCAGGAAGCCGGAAGTCGCTGCCGCCGCCGTCGTCCCCACCCCGTCCCCGCCCGCCTGGAGCTGTCGGAGGTTGACAGGTCGTGGCTGGGAGGCGGCGGCGGCGGCGGCACCTCTGCGCACCCAAGACGGAGGCTCCATGGGGAACGCTCCGAGTAACAGCAGCGAAGACGAAGCGGCGGCCGCCGGGGGTGAGAGCTGGAGCCCACATCAGGACTGGGCTGCCGACTCTGGCACGACCCCCGGCCCCGGCCCTGGCCCCGGCCCTGCGGCCGCGGCGCTGCCGTCCGCCGCGGCGCTGCTGGAACCCGCCGGCTGCGAGAGGCTGCGGCTGCGTTGCGGCCCGCACCCCCCTGCGAATCCCTGGTGTCGAGGCATCACGGCGCGCTATTGCGCTGGCTGGAAGAGCGGCTGGGCCGCGGTGAGGAGTCCGTCACCCTGGAGCAGTTCCGGGAGTTGCTGGAGGCTCGCGGCGCCGGCTGTTCGGGCGAGCAGTTCGAGGAGGTCAGGGTGGGCTGGCGACTGCTGGCCGGGGGGCAGGGTGGTGGCCGACAGGGTTGTGAAGAGGTGGGGCGGTTGCTTTGCGGAGGCCAGCCAGGAAGCCATAGGGTCCTCGGGTTCTTAGAATGGAAGCGTGGGGTTACCCGAACCCATTCGGAGTGCATCACTCCGGACTTTTGCTACGTCTCTCACCTTTACTAGAGGTGTGGGAAGTCCAGGCTACGTTGGCTCTGCTCAAAAAAAAAAAAAAAAAAAAAAAAAAAAGAAAAAGAAAAAAAAAAGAAAGAAAAAAGGAACCAGCCGAAATGTCTCTGCATGTAGCAGGCAGACATTTGTGCAGTTGTCAGGAACAGGCTTAATTGCTTGCTGAAGCTTATCAGGGTATAAGAAAGAATGTGCAAAGATCAAGGGAGTGGCCGTAAAAACCATTCTGTTTTACTGGCCTCTATACTGGTCTTGCAGGGAACCATCTGAGTCCAATGTGGCAGGAGGGTAACATTACACTGAAGACTCTACAAGCCATCCTCATCTATAAAGTACTAGTTTTTCCCAAGTACACACTTGATTTTAGATCATCGAAGAGCTTGTTCCAGACTCATTTAAACCTTTTTTTGGTCCATTTTATTTTTTATTTTATTTTCTATACATTTGAATTACAAATAATATTGAATTACATGACAATCCCAGTTTCCTCTCCCTTCCTTCCTCCCCTACCATCCCCCAACTAAAAATCCTACCTATCATGTCCTTTCTTCTAATCTACACCTGACTCAACCTTTCTGCTTCCTCTTGACCTCTGCATCCTTCCTTTTCTTCCCTTCTCACTCTCGTAGCTTCCTCCCCCCTCTTCCTATGTTCTCAATTTGCTCAGGGGAGACTCATTTAAACCTTTAAAAGACCTAAAGTTGATAGGGAAGCATTAGATTTCTTGTACTTATGCAATTTCTCCCCATATCTGTAGCAAACTCTTCAATTTAGGATTTAGAAAAAAAACTGACCCAGAATTGCCCTGTAAATCATTTCATTGGCAAGATAGGGAGTATCACACAAACCTCTTCTTTTTTTTTTTTCTTATGTTCTTATTAGTCTGCTCCCTGAAGCCTTATTAATTCCACAATGTTACGACAAAAAGGTGTTTAATGGTAAGCCATGCAAAATTGTCAGTCATTGAATGGTTAGTTTGTAAAGCAAAAAACCAATCACTTGTAGATCATTATAAAGTTCTGTTTGCCCTAAAACAGAGGCTTTTGAAATATTTCAAGAATGTTGCCTGCAAATGATGAAATTGTCAACCTAATATATTTTGTAAGTTTCCCTTTAAAAACTGCATTTATGCCCGGTATTGGTGATGCATACCTTTAATCCCAGCACTCGGGAGGCAGAGGCAGGCAGATCTCTGTGAGTTCGAGGCCAGCCTGGTCTCCAGAGTGAGTGCCAGGATAGGCTCCAAAGCTATGTATATCTGCACACCAGAAGAGGGCACCAGATCTCATAACGGATGGTTGTGAGCCACCATGTGGTTGCTGGAAATTCAACTCAGGACCTCTGGAAGAGCATTCGGTGCTCTTAATCTCTGAGCCATCTCTCCAGCCCCCTAAATTATTAATTTTTATATTATTTTATTTTATATGTATGGATGTTTTGACTGCATGTATGTCGGTATCCCACTGCATGCCTGATAACAGTGGAGGCCAGAAGAGGGTACCAGAATCTCCTGGAACTGGAGTTACAGAGATTTGTGAGCTGTCTTGTGGGTGCTAGGAACGGAATGTGGTTACTCTGGAAGAGTAGTCAGGGCTCTGAACTGTTGAGCTATCCCTCCAGCTCTCTGTATTGGTAGTTTTTAATTTTGTTTGTTTTTTCGAGACAGGGTTTCTCTGTATTGCTTTGGAGCCTGGCCTAGAATTCTCTCTGTAGACCAACCTGGCCTTGAACTCACAGAAATCTACCTCCCCAGTGCTGGGATTAAAGGCGTCTGCCACCACCGCCCTGCCAGTTTACAATTTTTTTTGTTTTGTTTGTTTGTTTTTATTTTTCAAAACAGTTTCTTTGTGTAGCCCTGGCTGTCCTGGCAATTGCTCTGTAGATCAGGCTGGCCTTAGACTCACAGAGATCCACCTACCTCTGTCTCTCAAGTGCCGACATCAAAGGCATGTACTACCACATGGGGCTGGTTATGCCTTCTTCTTCTTCTTTTTTTTTGGGGGGGGGGTATTTTTCGAGACAGGGTTTCTCTGTGACTTTTGGAGGCTGTCCTGGAACTAGCTCTTGTAGACCAGGCTGGTCTCCAACTCTCAGAGATCCACCTGCCTCTACCTCCCAAGTGCTGGGATTAAAGGCGTGCGCCACCAACGCCGGGTCTGGTTATGCCTTCTTATTAAGAAGGGGAGTTGGTATGTAAAATGAAAAGTAAATTTTTTAAATAAAAAAGTCATAATCATAGGCCGGGCGTTGGTGGCTCACGCCTTTAATCCCAGCGCTCAGGAGGCAGAGGTAGGCGGATCTCCGAGTTTGAGGCCAGCATGGTCTCCAGAGTGAGTGCCAGATAGGCTCCAAAGCTACACAGAGAAACCCTGTCTCGAAAAACCAAAAAAAAAAAAAAAGTCATAATCATGTTACATAGATGACAGAAATTAACAAGGAATCCTCAGCTCAACACCAAGAACTGATGATTTGTAAACTATTGGATATTGCTATTTTATGTGTGTAAAAATCCCTGTGATAATTTAGAGCTGTGTCACAGGCTCCTAAGAGTGTGTGCACCAGGTTCCTAAAGGGTATGCTTGACAGTCACGTTTACATACAATCCTAACATTATCTCACTTCCTTCTTTATAACATGCTCAAATATCTGATGACTGACACCAGTCAATTCTGAGGCAGATGGATGACAACAGCCACCAAACTGAGTAGGAAAGTGAGGACCAAACTGAGAACTCAGCAAGGTTCAGTGACTCATAAGATGAATTCATTTTGGAGCTGGGCAGGGTGGTTCACACCTGTAATCCCAGCATTTGGGTAACAGAGTACTGCAAGTTTGAAGCCAGCCTGGGTTACAGAGTGAAACCCCACCTTGAGAGCCTATTTGGACATTCTAGCAGGAGTCTTCAGCCACTCCTAAACCCTTAACTGAAGACCAGTCCTCTATTGGAGAAAGTGGTCTTCTTTGATTGAGTGTACAACTTCAGGAGGGTCACATGGGCCCAATCAGTTCAGTTGAGTCTACCCTATCTATCAAAGGGACAGATGTCACAGTCAAGTCACTCTCCAAGAACCTGTCTCAAAAAAGGGGGTATTAAAATTCAGTTTTAGTGTGGGTCTTCTCACCCCAGAACTATTGCCCCTCTCCCCCATAAGGATCTGGTTGTCCGTTATTAATCTTTTAACCTCAAGGATAAGTAATAAAGTCTTTAAGTTTCCCTTCATTCTATAGAAAGGCAGTCTATTGTAATTCCAGGAGGATTAAAAAAAAAAAAAAACAAGACTTTTTCTTGACACCTATATACTGTTTTCAGATTGGAGAGGGAGGAGTTGTGATTTGGGTTGATAACCAAAATCTCATGCCCCCCCCTACACACACACACACACACACACACACACACACACACACACAGATTAATTGAAGAGAGCAGTTCTAACTCAAAGTGAAAACAGCGAGAGTTTAAAAACAGGATGGGGACAATCTCATGGTGGGTATCTTTTCATCCTGTCTATAAGTATGGCATAATTATGTTAGTATTAGCCATGTGGTTGGTTCTGTGCTTTCAAAACAATTCTGGCTTTAGTCCCTAGAAGTATATGCTTGTGTGTATAGCTAGGTGTTTAATTTTGGGTTTTGTTTCTTTTTTTTTTTGCCCCCCCTCCCCCAGACAGGGTTTCTCTGTAGCTTTGGAGCCTATCCTGGAACTTGCTCTGTACATCAGGCTGGTCTTGAACTCAGAGAGATCTGCCTGCCTCTGCCTCCTGAGTGCTGGGTTTAAAGGTGTGCCCTACCTCTGCCTGGCTCAATTCTATATTTTACACCAGAGTTTTGAAAATGCATTGTGATGTTTTAATGTGTTTAAGATTTTAAGAGATCATAATACTAAAATATCTTTGTAGTAGCAATTAAGATGACATGTTATTTCCCTTCATTTCTTTTTACCAGCACAGGTTACCATGGTTGTGCATGGTTCATCCTTACAATGTAGGGATCTCCCAGTACATCTCATTTGTTCCTTGGTCTTTAACTTGTGTTGCTGTCTATGTCCACCAACTGTCTTACTTCATTGCAGTGACCTTAGTGCCTTGAGGGTGTATCTTAAGGATGGTCTTAGAGTTGGACTATGGACCAAAGTCTTTGAGATTATCATTTTATTATATAGCACACCTTTTCTCTTACTGGGTGTGGTTCAGGCAATGGACTCTTGGATTTGTTTGAAAGAAGCAGTAGTTAATTATCTAATAGTCACCTATGTAGAAGGAAGAGAGAAAGTGTGGGATGAAATTCTTACTTGACATCAGAGGTTAGCTATTTCTGCTCTTAACATAAGGACACTTCTAGAAAGTCACATAGGCTTTAGGGTAGGACAAAGTGCTCAGTACAGGAAGGTTATATAGATGAATTTTTGTTTGGTTTTAAAACAGGATCTCACTGTGTAGCCCTGGTTGGTGTAGAAATCGATATAGGCTGTCCTTAAACTCATGGAGATATTTACTTCCATCTGCTTCCCCAAGTGCTAGGATTAAAGACTTGTGCCACCACATGTAGCAGATATTAAGATGATTGGTTTTCATTTTTATTAATTTACTGTGTTGTGAAACTCTGAAGGGCCATTTTGGCTGTGGTTTTGTTTTTTGAGACAGAGTCTGAAGCCCATGTCAAACTCAAAACAATCCTGCCTCAGTCTCTTAAGTACTAGCTACCATGTCTGGCTTTGGAAGAACTGTTTTGATTCATCTCTGTGGTTGTGGTACATAGCTAGTGCCTGGTAACTGTTCACCTGTGGCCCCAGTGTGCTTGAGCAAGCTAAGACACAGTCTTCACGTGGCAACTTTTTGTTTTATGCTCGGCTTGTGGCTTTTCATTAACTAGCTATTTCTTGGCATTGGAGGGAACAGTTAAATATAGTTTTAGTGAAAACTGAAAAGAGCCACTGTTGGATTTAGGAGAAATCTGGAGAAAAAGTTCTAATGCCCACTTTGGTATTATCATGCCAAAGCGTTAGTTAGTTACCTGGCTTTACAATGGCTTTGAGCCTAAGAACCATGTGCTGAGAATCACCCACATGCAATTATCCACCTCTGTACCAGACGTGTATGTGCACCATAAAGATGTAGCCAACCATACACATTGTAACCCCCTGTTCAGCACCCTCAGCTCCCCACTGCCCAGGAACTAAATAGATGTGTGGAAGCCCACAGGCCAACCTGTCTCCCTTCCTGACCTCATCTGTCTTTCCTCACTCCCGAAGCCAGTGGTTCTCAGTCTGTGGGTCACAACCCCATTGACAGACCTCTATGTCCAAAAATATTTATATTACAGTTCATAACAGTAGCAAAATTAGAGTTATAAAGTAGCAATGAAATTAACTATATGGTTGGGGATCATCACAACCATATTAAAGGGTCACAGCATTAGGAAGGTGCTGTGATCCTAGTGGGTGGGACAGACACTTTGTCCTGTGCTAGCCTAGCTCTTTCCCAGCTTGGCATCATTGTGTGGTTAGTCCAAGCCTTCCAGAGCAGGATTCTGATAGCTTTTTTTTTGCTCTGTTCCAAGCCCTGTCCACTGTCAAATCCACAGAGCAGTACTTAATAGTAGCATGAAATCTGAGAATGCTTCACCAAACCTAAGACATGAGAGTTGAAAGGAATTTGCTTGGCAAAGGAAGAAAGAGATATTCCATTTATGGCACAACATGTGCAAATATATTGAGTCGAGAGAGTTTTGGCACATGGGCACAGAGAGGAGAGTCTGAGTTGACTCTCAGTGCAGTCTCGCTGTGCAGTCTGTTCATGGCTTAACAAGTCTAAGCTTTGTGAGACACCACATTCTACTGCTCTTCTCTAGGCTAAGCAGGAAGTGAGCCTGGAGCCAGCCTGCTTCTGGGCAAAGCCAAAGTTCACTGTGCTCTGGACAGGTGATTTTTAGTTTAGTTTAGTTAATTAATTTGAGACAGAGCCTGGAGTAGTCCTAGCTAGCCTGGAATGTGGTAGTTTGACCACATTGACCTCTAACTCCTGGAGATCTGCCTGACTCTGTTTCCCGAGTGCTGTGATTAAAGATGTATGTACTCAGCCTAGCATCTTGCCAGGTGATCTTTATCACCTCATCTGACCACTCGGTGTCTCTTAACTGCTTAAAGCAGAATAATGGTATATGCTTTATGTGATTGTGTGGTCGTTGCTAAGTTAGTTCCTTGAAGTGCCTAGAAGAGTATCTGGAGTGCTGAGTACTCACTCAGACAGCAATGGGTCATGTTATTTTTCATGTGGGTGTTTTCTCCAGCAGCACTCTACGTACCTTCATATTTAAGCCAGTGCAGTGCTGTCTGCTGGTCTAAGCCCACAGTTCTGGTCTCTGATTATTTCAGCATCAGTGTTCATGTGTGCAGTGTTTGTTGTTTTACAGCTCAGGAAGTTAAACCAAGGGCATGCTGGGTAATCACTGTACCACTGAGCTGTATCTCTGGCCTTAACATGTGTCTTGATCATAGTAGCAGTTAAGGAGTTGAAAATGGATAAAACTAAACATTTAAGTCAAGTTTCCCTTTCTTGTCTGGTTCTGTTATGCTTCTTGTTTTGTTTGTTTGCTTGAGACAGGGTCTTACTATGTAGCCTAGTTGGCCTTGAGCTCATGATCTTATTGACTCAGCCTTCAGAGTGTAAGGATTAGAGGCTTGTACCACCACACCTGGCTTTGATTCTGCTGTACTTATTATCTTCTGATTCTACTTCTTGTCTCCCACATGAAACTATCAAAGTGTCCTGCCCCTCCATACTGTGAATGGTTACCTTGTGGATGCAAGCTCATAGTAGGAATGTTATAAAGAGAGACCTCAGGGGACCAGGGAAATAGTTTAATTGGTAGAGCACTTGCCTTCCATGTGTGAAACTGTGGGCTCAATTCTCAACAAAACAGACAGTTCAGAGCTGGAGAGATTGCTCAGTGGTTAAGAGCACTTGCTGCTCTTGAATAGAACCTGGATTCAGTTCCCAGAACACATGGTAGCTCACGACTGTGCATAACTCCTGTTCCAAAGTACCTGCACCCTCAGGCACAGACATATACACAGTATACTTGCATGCAGGCGAAACCTTCATACAAATAAAATACAAAATAAAATGTAAAAAGACAATTCAAGAGGCTTTCCCAGAATGGTGATACCACACCTGTAGTCCCAGCACTCCAGAGGCAGAGGGAGGCAGATCTCTGTGAGTGAAGTCAACTTGGTCTGTATAGTTTCAGGTCAGAAAATGCTACATAATGAGACAATGATCTCAAAACAAACAAAAGAGAGGCTTGAGTCAGGAAGAGAAGGTGTGGCAGATCAGGTAGCCATCTTTGTGGAGATGAATTTTGGCCTCATTTGTTTGTTAGAAAGACAAAGGGTGGGTGTAAGAAGCCCTGAGTGAATTAAGTCCTGAGTGAATGCGTGCTGTTAAAATGGGCACAGTCATGTCAAGGATCCTAGCTTCAGATCCGTGGGAAAAAACTCCCCCACCCCTATAAGGCTAGAGGGCAAAGCCTTCCTCTGGTCCATGTGTGGATGCTGATACTGTGTGCACCATAGCTAAGCACCCCACTCCATTTTTATGTCATGAAGACTGCTCTCCTACAAAGACTGCTCACTCCACTACAGAGACTGCTGCTACTGAGATTATCCAAACCTGTCTTCTTAGTCCATCTAGATATCATAAACCATGACTCCTTGTTTATCTGTATGTAATAACCCTACCGTCTTGCTTAGTTAGCTGTGTATAATAACTCCACTTGGGCTTCCTGGATGCTGCATTTCACCATCAGAAAGCCCAGTCCACAGAGAGAGGTGGGAAGATGGGGGGAGAGTGGTGTGTATGTGTCTATGTGTCTTTTTAAATTCCCTCACAACCCCAGTCACGTCCATCCCTGAAGCCTTGCAAGGATGCAGCAGGCATGACTTGCCATATTTTGGAATATGAACTAGAATATTGAGTTTTGCCTCTTTCCAAGGCAGTGTTTTTCAAATTGGCCATTTCAGTGTATTAGAAATCTACTTAGAGTCTACTCTTGTTTAAAAGAGGAACAGAATAGAGTGGAATAGAAAAATCTCATAATACAACCTCTCTGATGAAGGCGTTACATTATTTCATGATATTTTTTACATCAATTATGTATATCCTAAGTCTCTTATAATCCAATTAAATGTTTCTGTTTTGGTGGATCAGCCAATAAAACTTGATAAAACATTATTATGAATTTCACTGGCAAGCTACAGGGATACCAAAGGGGACAACCAGGATGGGAATGAGACTAAGGCCTTCCCAAATAGAGAACCGGTTGAATGGAGGGGGACACAGGACTTAGAAGACCTGATTCCTGCTCTCTCTTATCTACAGGCCACCTTTGGACAGGAGCAGGTGTATTCTGAATGGCCTCCCTAAGGGGGTTTTCTATTGACTATAGGAAAAAGACTGACTCAGAGATTATTAGCTGCTTCTTACCAATACCTGTATGAGAAAGTGGCTGACCACTCAGAGAAGCTGGAGAAGGGTTCAGGTGGTATAAAGCATGTGTCCCCCACTCCAAGTATCGGGAGCCTAATACCAAGGCAAGTGCTTTCGCACCAAACTACAGCCCCAAGGCAAATGCATTAAAATTTTGTAGGTCCTTTCAATGTGAGGGCACATGTAGATTTGGGATGGTCAGCTCTCTCTACCCTTAGTACTCTGTAGTGGCCTCGTGTGTCCTTACTATAATACTTTAGCTTGAGAAGTTCTCCCATCTCTGTAATCTGATCTTTGTGCCGTACTTCCTTCCCAGCCACACCAGTCTTCCATGAACTCTGTTTCTGTGCTCACATTCTGTCGCTTCTATCTGCCATAGCCTACACCTCTTCAGAGGCTTTCCAATCCTCCAGTTACACACAGAGCTCATACAAGAGTTAATTTCTCTGAGTATTTCCCTTTAATACCCTGTCCCGTCCTGGGTTTCTGATCTCTGCAGTGTTGCTCATGGTGTAACGATTGGTAGTGTGGAGGTTCAGAATATATAGACCAGAATTCAAACTTGAGCCGTTATTTACCATTACTAACCATTCGACTTTGAACAGAACACTATCTTTGCTCCTCACCACTGGAAAGGTAGCATGTCCTGTAGGAGTATTGTGGCAAGTTGAATAGGTCTGTGTGAAGTGCTCAGAACTCTCTTGATGTGTGGCAAAGGCTTGTCTATATGAGCTGTTATGGTAGTTAATGCTGTCACTTATCTTGTTCTAGTGGTCATGTCTATGACATTGCTACTGTTTGTTTATAGATCTGTCTTTTAAGCTATGAGGGGTTCAGAGAGCAAGTTCTAGCCTGTTCATCTTTATAGCCACAGCTCCAAGCACAGGATCAGGCATGTGTATGATGGCTGCGTAGGAGATAGCGTTAAATGAGTGTGTGCATGGTTAGATGCTGCCGGGCTGTAAAGCATGGTGGATGCTCAGGAACGTGAATATTTTAAGAACAACTTCTGGGTGTTAGGAAATTAAGTATTAATTTAAAGAAGGTGTTAACAAAGCTGTGGTGATTTTTTTCCTCAGCCCAAATGCCTTATGTTTTGTATAGAAATTCCTTATTATATTCATTACCTATTGACAGATGAACAGAATTGTTGAAAATAGCAGAAATGTCACTATTTCTAGTTTTGCTAGGTCTTTTACTGGCAATGTGGTAGGAGTTGTATGTGAAGTGGTGAGCTGTGCAGCAGTGGGTGTCTGCAGCACCTGAGGTGTGAAGCGTGGGTGGGAATGGGACTTGGCTGCTGCTTCAAGGTTTAGAGTGTGAGGCTCACTTGCAAGGCTGATAGGCTTAGCCTGGGCAGCAGGACATGATGGAGGACAGGGATGGAGCTAATAGAAGTTGAGTATCTGATCCCCAGACTGCAAGGAACCCTAGTGCTTACCTGATGAAAGGAAGGGGAATGGAGTTGATTTATTGGCAGCTGAGTGACCTTGGACAGGTTTCCTGGCCTCTCTATAGGGCTCTAGAATGAGGAGATTAATAGTGCAATTACTGTTAGGAGAATTAATGATATTATGTATATAAACTGTTATGACACTAAATGTTATGCATATAAAACATTTTCACAATAACTGGAATTTACCAAGTCCTCAAACATTACTTAAGTTTCCCAACCCATATATTATTCCCAACTGAACTATTGCTGCATTTACCGTGGACCTTGGAGTCATGCAAGTATCATTTGCTTAGTATGTCATACTATCAGAAAGTAGAAAGTAGCTATTACCTGGTCCTGTTGTAGTCACACCTGGACACTTGAGGTTCCATGCCACCTCCCTCCTCACTCCCTTGTCCACTTTTGTATTGGGGATATGCTTTGAGTCTTTGTGGAGCTACCAATGGAAAACAGGCCTTGTGCAAGATACATAAGCACTGTTATACTGCCAACCCCGTGAAGTTTCCCAATATTTAAATTTTCCCCTTTATTTTTTTGCAAAGGCACTGTATCATACAAGGCTAGAAATGCAGATAAGTGAAATTGGGAAACTATAAAACCTATTACCACTATTTTGTTGTTGTTATTGTTTTGTTTTGTTTTTGAGACAGAGTGTCTTAGTGTAGCCCTAGCCCTATCCTGGCACTTGCTCTGTAGACCAGGCTGGCCTCGAACTCAGAGATCACCTGCCTCTGCATTTGGAGTGATGGGATTAAAGGTGTGCGCCACCACCGCCTGGAACCTATTGCCATTATTAACACCCAAATATTTATTTTTTTCTGGTCTTTTAAACACATATACATACATTTTAATATTTGTTTACTAATATGGAAAGTACACAGATACCTTTTCTTCAAACAATACTTTTTAAAATATACTTTATTTAAATTGCATTTTTATTTAATTTTTTTATTTGTGCTTGTGGGAAGCACATGTGTACCAGGATGTACATGTGGAGGTGAGAGGACAGCCTCTGAGTACTGGTTCCTTCTTTCCACCATGTGGGTCCCACAGATTGAACTTGGCTCATCAGAATTGGCAGCAAGTTCCTTTATACTGTGAGCCACCTCTCTAGCATACCTACATTTTTTTAGTTAATGATCTCCAGTCTTCCATGTCTGTTTAATCACATACCCAGTACATATTCAATTTATCTAATTGTTCAAACAATCCCATTCATGGTTGCTATCTACAGTGTGTATAAACTGTTACCTAAAGGAGAGGAAACATTATATGTGCTTTTTAAAGGGGGGCTGCAAACCGGGTGTGGTGGTGTAGGCCTTTAATCCCAGCACTCAGCAGATGAGTCTTGGAATTGAAGCCAGAGTTCCTGGCTAGACAGGGCTACACAGTGAGACTGTATCTCAAAAAAAGAAAAAAGGTATCAGGATCAGGGGGTGGGGCACTGGCAGGATGGTTTATTGGTTAGAAGTGCTTGCTACTGAAGTCAGGTGACCTGAGTTTGATCTGCAGAACAGTAATTTAAAAAAATTAACTCATCCATTCCATTCCATGCTTGAAGTAGATACTTTCAGTTTTTTGTTGTTGTTGTTTGTTTTGTTTGTTTTGTTTTGTTTTTTTTTAGTTCACTTTTAATCCCAGCATTTGGGAGGCAGGTGGATCTCTAGGAGTTCAAGGCCAGTGTGATCTACATAGTGAGTTCCAGACCAATTAAGGCTAGGGGGACCCTGTCTTAAAAAACAGAATTGGAGGGGGCTATTTTCATTAGTTATATATGTGCAAAGTGTAGAGTCCACTCAACTTAAAAACAGTGGCCCTGTTCTTCCCTAGTGCCTTACTTCCCAAGAACAGTTGCTTTTCAGCATTTGCTATTTCTTGTGATATCACTCAACAAATAACATATTTATATCACTTCTTTGATATTTTTAGAAATATATTTACTTTATATGTGAGTGTATATCTGTGCACTGTGTGTGTGCAGGAGTCCAAGAAGTCCAGAAGAGAGAACCCAGGTCCTCTAGAAGAGCAGCCAGTACCCTTAATTAATGAGACATCTCTCCAGCTCCACTTCTTTGGGGTTTTCTTTTTAAAATTTATTTAACTTTTATTTTATGTGCATTGGAGTCAGATTTCCCTGGAAACTGGAAAGCTGCTGTGTGGGTGCTGGGAATTGAACCCAGGTCCTCTTAACCACTGGGCCATCTCTTCAGCCCCTTTGAGGTTTTTCAGTGTTGGGTTTTACCCATTTTATTCCCACCACATAGGAGATGAGCCTTTTCCCTTCCTGACCTCATCTGCTGTTCTTAGGATGTTATCAGTTTTGTTTGGATCACCCTTTGTTGCTTGCATAATAAAGATTAAGTAAGTTCTACATCCCTCTCACCCCCCAATTCTGTAGTATCCCATTAGGACTTCCCCTTAGTTAGAAATCTTTCTCTGGGTTTAACAATTGAATTGGTATTTAAAAAAAAGATTTTGCTGTGTGAAGTGTCAATCCAGGCCACTTTCTGCATGCATGCCAAGAAAGTACTGACTGCTGTTTCCCAAATGCAGCTCCTGGGACTTGTATTTATTTATTTTTTTAAAGATTTTATTTATTTATTATGTATACAGTCTTTGTACACATGCCAGTAGAGGGAACCACAGTTCATTCAAGGTGGTTGTGAGCCACCATGTGGTTGCTGGGAATTTAACTCAGGACCTCTGGAAGAACAGTCAATGCTCTTAACCACTGAGCCATCTCTCCGGCCCCCCTGGGACTTTTATTGTCCTTAAGTTTTATGTGCTCTTTGTTGTTATTTGATCTACAGGTTCACATCAAACAAAAATGGTCAACATATTCTGACACATGGATGTTCTATCAGCAGCTACTTGTTTTTGTTGTCAGTTTTTTTT
This sequence comes from Cricetulus griseus, assembly GCF_003668045.3. Taxonomy (NCBI): domain Eukaryota; kingdom Metazoa; phylum Chordata; class Mammalia; order Rodentia; family Cricetidae; genus Cricetulus; species Cricetulus griseus. The sequence goes on from NC_048600.1 coordinate 86,593,859, forward strand.
TGTTTTTTTTTTGTTTGTTTGTTTTTTGTTTTTGTTTTTTTTTTGAGACTACATTACTATGTAGTGTTGGCTGTCCTGGAACTTATTGTGTAGGCTAGGCTGGCCTCAAACTCATAAAGCTCCACCTGCCTCTGCTTCCCTAGTGCTGGGACTAAAGGCATGTGTTACCATGCCTAGCCTACCTTCTTAAAAATGTATATTCCTTCCTCCCTTCTTCCCTCCCTTCCTCCCTTCCTTCCTTCTTCCTTTCTTCTCTTCTTTTTTGAGCAGTGCATAGATAAGAATATCTTTATTCAACTTTCACATTATTATGGCTGAGTATTGATTTCTGGGTTAGAAAGTCCCCTCCAAAGATGCACTGTTCCTGCCACCTTCTGTCCCATTCTGATTCTTGACCTTTTACCTGGAACTATTTCTTCCTCCTAGAAATCAGAACTTCTCTTTCCCTCACTGTTAGGGAATTTCTCTCTCTCTCTCTCTCTCTCTCTCTCTCTCTCTCTCTCTCTCTCTCTCTCTCTCTTTAGACAGAGTTTCACTGTATAGCCCAGGCTAGCCTTAAACTTGGAATCCTCGAGCCTCTGCCTTTCAAACCGGGATTACAGTTGTGTGCCGTGGTGCCTGGCTACGGTTAGGAAGTGTCCCTATGTTGTGCTGTTGGCCATTATGTAGGTCATTCTGCCTTTGAATCTACAAATTTATGTATTTTGGTGTGGGAAGTCTGTGCATCATCACTGTTGTGGTTTCTCCTGCTGCATTTTGGAACTCATGTTGTTTGGAAGTTGACCTTAGTCTTTTTAATCTTCTTTTTCCCTCCTAGTTTCTATCATTTCTGTTTGCTTTACTTTCTGGTTCTTTAATAATCTTTACTTTTCAACCTTTATAATAGGAGTTTGTTTTCTTAGTTTGGAGACAGGATCTCAGTGTATAGTATAGCCCTTACTAGCCTGGTACTTGATGTTTAGCCCCAGCCTGGCCTCAAACCCAAAGCAGTTCTCCTGACTCAGTCTCTCAAGGGCTGAGCTTATACTCCCAGGGAAGATTCTTAGTACCTCAGGACAGTGCGGGGGGGGGGGGGGGGGGCTGGGCCTGAACTCAGAGGCCCCTGGGATTACAGGCATTTGCAGCTTCAGAAGTGTTTGACTATGTCCTCAGTCTCCTGTTTCTAACAATAGTACCCTGTTCTTTTTTTTTTTAAATCTCTCTTAACATTTTACTTATTTACTTACTATTTTTATATGTGTGGGTGTTTTGCCACATGTGTACGTACACCACATGTATGCAGGGCAGGGACTGGAGATAACAGTTATGCACTGCCACGTGGGTGCTGGGAATTGAGCCATGGTCTTTTGCCAGAGCAGCCATGAGCTCCTAACTGCTAAGCAATCTCTCTAGCCCAGTACCTTGTTCTTTTGTGGGTTCAGTATTTTCTTTTTTCAGATACTGGGTAGTATTTGCACAACTCTAATTATCCTGACACCGACTGAACTGTTCATTTAATGGGGTGAATTTTACAGGAAATGCTCGTGTCTAGTGGTTCTGGGCCATCCACTCACCAGAGAATGAGGGACTAGACCCCATATTCAGGGTACAGAGACAAGAGACTCAGTACCTGTTTGAGACTAACTTGAGCTACATAGCAAGTTTCAGGCACTAACTCAAAATAAAACAAAAACAATAAGAGAATGACAGGCTAGAGCTGGACCTGGTGGCCAGGCCTGTAACCCTGCTGCTCTGGAGGCTGAGGCAGAATCACAAGTAAAAGGCCTGCCTGTGCTACAGCGTTGGTTCTGGGCTCTTGTTAATCACAGCTCATTCTTCAGCCCCAGCTAACCAGAGCCACAGACTCTTAACTCAGATTTGCAGTGGTCTGATAGGGGCTTTGAGTGACTCTCATACTTCTCCGGAACATCACTAGCTAGGCCTCCATTCTCTGCTTGTGAGAGATTTCAGCTTTAATTTGAGAGACTTTCAGCTTTAAAAGAGACGTTTGATTTTTTAAAAAGAACTGAAGCTTTAAAGTGTTGGAATTTGTTAAGACTGTGGGACTTTTTAAGTTTGTAAAATGTTTTTATATTATGATATCAAAGTGTGATTTGGGGGATGAACAAGTAAGGAAAGGTTGTGGGTTAACAGTGATGTGTCTTAACAGTGGTGTGTGTAAATTGACAAGAGGTCACTTGTGCTGCCTAGTTATAGTCATTTAAGAAGAAGGAATCTCTATTGAGAAAATGCCTTCATAAGATTGGGCTGTAGGCAGATGGGCGTTGGTGGTGCACGCCTTTAATCCCAGCACTCGGGAGGCAGAGGCAGGCGGATCTCTGTGAGTTCTAGGCCAGCCTGGTCTACAGATCGAGTTCTAGGACAACCTCCAAAGCAATACAGAGAAACCCTGTCTCAAAAAACAACAAAAGATTGGGCTGTAGGCAAGTCTGTAGGGCATTTTCTTAATTAGTGATTGATGTGGGAAGCCTAGCTCAATGTGGGTGGAGCCATTCTTGGGCTGGTGGTCTTGGGCTCTATAAGAAAACAGGCTGGGCAATCCATGTAATGGCTTAGAGTAATCTAGTAAGCAGTTCCTCTCCATGGCCTCTGCTTCAGCTTCTGCCTCCAGGTTCCTGTCTTGTTTGAGTTCCTGTCCTGGCTTCCTTCAGTAATGGGATATGATGTGGAAGTGTAAGCCTAATAAACCCTTTTCTCCTCAACTTGGTTTTGGTCATGGTGTTTCATCACAGCAATGGTAACCCCAACCAAGACACTCCCACTTACCTTTTCCTTTGTAAAGGTTCCCTGGTCTGCAGTTATGGTGTGGTGGTAAAGCAATTGCCTGGTATGAGCAAGACCCTGAGTTTAATCTCTAGGACCATCGCTACCAAAACAAAAACCTGTTCTTCACAGGGTATGGGACGGAGCTGTCCTCTGGTGTACCACTGTACTTCAGTGGGTATAATCTTCGATCCTGTTCACTTTTTTGGATAGTTTGTCAGGCTGAATAGAGGCAGAAATAATGCTGTGACCCCCCCCCCCAACACACACACACACACACACACACACACACACACACACACACCATTTCTAAATTCTTTCTCACCCCAAATTCGTGCCTAGGGTTTCTGGTTGCAAATGTAGGGATCCGTATTCCCTTTTGAATACTATACTCTTCATGTATCTGTGATGGGATGGAAATGGGCGCATTGTGTCCATCTCGGAACCTTGGTGGGTTATTTTCCTGTTTCGAGGAGCAAAGGAGTAAGGAAAGGGGACCGAAGTTTTGAGGAAGAGAGACTTACTTGGAAAGGTCAGAAGACTCTAGCAGTGAGGAGGTATGTGAGTGCATGTTTCAGCAACAGGACAGAAAAACCAGGGAGAAAGGACATAGTCTGTGAGGATGTCTTGTAGAATGTGACGGGGTCAGATGTTATAGATTAGAAAGCAATCACTGTTCTGCTAGTGGCTTTAATTGGATGGGACTCTGTTCCTGTGTACCCTGTCCAGGCTAAGTAGCCCGTGAATGTGAGAACTCACTTATCTTTAAAATCAAGAAACTCACATACACACAGCTGTCAAACAGACTAGCATTAAGTCCAATGCTGAACCAGGTTTCCCAAGCAGCCCAGGATGGGAAAGGAGTGTGGTCCACAGTGATTAAAAGTACTGAAGCAGCTGGGCATTGGTGGGCAGGCCTTTAATCCCAGCACTCAAGAGGCAGAGGCAAGCAGATCTTTGTGAGTTCGTGGCCAGCCTGGTCTCCAGAGCGAGTGCCAGGATAGGCTCCAAAGCTACACAGAGAAACCCTGTCTCAAAAAACCAAAAGAAAAAAAAAGTACCTAAGCAGTAGACCAAAGTAGCACTTATTTTGAGTACCCTGTTCTTTCAGATTTTTGCTCTGTGTTTGACATTGTCTATACTTTACATCTCTTGTTGCTGTGACGAAGTTTCCTGTCAAGACAGGACTTAAGGGGGAAGGGTTTCTTTTGATTCAGTCTGAGAAAGGCTACAGTCCATTCTGGCAGAGAACACCTGTCAGTAAACACATGAGGTCACATTAAGTCTACAATCAGGAAGCAAAAAATGGATAGAAAGAGGGTCAGGCTATAAAAGCTCAGGGCCTGCCACAGCAACCCACATTCTCCAGCCAGGCTGTACTCCCTGAAGATTCACAACTTTCCAAAACAGCACCACCAGCCACGGACCAAATGTTCAAACACATGGACCTATAGGGACATTTTCTATTCAAATCACAACAGTTTACAACTATTGAAAAAACTTGCAATGAATGCTTTCTTCTGAGATTATTTGGAGTTGTCAAAGAATTGCTGCCTTAGAGGAGAAATGAGATTATAAAATTATGCATACATATATATCTTACAAAACACAAAGAGCCTACTATCCTGAATTTATATGCACATATATACACACATATACTCATATATGTATACATATATATGTGTCTTATCTTGTAGGCCTTTGCCCAGTTTGATGCTGAGGGTGATGGGACAGTTGATGCTGAGAATATGTTGGAGGCCCTCAAGAACTCCAGTGGAGCCAATCTTCAGGGAGAGCTGAGCCATGTCATCAGACAACTACAAGCCTGCTCTCTTGTTCCAGGTAGGTGCTCACATGAATTCTAAAGGCTCAAGTTGTACTCTTAGAACCCAAGTGTTTTCAGTATTAACATCACCTAGGCTAAACCTCGTTGGCTATGGCACTGCCACTGCACAGAGAACCAAAATGAACTTTTTTTGTGCTGCAAACTGAGATTGACCCAGCTGTGGCACTGTGAATTTCCCCAAAGCATTCATTAGACATATGAGCTGGGCAAAATTAGTGAAATCACCACTTTCATTCCTCAACAGTGATGGCTGGGCAGTTTTCTGTTTTTCTGCCCCTTGGTCAAGAGGCTGACTCCAGTAGATCTGCTTGTTTACTTCCTTGAGAAGTGTGCCTGGCCCAGCCCATGCTGTGTGTTCTCATAGCATCCTGCCTCTCTCTTCTGCATCGCTATTCTTTTCTATTTTTCTGTTTTTGCAACATAATATCATTGTAATAAATGAACTGATTGCATCATTGTCTGTCTTCTTTTTCTTTTTTTTGGTTTTAATAATTATTTTATTTAGAAACAATTTATTAGAAACAATCTTATTTTACACATCAATCCCCCTGTTCCCTCTCCCTTCCATCCTCCCATGCCCCCCACTGACCTCCCCTCCACTCCCCAAGGATAGTGAGCCCTTCCATGGGGGAAAATCACCAAAGTCTGTCACATCGTTTGGGGAAGGACCTAGGTTCTCCTTTGTGTATCTGGGCTGAAATAGTACCCCTCCATACGGAATGGACTCCCAAAGTCCATTTGTGCACTAGGGATAAATACTGGTTCCACTGTTAGAGGTCCCATAAACTGCCCAGGCCTCCTAACTGGTATCCACATTCAGAAGGCTTGGTTCAGTCCAACGCTGGTTCCCCAGCTTTACAACTAGGGTCGGTGTTTGAGGACAGCTGTTTCTGTAGGTTTCTCCAGCATGGTCTTGACTGCTTGTCCCTCCCTCTCTACAACTGGATTCTAGAAGTATGGCTCAGTGCTTAGCTGTGGGTTCCTGCTTCCATTAGCTACTGGATGAAGGCTCTAGGATGGCAATTAAGGTAGTCATCAATCTCATTATAGGGGAAGGGCATCAAAGGCAGCCTCTCCACTACTGCCTAGATTCTTAGTTGGGGTTATCTTTGTGGATCTCTGAACATTTCCCTAGTGCCAGATTTCTCTTTAAACCTATACTGGCTCCCTCTATTAAGGTGTCTCTTTTCTTGCTCTCCTCTATTCTTCCTCTGACTCAGTCTTCCTGACCCCTCTTGTCTCCTCCCCTCTCCTCTTCTCCCCTTCTCTTTTTCCTCCCCTCACCCCCCACATGCTCCCAATTTGCGCAAGAGTTCTTGTCCCTTTCCCCTTCTTTGGGGGACCATGTATTTCTCTCTTAAGGTCCTCCTTGTTTACTAGTTTCTCTGGTAGTGTGGATTGTAGGCTGGTAGTCCTTCACTCTATGTCTAATATCCATAAATGTCGTGACCCAGCATGTCTCAGCTTTAATCCATGAGGTTCTGCCTAAGTGGGGGTTGTGTGGACCTGGAAACTCCTAGCAATCCAGTGGCGATAAAGATCAAACACAGGCATCTTGTCATCTTAAGAGAGCTCTCAGTTCCATGCTGTAGAACTAGAGCCATTTCTTTATTAGCCATCTTTTCTGGTGTTTCTTAACCATCCTGCCAATACCACGAGGGAACCATCCCTTTCTTTGCTCTCCTCTCTCTGGTCGCTCACCCCTCACCTTCCTAACCTTCCTTCCTCACTTGTTACTCACACACCTCTGATCCCCCTGCCTTGGTGCAGGCCTATTCAGATGCTTAGGTCCACAGAGATGCAAATAGGAGGCATATTACCCTGAGGCCATGGTAAACAATAGTAGCCTTACTGGCATTAACAATACAATAGTGGGCCAGAGCTTTCTGGTGTTCCTGTTTGCAGGAGCTGGAGGCTGGGCCCCAAAACATTCCATAACAGAATTATTTGGTCCCCCACACATATATGAGTGAGTACATACCATGCTTGTCTTTCTGTGACTGGGTTACCTCACTCAGGAAGGTTTCTTCCAGTTCCATCCGTTTGCCTGCAAGTTTCAAGATTTCATTGTTTTTTTTTTCCACTGAGTAATACTCCATTGTGTAAATGTACCACATTTTCTCCATCCATTCTTTGGTTGAGGGGCACCTAGGTTGCTTCCAGGTTCTGGCTATTACAAACAACACTGCTATGAATATAGTTGAACATATGTCCTTGTTGTATGAATGTGCATCCTGTGGGTATATGCCCAAGAGTGGAATTGCTGGATCATGAGGTAGACTGATCCCATTTTCCTAGAAACCACCATTCTGATTTCCAAAGTGACCACACAAGTTTGCACTCCCACCAGCAATGGAGGAGTGTTCCCCTTTCTCCACATCCTCTCCAGCATAGACTGTCATTGGTGTTTTTTATTTTAGCCATTCTGGCTAGTGTAAGATGGTATCTCAGAGTTGTTTTGATTTGCATTATCAGCCATTTTAGATTCCTCAATTGAGAATTCTCTGTTTAGTTCTGTACTGCACTTTTTAATTGGATTGTTTTGGTGACTAGCTTCTTGAGTTCTTTGTGTATTTTGGAAATTAGCCCTCTGCCAAAATAGCTCAGTTGGGAAAGCATTAGACTGAAACTTTAGTAATTTTTGTAAAGTAAGAATTGCTAGCCAGGTGGTGGTGGCACACGCCTTTAATCCCAGCACTCGGGAGACAGAGGCAGGCGGATTCTGTGAATTGGAGACCAGCCTGGTCTACAAGAACTAGTTCCAGGACAGCCCCCAAAGCCACAGAGAAACCTTGTCTTAAAAAAAAAAAAAGAAAAAAAAAAAAAAGAATTGCTAAAAATTAAGCAGTGGTGCTTCTACCTGTTGTACATTTGAAAAATATTGACTTTACATTTTTTGGCTGATTTGTTTCCTTTGTGCTCGTGTTCTCTCTCTCTCTCTCTCTCTCTCTCTCTCTCTCTCTCTCTCTCTCATCTCTCTATCTCTCCTTCCCCCTCCTTCCCCCCTCATTCTCTCTCTCTTTCTCTGCCTGCCTTCCCCCCATGTGGACCTAGGGCCTTGTATGTATTAGGCCAGTGCTGTATATCACAATATACCCAGCCTGGTCTGTGTGGTTAGATGATTTCCTTGGTGACTCAGACTTATGTAGAGACAGCATCAGAAGAATAAATTTGACCTTCATTTTTTTCAAGTGAGATGACAGTTCAATTTGAAAGGGAAATAACATTGCACATCATTTAATCTAAGAACTTTGTCTTTTCTGAACACCAAGTGACAATACTTAGTGTCTTCAGGTAGGAGTAAAGCAGGATAGACTTGGCAGACTGTAAATCTGATTGCTGTTGAACATTCTGACCTATTGCTGAGTGATGTATTGAGCCAGGGAAGGATAATGTCTGCTTCTTAATGCAGAATGAATGTTTTGTTGTCTTTCATTATGTAATTCTTATATGGCATTGTAGTGTTAGACCCCCGAAAACTCAAGTATCCGGGGTCTCAGGCCAGGTTCGCGGTCACCCCAATCACCAGGCGGATTCGAGAGCTTGCTGCAAACTGCACGAGGCTTTATTGTAATTTAACGAGCTAACCCTATGTTAGCTCGGGTCTTTCACCCACCTGCCATGGCAGACGGCTAGAAAAGACGGCTCCTACGGGCTCCCAAAAGATCTTATAGGGCAGCGTAAGGGGAGTGTCTAGGGGTACGCACAGGCTTACGCACAGGCTCATGATTGGTGTGCTTCCAGGCTTGGAGGACTTGCCCTGTGTTGATTGGTCAACTGGTTGTTATGGCTCATAGGCCCTCCCAGGGTGGTTGCTATGCTCTCTACGTCATTGTCGTGCGCTTGTCCGTAAAGCACACCCAGGGTTGTAAAGCATAGCGCCACCAGGTAACTTCTGATTGGCTCCCTGTCACGAGACAGGCATCTGACTTTCTAGTGTCTAGGTCATAGAAGCACATGTTCGACCATTATGGCTGCCAAAAGGGAAGCCGGTTCCTTCAGTAGGTAGCCTCTACATAGAACTGTTTTTCTAGTGTCATGGCAGTGAAGCTGAACTTTGAATTCCATTTAGTTAACATATCACAGTATCTATTGTCACTCCCACTTTTGCATTACAATTACGTGGGTAGCATTATTTGGATTCCTCAGATTATGAACATGTGTTTGAGTGTTCTGAGGATCACACTAGGACCTCACAAATGCTAGGCAAGCATTGTAACCCTGAGCTATCCCTTGAGCCTCAGAGAGATAAGTAGATAAGGGAGTCCACCAGTGAGTAATGCCTGCTGCATTGGGTACCTTATGGAGAAAAGGGGTGATGGAGAAAGATTCAGAGTCCATATCCCGAAGTACTCACATAGTATACACTCATGACTTAAAGCTTTCAACTCAAAAATATGTAATAATATCCAACATAAAAGAACCATCACAGTCTCAAGCCTTTAAAGCTGAGAGGTCATCTCTGTGGTGGCTTTGAATAGTTTCCTAGTCCTCTCAAATGTCCTCCTACACTGAAACTTGTTCTCACTGTTGATGCATAGAGTTCATTGAAATTATTCCTTTGCAGAACCTTTCTAAGACTGAAAACATTTCCATTACAGAATTTCTCTGTGTGTATGTGTGTGGTCAGTGCAGCAGTCTGCTGTTAGATGTGGTCATGTGTAGCAGTCTGCTGTTAGGTGTGCTCATGTGCAGCAGTCTGCTGTTAGGTGTAGGTTCTGAGCAAATCCATGGAGTCTCAGCAGCATCACGGATATGTGGGAGTGGGTAGGGGTTGCCCAGATTTTGAGTAGTTAGAAATCCGCTCTCTCTGGGGTTTGAGTAGGGCATATAACCAAAATTGACTGCTTTAGACACAGAATTTCTTCTTGGCCTAATGCTTTATCCAAAAAGTGGCTTCAGAGTTTTTTCTCTTCTAATGAATCTATTCTGCTGCTAAACCCAAGTTTCTAGTGACTGCTGGTGTCTTGTTCTGAGGCTGTCCACATAGGTCTCTAGAACTTGAGAAAATTTGTCAAATAATACAATTATGTAAACTTTTCATTATGAGCCATTTAAAAAGTGAGAAAAAAAATTACACCCCAAATCTACAAATATGTCTCTACTTCCAGAAAAGCTGCCGTGTTTATCCTTGCCTCACTTAACCTGGTGCTCCTGGATTATAGTAACCTCAGTTTGAGGTTATATATAGGTTATAAGGAGCCAGAAAAGGATTCTAAACAGTGGCAGATGTGTAGTCTGTGTCATGTCTTCATAAGATTACTTGGGATAATGGTACATGAGAGGCAGGTGACATTTGGGAAGTCACTTGGAGCATCCAAGTGGGCATCTGAGCAGGAGGTGTTGAGGCTGAAGAAAAGAGGGAGAGCAGGCTTCAAATGAGTCCTACACTGGGGGGAAGGACCTAACCTGGTAGGAAGAGCATGAGGAGGGAATGGAGGAGTGTTCCCCATCCTGCCTTCTTCTTGCTCTCTTGTGGTCATCTAAGCTTTATTTCCACCCTGTTGTAAAGCAAGACTTCCTAGACCTTCAACACCCCTGGACACATGATACATATTGTGAGAACCAAGTAAGACAGTTATGTCAAGTACCTTACTCACATCTCAAAAATTCCTCCTGAAACTGGCAATGGCAGAGGATGTTTTGTTGTTGTTAGGACATTAGCATAAGCACTAAGTCCAAGGGATCAATGCCCTTTTCTGACCTCTGTGGGTACCAGAAATACACGCAGTGTACATATATATGTACATGCAAGCAGATTATACATATAAGATAAAAGTGAATATATCATTAAAATTTTTATTTTTTTCTATCTGCTAAGCTATTTCTCCAGTCCCTAAAATAAGTTCTTGAGATTGCCACTGGTTCATTTCTTTAAAACATATTTATATTTTTAAATAGTTGAACCTCAAAATTTCAGTAAAGTTAGTGGCTACTTTTAATTTAGTCATTTCAGAGGGAGCAACAGGCACAGGCTGTGGGAACTATTGTGTTGGCTTCACCAAAACACCAAAAATGAATTTTATGTCTTTAGGTTTCATCGACATATTTTCAGAGTCAAAGGAGAGCCTTGGCACTCACTCATCAATGATATTGCGCTTCCTGCATCGCAATCGGATCTCTAGCATGGTGATTCCCTACCCAATGTTAGACCACTGCAATAACATGTGCACCATGAGATCTTCAGTTCTGAAAGAGTCTCTGGATCAGCTGGTACAAAAAGAAAAGGGTATGTTCATGGGAGAGTCTCCTGAAAACATTCTCCCATTATCTCTTGTAGTGTTTAGTAATAAGGTGAGCCAGTTCTTCATGTCTGTATTTCTGAAAATACATAACTAGTTTGTAGCCTAAGAATGCCTGCCTGCCTCCTTGCCTGATGACTTGAGTTTGGTTCCCAGAATTTGTATAAAAACCAGATACAGTGGTGCATATCTAATATCTCAGCATCCCAGTGTTGAGATGGAAAGCACAGACAGTAGAATCAGCTGGAAACTTGTAGGCTAGCTAGCCCGAGTATCTAGTGCAACAGAGGAAACAAGAGAGACCTTGCCTCTCAGAAAGGTGGAAAGTGAGAACTGACTCTTAAAATGTATTTTCTGACCTCCATATACCCACTATCACTCATTAAAGGAAAAAAAAAGATTAGTAGGGTATAACACTTTAAGATTTCTCCCAGAAGAAAAATATAAACAGTCAAAATGGACATCCCAGGAGCAAAATATGTTTTCTATCATATTAATGACCCATTTGGCTGAGTTTTTTCTTTTTCTTTTTGTAACTGTTCTTGGTCAATTACTTAACTCTTTGTCCATGTCAGTAAACACCCAAGTAAATATTAGTTGTTGTAGGTGCATTTATATGTATACACTACACAAGTATAAACAGTAAACAACTTGATTTTTAAAAAACAGACCATTGCTGGCAGTGGTGGCACACACCTTTAAACCCAGCATTTGGGAGGCAGAGACAGGTGGATTTCTGTGAGTTTGAGGCCAGCCTAGTCTTCAGAGCAAATTCCAGGACAGACAGGGCTGTTACACAAAGAAAACCTGTCTTGAAACACCAAAATAAAACAAAACAAAAAACCAGACTATTAACCAGGAAGAAAATGGGAGAGGGTAGGACCAGAAAATACTCAGAACTATAAGTGGCTTCAAAAGCCTCATTTGGGCCAGCAAGATGGCTCAGCAGCTGAAGGTACTTGTGACCAAGATCGATGACCTGAGTTTCTTCCTCAGAACCCACCCTGTAGAAAGAGAAAAGCAATTTGTTCTCTGACCTCCACACCTGCATTGTGGCATTTGCATAATTGGTATGTGGGTAATTACTGACACATGCACACACACAAATAAGTTTACCTACTTCAAATAAGTAGATAAATATGATTAAAAATAAAAGCATAATTAAAGAAATTAAGTGCAAAGTATTTGTCCTTTGGCATGGCTTTACTTATAAAGATAGCAGTGATTTGGCATCATTGTGTAATCAATGAGAAGGTGGGGCAGTCATTGCCAATGGGTTTTTAGAAGGAGTCTTTTAAGGAATGTTAGGTTTGGTGCCAAAGTAATAAGCATGTGTCTATTAGATATTTTAAATGACCATTTTCTTTTCCCTTTGTGAAATAGCTAAGCTCTGGTGTTTTCCTGCAGAAAGCCCTGGAGACCTAGTCAGAAGCCCAGAAATGGATAAACTCAAGTCAGTAACAAAGTGCTATGCTTATATAGAAACATCCTCCAACCCTGCAGACATCTATAGGATGACAAATGGAGAAACATCATCCTACTGGCAGTCAGACGGTAGTGCCCGCTCACACTGGATACGGTGGGTAGTATATGTTTTATTTTTTAAAATCTTCCACAAGGTACAAACAAAAATCTTCATCTTGTTTCCGATCTCCCACCCCCTCCCCCTCCCCATTTTTCAAGACAGGGTTTCTCTGTGTAGCCTTGGCTGTCTTGGAACTCACTCTGTAGACCAGGCTAGCCTCAAACTCCCAAAGTGCTGGGATTAAAGGTGTGCACCACCACTACCCAGCTGCCTTGTTTCCTCTTAGCTTACCTATAAATGAGGGGGTATACTCAGCTTTTTGAATGCAGTTTAGAATTGCCTCTTGGCTAGTAAAAGGATTTTATTGGAATGTTTAGGTTGCCCATTCCTACTTATACTAATATCTTAAAAGGAAATATAAGATTAACCTAACAGGATGACTTTGAAGAGATTTAGGGATGCCATACATATAACTTTTGAATGCATAGCTAGCATCTCAGATTAGTCCTTTAGAAATCCAGCTTAGCCAGGTGATAGTGGTGCATGTCAAATCCCAGCACTCAGGAGGCAGAGGTAGGTGTGGATCTCTGAGTTTGAGGCCAGCCCATCCTACCGAGCAAGTTCCGGGTCAGCTAGAACTACGCAGAGAAACCCTGTCTCCAAAAAAAAAAATCACTTTTACATATATCAAATGCAAGGTCCAGAGATGGGGCTTGTGGCCCCACCAGTGCTTGGGCCATGCAAACATGGGTGGTTTCTGTGTTCTGTTTTCCAGTTTGAAGATGAAGCCAGATGTTGTGCTTAGGCATCTGTCCATTGCAGTGGCTGCCACTGACCAGAGCTACATGCCACAGCAAGTGACAGTGGCTGTGGGAAGGAGTGCCAGTGATCTGCAGGAAGTACGAGATGTGCACATCCCCAGCAATGTCACTGGCTATGTGACACTGCTAGAAAATGCCAACATCAGTCAGCAATGTGAGTCCAGCGGAAATGGGTTGCCAGGGGAGGGATGGTAGTGATTCTGTTGTAAGCCTTAAGAAGGCCTCTGAAGTCTTGAGATTTGATTTGCTTCTGTTACACCCAGAGGAAAAGCATCACTATCTGTTAAGTAATTCTAAATATATAGAAAGGTCATAAAGCTTTTTGTAATTAAATGTATATTGTTATTTTCTTACTGGAAAACTAGCAACTATGGACAAACAAAAACATATCCAAAATCTTAACTACACAGAGGTTGTCAAGTCACAACTGCTTTGGTATGGTTCTTTCCAGACCACTTCTTACGTTTATGAATTGGTGTGTGTGTCTTTATACATGTACATACATAAAAAGGCACTCTTTAATTAAAAGAATAGAATTTTATATGTATTTGCATATACTATACATAGCATTTCCCAAAGATTATAATATTCTGCTCACATTCTTTTGTATTTTTATTGTTGTTTTTTGTTCTTTGAGATAGGCTCTCACCATGTAACTCTGGTAATCCTGGAACTCTCTATGTGTAGTCTAGGTTGTCCTTGAATTTAAGAGACATCTACCTGCCACTGCCTCCCAAGTCCTGGGATTAAAGGTGTATGTCATCAGGCCAGATCTTTTGTATTTTTAATGTTGACATCTCATATAGTTGTAGGTGGATTTTTCTGTCCCACAGCCAGCTCCCAGATCATGACATGGAGACTTACTAATTATGAAAGCAGATGCTTAGGCTTGTCCCAATAGCTCTTTCTTTCTTTCTTTCTTTCTTTCTTTCTTTCTTTCTTTCTTTCTTTCTTTCTTTCTTTTCTCCTTTTCTGTTTCTCTTTTTGGTTTTTCAAGACAGGGTTTTCCTTTAACAGCCCTAGCTGTTCTGGAACTAGCTCTGTAGACCAGGCTGGCCTGGAACTCATAGAGATCTGCCAGCCCCTGCCTACAACTGCCTCCTGAATGCTGGGATTAAAGGCATGTGCCACCACAGCCGAGGTCCCCACTAGCTCTTTTAACTTAAATTAACCCATTTTTATTCATCTACATGATGCCACGTGGCTTGTGGCATTTATCTGTCCTGCATGTCTTGTTCCTTATCCCTCATGCCTGGTGACTCTGCCTTCTTCCTAGCATTCTCTCTACCCCTAGCTATTGGCTGTTCAGCTTTTATTAAACCAATCCAAGTGACATCCTCACAGTATACAAAAAGATTATTCTACAACATACAGTGATGATGCCTTTTTTCAAGAGTTGAAAAACTGTCTCAATTCTAATCCTACCCTTTGTTCTTGGACATGTTTCCAATTTTTTGTATTATAAACTTGTTGATACATAGCATTTTGGAAGTAAAAGTTTTGAGATTTTTTCTTCCTACCCTTATTTCATTTAGGGAGCCAGCATGCTGCATGTCTTATCTCATTTCTTTTCGTGCTTTTACTTTGCTCAAAGGAGCTGAGCAGCCCTACACAAAGAAGTAGTTACACTCATAGAGTGGAAGCTTTCCGCCTTAGGCTGTGGCACTCTTTCTTCTAAGCTGTGTCCTTTTAAATATCTTCCCTCCTTCAGCCATCTAAGCAGTTGTGACATCTGAAAGTGAGGCATGTCTGCATCCTCTATTTGGACTTGGTTGTTAAAAAGACCTTCTCACAACTGTCCATAAATCAGATACTGAAACTGCAAACTCTAGAAATAATTCTACAAATGTTCAAACTATACATTGTGTGGAAATTTATAAAATTCTGTGTAGCTTTCAAGATTCATAGAGTTCTGAAGTAGTTTTATTATACACCACTCCTAAGTTTATACCTTATTCTTAGGATTTCTCAGTGACAGGTTAATTCTATGTTAGTTCCATTGTACACATAATTTACTTCTGTTACTAAAATATATCTTTACAATTTTTCGTTTTGCTTTTAGTTGAGATCATACCATTTGTTGACCCTTTAAAGACATTAATCTAATGCTGAACTTGCTGTTTGTGCTCAACAGATGTCCAGATAAACATAAAGCGTTGTCTTAGTGATGGGTGTGACACTAGGATTCATGGTCTGAGGGCTGTTGGCTTTCAGAGAGTTAAGAAATCTGGAGTCTCAGTTTCCGACGCCTCTGCAATATGGTACTGGTCTCTGCTGACATCTCTGGTGACAGCTTCTATGGAGACAAATCCTGCCTTTGTCCAGACAGTGCTGCACAATACTCAGTAAGTCACTCTGGTTCCCATTCTGTCATGGTGCGCTTCTTCTTCAGCCTCCAGGGAGCATCCGGACTACCCTGCCTCAGGGCTCTGCTCCACCCTGATTAATGTTCTGACTTTGTAGGTTGAAGAAGTGTCTTCACTTCCACCTTCTGCTCTGCTGACACAGTTCCTCCAGTGTCCTTCTTCATTAGCTCATTAGTTCCCTGACCTGAAGTCATCCATGCTGTCTCTTCTCCACTCCTTATGCATCAGGAACAGTTACTCATTTCTGTAACATTTACTATGAGACAGAGCATTTTCAAATGCCAGCTCTTGTTTTGCTTGGAGACACTGAAGTGCTTCTGTAAGTCACCCTTCTTTTGAGGGTGAGCATCTAGTGAGCGTCCAGTCACTCAACCAGGCAGACATGAGTCAGTTTGGACCCAGGTCTTGGGACTACCATGTTGGGAGCTGTTTTCACTAGTGAGTTAAATATTTTCAAAGACACTAAACTAATTTATTCTCTTGTTGAAGGCTTCCCACAGTCAAGTAGCAACATGTAGAACAAAAGCTACAGCTTCCTCCTAGCACTGGGGAGGTGTGGGTGGGATTGCTGCGAGTTCCAAGTGAGTCTGCTCTTTATGGCAAGTTCTATCCAGACAGGGCTACTTCGTATGACCCTGCTTTTTAAGAAAAGGTTCTTTTTTTAGTAATGAATTGCTAGTATATTGCTTGTGGGTTCAATAACAAAATGCAGCATTAGTATAACTGTCAAGTATGGGCGTGAAGGAGGCATCTAATATTTATTCTCCTGTCTGCTTTTGAGATTAGGATTAGTGTTGTTTAGTACAATTTGTCAGCAAGTGACACTCTGCCAATGCTGAATCTGTAGGGAAGGGGTGGCCAGCCCCCATACTTCAGTCCTGTCTTAAAATCATTTTTATTGCCGGGCATGTACACATAGTGTACACACAGATAAATGGGCACACAAAAATAAAAACAAAGATTTTTTTTTTTTAAACTTGGTTAAGGGTGGTGGTGGTGCATGTATTTAATCCAAGCACTTGGAAAACCAAGACAGGTGGATCCCTGAGTTGAAGGTCAGTTTGGTCTACAGAGCTGCTTTCAGGACAGCCAGGATTACATAGAGAACCTCTATCTGTAAAATCATTTTTAATTAGCCCTTTTAAACTTAGAGAAACTGGTAAAAATAATCAAAAGAATATTTTGTCCTTCCATATGAAAGAATTTTTAATCTGTTCCCAAATACATTAATAATGTGTTCCCTATAAACATTTTGTGAAAACCACCAAATGAGGACATTAATAAATGTGTAACCCTAAAATCCCATTTGGGTTTTCAAGTTGTCCCAGGAAGTCCTTTAGCAGGAGGATCTAGTCCTGAGTTGTATTTTGCATTTGGTTGTCATATCTCTTTAGTTTCCCTGAGTCTAGAACAATTCCTCAGTCTTTCCTTGACTTGAATGATCTTGACTGTAGAGAGAGTTCCCACAGAGCTCTGCAGCTGGTTTGATTGCCAAGTGTTCGCACCTGGCTTTGATCTGCCTTTTGTGTCCTGTACCTTCTTTTTGAAGTATGTAAATATTACCTGAGAGTTTCCTAAAGGTTTAAAGCCTATGTAAAACTTGGTTGTAGGACTCAGAAAACTGAGATGTCCTGTGACTGGGAATTGCTTTGGCATTTGTCTCTTTGGGGCTCTTCAGATAAGAGGTTTTGGGATGTGGAAATAGACTTGCTAAGGTATAAATTGTAACAATAAAAAAGCCTTTTGCCACCACTGCTGGGCTGGCTGTTTTGTATCTTGAGCAGGAATGTCATAGAAGTGGTACTGTGTTCTCATTGCATCCCGTCTGGTGGCACAGCTGCAGATTGTCCTATTCTTAGAACTGCTGGTGACAACTTTGACCTTTGCCAGTTTTTTTCAACTCTAGAATTATTTTTTCTTTATAATAGATTATTTGATAAGGAGGTACTTTATGGCCAAATCCCACCCCCATCAAATTTTTTGTTTACATTAAGTAAGGAGTCACAATCCCTGTTTTATACACTGGCTCATAGTTAATTTTTTTTTTTTTTTTTTTTTTTTTTTTGCTTGCTTGCTTGCTTGCTTTTTTTCTTTCAAATTTTCAAGACAAGGTTTCTCTGGGTAGCCTGGCTGTCCTGTAACTTACTTTGTAGACCAGGCTCACTCACAGGGAGCCACCTGCCTTTGCCTCTCAAGTATTGGGTATAAAGGCATGGGCCACCACTGCCCTTAACCACAGTTTTTAAAACATTTTGGGTTTTTTTTTGTGTGTGTGTGCCTGTTTGTCTATGTGTATACAACATGTCCACAGTGCCCACAAATGCCAGAAGAGATTCTTGGATCCTTTGAAACTGGAGTTGTAGGCAGTTGTAAGCCACAGGTTATTGGTGCCAGGAACCAAACCCAGCACCTTGGCAAAAACAGCAAGTGCTTTTAACCCATGAACCATCTCTCTAGACCTCCCTAACCACAGTTATCATGCTCACACAGTCTCTGATTTGGTTGATGGCAACCCGTTCACTCTGCATTTGTGTGTCCTTTTTTATTTTATCTCTGTTTATTTCTGTCTAGCTCCTCACTGTTCTTAGAATTGTCATTACAAAGTGGTTCCCTTACTTCCCCTTTTTTTCTTTCAGACAGGGCTGTGCTCTGTTACTGTCCAAGAAAGGTCTTTGGAGAATGTTACTTTGAAACTCAGCACTTTGCTATATAAGGTTGTTACTTCTCCCAGATCCTTTCAGTAGACACAGCCAGAAAACTCACATTTACATCAAAATAAAAGATAGACACATACATATATTCACACCTATATTTCTGCATCTCTATACTAAGAATGAAATTTATGTATTTCCACCTCCAATTCAGCAACAGGGGATCCATTCTAATGTTCTCTGTTTCTGGGTGTCATTTCCTTCTCTGATGGCAAGAAGTGGCTCCTGTTGTTTTCCATGCATTGTCTTATTTTCTTAGTTTTCTTTTATGCAACCAGGGTTCCTTGCCCCTGCCCTTGCAGAAAACCACCACGTAGCCTTCCTGCTCCAGTGCCATTAATAGAGCCACTGCTATGAACACCCTTGCCCAGGTCCCTTTTTGTCCCCCAAGTTCCTATGTCCAATGTCATGCTACCCTCCTCATTCTGATTGGCATTTTTATTCCATTACTGGTCTTTCCCTTTGTGTAGATACCTGTCTCACTCTCCAGGCTCCATACCCAGGTATAGGCCACCCCCAGCACCTCTGTCACCCACAGCTCCACCAGTGTGCACTGGGTTTTCAGGAAGTGAGAAAGGAAGACCTTCTATCTTAGTTTTTGTTGTTTGCTTGTTTTGAGACTGGATCTTTCTACATAGCTCTGACTGTCCTGAAACTCACTATGTAGATCAGGCTGGCCTTGAACTCATAGGGACCTGCCTACCTCTGCCTCCTGAGTGCTGGGATTAAGGTCATGGGGCACTACACCTGGCCC
The DNA here is from genome assembly GCF_003668045.3 of Cricetulus griseus. Taxonomy (NCBI): domain Eukaryota; kingdom Metazoa; phylum Chordata; class Mammalia; order Rodentia; family Cricetidae; genus Cricetulus; species Cricetulus griseus. The sequence goes on from NC_048600.1 coordinate 86,612,887, forward strand.
CATACCCTAGGGTTTTTTTTTTTTGTTGTTTTGTTTTGTTTTTAAATGATGTACTAGTTTATTGCAGAATATTTTTGCTCCATTAATACATAGTACTTTCACTTCCCCTGATTTTTTTTTTACCTAAAAGCGTTACAAAACAAAAAACTGTGCTTTGAGGAGAAATAATTAAAATATGTATTTAGGGCAGAGTGAGAGTTTACTTGTATGAGAGAAAATGAACCCCATAGATGACTATGTGGTTTTGCCTTTATTGACACTTGCATCTGAACACAGTTGCCAGCACAACCCCAAATGATTGACAGGCAGGCAGGGAAAACCAGAGCAGAGAGGAAGCTGACATAGTGTTAAGTTGCTGTATTGTCTGTATCTTGAAATGCAGACATTGTCAAGCATGGTGCCATACATCTGTAATTCCACTACTCATGAGGCTGGGGCAAGAAGATTGCCATGAGTTGGAAACCAGCTTGGGCTTTGTAGTGAGTGTAATCCCAGCCTGGGCTACATAACAAGACCCAGTCTCAAGAAAAACAAAGGGCTGATACTCTGCCTAGCATGTAAGAAGCCCTAGGTCTAATGCCCAAAACAAACCAAACATATAAAAACCCTCTACCCTAAATAAATTATATATATATATATATTATATATATATATATATATATATATGGACTAGAGAGATGGTTTAGTGGTTAAGAGTGCTTGCTGCTCCTACAGAGGACTGTAGATCAGTTCCCAAGACCCTGTCAGGGAGCTCACAGTCACCAATAACTCCAGCTCCAGGGCATCTGGCACCACCTCTGGTCTTCTCAGGAAATGATCTTTTTGTATATGAACACAGACAGATCTCAATCTCTCTCTTTCATATACATGCATATATATTCATGCACAAAAAATAAAAATGAAAGCAATAATAAAGGTTGATCGGTTCTAGAATTTTCAAGGTGGCTTCTTTGTTTGAGACAAGGCCTCCCCATGTAACCCAAGCTGACCTCAAACTTATGATCCTCCTGCTTCTGCCTATACAATTCTGATGTGAGCCACCATGCTTGGTTTAGGATGTTTTTGTGCATTCCTGGCATACCTTCAAGTGTTTCATGGTATACTCGAGTACTCAGTGCACAGTTAGCACCTAGTAATCACCTGTTACATAAATTTAAAACAAACATTGAGGTGAAAAGGCCAAAAGACCACAGCAGGCACAGGAAACATGATGGTGCTGATCTCCCCAGTAATCAATAAAATTTGTGACATTTCTTTAGATACTGTAGATCCTAAGGTCCTGGTACAAAGCAAACTTTCTACTAAAACCCACACAGCACTTTCTTGGGGGCAGTTTTCATGAGCCTGTCTTTTATTCTTACCACTTAACATGAGTTCCAGGGAGTTGAAGTTTTTTACACAGTGGGATAGAACTCTTCCAAAAAAGGAAAAAAGTGAAAGCCTACTGAACTGTTTATCATATGACTCCTAGGGACACAAGTTCAGTTTATATTGTGCACCAGGCTCTTCACAGCAATACTCTCTACTAGCTCAAAAGATTCTTTAGCATAAGATTTGATGGTGCGCTTTTGTCTAATGTCACGTCTGGCTTTGCTCTGATTGCACACATTACTTCTCTAGGAAGGCCCTGCAGCACATGCCACCCCTGTCCCTCTCACCAGGATCTACAGACTTCTCAACTTTCCTGTCTCCCAATGTTCTGGAAGAAGTGGACAGCTTCCTCGTAAGAATAACTAGGTAAAATCAAGGGTGCTGAGGTGAACAACTTGTGTGAGTGGAGGGCATATATGATCATTCGGTTCTTAAGAAAAGTTTGGAAGAATGTTTCCACTAAAAATGATTTGTTTTTAGTAACCAAAGAGAAAGTGAAATAATTCATCCTAATTCAGTTAACACTGGTAACCTTCAGTATTACCTGACTCTAAGAATTGGGGTGCAGAGGAAGTTGGCCTCTGATTTATTTAGAAGAGATGTGTACCAGTGTAAGATGCAGGCCTCTTAATTCATTCCATTCTTCTTCCCAGCCTGTGGCTTTCAGTCAGCTTGTTTCCATGTAGGACTAACAAGCCTAGTTGCCTATAGAACTGGGAAAGGGTACCTTGGTAATTTTATAGAATGGAACACTTGGTGTGAAGACATTGACTCTCCACAGCAAGCCCTCAGGACATTAATCATCCCGAGATATGTAAATAGCTTTAACTTTCCATTATGGTGTGTATAAAGAGGTATAAAGGGGGTAGATCTAGCTTCTCAAGTAATGCACCCTAGCTCTGTGTCCAGCCCAGCTCATCCCCAGGAGTCCTGATGGAGACTGGCTGTAGTAGCTCATTTATTTTGGCTTAATAAATTGCTTTGAAGTTTCAGAAGTGAAGATTTCCTGGCCCTTGGATTGATTCTGTTTTTCCTGGGGTTATCTTAAGGATTTTGAAACTACATTTCTGGTAAACATCTAGAGAATACATGACAGGTTAATTTTACTTATAGGGACTGACTGCATAGGTTTGAGCTGTCTGGTTTTCTTGTATTTAGGAAGTGAAAAGTTTTTTGCTTGTTCTTTGTAGCTGCTGTTCTACTCCAGAGGTAGAACTGACTCTTCTGGCTTTTGCACTAGCAAGAGGAAGTATTGCCAAAGTGATGAGCTCTCTGTGTACCATCACTGACCACTTGGACACACGCTATGATGCGTCATCCCTCATCTCATCCATGGCATCTGTCAGGCAGAACCTGCTCCTGAAATATGGTAAATGACCTGGGCATGATGGAAATGCTAGCAGTGGACAAATCATAAAGATACCCTTTCCAGGTGCCCTTTGGCCTGTCTTGGTCTTTCTGGATAGTGTGTAGACTGGGTTGTAATAGTGGAGCCCTGATCCCTGGTTGAGCACATCCTGTGGCTTTTCTCTGGAATTGGTAGGAGAAAGAGGGTGTCCATGGGTCATTTATGGCAGGTTTGCAGAAGACATCCAAGTGTCCCCTGATGGTTCTTGGATTTTCTAGTACGATGACTTGGGTCTGGTAGTCATTTTGAGCACAGCCATCTTTGGTGAAGTATAGGTGTGTGTCATCATATAGGTAGAGAGACTTGGGAAGTTAGAGTATTTCTCATCTGGAGGGAGGGGCTCACTGAGACGTGGTGCAAAGGGATCTTTTCCTCAGAAGCCTGCCTCTGCATCCACAACATAGCTGCTCAGGAGCACATGTGTGTGCCTGCCATTGCTTTCTCTGCCTAGGCCGATCTCAGTACTTTGTTGATGACCTAGCTGAGATCCTCAATACATCTCAATCCAGTGCCAATAAAGCTGGTCACAGTGATTGCAACCTGGCTGTGAGGAACAATACATTTGCCATACCAGCCTCTAGTGGCATACTTTTCTTCCATTAAGTTCAGTGATTGGTCTTATCCTCTTCAGCATTACAGACATTACTGGGATATTCCCGCCATGATGTTTGTACAACATAATACAACTGTGTTATGAATCCAGTTTCTCTCCACACTAGCAAAGTCTCTGGAGAAACTGTGGGCCAGGAACAGGCATGGCTGGGTGGGAAGTTGAGGAAGCATCTAGAGGCTGAAGTGTTCTCAAGAATATTTACCATTCATGTTGGGGTTGTTGGGACAGGGAGCAGAGGAGAGATGAAGAATATGGAAGGGAATGCACATGACTAACAGTGGTTAGTTCTGGGCTGTTCTAGCAGCTGGTGGGGATTTGCTATTTATTTACTTTTTCATTTACAGAAGGGGTCTCACTATATAGCTCTTGATGGTCTGGAACTGGATGTGTAGACCAGGCAGGCTGTCCTCAAACTCACTTGCCTCTGCCTCCTGCATCCTGCGAGTAAAGGTGTGCACCACCACATCCAGCTTGCTATATTATTAAAAACAATTTTTCAGTTCAATGTAGAAAAATTCGATTTTTTTAGTCTTCAAACTTTCAGATGTTTGTCTAGATCTATTTATTTATTTATTTATTTTTATTGTATGATATGGGGATGTGCACATATGCCACAGAGCGTGAATGGAGGCCAGAGGACAACTTTGGGGAGTCAGTTTTCATCTTCCTTCATGAGTTCCAGGGATTGACTTCAGCTCTTTAGGTTTGCACTCATTGAGCCATCTCACTACCCTCCTGCAGATAATTTAAAGAAAGAAGATCTAAAACATTACATATTTAAGTACATATCCAAAAAAACTGATTTTTTTACTTCAAACAGTATCTTAGGAATCTTTCCATATGTTGAATCTATAGTATTAATCTTTATATTGTTATGTGCTTTATTTTCTGAAAAGTGACATTTTTAGAGACCACTCCTTAAACTTACACAGAGTCATAGGTTATACTTCTGTTTCAGAAAAGCACATAGTGGTCGTATTGACTTTTGTCTATTACCACCCTACTTGACCTTTTTTGTTTAAAATATTTTAAGATTTATTTTTATTATTCTTTAATTATGTGAGTGTAGTATGTGTTTGTTTGGGTATGTGCACATGAGCGCAGACACCCTCAGCATCCAGAAAGAGTATCAATCATCCCTAGAGCTTAGTTATAGATAGTTGTGAGCCATCTGATGTGGTGTTGGGAATTGGACTCAGGTTCTCTGGAAGAGCAGTATGCACTCTTAACTGCTGAGCCATCTGCAAGCACCTCCCCCCCCCAATTTTTAAAAATTGTGCGTGTGTGTAAGCACGAGAAAGTCAGCTATGAAAGTCAGAAACAGCTTGCACTGTGTGAACCCTAAGGATCAAACTTGGGTCATCAGATTTGGCAGCATCTTGCTGGCTCCTATTTTGCCTTTTATACGGGTAAGCATCAGCAGTCTGGATAGGCATGGGCCCCACATTGCAGCCTTTTTAAAATTTCTTTCCTTTTTTTTTTTTTTTTTTGGACCTAGCTTAAAACTTTCCTTATCTTTTCTTTGGTCAGGTAAACCTCTCCAATTGACTCTTCAGGCTTGCGATGTCAAAGGAAAAGAAGATAAGTCAGGACCTGAAAACCTCCTTGTGGAGCCATGGACAAGGGATGGTAAGTGCTAGTATGCACAGGAGGCAGCTATGTGAACTCACACTCAGCCTTGAAAATTTTCAGATGTTGGTGCTTTGGGTGTGTGTGTAAAAATAAAAATTTTAAAATGTGTACTAGTGTTTTGCCTCAGTGTATGTATGTATGCCATACATTTGCCTAGTACCCTAGCGGGCCAGTTTGAGGGTATCATATCTCCTGGATACCCTCTGAATGGTTGTGAGCCCACATGTAGGTGCTAGGAACTGAATCTAAATCCTCTGTAAGAGAGCAAGTGCTGGTATTTAAAGCCATCTGTCCTGCCCCTAGATATTATTCAGATTTTGTTGTTGTTTTGAGACAGGGTTTCATTATGTAGCCCAGGCTAGCCTTTAACTCAAGAGTCCTTTTGCTTCAGCTTCCTAAACGCTGAGATTACAGTCATGAGTCACCAAAGACATTAGTCTTCACCTCAGGTTGGAAGCAGTGGCATCTGTACTCTTTGTCTGGTTCAGCTGTTGTCTAGATGGGTAAAGACCTGTAACAGCATTAAGTATTTGACAGCCTGAGGCTGTTCAAAATTGAAGTTTTTAAAAAGCTAGGACTCCTCTTCTTGGAATAAGAAAAGTGACTGCATTTTATTTATTTATTTATTTATTCATTCATTCATTTATTTATTTTCTGAGACAGGGTTTCTCTATGTAGCCTTGGTTATCTTGTACATACTCTATAGACCAAGAGCTGGCCTCGAACTCACGAGATCTGCCTGCCTTGCCTCCGGGTGCTGGGATTAAAGGTGTGTACCATCACATTTCTTTTATAGCTTTACAGCATCCCCCACCTGCTTTACAGTACCCTCCACTTACTTTACAGTATTTCCCACCTGGTTTTCAACGTGGGTTTTTAGCACTGTTCAGTCTGAAAATCTATGCAGGCGTCCCTTGTCTGAAAGACACATTTTTGGCCTTGTCCCTTGCCTGGATTGAATACTTCCTTATTCTACCTAGATCCTTCACTAGCCGCCTCCCCTTCCTACCCTTTTTACGTTGGATGGGTGAATTTTTAGATTTGGACTATGGCAGGTAGATTTTCTAGTTTTTGTTGTGGTTTGGAGTGTGGGCCATGGACAGAAGCCCTCTACTTCTCCGAGACACTCCTCACACAGCTCTAACATTTGAGACAGCTGATGTTCCTTAACTTCTGAATGAAAGTGATTGCCACTGATGTTTACGTCTTTAAAGGATAACTGGCCAGTAGGAGCTGGAGGGACAGATGCCTCAAATCTGTGGCAGGTAGGGAACAACTGATTAGGCAAGTTGGTACATACCTGTAATCTTAGCTTGAGGCAGCAATATCAGATGTTCAAGGCCAGCCTAGGCTATATAGTGATAGCCTTTCTCAAAAAAAAAAAAAAAAAATTAAATGACAATACAAGGAAACACAGAGTTATTTATTTAGTGTGTGTGCTTATACATGTGAGTATGAGTGTGTAAACATAGGTGTACATGTACCACAGCAGGCATGTATAAGTTAAGACAGCAGTTTACTTCAGCCTTTACAATATATTCTTTCTTAAAAACATAAATTATTTTGGGGGATGGAGAGGTGGTTTTGCAGTTAAGAGTACTTTCTGCTCTTGCAGAGGACCCGAGTTTACTTCCCATCACTTATATCAGGTGGTCTTAGATAACCTATATAACTCCACATCCAGGAAATCTGATATACTCTCTGGCCTCTCTGAGCACCTATATACATGCATACATTCAGGCACACATACAAACACATAAAAGTAAATTAGCAAATAATTTTAAAATTTAAAAGTATTTATTTTGGCCTAGTGTGGTGGCATACCTTTAATCCTACCCAGTAGTGGGGAAGCAGAGACTGACAAATGTCTGTGAGTTTATGGCCAGTCTGATTTATATAGTGAGTTCCAGGTCAACTAGGCTACATAGCTACATACTCTGTCAGAGGAGGGAGAGGAGGGAGGGAAAGAACACAGAGGAACCCTGATTCTAAATACCAGAAAACAAATATCTTTATACAATAAATTCCCATAAGTAGGTTCATCTAGGACTCTGGGCATGATTAGGATTGTCTGGGTGTATTACTCGTAAAGTAGTGTATATTTATAGGTTTTTGCCATTATACTACTTCTCAGCCCTAATAAAATCAGATCATGTGATGAATTAGTAAAGGCTCTTTTGGGTTCATTTCTTGGTCTTGGTGTTACATTTTTTCACATTGTCTTGTGGAAACCTAGTCTATGAGTGTTCACATTACTAAATTCAGGATGAAATAAGAACTTGGACTTCACTGGGAGGTGGTGGCACTCACCTTTAATTCCGGCACTTGGGAGGCAGAGGCAGGCAGATCTCTGTGAGTTCAATACCAGCCTGGTCTACATAGCAAGTTTCAGGATGCCAAAGTTGTTACACAAAGAAACCCTGTCTCAAAAAATCAAAGCAAAGCAAACAACAACGGGGCGGGGGGGGGGGTGGACAAGAGGGGGAGAGGGACAGGGAGAGAGGAGAATACGTGAACTTCATTTCAGTGCTCTGACTTTACAGGAGAATGGTTGGAAGCAGGCCAGGGACCCGGGAGCACTTACTTGTCCTGCGTTAATCACTGCTACACATTGTGTCTAGCAGGGGACCTTTTTGTGAGCTGAGAGGCCAAATGCAATCAGAACAACTGTAAACAAACACATCAGACTTTTCAATGCAGGAAGGAATTAATAAGTTACTATCAACAGCAAAAAGGAAAATTCATAAAACACACAAAGACCAGATATATTTCTATGGAATTTTTATTTCTTTTATTTTTATTTCTTTGGGCAAAAATCACTTGCATTACCTTCAACATTCAACTTAAAGAATTGTAAAATAGCTTAGAGACAGAAAAAAGCTGATGATAGCTGGTGATAACTCAGAATGTGTTAGACAGGACATTCAGTAATCCCCCTCTTATTTCGTTGTCTTTTATAATCTTTCCTGACAGAATGTTCTAGAAGCTGGCTAATCTTTTTCTCAGCTGCTAAACCTTCTTGTCTTTTGTCAGTCCAGTGAAACATTAGTCATGGCTTTAGGAGTGATTCAGGAAGATGATTGACTGGGCGTTGGTGGCTCATGACTTTAATCCCAGCACTTGGGAGACAAAGGCAGGTGGATCTCTGTGAGTTCGAGACCAGCTTGGTCTACAAGAGCTAGTTCCAGGACAGACTCCAAAGCCACAGAGAAACCCTGTCTCAAAAACAAAAAAAAAAAAAAAAAAAAGGAAGATGATTGATCCTGCAGTTTTCTTTCTCTGTTCTAAAATCCCAATCGAAGGAGATTGTAGCCTGTGTGTGTGTGTGTGTGTGCAGGGATGGTACTTAGCTAGTGCTCTTACTCCCTGGGGCTTTTTGCAAGGTTGGAGATGTGGGGGAGGGAATCATATCTGCCCGAAGAGGAATTGTTTTTCTAATTGACAAAGGTACCAGATAAGCTAGTTACTTTGTGTTTGTTGATTCTTGATCTTAAGACTATAAAAATGACTCAGACATCCTAACGTTTTCTTTTTCTTAGGTTTTCTTACAGAGACTGGAAAGACCAGAGCAAGTACTATTTTTTCTGCAGGAACTGAGTCTGCCTTCCAAGTTACACAGATCAGAATTATGGTAATTTTCCTTCTACCTTCTTTAAGTAGTGTTCTGCTTTTAAAAGTGAATTAGGGTCTGGGGAGATAGCTTTGGAGTTAAGAGCCCTGGCTGCTCTTCCAGAGGACCTGACTTCCATTTCCAGCCCCCACATGGTGACTCACCATGTGGTATCAAGCATGGGTATGGTGCATAGACATATGCAAGCAAAATGCCCACACACATAAAAACTAATAATAATAAATTTTAAGTGAATTGAGCTGGGCAGTGGTAATACAGGCCATTAAACCCAGCACTCAGGAGGCAGAATCAGGTAGGTCTCTTTGAAGTCAAAGCCAGCTTGGTTACAGCACAAGTTCTGGGACAACCAGGGGTGTATGTGTTGGCAGGGTTGTGGGGGTGTGGAGGTGTGTGTGATTTGGGTTATGTTTCCAGAGGTCCTTGCCTTTCATTGGATATGCAGTGATTATTTTCCTTTCTCTGTTCTCTAGCAGAGGGCAGGGGTACAAACTTGGATCCTTACAGTTCTAAGTCTCTGAATGGTATGACTGTAAGGATGGAGAAAGCCAAGCTAACATTTTGTAGGAAAGCTCTCTTTCCTTTCAGGACATAATATATTTGAATATTACTTTCATTGGTTTCATTGTGCTGTAAGCTGTTGGAACTTAACCTTATCAACTGGAGATAAAATAACCACAGAATTTTTGCCTTTGTTTCCAGGTCCGCCGTGGTGGCATCGGTGCTCAGTGTGGGCTGGTATTTGCCTATAACTCACCTTCTGCTAAGTTTCATGCAGAAGAACACTTCAAACGGTTTGAAAAATACGACAAATGGAAGCTCCAGGAACTGAGGCAGTTCGTAAAAAGCAGGTACAGAGCCAAGGGAAAGTATGTGTCAGTAAGAATGCATCTGTTTTCTTGCTGGGTATGGTACCTCATGCTTTTCACCCTAGTGTTTGGGAAGCAGAAGCAAGTGGACCTTTGTGAGTTTGAGGCTAGCCTGTTCTACATAGTGAGTTCTAGGCCAGCCAGCATGACATAGTAATACTATGTCTTTTTAAAAAATCGTATTCTTATTGTGAAATTATGCTTATAGAAAATGTAACCCACCACAGAGGCCAGAGGCCTTCATTACTTTCTAAAAGCATTTGCAAATCATGGTGTTAATTTGTAAATAATTTCTTAGTTGGCCTTCTCAGTGGCAAGAGTCACAGGTCTTCAGAATGTCTGGGGAACCCTTCTCCTGCCACTCAAGCTTTAATTTCTTTAGATTTATTTATTTAATGTATGAATGTTTTTGGCATGTATGTATATGCATCATGTGTGTGCCTGGTGTCTGTGAAGGTCAGAAGAACACACTGGATACCTTAGAAATGGAGTTGAGAATGGTTGTGAGCCACCATGTAGTGCTGGGACTGAGTCTTCAAGAAGAACAAGTGTCATTAATTCTGAACCTTCTCTCCAGCCCCACTGTTCATAGTTTCATTGAAAATATTTAGTAAGCATTTATTATGTGCCAGGCCTGATGCACTGAAGATCCTGCAGTGGAAAGAGTACTAGAGGGGGCACTGTAGTAACAAGAGAGAGTCCTGCAAGAGAGTTTGAACTGTAATGAGTACAGTGCACAGTGCAGGAGACCTCTGGGAGCTGATAGTAGGCCTCATTTGATAGGAAACGTAACCCTGAGCCATTGAGCAGTGCTGTGCTGTTTCTGTTTTTTGTTTGTGTGGTTTTCGAGACAGGGTTTCTCTGTGTATCTTTGGAGCCTATCCTGGCACTCGCTCTGAAGACCAGGCTGGCCTCGAACTCACAGAGATCCGACTGCCTCTGCTTCCCGCGTGCTGGGATTAAAGATGTGCACCACCAATGCCCTGCACTGTGCTGTTTCTGAAGAGTAAGTTACACACTAAGTAGCTGCTTGAAGAAGTAACTGGGTGGCTTGAGCAGAGGAGCAGTAGACACCAGGGCCCAGAGGTGGCGAGGTGGCACATAGCATCTTGAAGGAGCTGACGGTTATGTGATTGAACTGCACTGTCAGAGATAGTGGTGAGGGACAGTGATGGAGACGAGGGAGAGGCCAAGTCCTTAGAAGTGTCTTTGTTTGTTTCAGGTCGTAGTTTATCTTTAAAGTACATGTGTGTGGTAGGGGAGGAAAGCAGGCAAAGGGTAGAGCTTGTTATCGGGGAGTTAATAGGTAGATGAAGGAGGTCACATGTCTTGTAGAAGAACTACTTGGGCGTGTGCTGCAGCACAATGGATAGAGGAAAACAAGCATATAGGCAGGGCCTGGGAGGAAGCATGTTGCCAGGAAGCTGATGGTAAGAGTGGCCTAGATCACCACAACAACCTTGGTAGCATCAGCAGTGGAGCAAGGTGGCCTGATGCAGTAGGGCCTGGGGATGACTGACTGAGAGCAGGAGAGGAAGGAAGGCTTTGGGCAGCTCCTCCCTATGGGCAGGTGGGAAACTTGGTAGTGCCTTTCTCTGAGATAGAAAATGCTCCAGGGAGAAGCAGGTTTGTGGGAAGGTGGTGAGTACAGTGTTAGTCCTGCTGGGAAGACTCTGAGCTGTGTGATACCAGTAGGATAAACAGGTCAGCAGCCTAGGAGCGACTCCTGTATTGTAGGAACAGACATGACAATCTTTGACATGGTCATTAAAAATATGGGATCGAGGTGTGGTACCTCATGCCTTTAATCCCAGCATTCAGGAGGCTGAGGTAGGGCTGCTGAGAGTTCAAGGCCAGCCTGAACTACAGGCTGAGGCCTTGCCTCAAACAAACAAAACTTATGTTGGGATAGAAGAGATGGCTCTAGAGGACTGTGGACTAGGAGGACATAGGTCACCTTGATGAGCAGCACTAGTTAAGAAACAACAGAAAACTGAAACAGACAATAGGGGGCAAGCCGGGCTATACCCTCAGAAATTAGGGAATGGGTGTAATGTTGGTCGTTAACATGAAGGATTAAAGTAGACGTAACCACAGAGCCCTTTGGTGACCCCTCAGATAGTGTTGCCTTCCTATTGCTGCTAAAGTTAAAATTTGTGGATCAGAGCCTTGGACTTGCTGCCTGTGTTCTTGTATTTCCTGAGGTTAACAGCGGTCTTAAAATATTGCTCAGTACATGCTACTTAGGCATAAATGTTCATACAGATCACAGGGGATCCTGTGAAAATATAGGTCTGTCTGACTCAGTAGCAATGGGAAGGACTTAATTACGACTTCTTTCCCTGGACTTTGGGAGCCCATTCCACATAGAGGGTTACTCTCTCAGCCTAGACACACGTGGGAGGGCCTAGGCCCTGCTCCAAATGCTATGACAGACTCTAAAGAAGCTCCATGGAAGGTCTCACTCTCCATGGGGAGCAGAAAGGGGATGGGATAGGGAGCGAGTGGGGGCTAGGGGAGGAGGGGAAGGAGAGGGAACTGGGATTGACATGTAAAACAAGCTTGTTTCTAATTTAAATTAAAAAAAAAATAGAAAAAAAAGACTCCTTTCTTTCTCTTCCTCACCCCCATTCCTTCATTGTCTTTTGTTGTTGCTGCTATTGTTTTGTTTTGGGGTTTTTTGGTTTTGTTTGGTTTTTCAAGACAGAATTTCTCTGTGTAGCCCTGGCTATCCTGGAACTCATTCTATAGATCAAGCTGGCCTCAGACTCACTAAGATCTTACTGCCTCTGCCTCCCAAGTGCTGGGATTAAAGGTGTGTGCTACCACTGTCTGGATGTTGGTTTGTTTTTACAGACAAGGTTTTATTTGCCTGGATAGCCTAGAACTCACTGTGTAGCTCAGGTTAGCCTGGAACTTTTGGCAGTTTTACTTCCTCAGCTTCTTGTGTGCTAGGCTTACAGGTGTCTACCACCATACCCAACATAATTTTTTTAAAAATAATGCCTACAGGTGCCACCTAATTTTGAGGAGCTATGATCTTACTCTTGGGATATTAAAATAGGTCTTTTCCTCTAAACTTTGTCAAACAAGATCTTTCCTATCTTATACAGGATGAATTTTTTAACCTAAATACAAGCTTATTTATGAATCCCTTAATGATTTGATCTGGTTCTAGCATGAGTTATTCTTCAATATAGGCCAACTTAGTTGGCCTACATATATAATCAGTTTCTCTCCAGTTGGAAATAAAAATGTCTTGCCTGTTTGGTTGTGTCCTTCTGGAACTCTGCTCCGCTATCAGCACCTGCCTGCTATAAAGTGTGGTTTAGTTTGAGAGCTTATTTCTACAGTCCCCGACTCTGTCAGCTTTCTTTTTTCTCTTCTTTTTTGTTTAGTTTTTCAAGACAGGGTTTTTACTTGTAACTGCTGTGGCTGTTCTGGGACTCACTCTGTAGATCAAGCTGGCCTTGAACTCACTGAGATCTGCCTGCCTCTGTCTCCCAAGTGCTGGGATTAAAGGTGTGCACCACCACTACCCAGTATTCTACATCGAAGACTTTCTTGAGACTTTTTGCCAGGCATGGTGGCAAGGGGATAGGATGATTGAGAGCTCAAGGCCAGCCTGGGCTACATAGCCGAGGATGGAACTAGTTTCTCACATACTCTAGGCAAACACTATGCCACTGAACTATACTCCTAGCCCTCAAAGAATACATTTAAAATTCCTCAAACGTGTATTATCGATGAGGTTCATTGACACTTAGAGTTTAGCAAGTTCTTCCTGTTCTGCTGTGGTCAGTTGTATCACAAAAGATCTCTACCAAGAAAGACCCATGTGAGGAAGAGAACAAAATTTTCCCTTTGTTCCAGAATCTATTCTGGATTTTCTGTACTTTTCCCTGCAGTTATCTGTGGTTGCTTGTCATGCTTATACAGAACATTCCTATACTGTTAGTGTGGTAGTTGAGTGATAGGCCAAGTAGTGTGAGGTTTTAAGAATGGAACTTGAAGCCAGGCACAGTGGCCTTTAATCTCAGCATTTTGGAGGCAGAGGCAGACAAATCTCTTACTAGCTCAAGGCCAACTTGGTCTACATAGTGAGTTTTGAGGTAGCCAAGGCTACATAGTGAGGCTGTGTCTCAAACAAAGAAGAGTGATACTTGAAAAGAATGTCTGCTCCTTAATTATTTAATTGCTGAAGAGGGAGCAGCATTTATCCATTGCAGTATTTGAAGAGTAGCTGCAGTTATCCTGTAGTTTTAAGGATGGAATGCTTCCTTTGAAGGACTTGCTAATCATCAGAGACCTGTGAAGGCTGAGATTTTCTTGTTTTGAGAGCTCCAGGATCTGAACAGCTACCCTTCAGCTGTTCCTGCATGGCTCAAATCTCAGGTTAGCCCTACACAAGTTAGCCAGACCTAGGGGAGGGAAGCCACTCCAGTCTCTCCTTTGGTGCTTACCAAAAGTGCCCATCTTGGGGTATCACTCCAGCATCACACTGGAAGTGTCTGACTTGAATGTCATTTGGATGAGGCTTTACCTGTTTATGATCACACTTGAATTCACAGGATTGGTTGCTCATCTGATGACCTTGGAGAAGATGATCCCATTGGTTGGTTTGAGTTGGAAGAAGAGTGGGATGAAGCAGATGTCAAGTTGCAACAATGCAGAGTTGCCAAAGTAAGCAGTATTCAGTTTGCTCTTCCCTCACTCACCTGCTCTCCCCTTCTACAAGCCTCGCTGACTGCACCAGCCCTGAGCCAACACTGGCACCTTAGAGGGCCAAGTGCTGGAAGAGGATTGGGCCATAATTTTTATCGTGACTGAGAGGTGTCAGAAAAGTCTACTACAGTGAGTAGTACACAGGCATAAATGCAAGAGGGATGGGTTTGTTCCCCAGTTCTGAGACTAGTAACTGCCTTTCCATGTAATTTATTTTTCTTAAGAGTAAATCTCAGAGTAAGTAAGAGAATTTAGAACTTTCTTCTGAGTTCATACATAGTATGTGCTCATAGTATGCTCAGTATATATCTGTATAGTTGAGTGATAGTTTCAGAAAGACTCTTACCGGTGAGATGGCTCAGTGTGTGAAGATGCTTGCTGCCAAGACTGAGATCTGAGTTTGATCCCTGGAACCAACTCCTTTGGTTTTCCTCTGACCTCCACAAGCACACTGTGAGATGCCTGTGCCCACACACATGAAATAAATTAATAAAATGTAAAACTGAAATAAGGAAAGACAGCAAGGCCTTTATGAAAGGAGCTTTCTCTTTAGGAAGCAGTTTGTACCAAAACTGAGCTTTCGAAATACCTCTGTTTGTTTGCACAGACAAGGCCATTACTCAACATGCTGGTTGAGAATTTGAAGTGATTCTGTAGGGCATTGACTGTTTTCATTAAATATCTAGGTTTTTTTTTTTTTCCTCAAAATGACTGCAAACAAGCAAACCTAGTTCTCTCACTTCAACTTGGTTTTTGTCTTTCAGAAAGCCATTGCTCCTAGTATGATCTTTACAAAACCTGACTTACCCAGTGTTGGTGTTCTTTTTTCTGTTGGCTGAAGATACTGAACTTAAATGTGTCCCCAGCATTGGGCATGGTGACACTTTTTAAAATACTTACTAAAACCAAGAGGGACTTTCAAAAAAAAGGCCTCTCAAAATCTCTTTCATTGCACTTAGGGATTCCAAGCTCTTCTCTTAGGTCTCATTTATCTTTTCTAGTACTTGATGGTGAAGTTCCTCTGCACCCGCCAGGAGTCAGCAGAGCGTTTGGGTGTGCAAGGCTTGAGCATCAGTGGGTACCTCCGGCCTGCAAGGGCAGAAGCTGAACAAAGCATCCTCTGTGCTCACTGCAGAAAGGACACGGAGAATATCTGTGGGGCCACCCTGCTCCTTAGGACTCTGCAATTCATCCAGCAGCTGGCCCATGACCTGGTAGGTTTTGTTTCCCACTGTTAAACAACACTCCTATGGGGGAAATGAATGACAATGTTAAGGGAAGTAGGCACCTTTAAAACCTGGCGTCTCTGAAACAATGGCAGTACCAGTGAACACAACAGCTCTCATACTACACGATAATACAAAAAGGCTGGGTAGAGTGGGCTCTGTGGAATACTACATGACATGTGGCCATTGTTGTGAGGTCCCCTGGAGTAGACCTGCATACATGGTTCTATACTACCTGTGCTTGTCCAGGGACAGCAAACAAAGCAGTATCTCGGGATTTATTCTTTAAGACTTAGAGTTACTTCTCAGGTCTAGAGGTGAGTTTTGCTTATTACATGGACTAAGCTGTCAGGGTTTGGATTTGAAATATTTGGGGATTTGATGCTGACTTTTATAACTACTAGTAAATAACAGTATCAGCTCACTCAAGGGAGTCTTACCATGGAGTGCTTGGCTTCCTAAAGGGGAGCAGTAGTGTGTGTGCAGTAGTGTCCACCCTTAGCGTTCTTTCTCTTCAGTGCCCAAGAGGCTGTTGAGCCAGTGTGCATATGGTGTTTGGGTCTCTGTCAGTTAAGAAGTCTTATCACAGAACAGAAGAGAGAAAGGCCTAGGAGTTGTAGCTAGGTTACAAAGTGCAGCCGGCATGTAGGGAAGTCAAATATATTGCAGGACAGTCCTGAACATCATTATCATGTAAAGCTTGATATTATGAAGTCAGAGAGCTGATGTGGCTGTGTGCATGTTAATGTCATAGTTATTGATGTACACACACACATGAGTATTTCTGAGTTGTGTGGCAGTTTCACTCAGGTGGGTCATCTCTCTTCTTAACTATGACATGTTAATTTGACATCCTGATATTTCTCTAAATATATTTTTTAATTTTACTTTTTTTTTCCTGGTCTTTTATCATTTTTTAGGTGCAGCAGAAGGAAAGTGGCTTAAAATACAAGTCTTTCCTGGACTTCACAGGTCTTGATTTGCAGATCTTCTGGAATTTTTACAGCAAATTAAAACAAAAGTAGGTCAGAATTTGTTATAAAGTGAAAATCATAAAAAAAAACCTGAAATGGGTATTTTTTTTACTGTATGTATTCTTCTGCTTTGAAATATTTGTTGAAAGTAGCACTCAGATTTTATAAAATGTTTAGGAAGTATTTCCTTATTGATTGTCCTGCTAGGATAAACAGGTCAGGCATTATAGTGATGCAAGATGAGCATTTCTTATCCAAAATCCCAAAATTGGAAAAAAATTGTTTGCCACAAGTGGAAAATTCCACATCTCACTTCATATCATGAATCACAGTCAAAATGCAGCTGAGCTAAAAATATTGTATGGCTGGGAATCATAGCTCAGCGACATTGCACTAACTTAGCATGCACCCAAGTCCTGGCTTCAGTCCTAGTGACATAGTGCTTGCTAAGCATGCACAGGACCCTGGCTTCAATCCCCAGCATTGAAAAAAATGGAAGAAAAGTTGTATACAAAACAAATTAATTTAATATTTTAAAAATTATTCACTTATTTATTTGTGTGTGTATGTGTGTGTGTGAGTTGATGTTCATGAGGCAGGCACATGGACCTGTGTGTATGTGGAGGCCAAAAGAGGGCATTGGGTATCACATTTTCTTAGCTAGGCTGGAAGCCAGTAAATCCTAGAAATCCTTTTGTCTCTGCTCCCCCACCTCCTGGAAAACACACACACACACAACACACACACACACACACACACACACACACACACACCCCACACCCCCCCCACACACACCCCCTACACCTACCTTGGAGCTGGGTTACTGCATTCATGGGGATGTCAAGCTTTTGTTACACAAGAGCTGGAAGCTGAATGCCAGTTCATATGATTGTGGAGTAAGCCGTCTCTCCAGCTCCATGAATTTCATATTTAAACTTATGTCCCAACTCCACGAGAGCTCATTTCCCTCCCCACTCTTCCTCATTTTACAGGTGAATAAATAAAATAAGAAATATGCTTCCTTCCCCAGTGGGTAGTCAGACAGGGTCTGTTTCCAGGTGATGTTCCTCCCAGCTTCCTCTGGCTTGGTGTTCCTTTACTGAACCTGAAGACTAGAGGGAAGTCCTTTATAGAGAGCTATGTGACTTTGGAGGGTGAGATGAACCTGCCCTTCTGCTTTCTGATGTTCTTTGTCCTTCTGAAGCCCAAGGGAAGAATGCATCTGTGCGCAGACCCTGCTGCTACAGCTTCTACAGAGCTGCTTTTCAGTGCTGCAGAGTGACCCACCAGTTGCTTCTGAGGAGGAGAAGCCTGCAGCACAGTGCCCTGAGAGAATGCAGGCTGCCCAGGAGCTCTACACACACTTATGTGATGGTAGGGACTGGGGTGTGCCTTGAATGTGTCTTTGTACTGGTGGCCACTTGGCTATAGAAGTATGAGAGGTCCAGTGGTCATGAACCTGCCTGCCTCCCTTTTCCCCTCCCTCTCTTTCTTTTCTTTTTTTTCCTTGAGAGTGGGTCTCATGTATCCCAACTGGCCTCCCACTCAATAAGCAGTTGAGAATGACTTTGAACTTCTCATCTTCCTATCTCTACCTCCTGGGTTCCAGAATTATATGCAAGCGTCACTATAATGTTTTATGTGGTCCTGGATCTCAAACCCAAAACATCACAAATGGCTAGGCAAGTGCTTTGCCAGCTGGTTTACATACCTAACATAACAGGAGCATTTTGTTTGATACCTTTTGGGTTACTGTTTTGAGTTGAGGGTTTGTTCTTTTACAGCCAACTTTCTGCTAGTTTCAGATACAGTTCTATTATATTGAGGGTAATTACTATCACACTGCTCAATCTTAACTCTGGGATGAGGGCAATAGATTGAGAGTGAGAGATGGTAATAACAGATTGAGGATGAAACATATGCGACATCTGAAAGTACTTTTCAAGCTTTGCCAAGTGGGTCTCAAGAGAACAGACAAATAAAAACATAAAAACTTGTCTGTATAGTCTTTGTTTTGGTTACATGTAAACAAAAACTAAATTACTTATACAGCCTAACCTATACATAGAAATAGCTTGCTCTAATACAAAGCACAACATGGAGAATAATGAATTTGTAATCAGTTATAGCAGGTTAGTGAATAGATGGAATGTAGCAGAGCTGACCCATTGTTCTTTTTCATTAGTGGTAGATAGAGCTGATGGAGATTCCATGCCCATGGAGATCCTAAAACAAGAAGTCAGGAACACCCTCCTCAATGGAGCTGCCATCTTCTTTCCTGACCGACAGACCCGGCGGAACCAGCTCTTCACCATGATGGTAATTATGTAACAAGAGTGGGTTAATATCCTCTCTAAATACATGACAGTGTTTTCTGATGCTGCTGTCACTATCTGCAGAGCTTTGTGTGAGCTTTTGAAGGACATGCACTATACTAAACCTGGATTTCCAGCTTGTCCTCTTCTTAGTCACTATAGTTTCTACTCTATGGCTTGCCTACAACCAAAATTTTTTCTTTTCTTTCCCAAGAAGATATTAAGGCAATTACAAGAAAAAAGAATAAAGCCACAATACAGTGAGTCCTTATTACTCAGGCTAATCTTGTTTCATCTGTGATATACCTCACTTACTCTCCAGTTCTCCCACTCATTGTCACTTTAAGGTAAATCCCTGAGCTATTTCATTCATAAGCAGCTCAGTATATGACTGTGAAGAAAGTATAACCAGGTTTTCATCCTCAGTTGGTTCTTCTTACCCTCCTGGGGTCCTTCTCCATGTTAGTCAGATTCAGTGCTGTGGTTAAAAGTGCTTTGCGTAGTTAAAAGCACTATGCTGCCAAATGGAGGGTTTTATACCAAAGACTCCCAAATTTGTTTGCTGGAAGCATTCAAATGGTATAAATAAGTTTATAAATAACTCAGCATCCAATACAGGTATTCACTCAAATTCTTCTGGGCTCCTCCAAAGGGCTTGGGTCACTTCTCTAGCTCTGCCCTCTGCAGCACACACAGCTGTGTCTTCCAGGCTCTGGCTGGCTCCACTCCATGCCTTTTGTTGTCGTTGATGGTCATTCCATGATTCTGGCATCTCCAAAATACTGGGGTCTCTTGATTGCTGCAACTGGGCTATACTTTGACCACTAAGCCTCTCATGGGCTCTCTTAATGGTGCCAAGCCTCAACTACTCTCCGTGACCCTTCAGTTCTGGGCCTTTAACTGCTACTGAGGCTGCACTTTCTCTAGTAGCCTTTTTTGGCCTCCCACAGTGTCAAGCCTCAGCTGCTCTCAATGACCCCTTCATGCCTTCAAAACAAGCACCACCTGGGTAGTTCTTACATATTACCTAGTTTGGTTGCCGGTGTGAAGTACAACCTTGGCTCCCTCTGGAGCACAGCTTCTGCGTGCTGACTCTCAGGAAACACTTCCCAGAAGATTTCACCCCAATGATGCTGGTCTCTTCTTAATCACTGCTAAGTTCTTAGCTCCAGCTGATCAGTGTCACTTGTCCAGGAAGGAAACTTCAGTGGTTCTGGTCTCTTGTTAATCACAGCTGGTTCTTCAACCCCAGCTAAGCAGAACCACAGATTCTTAACTCAAAATATGCAGTGGTCCTAATAGAGTTTTTAGGTGACTCTCAAACTCCCCTCTGGAACTTTACAAGCCAGGCCTCCATCATCTACATTTCTCGCAACACTCTAAGCAACACTCTAAGCTCCCATAGAACAGCTCACCAAGCTTTGAGCACTCAGTGGCTTTTCTAGCCCAAAGTTCCAGAGCCCTTCTACAGTCCTCCCCAAAACTGTAACATGGTCAGGTCTGTCACAGCAGTACCCCATGACCCGTGTACCAATTCTGTCTTAGTGGGGCGTGTCTGTTGCTATGATGAAAAACCATGACCAAAGAAACTTGGGGAGAAAAGGGTTTATCTTGAAGGAAGTAAGGACAGGAGCTCAAACAGGTCAGGAATCTGGAGACAGGAGCAGATGCAGAAGTGCTGCTTACTGGCTTATTTGGATGCTATGAGATGGTGGTGGTGTTCTGTGGTATTCTGTGTTGCTCTAAGGTCTCAAGAATGTTATGGAATCGGTTTTCTAAATGTACAGTTTCTGGTTTCCTAGAAGAATGTCACTGAGCATGAACACAAGCAGTCTCTGCAACTCACTTTCCGTTCACTTTGCACATATTTTAGGTAAGTTTACTTCTCTGTATTTGTTGAATACTTTCAATCTTTGCAAAATTATTATTATTATTATTATTATTACTATTATTACTATTATTACTATTATTATAGCTATGTCTTGCGTCTCATGTGCATTCTCTGCTAATCTAAAAATCTCATGTTCATTCTCTGCTAATATAAATGGATCAGTTTTTGAAGTTAAGTGACTGGAATAGTGTTGTACCCCAAATCCCAGTCCTTATAAACCAGTTATATATGGTTGGGCCCCTTGTTGATTACTTCCTGATTACTTCAGTTTCTAAGGGAATTTTAAGGACAAAAACTATAACTAAAGGAAGTTCAGGTCTTATATTTAAATCTACAGACCCAACTACTTAAAAACTAACTGCAATCCAGTGTAGTGCCACATGCCTGTTATTCTAGCATTCAGGCAATGGAGACAGGAGAATCTCTGGGAGTTTGAGGCTAACCTGGGCTACATACATAGTGAAGTAGAGGTCTTCCTAGACTACATAGAAAAACCCTGTGTCAAAAAAACATAAACAAGGGCTGGGGCGATAACTTAGTTGGTCAAGTGTTTGCCTTACAAGAAGTCTTGAGTTCAATCTCCAGAATCCACATTAAAAAAATAATAAATACATAAAAAAGCCAGGCATGGTGATGTGACCTGTAATCCTAGTGCTGGGGAGACACAGACAGGTAGATCCCTAGGGCTTGCTGGCCAGCCAGCCAAGATGGCAAGTCCCTGGCCAATGAGTGTTTGTTTCTCAAACAAGCAAAGTGGGAAGCTCCTGAGGAACAATACACAAGGTTATCTTCTGGCCTCCATACACATGTATACCACACACACACACACAACACACACACACACACACACACACACACACACACACACACACACACACACACAGAGAGAGAGAGAGAGAGAGAGAGAGAGAGAGAGAGAGAATAGCAATTTTCAGAAAGAAGGGAAGCAGGAATGGGGAAGACTTGCTTGAAGATGTGTTGTTATCCAAGATGCTAATAGCTTTGCATATAATATAATGGAGCATGCAGCTTGTCCTTCAGACCCCTGACATTGAAATCTGTCTACATTGTTTTTTGGAAGCTTCAGGGTATAAAACATAAATCCTCCTCCATAACCAGATGTTTGACATGTTTCTGTCCTTTCAGTGATAAGGATCCAGGAGGTCTTCTGCTTCTACCTGAGAAAAGTGACCTGGCCAACACCAACACCAGTGAAGTCCTGGCAGTCATGAACACCCTCCTCTCTGTCGCTGCTCGAGAGGTACCTAGAGACAGCTACCTGCCATCATTACTTTGTGCTTTCAGGGGCATGGTTGTGCCATCACTGTGCCCTCCTGGTAGCCCTTTTTGCAATATGGTTATACTTTGATATTGACTGTTTCACATGGACACAGGTTCCCACCCAGCCCCTGCAAACAAATTTCACTTCTCAGAAAGAAGTGAAAATGCTAAGACTTCTGTGAACAGAGGGATGGAGTCATTGAGTGCCCAGAATACTGGTCAGTGAGCCCAGCAAGTCTGATTTTATTTTATTTTTTAACTGCCTTGGCCTTTTTAGCAACTTAGTATTAGTTCATGAATTTTCAGCCCTATGAACTATGACACTATGATCTCTTTATCTTGTGCTGGTGACATACTTTGTACTTCTCAGAATGCAGCCATGCTGCTACCAAATAAGCATTGCCTGACAGAAATGTGGTTCCCAGGCCTAGCCTATGCTGCTGTTTTCTAAATGTTTAAGCATTTTCACCAAGCACTCCAGGACACTCTGAGATATCCTATCTAGCTAACTCTAGGAACCCAAGATTTCAAGGTGTTCTCATAGTAGGAGAAAGGTATTTGGAAATGTGAACTACAGAATGACTTATCTTGTATCTTGTGGTTGATTGTCTTTAGGTAGATTTGTTTATTTATTTGTTTTGTTTTGGTGCTTTTGTTTTTTTTGTTTTTTTGTTTTTTTTTTTTTTAATACAGTCTCATCTATCCTAGACTAGCCTACCAAGAGTGACTTCAAGTCTGTGATTCTTCTGCCTCCACCTCTTGTGTGCTTTGACTATAGGTGGCATGTGCCACCATACCCAGTTTTTACAGTGCTGGGATGAAATTCTGGGTGCACAAATGTTAGGCAGCTGACATACCAACTGAGCCACATTCCTGGCCCCGATCTCCTCTAATTGTTAGTGCTTTCCTGTTAAGTTGTCCATAGAAGCTGGGTGTTTGTGGTACACACCTTTAACACCAGCACTCGGGAGGCAGAGGCAGGTGGATCTCTGTGAGTTCGAGGCTACACAGAGAAACCCTATCTTGGGGGGAAAAAAAGTTGTCCATAGAGCTACCTGGAGTAGTGGACTAGTGAGCAGTTCCTCTTACATCTCTTACAGAGAGAAGAGCCCTTATAGAGCATGAAGGCTAACTAAGTCGCCAGTCCACCAGGCCCACTAAGGCTGACCACTGTCTAGCCACCATGTCTTCAAACTAATATGACTTCTGCATTACATTCATTCTCTGGTTTTGACTTTGTGCTTTCTGTCATGTTTCTGGACTCCTTTGCTCTTCTCTGAGTCTCCTTATAATGCTCACTCTTTTCTTACCAGCATGTGCCCTCTACCCCAGTTGGCACTGCTCATTCTAGTCTCCATCTGTTGCTACCATTCCCATGCTTTGAAGCTCATCTCCAACCTGCTTCCTACTTCCTCTGCAGTCACAGACTGAGGTAGAAAGCTTCAGGGAGCCCACTGGGCTTCACTCTTGCTGACTGGGCTTCCTATGGGAGGAGTTGCTAAATGCAAGAGCCAGGCCTAAAATCTGGGCCACTCTGTCTTGTCCTCTTTCCACTGGGTCATATTTGCAAGCTGTGACTTGAGAAATGAGGTAGCATTTGTGCCAGAGAATTTTCCGTAAGCTTTAGCACTTGGAGATCAAGCGCTTATCCTGTCACTCCTCTGTCATCTGAACACTGGGGAATTTAGATCTGCATTGAACCTCCTAGGCAGAGATCATTCAGCCACTAACATAGTTCCCTGAGATATTGGTTATTATACAAGAGAGGTAGAGTTGGATTAGGAAACAGTGTAAAAGTACAGAATTGCTTGCCTGAAAGTTTTCTCCCAAGTTTGTTAATTCACCTGTATCTACTGAATGCCTGCTGTATAAAAGGCCCTGTGTCTTGTGACAAAGGAACCCAGTATGGAGAGCAGAAGACCTGTGATATCATGTGATCAGACACTTCTCACTCTGTAGTCATGCAGAGGGTTAGCATGTGGTCCTGGGAGAGGCTGGGGAGCACACCTAGCTCTTTCCAGGGGAATTCAGGAAGGGCCTTTTAAAAAAGGCTGTGCTGGAGCATGGGAGAGACATAAATAAGGTCTTGTCTAGCAGAGAACAAGATGGAGGCAGTGTAGGTTGAGGGAACCTGTGACAAGATGGGAAGGAACAAGTACTCAAAGAGAGAAATAGCAACCAGTGGACTCTGGACATGTAGAGCCTTCAGGAGGTTAGATCTGGCTGCACACACCAGAAAGGAATCAATGATGGGGATCACAGCGTATCACACCAATGGTAGTTAAGTTGTGATGAAAGGACAGCTGGAAGATCAGGAAGGATCGCAGGCAGGATTTCAGAAGATGATAACTGATACCCGTGTTGGAAAACAATGAGAGACAGAAGTAAAACCACAATAAATGAAGATGCCTTTAAGTTTATATATGTGTAAGTATTTTGCCTGCATGAATGTATGTACATGACATGCATGTCTGGTGCCTTTGGACATCAGAAGAGGGTATTGGATCCCTTGGAACTGGAGTTACCGAGGGTTGTGAGCTACCGTAAGGGTATTGGGTACTGAATCCAGGTCCTCTATGAAAGCAGTAAATGTTCTCAACCTCTGAACCAATTCAGCTCTTCCCCTTTAAAAAAAAAAAAAAAAATTAGAGCCAGATGTGGTGGCTCCAGCACTCCTAGCACTCAGGATGCAGGGGCCAGCGGATCTCTCTGAGTTTGAGCTAGCCTGATCTATAGAGAGAGCTCCAGGACATCCAGTGCTACACAGAGAAACTATCTCAGAAAACCAAAATAAATAAAGCAGGGTCCACACCCTATCTGGCCTAGAACTCACTATATACAACAGGCTGGCCTTTAACTCTCAGAAATCTACCTGCCTCTGCCTCCTGAGTGCTAGAATTAAAAGTATGTACGACTATGCCCAGCTATGAAGCTACCTTTTACAGTGAGGCACACATGCAGAAGAGGATGGATAGATGGATAACACACACAATTTAAGAAACAAAACTCTTGTTTAAAGACAGGTTTCTCTGAAATCCAGGCTCCCTGCCACTAGCTCTTTAGTGGCCTAGCTTCCTCACTCCTCTCTAAATAATTTCATTTGGGATCTCTGGTTCTCAGTTTTTTTCTTTCTTGTTATTCTTAAACAGTGTGTTTGTTTTGCTGTACAGAAAGGTATGCATATAATCCTCTGAGACACATTTGCCTTAATGAGCATTGTTTTTGAGGTTCATTAATGTTGGCATATCTTTCATTTGTGTCCAATCGCCTTTTTGACATGTCATAAAGTCTTCCAGCTTGGAGAAGTTGATTCCATAATGTTACTAATATAAATATACCTATGATTCTTATGTGCAAATGTTTATCTCTAGAGATCAGGTGGCCCCCCCTCACAGAAAGTTTAAAGAACAAAGATGATGATTAGACATCCATAGAAAGATGAACAGTTATTTTAGGGTAGGAGAAATTTTCTCAAATACTTGGGAAGAGCCACAAAGAGAGAAGAGATATGAAGATACAAGAAGGAAGAGAGGTCAACAATGGGATGGGTTCCTTGAGGTGCAGAAATAGCTGTCCTCTGGAGGAAACCCTTTTGTAGAGGGGAGTCTTCACAAAGCCATCTTTCTGGATTTGCTAATGGATTGGCTATTCGCCGTATGCGTGGTGTTCTGTTTTGTTTTCTAATGATGGTCGCTCTGGTGGAGATCTCTCACTGTGTTCTCTGAAGAGTGTTGTTTGGACACTTTGTCTGCTTTCTTGCAGTGTGAGTTGTTGATGCTCAGCCGGGCCCATGGGGAGGTTGGCTCTGTGCTCTTCTCCCTGTTCTGGTCTGTACAAGGCAGCCTGCTCTCCTGGTGCTTCCTGCAGCTCAAGAGCACGGACACTACAGCCAAAGAGCTTGCCATGGATCTTATTGAAAAATGTGAGTGTTAATGATCCATTCTCACAGACAGGTGTCTGAGTTTAACCTGGTGAGAATGCCCTTCCTCAGTAACTTATGTACTCACTTCTTGGGTGTGCATGTGACTTCCTGTAACATGGCCCTGATTTTTACATCTCTTCTTTGAGACAGAGTCTCACTACTGTCCCAGGCTGACCTCAAATTAACAATTTTCCTGCCTCAGCCCCATAGTGCTAGGATTTCAGGCATGTGCCTTTATGACTGGCATAGCCTCACTTACAGAAATGTTTTCTCCACTTCTCTGAAGAGTAACAAGAACAAAGGCATTGCTCACTTTAGTGGCAACCTTTAATGAAATTTGCACTTCTTTCCCCTCCCAGAAGCATTTCCACAATGGCTAACAGTCTCATCTGATGCAGAACCCCAGCTTCTGTATCCCTGTACTGCTGTGGTTCTCAACCTTCTCAATGCTGTGACCCTTTAATACAGTTCCTCATGTTGTGCTGACCCCCAACCATAAAATTATTTTGTTGCTACTTCATAACTGTAATTTTGCTGTTATGAATTGTAATGTAAACCTCTGTATTTTCTGATGGTCTTAGGCAATCCTGTGAAAGGGGTCATTTAACCCCCAAAAGGTTAGAGAACCACTGCTCTGTAGCTTCATCTTTGGTGACAAATAAGCAAGTAATGTTTCTCCTATTTGAAGTACTAACTACTCTTTCTATGTTTTGGTAGATGTGGGACAGTTTCTGGCAAGCATGAGAGTGATTTTGGAATCCCTTTTGTCACAGTATAGTGGAAAGACCATAGTAGAAAAATTATGTAATTCGGTGTTTTCTATGGCAGCTCGTCAATTGGTAAGAGAAAATGGGAGCTGTTTGTGATAAACTGGGAGGGTGCTCATCCCAGAGAGCCTAAAAGAGATGCTAAGCTCTGCATTCATCCTCCTGCAGGTCATCTTCCTGCTAGACTTCTGCACTTTAGATGTTTCCCACTGCACACTCCTGAGAGAGTTCAGCACCCTCACAGAGCTGTTGAAGAAACTATGCAGTGACCCTGAAGGAGGCCTGAGCAAGGTGACTCAAGGTGGCCCTTGAACCTGCATTTTCCTCTCCTGGGAGAGAGTGACTACTCTGACTGATGCCTCCACATGTAGATCAGTTCTTCCCACAAGGGTAGTAAATGCTGACCCTAGTAGATTTGTCATCATCAGCGTCAGAAAAGAGACCCAAAGGAAGCCCTGCAATTAATAGCATATGAAATTGTATAAAATTCATTGGCGTGAATACTCAGCTGAAATTTAGAAGACTTCAAAGGCAAATTAGGCTTGGTATTTAAAGAAATCTATATTTTTCAGTAAACAAAGTTTCTTATGGTCGGCATCCCACCATAAGTAGTCCTATGGCAATAGGAAAGGCATATACGTTTAGTAGGTTTAAAAGGGAGTCAGGGAAGAAGGGAAAAGTTTCAGATTTGCTAAAGTCCCAAATAAGAAATGTTAAGCCCTTTCGTTTTGTTAAGTCTCAAATTCAGTTTTTTGTTTTGTTTTTTTCTCCACTGAAAAGTCATACTTGTAATCATTTGTAAGAAATAGTTCTGGCTAAAAGACAGAAGCTGGTCAAAGCCCCAGGCATATAGTAAAAGCAGGTGTGTGCTGTCCTGAGTGATAAACAGGTGTTGATGTCTATGTGGACTGCAAGGTCAGACATGCATTTTAGCCCCACAGAGTGTCTTTTCAGAGCCACCAGTGCCATCCCCCTGCAGTGCTGATAAACACCCTGTTGTACCAGCTGGGGTGGAGTGATTTGAGCTGTTTTCTCTGACTCATTTGCCTTCCTAGCTGGACGTGGAGACATGGCAGCAGGAACAGCCTGTGGTATTGCATACATGGACCAAGGAATCCACCCACAACTATGAAAATAATTGCCACGAAGTGTCTGTCTTTGTTAGCCCAGGGGCAACTTACTTTGAGGTGGAATTTGATGAGAGGTGTGAAACCGAAAAAAGGTGAGACTCAGGTTTTTTGTTTTTTTTTTTTTTGGTTTTTCGAGACGGGGTTTCTCTGTGTAGCTTTGGAGGCTGTCCTGGAGACCAGGCTGGCCTCAAACTCACAGAGATCTATCTATCTCTGCCTCCCAAGTGCTGCCATTAAAGGTGTGCGCCACCAATACCCGGCTCAGGTTCTTTTTTTCAAACAACAGTGAGTCAAAAGCAAGTGAAGGAAGTAACAGGGACTGTGCTTTCACAGGTATGATTATCTGGAATTTACTGACTCTAGAGGTGGAAAGACACGCTTTGACACCAAAGTTGGCACTTATAAATGGCCCAAGGTGAGTGGCATTCCCAGAAGGAGGTGAAGGGCCCCCTTCTGCAGTTTTTATCCTTTCATTAGTCCTCGGGACAATAGTGGATCCAGGAGGAGGGCCCAGAATCCACCTCCCAGTTAGTTCTGCTAGGTCTTGGGGCTTGCAGGTAGAGAGCTGCCTCTGACCGCTGTCAGGAGTCATGGTTGGGAACAGACGCCTATATATACATGATTGCTGGCTGGGAAGGTTACAGACAGGAGGTCACCCAAGGTTTACAAAGATAAACAGCCATTTTTCTCCTCATTTTACTTCTTTGTGAACACAGTTATAAATTTGGGGGCTCAGTTGCACCTTTGTACATTTCTCCTTTAGTAGTTTGAACTTCTAGAAATAAAGACTCCTTCTTGAACTTTTCAAATTGCTATTGACACCTAGGTACAGCCTCCTGCCATCTCTTTGACCACATGACTTTATTTGTCTCTAGAAAGTGACCTTTAAGGATGGTCCTCGGCTGCAGTTCCTCTTTCATTCTGACAGCAGTAACAATGAGTGGGGCTACAAGTTCACTGTCACTGCATATGGCCTGCCTGATGTTGCTGTGTCTTGGGGTTTGGACTTGCAACTCCTTGTCTCGAGATTGATGGGGCGTCTTGCTTCCCAGTGCATGGCACTCAAGTCAGCACATCGTAAGTCCATAGCCCTGGCTCCTTCCTTTTCAATCGAACCATGTTGAAGAACAAGGTGGGGCTCTCTTCTAGGTGGTCCTCACATAGTGACAAAGCAAGGTATGGATAACATTCCCTGCCAGTTTCCATTGGCACTGTTGTCAGGAAGTTTTCTGACTGGGCTTTGGCCCTCATCACAGAGGGTGCCATAGAGTCCCCTCTTTAGAGGATAAGTGGATGAGAAGCCAGGTGTTAACAAGCATGGTGAGCTGGGCGTTGGTGGCGCATGCCTTTAATCCCAACACTTGGAATACAGAGGCAGGTGGATCTCTGTGAGTTTGAAGCCAGCCTGATCTACAGAGCGAGTTCCAGGACAGGCTCCAAAGCAATACAGAGAAACCCTGTCTCAAAATAAAAAAAATAAAAAAAAACAAGCATAGTAATTTTTATTTTGTAAATAGATTTATATATACTCCAGCCAGAGGGCAGAGATACAGAATCAAATAACTCCATGTCCTGTAAGTGAATATTTATGTAATCTGTAGATGTAGAAATATGACTGTCTTAAAATAATTTAACTTGTTATTAACTCTTCAAAGATTTGGAATAAATCTTTATAAGATTTGCAGAATAAATCTTTCTGTTTTCAGGCCTGGTGATGCACGTTTTAAATCCCAGCACTCAGGAGGCAGAGACAGGTGAATCTTTGAGATCAACCTAGTCTATGTAACGAGTTCCAGGCCATATAGTGAAACCCCGTCTAAAAATTTTTTTGTTTTATTATCCTTCTATATCATTTCTTAAGTTTATTCAATTATAAAAGTAAAGTATAACAGAAAAATGATGTATGGGAAAACAAACAAAGACCCCAGAACAATAGAACCTCTTCTACCCTAACATCTGGAGATGACTACCTAGCACCTTTATGTCTCCCTAGACTTTGCTTCTATCTTATTTATACTCAGGGTAAGTGTTTAGTTATTTTGTGTGAAGCAGCTTTATAAATGGTGAGTGTTTTTCCATGGTTAGTATTCTGACACAGCCCCCTCAGGCCTGAAAGGTGGACTACACGGCACTTTCTGCTTACTAAGTCTCTCTGCACTCCGCCCAAGGCAGAGCAGCAGCAGTCAGGACTGATTCATGGTGTATGTTTATGAGGTGTCACAACCCATTCTCAGAATTGTAGGTTAATTCCAACAAAAAAATATTTCTTAACATTTTTTTTTGTCAGCTCAAAGAGTTTTGTGTACTGAATTAAAAGTAGAACTCTCATGAGCCACCTTTTCTCTACAGAATTAGGCAGTAACATGGTGGTATCACAGGCAAAACTGGCTTCAGTTCTGAATTCTCCGTTGTGGAAACCTGTCTTCAGGCATCAGATTTGTCCAGAGGTAGAACTAGAAGCAAGCTGGCCCACTCACCCACAGCACAATAGGAAGGAGGTATTTATTCTTCTGTCACCTTTCTGTTTATGAGGAAACTTACGGCTTGTATCTGTTACCTTAACTTGAAAACACTGTGTTGTGTCTTATCACCTCTGTGGGGCTATGAGCTCCATGAGACTGAAGCTGCCATCGTTATGTCTATCCCCACTGTGTACAACAGGGGCCTGATTACAATGAGTGTTCACAAGTGTGGAATGAGTGGCTGTTGAAATATAGTCAATGCTCAGTCAGTCTCTTGGTATTGCCACACAGACAGTGGACTGTGCTTCTGGTGCCTGCAGGGTCACACTTCAAATGATTGTGTTGTCTCTTTTGTCGTCGTCCCCCCCCCAACTGTAGCACTTAGTTTAGGTATAAAACATTTTAAAACCAAGCAAGTTTGCCCTTTGTCTCTACTCGTCCCCCTTTTCCTGTTCTTCTCTTTTCCTTCCCTCCTCTTCTCCACTTTTCTCTCTCCCTCCCAAGTTATCCCGTGGTTTATTTCCAAACCCCATGGCTCGCTCTTCTAGTCTCCATTTTCTCTGTTAAATCTACCCCCTTTCAGGCCATGTCCTTCTGTCCATGATAGTTGAATGTCCTTTTTTACTAACTATTCTTTCTCCCTCTTTGTTGCTCATTTCCTTTCCTTCTCTAAAGGGTAGACTGTATTCAGGCTTCCTTTTCTTTCCTTTCCCATAACCCCCCAAGACTTCATCTTCTGTCCTCTCTTACTGTCCTACCTAGGGAATAATCCCATAATCCTCTGGCCCTCATCTCCAAACTCCAGCTTTCTCTTAGGTGTTTACATTTCAACATCCTGCTTTTCATTAAGTCCAAAGTATGAAATCAGACTGTTTCCCCAACGGACCATTCAGTGGTCATTATCTGCCCAGCCCTCAGTCACTGCTCCACAGCTTTCTTCAATCCTGTGCTGTTCTTGCCCTTCCTATGCAGTCAGCTACAAGCCTCATAGATCCTTCCTTAGGATGTGCATCTCTGTCATCCCCTCGGTCTCCATCTTTATCCAAGCCCTCTCTTTGCACCTGCATTATTACATCCGGACCTACCAAGGTTTTTTTTTTTTTTGTTTTGTTTTTGTTTTTGTTTTTGTTTTTAATCACTGCATTATCTTGTCATTCCACTGCCAAGCACCATTAATGGCTCCCCATTGCTCACAGGGTGAAGTCTAAACTCCTCAGTGTGACAGTCAAGGCTCTCTACAGTCTCCTTTCACCTTACCTATCTGACTCTAGTTCCCACCACTCCCCAGCTGAGACTTCAGGCCAGGTCAGTCTCCCCGCTGACTCTTAACCTCTGCGAATGGTTGTGTCTCAGGGCCAAGGTGTCCCTTCATTCAGTGTCCATCCCTAAGCCTGTGTTCTTCAGGAGGCTTTTCTTAATTACTTTGACCTGCCAGGAGCTCTGTGAATTCTCAGCACTGGGTACCCCTCTAGGTATTTGGCATTGGGTGATTTTTTTGCTTTGTGGTAGTGCTAGTTTTAACGCTCTTAGGTTTTATTTGTGTTTACTTTTTAAACTTGTACCTCTGTCTGGTCTCCCAAATAGATTTAAGCTTCCTGAGAGCAGCATGCACCATGTTGAGTTTTTTCTTCTGCTTTGTCCTAGTAGGTGCTCACTGAATTTTTTTTTTCTAATGAGTGTGTTAAATGTGATGGTTTTCCTCTTGTTCCTAGGTCAAGAACATCCCTGATGATCCCTGCCGCCATTTTCTCCTTGATTTTGCCCAGTCAGAGCCTGCTCAGAACTTCTGTGGGCCATATTCAGAACTTTTCAAAGGATTCATACAGGCATGTAGAAAACAGGCCCCAAAGACAGATATAGTTGCTGGTTCCACTATTGATCAAGCTGTGAACGCCACCTTTGCTGCTCTGGTGTATCGCACTCCAGATTTATATGAGAAGCTGCAAAAATATGGTAACTCATATTACAGGGAATATGTTTGGTCTGAAGGCTAATTGCTAAGTTTTAAGAAGGCCCGTCTAAGTGAGGATCTAGAAATACTTAAAGATATTAGCCCATGTCTGCAACTTAATCTTGTCAGTTTTACTTTGCCAGTCAAGAGATTAATGGTTAATTGACAATTAGCACTTAGCAGCTTATAGGATGTGTCAGGTAACCTTGATCTACAAAATTAGATCTGTACTTTATCCGGAACTCCCATGGAAAACTACCATGAAATTTAACCGAAAGAAAACATAGCTCCTAGCCCCAGGTTCGGCATGCTCAGACAACCTTTCCTCGTTGTCCGCAGAGAGGGAGGGTTTCTACATTCATCTTTATTCAGGGAAAAGCATTTCAAACCCTGCATAAAGATTAGGTATGAGTTCCCCAAACATTTGGTAGGGTACATGTTCTTTCAAGTACAGATAAAATAGCTTTCCCCATACTGGAGTAGGTGATTGGCTCATGTCATTTTTACATATTATGATCTCTGTAACCTATGTGGCTCAGCCCTGTAGCTCTCTCTTTATTTCCTATTTGCCAAAACATTTTAATTATTCCTCAAATCTTACATATTTTTAAAAAGCGACTCAAATAAAACTACATTAAGACATGAGTGATATGTGGAAGAATTTATCTTCACTGAACAATGAGGGAGGAGTCATCTTCATGGTTTTGGGAAAGAAGTTAGCATATGTTTTTGTAGTCAAATTATGGTAAAGAAGTTGAACTATCTTTGTTTCCTGAGGGAGGGACTTTTTGTTAGAGGGATAAAGGCCTCATTGATCTAAAACTGAACATAGAAGATGTCCTATTAGGGAAGTGGTCAAATCATATATCTAGCTCATATTTATTTGCAATAGAGAAACAGTTGATCAAATAAGGGAACAAGAAGTATCATAGTATACACAGTTATTTCTAAAATACCTTCCCTTGTTTGATGCTTTGGTTTTGGAGGAGCTAGGGATCAAGCACAGGGCCTTATAATGCTAGGAGATTGCTCTACCACTGAGCTCTATCCCTACCAGCTTTCAAAGGACAAGTTTTGTCGCAGTGCTTTCTGCATCTGTGTGTGTGTGTGTGTGTGTGTGTGTGTGTGTGTGTGTGTGTGTGTGTGTGTGTAAAGACAGGGTCTCACTATGTAGCCCTGGCTGGCCTGGAGCTTTCTGTGTAGACCAGGCTGGCCTTAAACTCAATGATACCTGCCTGCCTAGGCAGGTACCACCACTCCTGGCCCTCTGCTGTTGTCTTTATTATACATGCATTGTATCTAGGAACCCATTCAAGAGTTCTTCAAAACTGAAGTACATTGAGAATGGCCTTTTGTAACTGTTTTCTAAAATGTGGCTTATTGCTAATCTTTTGAGTTGTCTTAATGATCATGGTGTGAACCCTTTAGAGTCAGGAAAACGAGAGATTTCAACCAGATTGTAAGCTGCATGAGATCCAGGACCATGTCTTTTTCCGAGCCTTGCACTCCTGGTGACTGATGGAAAGCCTGCTTTACCCTGTTCTACAATATTAGCTTTGGTCTTGATGAAGAGAAAGGGCAGACTTCAGAGATTTTTTTTTTAATGGGAGTTGGTATTTTTCTAATTAGAAAATTAATTAATTTTAAAATTAATTAATTAAATCCATTCTTACAGAGTTTTACAAAGTAAAGGGAAGATTAAAGTAATTATGAACTATAATCTTATCATAGTACCATTGCCAACATGTTTCTATATATCTACTTTGCCTTAGATATATTCATGTATGTATATATTTATCATTTATACTGTTTCAAAACCTGCTTTCTTGTCAGTGTACCATAAACTGCTTCCCATGTCAAAGTGCTTTTCTTCTAACTCCTGTCTAAGCTGGCTGGCTAGCTAAAGAGCCCAAAGAATTGGGCTGTTCATAAATTATTAGCTTGAACAAAATTAGACTGAAATGACATGGAGAACCCAACTAGGTTTTGTGCCTTTCCTCTTTTGCCATCCTCAGTGTGTGTTCAGAAAGGGTGCTAGAATTCAGAGGCTTAATGCTGCAGTAGTGAATTGTACCAACCGAATGTAATCTCTTCCTTTCTTCTTGTTTCCCTAGTAAACAGCGGTGGCAAGATAACCCTGAGTGAGGAGTTCTCTCAGGTGTATTCCCTGGCAGATGGAATTCGAATATGGATGGTAAGGTTTTCTTTCCCATGAAGTTGTGACATGCCTTAGATTTTCCCACTGGGATAAACTAAACTTCAGAGTCATGAATAGATATGAACTATTTTAGAGCCTGTGGGACATAATTTGATTAGTTTAAAAAAAAATGCTGAGTAGATGGGGTCTAATTGAGCCCTCTCTATTTCCTTCTGTAACTCTGAAGGCCTCTTTATGGATAATGAACAGCCAGTACCTGTTTCAGGGAGAGGAAAGGTCCCTGGCATATTGCAGACACGACTCTGTAGCTGTAACATGGGAAAACCGTGTGTGTGTGTGTGTGTGTGTGTGTGTGTGTGTGTGTGTGTGTGTGTGTGTGTGTGTGTGTGTGTCTTTGTCTTTTGAGATGGAGGTTCCTGTATCCCTGAATGGTCCCAAATTTCCTATGTAGTTGAGGCTGGCATTGAACTTTATCCTTCTGCCTACACCTCCCAAGTGATAAGACTATAGGCATGTGCCTGATTTATTTGGCACCAAGGATCAATCTCAGGGCTTTATGCATGCTTGGTAAACACTCTATGAACTGATCCACATCCCCAGGCATGTATGTTCTAACTATATAATACTGTGTCTGGATGTAGTATGATAATATGGTACTTATTACAATAAAAATGAATGAAATAGAGCTACATATATCAGTAGGGTTGACTCTCACAGATTTGATGATAAGCTCTACCCCTGAAAAAGCAGATTGTAGAAGAATTGATAAGTATGAAAGGCTTATATGAAGTGTCTGTCTGTTTAGGTGCTAGGGTTCTATATATGCTAGGCAAGTGTTCTACCCCTGAGCTATTATGCATCTTAAATATTGCATAGTAATTGGGAAGAATCCTTAAATAACCGGAAAGAATAGGCAATGAAATTGAAAACTGAAGCTGTGTCTCACAGCTTAATTGTGTGGCTCTTGTCATCTCCCCAGTTAGAGATGAAGCAGAGGTCCCTGCTGAGCCTGGGGAGTGAGACAGAAGAAAAACGTGGTTTGGAAGCTGTAGAGGTGAATCCAGAGAGCCTGGGTGAGTGTGCCAATACTAACTACCAGGGCTGGACCATTGAGATTTCCTTTCTGAACCTGGGAACAGGTGTCCTGCCTTCCAGGTTATCTTAATTGAGCTGTGTTGATCTAGGGAAGTAAGAAAGGAAATGGAGAAGATGCCAGAAAGGAGTTACTGTTCACCTTCATGCTTTGTAATGGCTTCTCTCATAGGAGATGTTAAGTGCTTTTTGAGCTATATCTTATTTTGTTTTTAAAGTATGTGCACATTGACTAGCCATGGAAATTAAGTAACTGCTATTAGTTTTTAAAATGCTATCGTGATTGTTATACTTTTTAAGATTTATCTGTGTGTGGGTATGCGCACATGAGTGCAGTGCCCATGTAGTGTTTCTGATCCCCTGGAACTAGAGTTACAGGAAGTTGTAAGCTGCCTGATGTCAGTCTGGGAGTCAAACTCTGGTCCTCTGCAATAGTTTTCACTCTTAACCACTGAGCCATCTCCAACCTGGTTGTACCGTGTTTTAAAGCGATAGTTTTATAAAATATTTATAGATGAAAGTGCAATGCCTGGAAGCTGTATAGAAACCATCAGGGAGAGGGAGTAGGGCACCAGATTGGCTGTGAGTTGGCAATTATTGAGGCTATGTGGCAGGGTCTTTCTACTGATAAGGCTATATGTGTTTGAAATGACATTTCTGTAAAACTTGAGGTGTGCTATACTCATGGTAAGACCATAGCTTGTACAGTGTTTGCACACGTCACAGCATTCATGAAGGCATTTCTTGCCAGAAATCGTGAAGTTTGAATAGATTTTTTCTCCAAAAGTGGATTATAAGTGAATTTTTGACTTCTTATTTTTCTCATTTGTTTTCATTTAGCAAAAGAATGTATTCAGAAAAGTCTCTTATTACTGAAATTTTTGCCCACAAGCAAAAGTTCAAAAGAAAACGGTGACAAATTGGTGCCTGTTGTTGATGAACCTGATCATCTCCAGCCGCTTGACAGGCGTCAGAGGACAAGCTCTGTGGTGGAAGAGCATTTCCAGGCTTCAGCATCCCCTACAGAAGCAGCAACCCCAACTACAGGTGACAAGAGTCCTGGCTTGGAGATTCAGCCAAAGCTGCCACCCAGCAGTGGCTCCTCTGGTGCAGAAGTATCCACAGCGGAAGAGCCCTCATCACCATCCACACCCACCCGGCGGCCTCCCTTCACCCGAGGGCGACTCCGGCTGCTCTCCTTCAGATCCATGGAGGAGACCAGACCAGTCCCCACAGTCAAAGAGAAATACCCGGTGCTGAAGGATGTCATGGACTTCATTAAAGATCAGTCACTGTCACATGAGAGGTGAGCCAGTCGTTTTCTTCCAGCACATTCCCTTTTCAAGCTCTAGGTGTCCACTCTAGTCAAAGACTTGAAGTTCATGTTTAAAATGAACAAGTTAGGGATAAGGGAAAGGATACAATAAAAATACAGTGTATAAAAATTTTAAATAAAATAAAATGAACCAATAAGATTTAGGGTACATCAAGACTTGTTTTAGAATATTCAGGATAAAAAGCTTGGTGGTTTTTTGGGGTTTTGTTTGTTTGTTTGTTTGTTTGTTTTGTTTTTGTTTTGTTTTTTTTCTCATTAAGGAAATACTAAGATTGGTACAGTGTGGGCTGTTGACATAGCTCATTTAGTAGAGTGCTCACTTAGCATGCAGAAGCCCTGGGTTTGACCCCTCCACTATGTTAAAACTCTGTGTGGTAGTAGTGATTCTGTGATTCCTGCACTTGGGAGGTGGAGCACAAGACTCAGAAGGTCATCCTTAGTTTACAGACATGAGACCTGTCTTAGGAAAAGATTGTAGCTGGGCATCTTTTTTATTTATTTATTTATTTATTTATTTATTTATTTATTTATTTATTTATTTTTTAGTATGTATACAATGTTTTATCTGCATGTATCTCTTCAGGCCAGAAGAGGGCACCAGGTCTCACTACAGATGGTTATGAGCCACCATGTGGTTGTTGGAAATCGAACTCAGGACCCCTGGAAGGCCAGCTAGTGTTCTTAACCTGTGAACATCTCTCCAACCCATAGCTGGGCATCTTAACACACACTTTTAGTCTCAGTGTTGGGGATGCAAAGGCAGGTGGATCTCTGAGTTCCTGAACAGCTGGGACTATGTAGATAGACCCTGTGTCCTTCACTGAATATAACATATGTCTCAGTAATGTTTGCATAGATTTTTAAAATAGAAGCACTTCCTTCCTTCCATTTTTCCTTTTCCTCCTCTACCTCTTATTCTTTGTCCTTCTTTCCCTCTTCTGGTTTTTTGAGACTAATCTTAACTCTGCAGCCCACACTGACCAGGAACCCATAGCAATCCCCCTGCTTCAGCTTCCTGAGTACTGCTATTATAGGCATAAGCCACCACACCTAGCTTAGAAAGACAATACCACTCAAAATCTTTTCATATTTCAAGGGAGAAATTTAGGATTTGATATTTTCTGAAAAATTATTTGTCCGTAGGCCTATGTCAGCCTTTGCATCCTTAGTGAAATAAAGATCCTGAAGTTCCTTTTTAACCATTTATTTAAAACAGACAAACAAACCAAAACTGTTGCATTTGTGCATAGTTGGCAGGCGCACACTGTTTTGTGGTGCTGCTAAGTGCTGACTATAGGTAGCACTCATTCTGACACTGAGTCCCTCACAACAGGACTGACTTTTGTACATGTGGCATCAGAATATGGGAGAAGGGTTTGTTTTCCAGGCATTCCTGACTTGAACTATCTCTTTAGTGTTGTGAAGGTTCTTTCTTTGCGGAAAGCCCAAGCACAGAGCATCCTTGAAGTCCTGAGGATAATTCAGTATTGTACAGAATCCCTTGGGCAGCCTCACTGCTTCCATCCACCATGTATACTTTTCCTACTGGAACTTCTGACCTGCCAGAAAGATTTTACAAAGTAAGTACAAATATTCCAGAAAACCAGCAGATGTCGTTTTACAGAAATCCTAATTGGCCTCTGTATTGATAACTGCATAATTACTGTATATGATACAAATTCACTTTTTTTGTTTGTTTTTTGTTTCTTTTTTTGTTTTTCGAGATAGGGTTTCTCTGTGTAACTTTGGAGCCTAACCTGGCACTCGCTCTGGAGACCAGGCTGGCCTCGAACTCACAGAGATCCGCCTGCCTCTGCCTCCCGAGTGCTGGGATTAAAGGCATGCACCACCAACGCCCGGCCTACAAATTCACATTTTTGGTTAATGTGTTCTCTCATCTCAAGAAAAAATAGGTTATAACCTATTAGTAAGAACCAAGAATATGATTATTCCTCTTATGACTTGATCCGCCTAACCTGACAGTAATAATTGTATTCCTTATGTGCCCACAGTCTCCTAAGGGTTCTAGAGTGCTGGGGTTAAAGGCGTGTGCCCCCACTGCCCGGCTACAGTGTTTATTTAAAGTAATGACCATGACCTTTCAAGGTGGTTATAACCTTCACTCAGCTTTTTTTCTGCTGTGTCAGACACCTCTCTAAGCATCATATATTCAAAAGTGACATGAATGGCAAGGCCTCTTTCTAACAGAGCCCTATATTCTCTTGGAGAACAAGAGAGAACGTTCAAAATAAATAAATGAGATAGTCTCTGATAGTTATGTAGTATGTGGTGATTCCATGTACAGTGACACAGTTTGGATGGTGAAGGAAAGTGAACCAAGGGAATGGCCTGTAGCCCAAGAGATGAATGACTTGCTGAGACTGGTAGAGTGCTAAGGGCAGAAGAAACTCTTAGTGGGGAATCAGGCCAAGGGACAAAGAGAAAGAGCATGGCTGAGGGAGAGGGAGAAGTGGGTGGTGAGCCAGTCAGAGCATGAGGCAGGACCCTATCATACAGGGTGTTTGCATTTTATACCGAGTTGAAGGTGGGAAGCCCAGTAGGAGGAGCACAGTGGGTTTCCATTTATGAACGATGTGCCTGGCTACTCTGAGAACATGGGAAAATCATAAAGGCAGTTAGGAGATTATTGCAGGCAAGAGAGAATGGTTTGGACCAGGAAGAAGTTTAAGAGATGGAGAAAAAGGGATAGCATTTAGGATTTATTTGGGAGATGGAATTGTGTAAGACAAAGAAGATGAATGAAAGATACTGGAAACATGGGTAAAAAACTCTTAGGATTGTGTTTGGAGCAGTTGTGTGGATAGTGTCTCATGTCACTGAGAGAAGGGATCTGAAAGACACAGATGGGAACAAAATTTTAAATTTTGTTTGGGCAATCTGTTTGAACTATTATTATTATTATTATTATTATTATTATTATTATTATTATTATTATTATTGTTAACAGGGTTTCTCTGTGTAACAGTCCTGGCAGTCCTGGAACTCACTCTGTAGACCAGGCTGGCCTCAAGCTCAGAGATCTACCTGCCTCTGCCTCCTGAGTGTTGGGATTAAAGGCGTGCATTACCATGGCCTTACTTTTTTATTTTTATGTGTGTGGGTGTTTTGTCTGTATGTATGACTGTGCATCCCTGACCCCAATCTCCATTTGCATGCCTGATGCCATGGAGATCAGAATCGAACATTGGATCTTTTGGAGCAAGACTCATGGAACTGGAGTAAAATACCATGTGGGTGCTGGAAATTGAACAGGTGTCCTTAATGCTGAGCCTTCTCTCCATTCCTTGTTTTAACTGTTTCTTTGGTATTCAAGTGAAGATTACAAGAAGACCAGAATCTAAAGTATTGGGAATAAGTCAGGACTAGGGATGAAATTTGTTTAAGCCATGGACCAGATGAAGCCTAGACAGGCAGTGGCTCAGAACTGAGCCTTCATTTAGAAGTCAAGAGAAAGAGTCAGCTAAGAGCAT
Source organism: Cricetulus griseus (assembly GCF_003668045.3). NCBI lineage: Eukaryota > Metazoa > Chordata > Mammalia > Rodentia > Cricetidae > Cricetulus > Cricetulus griseus. Next base: position 86,653,129 of record NC_048600.1, read on the forward strand.
CAAGGTGGAGAGTGGGCCTTGAGGTAGATTGACAGCCTGTAGGTCGTGGTGTCATAAAAGCCAAGAGAAGACTGTGTCGGTTGAGTCAGATGCTGATTTGAGAGTTTGAAATATTCCACACTTAAGTGGCAAGGATCAAGGTGTGAAAAGCCAGTAGTGAACCAGCCCTTAGAATGTAGAGGCAGGAGAATCTCTGCGAATTCTAGACGGCCAATACTACACAGAGACCCTCTCTCCCTGAAAATAAATAAATAAATAAATATATATATATATCTATATATATAATATATATATATATATATATATATATATATATATCTAGCAAAAAGATGAAAACTTTATACTAAAGTTACCAGTGAAAGAAGCACAGATTGGGGGCATGTTGGTGTAGAGAGGACTAAATGAGGCAACTTATATAAAGCATGTGACATAGCCTGGCCCACTCATGCAGCGGGGAAAGGTGCTTTGGTTGATAAGCAATGAGAGATTAGTAGTTGTCACCTTTATACTTCTGCTGGACTGCTCTCTTAACCCAACTGGACTTCCGCTCAAAAGTCAATGTGCCTGTTTTTATTCCAGTCTCTTCGCTGCTTTGTCCAGCTGTCTACTGCTTGGCTATTTTGTGTGTGGGATAAAGATTAGTTAAGTCAAAATTGTCCTGGATATTAAGCTGGTGGTTTTCTCTGTTTCTAGTTACTTTGGACACTTGGAAGGCTGCGGTGCTGATCTACACAAAGAAATCCGAGACACCTACTATCAACTTGTACTATTTTTGGTCAAAGCAATCAAAGGGTTTAATAGCATAAATGACAGGTACTGGATTGCCTTTACATTTCTTAAGGAAAAATGTATTCTTCTGATTATATTCACTTACTAATATGTTCTTTGCGTGTGTGTGTGTGTGTGTGTGTGTGTAAAATGTATGCATTGGATAGGTTTTTGGCCTGTTATCTTCAGTGTTTGATATATGTTATGTGAAGATTAAAACTTGAGTACAAAGCAGATTCTTGTCTCCTCTATAGTTAAGTTGTTTAGACATGATCCTTAAATCAGATGGTTCTTCTGTAACTGTCTAACCTTAGCTAGTTTGGGACTGCACTAATGTTGCCCTTCATCAGTGCATGACTTCACTGCTTACTCCCTCACTGTCAGGTGCTCCAAACTCACTTTCTAACTTTCAGAATTGTAGTATTCTTTTGTTTTGGTTTTTTGGCTTTTTTAAGCTTCAAAGGGTATTTGTGTAAAGTCCTTTCTTACAAATTAGTACCAAATCAGGCTGCCAATTTACACTGTCCCTGTTGGCAGTGGGCAGCTTTGATAATTGTCACCTGTGTGATCTCTTTAGGTCTCTGCTTCCTGCTTTATCCTGTGTTCAGACAGCTCTGCTTCATCTTTTGGATATGGGCTGGGAACCCAGTGATCTTGCCTTCTTTGTTGACATTCAGTTACCAGATCTCCTTATGAACATGTCACAAGAAAATATCAGCGTCCATGACAGTGTGATCAGGTAAGAGCACAGTCCTGCCCTTTGCTCTTCTGAGAGTAGGGGCATGGGTAGAGTTGGGGCAAGGAAATGGGCTTGGCAGCTAGTCTGTAATATGCTCTGGCTTTACCACATGTGAACTGGGTGACGTTGCAAGTTTTTTTTTTGTTTTGTTTTTGTTTTGTTTTTTTGTTTTTGTTTTTTGTTTTTTAACCTTTCTGTGACTCTAATTCTTCATCTTTAGAGCTACCTCTAAGACTTGTGGAAAATGCCTAAGTTTCATTTCTGAGCGTCTAGAACAGTGCCTGGTTTAGAGTGGGCAGGGTAGGTAGTTTGGCAGCAGTAGTGTTGTGAACATGGAAGATGAGGATTGTCTTCATTTGGGGGTTCCTAATAGGCTGTGGAATTGGATAATCTTTTTTTTTTTTTTAACCACATTTGTGTGCTGTTAGCCTCTATAGTGTTCTGCACATTCTAAAGACTTAGATAATAATACAAAAAATAGTATACAAAACTTATCTGGCAGGGGAGACACCATAATCAAGGAGGTGATTTTCCCAGTGGGAGGCTCAACCATGAACCTTGGGATGTGCTGACCCCTGCTATTTCCCAAACAGGGAAAATTCAGCTACAGAATTTGTGATAATAGGGGACTGTATTTATACTCTCCTACATTAAAAGAAAATAGTATACAAAGTTTTTAAAAATAGTTTTTGGTTTTGTTATAAAACAAAGTTAAGAGACAATATTTTAATATAGATTTTAGACACAGGTATTAAGAGTGGGACTTAGAAAAGCACAGTGTCATAGTCTCTGAGTAGATGTGGGTGTCTCAAGGGGGAGGAACTTCATTCCACTATGTGTGTGCTCAAGCCCATTTACCATTCATGACTTTGTATGGAGAGGAGAGAAACAGAAGAATAGGCATTAAGAGGAGAATTGGAACATAAAGAGAATGAGACAACACTCAATATTTCCACTCTCAAAAGAGATGTTCTGAGAAGGCAGAGGGCAATCTCTCCTTGGGTCAGTGAGATAGCTCTCCACAGATAAAGCTGTCTCTACCCCTTGACCTGCTGTTAGCGGGCAGATGGGGAACACAGCACTGACTGACAGCTGGTTTTTCAGCTTCAGCTTCAGCTTCAAGCTTCTGACCCCTTGCTTGTGCTGATTGCATTGGGCGTTTCTAACCATGTCCACACAGAATTTGTTTTAGACAAAGTTGTGTTCAGTTCAGGGTGGCCTCAGACATTCTATATAACCAAGAATTGCCTGATCCTCCTGCCTAGGACTACAGGTGTGTGATGTTTATAACATACATGCTGGAGATTTCTTGCAGTCTATCAACCAGGCTACATCCTCAGCCTAAACTGTTGTTGTTATTAAGACAGGGTTTCACTATATAGCCCTAGCTGGCTTGGAACTCACTGTATAGTCCAGATTGGCCTCTTAATTCACAGAGATCCACCTGTCTCTGCCTCTGCCTTCTGAGCATGTACCACTATGCCTGACTTAACTTTTTTAAATCATCATATTTGACTCCAGTACCTGGCACATGATAGGCTTGCCCTACTCACTGTAGTCTGCTCAAAGAAGGATTTATTTATTTGTTTTGTTTTTTGAGCATAAATCTATCAAATAGTGGATAAACTTTGAGGCTTTGAAAAGCAATTCCCATCGTTTCAAAATGCCCAGTTGTTAAACTTACAGGACACAGCATATGCTGACTAGCACTTCTTTGGCTATTGTAAAAAGCATGCTTTTCTCTCATTACATCCTTCTTTCAGCCAGTGGAGTGAAGAAGATGAGCTCGCTGATGCCAAGCAGAACTCAGAGTGGATGGATGAGTGTCAGGATGGCATGTTTGAGGCCTGGTATGAAAAAATAGCTCAAGAGGATCCAGAGAAGCAGAGGAAAGTAAGACCTCTCAGCTAGAGCAATCTGGGTGACGTGCTAGGAGTTTAGAGAAGAGGGTGTCCCTGGGGTGCATTTGGATGATGTCTTCCAGAGGGCTTCTGGGAATATGCAGGACCAATGTCTGGTCTTCATCCTTATGTGATCCACCTCCATGGCTTACGTCCATAGAACTAAGCTCACAGCAGAGTTTCTTATAAGACTGATGTATATTAGATGCCAGTGTATTAATTTAGTGAGAAATGGAATTGCTGAAGGGTTTGGACTGGGCTGACATACTGTCTACCTGTAGGCAAGCACCATTCCAGTTACAAGGTTGGCAATCACGTGAGCTTGGAAGCAGCTTCTGTTTCTCTTTGAGTGTTAGGAATCAGCTTAGGTAGCCTGTCTGTCTCTGTGTAAGGTGCCCCATGTGCCACTACTACATGTGTCAGGCGTCTGCTGCCTTGAAGCCACTCATTTTCCCCATATTAAGTTCCTTCTGTTTGTCAACCATTCTGTCCATTATAATACATACCTTTGTGGTGCTTATGAGGAACACACCAACTGAGACTTGTGTCTTGTCTCTTGTAAGTTCATATCTGAATGAGAGTGTCCTGTAATGCTCAGGTGACCTGGCAGATTTCCTCTTCAACAACATACCATCTACTACCAAACAGTGACTTTCTGACTTGGTTTCCTCATATGCAGACTAAAATAAACTGCCTTGTAGCCACCAAGTGCTTTCCAGTAACCTGATAGCTTGTTCATGTAACAGTCCCTTACAATCTGCTCCCAAGAAGGAAGTTAACTAGCTAATAGAAAGTCTGTTGACTAGTTGTGTGGCTAACTAGCTAGGTAGTTAGTTAAACATGAAAGACTTATATGATCTAAGGAGAAACCAGAGTATTGTTTGTCTGTTTGTCTATAGAAAGGTCTAGGCTGGCCCAAAACTTGCAATCCTCCTGCCTCAGTCTCCTGAATGCTGGAATAATGAGGAAGCACCACCATGCTCTGCTATTTTAATGTGCCAGAATCAAGAGTCCTATTTTGGTGTTTGTTTGCACTGCCATTGTCTAACAAGCACCCAGCCAAACATCTGGATTTCATTCTTGATAGTCCCTTTATTAATTTGGTCACCAAAGCTTCTCACTCTGCCTCCTTACTGAAATCTGCCTACTTTCCCCATTCTGTTTACGTTTCAGTCCTTGCCCTTAGTACCACCTTGGAGTTAATTGAAAAGCTATATCATAGTCAGCTTCCCTGACCCTGGTCTTGGTTTTATCAATTCATTCTTTGCTCTGCAACCAGAGGAACCTTCAGAGTGCCCAAATCTATTGTCATTACTTTTTTGTTTAAAAACTGCTTTAAAACAAGTGTTTAAAAAAGTTTTTTAAAACACTAGCAGTTTAGGCTCCTTGAAGTTTACCTTTCTGACTCTACCTGGGTATTCCTCCTCTGTGCTCTGCTATACATACTATATTATTGCCCATTTCAAAAGCCCTGGAGCTAGAGAGGTGGTTTAGTGGTTAAGAGTACTCACTGTTCTTCCAAAAGACCCTGGTTTGGTTCACAATCCCAGTAACTCTAGCTCTAGGGAATTCAATGCTTACATCTGCAGGCACACACACATGCACGTAAGTAAAAATACATCTTTTAAAAAAGCAAACCAAAAAACCCTTGTCTTTTTTTCTTTTCTGTCTGTTTTTCTATGCCTTGTACCTGCTAGGCAAGTGTTCACACACTCAGCTACATCCCCAGCCTGTGTTATGCTTCCTTTTTGCAGGTTCAAAGCTTTTGTAGACATTGCTATTCCTTCTCTTTGTCAACTTTATCTCCATCCAACTACCATATGTTTGTTCTTGGTTTTAACTGAGGAATTGTCTTCCTTGAAAAACCTTCCTTGACTGTCCTAATACCTTTGATAGTGTCCTTGTGTTTGCCTGTCAAAGCATTCCCCACACTGTATGACTACCATCTGTTTGCTTGAGGGAATTCCCAAATGGGTACTTGCTTATCCAGCCTTCAAATCCTAGCACCTGGTACAAAGCTTGAGTGATCTTAGGTACCTCCTGAGTGAATGAATTGATTAATGAAAGAGGCCACAATGGAAAGTCTGTTGGCTAATTGTGTCCATTTCACCTTACAGATGCACATGTTTATTGCTCGATACTGTGACCTGTTAAATGTGGATATCTCTTGTGATGGATGTGATGAGATTGCTCCCTGGCATCGCTACCGGTGTCTGCAGTGCAGTGACATGGACCTCTGCAAGACTTGCTTTCTTGGTAAGCTTCAAGGGGAATCCATTTCAACAAGTAACAGTTGTTTCTGTTTTCTATGATTTTGCCATTTTTAAAACTCATTGTAGCCAGGCAGTAGTGGCGCATACCTTTAATCCCAGCACTCAGGAGGCATAGGCAGGCAGATCTCTATGAATTCCAGGCCAGCCTGGTCTGCAGAGTGAGTGCCAGGACAGGCTCCAAAGCTAAACAGAGAAACCCTGCCTGAAAACCCTAAATAAACAAACAAACAAATAAATAAATCCCACTGTGCTAAATAGAGACATTGTCTCTGCTCCAAAGCTACACAAAGAAACTCTGCCTGGAAAAACATAGATAGATAGATAGATAGATAGATAGATAGATAGATAGATAGATAGATAGATAGATAGATAGATAGATATCTCTAGTTCATTGGCAAATATGAGTCATCTCCCTCAACTTGATGATGACTTCCACTGCTCCTGTCTGACATCCTTCCATCTCCCATCCTTTAAACTTTTAGGACCAATGAATACAGGCTCAGATAAGGTTTTAAGAAACTTTGCTTCTGAATCACACAATGCTTCCAAATAGCAACATATATGTGCAACCAAAATAAATTTGAAATGTTCTTTAATATACTTGACTCATGGGTGCTAGGGCAGAGCCCTTCTGCAGCAGTGAGCCCTGGAGAGCTCTGTGTATTTGAAGCCCAGCAGTAAAAGTGGAAATACAATCTAGCAGAGAGACCAAACTCATGCACATAATGAATGCATATGCTGTTATAAATGAGAAACGCAGAATGTTTCTGGGAAATTTTGGAAATATAGCAGTACTCTACAGGGAAGCCTTGTGAAGGAGATAGGGTAAGAATTGGTCTTTGAAGGAAGTTTGAACTGGATGACATTACAAAATCCTGGAGATAGCATTACCATCAAGAGCAGAACAAGATCAGGGACAGGAATGAGTGCTTTCAGTGAATATAGACAAATATACTCCAGTGTCTGTCTAGTTAAGTGATAGACTAAGACAGATAGGGTCCAGGTTGTGGGACTCTGAGATGCTAGGCTAAGGAATTTGAATAGTTTGAAGACAGTAGGGAAGGTTTATAGCTAAGATGTTACTGTGATCAAAGATATGCTCAGGGAAGATGGTCTGTGTCATTCTCCTTTAGGAGACTCTAGTCACAGGGCGTTTGGGCCTATACCAGGTTCACAGCACTGGGAACAGAAGTGGCCAGCTGTGAAGAGTATTGAGCAGGGACTTAGAGAGAGAGAGATCAGAGTAGCCTGTATTGTTCATGTCTGTCATTCTCTTAATCATCAGGTCTCGGATTCCAAAATGCATGGGCTTATTTCTCCCAAGTAACAGTCATGGTAGGAATTTGGCATGTGTTTGACCTGACTGTGACACTGTAGAATGGGGATTAGTCAGCTGAACCATTGCCAAAGATTCCGTGCTGAGAATATCACTGATATGCTCATAGCTACCAGGGCATTCTGGCCTTTGAAGGAACCCCTGCCTTCTGGAGTAGTAATTCAGAAATGGCTCTGGTGCTGGTATCAGTTTGCTGGCATTGTGAGAGATCCTCTACCCCATCCACCTCACACTGCTGGTTTTTCTACAGGTGGAGTAAAGCCTGAGGGCCATGGAGATGATCATGAAATGGTCAACATGGAGTTTACCTGTGACCACTGCCAGGGTTTGATCATAGGCCGGAGAATGAATTGCAATGTATGTGATGACTTTGATCTTTGCTATGGATGCTATGCAGCAAAGAAATACTCCTATGGGTATGTCACATGTTCTGCCACCACCATGACCTTTTGGGTCCTTCACTTAAAGGGGGTGTCTTGTTTTTTCTGTGGAGCTAGGGACTGAACCCAGGACTTGACAGATGTTAGGCAAGCACTGTATACCTGAGCTATACTACTAGCCTTCCTTACTTTTAAAATCTTTTATTGATATTAAGGGTGTGTGCATATGTTTATGCATACATGTTTGTGCACATGCAGAGGTCAGAAGACAGTTATGTAGGGTCATTTCTCTTTTTTTTCCTTTCTGTGGGTTCTAGAGATTAAAACTCAGGTTACCAGGTATGCTAAATGCCTTTACTTGCTAAGCTGTCTTACAGCCCCTTCCTTACTTTTTTAAAGAAAGGTTTTGTTTTGTTTTTTAATATAATTTTAACATACTTAGAAGAAGAAGAGAGAGTGGTACAGTGCACCCTGTGTCCTCAATTCATCAGTTAGGGAGATGGCTTACTCCATCTCTTTCATTTACCTTAACGTATTTAAAGTACATTTCAGACCTTAAGTCATCTCTTTCTTATACCTTGTAATTCATCTTTTTAGATTACAGGTATTACCTTGCATTACCAAACTGTAATTAGCACTCCTCCAGAATGCTCTGCAATCTCTCTTCCTTAGCATAGTTTCCATGTGCAGGCTTTCAGTTGTAAAGTGCTAATGTGAGATGCCCAGTGTTTGTAGTTGTTCATTTCTCTGGGGAAAGAGTAATACTATTCGTTAAAACTTCAGTAGCCATAGCCTGTTGGTGACTAATGCCCAAAATGATCAAACACATACTTCCCTGAGGTCCAGGGATCTTTTTCAGAGTCTTACAAATGTTATAGGCCTTAAAACGTTCATGTCTTTGCAGCCATTTGCCAACCCACAGCATCACAGCCCACCCAATGGTGACCATCCGGATCAGTGACCGGCAGAGGCTCATCCAGCCCTATATCCACAACTATTCCTGGCTACTCTTTGCTGCCCTGGCTCTCTATAGTGCCCACCTGACGAGCACAGAGCATGTGGATGGGGAGCAGCTGGACCCCCAGGCCCGCAGCAATGCTGCTGTCCTGCGGAGCCAGTGCATGCAGCTGGTCGGGGACTGTCTGATGAAGGCCCACCAGGGCAAAGGTAACTATTTCTTATGTAGAGCCTCACGCTGTGCCTCTGCTTGCTGTTGGACAAAAAGCCCAGGCAACCATAAAAGACCACACTTGACTCAGAGGTAGTACATGAGAGGGATTCAGCTTAGCCTGGAATGTAAGTCCCAGTTTCTCTTGAGAGGACTGTTGGCATAGAGTAGCATTTAGTTAGTCAAAGTGTTTCTGACAATGCAATGCAGTACTGATAATCAAACCCTGGAAGTCCATGGATCTGTGTATTTGAGTCTCTCACTTTGCTCAGGAATCCATACCTTTTTAAAAAACCTTTAGTAAAAATCTGCATATCCTAGATGAAAGCTGCTTACAAATAATGGTGTTTCTGAACCCAAATCCAGTTCTAGGGAGGCTAGGTGGGGCTATGTAGATGCCCTGTCTTAAAATAACAAAATAACAAGGTAATTCCGACTTCGCTGAAGGGTATTAGTAGGAAAGTAATGTAAATGTTAAACTTCTGAGACATTTAAGTTTCTCTCAGATGATAGATTCCCCATCTAATTGACATCAGGGAATCATACTTATCTTAGGGAGAAGAAGGGTGATGTTTATATCTGCCAGTAAGAATTTAAAAATCTAGTTGCTAGCCAGGCATAGAGCAGTACATGCCTTTAATTCCAGTGCTCAGGCAGTTCTGTGAGTTCAAGGCCACTCTGGTCTACATAGCAAGTCCCAAGCAAGTCAGAGATACATAGTGAGACCCTGCCTCAAAAATAAATAAATAAATAAACAAACAAATTGCTTGGCACTATCAGGAAAATACATTTTTAATTTTCAAAACAGTCCTGTCACCTGGAGTATCTTCAGTGTTTCATTGTGCCTAAAGTGTAAGTTCCCTTTGCTAGTGTCTTTCCATCTGAGATTAGGAGTGGAATGGATGTGGGCTGCCAGGGGTGCTGCTGTGTGGTTTGTGTAACCCCCCCAGCCGACTGTTTCTATACAGTGGTTAAGCTTCATGGTGCTTGTAAGAGATATCCCTTGTTGTGAATGTTTAGCCATGTCCTTGTTTCTTCCCATTTCAGGTCTTAAAGCTCTAGCACTTCTTGGTGTATTGCCAGATGGTGACTCTACCTCAGAAAACCAAGCCCTGCCAGTCACAGTGTCCATCCAAACATCAGGGGAGCAGCTAGAGAAGAAAACAGTTCAGCTTGCTGAGGAGCCAGCAGATGTGGGCCTGTTTGTGACCTGCAATGTAAGTAGTGTGTCTTTACCATGGGGTCACAGGTTACATTCAGGAAGCCAGTCACAGAAGGAGGCATAACAGGGAAGTTAAGAGCATGGATTATACAACTGAAGACGTTAGTTGCCCAGGTTTGGTTTATATTCAGTCAACAAATAGATGATACCAAAAGTTTACTGTTTTAACAGGTAGACACACCATAGTTTACAGGTGTAGTTTACATAGTTTATAGACAGAAAATCCTTTGTAGGTCCAAGCATGATCTGTGTTGGTGGCACACACATAAACATCTTTTGTGAATTTAAAATATGACTAAATAACTCAACAAAAGATTGTTTTTGTAGAAGTTTGCCTTTGGGGCTGGAGAAATGGCTCAGTGGTTAAGAGCACTGACTGCTCTTTCAGAGAACCTGGGTTTAATTTCCAGCACCCACATGACAGATCACAACTGTCTGTAACTTCAGTTCCAGGGGACTCAACACCCATGGCAAAACACCAATGCACATAAAATAAAAATAAATTAAAAAAAATTTTTTTTATAGAGCTTGAGCCCATGCTGTAAATGTCCCCACCTATCTCCACGTAGTCTTGGCTTAATGGAGAATGCCTGATGTGTCTGACCTCTCTTCTCGGGCTCACATCAAGACTCTTGTCTGCCTATACTTCCCACAATTCTCCTCCTCTGGTAGCCCCACCTATCCTTCCTGCCTGGCCACTAGCCACACAGTGTTTTATTCATCAACCAATAATAGAAACATATTTACAGTAGGACTTTCCCCATCAAACCCCTTTGTCACACAACACATTTAACCTGCCACAGATTACCTTGCACAGGAGGGAATGCAGTCATCCCATCCAGTCAGGAAGGACAGCAGTCCTCACCTCGGATCCTGGGACTGTCTGTATTTGTGAGCCCTCAGCATCTTGTAGCAAGCTGCCCACAGCATTGTGGTCCCCATCTATCAATGTGTTCATTTATTTACACCAAAATGGACTTGATTTTATTTTATTTATTTTGATGCTCAGAATGACCCCATGTTTGACCCATTAGCTTTTGTATTCTCTGTATCTATCTCTGTCTCTCTCTGTGTGTCTGTCTGCCTGCCTGCCTGTCTGTCTGTTTCTGTCTCTCTCTCTGTCTCTCTCACTGTCTCTCTCTCTCTCTCTCTCTCTCTCTCTCTCTCTCTCTCTCTCTCTCTCTGTCTCTCTCTCGTGTGCGTGTGCGTGCGTGCGTGCGTGCGTGCGTGCGTGCGTGCGTGCGTGCGTGCGTGTGTGTGTGTGTGTGTTTGCGTGTACAGATGCAGGTACATTTTATAAAAGGGGATGATAGTGACAATGACTGTAATACAGAGTTATTATAGGAGTTATGTCCTGTCCACACTTGGAAGAAACTTGTAAAGTACTTAGAACATGCAAACAGTAAGCTCCATGTCAGAAGAGGACATTGGATATTCTACTCTATCACTCTTTGCCACATTCCTTAAAACAGGGTTTCTCACAGAACGTGGAGCTAATGTGATAAATAAACCCCAACAATCCTCCTGCCTCTTCTCCTGACAGCAGTTATAGGCATAACACATACATGGCTACATCCCAACTTATTTTTATTATTAAATGTATTTATTTACTTTACATCCCGACCACAGTTTCCCCTCCCTCCTCTCTTCCTATTTCCTCCCCCAGCCCTCCCCAAACCACTCCTCCTTTGTTTCAGTTCAGAAAGGGGCAGGCCTCCCATGGGTGTCAACAAAGCATGTATATGGGTGCTGGGATCTGGCTAATCCTCATGCTTGTATACCAAGGCCTCTTACCCACTGAGCTCACAGTTCTGTCCTGTACCCTTAGAATATTCATTTCTATATCATTAAAATACCTGCGTCTATGGCAGTAGAAGCGATGTTATGTGTAGATTTGATGTAACCTCATCTTTATATTAGCATTAGAGATAATAGCAGACATAATACTTTTCTGATTGTAAATAAAGATGGGTTTCATTTTTCTGTGTGTGTATATGCTATAACACATGTACATTTTCATGTGTGTGTGCATATGTGTGGAAGTCAGAAGTCAGCATCAGGAGTCTTCCCCTGTGACTCTTCACCTTGCCTTTTTGAGGCAGGATCTCTCACTGAACATGAACACCAGTTGAGCAATACTAGCTGGCCAGTAAGCTCCAGGGATCCTCTTGTCTCTGCCTTCTCCCACGCTAGGATTACAGGCACTCCCTGCCACACCTGAATCTTATATGGTTGCTAGAGATCCAAACTTAGATCCTTGTGCATACAAGGTGAGCACTTCACTGATTGAGGAATCTCCCAGCCTGTGTTTGTTTTTCTACCAAAAAGGAAAGTATGTAAAGATGATCACTGGGACTGGAGTGCTCAGAGGTTAAGAGCACTGACTCCTTCCAGAGGTTCTGAAGGAAGTAGAATATTGGATATATATATATATATATATAATATATATATATATATATATATATACAGAATATTGTATACATAATAAATAAAGTCTTTAAAAATAATAAAAAAATAAAGATGATCACTGCATTGTACTAGAAGGAAATCAACAACTTTATCTTTTTCCCAAAAGAAGAACTTTCCATTCTTGGCTTCTGGAAGCCAAATGGAAAATACTAAAAATTTGGTATGAGCCATTGCTTATGTGACCCAGAAGCTCTGACAGCAGTTCAAAGATGATCAGAGGGCTGTGATGGGAGGATCATCATTATAGAGTACTGGTTTGTTCTAAGAAATTAGTAGCATTTTTCTAAAGAAATTCAAAAGATTCTTAGTTTGTGAAAGACTAGCTAACAATTGTATAAGGTATATATGGAGTATATTTTTGTTATATTCTTTTACATTTACCTCCTGTTTTTAGGGAAAGAGAGCTACAGATAAAGAAGTCAGACCTTTGGATTACAAGCAGAGGAAAACAGCGACTGAAGGACTCTCCTTAACAAAGGACCTTTCATGCCAGACCCAGACTTCAGATGCACCTGCAAGTGCTCCTGTGCCTCCAGGACCTCCAGGTCAGCAACTATGGCCATTAACTCCATCTCCTTCCTCTCCAAGTGCACACATCCTCACATCTGCACTGTTGCATACAATCTGAAATTGTCCAGTAACTGAAGTTTCTCCATGCTGTTCAGCTGTGGCTGGTTACTTTGTATCACCTATTCTTTATTTTAGCTCATCTATTCCATGTGTTTACCAGGTGCCTTCTCTTTGATAAGCATCATGCTGGATCCCAGGGATGAAATCTACCAACACAGGCAAAGGCACACATGGCCTCTGTGCTCCTGCAACTCATGATCCAGGAAGGTTTCAGACAGAGATACAAATAACTGTCATTTAAGGTGGCTTCTGATTCTGGCCCCATGGGAAGTGTGACAGTGTTAGCCCTGATCTAGAGCAGATTGTATCTGTATGAAGCCATGTAAAAGGAGAGATGTAAGGGACCTTGAATGTGCCAGGCTGTGCAGTAGGGACTGACATTCAAGCAGAAATCACTGTGAGAAAAGGCCTCTTAGTATGTTCCAGAACTAACATCTCTTGCCAGGTATGCAGGACCAGAGCAGAGCACTGGAAAATGACACAGAAGAGTTATTGTGGTGCTTGCTGCAAGTCTGTGACATTCAGGCCTCAGCCTGTCAGAGGAAGAAAATGGTGGGGTGGAGCTGGGATTTTGGAGGATGGAGCAGCAGTGCTGGGTTGCAGGAGATACTTCAGGCAGCCCAGGGAGTCAGGTTCTATCCCCTTGGTTGTTCTGTAATAGAAGTGGAAGTGAGTATATTTTGCACCATCATCAGGACCAGCTCTCAGAAGCAATACACTCCACAGCATGCCAGGTCCTCAAAGTGTACCAGAGTCACATTCCCCTGAGGACCAGGATTTTGGTTCATAGACAATAAGTATCTGTCAAATACCCCCATTTCCTGGGACATTGCTAAGTGCACAAAAGAGGCAAAAACCAGAAGGGAACATGATGAACACCAAACAAATGTGCAGAGTGTTAAAGGGTAATTGGGTGCTTAGAGGACAGGGAGGGTGGTTCCCTATCCAATTAGGGGCCAAGAAGACCTCTTCGAGAAGGTGACTGTGTTCAACAGGGTTTTGTTGTTGTTTCAAAAAGATTATTTTATGTGTAAGGGTATTTTGTCTACATGTATATCTGTGTGCCAAGTGTGTGCCTGGTAAAGGCAGAGGCCAAAGAGGAAGTCCTCTGAGACTGGAATTGAGGTAGTTGGGAGCCACCATGTGGATGCTGGGATCAAACCCAGGTCCTCTGGAAGAGCAGTCAGTGCTCTTAACCACTGACCAATCTCTCCAGCCCCTTTGTTCTTTTTAAAACAAAGTCCTGCGTGTAGCTAGGCTGGCCTCAACCTCTTGACTAGCCACTCTGTCAAGTGCTAGGATTCCAAGCATGCATTACTATGCCTGGCTTCAGCAATAGGATGTTATCCAGCTTCCTTCTATAGGAACATAAGGGTAATGTCATGGTTTAGTTGCCTTTTATATGTGTGGGACCCTGCAAAATCTGACTGGTGTTTCCCCACACAGATGCTGAACATCCAGAAGTGTCATCTCAGACACCAGTAGAAGAGAAGGCAATTACTCCAAACCCTGAGCAAGTGTTTGCAGAGTGTTCCCAGAAGAGGATTTTAGGATTGCTGGCAGCCATGTTACCTCCCATCCAGTCGGTAAGAGGAAGGCAGGGTTTTCTTTGTGAAAAAGTGTGTGGTCGTATTCACAGAAAAAGAAAAAAATGTTGGTAAGGTGAAAGCAGAAACCAACTGTTATCAACAGCTCTGTGTCGTGAGGGAGGGGATGACTATTAATTAAAGCTACTTTCTTTGAATTTATATTTTGTATGAGTATAATTTTTTTTTTTCTGGGACAGGTTTTCTCTGGGTAACAGTCCTGGTTTAATTCTTATAGTTACTTTTTCTATGTTTTTATTTTGAAAGTTTTTAACCTCATTGAAAGTTTGTAAGTACAATGAATGAAGATGTTTGCCTAGATTAGTTACTAGTTACTGCTTATTTATATTTTTATTTTATTTTATTTTTATTTATATATTTATTACATTTTTTCTGAAATTAAATTGAAAGCTTATAGGCACTTCATCCTCAGTTCTCCTAAAAGTGCTATCTTCTGAGTACCATATTACTACCATATTGAATACTCAGGCCTATTGGCTCACACTGTAGGCCTAGCCTACACACACACACACACACACACACACACACACTCTCTATGTCTTTTTAAAAAGTTCAATTAAACCGATAAAAATTTAACACTGGTAAAGTAATTTTATCTCAAGCAAAGCAGAATCTAGACATAGATTTTCCCAGTTTTCCTAGAATGCCCCTTGAGCCTTTTTTTGTGAAAATCAGGATCCATTTAAGAATGTGTTGGGTTCAGAGGACATGCTTATTTGGTCCCCTTTGGTATACTCACCTTGCTTTGATATTTGTTGTAGTAACTGCCTTTAAGATTTTCCCCCACCCGAAACAGGATTTGTCTGTGGAACAGCCCGGGTTGTCCTCAAACTCAAAGAGATCTGCCTGCCTCTGCCTCCCAAGTGCTGGGATTAAAGGCATGCGCCACTATTCTTTGAAGAATGTTCTCATTTTCCTCTTTGGACTCTATATACTGAGGCTTTCTCAACCATAACAGCTTCTCACATGTCTGCTTTTATGCCATTTCCTAGGTTCCCCCATTACATGGGAACTTGCAGCCCACACTATACCAGCATTTTTAATAATATAGCATTGGAAGCCAAGTAAAATGCAGACAGTATTTAAAGGAAAAAAAAATAGGGCTGAGAAGATGACTGTACAGCTATTACCTATAAATGTGTGTAGAGAAAGGTTGACAAACTGTCCTTCCAATTGTTAATAGTTGCTACTTCTTTGGCATTTGTGGGTCGAAAGAGGGCTATGATGGAAGGTCTGAATTTTATGTATTTTTTTTAGTTCTTTGAATTCTTTATAATGGACATTATCAGGAGAGGAAGAAAAGCAAGTGTTTGCTACTCTGGTAGAGGACCAGAGTTTGGTTCCCAGCCCTCATGTCTATAGGCTCAACAGCTCCTATAACTCCAGCTTCAGGGTTCCAATGCCCTCTTCTGGGCTCCATAGGCACCTGACTTACATGTACATAATCACAAATACACATACAAATAAAAAATTAAATGTAAAATAGTAGGATAAGATGATACCTGAGCATATTTATTTTATTTACAGTTGATTGTACATATGCCATTTTTCAAACTGGAATTAGGCCCATTGCAATATATGAATAGGTGGCATGTGTAGATGATCTGGCTGCTTGGATTATGTAGTAAAGAGATCTCCCCTCTCTGTTGACAGGGTCCCACAGTCCCCCTGATAGACCTGGAGCACGTCCTCCCACTCATGTTTCAGGTTGTCATCTCCAACGCAGGCCATCTGAATGAAACCTACCACCTCACCCTGGGTCTCCTGGGCCAGTTAATTGTCCGTCTTTTGCCAGCAGAGGTAGACACTGCAGTTGTCAAGGTCCTTTCAGCCAAACACAACCTCTTTGCTACAGCAGACAATGGTATTGTACCAGATGGCTGGAAAACCACCCACCTGCTCTTCAGCTTGGGAGCCGTGTGCCTGGACAGGTAACCTTGGTTTCCATATACCCAGCCTCCACAACACCCTTTGTAGTACTCACTGAGAACAAAGGTCTAGCTGTGGATGAGTTCCAGTGTGCTGCAGTGCTGATGCTCTTCTGTGGAAATTCAACTAGTAACTCCACACTAAAATAGCTGAGCGCCTCAGTGGCACCTGCCAGTCAATGCCGATGAGATCTATTCTGGTAGATTTGTCCTGAGCAAAGTAAGTATAGGCATTGCAGTTGAGAAATGTGTTTTCATTATAAAAACAACAATTATAATACCAAATTGGAAATGAAATGAAGAAGGAAAAATGACCTTTACTTGTACCATATATATCTCTAAGCTCCTTTTTGAGCATGGCTATGAATATGAATGTATCTGTCAGTATGTGCATGTGAAGATGACAGTCTAGAGCAGTGGTTCTCAACCTTCCTAATCCTGTGACTCTTTAATACAGTTGTTCATGCTGTGGAGACCCCAATTATTTTTTATTGCTACTTCATGGCTATAATTTTGCTGCTGTTATGAATTGTAATGTACATATCTGTGTTTTCAGATGGTCTTTTTTTTTTAATGTGCATTAAAAAAAAGTTTTGCCTACATGTTTGTCTGTGTGAGGGTACTTGATCCCCTGGAACTGAAGTTCTAGACAGTTGTGAGCTGCCATGTGGATGCTGGGAATTGAACCCGGGTCCTCTGGAAGAGCAGCCAGTGCTCTTAATCTCTGAGCCATCTCTCCAGTCCTTCAGATGGTCTTAGATGACCCCTGTAAAAAGGTTGGTTGACTCCCATGGGTTGAGAACCACGGTTTTAGATTAGAGAGCATAGTTGTAGATTGAGTTTCTAGGCTGAGTATATAAGTAACAGATCTTGATTTTGTTTGTTTTCACTTACCTTTATGTGAAAAACATCATTCTGGTAGTTTTTAAGCTGTTTTTAAGCTAAATAATGGTTAGTTCTTTGCCTGAGTCTTACTTTTCCTAGGACAGTAAGCTGGGATGTTTGTAAGGGTGTGGCCACCTAACATTGGAGCTCTTGCCTTCTAGCCGAGTGGGCTTGGACTGGGCCTGCTCCATGGCAGAGATCCTTCGGTCACTCAACAATGCCCCATTGTGGCGAGACGTCATTGCCACCTTCACAGACCACTGCATCAAGCAGCTGCCTTTCCAGCTGAAGCACACCAACATCTTCACCCTGTTGGTGCTTGTCGGCTTCCCCCAGGTACAGCGTCTGAAGTCCTGTTCACCCCAGTCTCTGTAGCACATATACACACGCACACATATGTATGTGTCTGTAATGGTTTTGGAATTCTTTTTAGTTGCATGATTTGCTTTTATAGTCTTGGTATATTTTCAGAATTGTACAGTTGTTAGACTTGCATTGTCAGCAGTTAGACATTTGATTCATTTTACTAGCTTTGAATAGTAGGTAACTATAATGTATTCAGTTACAAAGAACTTTAGAGACTGTTATCTTTCACTCTGGCACTCATGTTGATCTTCCTCATTTTGTATGCCTCATCTGACTGGGATTAGGATCTGTAAAGCGATGGCAAGCACCTAATTTTGTGCCAGGTCTGCACCCAATCCTTTGGACTTAGGAATGAGAAGACCCCCTATCCATGTGTGCTTGTAGAAGAGCAAGCAAAAGGGACTGGGCTTGTGCCTAATGAAGTGCCTCTTCCTGCATCAATACTCTAGGTCCTCTGTGTGGGAACCCGCTGTGTTTATATGGATAATGCCAATGAACCCCATAATGTGATCATCTTGAAGCACTTCACTGAGAAGAATAGAGCTGTGATTGTCGACGTCAAAACCAGGAAAAGGAAAACAGGTCCTAAGCATAATTATGTCTTCTAAGAATGGAAGAAAATAGTCTAATCCTTGCATGCTATGAAACCATTGAAGACGCCTCAGTTCTTGTTCCTGCATATGATTGTTTAATCTTTTAGTTACATTTATTTATTTGCGTGTGCACACACACACGCATGCTCATGTGCATACACACATTTGTGGAGATCAGAGGACAACTTGTGGGAGCCAGTTCTCTTATTCTGTCACCTGAGGCCCTAGAGATTGAACTCAAGTTATCAGGCTTGGTGGCACATGCCGTATCCACTGAGCCCTCTCACCAGCTCAAATCTTTCCGATTAAGTGGGTTTCTTATGAAGAGTATGGTGGTGCATGTCTGCAACCTCAGCACTGAGGCAGGGGGATCACATAATCATGATCAGCATGATGGTGGTTTGAGGCTAGTCTGGACTGCATAATGAGACTCTGTCTCAAAATAAAATAGTCATAGTAATTAATAAACATAGTAAACATAAATTGATTTCTTATAGCTAACATATAGTCAGTCTTTTTAATCCAGTGTGACAGTCCCTTCCTTTCAATACTTATTCAGGCATTTTATGATTGATTGAATTTAAGTCTGCTGTCTCCTTGCTTATTTTCCATTTGTCTCTGCTCTTGGTTCTTTTTTCTTCTCTTGTTTTCTTTTGGATTGATTTTTCTTATTTTCTAAAAATTCATTTCATGTCTGCTGTTGGCTCTAACTATAACTGTTGCACTGGTATCACAGTTGTCAGTACTTTAGTCCGCACTTGGAAGATGGTCCTGACGTTTGTTCTGCATACCTGTGACTGTCTTCAAATGTTATGCCACTTTGCAATTGTGTAGAAATCCAGCATTTGTGCCTCATATCTGCCTGACTCTGTGTTATTGTAGTCACATTTTTATTCTACATGATGTAAATCTCATAGTACATAAAGTACTATGAGATGTGAGTTCTTACTACAGAGATTTTTAAGTGAAAACAATGCATATTATATTCAATTATCCATTTACTATTTTTGGTGTTCTTCATTGCTTTTTGTAGATTCAGAAGTCCATCTAGTATAATTTTCTTTGGTTTGAAACACTTCCCTTAGCATTTCTTATAGTACATTTCTTCTGCCACAAAAATCTGTCTGGAAAATTTTTGTTCTGATCTCATTGTTGCTTTAGAGACGGACTCTCACCAGATAATCTTGTTGGCCTTGAAGTCTATATGTCTTTCTCTCCCAAGGACTGGTTTTGCAGGTGCACACTACCACTTCTGGCTTTGACTTTATTTTTGAAAGATTATTTTTCTTGGGCTAAAGAGATGGTTTGGCAGTTAAGAGCTCATGCAGAGGACCCAGGTTTGGTTCACAGCACCCACGTCCCAGTGACTCACAACCACCTGTAACTCCAGCTCCAGAGGATCTAGCACTCTCTCCTGATCTCCATGGGCACTGTACTTACATGTACAAACCCTCACACTGAAAGACATATATACACATAATTAAAAGTAAAATCTTTATGAAATGTAATTTTTCTGTATAAAAAGAATTCTGAGAGATATTTTAATATTTGTTGTTATACTGTTCTGTCTCTCTCTCTCTCTCTCTCTCTCTCTCTCTCTCTCTCTCTCTCTCTGTGTGTGTGTGTGTGTGTGTGTGTGTGTGTGTGTGTGTGTGTGTGTGTGTGTGTGTGTAGATCTCACATAGCACAGACTGCCTTGAACTTGCTATATAACTAAGGATGGACTTGTGATCCTTCTGCAATTGCCTGGAGTTCTGGGGTTACAGGCGTGTACCATCACCTGGTTAATAGACTGGAGACCAACCCTAGGCCTTTCAGTTGCTAAGCAAGCAGTCTACCATCATAGCTATTCCCCAGCTCCCAATAGTTTTTTGTTGTTTTTTTTTTTTTCCTTTGAATTCTTTAAAGATGTGTCTGTTCTCTGGGTTGCACTAATTCTGCTGTGAAGTGACATGAGATTTGCTGTGTTGTTATCTTTGTTGCTGTTTATAGTATATCTTTTCTCTGGCTGCTAAGGGTTTATTTGAATACCCTGATGGTGGATAAGGCATTCTGTAAGTTCATAGATGGTGGTTTTGGCAGAAGCATTGCATGTAGGAAAGGCAAATATATTACCAGAATAAGTATCTACTCCAGTAAGGACAAAGTATTGTCATTTCCACAGAGGAAGTGGTCCAGTGTAATCAACCTGCCCCCAAGTTGTAGGCTGACTACTCTGGGGAATGGTGCCATATCTGGGCTCTGTGTTGGTCTCTGTTGGCAGATCTGGCACTCAGCCACAGTGTAGCCAGGTCAGCCTTGGTGAATGGAAGTCCATGTTATTGAGCCCATGAATAACCCCCATCTGTCCACCATGGCCACCTTGTTCATGGGCTTATTGGGCAATGACAGAGATGGCTGGGGAAAGAGGCTGTCTGTCCACAGAATGGGTTATCCTGCCTACTTGATTATTGAACTTTTCTGCTGAAGTCACCCTTCAATGACTTACATGGTGACTTACTCCCATGATTTACATGCGACACAAGTATCTTCAGATCCTTCTTCCATTTGGAGAAATCTGTCCACACACTTCTTCCTCAGATGTATTTCTCACCAGTTTTCCAATCTTGCTCTTTCTACACTCCTAATAAATAGTCACACGTCTGGCTAGTTCTCCTTCCAAGGAAAATTTATGACCATATGTATTACCCAAAGTTCTGCCCACTGTAAAGATTTCCCTTCACCAGTACCTTTCAGGGTTGTCCCAGAAAGGGGTTGTAATGCTGCAGCTGTCTGCTTCTGGGTGGTGCCTACATAACATTCAGAACCATCAGTAAACCAGGCTCTAGTCTTATCTTCCTCAGTCAGCAGATCATAGGGCACACCTCTTGGGCTATAGGTTTATGCTTGGGATGACATTGTAAAAGGAACCTTAGGTGTTTAGGCAACTTCTTCATGTAACTAGCTTGTGCCTTCAGGACCTGCTCACTGGCTCATCTGGAAATTGGTTTATGGGCTGAGAGTCCCTTTTGCCACAATCCAATGTAGCCTTTCTTTCATTTGAGTTTTTCCCCCTCTTATACAGATAAAACAAGAATGCAGTAGGCTTCTTATCTATGTCATGTATGCCTAGAACATGTATGTGATTGACTAGACAGTATCAAAGGTCCATGTAAGTCATGCCACCATAAAAATCACTTTGTGCTTGTGCTCCCCGTTATGGATCGGGCCATTGTCGTCATTTCTTTGTCAGTGCTGCCCATTATGATAACTACAATCACCTTACCTTTGGTCACTCAGTACTGCCACCTGGCCCCTGCTACTTCAAGGGCCCAATTAAACCCATTACATTTGATTCATCCAATTGAGCAGCAGCATCTACAACCCTAAGGTCTGGCACGATGACAAGGGCAACAACAAAGCTCTTCAAGCAGGCTGGTGCCCCCTCGCCATTTTGCATCTTACAGGATTCACGAAGGGTATGCCTTCTGGGCCTTCACATTGTGGAGGATTTACACAGCACATCCACTCTAGCATTAAAAGCTGAGCCTAAAAAGCCTTTCGTCAACACTAAACCAAGAGTTATAGGCACCTCCAGCTCCTCCTCAGTAGGCCATCTCTTGACAAATGTTTCAGCCAACATTAAAACAAACTTTAGACACCTTTTTTGTTTTGTTTTTCGAGACAGGGTTTCCCTGTGGTTTTGGAGGCTGTCCTGGAACTAGCTCTTGTAGACCAGGCTGGTCTCGAACTCACAGAGATCCGCCTGCCTCTGCCTCCCGAGTGCTGGGATTAAAGGTGTGTGCCACCAATGCCCGGCTAGACACCTTTTTAACTGTCCGAGCATCATATCAAACCTAGGTTCTCCACTCAGTGGGCCCTTATCAATAAACCCAGCCTGATCCAGTTTGTTCCTTCCACCGTTATCCCACACACATTCCCCAGACTAATGCTTGAATGAATCAGCAAACTCATTAAGCTCTTTAGTAGTGTAGTGCCCTCCTCATGGACTACACTCTCTACCTCCCATCTAGGAGCCTGCTTAGCCTTAATTCTGGTTATAGGCCCAGAGGCAACTACTGGTGGACCCTGCGGGACATCAGTGTTTCCTTTCCTGGCGTATTCAGAAAAAGTCACTGCTAGTTCATCAGACAATGAAGGATGAATTTCCTCACTCAAACTTGAAAAAGGCATTATTTCAGGGGCTGGGGGTGAAATCTGCTGAGGGTAGAGAGACTATTCCCTCAAGTGAGACAATCCCTTATGAGGATTCAAAGTTCTCAGCTTCAGTAGGGTACTCCTACACAGCTCCTTCCCAAGTTACAGGATCATCCATGTTTAACCAATTAATGCCCTTACTTTAACCACCAACACCCTCAGAGGATGGGACTTGAATTTGTGCTATAATTCAGCTAACCTTAAAATGAGGGCTTTGATTTGATTTCCCACAACAAACTCTGTGGCTGCTGGAAGGAAGATTCTCTTCCAGGGCACACTTAGAAACGTCTATATTTGTTTATGCACCTCTGGAGCTGGTCCTTCTTGTTACTAAGGTCAGTTCATTGTTGTCCTTCACCATATTTTGAGATGCTAGAAGTTGGCTAATTTTATCTAATTCTTTTCCATTGTCAGTTTATACAGAGATGCAGGAGTGACAAACAAGGAGCATCATTTTCCTTATTTTTCTACAGATTGTCAAAAGTTTTATATACAGAGTCTCCAAATCTGTTGCCTTTCACAAGTGTTCTATCAGGATAATCAAATGTATTTGTCTCCTTAAGTTTGTAATAGTTCACACCACAGGCTTTCGGTACTCTGAGCTTCTAGGAGAGGCTTCAGTAATCGGGGTATTGACAAATTGAAAAGCCTATTCCAGGTACTTTTAAAAAATTCATCTTTATACTTTTCTGTTGTTCTTGAACCACTTCTGGTAACAAAATCTGCATTGATCAGGGTTCTCTAGAGGAATAGAACTGATAGGATGAATTGAGACGGGGCAGATTTATGAGAATGGCTTACAGGCTGTGGTCCAGCTAGTCCAACAATGGCTATCTATCAGTAGAAGGTCCAATAATCCAGTAGCTAGCTGTTCAGTCCACAAGGCTGTATGTTTCAGCTGATCTTCAGTATACACCAGAATCCCAAAGAAGCAGACTCTATTGGCAGTAAAGGGATGATGAACTTGCCAGGGAGACTGAAGGCAAGCAGACAAAGAGAGCAAGCTTCCTTCTTCCATGTCTTTTATATAGGTTGCCAGAGAAGATGGGGCCCAGATTAAAGGTGGATATTCTACTTCAAAAGATCTGGATTAAAAGCGGTTCTTCCCACTTATAATGATTTAATTATGAAAAAAGTCCCTCACGGGTATGCCCAGCCAAGTGGGTTTTAGTTAATCTCAGATGTAATCAAATTGACAACCAAGGACAGCCATCACAACACCTTTGGCGATGACCTGCTTGTGCATAGTAATAAGAATTTTGCATTGTGACTTGTCCCTCTCAGTTTCCCATGGACGAGTAGCTCTATACCACTTTTGTGCTCACCTGCAAACTAGGCTTAAATATATAGGCTACACCTGAGCCTGAGAGACTTACTTCTGCAATCCTTGCTTTGTGAGGCCTGTGAAGAAACCTGGCTGCAGAGGACACTAACTGTACTCTTTGTGCCTTTCTTTTCCTCTTTGACATGATGCTATAGTGAAGGACTACCAACTGGTCCAGAAGGGAGGAGGACAAGAGTGTGGCACCTCTCAGGCCCAGCTGAGCCAGTACTCCCAACACTTTGCCTTTATTGCCACTCATCTTCTGCAAACCAGCATGGACAGCCATTGTTCCGAGGCAGTGGAAGCAACCTGGGTCCTTTCCTTGGCCCTCAAAGGTTTATATAAAACTCTAAAGGTAATGGTGCCCCTCTTCCATGTGCACAAGCCTGCCTACCTACGATTTGACATCTGCAGGGGATTAACAAGGAGGAAATGCCATCTGATTTGGATGAATGGTTAACAGTGGGTTGTTTTTAGACATGCTTGAGACCTTATACAAGGATAACTTTAAGGAAGAAAGAATTTTCCCAGTGTTTTGAATCTCAGTTTTTATTTTGTTTTGTTTTTTAGTAGGGGGTGGTTTTGGGTTGGGGTTGGGGGGAATTGTTGTTGTAGCTTTGGTTATCCTGGAACTCACTTTGTAGTCCATGCTGGCCTCAAGTTCACAGAGATCCACCTACTCTGTATCCTGAGTGCTGGGATTAAAGGTGTGCATCACCCCCACCTGGCAAGTCTCAGTTTTTTAATAGTTTCGTGAACTCAGGTACTGTGGCTTCATGGAAATTTAATCCTGTCTTGGGGAAGAAAACTGGGCTGAAAGGTTTTTCACTTCATGCCCAGCAGGAGCTCCTCTAAGTTATCACAGGAATTGAGGGAGGAACAAAGGGAGCTAGCATCCCAAGGAGCTTCAAGGGATCAATCAGTGTGACCATTAGGCTTGGAGGAAGTAGCTAGGCAAGAGTTGGGAGGTATTTGGGGTGGAGAGAAGCCCTGACCCATGAGGACTCTGGGAGCCTTAGTGGGCTAGAGTGCTGGGGGGAATCTTTCAAGAAGACACATTTGAGGTTATTTGCAGGGTAATTTTCCTTGCAGAGCTGTCCTGGAAAGGATCCCAACTAAAGTCTGTTGCCCCTTGACATTGATAGATCTGGTAGAGAGGTCATTGGTTGGTGGTGAGGGGGACGACTCAGGCACCACCAGAGAATTACCTGCTTGGCTCTCCAGCTCTGGGCAGCACAGAGAAGGTGTAATTGTCAGCTGAGACCATTCATCTGCTAGTTCAGTTTCTGACCTGTTTCACAATGTGGTGTGTTTCACTGTTTCCACTGTAATGGAAAAGGGAAATTAACTCCCTGATGGCAGAGCTCTTAAAGCCTCATTCAGTTTTGTTTGTTTGAGACAAGACTGAAACTTCCTATATGGACCAGGCTGGCCTCAGACTGAAAGATCTGCCTGCCTCTACTTCCCAAATGCTTGGATTAAAGTGTGCAACTCCACAAGTGCTCAGTCGGTGAATATCTATTTGTTGAACACCAAGAGCCAAGTGGAACTTTGTGTGCAGTAGTAAGCTAGAAAGAAGAGCTGTGTTTTCATGAGGTTTGTAGTCTCCTGAGCCAAAGGAAGCACCTCCTGCAAGCAGGAAGGACACTTTGCATTGGAAAGCCTTTTGAAAAGGAGATATTTGAGGTGGCAGATACGGAGCTAGCCTTGGGACAGAAAGAATAGCAAGTTTCAGGCCTCAAAGTGGACCAGGCATGATGGTCACGGAGCAGAAGGACCTCTAGATCTTTAAGATAGTGCATCCAAGAGGGTGAGGCCAAAGAAGCAGGCAGGGAGCCTTGTAGAACCCTGTCAGCCATGGTTAGGGCTTGGATTTTAGCATTTTTGGAAAGTAAAGAGAAGTAACATAAAATAGGTTTCAGAAGTGTTTGTTCAGTGAAAGCACAGAGCTAGTGAGGGGCAGTGGCTCATGGTTACGATGCAGAGTGCTTTCTGACTGACTGGAATTTTCCCTGGAAGGTCAGTTGGGCCATCAACTCTGGCAAAGGCTGGCACTCTGCCGATCTTAACCTTCACTCTGAAGCACCTACAAATCACTCTCTTGGCTTGGCAGGCTCACGGTTTTGAAGAGACTCACGCCACCTTCCTCCAGACTGATCTGCTGAAGTTGCTGGTGAAGAAGTGCAGCAAAGGGACCGGCTTCAGTAAGACCTGGCTCCTCAGAGACCTGGAGGTAAGGAAGAGGGCTGCTCTGTAGACCTACATCCTGGAGGAGACCTAGCTTGTTCAAACGAGTTCCTCCCTGTGTATGCTCATTCTGTGTAGCTTTTAAACCCAGCCTTGATCCTGTCTTCCTGAATTAGGGATCCTGACACCTGTCCTCCCCATCAGGAAAATGAATTGGGTGTTTGTTCAAAGAACCTTGGAGAAGTATTTTGTGGAAACATATAATTGACCATTAAATCATGATAATAAAATGTGTTTTTGAATTATTATTTCCCTTTAAAGTTCCTTTGAGCTAAAATCAGTTCCTAAATATGGCCACACGTGTTTATCTTATGTAGGATTTCAGTCGGTAATTTCATTTTATTGTTCTCCTCCGAACCTTAGATGTTAATAGTGAAATTTTTGTGGTTCCCAGAGGCTTTCAAGGTCAAGTGCTAGCTTCTAGTATAAGGGGGGTAGTGCTACAGGAAAGTGCTGTACCCCTCATCCTCATTGCACAGATGCCTGTATTTGAAGAATCAGCTCTGAATACTACAGGGTTTGCTTCGGTCTAAGGGAGACTATATATGGGTGTTTTGCCTGCAACTGTGTCTGCACTACTTGAATGCCTGGTGCCTATAAGGGCATCAGATCCCCTGGACTTCAGTTACAGATGGTTGTGAGCTGCCGTGTGGGTTCTAGGAATTGAACTCAAGCCATCTCTCCAGCTCCCAAAACCACCCTTCTTAATGGTGGTGTATAAGACCGGAAAGTACTTTGCAGTTTTTGCCATTACTAATGCTTCATTGACATATTTTGAACAGTATTTTATGTATTTTGTCATTTCTAAAAGATAAGTTGTAAGTCAGAAGGATATATTTTTAATAGTTTTGTTTTTTTGTTTTTTTGTTTTTTGAGGGGATTTTGAGACATTTTCGAGACAGGGTTTCTCTGTGGCTTTGGAGGCTGTCCTGGTACTCGCTCTGTAGACCAGGCTGGTCTCAAACTCACAGAGATCCACCTGCCTCTGCCTCCCGAGTGCTGGGATAAAAGGCGTGTGCCACCAACACCCGGCTCCTCTATAGTTTTTGCTATCATTTCTTCTATTATAGGTACAGTTGAACATGCTTTCATGTTCCTTTACTAATCACATACTCTCCATGTGAACTTTTAGAGTTAGACTTTTACATGGTTAAAGATGTATGTCATCTTCTCACTCACTGAACATTCCTTTCCCTGCTCTGCTTGACTGACTTTGTGTGTAGATTCTGTCCATCATGCTGTATTCCTCAAAAAAAGAGATCAACACTCTGACTGAACATGGAGACCTGGAGCTGGATGAGCGAGGGGACCAAGAGGAAGAAGTAGACCGGCCAGGTGGTATCCCTGGAGAATCAGAACAGAAAAAGCTGGACCCTCTCGAAAGCTTGGATGAACCTACCAGAATATGCTTCTTGGTATGTACACTGGTCATCATGGGAATGGAGCCAGGCATCAAAGAAATGGGTTCTCTTGCTCAGTCTGTGCTTCAACCTAAACAAGTCTAGGGACTGGAGAGAGAGGACAGTTGGTTAGAGTACTTGCTAATGTTCTTCCAGAGGACCAAAGTTAGATTCCCGGCACCCAAATGGGAGCTCACAACTGTCTATTAACTTCAGTTTCAGGGGACCTGACACCCTCTTCTCCTGGGCTCCATGGGTACTAGGCACACACATGGGGCACGGACAAACATGCAGGCAAAACATCCATTCACATAAATAAATTAAAAAACCTTTTTTAGCTGCTCAGTTTGATGTCCTAAGAATTTATTTCCTTAACAGTCTTGCATACAGAAAAGATCCAAAAGGATAGTAGATCCCTACCATTGTAGAGGCTTTAAGATTTATTTATTTATTTTATGTGCATGATGTGTCCCTGTGTGATTTTACATGTACCACATGCATGCAGGAACCTGCAGAGGCCCAGAAAAAGGTAGTGAATCCCCCAAAACTGAGGCACCGTGTGGCTTCTGGCAACTGAACCCAGGTCTTCTGCAAGACCAATAAGTATTTTTCACCACTGAGCCATTTTTTAGCCCCTAAAGTGGCTTCAAATAGTAATGCACACTTCATAGTTCTTATCTTAGTACTCAAAATTCCCCATGCTTTTTTAAAGTACCTGTATACTGTTCTGCTGTAACCTGGGATAACTTGAAATACTGTTTTGTCACTTCAGAGTGTATATTGTCCATGTCTTATGGCATATATCCTTGTCTGTCTTTTGCCTTCTCCCTTGCCTCCAGATGGCTCATGATGCTCTCAATGCCCCTTTGCACATTCTCCGGGCCATATATGAACTGCAGATGAAAAAGACCGATTCTTTCTTCCTGGAAGTTCAGAAGAGGTAAAGAACATTGAGATGCACTGAAATGCCAAGTGAGGGTGGGGAACTCTCACCTGCTGCCATGGGATCTGGAGAGAGGCCCTGACAGGCCAGGCAGCCATGGGGACTGGCCTGGAGTTGTTCCTGATGCCCTTGGAAAGGCAGCTATGCCATTTTGACTGACTAGGTCATCTCTAAGAGTGTGACAATTTCCTTTGAGAATGTTGTGTGTACAGTCTTAAAGGTATAGACTCTGAGATGCCTCTCATGCTGTCCAGTGAGCAGATGGCACAGAGCAGAGCAGGGGCTGTGGCTCAAGAGGAGTTTTGGCTCTTATGTTTTCATCAGTGTAAATTATTTTCATGATGTTTTTCCGCAGGGATGATTATATAATCAACAATATATCCTTCTCCTGGCCAGGAAGTTTAGATTTGGCTCCAGACCCCATCTCCTGATTCTGTGTGAAACTTTACATATCTTCTATCCAGCCTCCTCTTCTGTCCCCATGGCCTGACTTTGCTCTCTCTGTCTTCATACCTATCATTCCCTCCCACACTCTAACCTTCTCCCTTCTGTCTGCCCCCTCCCTCCCTTTTTGCTGTACTAGGGAATCAAACACAGAGTCTTGAACATGCTAAGCTAGCCTCCTGGCCCTTTAGCTTCTTACTCAAATGCAGAGTTAATTTCCCTTGACTTCATTCATGTTTCTCTTTCATCCTGTGTATTATATAAAATCAGTGTGAAATGGAGCAGTGACTATGAGAGGAAGATGGTCAGGGTACAGTCTAAGTCACTGTAACTAAAAAAGCACAAGGACCTCAGACTAAAGCAGGTAGAATTTGCGATTTTCTCACAAGAGCATCCAGAGGCAGAGAAAGGGAGAGCTAGGAGGACACTTGATTAAGTGTGTGTTATGCAAACATTAGGACCTGGGTTTGGATCCCCAGTACTTACTTAAAGGCTAGGCGAGGCAGTGCTCATTTCTAACTCCAGTGCTGGGGATGTGGATAGAGACAAATGGATCCCTGGAACTTGCTAGTCAGCCAGTGAATCCAAATAGAAAGCTCTAATTCAGTAAGAGACCCTGTCTCTAAAAATAAGGTGTAGAACAGCTGAAAAGAGTTTGAGGTCAACCCCATATACACAAATCCCAAAATTAAGAAAGAAATATAAACAGGCTGGAGAAATGTTTCAGTGGTTAAGAATACTTGTTGCTCTCACAGAGAACCTAGGTTTGATATCTGTCTACCCTTTTTTGACAAAAAGTATTTTTTAAAAAAAAATAAAGAGAAAAGTTTGGTTCCTAAGAGACAGTTTACATCTCTGCCATGAAGATATTCTTGGAAGTCTACATATATGGGTGAATGTACGAATGCTGTGACTATAGTTTGCAAAGTATAGCTAGTGATGATGTAATTGGATGGGTAATAGTGAGAGAATACATCCGGTCACCTTTCTGACAAGGGCAGTGTATTTTAAGCTCTTGTCTCCTCCACGTTCTGTGCCCATCATTGGATTCCCTTCAGGTTTGATGGGGATGAGCTCACCACAGATGAGAGGATTCGCTCCCTGGCACAGAGGTGGCAACCCAGTAGGAGTCTGAGACTGGAGGAGCAGAGCGCCAAAGCCGTGGACACAGACATGATTATCTTGCCTTGCTTGGTATGTCGCCTACCTTGGGATCAAAGTGTTTGCACTTCTGCCTGCCCCCTCTAGTGAGGCCAGGCCTCTGTAATGATGGTCTTGGCTTTGCAGTCCCGGCCTGTGCGCTCTGACCAAGCCACTGCTGAATCGAACCCTGTGACCCAGAAGCTGATTCCCAGCACAGAGAGTGAGCTGCAGCAGAGTTATGCCAAGCAGCGCCGAAGCAAGAGTGCTGCCCTCCTGCACAAGGAGCTGAACTGCAAGAGCAAGAGGGCTGTCCGGGACTTCCTCTTCCGTGTGAATGAGGCCACAGCAGTCCTATATGCTCGTCATGTGCTCGCCTCCCTGCTGGCCGAGTGGCCAGGGCACGTGCCAGTGAGTGAGGACATCCTAGAGCTCAGCGGCCCAGCACACATGACCTACATTTTGGATATGTTCATGCAGCTGGAAGAAAAGCACCAGTGGGAGAAGGTAGCTAACTATCTGCTCTGCCCAGGCTCCTCTCTGCCCGGCTACCCTATCTCTGTGGCCCCAGCGTGCTTTGAGTAATGTAACCCCTGACAGGTATGAACACAGCAGAGGCAAAGACTGCTCTTGACTGTGCCATGGATTTTCTGGAGTTGAGCTCACAGCACAGCCCTGAATGGAGCAGTAGTCCCTGAAAACCTGCCTTGGCCTTCTGCCTTGATTGTTTCATACCTATAGGTCTTCCAGCTCTCCTAGCTAGCCTCTGTCTTCTCAGGTCCTTGGAATTTGACATGATGCAAAGTTAGGTGACCAGGTAATACCCTTAGGATGCCCAGGTAGCCTGTTCCCATAATACAGGAAAGCTTCCAATGAAGGTTTTGCCTTCTGTTTTAAACTGTCATTTCTATACATACATATCTATACAGGTCAGGTGATCTGCCCTCACACCTTGGTTGCCCCATGACCCCGGTGATGTAGGTGGAGGATTATCTAAGACTCTGACTTCTGGGTGACAGGGATTTCACTAGTGTCCATGCCATTCTCTGAAGTTTGGTTCTCCAACTTGGAGTTTAAGTTGGAGGCCATGTTGTATTTTTTTCTAATTTTATTTTATGTGTATAATGTTTTGCCTACATGTATGTAAGTACATCATGAGTGTGTTGTGCCCTCAAAGGCCAAAAGAGGTGTCATATGAAACTGTAGGCAAATGGTTGTGAACCTTCGTGTGCATGCTGGGAACTAAGCTAGGGTCCTCTGTCAGAGCAGCCAGTGCACTTAACCACTGAGCTGTTTCCCCCTCATCTGTTCTATTTTTATATCAGGTCTTCCTGTTTCCTTCTAAAATACTACTGTGAGGCCAGAGAGATGGCTGAGCAGTTAAGAGCACTTGCCGCCCCTGCAGAGGATAAGAGTTTAGTCCCAGCACTCAGGCTGGGCAACTCCAATTCCAGGGGACCCAATGCCGCCTTCTGGTCTCCATAGACACCTACATGAATATGGTGGGCATACATATCTTCAAGCCACATACGCATACATAAAATAAATATCTAAGTAATTCTGGGTTAGAGTCCAATCTGTTTCTGCTGCATAGAAGCAGAAAACCCAGTGTAGCAGAAAACATCCTGGTCTACACCTTAGCATCCCTGTGCATGTATTCCTTCTGGTGCATGGTCAGTCACTCTCCTCGGTTTCAGGTGCAGAAATCATGAGTCATATTGCCTCCTTAATCCTTTCCCTCCTTTTCAGTGTGCTGAGCATGGAGAGGTTGCTGTGTTCTCCGACCCTTGTTTTGCCCACCTAGGATCACTAGTTCCTGTGTATCCTAGATTGTGTGCCAGCATCACAGCCCTGCAGGCACTGGCAGAGTGCTCTAGCCATATCCACCTTCTATGAAGGGCAGTGGCAGCCATGTCTCTGCAGACTCTTGCTTGGACATGTGCTTCTCTGTCCCTTGGCCCCCAGAGCTCCTCACTTGGGTCATTTCTCTCTGTTTGCTGTAGTGTTTACTTATAGCATATTCTACCCACTTAGTAATGAGCTCTTCAGGGGCCTGAAACATCTCTGGCTGGTTCTTTTATTGTGGGCCTCCTAGAATTGGCATTATTCTGATTCAGATCAGGGCTTGGTTGAAAGGTGGCCACTGGGGTTGCATTGGGGTCAGGTTGGATGGTGTCAGTGGCTTCAGGTGACTCTCAGACTAAAGCTCTCTCTTCTTCCTTCTGATGATACTGGCTTGCCCTGCCCTTACCCACCTTCTGTCTTCTCAGATCCTGCAGAAAGTGCTCCAGGGCTGCCGAGAGGGCATGCTGGGGACCATGGCCCTGGCTGCCTGTCAGTTCATGGAGGAGCCAGGAATGGAAGTGCAAGTGAGGGAATCAAAACATCCATATAACAACAACACCAGCTTTGAGGTACGGCTGCACATCAGACCTTATCTTCCTCTCTTAGCAACCGTGACTAGGAACACATTTCCTAAAGCCGTGAGTCCTGGGCAGCAGCTTTCCCTTTCTCCAGATTGAGCTGCTGTATTAACAGGGAAAGTGGGCTCCTGGCTCCAGAGGAGAGTGTATTTTTCCTGTTGTAAGCTCCTCTGAGTGAATCCTCAGCTTCTTCCAGCAGTGAGTTTGTGTGGGGATCTAGAGTCAACCTGTCTCCTGATGATCAGGCCACACCTTGGAGACACTAGCCCCTTTTTCAGGTACCCAGCAGCCCCCACAGCCTCATCTTCTCTATCCTGAATTTGTGTCTAAGTAGAGAGCCATAGGAGTTTGGTGTGGACCACATCAGCTACTCCTGCTAACTTGATGTCTTGTACCTTTCCTTAGCCCTTGGAGATACTGGTGCTGCCAAGGCCTGAGCTTCTAAGTGCGAGTGGTCTGCAGCAGTTGGGACGGGGTTGCAGGCTGGTTCAAAAGTTGACTGTTAATTAGCTGAGACATTATTTCACAGAGGTGTACACCTCCTCACCCTCTTCCTTCAAAGCCTCTTCTCTCCCTGTATCATTCTCAGTTGTCTAGTTGTGCCCTAGAAGGGATCATACTGCCTTCCTGATGGTCCCAGCCTGCCCTCTCCTCTAGGGCAACTGTTGCTGATTCCTCCCAATCCCACCTCCTACCCACTCCTGGCTCCTCGTCAGCTATGACCCTTCTTCAAGATGTGATCATAGCACCTGCTCTCCAGAAGTCTGGACACCTCTTCTAAGTACACATGATCATGACCCCTCCTGAACAACCCCAAGCCATACTATACTCCCTGCCACTCTTAGAGCATGCAGACCTGCTCCCTACCTGAAAGGCACTCTGGTGCCCATGTGACCCTTCTCCTGAGGAGCTCCTTATAAGAACCCTGCTGCAGACCTTTCCTGGCTGTCACTGTGACACCCCCCCCACACACACACACACAGCTGGAGGAAGGGACTGTGGCTTGCTCATGCTTTGTGTCCCTGGATACAGTGACAGCCACAGACAGTGGTAGCTAGTGTCAGTGATAGATAGAAGCATTCTCTGTTTCCCTTCCTAGGATAAAGTTCACATTCCTGGTGCAATCTACCTCTCAATCAAATTTGATCCTCAGTGTAACACAGAGGAAGGCTGTGATGAATTAGCCATGTCCAGCAGTAGTGACTTTCAGCAGGACCGACACAACTTCAGTGGCTCCCAACAGAAGTGGAAGGATTTTGAGCTTCCAGGTATATAGACTTTTCCTTTGAACTCTTGCTAATAATTATTTTTTGTTTGTGTGTTTATTTATTTATTTGAGGGGCTGAGTATGTTCCACAGTGCCCCTGTGGAGATCAGAGGACAACTTGGAGTTAGTTCTCTCCATATGGATCCCAGGGATCGAACTCAGGTTGTCAGGCTTTCTGCAAGCACTTTTGCCCACTGAGCCATCTCACCAGCCCTGTGTAGACTTCACAGGAAGCATTTATATGTAATAGTGAAGCCAGTGAGATGGCTCAATGGTAGGGGAACTTGCTGCCAAGTCTGTCAACCTAAGTTCAAGCCCCAGGACCCATGTGATGGGAAGAGAAAACCAACTATACATGTATACCTTGGCATGTACATGCCTACCATACATACACTTCTCATCCCAAAATAATGACCCAAAATAAAGGTAAAACAAACTTTTTAGAAACATAAAATTGAGAAATTGTTAGAGGATTTTAAAATGACCTTAATGTATTTTCATCAGAAACACCCCAGCTTCCATCCTGTTGCTCCCATATCCTGACTTGTGTCTGGTTTTTGTGACCCAGGAGATACTCTGTATTACCGATTTACCTCTGACATGAGCAACACCGAGTGGGGCTACCGATTCACTGTGACAGCGGGACACCTAGGGCGTTTCCAGACAGGTGTGTGCCCTCCCTTTCTGTTTGCATGCTCTGCCCACCAGACACGATCTGGCCAGAGGTGCCATTATATTACTGACTTCTGTTCAAACCAAAGCAAGTATTGTCTCTGAGGCCTTCTAAAAGTGTCTCCCAACTCCCATGCCTGGTTTTTTTCACCAGGACCTGGTTGGCTGCTTATAAATTTGAATGGTCAGAAAAAGCCTTCCGTCAGGATCTAAAAGAAGACACTTAGTTTTTTTGTTTATTAATTTTTGTTTTTTTGACCAGGGTATGTTGTTTTCTCTTCAACAAGATGGCTACATCTTAATTAACTGTTATTTCAGCCAGCAATTTCGGCTCTGCAGTTACTGGCCTGCTTCTCTGGCAGCTGCCCAGCCTCTCAGGCCAAAGCCTAGTGGGAATTCTGCTCCCGCAGGCACTGACTCTGTTGCTGCCACTAAAGGTAGCTTTAACTAAATTTCTATTGTTCTATTTATAAATAAGACTCGAGACTCAAAGGCTGAGGTGAAAACCTGTTAGCTGAGAGAGGTTGAGTAGCACCTAGCTAATCTTCTCTCCTTGCTGGCTCTCTTGAAAGGACTGTCCTTCCACTCTGCAAAACAAACAAACAAAAAAGCCACTCCACTCAAAACTCCTCCTTACTACTTCTGGTGCATCTCTGCCTCTTCCAGATGCTCTATGCCATCTGATGCTCAGTGATTACTCTCTTCAACTAGTTGCTAACTCAGCCTCCTAACCCAAGGGGTTTTTTTGTTTGTTTTTGTTTTTTTGTTTTTTCGAAACAGAGTTTCTCTGTGGCTTTGGACGCTATCCTGGAACTATACCAGGCTGGTCTCGAACTCACAGAGATCCAGCTGCCTCTGCCTCCCAAGTGCTGGGATTAAAGGCATGCGCCACCAACAACTGGCTACCCAAGGTTAATTTTATTTAATTAATGTGAATGCATACTTGGGGTTCGCAGTGTGATTGAATATCCCCCAACACCAGGGCCTTTTGCAAAAATGAGGAATTAAGAATGTTGTTCTTGTGTTATTTTACAAAGAAAACATTTGGTTTTACCAGGCAGTGGTGACATATACTTTTAATCCTTCCACTGGAGAGGCAGAAGCAAGTGGATCTCTGTGAATTTGAGGCCAGCCTGATGTACAGAGTGAGTTCCAGGACAGCCAGAGCTACACAGAGAAACCCTGTCTTGAAAAACCAAAAACAAAAGAAAAAGAAAAAAAAAATTTTCAGCCAAAATGTAAATGATCACAGTGTTTTGTGTAAAATTTTTAATGTTAATAATTGCTTTTAAAATGTCTGTATTTTGGGTTGGTGCCAGGGTTTGAGATCTTGAAGCAGATGTTGTCCGAAGAAAGGGTTGTACCTCACCTCCCATTGGCCAAGATCTGGGAATGGCTGGTGGGTGTGGCCTGCCGCCAGACTGGTCATCAACGACTGAAAGCTATCCACTTACTGCTGAGGATTGTACGATGCTGCACCCACAGGTAGACAGAGCCAGGTTCAGTCCCTGAAGACACCTCCTCCTACTCTGTTCCTAATTACTTTGTTAACGGCATCTTTGAGAAAAAAAGACAAATGTAGCTTTAGTGTTTCTGAGTTCATCCATCATTTCCTTTAAGTTAGTGGGTTTTGTGTCCTGTAAGTATCTTTTGCATCATTCAAAGGTCATAAAAGTCCCTACTGTTTCTTTCTAGAAGCTTTACCTTTCATGTCATCCACCTGGGGCAAATGTGGGTAAACGAGTTTGAGTTTCTAGTGTCAAGTTTTTACTTTGGATCTTTGCTTGTTCTGAGTCTACCTTTGCACTGAGCACCCTGCACTGTTACCTTGGTCCCATGTATTCATAACTGTGGGCGTTTCCTTGTCTGTAAGCCAGTGCTGTCTTAATGACTGTAGCTCTATGGCTGATTTACATATCTAATAATTTAATTGTGGAAGTCCTTCAGCCTAGTTCTTCTCTTCAAGAGACCCAGAGGATATGAGGGTGGAGGACACACCACATACTCCCAGAATGCCTTGCCACACTAGCTCCTTGGAGAGTTAAAGATTTGCTGGCCTGAGGGTGATGGAAGCCAGAGTAGAGGGCCAATCCCAGAGGAGGAGAGTCCAGCAGGTGCCTCTTAGCTCACTTTCCAGTGCTCTCCTGAAAGCTAGCAATGAAACATGCTTATAAGTCTAACTGAGTTTGCCCATGCTTATTTATGAATGTGTGCTCCTTTTGAGGGAAATGACTGATAAGACAGCACTCAAAAGGCAAGATTTGATGGCTGGAGAGATGGCTCAGGGGTTAAGAGCACTCACTGATTGCTCTTCCAGAGGTCCTGAGTTCAATTCCCAGCAACCACGTGGTGGCTCACAACCATCCGTTATGAGATCTGGTGCCCTCTTCTGGTGTGCAGATATACATGGAAACAGAATGTTGTATATATAATAAATAAAATCTTTTTTAAAAAAAAAAATAAAAGGCAAGATTCTTTCAAGCTATAGAAGAAAAAGTAAATTAAAGAAAATGACAAACTCATTACATATAATGCGTATTATCCTACAGTGAGCCCAGAATATTGTTGAGTTCCTAATTCTCTCTTCTAAGAGGTCTTGAACTAGGATCCCTGCCCCACCCACTCCAGGTTCAAACACTCAGAGTTCTCTACATACAGGTCTGAGAAGGATTGGGCTTCTCCTAGAGGCAAGATTCCAGGTCCAGCAAGCTTGCAAGTGTGTTTTCTATTTTATAACTGAATATTGAAATATTGTTTGTCTTCCCTGTCCATTTGGTAGTTTTTTTTTTTTCCTAAGTTTTATTTTGTATGTGATGTGTCATATCTTAAGGTGGCATGGTAACTCACACCTGTAATCCCAGTACACGGGAGACTGAGGCAGGATTGCCATGACTTCAAGGACAGCCTAGGCTACCTATAGAAACAAAACACAGCACATTTGGCCTGGGTGTTTTCCCACTGTCACTGGAAGGACTTCATGGGAACCATTTTTAAAAACACACAGTAGGAGCCAACAAGCTAGCTCAGTGGGTTAAGATGCTTTTCATCAAGCCTGATGACCTGAGTTTTCCACAGAACCCACATGGTGGATAGGGAGAACCAGCTCCAGTTGTCCTTTGCCCACTATGTGCATGCTATGGTAGTCTCTCTCTCTCTCTCTCTCTCTCTCTCTCTCTCTCTCTCTCTCTCTCTCTCTCTCTCTCTGTAAATAAGTAAATGTAAAAACAACAGAAGAATGCAGTAATTCCTGTGAATATACTTCAGGTTCTCTGGATTTCTTAGCATCATTCTGGGGGTTTAGACTCTGCCCCTTTCCTTCTTTGCTGATGGTGACTATGTGTGACTGTTTCATTGAGAAGTGGGTGTGGATATTTTAGGATGGGGTGGGAGAAGAAAAGCCTGCCCTGCAGTTTCTTTGAACTGTCTGCCTGGGGTAGCCCACTTCTCAGTAAATGACTCCATGCTTGCACCCCCAGCGACCTCTGTGACCTTGCGCTGTTGAAGCCCCTGTGGCAGCTCTTTACCCACATGGAGTATGGCCTCTTTGAGGATGTGACACAGCCTGGCATCCTCCTGCCCCTGCACCGCGCCCTCACTGAGCTCTTCTTTGTCACCGAGAACCGTGCCCAGGTAAGGATGTGTCCACCTCTTGCCCTTCAGTCTGGGCAGGAAGGATCGTGCCTCTGTATGCTTTTACCTGTTCCTGGTTATGGCAGGACTAGAGTCACACCCAAGTCCCCAGCCCAGGGTGTCCAAGGAGGCAGGCCTGGGCCTACATCCAGCCTTCCCCAGCACATACCCGCACTCCCAGCCCTGGGAAGAGAAAAGCTCAGGTCAGCCTAGTTGCTTATTTTGTCAGGCCTATAGCCAAAGCGGGGTAGGGACTGCCTTGGACCAGCTCTTGACAACAGAGATTTCTGGAAAATCAAACAGTTAGGTTCCTCTTCCTTGTCTTTCTCCACCTAGGCACAATAGACTTATTGAATTGCCACATGAAAGGGCCTTTCACATGTCCTTTACTTGTCCTCCTCAGGAGACATGAGAAAAGTCCCTGCCTGGTTACCCTGTGGGCTATCAGGGCTAGCTCTGGAACCAGGTTCCTGTTTCTTCCTATTAGGCTTCTTCATAGCGGTAGAGTGTGTGGTGCCATAGGTGCTTATGCCCTTGGGGCCCCTGTTTGCGTGTCCTTTGTTCATCCCTGCTGCCTTCCATCATTCAAGAAGCCTGTGCTCTCTTCACAGGAGCTGGGCCTGCTGCAGGAGTACCTGCTGGCCTTAACCACTGAGGACCACCTTCTCCGATGTGCAGCACAGGTACCCTCTCCCTTGTCCCCAAAGAGCTGGACTGTAGGTCATCTTCCTGTGGTGGATGGCACCATGTCACTTGCCAGGACTGAAGGGTAGGGCTGGGGTAGAAGAGAGAGAAGAGAGACAGTTAATTGCATGACAAGTCCAGACCCTCCCAGAATTTCCATGGAACTCAGTTGCAATTCAGTCACTTCCTTCTGGCTCTCACAGAAAGCGGGGGAGCCCCATTTATCACTGTCACTCATATTAAACGGTGGGGTCAGAAGACACTAGCAAGAATTTGTGTCTGTAAAACCAAAACAACCAGTGCCTTCACTTTAGTTTGGCTGATCCTGGAAGTTTCCATAGAGTTAGATTTCAGATATTTTTGGATGTACTTTGCCTCCCTGTTAGGAAAACTCCTCTTAACAGCTGTGCTTCTAAATGATAGAGGGCCCAAGAAAGCTGTTCATTATGCTATATGCAATGTATAGCATTAGAAATTAGACTTCAGTGTTGAAATTAAAACAATCAAAATGTTTAAACATTTATGTATCAATCCAGTTTTTAAGACAGAACATTTTGTGTTAATGTGTTTTGGGAAAACACTTTTCAAAACAAAATAATTT
Organism: Cricetulus griseus; assembly: GCF_003668045.3. Classification (NCBI taxonomy): domain Eukaryota; kingdom Metazoa; phylum Chordata; class Mammalia; order Rodentia; family Cricetidae; genus Cricetulus; species Cricetulus griseus. The sequence goes on from NC_048600.1 coordinate 86,692,366, forward strand.
TTGAGGAGGGTAGCAGCCCTAGTTCCATTTTTGCAGACTTCTTTAATGTCTGGCCCAACAGAAGACAGCTGGATTCTTGTGTCTGCCCTGCACTAATCCCCGAAATGGAACTGTACTGTGTGCTCAGGAAATGGTGAAAGTAAAACTTGAACCTGTGACCCCTCTCCAGAGGCTTGGGAGCCTCAGGCCCCAGCCTGCATTTTGAGAATGGACTTGTGCCGTAATCCTAGAGGAAACAGATGGGGACCCAAGTGGGCATCCACCTGGAACTCTTCCCAGAGCCCAGTCCTTCAAGGAAGGCTCTTCTGTGCAAGGTTAGAGGTATCTGCTCAGAAGTGGGGCTCCTCCCCGCAAAGCAGGGGAGAAGAGCAGATGGGGCTTTCCTGAGACCTGTAGGCAGAGTACAAACTGCTCTCCATCTTAGCGGCCATCTGTCCTGGCTGCCATGGCCCTTGCTTCCTTGGTGTGCTGTAAGAGATTTTGATGTGTGCCTGCTTTGGCTCCAGCTTTCTTTCCCATGAGGGTTTGACTGACCCTCATGCCTGCCCCATGCATGTCTAGTCCCCTTTCCCTGTGACCCTCCCCACAGCTGTTTAGTTGGCTCACTGGTGTTCTGCTTTCTAGCCATGTCTTTCTGGGACAGCCACTTTCCCAGAACTGTTTATGAGCTTCCCGTGGGTACCCCTCTCTGTCACTGGCTGTTACCTCTTGTGTGTACTGTGTGCTTCCCTTCCATACCTTTGTATGGCTTTGCAAGACTCCTGCCTCAGCAACTCAGCTTTCCTATGGGCTTTTGTTTTTGTTTCCTTTCTCACTCTACCTGCAAGCCTCTGGGTGAGGGGCATTACCTCTGGCTCACCTCACTACCCTGCAGCTGAGAGACTTAGGGGTAAGCAAGCAAATGGCCCTTGATGTTGGTGACCCCTGTTTCCCTTTACAGGCTCTGCAAAACATCGCTGCTATCAGCCTGGCCATCAACTACCCAAACAAGGCCACCCGCCTCTGGAATGTGGAGTGTTAGCCTCACTGTGGCATGCATGGACTCAATACTTTGTCTACAGGGGTTTACAGCAGACCTCTAACCTTGCTCAGGAACCCCCTGTGGCCTCTGCACCCAGCTCTCTGAGCCCACCCCCTGCTCCCATTTGGATGCCAAGCAGCCGTCTCATCAAGTAGGCCCACTGTGCAGGCTCTGCATGTGCAAGAAAGCACAGCAGTGCTGAGGGCTCAGAAAGGGCCATCGAGAGGCCTTGGGAAAGTTACTCAGAGAGACCAGTCTCCTCCAGGGCTGTCCCACGGGAGTCACAGCATTGAAGACCTAGAAGTAGTCTCTAGAAGGATTCTGTCTCCACTGAGTGGGAGCTGCTCAGGCTTGCCATCAGGGGACTGTGCAGAGCCACCCTTGCAGTGAGACTTGCAGCTTGCAGCAGCAGTGGCCCAGTTGGGAAACCAACCCACAACCAACATGAGCGCCTCTCAGCCACCTCCAATTCCCAAGTTGTCTTCATGCCACAGGTCAGCTGGCCAACTCCCCAGTGCCCTTGGGAACAGCCGACAGGCCCTGCTTGTCACCCATTCAACAGCTCCCAGCACACACGTCTGTGTTTCTTCACTTATTTTAGTATGTTTTGGTTTCCCCCTCATATTTCTAGAAGAGAACCACACTGGCTCTCTGAGAGGGCCCCTAGGGAATGCCTAGGAATAAACATGTGTGTGTGTGTGTGTGTGTGTGTGTGTGTGTGTGTGTGTGTGTGTGTGTGTGTGTGAGAGAGAGAGAGAGAGGGAAATGGAGGGACTCTCCAGCACCTGCAGTGCCAGCAGTGCCCTCAGAGGAGCCCTTGTTCAGGAGTCAGGACATACCTGATTATACTTCTGCTTCAAGGTCATGGTGATTGGCATACCTACCACCTTGGGCCTCTTGCCTGGCTATTTAGCCATCACCTGTCTAGCAATAACTACATTAGTTCTAGTGAATGCTTTTGCATTTTTCCATGTATGGCTTTAGCATTGCCCTGAAGTGCTGATGATTTTTCTTTCCAGGGCCACAATGAGTGGGAAGCTGGGTTGGCACCAGGCCAAGGATTTTCAGGAAGAAAAAATCCTGAGGCACCTTCTATTGAAGGGCAGGTGTCTGGGCCAGAGGCATGTCCCACCTCACAGGCCCAAGGCCAAAAATGCTCCTCACAGCCAGGGCCATACTTGGCCAGCTCATGTTGCTATGGCCCAGTATGCCTCTTGGCCTCTGAAGACCCTTCTGGGAGTGGGCAAGGGACTTGGTTGGAAGAGACTGAGCCTGCGGGTCTGGGAGCATCTTCTGCAAAGGTGCTGGGCCTTCTGGCACCACTAGCTGCCTGGCCCCTGAATTAGGTTCTCTGATGAACCCCAGCATATAGGAAAAATGGGGACAGAGTGGGAGGGAATAGGTTGCAAAAACACAGGAACAAGTGGAGCGGTGACTCATGGTCCACCACCCTGACATCAAAGGAATTGTAGTCCAGTTCCTATGGTGTCGGCCCATAGGAACCTCTTATCTTTTGCTCTTTGCCAAAGCACCTGGGCTTTGCAAGCTGCCTAAACCCCAGAGAAAGTCCCTATTGCAAGCCGCTCCCTCCAAGTAGGTCTCAGGTGAAGTCAGAACAGGTCTCAGTGGTCAGTTGAGAGCTTCATGGTGGCTCAGATCAGATAGCAGTTAGACGATGGGGGGGGGGGGCACAGGGTGCTGACACACTCACACCCCTCCACACCTCAGACTGACTGAGTAGAGGGAGCAGATGGGCAGGGCTGGAGGCCTCCCGTAGGCCCCAGCTCTCCTCCCACCAGGAAGAGCAATTGTAAATAAACGCTGGACCCCATAGCTTCTTTCCACTCACTGCTTTCTATTTTCTCTCCCTGTGCTTCAGTTTGCCCTTCACACACCACAGCTGCTCTCTGACAGGGCCCCTCCTGTCCTGGCCACCTGCAGCCCACTGCCTCTGCTTTCTCTAGGCCACTGGGTGGCACTGCTGAGCCAGGCCCATCTCTCCTGACCCCAGCCAGGGCAGGAGGTCCCAAAGGAGTTCCATCAAGGCCAACGTCCCCTTGACCCTTCTTAGGAGGCAAGACTGCCTGGACTGAGACAAAACTGGCAGGAATAAGGGGTCGTGGAAACATGTGCCTAATCTACAAAGAATTCTGTTCCAAATCATATATATTGTACAGACACTGTTCTAATGAGAGGAGTGACTTATTTTCATCATCGTTTTTAATTTGTTTTCTTACGGGTTTACGATTTTGAATTTTTATTATTTGGTTGAGAGAAAGAATTTTGATTATATCAGCTGAGTGAGTTCAGCCTGTAAAAAGAATGTTTTAAGTTGTGGATAAGATATGCAAATGAAGAGAAATATATTGTACAAATTCTATATGAAAAAAAAAGTTCAACTCTGTGTGGATTTCTCCCTTTCCCTTCCCTTCCCTATCCCCATCCCCCTGTAGAATGATCTCACTGTGTCACCCAGGTCGGCCTGAAACCCACAATCTTCTGCCCATGTCTCTCATGCCTGGCCCTTCAGTTTCTCTTGTGAAATATACTTTGGAGTTTCTGCCCAGCCAAACAGAACCTCATCACCACCTCCTTGTGGGAAGGAGTCCAGCAGATCCCTCAGGCACCAGCCTCTCAGTGTTGATAAAACTGTGAGCCTTGTCTTCACTGTGGCAACCCAGGAAATCCAGGGGTTCACCTCAGTTGCCCCCTTCTGTGCTGTATCTCTCAGGTTTGACACACCAGTAGTGTCCCCAAGTTCACTCCTCTCTAGCCAGATGCCTCAGCACCACCCTGCCAGCTCTGAGCTCCGGTAGCTCAAAGGCCTTGCTGCTGTCCTGGGACTGCTTCTGCTCCTGTCAGCCTCACCTGACTCATCTAAAGCTGATGCCTGCTCCTCCTCAGGTCTGAGGCCCCACTGACCATGCTGTGCCCTTCTCAGATACTTTCCTGGACTTAGTGCCATCTTACAAGGTGGAAGAACTCGCCTTCTCAGTGGAATCTGGGCCTAACCCACCATTGAGATCCACAGTCTATTCATCTCCTTCAAAAATGAGACTCTAGGGGAGCCCCACCAGCCTCAGCTTCTCCAGTAGGAAGCTTGGGTTAGCATGGTGCTCAGGGGAACTGGGTCTCACTCTTGGGCTAATAATTATATACTTTCTTCACCTTGCCTTTCCTGTTGATACTGACAGCCTTTACTCTGCTGCAAAGCACTGGAACAGCTGTGTGGAAGTTCCCTGCTTGCTGAGACGACGCAGAGTTAACAGGTCACAGTAGCACTAGGCGACTCCTACCCAAGCCTTCCACAACTGAAGAGAAAGGTAGAATTCCAGTGTTCCTCTCATTTGTACATGTTAGTGCCAAATCCTTTGGCATGGGAGGAAAATAGATCACCATCAGGGCTCAGCCCCGTGCCTAGCGCCATAGCCTGGCTTCCACACCCCAGTTCCCTTAGCATTCCAGCCAGGTGTTTACACTGCATGGAAACAGCCTGTTGGAAAACCTAGACGTAGACTAAGCCCTTGTCTACACATGACTGACTGACCTATGGGGATCCTGTTGCCTGTCTCACTGCCTCTTCCTGCCCATTTCCCTCCTTCCCTGCTCACAGACTCCAGAATCTTTTTTCAGTATTCAGTCTTTTTTTGCATTATTTATGCATATGAATCCACATGCACAGGTATAGAGGTCAGAGGACAATTTGCAGGAATTGGTTCCCATCCTGTACATCCAGGTCGTCAGGCTTGGCAGCAAGCACTTTAGCCTGTTGAACCATCTCACCTGCCCCAGAATCCAATCTGTTTGTGGGTGACAACTGTAGATGCTTCAATCTCAGGAAAACTGTCTTTTTACTGGCTCATGGATGGTACCCTCCTTGGTTGCCATCCTAGAAATCTCATTTTCTGTTTCTAGGATGCTTCCTTTCCCATCTCCTCTTGAAATGATGGTGACTGTGAGCATTTCCTGCCACAGAGACAGATGTCTGCTAGGAGATGCTAGGGCAGCAGTTTTCAACCTGTGGGTCATGACCCCTTTGGGGGTCAAATGACCCTTTCCCAGGGCTTACATATCAGATATCCTGTGTATCAGGTAATTACCTTATGTTTCATAAAAAAGCAGCAAAATTGCAGTTTCAAAGTAGCAAGGAGGATAATTTTATGGTTGGGAGTCACCACAACACGAGGAGCCATATTAAAGGGTCAAGTTAGGAAGACTGGGAAAACTGCTGTAAGTGAAGGCTACTTGCTCACATTGCACTGACAAAGCACTGGGCTTGGAGACCCCACTGCCACCCACTACTCTAAGGTGGTGAAGAGCAGGTGGCTGAAAAGCCAATACACAGCTGCAGACGCAGGAATTGGAATGGCAGTGGGATTCCCAACTGCAGGGTTTGAGCACCTGTCCAGGGTCCCCAGGAGTATAGGGGAGATGGGAAGGGGAGCATGCGGTTGGCTGATCTCTGCTCACTTGCAGAAGAAAACATTTTCTGGCCCAAATTTAGGCCACAGTTGGCTCCAGTGGGTTAAAATAAGGCAGTAACCCTCTTGCCATAATAATATCAAAATACACTGTATGAAAAATTATACTTATTTCAAAAATCTGTTCCAGGAAGAACTAAGACTATCTAAAACACTGATTCTCAACCTTCCTAATGCTGTGACCCTTTAATATAGTTCCTCATGTTGTGGTACCACCAACCATAAAATTATTTTCATTGCTACTTCATAACTGTAATTTTGCTACTGTTATAAATTGTAATGTAAATATCTGATATATATTATAGTCTTCGGCAACCCCTGTGAAAGGGTCATTTGACACCCCAAAGGGGTCAAGACACACATGTTGAGAATTACTGCTCTAAGTAGTCCTGTTAAGTAGATATTTTTCTAAAAATACAAAATGGTTCCGCTACTAAAGTTTTTCAATCCTTCAAGAATTGAGGGGCCACTGGAATGGCTCAATAAGAGACTTACAGTTGAGCCTGATGACCTGTTGACCCATAAAGAGAAGAGAATGGAGTCTTAAAAATTATCTTCTACTTCCAGGTAGTAGTGGCACATGCTTTTAATCCCTGCACTTGGTAGGCAGAGGCATGTGGATCTCTGAGTTCAAGGCCAACCTGGTCTACACAGTGAGTACCAGCACAGCCAGGGCTGCATACTGAGTGAGACCCTGTCTCAAAAAAAAAAAAAAAAAAAAAAATCTGCAACGTATGAGAAGTCAATGTATAGACATTTCCTAGAATAGAAAGGCTACAAACAGGGCCCAGTCAATTTGATGGCAGCCATCAGCAAATTCTTTCTAGGGATTCTTGGCTATTGTAGCTTCCCTTAGCACAAAAGGAGTTGAGATTTCTCCAGCTTTAAGTTAAACTCCAAACTATATTTGTTTGCACGTGTGTGTGCATGTTTATGAGTGTGTGCGCAAACACACTCATGCACACACAAGCATGCCACACTGCACTTGTGGATGTCAAAGGACAACTTAGGAGAATGTTCTCCCTGACCATGTGGGTCCCAGGGCGTGAACTCAGGTGGGAAGGCTCACCAGCAAATGCCTTTACGTGCCTCACGGCTTTGCTCGCTCCAAACTGACTAGATTTAAAAGATGAATTCACCAGCTCACAAAACTGAAAAGTCTGAAAGTTGCATCTGCCTCTGGACAAAAAGATTCTGTGGCTTGAAGATGTGATGTCAGTCTGTCTGTCTGTCCTTGCCCTTGTCTCTCCTGCTCTTCCTGGACTTTTACTCACAGGAAGGAGCCACGTGCTCCTTCCTGGGCAGGCCCAGAGCCACCCCACCCCCCATGCCTACCTCCACCCCCCCCCACCCCGTGTTGCCACATTCGAGGCTTCCCTGAGCTGTCAGCCACCATTCACCTTCATGTTTAAAAAGCTGCTTGGGAGACCCATGTGCTTATGGGTTGTCACCTCAGAACTGCTGAGCAGCATGCAGCCATGACAACTGGGCAGATGTCATGCCTGGGAAATCCCCACATAGCCGCTGTGAGTCCTATCAACACAGCTGCTCAGCCACTCCATCAGGTGAGACACCCCTAAGATACGGCAGGGAGAGATTCACAGCAGTTACTAAAGAGCCAACTCTATTTCCTTTTACATTTTAAATTTAAGTTTTAAAATTGACACAATATTGTACATGTTTATCAGGTATAATGTGATGCTCATGTTTTGTTTTGTTTACAGTGCTATAGATTTAACTTAGCCCTCCACACACACACACACAATCACCATACCACTGAGCTTTCTCTATTTGTTATTTTAAGGTCTTAAGTGTTCCAGGATGGAGCTTACAATCCTCCTGCCTCAGTTTTCCCAGTAGTGAAGATTATTGCAGTCCTGCATCTCCAGGTCCTGCTTACAATTTCATTGTGTTAGGAACATTCATTCAGAATCCACTCTAGGGAGTATTGCTCAGGTGTAGAGCATGTTTTTAGCTAAGATTCATTCATTACCCAGTGCCTCCTAAAAAACATGGTCTCTAGGAGCTGTCTTCAGCTGTCAGCCACTGTTACTAGTGAGCATTAGAAACTTTTCCTCCTGCAGTTTCACCTCTTCACTTGGCGACAACTCAACTCCCCCTTTTCAGACTTAAAAAAAAAAAAAAAAAAAAAAAAAGTACTTTGCTACACGAGAGCCTGAAGAAGCCAGAAGAGGGCATCAGATCCCCTAGAAGTGGAGTTACAGAGCTGCTAACCACATCCTGGTCCCTCCTCAAGAACAGCTAGTAGTGGACCACCACACCAAGCTTGGTCTCCTTCCTTCAGTTTGGCCTCCCCTTCTAAAGTTCCTGCCACACCCCCAACAGTCCCAGTAGCTGGGGACCAAGCCTGCAGGAGACATTTCACACTCAAGTGGTTCACAACATTCAGATGCCCTTGGCCACCAGACACTCATGCCCATCTCTTCATGCAAAACTCTCTTTAGTACATCTCTAAGTCTCCCCAACATCTCAAAGGTTACAGTGTTGCTCAAAAAACCAAGTCCAAAGTATCTTCAAAGATCCAAGACAAACTAGCTGTGAGGCCCCATAAAACTAAAAAATAGCCAGGCATTGGTGGCTCAAGCCTTGAATCCCAACACTTAGGCAGAGGCAGGTGCATCTCTGTGAGTTCGAGGCCAGCCTGGTCTATAAAGCAAGTTCCAGGGAAAAACAAACAAAAAACTGAAAAAAGAAGAGAAAATATACTTCCAATATCCAGTGACACTCTAAATATTCCCATTCCAGAAGGAAGCTGGGAAGGGAAACCAGCAGGGCAAGCATTAAATCCTGTACCTCGGGCATCTGGAGCATATGATAGGATGATGTAGGCCGTAGAAGGCTCAGTAGTTGTGCTACGCTGACCATGCTGGCTTTAGCACATGCGGCCTCCCCCAGGCTGACTCTGCTCACTGCTCGAAGATTCCCTCAGCAGATGTTCCATGTTCCTGGCATCCTTGGCTTCCTGAGTTCTCTGTGCATCTTAGGTGTCACTCTCACAGCTCCACACCGTTCTTTCCTAGGCTGCTGACCCTGGAACACAGTGCCGAGTCTCATGAGCTTTCTTTGGGAATCTGGGCAAAAGTCTCTATGGCCTGTAACATTTATATTCTTCATGCCTTCAAAAAAAAAAAAAAAAAAAGCCATTCATGCAGATGATATCAAGTTCTGCCACCAACTTGAGCAATAGCCAGGCCCCACTAGGCGTGGATGCTGTGGCCTCTGAGAGCCTGAAGCTGGTGCTCCTATCAAAGTTTTTCATACAAATTTTACTTCTTCACACCTTTGAGCCTCTGACAGGTGGTGTCTGGCTAACTTTGAAGGTGCCCTCAAGGAACCTGTGGTCCACGTGCAAAGTACTTGTTTTCTTTTTAATCTCTTTAACCATATCTTCCTTGGGGGCAACGTTAACCATACAGCCTTTCTGACAAAATTGCAAGTTTTCAAGTCACTCCACTCTGTTTTTTCTGCTCTGGATTCTTACTGCTAACTAGGTAAAGCAGCCAGCAACAGCCTAACTACCAAGCTGTCATAAATTTTCTTCATCTGGGCTAGGTGCAGTAGCACACACCTTTAATCCCAGTACTTGGGAGGCAGAGGCAGGTGGATCCCTGTGAGTTTGAGGCCAACCTGGTCTACATAGAGAATTCCAGAACAGCTAGGACTATAGAGAGAGACCCTGTCTCAAAAAACTTTTTTTCTCCATCTGATTAATGTCTACCATCATTGAATTTAGCTTTCTACAAAGTCTGGGCAAAATGTAGACAAGTTCTTTGCCACAATGCAGCTTTATCTTACTTGTTGTACTATTTCTGTGAAGAGAAACCATAACCAAGGCAACTCTAAAAAAGAAAGCATTTTTAAATTTTATTTATTTATGGGTTTTCTAGACAGAGTTTCTCTTTTAGCCCTGGCTGTCCTGGAACTAAGTAGACCAGACTGGTCTTGAACTCAGAGATCTACCTGCCTCTGCATGCTGGTATTAAAGTTGTGTGTGCCACCACACCCAGCTAAAATAAAGCATTTAATTGGAGCTTGCTTTCAGTTTTAGAGCATTAGTCCATGATCATCATGGCAGGACACATGGCATTGTAGCTGAAGACTGTATGGCCTGATCCACAGGCAGCAGGCAGAAAGAGAGAGACAGACTGGGGCTGGTGAGGGTTTTTGAAATCTCAAAGCCCACCCCTAGTGACACACATTCTCCTACAAGGTCATACTTCCTAATCCTTCCCAAATAGTTCCATTAACTGGAGATCAAGCATTCAAACATTGAGCTTATAGGGACCATTTTCATTCAAACCACTACAAACATGAGTGGCCTCTAGTGCTATACGAGTCACGTTCCTGTCTGAAACCTCCTGAACACTCTTTGTTGTTCACAATTCTGTCAGCATTCCGGACTTCTGAGCTCTCAACAGAATTCCCCACTAAGCTTTGCTTACAGCATCCTAGGCCTTCTCTCTCACCACATCTCCAGACTTTTCCAGATTTCCTCCACAAGCCAGTTTCTGAGGTTTCTAAACCACATGGTCAGACTAACGACAACACCACCTCCGTACAGGTACCGATATTCTGTACTGGGCAAACTTTTCATCACCATGACAAGTGCTCCAGAGATACAGCCTACAAAAGGAAAGCCTGGCTTGGGCTCCCAGCTTCAGGGTTTCCCACCCCTGGTTGGCTGGCAGAGGTTGACTGGTGAAGCAGCTCCCCTCACAGTGGCCAGGAAGAAGAGGGAGGAAGAGACAGGAAGGTCCAGGTATAGCATTCAAAGGCATGTGCCCAGTGACCTATTGTGATGGTTTGAATAAGATGTCTCCATAAATCTCAGGCATGCAAATCTTGGTTCCCAGGTGATGGCTGTTTGGAAAGAATTGGAAGAACATAGCCTTGTTAGAAGAGATGTGTCACCTGGGGCAGACTTAAAGAGGTTTCAAAAGCCTCCCACCATCTCCATTGTGCTCTCTGCCTCCTGCTTTTGGGTCAAGATGTACACTCTCAGCTGTTCCTGCCACCATGCCTTGGGTCTGCCATCATGGATGCTAATCCTCTGAAACCATAAGCCCACTTAGATTCTTTCTTTTGAAAATTGCCTTGCCTAGGATGAAACAGAAAAGTAACTATGACACCTATGTCATACAGGAAGGCTTCATACCCTGAAGTTTCCATTATCTCCCAAAATAGTGCCACCAACTAAGTACCAGGCCTTTGACACATGGTCAGGGGGTATTTCATATTGAAGCCATAATGTCCCTCAACCATAATGGAATGAAATTGGGAGCTTACTGTTACTCTGTTGACATTTTTACAATATTTTATTAGTTCTTTGATAATTTCATGCAGTGTTATTTTGGTCATATTCATCCTTCAATCCTTTCCCCAGTTCCTCCTAGGTCCATCTGCACATCCATCCTACACCTCAAGTTCCTCCCTCCCTCCCTCCCCCCTCTCTCTCTCATAAACCATCCAGTCCTTTTGTGCTGCCCATGGGACCATTCACTAGACTGTGGTCAACCTACCGGGGACCAAACCCTTAAAGAAAACAGACTCTCCCTCACTGAAAAGCCATTAACTGTCCATAACTCTTCCGTGAGGGGTTTCCCTGCTCTGTCCTTGAACGATGACTGGCTTGGTCTTGTGCAGGCACCCACAGTTGCTGTGCATTTCTGAGTGCACTGTTGCTGTTATGTACAGAAAATACTGTTTCACTCTGGCTCTGCCCAACTTCTTCTTCTTCTTCTTCTTCTTCTTCTTCTTCTTCTTCTTCTTCTTCTTCTTCTTCTTTTCTTCTTCTTCTTTCCCTCTTCTTCTTGATGCAAAGGTTGATGCAAACTGCACGAGGCTTTATTGTTATTTAACGAGCTAACCCCATGTTAGCTCGGGTCTTTCATCCACCCGCCATGGCAGATGGCTAGAAAGTACAGCTCGAACCGGCTGCATAGAGATCTTGTAGGGCATCATAAGGGGAGTGTCTAGGGGTACACACAGGCTCAGGATTGGTGTGCCTCCAGGCTTGGAGGGCTTGCCCTGTGTTGATTGGTCAACTGGTTGTTATGGCCCATAGGCCCTCCCAGGGTGGTTGCTATGCTCTGTGTGTCATTGCTGTGCACTTGTCCATAAAGCACACCCAGAGCCATAAAGCATAGCATCACTACTAACTTCTGATTGGTTCCTAGCCACAAGGCAGGAACTGTGTTACTGTCATGGCTGCGGAAATGGGGAGCTGGTCCCTTTAGATGAAAACAAAGACACAGAATATAAAAAATGTTTGGAACACACCTACACTGTGTATATGTATACATTCAAAGACTCCTACCTCAAGACCATGATAAAAGGGAATTGGCCTAAGCCTAAAGAAAGCAGAATACAAATTAGCATTTAAGTTAAGAAAACAAAGAGCTGCATACTGTTTATCAGTGCTTGGGGGCTGAGGTAGTTGGCTCATGAATTTCAGACCAGCATGGGGTACATAGATCCTGAGATAGGGGTGGCTGGAGTGGTGGGTAATGAAAAAACAAATGAAAGAAAGAGGAATGGGGGAGGGAGGGAGGGTAGAGGAAAAGAAAAAGGAAGGAAGAGACTAGACTAGAAAAAGGAAGAAACAAAGACTAGAAAAACACAAGGAAAAATCTAAGAAAGTAAACTTTGGTCCTTGGATTCATTTTTCATTTTGTAACATGGCCTCGTGCAGCCCAGGATGGCCTCCAACTACTACACACCCAAGGATGACCTAGAGCTCCTCATTTCCTTTCTGAATTCTGGGCTTGTAGACATGGATCACCATGCCTTGAACTGTAGCAATCAAGCTCAATCAAGAGGGTTCAATCCGTGGGCCCTGACTCCATGTTCCTGTCTTCTGTGGTGTAGAACATCATGGGAACAGGAATGTGTGGAAGAGAAGGAAGAAAATTGAAAAAAACTTTGCTGTATTGACCAAGAAAGTAAGACAGAAGACTCAAATCACCTCAATCAGAAATGAATGAGTGTGGGACATGCTGGCTCATACCTATGAACGTAACACTCATGTGCCTGAAACAGGAGATTAGCCCAGGAGTTGGGGACCAGCCTGGACAGTATGTGAGACCCTATCTCAAAAGAGAGGAAAACACACACACACACACACACACACACACACACACACACACACAGAGAGACAGAGACAGGGAGACAGAGAGAATTGGCTGATTCTGAAGTGTTCTCCATAGGCTCGTCTACTAAACTCTTGGCTCCACTGGTGGCACTATTTTAGAGGTTCTAGAAGCTTCAGGAACTAGGGCCTAGCTGGAGGATGTAAGTCACTAAGGGTCCTTGAGGCTGTTCTTAGGCCTCCTTCCTTCCTTCCTAAGGCAAACAGCCTTCTCTTTCACACTTGCCCATTCCTATAATGCTTTGCCTTACAGAAGACCAGGAACATGAAACCCAGGCCCATGGGTTGAACCCTCTGGGACCATAAACTCAAATGAACCCCTCTCTCTTAAGCTGTCTCTGTCAGGTATTTGGAGACAGTAATGATCAGGTCACTAAGATGGAAGGGCAAGTTACTACCATCCTTAAATAAATAAACTATGAAGAAATACTATGCACAACTATATGACAACAAAATAGAAAACATAAAATGAACAGATTTTTAGGAGTATTATGGAAACTGACTAGGGAAGAAATACGAGTCTAGATAATCTACAGCAAGTAAAGAGATTGAAATAGTAAACCAGTCACTTCCCACCTGGCCAGATGACTGCAGTCAGGGACTCTGACAGACTAGTAAGAGTGGGTTGACACCAATGCTTTAGATTCTTTCAAAAACAGGAGAGGGGACACTTCCCCCTTATTCTTCTGAGGCCAATGTTAGATGGATACCCAAAACAGAAGACCCCAGAAAAAAGAAAACTGCAGCCCACACCTCCATGCAGGTGGTTACTAAAATCCTAGCAAACCAGATCTAGATCATAGAACTCTTCTACACTGAGATGGAGGTCAGTCAGACTTGCCACAGGAATTCAAGGTAGGCTCATTAACTACATATCAGATGGCACCTCAACCAACCCTGATCTAATATACACTATCAACACAGTAAGAACAAAACCTCTTCCTGTTTCTCTCAAAAAATGCAGACCAGGATTTTGGCAAGATGCCAAACTCATGCTGAAGACAGCAAGGAGGACCAGAGGGTGGGTCCCCAATGTGATGCAGGGATCTAGGAAAACGCACTAACACCTCACAGAAGAACTTGTCTGACAGCAATCCCTGGATGCTCCCGAAAAAAAAATGGGCCGGCCACACCTCTTCCGAGTACACTGAATCCAACTTGCTTTGTTTCAACTGACACTCCAGCCAGGACTTCAATCAACACAAGAACTTCAATCAAGATAAGGACTTCAACCTGGACCTTCAATCAAGCATCTCCCACCAGACACGGACTGGATATAACCCATTCAGGACTTTCATTACACTAACATTTTCTTCCCACAGGACCCCAGGAGGCAGGAAGTAGCTTGGAGAATACTATGCCCCCTATCCCACACCTGACACCAGCTAAAGTGGAACAGGATTAATTCGGATCGCAATGGAGTCAGAACTAGATTGACAGAACTAGATTTCTTAATAAACAGATAGTTTATTAAGAAAGTACTCACGTAATGGAGCCAGTCCTGTTCAACTAGGCGCGAGAGGGAAAGGGAGACGCATGCGTAAGTCTCTGATATTTAAAGCCTTGCTACATCACTCTGACCACACCCAAGTGTGTGGTCAGCATCACCTGTGCCAGCCCCCAAGTGGGTGTGGTAAGCATCCCCCCCCCCGCACCACTTATTGGTAGAAAGTGGGTGTTTCCTTCCTAAATCAGCAACAGTCACAGCACATGTATGCCCCACCACTTCTACCCAGCATTATACAGGAGAGCTGGGAAAGCAACAGTAGACTGTAGCTCCCATTCTGGAAAGGAAAGAATCCATTTACAAATTGGGGTCTTACAGGGGTCAGATCCTAAAGAATCAACAATGACAACAAAAACCCCAGTAAACAAGTGAGTTCATTCAAATTGCAATCTACACAGAAGTTAGTGTGTGGCACACCTTCACTGGGAGAGGTAGCAGCAAGAGTGAGAGGCCAGCTGAGCTACTTACTGTACCTCCATCTCAAAACAATAACAACCCCCTCAAAAAATATTAGGAGAAAATTATCAAAAGAAGCCTGTTGTGGAATATTACTTTAACTATGTAAAGGTGTGTTACATTTGTTTATGCTGCACTTGTTTAACTATGTAAAGATGTGTTACATTTGTTTATGCTACATTTGCTTAACTAAGTAAAGATATGTGGCATTTGTTTTACCTTGCCTGCCTAAGGCACCTGATTGGTCTAATTAAAAGCTCAATGGCCAATAGCTAGGCAGTAGAGGGATAGGCAGGGCTAGTGGGAAGAGAAAATAAGTAGGAAGAGGAATTTAGGTTCTGGAGAGAAAGGAGGAGAAAGAGAAGCAGATGCCAGTCAGACACAGAAGAAGCAGGGAAGTAGGACATATAAAAGAAAAGTAAAAGGCCCTGAGGCAAAACGTAGATGAAGAGAAATAGGTTAAATTAAGCTAGAAGAGCTAGCGGGACAAGCATAAGATAAGGCCGAATGTTCATAACTAATAAATCTTCGTGTCTTTATTTGGGAGCTGGCAGGCAGTTCAAAAAGAAAGCCAGCTGCAGAAGTGCAAACCTTATAGTGTGGAAACAAAACAGGACACTCAAAGAAACTGGAGATTGGGAAAATGAACAGAGGGCCGAATGCATTGACCAGGGGATTTTATCAGAATTATGTTACTGCCTGCAAAGGGAAATGTGCTCACCTAAGAGCTGAATTCACTGTTTACTATCTCAGTTCACAGCTTAGCTGCTTCCGGCAGCTCAGGGTCTCACGTGGGTTTCAGGCACCTCAAGATCTGACCAGAGCAAAAAGATGCATTGGCTGCCTTGTGATCAACAGCAGGCAGGCTTTGTTTCCTCCTTGGCTGTTGAATTGAGGCCCTCAAGTCCTTCCTGTGCCAGACAGACTTCTCCCCAAATGGGTTCACAGCCTGGAAGCGCACCTAGCCCAGCAGGAGCCAATCAAGAGAAGGAGCCATGGACATGTGGTTGTTGTTTTGTTTTGTTTTGAGACATCATGCAGCCTTGGCTGTCCTGGAACTCACTGTGTAGACCAGGCTGGCCTCAAACTCACAGAGATGCCCTGCCTCTGCCTCCCAAGTGCTGGGATTAAAGGTGTATGCCACCACTACTCAAGCACATATCTTTATTTTTTAAAATTATTTATCTTTATTTCATGTGCATTAGTGTAATTGCCTGTATGTATGTCCGTATGAAAGTATTGGATCCCCTGGAACTAGAGTTACACACAGTTGTGAGCTGCCAATGTGGGTGCTGGGAATTGAACCAGGATCCTCTGGAAGAGCAGTCAGTGCTCCTAACCACTGAGCCGTACGTATCCCCACCCCACCCCCCAGGCAAATATTTCTACAAGCTTTGTTTTGTCTTTGCTACAGAGTGTCTATAACCCAGTTTCAGATGGTCATCTCATCACCTGTGCTTCATTATTGATGCTAAGCAAGTCAGGCGTCCCTCCCCCACCCTGGAGGCTGCCTGTTACTCCCCTCCTCACAGCTAGGGTGACAAGATGCAGGCATATGGCTCCATTTGTTCTGTCAGCATCTTCCTATTGAGCTGTAAGCTCCACATACACACAGGTAATGGGCCACTCAACATATAGTGTGTGTGTGTGTGTGTGTGTGTGTGTGTGTGTGTGTGTGTGTGTGTGTGTACACTTATGCCATGGCACACATATGGAGATCAGAGGACAACTTCTCAGAGCTAGTTCTTTCCTTCCACTTCAGTGGTCTCAGGAATTGAACTTGAGTCACCCAGTCTTGGCAGCAAGCACCTTTACCCACTGAGCCATCTCACTGGCCCTGTATTATTTTTTGAATTAAATTATATGTTTTACAGTGACAGGGAGCACACCAGGGCCTCACACATAATGACAGCACTCTACCACTGAGCTGTAGCCATCCCTATAAACGTTGATTTCTGAACAGACGGTGAGAACCCCAGGTAGGATAGGGAAGAAAGGGCAGAGCTCTTTGTGATTTGGTGTTTGTTTTGAGACCTGATGTTATGAGACTATGAACCCACGCCCACAAGACCACATCAATCCTTCCATGATGATGGATTCCTCGAGCCTCTTACGCTATGACACCAGGACCTTGAGCAGCCCCTGGGGGGGGGGGGAGCAGGGAGTCACATGCAAACCACACCACACGTGCAGCTCTGTGTTAATTACCTGCAGAGCATAACACATTTCATCAAGTATTTAATATTAGAGTCTCTTTTGTGAGTTCTCAGCACCATAGACAATTATTCCATGGCTAAATTCTTTTTTTATGGTTAACATAATTTTTATTATTATTAGGTTTGTTTTGTTGTTATTGTTGTTGTTGTTTTCGAGAAAGGGTTTCTCTGTGACTTTTGGAGTCTGTTGTAGACCAGGCTGGTATCGAACTCACAGAGATCCGCCTGCCTCTGCCTCCCGAGTGCTGGTATTAAAGGTGTGCACCACCAACGCCCAGCCTTTTTATTATTTTTTAAATAATTTTTTAAATTTAAATTAAAAGCAGTCTTATTTTACATAACAATCCCAGTTCTCTCTCCCTCCTGTCCTCCCATGCCCACAACGTCTCCCCCCTCACCCCCATCCACGCCTCAGCAAGGGTGAGGCCTCCCTTAGGGGATCATAAAAGTCTTGTCACAGCATTTGGGGCAGGACGGAGGCCCTTCCCCTCCGTGAATAAATTCTTAGCAGCAGGAGTGTGGAGTGAAGGACTTGCCCCTCTAAGGCTCTGGTCACCTGGCCAGCGCCAGAGAGGAGACAGGACACCCTGGTTCTAAAGGGACGAGCTCCCCATTTCAGCAGCCATAACAGCCTAACAAATGCTTGCCTGACCTTGCCTTAGTCACTAGGAGGTCAGATACCTGCCTCATGGCAAGGAACCAACCAATCAGAAGTTAGCTGGTGGTGTTATGCTTTATGGCTCTGGGTGTGCTTTACGGACAAGTGCACAGCAATGATGCGCAGAGCATAGCAACCACCCTGGGAGGGCCTATGGGCCATAACAACCAGTTGACCAGTCAGCACAGGGCAAACCCTCCAAGCCTGGAGGCACACCAATCCTGAGCCTGTGCGTACCCCTAGACACTCCCCTTAACGCTGCCCTACAAGATCTCTATCCCGTGGCTTCTCGGTGTCTTTTCCCGCCATCTGCCATGGTGGATGGATGAAAGGCCTGTGCTAACACGGGGTTAGCTGGTTAAACAACTGCAATAAAAGACTCATTGCTTTTGCATCAAAATGGGCCTCTTGGTGATTTGAGGATTCAGAATTTGGGCACAACAGTTCCTTCCTGCTGCCCAGCTAGGGTCTGGCAAATCCAGTCCACTGCTTGGCTCTGTCTTGTTTTCCACCCTTGCCAGTCTGACAGGTGATGTTTTTATCTTCTTAGTTTTTGTATTGTTTTGCTGTGTGTTTCTTTGGGTATTTAGGCAAATGAGCATTTATCACCAGCTTGTGGGGTTTTTTGAGGGGGAGGGGGATTGTTGGCTTCTGGCTCTGCCCTCTCCTATTGTTATTGTTTTGTTTAAAAAGAAGAAAAGAGAAATTGGTGAGACAGACATATTGACTATAAGTTTATTATAAGGCCCGGTAGAATGGGGAGAATAAGAAGAGGAATAGGGTAATGGCTGACCGCCACGGCCGGTCACCATAGAGAGACAGAGCGGGGAACAGAGAGACAGGGGAGCACACAGAGAGAGAGAGAGAGACAGGGGAGCCTGAACCTTTCACCTATTGGCAGGTTGATTTTAATCTCGTTGATCTGTAAGGGCTCCCTGTAGAAGGTGAAAAACAGGCTGTTGTGTATGTTACAAATGCTTCTCCCACTCTGCCTTCCATCTTTTACTCAGGATTTTAGAAGCCATTTGTTTCCATAGGAATTTCAATTATAAAAACAACATTTGCTTGTGGTGAGGGATTCACATAGCACAGAGATAAGAGAACACAAAAGTTTTCTTCTCCCCACCTTCATGTTCTTTCCTCAAAATACCGCTCCCCATCAGGCAAGATGATACATACCATGCTAGGCTGAAGCAGAGGGTGGAGGGTGTGGGACCCATCTAGGCAAGCCTCTGATGTTATCAAGCACATTAGAGATCACGAGACAAGGAGGCTGTATCAGGCAAACCTGACTTCCATGTTTCTTTCCCATCTGCCCCTCTGTGCTAAACCAAGAGTGGAGGCCGCAAGAGCGCTTCACCTGCCATAGCAGACTCTGGAATTGTGAACCAATACATATCTGTCTTCTTAATGAATTACCAGGCTCAGGTATTCTGTTATAGCAACAGAAAATGGACTCAGGCAATGTGCAGCTATGGATATGGAAAAAAATGCCACCAAACACTTGGAAATGAAAATCTATAAATAATGTCTGACCCTGTGTAAGAATAAAACAGACTTGTGAGTATAAAGAAAAGCCTGAGAAAACAGGCAGTAAGGTTTATCATCATTTATTCCTGGAAGTGAGTGAGGTTATAAGCATTTTATCCTTTTCACTTATCTGTATTTAAAAACTTTTCTACAGTAAATGCGTGGTACTTGTGGAAATAAAAAGTGCTTTGTTTTTAAATGTTCTATTGTGAGAGTTGCCTTCTGCAAGTTTTGTTTTTACATTTGTCACAGGATTTGGCTTTCTGCTCTGCAGGCTGGAATACATAGCCGTTTCCTGCTGGAAGGATTGTTTTTTTTCCAGGTTGCCTGAGAGGCTGAGGGTTTGGAACAAACAGGAGCTGCCCACTTCTCACCGGGCAGCCCCCTAGGGCTGAGTCACACAGCCCTGGACTCCCAGCCTCACAATGGCAGTCCTGTGCCCATGCAGGTCCTCCCAGTCCAAGCTGAGCGGGGCCCCTGGACCTATGCACATAAGAGGGTGTTTCTGAGATGGAGTTTCCAGGGGCCAGTCCACAGGCCTGCAAGAGCCTAAGGCCACAGTACACCAACACTTTGCTTTGGAACTGTCGGCCTGTCCGAAAGTGACACAAGTTAAGATGGCCCCATTTTTGCTCATCAGATGCTAAAACCTCTTGTTGGGTTTCTCTCATTTACCACCAAACAAGACCTAGTGATAAGTGAGCTTGGAGTCGGGTCCCCTGTGAGACCCACAGGTCTCCAGTAACCATAGGCCCGCTCTGATAAGTGGAAGCTAGAGCTTCACCATCTCCAGACTGTCTCCTACTAGCCTGGGGCCCGTAGTCCCCAACCAGGCCACCCAGTAAGTCCCCCTGCTGAGTGTTCCCTCTGCAAAGTTCCTGCAGACATTTTAAAGTCCCCCACTGAGAGAAGAGAAAGCTGTGGGACTTCCGTTCCCTGGAAGTGTTTAGCTTCCGCTTCCAAACACAATCAATATTTGTCCTTATGGCATGACAGTTGTGTAACTTCTGGCTTCTCTACCAATATGCTTCAACATGTAAAGAGTGCTTTCTCAAGCCCTGTGTCATGGTGCACCCCTGTAATCCCAGCATTAGGGATGCTGAGGAAGGAGGTTCCTAGGTCTGAGGCCAGCCTAGGCTAAATAGCAAAAGACTGTAAATAATAATATATACTTTTTAAAAGCCTTTTCAAAGGCTCTTTTCAAGTATATGGATTATAGATATTTTCTCCCATTCTGAGCTTGCCTTTTTTACTCTCTTGATACTGTCTTTTTTTTGTACCAACAATAACCTTGAACTTGAGATCCTTCTGCTTCTCCATCTAGAACCCTGATGTTAAAGGTGGGTGCCACGGAACCTGGTTTAAGCAGTGCTGGGGATCAAACTCAGAGCTTCGTGGACTCTGCCGGCTGAGCTGCATCTCCAACCCTCAACAATGTCTTTTGTAACACAGATTTTTTTTTTCTCTTTAAATTTTAGAGAAGTCCAGATTATCTAGTCTTTCATTTATGGCATTGACTTCAGTGTCCTAAGAAACCATTGTCAAAGTCAAGGTCATGGAGATGTGCTTTCATATCCTGAGACTGGAGACGCCAAAGCAAGAGGGGAAATAAACGGGGAGCAGAAAGGGAACTGAACACCAGGAGACCATCATAGGCAAGCTGCCTTAGAGGTGTGCCCACTACTGACAGAGCCCCCAAGAACCCAGAGCCTGGAACTGGGGCAGGGTAGAGACAGGAAGACTCCAGAGCCTAGGGCCCCTCACATGCCCCTGAATGGCCCTTGTGGAGAGTGACCCTCCACAGGGACACTATCACTAGTATCCACTAGACAGTGACTAGCTGACTGGTCTCAATTTGCCTGTCTGCACCTCTGAGCCCCTAACCAATTGTCAAAGGAAAGAAACTTGAGGATGTGTCTCCCACAGACTGCATGCCAAGTTCCCGTTACCATCACATGCCCAGAGGAATCTAGGAGCATGTGTCAGCAACGCTTGTGACAGTATCTGTTTGTGCGTTTAGATTTCTTATTCTGAGATTTGTGAGGGAACCTGGTGAAGCTCTAGATTCCCATAGTACTTTTAATCCCGACTTTGTTCCCACTGCAGGACCGGAAGCTGAGGGCGAAGGCCACACTATTGCTTTGACCTGAGCATGGCCATGCTGTGCTTGGCATACAGCCGGTTTGAGTAGGAAACACTTGTTGCTAGGAGTACCAGACCCTTTGTGTCTGGGTTGCCTGGGCAAGGGCTTCTCTAGGAAGAGTCATGCAAGTACCTCTGTGAGGTGGATTTTTGGATTAACATATGGGTCTCTCTCATTCTACAGCCCTGGATATCTTAGAAGGAAAGCCCATTTTCATGCATTTTTTTTTTCCAGTTTGGAACCCCAGCAGCCCTTGAGCAGCCCTTGCTCTCTGCTTCATCCCTTAGCAGGGCTCAAGACCCAGAAGCCAAAGTGTGTTGCTAGCTTCTGACCCAGGCTAGAGAGTCGCGCCCACTGTTTGGCTGGGATGTGGGCTCTGTGCACCTCCTTGAGGGAAGGCTGGAATTGTGTTCTCAACAGCCACTTGTGGAAAAATCACACACAGAGAGCAAAGTAAACAGAGCCCCAGGGACAGGGCTATCACCAGCAGAATGGCTGTAGAGGCCAGTGTGGGGAAGCTAGTGTGCAGAGCCGCGCTTGGTTTAACCTCAGGAAGAATCTGCCAACAGTGAGCTAGAAGGCTGTGGGATAGTCCAAAGAGGTCAGAAGTCCACCATGTTCCCCAAGGCTATCCGGCAAAGCAGGGCCAGAGCCAAGGGCGGCACCCAGGCCTCTCAGCTGTCAGTCCTTTCGTGTCTCTGAAGCATTTCTTTCTCAAAAGTTTTTTTTTTTTGTTTTTTGGGTTTTTTTTTTTTTTTTTATGTGTATTTTGCCTATGTGTATGTCTGTGTACCACGTGCGGAGGCCAGAAGACTGGATCACCTATGTGCTGCTATGTGCGTACTAGGAATCGAATCTGGGTCCTCTGAAAGAGCAGCCAGTGTTCTAACCACTGAGATATCTCTCCTGCCCAGTGTTTCTTTTTGAATTATCATTTTGAGGACAGCCATTATCCTTCCTCTTTTAGACTCTGACTGTGGCTCATGGCCAAAGAAAGAGGCCAGCATCACTATCCAGATGAAACTGTGGTAGTCCTAAGAACTGCTTTGTGCTGTTTAGTTTAAACCCTTCAGAGTCCCCCAGGAAGATGTTAAGAGTACATGGGGGCGGGGTGGGGGGGTGAGAGCACGAGAGGGATGAGCACAAAGGAAGGGATGAGCACACGGGAGGAATGAGAGCACGGGAGGGATGATCTCATGGGAAGGATGAGAGCAAGAAAGGGATGAGCACCTGGGAGGGATCAGAACCAGGAGGAGTCAGTAAATGAGGCTTATGACCCTTCGGTACCAAGGACCTGTAGTCAAGGACAGCCTTGTATAAATGGATGGTGGCTCACACTGAGGATCAAAGCCTAATGAGAATAGAGAGGGAGGCCAGAGAGATAAGTTGCAGACTGACTGCTTCTGTGCATGAGGTGTTAGCCATACTCCTTTGGAAGTGGTCGGCCCCTGAGCCACCCTGGGGCTTGTGGATGACATCAGCTTGCTTTCAGGAAGCTCCCACTTCCTGTTTCTAAGAATAAGGGTAAACAGTGTGGCTTAAAGGATCCCCTGGCTGCCCAGGACGTATGCGCTCCGGCCCTGCAAACCCAGCTGCTGCCACTTTGAGTTGAGTCTCCTGGCTGTTAAAGCCACTTGTAGCTGTTGATATGCCTTGGGGTCTGGGTGGGGCACCCAGGGACCTCCATACCTCCTTCCGGGCTGTCACAGCTGTTTGACCTGACATCCCCAGCCAGCAGGGGTAGCCACTGTGTTCCTGCATGTTCACACTCCTTTCAAAGCTTCTGGACCTTGGCTGTCTACCGGGGAGCCCACCTCTGGTTTCAGAGACCAGCTCTCCTATACCAGCTGGAGCAGGAAAGGGCATCAGCCCCATACCTGGCAAGGAGAATCTCTTTCTGAGGTGGCCATATAAGTGAGATAGTAAATGAAGTTGCTGGCAGCCCTTTGACCAGCATGAGGGTAGAGTCCTCCTGAAGATGAAACCTGGAGGAGAGGGAGAGAGAGAGAGAGAGAGAGAGAGAGAGAGAGAGAGAGAGAGAGAGAGAGAGAGAGAGATATTCTTGGAGTCATTTTTTGAGAACTCTTCCTTCAGCCATTCCTGAGGCAGTCTGTGCCAGGACTTTTCATCAGAATGAGCCAGTGATCTGTTGGTGTGTCAGCCATTTGAATAGGGTTTCTATCCCCAGGTGGAACCGCTAGGCCCTTTCTTCTGGAAGACTGTCAGAATGTTGCTTGCTGCTGGCCTGTCACAGACTCCTAGGTAACCTGTTTGCAAACACTAAGATCTGAGGGAGCTAGAGAGGTGAGCCCTGGCAGCTAGGAGGAGGCTGGGAGCCTGTGGGTGGTCCAAGCACAGTTAGAGATTTCCTGAGGCCCAAACTGAGCAAGACTCACAGGGTTGGTGAGCCTATCTTGTCTAGCACCTATTGCCCTGACACTGTTCTCTGAGGCCCAAAGGGAAAGCCATAGTTCAGGACCCAGCAATCATATAGGCCCTGTCTACTCAGCAAGTAAAGGGAAATAAATGAGGCCCTGTCCCTGCATCAGTGTCTGCCTTGGACCCCTCAGTCACAGAAGTGGGCTGCTTCCCCAGGAAGCCTCCCGTGGGCAACGATTTTGCCTAAAACATAGAAACTCTATCAACTTGGAATGCAGCAAGAGGCCCTCAGTTCTGTTTGTGTATCCCCAGATGCCGCAGTGCAAAAGGAGAAACTGAGGTCTAGAGAGGGGTAGTAATTGTCAGAATGTGCTGTGGCCTGAGGTGTGACTGTAACAGGGACTGGAGTCCTAGGCCAGTCTCTGCTTTGGCAGGGCTCACTCCTGAGGCCTGCAGTGGAGAACGGTGGCTATGGGAAGATGAGCTGCCCAGATCAGGGGCCCAGGACTGTCTGTGTATCTATTTATCACGTCCCAGTGTGTTTGTCCCCAGTCAGGGTAAAGGATTTGAACATTCTAACAAGAGCTCTCAGTTCCCAAGGTGCAGGTGGTACCTTAAAAAAGAAGGTGGCCAGAGGTAGGCAGATCTCTGTGAGTTCAAGACCAGCCTGATCTACAAGAGCTGTTCCAGGACAGCCTCCAAAGTCACAGAGAAACCCAGTCTCAAAAAACAAAAAAAAAAAAAAAAAAGAAGAAGAAGAAGAAGGTGGCCCCAAGACAGGCAGGATGTGTTGAGCAGAGAGCCATAGGCAGGTGGGTGTCTGGGTTGTGGCCAGAGCTCATTAGCTCCTTCAGAGGCCACATCCCATTGCAGGTCACAGTGCTGGGATTGTTGAGGGCACCCTCAGTTTCTTCACAACTCTACCTCCTGGATGTGTTTGTTCCTCCAGGTCCCCTGCTAGGGAACATTCTACAGGAGGAGCCAAGGCGAGGAATCTGTGAGGGGAGTCTCAGACTCTGGCAGGGGGATTACTGTGAACACAGGCCTAACTCAGGACACTACTAAGACGATACTTTTAAAATCCCTCACCCGCTGCTTGTCCATCCAGGCTGAGCTCTCAAGAAGCTGCCCCTTAGCCCTGCATCCTGCAGATGTCCACTCTAGGGGGCCACAGGCAGACAGGGCAGGGCAGGGCAGGGCAGGCACCTCCTAGACAGGCACAGCTGCATCTTTCTTGGCTTCTGTGGCTACCCAGCTTTGTTTATCTGAAGAGGCAGAGAAGCTCCTGGTGGCTTTCTCTTGGATTTCTGGTTCCCCATATCTGGGCTGGCTGAGGTTAGCTGGGTTGGATACAGGGTCCCCAGTTGGTGGCACTATTTTGGGAGATTCTGAAAGCTTTGAGTGGTGGGGCCTATTGGTCTTTCATATATTATTATTCCTGACTGCTTCTTGCCATTCTGTTTCCTGCTCCACTGTGATGTGAACAGCCTCCACCACACACTCTTGCCGCCACGAACTGAGCTTCTTGCCCATGCCTTCCCAGCCATGATAGGCAGAAACCTCTGAAACTGTGAGCCAAACCAAATCTTTCATTCTTCCAGTTGTTTTGTCAGGAATTTTGCCACAACAATGCAAAATTACTGGGCCAAGCATGGTGGTGCATGCCTTTGATCCTAGCACTCAGGAGGCAGAGGTACAGGCAGAGGCAGGTGGATCTTTGTGAGTTCAAGGCCAGCCTTGTCTACATGGTGAGTTCCAGGACAGCCAGGGCTACAAAGTAAGAACCCGTGTCTTAATTAGGGTTTCTATTGCTGTGATGAAATGCCATGACGAAAAGCAACTTGGGGAGGGAGGAAAAGGTTTATGTCACTTACTCTTCTCTATAACAGTTCATCATCAAAGGCACTGAGGACAGGAACTCAGTGTAGAAACCTGGAGGCAGGAGCTGATGCAGTGGCTGTGGAGGGTGCTGCTTACTGGCTTCCTCATTTCTTGATCAGCCTGCTTTCTTACAGCACCCAGGACCACCAGCCCAGGAGTGTGCCCATGCACAATGGACTGGGCCCTCCCCCATCAATCTCTAATTAAGAAAATGCCCTCCAGGCTTGCCTGCAGCCTGATCTTATGGAGGCATTTTCTCAACTGAGGCTCCTCCTTCCTCTCAGATGACTCTAGCTTGTGTCAAGTTGACATAAAACTAGCCAGCACACCCTGCCTCAGACAAAGTAAAGCGAAACATCAACAAAGAATTAACACTCTAGGTGTACAGCACATAATGCTATGGCCATGGCTAGGCTCTCCAGGCAGGACCCTAAGAGTCCACACTTGGCCTATGGCAAGCACATTAATTACCATGAATCCCTAGGTCAACATCATAAGGACCACCCTGCCCCGATACACACACGTTTTCACATCATCCTGCTTCATCGGGGCTGGGATGTGGTTCCATAGTAGAGCATTTACATAGCGTTTGGGAGGCTCTGGATTAACTATAAAAAATAAATAGGAGAGAGGGAAGCAGGGAGGTAAGCAGGAGGGTAAGCAGGCAAATACAGAATGCCAACAGAGGAAGATGCAGACAGGTGTGTGGGGAGGGCAAGGGTCAGATGGCGACTGCACATGGGTTTGGTCCTCTAGGTTCAACTCCATGCTCTCCTCTCTCCGATGATGCTCAGTATAGAGCCTGGGAGGTCCAGGCCTGTGGGTTGCTGTACTTTATCACCCAAAGTCACATGTGTGTTCTGCATGTGACTCACATGTCTGTTCACATACAGAGGCCATGTGAGAGGCCTCGTGAAGCGCTTGGGTTCTTCTTTTTTTAAGATTTATTTATTTATTATGTATAGTGTTCTATCTGCATGTATCCCTGCAGCACAGAAGAGGGAGCCAGATCTCATTACAGATGGTTGTGAGCCACCATGTGGTTGCTGGGAATTGAACTCAGGACCTTGGAAAAACAGCCAGTGTTATTAACCACTAAGCCATCTCTCCAGCCCCAAAGCATTCAGGTTATAAGCTGGCTGTACTTTTCCCCGGTCTTGTCCTTGCAGGGCCATCCCTCTAGTGGGGGACACTATGGTAGGTCACTCCTGCCTGTGGCTTCCCTCCAGCTGGGGTTATGCGTACCTCTAAAATTCTGACTCACACACAGGACCACTGTACTCCTTACAGGTCTCCAAAGTTGGGGCATTAGGCAAAAGTCAGGATGGAAGCTGAGCGGTGGTGGCACATGCCTTCAATCCCAGCAGAAGCAGGCATGGATCTCAGTGAAATTGATGGTGGCCTGATGTACAAAGTAAGTTCCAGGACAGCCAGAACTATTATACAGAGAAATCCAGTCTCAAAAAACAAAACAAAACAAAAAGTCAGGATGGAATCCCAGTGTTCTGGAGACTGGAGCAGGAAGATTGTGAATTTGAGGGCAGCCAGGGCTGTGTGGCGAGAGATCTTGTATCAAGAAACCAAACGAGATAACAATATAAATCACGAAAATTACCCTTGAGACTATCCAAGAGCTGTGGTGACAGGTACTACCTGTCAGTTGCCCAGCCCCTACCATTCCTGCCATGTCAGGGTGGTTCCAGGTGTCTCCGTTGGCCCCTCCAGTGGCTCTCCATCTCTCTACTCTGATGTCCTGAGAGACACTTGGTCTATAGCCATATCACACTCAGCCTGGGAGTGGTACAGCCAGGGAAGGCATGACCTTCACACTTGTGTGTCCCCTCTGCCTCCTTGTCTGGGAGAGCAGAGAGGACTGTGACATCACAGCTGGCAGCATCAGGCATAGACTGTGGGCCAAACACACAGTGCTGAGGAACAGACCCTGCAGGTCCTGGTGGCTTTGAATAAAGGCATTGAGAACCAGCAGACAGAGTAAGAAGCCTGGAGGTCAGCCATTCCAGGAGCCATTCAGCAGCTCCCCACCTCCCTCCTTCCTCAACCAATGTCAGTCTACATACAGCCTCACACTGGATGCCTCAGGGACACAAAACAGCTGCTGCAGCCCCCCCCCCCGACATCACAGCATGTCACAGGCAGGAAGCATCAAAATCACAGGTCTCTCATTCTCAGTATTTAAAGAAAAAAGTAAAACTAGCACGCGCACACATACACACACACACACACACACACACACACACACACACACACACACACCACCACCACCACCACACCACACCAGCAAATTTCCTATTATACCTCATTGGCTAGATTTTAGTGACACGGTCAGCCTGGGCTGCTGGGAAGCTGGAAAATCCAGTGTTTGGCAAAGAGGAAGGACACTTGGCTTAGACCTCTCATGATTCATGAACTCGGCCTGGATACTTGTGCTACCTGCAGCAAAGTCAGGCTTGTTAGCAAAGGGTGTGTTTGTTGTCAGCAATGGGGAGTGACCCCTGTCGGGTGGCCAGCTGGCAATGCCACTCATTTCCTCAAGTAAACACGACACTCTACTGAGGCAGCGCCCATTATTACTCCCATTTTACAGATGATAAAACTGAGACTCAGACATATAGATAGGAACTTTCCTGAGGTAACACAGGCACATAGGGGGTTCACTCCAGATTTGTCTTCCATCAAGCAGGCTCCTAACCCTCACTGGGGGACATGCTGTACAGGGTCCCCTCTGGATTGTGACCCTCCTGAAGGAAAGACTTCATTGTTTTCCTCTTTGTATTTCACCAGTGTCTTACAGTTGATAGAGATCTACCGAGTTAATTTAAGCAACCATTCAGTTTTGATACTCGCTGCCTTGCAATGTATTTTAAAGTGCGCAAACCTGCCACCACCTTTAGGAATCCATCTACCAGTTCTGTATTGTTTTTCCACTGGTTCCTGCAGGTTCCTGAAGTCCTGGGCACATTTCCAACGTAAATATCAGCAATGATGGAAATTTGAGGGAAGGAGAGGACGGTGAAAGACCAGTTGAGGCCCAAGAGTGTCAGTTCCTCATTAACTTTGGAGCCATGGAAAGTTCTTTGTTCCTGCTTGCTGGCTTCTTGCCTCCAGGATCTGGGTGGGTATTACCCAGGGCCAGCTTCCTGCTCAGATCACAGACAGTCTGGCGAACAGAAGCCAGAGCCAAGCTGGGTTCTTGAGAATAGACCTGGAGCCAGGGGTCACTGCTCAGGAGCAACAGCCTGCTCCCCTCTGTGGGCATCCCCACAGTCAGCTCCAGGGTGACCATGACACGGAACCCCTGCATTTCTCACTTCATACAGAGAAAACTGGGGTTTTGGGACACAAAGCCTCTGTTCAGCTGTAGAACTTCAGCACGGCCTTTGCAGGTGGAGCGCCTCCCCCTAGCCAAGGGTGGCTGGTAGGATTCTTGGAGACTTCAAAGAGGGTGCTGGGAGCCCAGCCTCAGCACTTTCCCAGGCTGTAACAGGGTCTATCGGATACAGACAAGGATATCGGAGGCCAATTGAGTTAATAGACCAGCCCCACAGGGCCCAGGGCACTGGTGCACATAGCTGGCTGTTTCCATCCACAGCACTGCAGCCACTGAAGGCTTGGGCGAACTCCCTGATCCACTGTTCACCAGGGTGTGGCTTTGCCTCATCTGGCATAGACAAGTTGACATTCAAAGGATACGGTGAAGAACTCTGTGTAATGGCACAGGCTTGTGATCTCAGCTCTTCTGAGGCAGGGGGATGGCAGGTTTCAGGCAGCCTGGCTAAGGAGACCCTATCTCACAACAAGGTAGCTAGTTAACTAACTAGCCAACCTGCAATGCTGTCATAGAGGCAGTGCCTGGTAGCCCTTCCAGAGGCATTCCCCTCTTCACCTCCTCCAGCAGCCACCTTTGTGAATAATCAGCCAGGTGGGCCTGCACTGATTTGAATATGCAACTGAGGGGTGTGGTTCCAGGAAATTTGAGGCAAATAGAACTCAACTTGCAAATTCTAGTATTTTCATGGAGTGCAGTTGTTGGAAGCCAGGAACACAGCCCCACAGAAATTCCCTTCCACCCCAAGGTCCAGTGACACCCACAGTGGCTAACCACTCTGGGAGTCACCACCCAGTGGTAAAAGATTCCCCTAGTCTCCTGAACCAGGGTTGGGTTAGCCATAAATTGTGGCATGAGGAAAAGTCTCCCAAAGAGGTAAAGGACATTCCATGGACACTCACAGGGCCAGCTCTGGGTCAGATCAGAGAGCCCTCCTCGTTCTGCTCTGAGGTGGCCAGAACCCAGGCATCAAGTGTCTTAGACACAGAGATTGGCCACCCTGCTATGCGGAGGACCTGGCTGCCTCTGTCAACTCTGCTCACATCTCTGAACTCCCAGGCTCTACCTGGAGACCTGGAAAGGACCCAGGGCACTGGGGGTAACCGGGCAAAAACAGAGCCCAGGCACTGGGCCACAATGACAGGATATCCCCAGGGAGCTGGGCTGGCTGCCCACACAGGGAACTCGGGGTGGAGACAAGGCATAGCTGGGTTGGAAGGCCCCAAAGGGCAGAGAGGGGGAAAGTCAGGACAGCTGGTCCCTCCAGGCAGCAAATGGCCCAGCATTGTCATGGAAAGTGTGACCACAAGCAAGAGTGAGGCAGAGGAAGTTGGGTGCCCACAAATAGAGATGTAAGTTTTTTCCACTGCTCCATTCTGAAAGCCAAAGGCGCCACTTTTTCCTGGGGGGGTCACATGACTACAGTCTGCCAGCGATCTTAGAATTAGACAAGGGTCCATCCCACCTACTGTCTGACTATAGGTGGAGAGTGGAGGGGGCTTCCCCAGACTCTATAGCCAGGGCAATCAAGACTGGTCTGAGGACTTGACCAGCCACCCGAACTCAGCTCTAGCCTGGAAGAATCCAGAGCAAGGTCCACCTTAAGACCCTACCCAACCTTGCACACAGGGTCTGGCTCTTAGGATCCTTAGTGGCCTGTTCTCTGTTCCATGGGGATAACTCCCACTTTTAAAGCCATGACTCAAGGACAACAAGCTTGGCTGCTACAACAATTTCCAAGGCAAATCAGGGTTTTGGTTAACTCGGCCTCCTGCCGAGGCTATGCAGGCAGGCTGGCCCAGTGTGCCCCCTTCCTGCCAGCCAGGCCCACTCCTCTCATTGCCAGGTGCTGGTAGCTGGAGCACATAACTGGACAAGAGAGTGTGCCTTTGTGACAGACACTGTGGTAGGTAAATGTGGAGTTAGGAGGGAAGCCAGAGAGCTGTGTGGGCATGGGCAGATTCCAGCTCCTCTCTGGGCCTTAAACCCCTGACTACATGATGAGGTTGTAACATAAGATATATCCCCACAATATGAACGTTGACAGACACTATGATCATTCATTCTCTTTCTCCCGTATTGGCATCTCATCTGCTTTTCCTGCTCTATTGCACTGCCAAGAATTGCATTTAACAGGTGGTGGTTCAGGTGTTGAGCAATGAGATGCAACCCTCCTTGCCTTTCATTCCCATCATTCCCATCCCCTGGGCTCCTAATTAGCCAATGCCCCGTGCTTCTGTGTTTGCCTGAATTCTCACTGGCAGCCTCCAATTGGTGTGTCCCTCCATGAGTACCATCCATACCATCAAAGGTTCTTTCAGGGGCATCCTATGCTAATGGTCATCACAAATTCACCCTCCTAGCTGAGAATGTCCTAAGGGGGTTCAAACAGCAGAGAAGAGTGGCCTTCCCAGAGAAGGTGACAGTGTGGACAAGGACAAGGAGAAAGCAAATCTTGGAGAAGGAATGGAGATCGGTTGATGTGACTGGAATCTGAGGTTGTGGAAGTGGAATTGATCTCACTGGAGAAGACCACAGTGGGTAAAGGAAGGCTCTGTGCAGCCAGGGAGAGACTGCACGCACCGCTGTTTAGGAAGAGGACTCGCAGCAGACACAGAGGAGGAGGGACTTAGAAGTAGGCCCACCTTCTCATGACATGCTATTCTTCCTGAGGTGCCTCTGGAGGGAGAGGACGACTTCCTTTCCTTGGTCTGGCTGGGGAGATAAAGGGGTGGGGACAGGAAGTTGCCTTAAGGAGTTAGCAGCATGGCCTGATGTCCCAGGCCTAGCCATTGCAGGGCCAGCCTAGATGCAAGGGGAACAGGCGCGCAATGCCAGCAAGTCCATTTGGCACAAAATGCACAAGCGGCCTGGGGACCCTGAGTGCTTCTCTCTCTGTCCCCTGGTGACAAGCCCCACTTCTGTGGCCCAGTAGGAGACATGTGCTCCTTCAAGGACAGGCATCATGTGTCTCCACAGGGAACAGTCATGCTATGCATGCCTTCTGAATACCTCTGAGCACCCTCCGTTATGATAAAGCACGAGGGGAACCTTGGCGGATTCCATGGCAGGCAAGGATGACCAAGGTGGCGGGACAAACATGCCAGACAGACAGAGCTTAATGAGAAGTTTTATTAGAAAGGGAAGGGGGAAGGAGGAAAGAGAAAAGAGGTAGAGACACAGAGACACAGAAACAGAGAGAGGACAGAAGAGGGAGACCGGAAAAGTCCTGTCTGCCCCAGGGAAACAGCAGAAAAGAGGAGTGGGAAAGAGAGAGTGTGCGGGGGTCTTTCTTTTAAAGGGGTCCTTTGCACCTGCGTGCATACTACGCAACCATGGAACCATAGGCTGACCAGGGTAACGCCTGAGTGCATTCTGCCAGGTGACAGGGGCAGGCCAGCATAATGCCTGAATCCTTACACCCTTTACGGGATAGCTCAGGTGGCCACACTCAAGAGTGTCCACCAGGTAGAGGACTAGGGACAAACAACGGCCGAGGTGCTAGTTGGGTCCTGTTGGGCTGTGGGAGCCCAAGTAGTCTCGGGAACTCCCAGGAATGAGACAGCTGAAAAGGGATCGTCGTACCTAGCAGAGGCACAGAATGAGCAAGAATCCAGAGGCCTGCCTCCTACTGGGAGGAGAGAATCAGATGGGAATTCAGGTGTTCCCCCATGGAGTGGTTAGAAAAGGTTTGGAGACATGAGAACAAAGCAGAGGCAGGTAGCTAGAAGAGGTGATGTGGGGATTTTTGTTTGTTTGTTTGTTTGTTTTTCCGAGACAGGGTTTCTCTGTGGCTTTGGAGCCTGTCCTGGAACTAGCTCTTGTAGACCAGGTTGGTCTTGAACTCACAGAGATCCGCCTGCCTCTGCCTCCCGAGTGCTGGGATTTAAGGCGTGTGCCACCAACACCTGGTGTGATGTGGGGACTTCTTGAAGGACTATCTCAGAGACAGAAAAAGAGGGCATGAAGGTGACTCTAGGCCAAGGAGCTGATCCCAGGATGGACTGATGGGATATGCCAGGGGCTGGTACGGAGTCCCTAAGCCTGAACATTCAAACAATATACCCAGAGTAGGGCAGGGTACCAGATGACTAAGGGATCTCCCACTCTGAACAGCTGGAAGCAAAGGGCTTCCCACTTGTTCCCCAAAGGTGGATATCCAAGGGGAAGATTGGAAGCTTAAGACAATACACTCAGCTGGGTGGTAATGGCACACGCCTTTAATCCCAGTACTCAGGAGGCAGAGGCAGGCGGATCTCAGTGAATTGGAAACCAGCCTGGTCTACAGAGTGAGTTCCAGGACAGCCAAAGATAAGAGAAACCCTGTCTAAAAAAAAGAAAAAAAAAAAACCAAAACAAACAAACAAACAAAAACAAAACAAAAAACCCAATAGATTCAGACCAGCACTCAGCAGGGGGCTAAGGATCCCTGAGGTGTCTGCAACCAGATTCTGCTGACCCCCAATAGAAGGTAATGTTCTTAAGCCTACAGACCTGGGGGTATTTGTTTGGTTTGGTTTTGTAAGACAAAGCAGGAGGTTGGTCTTGGACTCAAGAGCCCCTGCCCCAGCCTCCTGAAAGGGGGCAGATCTGAAAGAGTTTAGTGCAGGTCCTCCTCAGTTGTTCTGATGACAGACATCTCCCTGCCTAGTATGGAAGCTCCTCCCATCTCAGGCCATGGGTCTGGGGTTCTGGGGGGAAAGCAGGGCTACTGTGTGCATTTAAGAGAAACTAGGGGGCTGGAGTGTGTGGCCCCAGGGCCAGCCACAGGGCTTCTCTTTGGGAAGCATGTTTTCATCTCCCTCCTTGGGAACTATGCACCAACAGCCACCACAGGTTCCTCTGCAATTCCTATCATAATTTTGGTTAATTAACCCCAATAAGTCGATACTGAGCACATCCTGGTTCCCAACCCAACAGTTAACCTCTAATGCTACCAAAGCCCAAGCCTTCTTCTTCCAAATAACAGAAACCCCAACCCCAACCCCCACCCCTGGGGATTTCATTGACTCCTGAGCTCTGGAAGATCAAGGTGCTCTTAAAGGTGCTCCATCAGAAACCCACCTCTTAGCAAATAAACGATTTGCAGCACTGGGGATCAAAGCCAGGCTTTGCACGTGCCAGACAAGTGTTCTATCACTGAAGTACAGCTCAGCCCAGAAATACTCCCTCTCCTCGATGTTGGGGCCTCTCTTCCTCCTCCTATCTCCTGCCTTCCCTTCCCTTCACTTTGCATAACTCAGCTGACCTCAAACTCCCAATCCTCTTGCCGCAGGTGTCCTGAGCACTAGGTGTATGAGTTTGTCTGTGCTGCCATTCCCCCACTGATATCCCAGTGCCACCCTTGTGTTGACAAGATGGCTGCCAGCCCTCAATAGCTTAAGAGTAAAAATATTTTCCCCAATATTTTAACAAAAAGTCCAAGTCAATATATCCAGTTGGCTGAGTTCTAGTCAATGCTACTTCGGAGCCAATCCTGTGGCCAGGGAACTACAGGCTGTTTCATTTTCTAGGACAGTCATGGATCATGGTCTCTGGATCTCAGAAACAGGATCATTTCTGGGGCAGCCAGAGAGTGGACAGGAAAGGAAAGAGTCCCAAAATTGAAACTGAGGAAGACAGATCCATGATTAGGGCCCATTTCCTGGACCCGGGGAGTGGGCCATTATGCCCATGTGTGGGTAAGAATCTTTTCCTCCTGCCTCCTTCCTTCTAAGCACGGACTACATTTCCCAGCTCCCCTTGCAGACAGGTGGGGCCATGTGACCAACTGCGGCCTGCAGACTATAGGAGGAAATG
The DNA here is from genome assembly GCF_003668045.3 of Cricetulus griseus. Taxonomy (NCBI): domain Eukaryota; kingdom Metazoa; phylum Chordata; class Mammalia; order Rodentia; family Cricetidae; genus Cricetulus; species Cricetulus griseus. The sequence goes on from NC_048600.1 coordinate 86,726,951, forward strand.
ACATCACCACCAGGACTGGCTCATTAAAGCCTCCTATGACTGGGGCCATATTCTTCCTCCCGCCCTGGCTCTGTGAAGCTAGAGTGGTGAACTTGCCACCACAGTGAAGAAAACAGAACCACACAGAGGAAGGAGTTTGGGTCTCAGTGCTACTACCCTGCCGCCTGTTCACTAGGCTGCACACTCTGCACCGATAGAAGGAAACCTTTGTAGCCTGTATCCCCGATGTATTTATTTGGGCTGACTTGGTTGTGGCAGTTGGTTTACCCTGACAATTACCCATGAGCAAAGTGAGTCTAAGAGGTGTGAAGCACCTTCCCGGGGGCCACACACCTAGAAGAGGCAGAGCCCAGATTTGAAGCTAGACTTCTGTCTAGTCACACATAGCTCCTTGCGTCAAAAGCCAAACCAGAGCCCGGTGGTGGTGGCGCACGCCTTTAATCCCAGCACTCGGGAGGCAGAGGCAGGCGGATCTCTGTGAGTTCGAGGCCAGTGTGGTCTCCAGAGCGAGTGCCAGGATAGGCTCCAAAGCTACACAGAGAAACCATGTCTCGAAAAACAAACAACAAACAACCCCCCCCCCAAAAAAAAAACAGGACTACAAATCTCCAGAAATTTGTTCAAATACAGGCATGTCTATAGAGAAACATCACTTGACCCCCCATGAAAAGGGTGGACACACTCTCTCCCCCACTCCCTCTCTTCCCCACCCCCTCTCCCTTGCTCAGCTCCCTGCTTCACCCACACTTGACTTTCTCTTGCTCTCCTGCTGTTCTACCTGAGACAACACTGAGCCTGATGTACTGTGGACTCTGGTCTGAACACTAGTCCCCTCCCAGTATGACTTCTGGCCTAAGGCAAGAAGCTGCTTGGCTCAGTTCACCCGTTTGTACTGTTGGGCCCGGGCTTCTCTTCTCCTTGGTGTGTGAGTGGGTGGATGGATAGGTGGCTATGTGTGGGGTGGGTATGCAGGTGACTTGTGGGGGGAGGTATACAGGTGGATTATGTGTGTAGGGGTAAACAGATGGCGTGTGTGTGTGTGTGTGTGTGTGTGTGTGTGTGCGTGTGGTATACAAGTAGCTTGTGTGTGGGGTATACAGGTGGCTTGTGTGTGTTGGGGTATACAGGTGGCTTGTGTGTGAGGTATACAGGTGGCTTGTGTGTGAGAGGTAAACAGATGGCTTGTGTGTGTGTATGTGTGTGTGGTATACAGGTGGCTTGTGTGTGTTGGGGTATACAGGTGGCTTGTGTGTGTGAGGTAAACAGATGGCTTGTGTGTGTGTGAGGTATACAGGTGGCTTGTGTGTGGGGTATACAGGTGGCTTGTGTGTGTTGGGGTATACAGGTGGCTTGTGTGTGTGAGGTATACATATGGCTTGTGTGTGAGGTATACAGGTGTCTTATGTGTGTGTGAAGTATACAGGTGGCTTGTGTGTGTGTGTGGCATACAGGTGGCTTGTGTGTGTGAGGTATACAGGTGACTTGTGTGTGTAAGGTATGCAGGTGGCTTTGTGTGTGAGGTATACAGGTGGCTTGTGTATGTGAGGTATACAGGTGGCTTGTGAGGTATACAGGTGGCGCGTGCGCACGCGCACGCGCGCGCGCGTGTGTGTGTGTGCGTGTGTGTGTGTGTGTGTGTGTGTGGTATACAGGTGGCTTGTGTGTGTGAGGTATACAGGTGGCGTGTGTGTATGTGTGGTATACAGGTGGCTTAAGCTGCCTCCCAGGATTTCTCTTCAGTCCAAACAGAGAACTGTTCTTCAACACCTCCCTGTCTCCATCAGGCCCCTAACACCCACTTGGCCCTCAATGACTCCTCTCTCTACCTCAGCCTGTTGCCTTCTCCTAGGCCTGACCCCTACCTTACCCAGCAAGCTGAAGCAGAAACTCTGGCTCTGGTGACTCCACTTTCCCTTGCCCCATCTGTCACCTCCCCACATTAGCTCTGTGGAAGATTTTTCTAGAAGGCAAATCTGATCCCATCTCTCATTGCTTCAAATCTTCAGGATAAGGACCAGGGTAATCAAGGCTTGGAGTCCAAGCTTAAGCTCCTGATCATTTTTCCAGACATCCATCTTCTGCTCCCATGATGCTGCTGTGCTGGAACTGGATCTCTGTCCATGACATAAGGCTGATGTTTCTCACATTTAATTCAAACAGCTTGTGACTGCTTGCAACACCCTCTTCATGTGTCCAAACCCTCCCAGGGAACACCTGCCTCCTCCTGGCTGTCCTGGCCCCTCACGTGAGGCAGCCGAGTGAGATCCTGCTGGCAAATTGCCACTATGCCTTGTGGGAGAGTTGGAAAAATCTGGGACTAGATAGCCCTGGAGCAGTGAGGCCGTGACAGCTGCTGGGAAGTAGGGAGAACAGAATTGCCCTTTCGGCAGCCTGCTGGGGACCATGTCACCCTAGCCTCCAGCCATCTGTCAGAGGACATGATTGGGAACACAGAAGTGAGGGACAGAGAGTGAGTATGTAATGATTCTGTGGGACTCGGGGAAAGTTTGGAGGGGTGCTCAGAAGTCCTGATGAGGACAGCTTAGCAAGCGGGGCACACTGACAGGTGTATTCACCTGCGAGGTAGAAACCACAGTTTTGCTCTGCCTATGGTGGTTTGAAGACAGGGTGGAGTGGGCTGGAGAAAGGGGTAGGGCTGCCAGAGCAAACAATCAGGCCTCCGGGCCCTGCCTTCTAGCAAACACCAACTCCCAGCTGTGGATGGGGAGAGTAGGAGAGGCTTGGGGGTTAATGTCCCCAAGGCTGGCAGAGGAGGTGTGTGTGTGTGTTTGGGAGGAAGTAGGGATGTCTGCTGCTCCATATCTCAGGGAGCGAGATCTTTAGTGGGGAACTTTCCCTGGCTGGCTCTGTCTCCAATAGAAGCCTAACAAGTTTCCTAGCAATTTACAAATGGAGAAGACTGTCCCTGTATTGTCCTGGTCAGAGGGAAAGGGATGAAGGAAGATACCTGGGGATATTGGAGTTGAAACTTAAGATGTCAGAATAGGAGCTCAGGCATGGTAGCCTACACTTGTAATCCTAGCACTCTGGAAGCTGAGGCAGGAGGATTGCCAAGAATCTGAAGACAGCCTGGACTACCTTTCAAGACCCTGTCTCAAAAAACCCAAAGTAAACAAACAAACAAACAAACAAAAATGTCAGTTGAAAGGAGACACAGCCCTAAAAACAGCATTCCTTTATCTCTATGCCAGCTGAGACCCTGCTGATGTCACAGAGTCTTCAAAAGCCACTAAAAGGCCCAACCCGTCCTTGTCTACACTATTCAATATTCTGAAGGCATAGAGAGGTGGAAACAGGATGACACCCCTACCCCTCTCTCTGGGGTGCCCATGTCAGGCAGGCTGGAAGCTTCAAGTTGCAAGGGTGCTGGGGGGCCCAGGTGCCAAGAAGCACCATTCTGGCAGTCTTGGTGATCCAGAGATCACACTGAGTCCGAGAGCCCGAGGTGAGGGTGGTGATGAGATCACACTGTTCTCTTGGCTCCCCCTCTTAGAAGGTGAGTGGTCTTTGCCTTCCCCCACCTCCTCTGGCCTGCAACAGGTTGGCACTCCTTGACAGTGCTGACACAGGGGTTTCCCCCTGTCCCCGCCCCTTCCTCAGCCAAGATCACTCCTGCCGGACACCCTAAGAAGGAAAGCCCTTTGCCTCGCTCCTGCTCCCAGGGGATCTCTCTGGATCCCCCATTCACCAGCGGGAAAACGCTTGAGTTGTAGGTAACAGCCTGGTGCTCTTTACCTTTCTTCTCCACTGGATCTTTCTTAGGGTCTTAGAAATGCAGGCGCGTGAGCAATGAGCGCTCATCGCAGAACCATTGGGAAAGAATAAAGCGCACTCATTCAGCACCCGAGGAAAGCATCAAGTGGCTTCCTCTGCAGGAGACCCACGAGTGCATAGCGTGCAGAGCGTCTGCTTCCCGCCAGACGCGGGGTCCGCTGCGCTGAAGTGGAGCTGGGAAGGGGACGCCACTCTACAGACAGCTGCAGTTTGCACAGCCCTGCTCCTCCCCTAGGGCATCGAGAGGCAGCTACGTGGCAGCTGCACGCCCCCAAACTCTGCACACCGGGTTCGAGGCTCCTAGGCTGCAGCCTCAGTACCGGGTTCGGTAGAACTGGCGGGGATTCCGTCCCCGCAGCGGGGCGGGGCGGGGCGGTGGCTGCGGGGGCGGCCGGAAGGGGTGTGGGTGCGGGGGCGGGTCCCGCGCCGCCCCGCCCAGGGGACGGAGCCCGGGGCGCAGCATCCTGGCGCGGGCCGGGCCGCCTCAGCCACTGCCGTCGGGGAAGGTCCCAGCGCGGTCATGGCCTCGAGAGGTGTCCGCCCCGGCCCAAGCCCTCAGCACCCCGAGCAGTAGCCCCGAGGAGAGGTGGCCTGGACGTCGCAGACGGCTGGGAGGGCAGCATGGAGGAGGCGCACCTGCTACCGGTTGCCGACGTGCTGCGCCGCTTCTCGGTGACAGCCGAGGGCGGCTTGAGCCCGGAGCAGGTGACCGACGCGCGGGAGCGCTATGGCCCCAACGGTGAGCGCAGGTCCCTGCCCCGCGGTGGGGAGCGGTTGTCCCCCTCCCGGCTCTCGGCAGAAAGGTGGGGCTCCGTAAGCCTCCGCTGATGCTAGTGGGGCACCTGGTGGGGCCTCACGGCCTCCTTCATGGGGAGCGACAGGATCCGTCCCCCCTCACTCCCTGTCATTATGCACCCCTGCAAGTCTTTAGCCTCTCGTATCCGAGGGCCTCGCTGAATGCCCGCGCCCGCGCTGCTGTGCAATCCGCTGGTGCACCCTGCAGGTGCACACTCTGAGACATGCTAGCCAGGGTCTCCGAGGCCCAGCCTTTCAGCTGACTCCGATGTCTTCCCCGGAAGGTTCAATAAGACGCCAGAGAAGGTGGTGCATCTTGTCAGCTGTCAGTTTTGGTGCTTTTACTCCCAGCCCCTGGTCTTCCTCTTTCTGCAACCCCAAGCGGATGTGGCTGGCGGGGGTTGATGTGGGTTTGAACTGCTGGGGCAAAGACCCGCCTCCCTGGAGGGGCAGGTCGAGGTCTGGAGGAGCTCCCAGAGGAGGCTTTTCCCCAGCTGGTGGTCTGGAGTGGTACCTGCCCATCTCTGGGCATGGAGGGAGCCCATGGACCCTTGCAGTTTACTGGGAGAGGTATGGCTTCCTCACCTCCCTCAAGCAGCATGGGGTTCTCCTTCCTGCCAAAGTCTCGCCAATGCCAGTAGACTGCACCCAGATGTGGCCCACACATTGCTAGGCACAAGGAGGAGCATGGAGGGTGTGTGTGGACATACAGAGGTTCCCTGCAGTGTCCCTGTGAGCAGGACCTGTCATCCTTGGCTCAGGGTCACAGCACCTATAGGAGCGTGCGCGCGCGCGTGTGCAAGGGGGGAGAGAGAGAGAGAGAGAGAGAGAGAGAGAGAGAGAGAGAGAGAGAGAGAGAGAGAGAGAGAGAGAGAGAGGAGATCCCACCCACCCCAAACTTTCCTTTTAGAGGGCCTACCCTTTAGAGTTGCCAGGCACTTGAGGGAGCCATGCTCTGGCCTAGCTGTCCCTCTGCTCAAGGCAGGCTGGGAAGTTAGGAAGAGCTGTCAGAAAGGGTGCTTTGGGGTTTGTATTGGTTTATGAAAACCACCTCTTATGTAAATATTATCTTTCTGGAGCAGAAATCCTTTTTCAAAAAAATTAGTTGCTATATTTAGTTGAGCTGTGGGAGGAACTAGGAGATAAATATTATTTAATATCCCCCATTAATGACTTGGCAGTGAGGGTGTCTCCTGAAGGAAAGCAAGGAAGCAGGGTCTTCCCCTGACCCTGAGGGAGTAGAAGGCAGATCTGGGGTCTACAGTCTCTTTAATGGGACTGCAGTCCCCAGTTTAAGAGTCTTGGTTCTCATATGAAGTTGGAGACTCAACCTTTAGCTCTGTCCCAGGTCACACAGATTCTGTCCCTTGAGGGCTCTGGCCTAGTTCGCTGTCTTTTCTGGCTCATGCCGTCATTGGTCCAGCAGAGGCAATACTCAGAGAGAGGGCGCCCCAGCCTCCTTACACCAAGTAGTTTTGTCTGGTAATGGAGTCTCAGGGTGTCGGAGTGTGATGATGGCAGAGGGTATTGGCTTGACATGGTGCGTAAGGGCATGGCAGGAAAGGTTGGCAGGGGTGTTTCAGGTGCCTCTGTTTTGATGGTGTTAATAAAAGCTCCCACTTCATTGCGCAATTGCTTTTGGCAGGCACTGCTCTCAGCACTTCTTACCAATTGAACTCATTTCTTCTTCTGAACGATTAAGAAGGGCTTTGTTGCCTGTTTCACTGAGGAGGTGAATGAGACACTTAGAAGCTCAGTGGCCTGCCAAGGTCACAGTCAGTGGTAGAGTTGGTAGTGGGGCCTCTCTTTAGGCCTCAGTTTCTCCTGACTGTATCGGACAGACACAGGTTCTGCCCCCTCCTCCCAACGGTGCCGGTGCCTGTGCTAAGTGTTGGGGTTGTCTGGGCAGCAGCTATTCCCGCTTCATTCCTCAGTCCTCCGGGTCACTCCCATCACTGGCTTGTTCCTCAGGAAGCGTCCAGGGCTCTGGAAGTTGTCAGGTGAGCAGAGGGGAACCAGCTGCTTCTCCCTGCCTGTGGGGGGGGGGGCGGAGCTTGGGTATCCTCCAGTCTCTGCTCGGCCTCTGGAGTGCAGCAGACTGGGTGAACATCCTACCTCTGCTTTGTCCTAAGCAGGCCACTCAGACGCTCTGCCTCGGTTTCTGTGTTATAAGAGTACAGTAGGACCCATGTCAGGGTTGTTTGTGCATAGTGAGGTCACTTACATAGAGTCATCCTGCCCTGGAACTAGGAGGTGGGGCTGGGCTCTGGGCCAGAGGCTGGGTGACAGGATGGGCAGGGTGTGCAGGCAAAGGGGGCACCCCAGGGACTAGTGTTCCCCTTACTATAGGCAGCTATGCACCTGCAAAGTCGTTAGTGCTGGAAACCACAAGGAAGTCATTTGCTTAACTCCTCAAAGTTTGCAAATTCTGCCTCGGGTGGAGAAATGGTGGGGGCAGTGGGGAATCTCACCCTCCCAACTCTCCCCTCCCTTCCCTGATAGAAAAACCTCAAAGTTGGGTAGAAGCCTCGCACAGCTACTGAACAGACCAGCTGGGAGGTTCAACACACATGAAAACACCACCAGCCTCTGTAGCCCTGTTAGCCTGGAACTTGTGTTCTTCCAGCTGCAGCCTCCTGAGTGCTGGGGTTATAGGCCTGTGCCACCATGCTCTGTCTGATGGATGCTTTGTTTTTGTTTTAACTGTGCTCAGGATTGACCCAGGGCCTTACACAGGCCAGGCTAGTTTTCAAACCACTGAGCTACATTCCTAATTCTAAATTTATTTTTTAAATCAAAAGTTATACAAAGTATAATCTTCAAAGGGTACAAAAAGTATGAAATAAAGTCTCCCCAACTCTATTCCCAGCCACCATTCTCCTTCCTGGATACACATTGAGTGTGCATGGGATCTAGGGTTCAGGGTTGTTTTCACAGGGAGAGAGGTAGCCTGGTTGTGATGGTCCTCTTGGCTAGAGCTCCTGGATATGACTACCCAGCTGCCCTGGGCTTCCTCGTGGCTGCACAGGGTTTCATCATGGCAGGCTGCAGTTTCTTCAGCACACTTCCCATGGCTGGGTTGTTCGTGGCTTTTGCTAGTCCACCCAGTATTACTAGGAGCCTTCCATCCCCACATCATGACACCACTATGAGTGGAATTTCAGGACAAGCTCCTAGTGGAACTGGTGAGCAAAACAGGATTTTTTTTTTTTTTTCACGTGTAGGGTCTGTGGCTGAGTCACTGTCCATGGGGCTGAAGCAGTCAACCTGCCAACTTCCGCCACCTAGACAGTGGTATCAAAGCCCACATTTGACCTGGGCTCGTCTGATGGGAAAGTTCCTCTTCTAGCTTTCCTTGCATTTTTTTTCTGTTTTCAAGTCAGGTTCGGCATCTTTGGTTGCTCAGAAGCCATCTGACATCTGTATGTCCCTAAACAGCATAGACCAAGGCCAGAGGCTAGACTGTGCTAGGCTCATCCTAACACAAACACCCACCCCTGAGGACCCTGGAGAGCCAAGGATGTTGGGTCAGGAGAAATCCCAGGAGGGCTCAGCAGTGCCCTAGCTGTGACCTTGTTTCCTGCCTTCAGCCCAGGCCCCATTTGGCACCAAACAGGGGAAACCCATATGTGTGACCCCCAGAAACCACAAGGATAGGGCAGGTGTGGCCTCACACTCTGGATGACCTCTGGCATACTTGCCCCTTTTGGGTCCCAGTGTCTTCAGCATGGTAGAGATGGGACCCCCCACCCCTGTCTGCTAAGTGCCTTTCAGGGTCTGAAACTGCTTCTGCTGGGTGCTATGTTACCTGCAGCCATTTTGGGCTTCACTCTTGTCACATCTCCTGGCTCTTACTGAGGTCTGCCAAGTCCTTCCCCAGCTGAAAATCGGTGTACCCTGAGCAAGATGGAGTCTGCCCTGTGATGTGGCAAGACACACAGCTGTTGACAAACCCTTCACCAGCAGCTCTGGGTAGGCTGGTGTGTCCTTCTGCAGCACTAGAGCCATTTCTCCCTGGCCCCCTGAGCAGTCCCCCTCAGCGCCAGTCCAGGCTATCCACTCGAGGTGGATCCTGGAGACAGGTCAAAGCCAGGTGGGCTGGGCGGGCCCTGCCTAGCTAGAGCCTCTCCCTGCCTCCACAAGTGACAATTTAATTGCTCTGTAAATTTGCCTTGGAGGAAGACCTTGGTGAGTGCCCGCCTCTCCCAGCTGGAACTGACATTTAGAAGCCGAAATTCCAGTTTTCAATGTTGAGAGAAGGAAGGAGTTGGAGGGGGGAATTAGAGGAGCAGGTGGTGCATGGAGCCCAGGAAGGAGGGTGGGGGAGCCCAGTGGTGTACTTGGCTCTGCACCCTCTGCTCCATAGCTCCAGGGTATGGGCAGTAGGCCTGAGCGACTGAATAAACAATGACCCTGGGGGTGGGGGCACAGTGTGGCTCCAGCCTTGGTGCTCCTAAGATCTAGTGGCGGGAGGCCCAGTCTTAATTCCTGGTCAAAGAGTGGCGAAGTGACAAGGTTGGAATAAAAGGCCCCTGGCTTCTTTCAATCTTGATGAGGTAATGAGAAGGGTACACGGAGGAAAACAGAAGGCCCTCATGAAGCCTCTTGCTTGATTGTAGAGATACATGCACATAAAATAGGGGGGTGACCGTGGAAAGGCAAGCTGGGCAGGTCAGGGAAAGCCTCAGGGGCTGGCTGTTCCTGGGCTTTGACGCTCCTGAGTGGGGCAGAGCAGGGCTCCATGTCCTGTGCCCGGCGCTGTTCTGGGTGCTGGAGGTGCTGCCTTAACCAAGTCCTGCAGTGGAGTTGATAGTCCATCTCTGTCAGTGTGCTGACAACAGGTGATTGTGCTGTCCTTGTCACCTGTGACTGTGCAGTCCCTCTCAGGAGCTTTCTGCCAATCATTCGGCCTTCAGTCAGCCTTAAGGGGCATCCCTGTCACCACAGCTTTTGTGCTCTGGGCCTGCCGGTGGCCTTGGCATAACAAGAATTAGAGAAGGATGTGAGCTCATGTCCTTGGGACCAGATTCCATGTTCTGAGTCTCTGTGTGAGACTCAGGGGATCCTATGCCTGGGCCAGTCCATTGGGGATAGGATCCTACCAGGTTACTGCCTTTGTCCTGTGTAGCTGTCAACACTGTGGTGGACAGGACAGGCAACCCTCCATTTAGCAAATAGGACATTTGTACCAAGGCAGGCCTGGCACCACACCAGTCCTTAGGATCAGCTAGGGACAGGTAGGAGAGCCAGTATCTTATCTTTCCCTTCACCGGGGACTCTTCCAGACCTGGGCTTCCTCTGTGACCCTGAGACTCGCTCATGTGAAAGAGAGTCGGGTCCTTCAGAATCAGCATTTGAAGCAGACCAGACTTGAATGGGCAGAATGTAGTGGCCCCCAAAACCCCACCTGTGACTAGGTCATTGGGCAGGTGGATCTGGGCTCACTACAAAGGAATGGGCATCCAGGTAAATATGCAGGACCCCAAGGTCTTTTAGGTGGCCTCAACTGGGCAGGTAAGGGACCTGGAAAAGGAAGGCAGGGTAACCTAGGGGTTAGCACAGGAGGCCCGGAGCAGAGGTGATAATAGTATTTCCTCAAGCTGAGTCAGAATCCTAGAGAACAGTATACACAAAGGGTTAGCAGAGAGGCTTGTATGACTCATGGATAAGTACCCCTGTAGGGGAGGGTCAGTATCCCAGCCCATGCCATCCATGGTGGCAAACAGCTAGCTGCCTCATGTGACTGCTTGAGTTTCAACGAATGAAGTCAATAAAAGTAGTAATGTCACCCTCAGGCACACTAGCCACTTCCCCAGGTTTCAGCGTCCACATGTAGCTAGGGACTGCTATGCCAGATGGGACAGAAACTCCATCCATCTTCACAGAGCAGTCTGTGGGACAGTGACCTTCCAGGGAGCCTTGCACCAAAAACCTAGCCTGCCAACTGGGAACTAACACACATCCTTTTTTTGGAAACTCTCATGGACTGAGAAACGCATGGTTATAGTGTGGCCTCAAGCTGGGAGAAGCAGACATGTTTGGGGAAATACGATGACTTTTAAAGAGTGGGTCACTGTGGGTCAGGGAGCCAAAGGGGAGATCCAGGTAGACAAGTAGAAAAGGGGAACTAGAAATTCACCCTGAGGGCAGGCAGAATGTAGCTTGAAGACTAGTACTGGTGTGTGTGCCTGTGACGGGTGTCCTAACCCCAGGCCTAATCCTGTGGAATCTACGTCACAGGGGGCATGGAGCCTGGGGTGGGGTGGGGGGGTTGCCTCAGAGCAAAAGACCAGAGAAACGGAATGAGAGAGTCAGGTGAGACTGACAGACCTTCTTGTGGCCGTGAGACTTAGCAAGGTGAGAGACCCCTGGATAGAGCCCAGCAGAAGCTGCTGACATGTGCTGTGGGGTGGGCACTGCTTTGTTTGCTGTAGGGGCACAGCTAAGATGACCGCTAAGGGACTCTGCTCCGTGGGAGTACTGGCCCAGAAACTGGGCCTGCTTGCCCCTCCCCCACCTTTCCTGTTCGCTTCAGTTAAATAGATCAGAAGGGAAAGTCTGTTTGATTTTAATCTCAATGCAGGACACTGGAGATTACATTTTCCGTGGAAAATGTCAGCCATTGCCTAAAATAGGACTTTAGAGAAAATGCTAGAAAGTGTATTTTTAGGTTATATGTTTCTCTCTTGGAGCCCTGAGGGCCAGTGGGCTGCTTGCTGCTGTCCATGGTTCAGCTGACAGGTGCAGACCCTAAACAGCGTCTGGGGAAAGAATTCCCCAGACTGAGAACAGGTGGACAGATGTGAGGATCTGGGCCATGGTCAGGGAGAGGAAAGGGGAGGGTGGGAGGCTCCCAATCTGTACTGTGAGTGGGTCCCAGGTATGCCTGAGGCTTTGAGCTGCCTGTGAGGACAGAAGGAGGCGGAGTTCGGAAAGACTGGCCATGTGGGGGCTTCAGTCAGTTTCAGCAGGGGAAGGGCTCTGCCAAAGAGGGGAGCTACCAGAGCTGCAACTCTGGGGTTCAGTTCTGCCACCTACACAGCTCCACACAGATATGGATTTGCTGTGGGACTTTGCTCCAGTTGCTTGTCCTCTCTGATCCACAGTCCTTACATATGTGAAATAGGCCTGGCATGCCACATGCTTCTGCTGGAGGCTGCTGAGAAAAGCTTAAGATCCCAGCTACCCAGAGCAGCCAGCCAGGAATTTTACAATTGGTATGAAGTTAGTTCAAGCAGGAGAGTGGTAAAGAAGTTTGACAGGAGGGCTGGAGAGATGATTCATCAGTTAAAAGCACTGGCTGCTTTTGCATAGGACCCAGGTTCAGTTCCCAGCACGCAAATGTCTGTAACTCTAATTCCAAAGAATCTGACGCCCTCTTCTGGCCCCCCTGGGCACCAGGGACAGATGTGGTATACATGCATTAAGTGCAGGCTAAACATTCTTACACATAGAAAATAAAAATAAAATAAAAATGAAAAATAAACCTTTTAAAGAAGTTTGGCAGGTAAACTGAAGCAGGTGCTACTGGTATTTAGAGAAAGCGTGCTTCATCGTGTTGTACGGGACTGGACACATGAGGGCCATCGTCCTTGAGTGTGTCTGGAGCAGAGTCCCAAGAGGGATCCTGAGGAGGACCTGAACATGACTGTTGCTTGATGTCTAGAAATACTAGGGGTGTCCAGGGAGGCTGGTGGGTCGGATTCCCAACTGGCCTTTTCCTGGGGATTACAAGGAGTACTGAGAACTTGCTGAGGCAGGGAGGTTCCAGCCAGGGCTGGCAGCCATACAAGGAAGATCATTGCAATGGGGTTGCAAGAACTTCAGACTCTGTGACCTCGGCTTCTTTCTCTTCTCCAGGCCTCCATTTCACTTCTATGAAAGGGGGTGGGGATGGAAGCTCCCCTTCCCCTCTGGTCTCATCCTAAGGTGAGCCAGGCCACACTAGACTACTTAACAGGGGTGGGGTAAAGGGTAGTCAATGAGCTTACACATCAATTCTGTGACCTCAGAGCTGGGAGGACACAGGAGACCATGGTGGGCCCAGTGCGCTTGCTCCACGGGAGGGGCTTCCAGACTCCAGAAGAGCCTCCTAGTAACCACTTTTTTCCCTGCCTCTTCCGGTTCCTGTGATTGCCTGGATCCTGCAGAGCTTCCTACTGAGGAAGGTGAGGCAGCATGGCTTGGGGAGGCTACAGGCTATAATACCCCTGAGCTAGGTACCTTCAGGCTGCAACACCCCAATCCCAGACAGGGGTCTTGTTGAGCCCTCAGCTGAACCCTTCAGGACTTGGGGCTTTCCCTCTGATCACCAGGGGGAGGGTTCCTAAAAGTCCCCAGTTCTGAGCGGAGAGAGTGATGGGGGTAGTGTGGGAGGGATGACCAGGGGCCTGGGCCTCACACACTCTCCTGTTCCAGGGAAGTCCCTGTGGGAGCTGGTGCTGGAGCAGTTTGAGGACCTCTTGGTACGCATCTTGCTGCTGGCAGCCCTGGTCTCCTTTGTAAGTAAGGCCTTCCCTGCCACCCTGTGAGCCAGGTCCTGCCAGTGCACAGAGCCCTTGGCTGCTCTCCTCTTAGTCAGGGACATTCCTCAGTCTTCAGCTGTCCCACACTGAACTCCTGGCTCCCACCTGAATTCCTTCAACCCACTTACGCCCTGGTTCAGGGAGATTTCAAAATCCCAAACCTGCTTGGCCTGTCCCTGCCTTAGCCAGGGTCTGTCAACCTCAGCCCTCTTGAACTTGATGGTTCTGGATGGGGTGGTCTGAGATGCTGAACATCCCTGGCCTCCCTGTCAGATGCCAGCAGCACCTTCTAGTGACAATCGAATGTGTCTTCAGGCCAAATTCCCTTGAAGGCTTCTTAGGTACCTCAAACAGACTTTAGTGTCTGTCTTGCCTTTTCTTTCTTTATACCTTCCTCATTCTTGCTATCTGGACCACTTTTGGACCACAGGTCCTGGGCCCAGAGTTGGGGGTGGGCAGGGAGACAATGCCTGTCTTCCAAGGCTGAGCAGCAAATACAAGGCTAATACAAAGCAGGCAGGTATGATTCCTGCTCCTGGGGAAGAGAATTCATCTTGGTGACTCAGAATGTAGAGCCCAGTACTCAGTACTCAGAATGTACTGGCTGGGACTGGCTTTTCCCATCCAGTGGTAGTTGGATGTTCTGGTCACTGTCCTTGTGAATGACTGGAACTCTTACAAAAGAAAAGAAAAGCAAACAAACAAAAACCCCATCGATGCAGATGTCTAAAATGGCAAAGCCTAAGTGATACCTTTACCCTTTAAAGGACAGATGGGAACACTGAGGACTTTGGAGAGAGGTGACAAGCCCACAGTTGGGCTAAGAGGTGGACGAAGGACTTGACCTGAGTCCCATTAAGGCTGAGACTCTGTGGTGGGAAGGTGTTTCTCTGACTGGAGGACCCTTATTCGGAGCACTCACCACAATCATGGAGGCTTGTTAGCAGTTTCTGCTCGGATGTCTGAGCTGGCCCAAGAACTTCGGTTCTAACAAGTTCCCGGGTGCATCTGGGGCTGCTGATTGAGGACCACAGTGAAATCAGGGGAGGCAGAAAGGGGTTTCCAGCTGCCTCTGTCCCTTTGGAGGCTGGTTTGGGTGGGATGAGGGCTGTGGCTACACATCTATAAGGTGGGTATCCTTCCTCCACCAAGGCCTCCTCTCTAAGCCCAGGATTCCCCAGGGAGCAGACAGAATTCAGGGTATAAAAGGCAAAGATCTCATTTCAGGGAACCCCCAGCACAGCCCGGCTGACCAGCTCTGTCCCTGCAGGTCCTGGCCTGGTTTGAGGAGGGTGAAGAGACCACAACCGCCTTTGTGGAGCCCCTCGTCATCATGCTGATCCTGGTGGCCAATGCCATCGTGGGAGTGTGGCAGGTGGGCGGTGCTGGGGGTGGGCCAGTCCCTGGGGGCTCTCATCTGTTAGGTGTGCTTCCTGCTTTCAGGCCCCTCCTAGTCCCAAAGGCTTTTTTTTGTCAATGAGGAGGCCTCCTGGGGCAGCAAAGGGAGACCACCTGCCCACTTACATTCTGCAGGAACGCAATGCCGAGAGTGCCATTGAGGCCTTGAAGGAGTATGAGCCTGAGATGGGTAAGGTGTTCCGTGCTGACCGAAGAGGTGTACAGAGGATCCGAGCCCGGGACATCGTCCCTGGGGACATTGTGGAGGTGGCAGGTATGTCCAGGCCCTTCTCCTCTCACTATGTGACAGCGGGGAGCCTTGTTTCTCTCTTTGCTTCTATCTTGCACTATGGAGGAGTAACTGTTAGAACCTTCCAAAACCCTGTTGGACAGATCCAGAGACTGGCCAGAGTGGCTGGGATCTGCCTGAAGGACCGCAGCTCAGGGCCCTGCCTCTAGTCTTAGCCTTGCCTCTGGGAGCCTTTCTGGCTTTGCTGGGCTTAGGGCCCCAAACCACTCTCAGCCATGCCTTTCTCCCTGTGCAGTGGGAGACAAGGTGCCTGCTGACCTCCGCCTCATTGAGATCAAGTCCACCACACTTCGAGTAGACCAGTCCATCCTGACAGGTGAGACCCAAGGGCTCGTGGAGAGTGGGGTGGGTCTAGGTGATGGGCTTGTCTCCAGGTTTCTCATATCTCATCCTGTCACCAGGGGAATCCGTGTCTGTGACCAAGCACACAGATGCCATCCCCGACCCCAGAGCCGTGAACCAGGACAAGAAGAACATGCTGTTTTCTGTAAGTTCGTGGGATGTTCGGGACATCCCACCTGGACAGTTACAATAGTCCCATAGGAGCGCTGGTGGGATGGCTCAGCTGATAAAGGCACTCACCACCAAGCCCGAAGATCTGAGTTTGATCCCCAGGGCTCACAGGCTGAAAGGAGAGAACTGATTCCCATAGGTTGTCCTCCAACCTCCACACTCACGTGGTGGTGTATGCATTCTCACCGTCACTACCACCTCCACCACCACCACCACCATCACCACCACCACCATCACCACCACCATCACCACCATCACCACCACCACCATCACCACCATCACCACCATCACCATCACCACCACCACCATCACACCATCACCACCACCACCATCACCACCATCACCACCATCACCACCATCACCATCACCACCTCACCATCCACCATCACCACCATCACCATCACATCACCACCATCACCATCACACCACCATCACCACCATCACCACCATCACCACCATCACCATCACCACCATCACCACCATCACCATCACCATCACCATCACCACCATCCACCATCACCATCACCATCACCATCACCACCATCACCATCACACCACCACCATCACCACCATCACCATCACATCACATCACCACCATCACCATCACATCACCACCATCACCACCACACCACATCACCACCACCACCATCACCATCACCACCATCACCACCATCACCATCACCACCATCACCACCACCACCACCATCACCACCACCACCACCATCATCACCATCACCATCACCACCACCACTACCATCACTGTTGTAATTTAAGACAGGGTTCAAGCAGAGGGTTTTTTTTTTTTTTAATATGGGAAAGGGATCATAAAAGGGGGGAAGGGAAGGGGAGAGACTGGCCTGTGGAGACAGGAGCAATATGAGAGAGGAGAGAGGAAAGAGGGGGAGAGAGGGGGGGGAGAGAAGAGAGAGAGAGAGGGATGGGGTAGACTGGGCACTTTTGAAAGGGAACATAGTGAATATGCACAGGTGGTGCTCTTAGTGGCTGCAGCTGAGGGTGTATCCTGTCAGAACCCCAAGGTTAGGCCAGTACAGATGCCTGGATACTAGCAATCATCACCACCATCACCATCACCAACACCAACACCAACACCAACACAAAAATGTAATAAGAATATTTTTTTGTCTGTCATTTTTAAAATTTATTTTTAATTTAGTTTTTTTGAGGCAGGCTCTTGCTGGGTAGCTCTGACTAGCCTGGAACTCCCTATGTAGACCAGTCTAGCCTCTAACTCAGCCACCTGCCTCTACCTCCTGAGTGCCGAGATTAAAGGTGTGCACCACAACTCCTGGCACATAATTTTTTTTTAACATTTTCAGAGTCCTATAGGAATGGATCTCTTGGTTACCAATAATAAGTGCAAACTTTTAGTAATCGTAATAGCTTGTGTTTACTGAGGCCTGCTTGCTTGGCATTGGTCTAAGTCCTTTAAACTTGATAGTTTGTTTAATCCACACAGCAAACCATTGAAATGAGATTATTTGTATCTTGTTATCTGTGTTAGGAAACAGGCTAGGAGAGGGTAAGTCAATTGCCCAAGGTCACAGTGAATAAGCAGCAAAGTTGAGATGTGAGTTCAGACATCCAGGTCTTAAGGATTTTTCTTTCCTGCTAGGACACTGTGCTTCCAACTAGAGAGGGACAGGGCTTGCCTTAAGTCACTCAATGGAAGATACTCGGGGCAGGAGAGGGTAGCAGAAGTGATGGGGCGAGCTTCGATTCAGCTAGACCACGCCCCAGTGCACCCAAGCATAGGTGGCTGAAGAGCCTCCTTGGAAGTGATGGGGAATGGAGAACAGTATGGGTCCTCAGCTCCTGCAGAGAGCCCTGACTGAGTGCATGGGCAGATAAGCTGCTTTGGATGAGGAGGGAGGCATAACACACATGGAGGGTGTGTGGCTTGCTGTAGGTCTTTGTCTTAGTTTTGGGGGGGCAGTTAGCAGGGCAAAGCTGCATTGCCCTGGATGAAGGAGAGGCAGGGTTGTCACTAGCACCTGTGTTCTTATCACCTGCCCTCCACATCCATCTGAAGGGGCACCAGGCAGTTAGCCTCTGGGAGACTGCATCTTGGGCCTCTGTGGGGGCATGTGGCGGGACAGGACACTAGGGTACAAGGCCACCTGCCCTCTATACTAGGAGTGGGGTCTTTGGCCCAGGACCTAGGGAATGGGAGCACCAAGTCTCAGGTTTTGTGGATTCTTCAGTAAATATTTATAAACTACTTGCCTGGGATTATTGTCAGCCACTCTCCTTTCTGTGTGGCCATAGCAGCTGTTTATGAGTCCTATTTGATGGGTTGTACATGAGACATGTGGCTGATATCAGTCCTGAAGTCTCCTCTGTGCCAGGCACTATGCTAGGCACAGGACATGTGGTGACCCTCCAAACCCGTGCCTTCATAGAACAACAATCCAATGAATACCAAACTATGTAAGTCTGGAAACCCTGCCCACAGAGAAGAGCCTATTCTAGCTTAGAGTCAGGGATTCCCGGCCCTGGCCAGAGGCTAAGCAACACTTCCTTGTCCTTCTCTGGCCAGGGCACCAATATTGCATCAGGCAAAGCCCTGGGTGTGGCTGTAGCCATAGGCCTGCACACAGAGCTAGGCAAGATTCGGAGCCAGATGGCAGCTGTGGAGCCTGAGAGGACACCACTGCAACGCAAGCTGGATGAGTTTGGGAGGCAGCTGTCCCATGCCATCTCAGTGATCTGTGTGGCTGTATGGGTCATCAACATCGGCCACTTTGCTGACCCAGCCCACGGTGGATCATGGCTCCGGGGTGCAGTCTATTACTTCAAGATTGCCGTGGCCCTGGCTGTGGCTGCTATCCCCGAGGGCCTCCCAGCAGTCATCACTACATGCCTGGCACTGGGCACAAGGCGTATGGCACGTAAGAATGCCATTGTGCGGAGCCTGCCCTCTGTGGAGACCCTGGGCTGCACTTCAGTCATCTGCTCTGACAAGACAGGAACACTCACCACCAATCAGATGTCTGTCTGCAGGGTGAGTGACAGCTGGGTTGGGACCACTGGGGTTAGGTGATGCCGGGCAGCTGGGTTGGTAAGGGATGGAGAACCTGTGGTGTCTGTCCATTGGCAGTGGGGAGCATCAGACTGGGGTCTTGCATGTATAAAACAGACTGTTATCAGTCCCTGTCTAGATACATCACTGGGGACCAGTGTCACTGCAGTGTCCTGGGCAGGTCGTTTCCAGTCTATGGACTTTAGTCTCCTCATCTAAAACCTAGGGATCCAAAAGAGGGTCAAGTACAGTCCCCATGTCATTGGACCCAGGTTCTATCCTTCTCTGTCTTGACTGTTTACCTGATGCCTGTCACCAGATATGCTGGCTCCAGTTGTCTGGGAAGGACTAGGGCAGCAATTATTCATTCCAGGGCACTTGATCCTACATCCTGGGTCCACTATGTACATGTTCCAGGGATTCTGACTGGAATTCCAAGGGACAAAGGCCCATTCTGGCTCAGCAGAGAGATAGCTGGGGGGATGGTGACACCATCCTGTAGGTTTCACACCTTCTCAGCCACCTGTCATGCCCTTCTGCCTCTGCTTCCACAGTCTTCCCAGTAGGCCCTAGGGACTAGCTTAGGACTCTTGAGACCTTACAGTCCCATGGAAGTACATCAGAGCCTGATGTAGGGGAGAGGTGTGGGCAAGCTCTGCTGTCCAGAATCCTCTCTGTCTTGTTGAAATCCCTTGTTGAAATTTTACTTGTTCAGTATTCCTTGACTAAAATAAAAAATGCAAGGAGCATGGTATGGGGAAGTGGCAGTAGCTGAGCATGCTGGGTAATGGACTGTGCTTGTTGGAAGACCACCCCAGAACAGAGAGGACAAGAAGGAAGGGATAGTTTGGAATGCTAGGCTTCAAGATGCTAGGGTGTCCATTGGCTTGAGAATGAGCTGTAGGAACTTGTTGCAGCTGACTGATGGACTAGGAAATGGGCTGCCCTGGTAGGAAAAGTGCAGGTAGGGGCTGGATGACCCATGTTACTGGTAGAGAAACTGAAGCTTAGATGCTGAAAAGGGGGTCACACAGAGATGGACAAGGGTCCAGGTATCCTGCTCAACTCAGGGCCCTGTCATGTTGTCAGCCATCTCGTGCATTGAGGAATGGGCCACAGAACCCTCAGGAGTCCTGAGCAAATGGCCAGTGAGAGCTAGATGCCACTGGGCACAGCAAAGTCTCAGGGTGCCTAGCCTGGGCCTGGCCTGGGCTCACTTCTTCACTCTAGTGGGGAAGGAAGGCCCTTCAATGACTCTGTGGAGGGTGCCACAAACATCCTCCTGGGTCAGACTTTTTTTAAGCTGATGGCAGAGAGAGAGGAAGCCACAGCAGCCTGAGCCCGCCCTTGTGTTCACAGATGTTTGTGGTAGCTGAAGCAGAGGCAGGCTCCTGTCGTTTGCATGAATTCACCATCTCGGGTACCACGTATACCCCTGAGGGCGAAGTGTGAGTGTGGGAGCGAGGGTATGGTGAGGTCAAGTGGGTGGAGCTCCGTGGGACACCAGGGGGGTCCGTGGGAGTGGTTTCCTGGGGGAGAGGGGTCAACGAAGGACACCTTTCAGGGCGGGGCCAGGCCCTGTGCTGACCGCTTTCTCTCTGCAGGCGACAAGGGGAGCAGCCCGTGCACTGTGGGCAGTTTGATGGACTTGTGGAGCTAGCGACCATCTGTGCCCTTTGCAATGATTCAGCACTGGACTACAATGAGGTGGGCCCCCACTCCTTTTCACGGCCCCCCTAGGTTCCATTTCCCAGGACAGACCCTTCTCCTTTGCCCAGTCTCACTGTTTCAGGTTGGTGTTCCTTGCTGCTTCAGAGGGCCACACTCCAGGAGCATGGTCACCCCTGCACACCCTCCTAACCTCCTCCTCATTCTGCACAGATTGCTTGCTAACCTTGCCCCCTGAGAGGCTGCCATGTGAGAGGCTGGAAGGCCGGGGTGCTTTGGGAAGACATTGGGTGGGGGACAGGACAAGAGTGGACATTTAAAGCAGAAGGCATGACATGAGAAAGGCTCATTCTGCAAAAGCTAGAGGTGACACACATTGAATGCCATTTGTGTGGCTGGAGCAGAGGAATGGAACATACAGGAGGAGACTCCAGCCTTCCAGGAACCCTTAGCCAGACCAAGTCAGCTCCCATGCCAAGCCAAGGGCAAGCAGGGAGCCACCAAAGGGTTTTGAGCGGGGGACTGGTGTGACCACATTGCCTCTCCAAAAGATGTGTGTGTGCAATAGCACAGACTGATAATAATACACGGGCCTGGGAGCCCTATGCGGTGAAGGAGCAGGGTTGAGGTTCAGCAAGAAAGACCTGGAAGCCCTGTGGGCTGAAGTACTCATAGAATCCCAGCACTTGGGAGGCTGAGGCAGTTGTGAATTTGAGGCCATCCTGAGCTCATAGCCAGACCCTATCTCAAAATTAGTTAAGTAAAGATGGCAGGAGGCCCTCACCCCCTATGCACTGTGACCCTCCAGGCCAAGGGCGTGTATGAGAAGGTAGGTGAGGCCACAGAGACAGCCCTGACTTGCCTAGTGGAGAAGATGAACGTCTTTGACACGGACCTGAAAACACTGTCCCGGGTGGAGCGCGCGGGCGCCTGCAACTCGGTGAGTAGAATGTGGCTTAGCCTTGGCTGTATAGCCAGGAGTTCTGGAGTGTCTGTGGATTCGAAAGACAAAAGCATAGGCTTGGGGGACTTCAAGGAAGAATGGGGACTTCAAGCACCTTGAAAGTAGAATCTGTGGAGCAGAGGGAGATAAAGGTTGGGTGTAGGCACAGGCTTCCACTTGTGAAGTGAACACGTTCTGGGAGAAGGTAGGAACCTTGAATGTTAGAGTCAGAGGAGTACAGATAGTAGGCCACAAGAAATAAGAAGTCAATTTTCTCCTGAGTGGCTAGTGAGAAGCAGGCAAGAGTTGCCAACTTTGTCCTTCATGCCCTTACCTGCTCGCCTGGACCCTGCAGGTCATCAAGCAACTCATGCGGAAGGAGTTCACCCTCGAGTTCTCCCGGGACCGCAAGTCCATGTCTGTGTACTGCACACCTACCCGTCCTGACCCCAAGACCCAGGGCAGCAAGATGTTTGTGAAGGTGGGGGTCTGCCTGTGTGGCCTGGGTTACTTCTGGGATCTGAGGGGGAGCAGGGGGCAGGGGGCAGGGGGCAAGGAATCTGGTTTCCATGCTCTAAAATACCAGAGAGAATATATAGCTCAGTTGGTAGAGTGTTTGCCTAGAGTGCAAGAGGCCATAAGTTTGTTCCCCAGAATGACATAAACCAGGTATAGAGGCATATGTTTAGAATCTCAGCACCTGAGGAAGTAGAGATAGGAGGGTCTGCTACAAAAGTGAGTTTGAGTTCATGATTCTGGGCTACATGAGACCCTATCTCAAAAAAAGACAGGGGAGGAGGGAGGGAGGAAGGGGGGAGAGAAAGAAAGAAAGAAAGAAAGAAAGAAAGAAAGAAAGAGGAAGAGGAAGGAAGGGAAATGAAGGGAAGGGAAGGGGGAAGGGAAGGGAAGGGAAGGGAAGGGAAGGGAAGGGAAAGAGATGAACAAAAACCCAAACAAATAAAAGCCCCACACACTGCAGCTATGGGGAGGCCCAGGGAGCCGTGAGGCCCATTGTCAAAGTGATGGCTCTGGAGTGAGGTTGACAACATGCATTAGGGAACTCAGATCAGCATCCAGTGACTAAGGGACCATGGTCTCTAGTTCTTGCCTGAGGGTTACTGTCTTGACACGGGACTTGGGGGTCATCGGTGCTCCTCTCTGGTCTCTAAGCTCTCAGAAGCCCTTTTGCCTCTGATTTCTGGTGGTGATGTGGATGGTGCTCCTCGTTTTTGGAAGCCGAAACCTGGGAAGGGAAAGCAGAGCTCCCATCTCAGCTCTCCAGGGTTGCTTTCAAACCCAACAGAAGGATCCCATCTCTAACTTCATCCTACAGTGGAGGTCTTAGTGCCCGTGAAATGACAGGGCTTCCATCCTGGGAACCCTGGCTACTTAGAGAAGGTAGTCCCTGGGTTTTTAGGCTAAGTGAGAGAGGAAGAGGCCACTGATGGGCTAGCCAGAAACCAATCTTAGGCCCCCAGTGAGACCCTGATGAAACTGAGGAGTTAATCACCCCTCCACCAAAAGCCACCTTGCCAGGGTCACACGTGCCAAACTGCATGCCTGTCTTTCTAGTGCCCTGGTGGGCCTCAGTATGCCTATCTGCTGTGGCGCCCTTATGAAGTGGGGATTCCAGTGGCACCAGGCAAGCAGGGAGGGGCACAGATTCCCATGGGAGATGCAGATCCCAAACAGACCTCCAAATGTTGCAGCAAGCCATCTCAGTTGTGGGCTGGTAGAGGCGGGTCCACCCAGTGGGTGCCAGTGACCTCACCTGCCTTCAGGTTTTCTCACAGTGAGGTCCACCAGGTTCTCCCTCTGAGCTTACAGAGAATGGTCCTTGTCTCCTGTATGAGCTCTTAGTTGGCCTTTCTCCATAGTGGCTTGCAGTTTCCTCTGCTGAGCCGCAAGGACGGCCAGGGTCCTGGCTGGTAGAGTTGACTCTTTTCCCCTGCCTTCTTGCAGGGAGCTCCTGAGAGTGTAATCGAGCGCTGTAGCTCAGTCCGAGTGGGTAGCCGAACAGCACCCCTGAACACCACCTCCAGAGAACATATTCTGGCCAAGATCCGTGACTGGGGCTCGGGCTCTGACACATTGCGATGCTTGGCATTGGCCACCAGGGACACACCCCCAAGGAAAGAGGACATGCGATTGGATGACTGCAGCCAGTTTGTACAGTACGAGGTGGGTGCTGAGAGCGGGGTTCTTCTTGTAGTGGCTAGGCATCCACCAGGTCAAGGATAGACTCAGGCTGTGCTTGTCTCTGCCTCCCTCCCCACAGTCAGACCTGACCTTCGTGGGCTGTGTGGGCATGTTAGACCCACCGAGACCAGAGGTGGCTGCATGTATCACACGCTGCTCCCGGGCGGGCATTCGAGTCGTCATGATCACAGGAGACAACAAAGGCACAGCTGTAGCCATCTGCCGTCGACTTGGCATCTTTGGGGACACAGAAGATGTGGTGGGCAAGGCCTACACGGGCCGTGAATTTGATGACCTCAGCCCAGAGCAGCAGCGCCACGCTTGCCGCACCGCCCGCTGCTTTGCCCGTGTGGAACCGGCACATAAGTCTCGCATCGTGGAGAACCTGCAGTCCTTTAATGAGATCACTGCCATGGTGAGGCTACGGGGTGGAGGGCAGCGGGTAGAGCCTAGGAGCTGTTTTAAATGATTACAGCTGTAACCTAGTTCTTGCCCTCACCTTTGACTTTTGCACTGACCTTGATCTCCAACTTGTTTTGTTAATCACATGCTTTACCAGTGAGGTTAACCCCAGCCCCTTGACCATCTTATTAATTACATCAAGCTTAATCCTGATATGCATTTAAGTCTTGACCTGGTCCAGAACTGATCATCGTAGACATAGACTGTGATTCTCTGACACGGTTCAGTGTTCAACTTTATGCTGATTTCAATTTTAACCTGGTCTCCAATCCTTACCTTGCAACTCCAAACTTGACTATGTCACTGGTCATGAGGACAGTAACCTTGACTCTGACCTCTATTTTGCATTGTTTGCCTTCAGCCTGCATCCTGCCTAGATTCTGTCCTTTACTTTGTGATTCTAGTATGTACCTGGCCCTTGACTTAGGCTACAACCGTGACTGTATCTGAATTGACTTCAGTTTTTCCCCTAATCTTAGTTTGATGGTCTACTCCACACCCAACCTGAATTTCACACCAATCCTCAGTGTTGGTCCACCTCATCTTACCCCTGCCTCATCATCTTCTCTGGACTTAGACTTGGTCTTGTCCAATTTCATCCAAGCTCATATCCCTTGTCTTCTCTAATCCCATCTTCAAGCCAATTTATAAGATCATGCTTATTTTTCCTTCCTTCATTCCTCCCTCCCTCCCTCCCTCCCTCTCTCCCTCCCTCCTCCCTCCCTCCCACCTCCCTCCCTCCTTTCATGTTGTGTGGGTCTGGAGGGGCGGGGGTGCTGTTACAGGGGATAGAACTCAGGGCCCTCACTCTATCACTGAGCCACATCCCCTGATCCTTTTCACTTTCATTTTGAGACAGGTTTCAATAAGTTACCAAGGCTGGTCTTGAACTTGTGATCTTACTGCTTCTGTTTTATGAGTGGCTGGGTCTACAGGCTGGCTCTCTAAGCTCATTCTTAACTCCACCATTTCTTCTGAGTCCTTGGGGCTAACGGTAGGATTGCTTGGGATAAGAGGAAATAGACGAGTTTCTCAGGTGTGTCCTACCTGCCCGGCCTACAGACTGGTGATGGAGTGAATGATGCACCAGCCCTGAAGAAGGCAGAGATTGGCATCGCCATGGGCTCAGGCACCGCTGTGGCCAAGTCAGCAGCAGAGATGGTACTGTCCGATGACAACTTTGCCTCCATTGTGGCTGCAGTGGAGGAGGGCAGGGCCATCTACAGCAACATGAAGCAATTCATCCGCTACCTCATCTCCTCCAATGTTGGCGAGGTTGTCTGGTGAGGCTCCATGCTCTCCTCTCCCAAGCCCCTGTACCAAACAACTCTATGTTCCTGAGAAGGCTACCCCCGGATTGTGGTGCACTCCAGCATCTCTGCCATCCTCCAGCCATGATCTTTTCTCTTCATCCCTTCACAGTCTTGAGACCCATAAGACTGGAGAAGCAGCTTCGACACAGGGCAACAGGGTGTCTTCATGTATGCATGCATTAATCTGTGTGTGTGTGTGTGTGTGTGTGTGTGTGTGTGTGTGTGTGTGTGTTCAGGTGAGAGGTCTATGCTTAGGAATGCATGTGTGCTCTTACGTGTCACTGGGTATAAACTCAGACAGAATGTAGACCAGAGTGTGCTTATGTTCGCATTTCTGTTTGCATGGGAGAGATGCTGTTGGTCGATGTGAGGTCGTGTGTACTCAATGCATGTGAATTCCGCACATTTTTTAAAAAGATTATTTATTTATTATGCATACAACATTCTGCTTCCATGTATATCTGCACACCAGAAGAGGGCACCAGATCTCATAAGGGATAGTTGTGAGCCACCATGTGGGTGCTGGGAATTGAACTCAGGACCTCTGGAAGAGCAGTCGGTGCTCTTAACCTCTGAGCCATCTCTCCAGCCCTGAATTCTGCACATTTGTAATTTGGGGCCAGCGCATGGGTGATTGCCTGTGTTTACGTGTTTCTGTGATTATGTGACAGGTCTTACGTGTCTGATGCTTGGGCATGTGGTATGTGTGCATGCACCCAACTGTCTTTTGTTAGACAGAAAGGGCAAACATAGCCAGTATACTCACACCCTTCCCTCTTGGGCTGCAGCCTGGGGTGAGAGGTATAGCTGGACCCTCTGGTGGTAGTTGGCCTGCTTGGGCTAGAGCCCATGACTCTGGTTTTAGCATCTTCCTCACAGCAATTCTGGGTCTGCCTGAAGCCCTGATCCCTGTGCAACTGCTGTGGGTCAACCTGGTGACAGATGGCCTCCCTGCCACAGCACTTGGCTTCAACCCACCAGATCTGGACATCATGGAGAAGCTGCCTCGGAACCCCCATGAGGCTCTCATCAGTGGCTGGCTTTTTTTCCGGTATTTGGCTATTGGAGGTGAGCAGGGAATTATCCCTCAGGAGCATCCTAGTTTGCAGACAACAAATAGTGCAACCCAACCAGCTTCTGATAACAGATGCTCTGGGCTTGTGTGACTAAAAAGACTAGGCACAGGGTATGGTTGGTCTATCAGTCTGCCTTATTCCCTTCAGGTAGGGCCTCTCCCTAGCCTGGAGCTTGTCCTTTTTTGGGGGGAGGCTGGGTAGGCTTGCTGGCCACAGCAAGCTCCAGTGATCCTCCCATCTGTTTCCTACAAACCCATAGCGCTGGGTTTACAGGCATACATGGCCACATCCAGCCTTTACATGGGTGATGGGGATCCAAACTCAGATCTTCATGCTTATGTCCACTGAGTCATCTCCCCAGCCCAGGAAGATTTGGGGTTTATTTTTATAAAAGCCTCAGGCCTGTTTTTATTAGTGCAAATTAGACCAGTTACTATACCCAAGAGTGTGGCAGATGAGACTGCCATTCAGGGCCCACGATTGGCACAGGATAGATGTTAGTAGGCCAAGGCTTATGGAGGGGGAGGAAAATTCAAGGGATGGTTGGGTAGCGGACATGGATGGCAAGAAAAACCTCAACTGCTTACTGTGCTGTGTCTCTTCCTCTGCCCACAGTGTATGTAGGCCTGGCTACGGTGGCTGCCGCCACCTGGTGGTTCCTATATGATGCCGAGGGACCGCAAGTCACCTTCTATCAGCTGGTGAGCAAGAAGAGGCCAGGCAGGGGTTTACAGATTATATAGTTGAGGGAGTCCCAGAGGGAGACACAGCCTCCATGGCTGGCCTGCAGCTGGCATGAATACCGTTCTCCAGGGAGGTAGCTTGGTTGGCCCTGGAAGCCCACAGTTCCCAGCTCAAGGAAACACTACACAGCACAGTGCGGAACAGTCTTAGCTTAGTTCAGCTCAGGAAACGAACCAGACCCCCTCTCAGCTGCTGTCTTTCCTGGCCCTTTGCCTGAAACACACATCACAGAACAGTGGACATGGATAGCTGAGGGAGGTAGGACCCCTCCTCGATGGATGCCACCTGCATTATTGGAGAGGAGGTAGCCCCAGGGCCATGTTCTGGCACCCAGCAGCGCTCAAGACCAGAGAGCATCTCTTCCAGTTCACCACAATACAGAGGATAGCCCCGCCTCCTTGAAAGGCTAATCTCTCTCCCCTCCTGTCCTCAGCCAGGGATCAGGTCATCCTTGCTCACCTCAGCACCTCTGGCTCCTGTGATAGCTTTGGACTAGAGTGTACGTCTGTGCCTCCATCCATCACTGTGTCTGTACTCACCCTTCAGACCAGTGGTTCTCAACCTTCCCAACGCTACAACCCCTTAATACCATTCCTCAAGTTGTGGTGACCCCAACTGTAAAATTATTTTTTGTTGCTCCTTCATAACTATAATTTTACTACCGTTATGAGTCAAAATACAAATTTCTGATATGCAGATGGTCTTAGGTGGCCCCTTGGAAAGAGTTGTTTGACCCAGGGGTCTTGACCCACAGATTGAGAACCACTGCTTTAGACCAAGGATCCCCAGATCTCTAGGGATTTCCTTCCTCTCTCCTAAGATCCCACCCCATAAATGCTGTTTACCTCCTCTGCAGTTTTCATAGGCCCTGTGCAAGCCATAAGGCCCGCACCAAGGCTGACTCCTTCCACAATGATCTCTCTCCTCTATCTCATCTCAGATCCACTGTCTGCCAGGTCACTAAAGCTGACAACCCAGGAGTCACATTAGACATCTCCTTAAGCCCCAGTCAGCCTGATGTGATGTTTTCTTCTCAACTGTCCTCAGCTCGTTCCTTTTCTCATTCAGCCACTTGGTCAGGAATTATCTATCAAATTCTCACTGTGGCCTGGGTACAAATTACTGAAGCCATGGGAGTGTTAATCAGGGGATCTCTACAAAGAGCTGACAGTCTGGGGGAAGAGGCCGTGGGAATGGGGAACCCTATTCAGGGTGGGAAGTGCTTCAGTGAAGGTTTAGGCAGAACTTTAGGCTAGAGTCACTGGTGTCTCTCTCCCTCTCTGTTTCTGTTTCTGTCTCTGTCTCTCTGTCTCTTTCTCTCTCTCTCTGGTATTCATGTGTTTGTGTGTGTACATGTGCACATGTGTGCAGAGGCCAGAGGTTGAAACTGGGTATCTTTTTTGATTACTTTCAACCTTATTTTTTTTTTTTTGAGATAAGGTCTCTCATTGAATCTGGAGCTGGCAGATTCATAGACTCAGCTGGCCACTAAACTCTGGGGATCTGCCTGCCTCTGCCACCTTTCCAGCCTCAAGTTGTCAGATTTCAACAGAGGGACCCTTGAGGAAGCTCCCAAAAGAGAACACTCTGATTCATGACTTTTTAAAAAGTGTCTGCTTGTTTTCAATTTTTTTTTTAGATGAGGGAGGGTTGGGTTTTCAAAACAGCATTTCTTTATGTAGCCCTGACTGTCCTGGAACTCCCTCTGTAGTCCAGGCTGGCCTCGAACTCACAAAGATCTGCCTGTCTCTTTCTCCCAAATGCCGGGGTTAAAGGTGTGTGCCGCCACCACCTGACATTGTTTGTTTTTAATTTTATGTGTAGGAGTGTTTTGCTTGCTTGTATGTCTGTATACCACATGTGTCCCTGGTGCCTACATAGGCTAGAAGAGGTAGTCAGATTCCTGGAATTGTAGTTACAGTTGTAAACTACCATGTGGATGCTAGGAATCGAACTTAGGGTCTCTGAAGATCAGCAAGTGCTCTTAACCACCAAGGTATCCCTCCAGCCCCCTATTTCATAAACTTTTTTATTTGAAACCCCTTCTCACTCAAGGAATTTTTATATGACTCCAAGTGTACAAATACATACGCACATCAATTACTTACTATTAGTAAACTGTAAGGAAATATATTTTAAAACAATGCTGCCAGCTGGGACCTTAATCCCAGTACCCAGGAGGAAGAGGCAGGTAGATTCCTGTGAGTTCAAGGTTAGTCTGGTTTACATAGCAAGCTGCAGGCCAGCCAGAGATACATAGTGACACCCCATGTCAAACAAAACAGGAATGGGCTGGAAAGGTGGCTCAGCGGTTAAGAACAATGGCTGCTTTGGCAGAGGCCAGGGTCAGAGTCCCAGCAAACAACTGTGTAACAGATCACAACTGTTTGTAACTCCAGTTCCAAGGGATCTGATAGCCTCTCATGGATCAGGCACTCATGGTGCACAGATATGCATGCAGGCAAAACACCCATACACATAAAATTATATATGAATACATACACATATATATTTATTTAAAAATCAGAACCAACAACAAAACCCATTCCTTTGGTATACATATCATTTCACCATTAAAGAGGAATGTGAAGTCCACGCTAATGAGGGGAGGTGCTCACTTTTTCTGCTTTTATACGGTCTAGGACCCAGACCAGAGAATGTCGTTGCCTGGTTTCAGGCTGGGGCTCCCACATTGGTTACCATAATCAAGACAGTGCCCCACAGACATATCCACAGGCCAACCTGGTCTGCAAACTTCCTCAGGTGATTCTAAGTTTTGTCCAGTTGACAGTTAAATAAACCACCACACCCACACTCTGTCATGTGACTGAATAAATGGTCCGACTCAATTTCTGAAGCTGGGCTTGGGCTAAGGATGTAGCTCAGCTGGAAGAGTGTTTGCCTAACATGCATGACACTCTGGGTTTGGTTCACAGCACTCTGTAAACTGGGTGTGGGGGCACATTAATGTAATCAGCTTTTAGGAAGGCTCTAGCCAAGCCTTAGTGGTCAATAGCTTTCCTCCTGTGTGACAGCAGAGGCTCATGCACAGACCCCACCGTGCTGTATTGACTGCTAGGTCAGACCATCTATCCCTGGACGGACCTCTCTTGGAGCGTTTATCTCTACAGCACAATGCCTATTACTAAGCCCTGTCCTCAAAGATCTTCAGGTTCAGAAGAGACTTGTAAGAAATGGAATTATGAGCCTGGCAGTGGTGGCGGCACATGCCTTTGATCCTAGCAGAGGCAGGCAGATCTCTATGAGTTCAAGGCCAGCCTAGTCTACAGAGTGAATTCCAGCATAGCCTCCAATGCTACAGAGAAACCCTGTCTTGAAAAAAAAGAAAAAAAGGAAGGAAGAAAAGGGAGGGAAGGAAGGAAGGAAGAAAAGAAAGGAAGGAAGGAAGGAAGGAAGGAAGGAAGGAAGGAAGGAAGGAAGGAATTATGCTTGGGAGACGCAGGCAGACTCAGTTGTGTTCACCCCCATGGTGTCAGAGAGAACAAGTCGGTTCTCCCAGACATCCTCAGTTTGGCATCTTTTTCAGGAGATTCTGAACAAAGCCAGTGAGCAGAAAGAAAGCTCCTGGGGTGGGAGGGGGGACAGGCAGCTTCCTTATAGTGCTAATAGCTCACTAATTACAGAGGAGGTGTGTGTTAAGGCTGAGCCTGGCCATTCATTCTCTGTCATAATCAGAGAGCAGGGGGTGAGGCAGGAATGGAACCTGTGCAATGACATTGAAGAGGGCACATGTGTGTTTTGTCTACTTCCGAGGTCAGTTCTATTTAAGTGTAATTGTGTTGGTTGATCTTGGCGAGCATTCGTGTATTTATGAGGTCTTTTGATCACCGCCCCAACCCCGTGGCCTCCCAGTGCCCTCCCCAGCCTAATGCCAGCTACTCCCATGATCCAGGAACAACCACTGCAGGATAGTCACTCTTTGACTCATCCCCTGCAGTGCTG
The DNA here is from genome assembly GCF_003668045.3 of Cricetulus griseus. Classification (NCBI taxonomy): domain Eukaryota; kingdom Metazoa; phylum Chordata; class Mammalia; order Rodentia; family Cricetidae; genus Cricetulus; species Cricetulus griseus. The sequence goes on from NC_048600.1 coordinate 86,757,695, forward strand.
TGCTCAGTTGTATCGAAAGTTGGGAAAGGCTTCCCTCTCCTCTGTCCAGAACCTCAGTAACAGCTGTTCTTCTGGGCCCTTCACCTTGTTCTCAGAGGAACTTCCTGAAGTGCTCTGAAGACAACCCACTCTTTGATGGCATCGACTGTGAGGTCTTTGAGTCCCGCTTCCCTACAACCATGGCCTTATCTGTGCTTGTGACCATTGAAATGTGTAACGCCCTCAACAGGTGAGCTGGGCAGAGGGATTCTGGGCTGGGGTTAAGAGTCAGAGGAGTCCAAGACAGACTGGGGTCTAAGGTCAAAAGAGACAGGAATTAGGATCCAAGTAGATTGAAGATTGAGGTCTGTGGGTCATAGAGGACCATTCTGAGAGTCAGTGGGGCCAGAATTGGGATTCAGGAGAGAAAGGCCTGGGTGTGATGAAATGGAGGTCCAGGACTGAATCTGAGGGACAGAGAACCTGGGCCCAAGCCCTGAGATGGGCCTCTAGGGTGAATGGGGTATGCACAAGAAATATCCACGCTGACTCTACAACCTAGGTAGAGAGGTGGTTGCTGAGGTGGGTGGGCCTGCCGTGGCCTGACATCCTGTCCTGAGTGAGTCCCTGTGCCTTTGGTAGCGTCTCAGAGAACCAGTCACTGCTGCGCATGCCACCCTGGCTGAACCCTTGGCTGCTGGGGGCTGTGGTCATGTCCATGGCTCTGCACTTCCTCATCCTTCTGGTGCCTCCCCTGCCTGTGAGTTGCCTCCATGTCTCCTCCTTCCTTAGTTTCTTGGGTTACAGGCACCACATAGTCCTTGGACACTAGGGGGTCCCAACTAGTGCTGGGCCTTCCTAGGCCTCTCTAGTGGAAGTCACCTGAAGGACAGGAAGGACAGCAGGGAGAGATGTGGCTAGCCATCACCCCCCAGATAGGTCCCCACCTTCAGCGGACAGAAAAGGTAGAACCCTCTTTTTGAGGGGACTGTCTGAGCCTGAGTGGAAGGCAGGGCCAGGGAAGGATTGGGTGAACCAGGGATAGCGTGTCCTTGGGGAAACTTAGTAGGTGAAGGTGTGACGGAAGGGCTTCCAAGGACATGCCCACAAAGAGCCCATTGGAGTTCAGGTGGGTGACATAGACACACGGCTGGCAGCCTGTAACTGGGTCTCCCTGCCCCCCCAGCTCATTTTCCAGGTGACCCCACTGAGTGGTCGGCAGTGGGGAGTGGTGCTCCAGATGTCTCTGCCCGTCATCCTGCTCGATGAGGCCCTCAAGTATCTGTCCAGGAACCACATGGATGGTAAGTGGGAGGCCCAGCCCCTTCCACGTCCTCACCAGCTGCCCCAGCCTGCCTCTGCTTCCTTCCCTCCCCTTGCTGCGGTGGATGCGAGATGCTTGGTAGGAGAGCTATTTTTTTGGTGTCATGAAGTGGAGGATATAAGGGCCCTGGTGGCTGTGACCCAAGGTGTTGCTGGGAGGTGACTTGTACTGTAGGAGCCTTGACTGGGCCTTTTGAGAACACTGCTCAGGGCCATGCTGCCTCACTCTTCTCACCTACCACAAATCCCCCTCCACCCCACCCCTGCCGCCTTACGAACACATATGTGGATAAGATGCTGTGGTAGTCCTGGCCTTGACCTCTGACCTCCCTGTACTGGCCTGTCTTTATCCAGGTATTCTCAGGACAGTTGTGCAGGCCTGGAATAGGCAACCGCCGACCACTTCCAGGACCCCATACCACACCGGGTTGGCTTCTTGGTGTCACCTTATGGGTGGGAACAAGGGGAGGGTCTGTCTTCATCCAGGAGGAATGGACAGTAGCAGGGTTGGGTGCAGATAAGAAAGACTGCTGTGGAGAGGTTGGGCCCAGCAACCAGCTAAGACTTGCTTTGGGCATCAGGGACTTTGGGGGCCACTTCTAGCTGGAATGTGACCCCTGATCCAGGAAATGGTGAAGGCTATAAATAAATCCCATGCCTGTCATTCCATAAAGGCCCCCACACCCCGAGCTAACCAAACCTACTGGGTACTGAAAACAATTGTATTTTCAAAAGAGCCTCAGCGAGCCTTTCCCTCTTCTCTGGAGGTCTGTACAGGGAACGACTAGACTTAAAGAGCCCATGAGTGGGGCTGAGGGCAGCTGGACTAAGCCATTCTGTCCCCTCCATATATGGCTCTTTCAGGCTCACCCTGGGTGGACTTGGGAGAGGCCTCAAAGAAATGGTTCTGACACTAGAGCATCAGAATTCCAGCTCTGGCTGGGCAATGGTGGCACACTCCTTTAATCCCAGCATCCCCCAAACCACTTGTACCAGCCAGACCACATCAGTTGGACATGGTGGCCGCTGTCTGTGTTCATGTGTAACCAGACTGAACTGGAGCTTCACCTTGAACATCAACTCATTTGGTGGATGTAATGAAAGCTTGTCTGTTCCCTAAAATATTTACATAATGTTTTATCTTGGTTTTCTCTGAAAGATTCTAAAGGGAGGCAGAGACAGTCGATCTCTGAGTTCAAGGCCAACCACATTTACAGAGTGAGTTCTAGCACATCCAGGATTACACAGAGAAACCTGTCTCAAAAAATCAAAAAGAAAGAAAAAAATTCCAGCTCTGGCCAGACAGCACAGGAAAGCCCCTAGGAAACCCCTCCCTCCACACTCAGCCCCAACCATACAAACTCACTTGTGAAGACTGCCCCCAGAAACAGGAGCATCTGGAAGCTGTTTTGTCTTCCTTGAGAGACATCTCCTCCCTGGTGACCACAGCAGCCAAGGAGTTCAGCATGTTTTCTTGAGGAAATTTAAAAACGAAAAATGTCTCCCCATGGCTAAAATTTCTCATTCCCTTGGGGGAACCCTGTGTCTGGGATACAATTCCACACTGGATTCCTGGGCCCAATGGGAGGGCGGGGGCTAGATGGTGGAGATTAAAGGGCTGCCCAGTTGGAGCTAAGGGTAATTGCTAGGAGATTCTAGATCAGAGTAGATTACAAAGTAGAATCTGGCAGGTTAGAGGCTAAGGCATCCATAACGGAGCACTAGCCCAGAGGACGTGGAAAACCCAGATGCCAAGATAAGGTCCTGGTTAGTCTCAGGGAGTGGGGACCACAAAAGGTGTGTAAGCGTGGGAGAGGGGCTGTGACAACTAGAAATATACTGAAGTGATACTAGAATAGAATATGAGTGAAGGAGATGCTAAACTGGCCTTGAGGAAGAAACCAAATCTTGGTCCAGGGTGAGCTGTCCCCAAGCCACACCTTTACCAACCTTCTTGACACGAAATGGTGACCACTATGGTCTTGCAGAAGTTTGATTGGAAAGAGAGTGACCACAAGTCTTCAGGAGGGACCTAGGATGGGCACCTGTGGCTTCCCCTAGGGAGTGATGTGCTTGCTGAAGTCCAGACGGCTCTGCCTTGAGCCGGCAGGCGGCCGAAATCCCTTGGGCCTCCTAAAGCTGGACAGGGCGGGGGTGAGAGAGGGGACCCTTTACGTTCCCAAGCCAGCTGAGTGGCCTTTTAGGGAAGTTTTACTGAGGCCTGACGCTTGTTGTTTCTCTGTGATTTATGAGGATGTGTCCTGGGGAGACTTATGGATGTAGGGTCAGCCTTGGGACTGGGGGGTCCTCTCTGCACCCTTGGCGCTATTCAGGTGTGACTGAGTGGCTGTCAGGAGGCCTGTAGGCTGGGATGGAGAAGCTGAAAGAGAATGGATCTGGGAGAGTCCAAGGTACAAGGCGGACCCAGAATTCATCTAAAGACAGTGGAGCCACGAAGGGCGATGGGGCCAGGTTGGGGTTTTGTGTGACGCCAGCAGCAGAAGGGAGGTGGTTAGGCAAGACAGACAGAGTGGGGCCTTAGTCCTTGTATGGGCCGCAAAGGTAAAGGTCAGCTTGAACGTGTTCAGTTGAAATCAGACCCTGTGGAAGGGGAAGGAGGCAAGGAAGATGCCCTGCTTGTGGAACTAACAGTGATGGGGGTATTTTCCAAACAAAGGGATATGAGCGTTTTCTCTGGGAGTATTGTGGGGCACTTAAAGAGCAGCTGGATTCCTGAGGCTGGGGCTCAGGCTCAGTGAGACTAGGGATTGATCAGGTATGGAAGGTTCCAGGCCATGGGAAGTGGGGGCTGGCCCTGGAGAAGTGGAGGGTAAGAGGCTGAAAGGGGAGTTGAAAGGGGCAGCCTGCATAGCTCATGCTTGGTCATAATATGATATCTCTCTCTCTCTCTCTCTCTCTCTCTCTCTCTCTCTCTCTCTCTCTCTCTCTCTCTCTCCTCCAGAAAAAAAGGACCCGAAGTAAGTTCTGGGATCAGAGAGGAGTCTCCCGTATGGCCGTCTGACTGAGAGTGTCCAAGCATTCACCCCCGCCCCCATCCCTGCCACCACACTCAGCCACCTGTCTACTTGACCCTGCTGGACATAACAGGCCTGAAACAACATTGGCCACCTCTAGGCCCAACCCCAGGTCCCTGTCTCCATTTCCATCCCTCCCTACAGCTCTGGCCCAGAAGTTGAGCCAAGGAGGGGCGGCTAAGAAGCCAGAGCTGGCCACAGAACCACCACACACTCCCTCACAGCTCTACAACCTTTCCCCTGCTTGGAGGCTGGGCGTTTGCTCACTGGGTTTGCTTGGTAACTAGTGCCTCTGCCCTGATGGAGGACTCACGGGAGCCTTCTTACGGACTCTGACCTCTTGCTTAATTTGGGTCTGGAGCCTGATCAGCTGTGGGAGGAGGAGTCAGAGGGGACCATCTGGACCCAGCTGTGATCACAAGGAGGGGCGGCTTCCACTTGGCTCTGCCTCCAAATCTGAGAGCGGGAGCCTATGTCTGTTTATATATGTGTTTATATATGTGTTGGACCCAGGGTTGAGGGATCACAGACAGATAGGAACACCCGAATGGGGTGGGGGGGGGGAGATTAAGAAGTAGGTGTGGGACGATACAGGGGACGAAACACAGGACTCCCTTTCCCAGGAGCCAGCCTGGGCTGGCTGACTGGGCTCCGCCCCATTCCCACATCTCGGCTCACTGCCTCAGCTCATGGTGATTCAGGGTGACCTTCTCTCTAAAGCAGAGGCCGGTTTTCCTGTTCATGTCCCTGGTGCCTGAGACTCTAGACATCCCTGGGTCGATGCCAGTCTGTCGTGCCACCCAGCAAGTGAGGCCATGTCACTTGCTGCAGGGCTAGGTGATTCTGAATCTCCTGGACCACTGGCATTACTCTTTGCCCCTCTCCTCCCACCGTACATCTTTGAGTCGAAGAGATGTCACTAGGATGGATGCTCCATGAGGGACTGCCTACCCCTACCTCCCCACTGAAAGAAAGCATCTCATGGGGCTCTATCAGATGAACTGGTTTTGGTATCAGTTGGGATTTTTTTTCCCCTGTTGTTATTCCTCTTAACTCTGCTGTTGCTCCTTTGACAACAAACTAGCCAGGTGTCACAGAAAACAGAGTGCGTTTCCT